>NC_064632.1:198055426-199305426 GCF_023864275.1 Schistocerca cancellata
TGGACTTGTGTTGCAATGATGAACGTCCCTTGCTCAGTTTTTCCAGCACCGTATGTGATTAAGTTGGTCGAGTATCAGCAACATTTTATAAGACTGACAACAGAACATCCTTACCTGTAAGGATGTTCTTTGCTACGACTGGAAAGAAGTGCCAAGAGTGTATTGGTTCAAACTATGGGCAATGAGAAACTTGGATCACTGTGGTGATGTGTGCATTTGCCGATGGAACGAAGATGCAACCCTATATCATCTTAAACTGCAAAACTTTGCCAAAGAAAAAACTGCTGCCTGACGTCATATTTCCTTACAACGGAAAAAGATGCATTACCAATGAGTTGGTTATAAAATGGCTTTGTATAGTCAGGAGCAGAACGCCTGGTGCTGTTCTAAAGAATTGTGGAATGTTGATCTTTGGTGTTTCAAGGGGCATCTGACACTTGCAATGAAGGTAGAAATCCTGAAATTAAACACAAATCTTATCGACATTGCAGGAGGTGTGATTTTGCGACAACAAGTGTTAGATGTGGTGATGACTAATCCACTTGAAGACCATTAGAAACAGCTGTACAGCAGTTAATGAAGGTTTCTCAGATCTCCAGCCGTATGGTAGCGTTGATATATCGCAACATTTCAGTAAGTGTCATACTACCCATCTTCTAGTGAAGTGTCGAGATTCACGGAGAGCGGTGCATTTATATGCACAGTCGTCACCCCTCCACTAGACCCCGGGAGGCTGCGGTGGACTGGCCGTGTGCGCGCAGTGGTGGGGGTAGCAGTCGCCCCCAGCGGCTGCATTCGGTTCTCGGTGTAAGCATTCTATCTGTGTCCACAACGGAGGACGTTGACGGGTGCTCCCGACGGATTGCCGCTATCGCATGGTTCCATGCTGCACTGAGTTGGTATCCCTCATCCCTGTCAACCAGGTTGTCGTGAATCCTTATTTCTAGGGATTCTTTCATAATACTTTCCCAGAAGCCAGATGCTCGGCACAGCACCTTCATGTTTTCAGAGTTGAAGGTATGTTCTTCATTTATGCTGTGTTCTGCTATGGCTGATTTTTCTGTGTGACCTAGTCGCACAGATCTGATATGTTCTTCGCAGCATTTAGATATACGGTACTGTGTTTGTCCAATGTATTGTTTACCACATTTGCATGGTATGCTGTATATTCCTGGTGCGTTAAGCTTCAGCAGGTCTTTGGCAGAACCTAGGAGCTCCCTTGTCTTCGGTGGTGGGAGGAGAATGGTTTTGATATGGTATTTGCCCAGAAGTCATACAATATCAAAATAGCTAGCGACACTGCTCAAACCCCTTATGGGACACTGCAGCCACCATGTGAGAAACACAGCCGAATTCATAAAAATACTCAGGGACGTGTGACTACAATGGGAGGACCTACTCATGAGCTTCGAATTGATGTAGCTTTTCACGAAAGTGGCCGTTCAAGACTCCTTGGCACTGTTAGTTCAGCACTTTGAACCACAAACAGCCAGCCTTTTTGAATTGCTTTAACAAGTGCTTTGCAACAAATGCACAATCTACTATGGGAATAAATATAAGCTACCCATAACAGCGGCAGTGTTACTGTAGATTCTGTGTAAGGAGGACTAAGTGGCATTGTATCTAAGGAGCAGATGGGACATCTTTATATGATTTTATTTTGTGTGTATCAGTAGTTTGTGTCCTTCAGTTACCTGTAATTAGGAACCATTTGTAAGTTTTCAAAATAAATCTAGTATTAGTATACATGTTTCCAGAATGAGATTTTCACTCTGCAGCGGAGTGTGCGCTGACATGAAACTTCCTGGCAGATTAAAACTGTGTGCCCGACTGAGACTCAAACTCGGGACCTCCGAGTTCGAGTCTCAGTCGGGCACACAGTTTTAATCTGCCAGGAAGTTTCAGTATACATGTTGTTCTGCAATCCCTTGTTCAACGGGGAACGGGCTTGGGTCGTCATGCATTCATAGTCATCTTCGATTATTTGGAAATACATGGTAATACCATATTCTGAATTACTCTTGTAGAAAACAAAAAACCATGACACATACTTCAACCTGCAAATATAGAAATGATTTGTGTAAGCATTCTTTATGGAATTCTCACAAACGGCAGTAGCAGAATTCACCACTTCATCTCAATCATAACAGACTTAAGATATTTTACAGGTGATTTCTACAATTCTCTCTCTCTCCTAATATTAAGTCACAACACATAATCTGAAGTTTATCCATCCATTCATGAAGTTACCTCTCAAGATCCTGGACACACAATGCACTATGAATTATGTCTATGTCAGTTTGGCACACTGAATGTTTCAGAAAAGGACAACTACACCATTAGATATGAGAGCCATTGAGCTTTAGTTTAGTCTCACGTCTAGTGAACTTATTTGTTTTTGCTTTTAAAGCCTCCTACTGCCATCCAGCATAGTGTTAACTTTATGCTGTTTGAAACTTTGCAACACTTTTGACTGTTGGGTATGACTCTGCCCAGGAATGAAAAAAGGAAACAAAACTTCTGTTAAGCAGATCTAGTTAGAGCAATAGTTTTATTAACTAACTGCAACCTTCCTCGTAATTATCAGTTGCGCAGAAAATGCAAAATTATTTGTATGGTCACAGGTGACCGATTTGACTAAGGTTCTTTTTTGGGCAAAATGATGCATTTGTACTGTGATTAATTTATTTACAGAGACAGGTAAAACAAGACCACTTAATTGGATGTCTCTTGACTTGTTAAACTAGATGGCTCACAACAACATGTAAAAATCATTCAAATTGCACTATGAGGGGCATTTGAGAAGTCCGTACAAAAATAAAAAGTACTTACGTGTTTGAAGTAAACCTTTTTTATTTTTCGACAGTCTCCTTTTAGACTCATACACTTTGTCCAATGCTGTTCTAGCTTGTTGATCCCTTCCAAATAATAGGAATTGTCCAAGTCTGCAAAATAGCTATTAGTTGCTGTAATCACCTCCTCGTTTGAGTAAAATCTTTGCCCCGCTAGCCATATCTTCAAATTGGGGAGCAAATAATAGTCCGAGGGAGCTAAGTCTCGAGAATAGGGGGGATGTGAAACGAGTTGGAATCCTATATCCATTAACAACTGCTGAGCTGTGTGCTGGTGCACTGTCGTGATGGAAAAGACTTATGTGGTCCAATCGCTGGCATTTTACTTGCAGCTCGATTTTCAAACGGTCCAATAACAATGAATAATATGCACCTGTAATAGTTTTACCCTTTTCCAGGTAGTTGATGAGGATTATCCCTTGCGAATCCCAAAAGGCAGTCGCAATAACCTTTCCGGCCGAAGGAATGATCTTCGCCTTTTTTGGTGCAGATTCTCCCTTGGAAACCCACTGTTTAGATTGTTTTTTGGTCTCAGGAGTATAGTAGTGTATCCATGTTCCATCCACAGTGACGAAACGACGCATAAAGTCGGCGG
The DNA here is from genome assembly GCF_023864275.1 of Schistocerca cancellata. NCBI lineage: Eukaryota > Metazoa > Arthropoda > Insecta > Orthoptera > Acrididae > Schistocerca > Schistocerca cancellata. The sequence goes on from NC_064632.1 coordinate 198,058,874, forward strand.
ATTCTTCCTGAACAACTGCAAACTATCCTTGCGACACTTCACATGATTCCGTTTTTGGTCAAGCGTGAGCAATGGCGGAACCCATCTTGCAGATAGCTTTCTGATGTCCAAATATTTATGCAAAATATTATGTACCCATTCACTCAAGATGCCCACAGCACTAGCAATCTCACGCACCTTAACTCTTCTATCATCCATCACCATATCACGGATTTTATCCATGATTTCTGGACTCTTAACCTCCACAGGGCGTACAGAATGTTCAGCATCACTTGTACCCGTATGGCCACTCCGAAAATTTTGAAAGCACTTATAAACTGTTCTAATTGAAGGTTCAGATTCACCGTAATGTTTACCAAGCTTCTCTTTATCTCCTGAGGTGTTTTGCCTTCATAAAGTAATGTTTAATCACCACACGAAATTCTTTTTCGTCCATTTTTTGACAATCACTCTACTTTCTTGATTCACAGGAATGCCAAACACAAAGAAATAGACCAATACAGCTGAAACTTGACATGCGTTCTTTTCAAAGATGCTACTAACTAAACATGACCTCGATACGCACGGGTGGTGCCATCTCTCGAACTTTGCACGAACTTTTCAAGCGCCCCTCATATAGGGAATACATCTCAAGCACTGTTTGATAAAATATTTGCAGTTTTCAGTAATAAATATTTTGTCCTTGTATTTCTTTACGGTGTGGTGACCTGGTGTTTGTACTTTGTTCATTCAGTGGAGCGTGCTATATGGGAGAATAGCACATTGTTTTGCCAAAGAGGCTTTACTTTGACGTAAGTTGTCGGCTTCATTGGAAATTTTTATGCCTCAGAGTTGTTCAATCATGCTGACGAATGTTGCTGCGGGAAAATTTAAAACACCCCAAGACCTAAACATATGTGTGTGTGTGTGTGTGTGTGTGTGTGTGTGTGTGTGTGTGTGTGTGTGTGTGTGTGTGTGTGTGCGCGCGCTTGCGCGCTCGTGTTCATTTTTAAACCTTTGCCCTCTACAACTAAGAAAATTCATGTTACTTCTGGCGATAGGTTGTAAAACTTTTTATTAATCTGGAAGTGAAATTGCTTTCCTTGTTGTAAATTGATTTGAATAATTATTATAATTCATCAGAGCTACTGTGTTTTTGTATTATCATTTTATTATCATTGTCATCATCATTATAATAACTGTGTACATGTTTCAGTTCACTGGTGTCTCTTTTTATTGTAAGCTTCACTGTTTTCTCATATTCAGATTTGGCTAATCTCCACTGGCAATATTCAGTTGTAAATTGCACAGTCATTTTGATAAATAAATTGTAGTTGTTTAAATTGAACATTTATTGTTATGGTAGTCCAGCAACTTGCCACTTCCTACACACCCCAGCTACTTACTTCCTCAATACAATTCATGTCCAAATTTATGCTTTGAGAGCAACAAGATTGCTAATGGAATACTGTAAAACTGAAGCAAAAACAATCATTGAGTTTCATTGTAAGGAGCAAACAGTAAGAATTCCACTTTAGAATCTGCCATACAGAAACTCAATTTGTTGTTAAAAAAAGTGGAGGATTAACCACGGAAGCTATTGTATTACCAATATCACTGTCCATGGTGTACAATCTCAGTAACACTGGCTTCATGCTACTTTTTTATGGTGTTAATTATATCTTTAGAGATTACCACCCAGCTGCAAGCACTACATGCAAGAAGTAACTTGGAACTTCCCACAGGAAAGCTGGAAGCAGAAGAATAGGCAGATTCGATTACATATGCTTGTGAAGTGTTATGTTACACTGCATGGATAGTATTCAGTTTGTCAAATTTCTGTTAACTGTTATTGCAGAAGCAAGATGTGTGGTTTGGGGATCTTATGGATGCCCAACGGCGAGGTTATCAGCGCCCTAACAATGATTAAAATAAATGAATGTGAATAAGAAAAAAAACTGTCATACACACATGCACACAAAATGACCACACAGTTACTCTATCACACAGGCACTCCCACATGCACTAAAACCAATGAGGATGCCAGATAGCTAATCAAGAAATTAAAACAGGGAAAACAAAACACAGAAAAGCTAAAAGAACAGCACAGGGAAATGTGACTGGCTGACCACTTACAAAAAACTTGGGTGAGCCAGCCACCCTGTTGACGAATTAAAAACATCTTCCCAAAATCTTGTTAAAAATGTGGGACAATTCACGAAAATTTAAAATGCGAACCACATTCATTTGATCATTGCATAAAATATACTTCAGATCTGCCGGCACATCCGCTGCAGTCCGCTGGTCAGCAAATAAAATGTGGTGCACCGTGATCTGCAAGCCACAAGCACCACACATCGGAGGGTCCTCTCACTGGAGTAAAAATCCATGTGCCATAGGGCTGTGGCCAAAGCAAAAACGAGTAAGGAGGACCTCGTCCCATCAACATGGCTGGAAGAAAGTACACCACGGCCGAGTTGTGAGCTTGACGACACAGAGATTGTCATCGGTCACTTCTAGCCACTCATGTTCCCAGCAACACAGGACTTTATACCGCAACAGCGAGGTGGGGGCATGCTGGGGGACAGCACACAGAAAGACCTGACGGTCATGACATCTCCTTGGCTGCTTGATCAGCCCTTTCATTCCCCAGAACTCTCATGTGCCCTGGTACCCAGCAGAAAGACACCACCTTCCCCAGTCGCTGTAGTTGGAGGAGGGCATCCTGGATCTCTTACAGGTTGAGCCCTGGTGAAACATGTGTGTGTGTGAGAGAGAGAGAGAGAGAGAGAGAGAGAGAGAGAGAGAGAGAGAGAGAGAGTTGGATCCGATCACTGCTGTGGCAGGACCTGTAGGCGAAGAGTCCGACAGTTGGCTAATACCTTCCGTCCAGTAATGTTCAACATGACAGTTAAAGCCTTTGTCCACAGGCACTTTGATAAAAATCAGGGCCTGTCTCAAAGTTGTGGATGGCTCTCATTTAATCCACCAAGATGTTTATGTTGTAGAGAAAGGACCTACAAAAGAAATGCAGGGCAGATTAGAGGTAAGTAGTTCCTGGAAAGTGATCAGGAGCCAGGTGGGTGGGGGTGAGGGATGGTTATGGTTAGAAGAAGCCAACCAAATACTGGGAGAGGCCAAGTTCACAGTTGGTGTTTAGTCCATTTTTGTCCGAGTGGGGGGAGTGGCAAAAATATTTTGCCACAGTAGGAAGAGAGCAAATCTTAAACCAACAAGTATGGCATTGTTTAATTTGGGTGTGGGTCAGAAAGTAAGGTCTACAATAGGGTTTAAGACCTAAGTCTCTGGCTCTGGTACAGAACTTTTTGGTAATGAGCTACCAACAGTGTTGTGGGTTTGCTTGGATTCTGGGATTATGCAATGCTGAGACTGAGGTTGGGGGGATGTGACAGATGGAAGTCAGCAAGGTGCGGCCTGGGTGCTATGAGGGATAGACAGGACATTTCATGGAGGGTTCACAAGCTGCCCACACAAATGAATGCCCACTGCCAAACTGTAGCCCAGTGCAGAAATGATCATCCAGTGGCAGAACATGCTACTGAGCACAACCCATCTGACTTCAATTGTTGCTTCACAACCCATGCCATCTGCATCCCTCTCCCCTCCAAAATCCAATACCAGCTTCTCTGAATTACGTAGGCAAGAACAGTCTTCACAATACACCCTTCAATCCCACAATCCTCCTGACCTTTATCACTGATCACACCTGCAGCACACCCGTCTTCATTCCTGACCACTTGACCCCCACACACATTTTGCACTCTCCTCTCTGCAGTCTCTCCTTCCTCTGTTCTACCTCACACTCCCAATCCTCTCCTCAGTCTCATTGCATGCTATACCCAAAACTCCCTGCCTACACCAGAGCAAGCTCACCCATGTTACATTCGTATCCTGTCCCCTGCTCCCTCTCTCTCCATTAGTTACTTCCCCTCCATCTCTCCCTCCTGGCCCTCTTCTCATCTCACCAACTTCATGCAACAGACGCCCCCCCCCCCCCCCCCAACCAGCAGAGTAGGAGTGACATTAAAATGTAGGTAACTAGAACAATGTAACAGAAGGTTACCTTCCATTCGGAGGGACTGACATGCATTAAGAATAGAAAATAGTGGTATGTAATATACAAGCCATGTAAGTTATGCTATTAGTTGTAACTTTTTATTACATCATCTGACTATGTACTTCTTGCATTTTTAGCATTGAGAATGGTAGCTACTAGCCGAAATCTGGATCTGCATAATAAAATCTAAAAAAAGGACAACTGCTTGCTGCACTCTATAATTTATATATGTAACAGAATGTGCACAATACTTTTCAGTCTTCAACGAAATATGATCGGGCTTCTAGCCGTATCAACTGGTTATACACTTAGGAGCCTTGAGCAGATTTCTTCTCAGCCACAGTCAAAACTATGACACCATTGGTAGTTACACTGTACTCTCGACAGCAGGGTTACACATTGCACTCAGTTGCAAATCACCATATTTAATGAGGCTGTTATTAGATATAAACATATCTTCTTTAATTACACTACCCCGGAAGTTGTTAGCCCTCGTGACAATAGATGTGATGTTGAATGTCACATCAAGCCAATTTTCTAAAGCATATTTAGCTATTGCCAATTTCAATGGGTAGCATAGTCACAAATGGTTCATGTTCAATTCAGTGTTGGCCTACCATGCTTACGCACTGCCAAAACTAATATTGTGTACACTGTAAATGCTGCAAGTTCTGAGGCCTACATTACCTTTCACAGACTTCACAAATTGGCATATTTTAGCTGAACAGCTGACACAGATGGAGGCCCAAGAAGATTTCAATAGCCATACTACTACGAGACCATGAATTCATTAACTTTTTAGCCATGTGTCTATGACCACTGAGTGCTTTTAGTATAGATAAGTTGTTAACCTTCATGCTTCCCATTATTTGTTTTGCAGCAAGGTTTTCCATTAAAATATTTATTTTTCCATTAGCACCCTTCCATACTACAGGGTTAGCCAGTGAAACGGGAAGATTTAAATAAGTAACTAATTCTTTAAGAAAATTTATATTTTAATTTAATGGTTATAAATATAAAGTAAAAAGGTAGCCATTTACTGTACAATAAGGAAAAAAAAATATTTTCTGAATATAACATCTGCCAAATGTCCTCCATTGAGATCTATGCACTTCTGCAGCCGGGCCTGGAAGTTTCCCATGACATTAGCATATTGACCGGTATTCCTTCAATTTCGTCCCAAATTCATTGTTTCAGGGCTGGGATAGATCTGGGTGGATCGTTCTGAAAAACACTTGTTTTTAAGTAACCCCATAGAAAAAAGTTGCAGGCTGTCAAATCTGGAGAGCGAGGGGGCCAAGGGATATCCCCATTTCGGTAAATGACGCCGCCTGGAAACAAAGCATTCACAGCATTCATGCATCTCTTGCAGTGTGGCTTGTTGCCCCATCTTGTTGGAACATTGTATGTACATTCACTGGAAAAACGGGCAAGTTCTGGCGTAAGAAAGTTCTGGATCATTGCAACGTAACGCACAGAGTTAACGGTCACAGCACTTCCATTGATATCCTCGAAGAAAAATGGGCCTATGATTCCTCTTGCCAACATTGCGCACCAAACCGTCACTTTCTGAGCATGAAGAGGCGTTTCATGAAGTGTACCAGGGTTTTCCTCTGACCAGTATCTAAAGTTTTGTTTATTAACAAAACCAGAGAGGATGGAAATGCGCCTCATCGCTCATCCACAAGTGCTTTACTTGGTCGTCATTTTCTTCAAGTCTTCTGGCCATTTCCTCACCAAATTGTAATCGTTTTTGATAGTCACTTGGTTTGAGAGATTGCACCATCTGTATTTTGTATGGGTGAAAATGTAAATCTTGATGAAGAATCCTTCTCACCGAAGTGGTACTTATTCCAAGACGTAGAGCATGTTGCTTGGCAGATCGGCGTGGACTTCTGAGTACTGCCTGTTGAACAGCAGCGATGTTTTGAGGGGTTCAAACGGTTTTTGCACTCCCACCTCATTTTTTAGACATTGATCTAGTTTGTTCAAGGTTGTTTATCCATGAACGAATTGCGTTATCCAAGGGAACAGGCCTGTTGCGCGGTTGAAATGGCATCGAAAAGCACGTCGCGTTTTCACCAAACTCTCACCATGCGTATAATACGCTTTAACTACTTAGCCGCGATATTCACCAGTCGAACGATCCATCACAACTAAATGGCGGGACATGCAGGTAGAACGGAGCCGGACACAATTACCCCACCACTCACATTCCAGCTGTCAAGGCCATCTCCAATCTGCCGGTTTCACTGGCTAACCCTGTATTACCTTGTTGCTTCAGTTGAGGCAGCCCAGCAGCTGGTAAAGGACAAAACTACAAACAGCAAACAGACTGCTACAACAGCTTAAGTTAAGATACATTTCATTTTAATTCTACAGCATACAGACTTCTTGTGTGTTAGGCACCATACGAAGTTAAGTTTAAATACATACTGCTATGATTCTACAAACAACAAAAATATATAAATAAATAATGTTATGTGATTAGTTTCAGCTATAAACAAAACCATGAAACTAAAGAGGATGGCAGGAAGGGGATTTGAACACTGTTCTTCCAAAATATCAATCCAGTATCTGAAATCCCCCCCCCCCCCCCCAACACACACACACACGCAAATGCACACATGTCCGCAATTTTAAGATAAACTGTTAATCCTTAGCACAAAACTTACCACAAGCCTTTGTTATTAACTTTGTAAGGAAATCTTCGTTTCCATACTGCTTGCTCATTATTGCTGGCTTAATACCTCTTGCTGTATCTTCCTCTTTTCTATAATCCTTAATTTTGTAACATGTGAGTGTTGGTAAGATTTCTAATGCCTTCTCCAAGGCAAGTTCATATCCATCAACAATTTCTGATGAGGTTAAGCCCTGTAAGTAATTGAGATACAAAAAATTATATATACAGGTCTTCTTATCTGATTGCTGGAATTGCTGATAAAAGATTTCTGAAAACCAACAGAAGTTCCACAAGTGATCAAAAAACAATTACTTGTTTGCAGTTAAAGAAAGAGTGAGAAACTGGTAGCAACCACAAGCCACAAAAGACCCTAACAAATGTCAATAGAGTGCAGTCAAAGTTAATATGGCAAAATAGTAGGAAAGTTTTTTTTTTTTTTTTTTTTTTTTTGTGGGTTTAGGGCGCAAAACTGCTATGGTCATTAGCGCCCAGCCCGTGACTTAAGACAGTAAAAAACCGAAATTGAAAACCAGCAGCAATGGAAACAAACTCATAAAATTGGAGAAACTAAAAGTAGAAAGAATGCTTAAAAATCCAGTACAGACAGGGGGTGGTTGTCCCCAAAAAAAAAAAACTTCAAATGACTGACGTCATTTCACTGTCACTAATAAACTGGAAAACGCGGTCGGCTGAGCGCGTGTCATCTGCTAAAATCGACGATAGATCAGGCGATAGCTGTAGACGGGAGCGTAACGGATTAAAATAGGGGCATTCAATTAAAAGGTGTCTGACCGTCCACGGCTGAGAGCAGTGGGGACAGAGTGGAGGAGGATCACCGCTTAAAAGATGTCTATGGCTAAACAGACAGTGCCCTATCCGGAGTCGAGCTAAAATTACCTCCTCCCGACGACGCGTTCGGGAGGAAGAAGTCCAAGCGCAAGGAAGGGCTTTCACTTCCCGCAATTTATTACGGGGAAGTGTTGACCATTGCGCATGCCATAAATGAGCAACTTGGCGACATAAACCGCTCCGTAGATCGGTGAAGGGAAGCGACTGAATAGCTGGCCGAGGAAGAGAGACTGCAGCCTTGGCCGCCATATCGGCCGCCTCATTCCCACAGATACCAGCGTGTCCCGGGAGCCAGAGGAACGCCACCGAGACGCCCCCCAGGTGGAGCAAGCGCAGACAGTCCTGAATCCGGTGGACCAGAGGGTGCACAGGGTAAAGAGCTTGGAGACTGAGGAGAGAGCTGAGAGAATCTGAGCAGATAACGTACTGTATCCGCTGATGGCGGCGGATGTAGTGGACAGCCTGGAGAACAGCGTAAAGCTCCGCAGTATAAACCGAACACTGGTCGGGAAGTCGAAAGCGATTTGGGGTGTCGCCAACAATATAGGCACTCCCTACACCTAATGATGTTTTCGAGCCGTCGGTGTAAATAAACGTGGCGTCCGTCATTTGTGCACATAGAGCAGCAAATGCCCGACGATAAACAAGTGTAGGGGTACCATCCTTGGGAAATTGACAAAGGTCACGGAGCAGGCAGATCCGGGGACGGAGCCAAGGCGGTGCTGTACCCCAAGTTGTCAAAAAGGTTTTCGGAAAGCGGCAGGAAAGAGAATCGAGCAATTGACGGAAGCGGACTCCCGGGGGTAGTAGGGAGGAGGAGCGGCCTGCATACCCTACATCAAAGGAGGCGTCGAAAAAAAGGTCATGGGCTGGATTAGCAGGCATGGAAGACAGATGGCTAGCATAATGACTCAGGAGGACTGCTCGCCGATTGGACAGCGGAGGTTCAGCAGTCTCAGCATAAAGGCTTTCCACAGGGCTAGTGTAAAAAGCTCCAGACACTAAACGTAATCCACGGTGGTGGATAGAGTCGAGACGCCGAAGAATAGACGGCCGAGCAGAGGAGTAGACTATGCTTCCGTAATCCAATTTTGAGCGCACTAAGGCGCGATAGAGGCGGAGAAGGACCACTCGGTCCGCTCCCCAGGAGGTACCATTCAGGACACAGAGGGTGTTAAGCGATCGCAGACAGCGAGCCGAAAGATAGGAGACGTGGGAGGACCAGCACAGTTTTCTGTCAAACATAAGACCCAAGAATTTAGCGACGTCTGAAAACGGAAGGTTGACAGGGCCTAGATGTAAGGAGGGCGGAAGAAACTCCTTACGTCGCCAAAAATTGACACAAACGGTCTTACTGGGTGAGAAACGGAAGCCGGTTTCGATGCTCCACGAGTGGAGGCGATCGAGACATCCTTGAAGACGTCGTTCAAGAAGGCTGGTCCGTTGAGAGCTGTAGTAGATCGCAAAATCGTCCACAAAGAGGGAGCCCGAGACATCAGGAAGGAGACAATCCATAATTGGATTTATGGCGATGGCAAACAGTACAACACTCAGCACGGATCCCTGGGGTACCCCGTTTTCTTGGGAGAAAGTACGGGAGAGAGTAGTGTTCACCTGCACCCTAAAAGTGCGCTCTGCCATAAATTCGCGAAGAAAAAGGGGCAGCCGGCCTCGAAAGCCCCAAGAGAACAGTGTGCGGAGGATGCCTGTCCTCCAACAGGTATCGTATGCTCTCTCCAGATCGAAAAATATTGCTACCGTTTGGCGTTTCCGGAGAAAATTGTTCATGATATAAGTGGAGAGAGCAACAAGATGGTCAACTGCAGAACGATGCTTCCGGAATCCGCATTGGGCTGGTGTTAAAAGACTGCGGGATTCCAGCCGCCAAGCTTAACGGTAATTCACCATACGCTCCAAAACCTTACAGACACTACTCGTGAGAGAAATGGGGCGATAGCTAGAGGGGAGATGTTTGTCCTTTCCAGGTTTCGGAACAGGAACGACAATAGCTTCCCGCCACCGTTTGGGAAAGGTACTGTCGGTCCAAATTCGATTATAAAGGCGAAGGAGGTAACACAGACTAGGGGTTGATAAATGCAGCAACATTTGGACATGGATACCATCCGGTCCCGGGGCGGAGGAGCGAGAAGATGAGAGGGCATGTTGGAGTTCCCGCATGGAGAAAACAGTATTGTAGCTTTCGTGATTTTGAGAGGAGAAAGCAAGAGGTCGCACTTCCGCTGCAAGTTTCTTCGGGAGAAACGCTGGCGGGTAATTTGAAGAGCTCGAAATCTCAGCAAAGTGCTGACCCAACGAGTTAGAAATTGCGACGGGGTCCACTAAGGTATCATGCGCGACAGTGAGCCCAGAGACCGGGGAGAAACTAGGCGCGCCTGAGAACCGTCGAAGCCGACTCCAAACTTCCGAGGAGGGAGTGAAGGTGTTAAATGAGCTAATAAAGAATTTCCAGCTTGCCTTCTTGCTATCGCGGATGACGCGACGGCATCGCGCACGGAGCTGCTTATAGCGGATACAGTTGGCCAAAGTAGGATGGTGACGGAAAATGCGAAGAGCACGTCGCCGCTCACGTATTGCATCACGGCATGCCTCGTTCCACCAAGGAACTGGGGGGCGCCGGGGCAATTTGGAGGTGCGTGGTATTGAACGTTCCGCAGCTGTAAGGATAACGTCGGTAATATGTGTGACCTCATCGTCGACGCTGGGAAAGCGACGGTCATCGAATGTCGCGAGAGACGAAAAAAGTGTCCAATCGGCTTGGGCAAACTTCCAGCGTCGCTGGCGCATATATGGCAGTTGAGGCTGCAGTCTGAGGACACATGGAAAGTGGTCACTCGAGTGTGTATCATCAAGGGCGAACCATTCGAAGCGCCGAGCTAGCGGAACAGTACCGACCGCAAGGTCCAAATGAGATAAGGTTGTCGTGGAGGCAGACAAAAATGTGGGGACCCCAGTGTTGAGGCAAACTAGATCCGCTTGGTGGAAGACGTCTAGCAATATGGAGCCACGTGGACAAGGATGTGGAGATCCCCAAAGCGGGTGGTGGGCATTGAAGTCCCCAACCAGCAAATAGGGGGGTGGAAGCTGACCAAGAAGATGAAGGAGATCAGCTCGTGCCATTGGTGTGGACGATGGAATGTATACAGTACAAAGAGAGAGCGTGTATCCGGAAAGGGAAAGACGGACGGCGACAGCTTGGAAGGAAGTGTTTAAGGGGATTAGGTGATAATGGAGAGTATCATGGAGAAGAATCATGAGTCCTCCATGGGCTGGAGAGCCTTCAACAGAGGGGAGATCATATCGGACGGACTGAAAATGAGGGAGAACAAAGCGGTCATGGGGATGCAGCTTCGTTTCCTGAAGACAGAAGATGACCGGCGAGTAGGATCTTAAGAGGATCGACAATTCATCCCTATTGGCTCGAATGCCGCGGATATTCCAGTGGATAATGGACATGGGGTGAACAGAAAATGGAGGACTGTGACCAAAGTTGCTGTCAAGTCAAAGACTGCTCGGAGCTAGCGACCGACAGCATGGAATGGCAGTCAGCCGAAGGCAGAAGATCCTGATCCATAGGTTGGTCAGGAGCAGCTCCTGCCACCAGCGATCGGCCGGTTGACCGGCCACCAGCAGTGCGCCTCGGCGACACAGAAGACGGCCGAGGGCGATTTCCGCCAGGTGGTGCTGTAGATGGGACACGCCTTGGCGGAGAAGGAGAGGAACTGGGTTTCTTTGTAGCCTTCTTGGAAGAATGATGTTTAGATGGAGGAACCGATGGTTGGGAAGTTGCGGTACGTAAAAACTCTTCACGAGTATGCTCTTTTTTCGAAGACTTGGCGTCCGACTTTTGGGCTCGAGATTTAGCAGAACCCGACGAAGGGTGAGCCATAGAGTGGGCAGGCGAAAGTGGTGAGGTTGAACGAGCGATCTTTGCACTGGCCGATCTGACGACCGTGGCACTAAAGGTGAGGTCGCAAGTCTGCGTGGCCGCCTCCTTTGTTGGCCGAGGAGAAGCAAGGACAGTGCTATATTTTCCTGTCTGAGGCACGGGGGGCTTGCGACTGGCGAATAATTTTCGAGCAGCAAAGGTCGACACCTTTTCCTTCACTCTTATTTCCTGGATGAGCTTTTCGTCCTTAAAAACGGGGCAATCTCGAGAGGAAGCAGCGTGGTCACCCATACAGTTGATGCAGCGAGGGGATGGAGGTGGACAAGCACCCTCATGGGCATCCTTGCCACACGTAACACATTTGGCTGGATTGGAACAGGACTGGCTGGTGTGATTGAACCGCTGACATCGATAGCAACGCGTAGGGTTTGGGACGTAAGGGCGAACGGAAATTATCTCATAGCCAGCTTTGATTTTCGATGGGAGTTGAACTGTGTCAAATGTCAAGAAGACAGTGCGGGTTGGAATGATGTTCGTGTCAACCCGTTTCTTTACTCTATGAACTGCCGTTACGCCCTGGTCAGACAGATAGTGCTGAATTTCTTCATCAGACAATCCATCGAGGGAGCGTGTATAAACGACTCCACGCGAGGAATTTAAGGTTCGGTGCGGTTCCACCCGGACAGGAAAGGTGTGGAGCAGAGAAGTACGCAGCAATTTTTGTGCCTGGAGGGCACTGTGTGTTTCTAACAACAGGGTGCCATTCCGTAATCTGGAACAAGACTTTACAGGACCTGCAATTGCGTCGACACCTTTCTGAATAATGAAAGGGTTGACCGTGGAGAAGTCGTGACCTTCATCAGTCCGAGAAACAACAAGGAACTGTGGCAACGATGGAAGAATCGTCTGTGGCTGAGACTCAGTATACTTACGTTTGTGAGCAGACATAGTGGAAGGTGAGGAAACCATTGCGGAAGAATCCCCCATGATTACCGGCGTCTCCGATGGCGCGCTCCTCCCTTGTGGGGGCCCTCTCTGAGGGCACTCCCGCCTTAGGTGATTGTTCACACCTCAGGTCACACCTCCCGACAAACGGACGGAGGGACCAATCGGCATTTTCAGAAGGTATCAGCTCGGGTAATCACCCCTCCCTGGGCCTGGCCGTTACCAGGGGGTACGTACGTGTCCTACCTGTCTACCCGGGGCGGGGAATTACGCGTTACCCCGTCACCGGCTACGCACGAAGGGCGTGGGTCGGCCTTCAGACACGCACAGGGAGGAAGAAAGAGAAAGGGAAAGGAAAGAAGAGAGGTCTCAAACGCCGCAGCGGAGAAAAGGGAAAGAGAAGAGGTAAGGAAAAAGGAAAGGACAAAGGAAGGAAGAAGACATAAAAGCAAGAAAGGCGAAGAATGCAGTACATTTACGAGCGTCCGTCTCCGGACGTAGGCACAAACCATACTCCCAGATGGGGAGAAAGGGAAGGAAAGAGCCAGAGGTGAGGGGAGGAGGGGCGAAGATAGGGATGGGGAAGGATGCGGAATGGGAAGGTATGCAGCCCGGAAAGGAAGGAAGGCCACATTAGCTCGGGGTCCCGTGCTCGCTACGCACGTATCCACAAAAGAGTTGTGGACCCCCTGGGGGGGTAAGTAGGAAAGTGAAGGCTCACTCTTTTTCACAGATAACCTAGCTGTAATCTGCCTAGTGGCAAACAAGGATTTCACAGACTGTAATATTCCAATTTCACGTGTCTGAAACACTGTTGCTAATAACAAAAGAGAGACTGAAAAAAAAAAAGGGGAAGTCTGTGATGAAGCAAGTTCGTGGCGCCCTCCATTCGTAATGCTGGAATTCAACATGGTGTTTGCCCACCCTTAGCCTTGATGACATCTTACACTCTCCCAGGTAAACATTCAATCACATGCTGGAAGGTTTCTTGGGGAATGGCAGCCCATTCTTCACAGTGTGCTGCACTGACGATAGATTTGATGTCGGTCAGTGATGCCTGGCACAAAGTCGGCATTCCAAATCATCCCAAAACGTGTTCTGTAGGATTCACATCAGGATTCTGTGCAGGCCAGTCCATTACAGGGATGTTATTGTCATGTAACCAATCCGCCACAGGCCATTCATTATGAACAGGTGCTCGATCATGTTGAAAGCTGCAATCGCCATCACTGAATTGCTCTTTAACAGTGAGAAGCAAGAAGGTGTTTAAAACATCAATGTAGGCCTGTGCTGTGATAGTGCCGCACAAAACAATGAAAAACATGACCACACCATAACACCACCGCCTCTGAATTTTACTGTTTGCACTACACATGCAGATGACATTCACCAGGCATTCGCCACACCCCACTCTGCCATTGGATCGCCACACTGTGTAGCATGAATTGCCACTTCACACAACATTTTTCCACTGTTCAATAGTACAATTTTTATGCTCCTTACACCAAGCAAGGCGTCATTTGGCATTTACCAGCATTATGTGTGACTTATGAGCAGCCGCTCAACCATGAAATCCAAGTTTTCTCACCTCCCGCCTAACTGTCATAGTACTTGCAGTGGAGCTGATGCAGTGTGGAATTTCTGTTTGACGGTCTGGATAGATGTCTGCCTATTACACATTACGACCCTCTTCAACTGTTGGGGGCTCTGTCAGTAAACAGATGAGGTCAGCCTGTAAGCTTTTGTACTACACGTGTCCCGTCATGTTTCCACTTCACAGTCACATTAGAAACAGTGCACCTAGGGATGTTTACAAGTGTGGAAATACAGACATATGACAAGTGACACCCAATCACCTGACCACATACGAAGTCTGTGAGCTCTGCAGTGGACCCCAGTCTGCTCTCTTACAATGTCTAATTACTACTGAGGTCACTGATATGGATACCTGGCAATAGGTGGCAGTACAATGCATGAAAAATGTATGTTTTTGGTGGTGTCTGGATACTTTTGATCACATAGTGTATTTTTACTTCCCCTCTTGTTTTGCCATCTGCCTCCTTAAAATTCATATTTTCACATCTAATTACCATTAACATACATGAGTATAATTTGCTTTGTCATAAAACAAAAATGTTGGCCCTCAGTTTTAAAGAATATAACACCAGATCTAATTTTGTGCTTAGTTTTATGTATGTAATTGATTCTCTAATTTATTTTGACTATTCCTAGTTAATCTCTTTTGTTATTGGGTGAAATCAGTAATTGTTACACAACTTAAATTCTATTGTTGACCTACAAACAAATATAAATTATTGTTGTGGTCTTCAGTCCAGAGACTGGTTTGATGCAGCTCTCCATGCTACTCTATCCTGTGCAAGCTTCTTCATCTCCCAGTACCTACTGCAACCTACATTCTTCTGAATCTGTTTAGTGTATTCATCTCTTTGTCTCGGTCTACGATTTTTACCCTCCACGCTGCCCTCCAATACTAAATTGGTGATCCCTTGATGCCACAGAATATGCCCTACCAACCTATCCCTTCTTCTAGTCAAGTTGTGCCACAAACTCCTCTTCTCCCAAATTCTATTCAATACCTCCTCGTTAGTTATGTGATCTACCCATCTAATCTTCAGCATTCTTCTGTAGCACCAAACTTCGAAAGCTTCTATTCTCTTCCTGTCCAAACTATTTATCGTCCGTGTTTCACTTCCATACATGGCTACACTCCATACAAATGCTTTCAGAAATGACTTCCTGACACAAATCTATACTCGATGTTAACAAATTTCTCATCTTCAGAAATGCTTTCCTTGCCATTGCCAGTCTACATTATATAATAATTTTAAACATTTGGAGAACAACTAACATTAACATTATTCTTTAAATATTTATTTGGCTTCATTCGAAAACATGTTAACAAAGCCAGCCCTTAATAAATTCCAAAGTAACTACGAGTTTTGACAAAAGTACTGTTTGTACACCTATATCTGTTAATTTCATCATTTAAACAAATAATTCAGCTTAACCCTTGCAGTAGAAGAAACTGTTAAAAAGAAGGGAGTTTTCTATATATTCAGTTAATTGAATGAAGTATGTTTCAATTGTAATTTCTGGAACTTAAACATCGAACAATGTATAGTTTAAGTTCCTATTACTGTGATGATATATAAATGCCCGTACTTTGGTCCAGAGATAGTCAGTCCACAGCCGAGTTTCACACAAGGAACCCGTATTGGTTAGAACAACAATAATGCTTCAACTTAACTGTGAAATAGGTTTAAGATGAATAGGTCGTGTGTTAAAACAGTGACAGTGTCTGTTCCATGTGTACCGTATTATTCTGCAAGAACTGTGTAGTTAGGTTTTTACTGCTCAGATATTCAACAGTCAACTATTGTAGCAGTATGCTGATGTATGCTTGCAAACTATTAATGAGGCTTATCAAAATTTTCCAATAGTTAACTGGTCACATAACTGTATTATTGGGGGGGGGGGGGGGGGGGGGGGGTTGTGAACAGTGAAAGTAAATAACTATGAAATGCAACTGTGCAACTGTAGGCTACATCATTTATAGTAATCAGTGTTGAACTTCCACCCCCCCCCCCCCCTGTTTTCAGCCAGTATAGCAACGCAGTAAATCGACACTGAGGACCATCAATGAAGAAATAAAGCACGCAAACATCATAAGTCCAAAATACTTCATCCATTCCACCCTTTGAGTTTTTCCCACATAATTTTACATATTTTCCTGAAATTTTCCCATGTATTTTACAGGTTTTTACTGTTTTCATTCTCCACTATGGCTCCTTGCTCCTTCCACCTGTGCCAATACCAAAAAATTTCCTATCCCTGCAGAACACACTGTTCCTGCATTGCTGCCTAACACGTGGAACAGCATCAAATGGCCTGACTATCAAATTAGTCATCACTGGCTGCAACTCGTCTTCCACGACCACTATCTTTCAAATTACATTAATCAATAGTCCTGACCACCCTAGTCTTGCAAAACCATGTAAAACTGGCCAAGAATTGCTTGCAATATCTCCTCACCATCCATAAAATTCTCCTGCTCTGCAATCCCGAATTCCTGCATCCCATCTGTCACACTGGAACTCTTGCCATCATGGAAACAGAGTGGCATGCACAATGCACCCTCAAAAAACTCCAACCATTCACTTCCTACTCCCACATTGGACAACCACTAACCACCCCTTCTACGTAAGCCCCCAAGCATCGCACATTGCCTCTTAGTCAATAAACCCTGACACTCAGACCTACTGCATTTACCGCACACTAGCTCCCTTCTACCACCGCACAGAACTCAAAACCCAAAGAGTAATGAATCTTTCCTGAAAAAGCCTTAGTCCCACCGAAGTGTAAGTCCTTTGCAAGGGCCTTACCTTTTGCCCCACTCCCAAATTCAATCACGCTGGACTTGTTAATGACCTTTCCTTTTCCTACCAATCAGACTCAACCCAAAACTGATACTGAATCATGCTTGACTCAGTTCACTCCATCGAATTGTGATCCACACCACTACCACCAAATCACCACCCTGTTAATATTCCAGAATTTCTTACCCTCAAATCTTGACTCACCATCTTTCCGCAAACACCTCAGCATCGAAAGCAATCTTACATCCATAGAGGGAAAAACAATCCACCACCTACAAACTAATTCTGACCTTATAATCCTGCTGACGAGGGCCCCACTATTGTTTTTTCTGAACCACAGGGATTAACTGATGGAAGGACTCTGCCAGCTGTCAAGATTCATACCCCTACAACCCCTGTCACGGTGACCACATTCCACCACAATGCAACAGGATTCCTAGCCCCTCCTCAAATCCTTAGGTTCATCCCAGAACCTCTCCCTTGAGTCAACCTCACTCCAACACTCCCTGACTGCTACATTTTACCTGCTTCCTGAAGCCCACAAACCCAACCACCCAAGAGGCCCCATTGTGGCTCGTTACTGTGCTCCTATTGAGACAATCTCTGCTCTAGTGGACCTTCAGCCTATTACCCGTAACCTACCGTATAGAAGACACCAAGTATTTCTTCTACAAATCACCATAGTTCATTTTCCTTTATCACATGGCACCCTGCTCATAAGTGTTGGTGCCATCTTTGTCTACACAAACAACCCAATGCCCATGGAATTGCCACCAATGAATACTACTATTACTACTACTACTACTACTACTACTACTACTACTACTAAGCCCGACTGACTCCAAACCTACAACCTCCTTCCTGGTCACCATGAACGACTGCATCCTTAACCACAATTACTTCTCCTTTGAAGGCATCAACTACAAACAAATCAGTGGTACAGCAATGTGTGCCCACATATCATCCCATGCCAACCTACAAGTATTCACCCAAATGCAAGCCAACCTTTTTTCCAGATTTTCGCAATCTGGAAATGTGGCTGCAGCTTAGTTTCATAGCTGCTGTAAGTAGGTTTTTTTTTTTTCCACAGAAGCTGTTGTGTTAGTGTTTTGAGTATTGAATGTGAATTACTTTATGACGGGGGAATTAAAATTTAATATTGCTCATCTCTGAATTTAGCAGTTTTTCAAATAGTCATAGCAATAAAAATAAATATCTACACACACACACACACACACACACACACACACACACACACACAAAATTAAATCAAACTGGACCTTTTTAAGAAACTTGCAAGAAGTTGGCAAACATGGTAAGTAAAGTTTTACACTTTGACAGCTCCTGTTGTAATCAAGCTATTTCTCTATGCTAGCAATATTCATGATGCGACAATAGTAAGTGTTTCACTGCCTTAATTAATTTCATATTCATGAATAGAAACAAGTTCCACGTTTGAACTTGAGCACCCTTATAAATGAGCTTTTACGGAATCTTGTTACTTCTGTGAGATATTTCTACCATAACAGATAATCGATACAAATCACATTGTTATCCACTCCGCAGAGCACAAGCTCACTTTCAACCCCTCCCGTAACTTCATTTGTGTTACTTCCACTAACCTCTGGGCCAATGAGAGCAGTGCTCTTTACAATATTTGCAGACAGTACATCTGGATTTCATCCCCAGTGTCTGTCTACTTAAGCACTTTTGTGAAGTACCAGGTTTTAGCCCATCATGGTGAAGAATGTTCACCATACTACAAGGTTGAAAAAAGAAGTTATTTCTCTCACTGAGAAAACATCAAATTGTGCTCCATGTCAGTGATCCAGGATCGATGAGTTAACTCGAGATAGAGACATCAAAAGGAACAACTTTTTGATTGTTCCAGAAATAAAAGTACATTTCCTGGGCAAAAATGTGGCTGCTATTATGTGTTACAAGTTGTGCTGAATTATTTTGTGAGGGGGCAGTGACAGAAGTGCTTACTTGTGAGCGCAGAATTTATCCAAGTTGCTTGTCATCACAAATTTCAAATGAAGCCTAAATTGGGTTGCCTGTTTTGTGAAGTGTTGGTGATTTTCTTGTCTTAAGCCCATTGCACAGAAGCTGCTGCCAGAAAACTACGTGGAAAAACTAATAACAGCGTTTCACAATCAGACAGCGCACCAAAAATAATTATCTTCTTGGTCATACAGGTAATGCAGACCAAGCTCCGTTGTATTTTGATATGCCAACAAAATACGCAGTAGAAGCAGAAGGCAACAAATATGTCAAGATGCTGCCCGCAGCTGGTGAAAAGCAGCGCATATTTGTCAAGCTCGCTTGTACAGCCAGTTGTCACAAACTGCAACATTCATTGTTTTAAAACACAAGGCATTATGTAAGTCTGACATATTTCCAAAACACATTATTGTATGTGCAAAACAAAAGTGGCTGGTTCACAGAAGATATGGTATCAGATTGGATTAGACTTTTATGACAACTATGTCCTGGTGCCTTGTTAGGTTTTGCTAAACATGCTTGTACTATATACATGTGCAGGTCATACTACTGTGACTGTAAAGAGAAAAGTAGTAAAGGATAGAATGGATTTGGTTGTAATTCGAGGAGGGACAATGTCAATTATAAAACCATTACATGTTTGTTTAAACAAACCATTTAAGGAAAAACTTAAAAAATATGTACATGCAATGGTTAATTAAAGAAAATATGCAATTAATGCCTACAGGATGTGTTGCGCACGCAATCTTTTATCAAGTGTATGAGTGGATTGACCGATCTTGGGAAGGTATCCCGAATAAAAATGTCCAGTAAGCATTTAAAAATGCTGTGTTTCTAATGCATTTGATGGCTTAGAGGACAATGCTCTCTATGAAGAGAGAGTAGTGACAAGGAAACAAGTGATGATAATCACCTGAGTGATGGTTAAAAACAGTACATACATGTTTATGATAGTTCCATAAAATTTCTGTATTGAACTTCTGCTTTTCTTTTACCAGTAATTTTCTTTGTAGATATGTGACGGTATCCACCCAACCAGTCAGTGAGCCTATGCTACTACTAACGAGAAGACGTGTGTGTGTGTGTGTGTGTGTGTGTGTGTGTGTGTGTGTGTGTGTGTGTGTGTTTTACATATGCATTTATGTGAGTTATTCACATATTTTTGTTCTGTTATGGGCTTTAAATTTGTACTCTTATTTGCCTCTCTATTGAGGGTTTCTCCATAGCATGTGTCTGTCTGGTTTACTATAAGCCTTTGTGAGCCTCTTTCCCCAGAGAGAGAGAGAGAGAGAGAGAGAGAGAGAGAGAGAGAGAGAGAGAAGTGACCTCCTAGATGTAGAAAGAAGCTGATGACCTTCAGAGGCTTTATATTAGAATTTCACTGACCATAAAAGAAAACATGAAAAACCCACGCTGTGTTCCAGAATACGGTCCAGCGAGACTTGCCTGTGACTTCACTGCTCATGGCCCACCCATTTGTAGTTTCTAATTATGGCCCCTTGTATTTTAGGTGGACATGCCATACCTTGTCGAACAACACAGACACATAAGAGACGCCGCAGGACAAAGATTTTACGAAGTGATGACAATGTTTACAGTTCAGTTCACACTTGGTACGGGTCACTTGTGCTGGAAATGATGTTAAAAAAGTATTCTAATGAAGTACCCAGTCCAATCCTTCCAGAGAGCACACAAAACAGTGTCTTGAATATGTAGATCGCTCTTTGCCAAATTTACATCCCTTAAATCAAGTGTGATACCCTGTCAAGCCAAAATGTAACTTTCTTGGATGAGAACACTACATTAGTGAAAGAAGAAATACTTCAGAAGACATTCATGGGATATGGAAAGACTGACGTATGACAAACACGAGTAGCGGTACAGTCTGTGAAAGTCTTATGACCCCAGCTGCCCTAGTTCCACTTGAAATATTTTGATAGACATCATGAATTCTGACTTCTGGTACTGTCTGCAATGTAAGAGCAATTTTAGGTGTCCAACAGACTAATCTTAATTCCGTGCAAATTATAGCAAAGCCTCAGTTAACCAAGCTCTGACCTGAAACTCAGATCATTCGAAACATCTTCAAAAATCACAAACCCAAAAATTAATATTGTACTGCATGGAAATAATTCAAGGGTAACAGTGTTCTGAGCTAAAGCTGATGGGGAGCATAGGCACCCGACCTTAAGTTGCTTCCTCAGCTACCAACTCACCAGTCTAAATCTGGCTACACTGACTATAACAGTGCAGTGAAGTAGTTTACCTCTGTTACATGTTTATTACTGCACTATGGCGACTAAGCCGAAGTGTGTTACAATTACTTTCATTGACAAATTAGTTGCTATAAAAGAAGTTGAGAAATGAAATTATTGAAAACTGTTGTGGTTAATTATAGAGCTACAAGATATGTACTTGCAGTTGCGGATATAGACAACTATCAGCTGTATAATGGAATAACGACAATGGAAATTTGTGCCGGACCAGGACTCTAACCCTGATTTCTCGTTTATTGCATGCATGTCCGAAGCAACATTGCATTGAACTTCTGAACACCACAGGCACTGCAATATGGTGGAAAGGGCGAAGCCTAAATTTCAAGAGAAAGCTGTTGAAAACCTTTGCAGAAAAACACTGAAAGCATTTGACTTGAAAAAATAAGCAAGGCTCTTTATCGGGAAAAAAGACTTGCCTTTCTGTGGCTCAACAATGCAAGAAAAAGCTAAAATGAATACCTGGATGGTTAGACAGGTTTGAAAACAGATAGGGCATTTGGCAATTTAATGTATGTGGAGAAATCTGTAGACCCAGATGCAATTGATATTTTGAAACAGAGTTTGAAGATTACCAGCCGAGGCTACACTAAGGACCATATTTTCAGTGCCAATGAAATGGATGATGATTTTCAGATTATGCCCACAAGATTCTTAACTTCCTTAAAAGAAATGTCTGCCTCCGGAGACAACATGGGAAAATGGAAAACTGTTCTTTTGGCATCAAACAATTCTGGCATATTTAGAGTGTGTATCAGAAAGTTGAGAAACCTTAAATGTTGATGGATATTTGACTGAAATACATTACCAGGTTTTTACGAAACCCAAGAAATACCTTGAATGTTCTGCTAACTATTGGCTGAGTGTTTTAGTGATTAGTTCTACAGAAAGTTGAAAAGTTTTTACCTAAAAAAGGTCTTGCTAAAAAAGCAAATACTAAATGACTGCACCTGCATATCCTTGTTAGTTAAAAAGTGTTGATTTGTTGTGTGTTTCCTTCCCCCAAATGTTACCAGTCTAATTCAGCCACTGGATCAAAGCACAATAGCAGAATTTAATCTGCACTTCCATGAGCGGTGTTTGAGAAACATCCTGCAGGATGGCGACATGCAAAACAAAAATGTGTATCAAGTGTTGAATGCAGTAAAAATATGTAAATGTACAGTAGTTCACTGGTTTGCCCAAGCATGGAATAATGTGAAAGCAGAAACTCTTCAAGGGGGCAGGGGAAAACTCTATGATACTTTTAAAGGAGAGGACTTAGAAAAATTTTGAACACATGACAGAAACAGTAAAAAGAATTCCCAAGTGCAAAGACTTGGATACATGCAAAGTTGATGAATGGATTGTTGTGGACGATTCGCAAGAAATCATGAATCAATAAATAATAGAAACAGTATTTCTCCTTCGAATGATTTCAAAAATACGTATTGTAATATTGTCAAACAAAATAATGTAGTACTTATAAGATGTTCATGGCAAAACTGAAAAAACTGCTATCCCACATGGCTTCCTCCCTCCTCCCCCCCCCCCCTTTACTTTGGTTAACAGCAGTTGTACTGTGCAACAAGTTTTTTTTCTTTTTCTTCTTCAGTTCTCATTTCTAGGGTGCAGCTTGCGTCCAAGGTAGGCTTACATTTAAGTAATTATGATATTCATGGGAGATCTAGAGGAATCTTTCCTAACCCCCAGAATCCAAACCCCTCACTAGTTCAGATTCATTAATGACATCTCCGTGATGTGGACCAAGAGTGAGGACACCATATCCATATTCCTCCAGATCATCATCATCATCTCCTCCCCCATTTGCCTCACCTGGTGGTCCTCAATCCAACAAGCCACCTTCCTCGATGTTGACGTCAACCTCACAGATGGTTACATCAGTACCTCCGTCCATATTAAACCTACATACCATCAGACATACATATACTTCAATAGCTGCCAACCATTCCATTCCAAGTAGCCCCTCACACACATCTAGCCACCTGAGGGTGTCGCATCTGCAGTGATAAGCAGTCCCTCTCAAAATATACGAAGGGTCTTGTAATGGATCTGGGAGATATGTTATTGTTTTTACCATATTTGTCGATACCGAATTGTAAATGTTTTCTTATATTTTTGTCAGAATTTATTATAATTCACCTTATTATATGTTAATTTACCTATATTTTTGAGAGTGAAAGCATATTGATTACTATTAGTAAATATATTGAAGAATAGCAAAGAGACTGATTACAAGTGGAAACTTGTGTGTTGTGTAAAACATCTTTGACACTGGAGTCGTCTTTGACTGTAGTCAGTCTGCAGTTAACTCTTGGTGTGTGTTGACGGTAGAACAATGTGAAGGTCGCCGTCATAAATAATTTTGAATTATGTTACTGCTTTTTTTGTATTAACTATAAGAAGAAACTACATTTGAAGAATTGGTATTTGAAACACCAAAATGAGGGAAACACGTTGAACCACGTCAATTCTGCAACGGACAAAGATGCATTGTGGAATCACACTTAGACAACTGAAGCCAAGACTAAT
This sequence comes from Schistocerca cancellata, assembly GCF_023864275.1. Lineage (NCBI taxonomy): Eukaryota > Metazoa > Arthropoda > Insecta > Orthoptera > Acrididae > Schistocerca > Schistocerca cancellata. The sequence continues at coordinate 198,082,521 of NC_064632.1, forward strand.
ATCGCCGTGTAAACATCTAACGGAAAAGGTACTGTCACGAAATATGGCAAATTTAAGTAAATAAAAAATAGTGAGCATATTTTCAACTTGTGTCGTAGCCGGGATACAATATTTCAACTTTGTGTCTCAGCCGGGATAGCATATTTCAACTGGGGACTGTAGCCGGGATATTGTGTTCACGTGATCTTCAACAGTGCTACGAGGAAGAAAATTTGTGTGTGTTAATACCAGTTTCTTCAGAATGTGTGTTACAGTATTTGTGTTCATCGGGAAGTAAAAGTTTTGGAGAAGAAATGTTTCGGCAAAAAAAAAAAAAAAAAATATAATTTTCGACAGAAGAAAATACTTCAAGAATTTTGGTCAACAATCACATGGAGGGAAAACGTGGATTTGCAACAGTAGAAGACTGTTCCAGATAAGTCACGAAACCCTCGTATTTTGTTAAAACAATATTTTTATCTTGTTTGTATTGTTGTGTATAAATTTTGTTCTTCACAATGACTTATGAGATTTTCGAGAGTGTTGTGCCTAAAGTAGAAAGTAGTAATTTAATAGACTTCGAACATCAGGACAGGTCAAATAAAACAGAAAGAACTGATCAATTTGATTTCTTGTGAATTTCACGAAAGAAATTAAACAATCAGTTGACGACAATAAGACTTACTGGGATGAAAAAATTGATAACATTTTGTTGCAAGTCCAAGCAGTCAATACCCAAGTGGGTGATCTTTCGAACAGAGTTGGCAGTGTTGAGGAAAAAATTGAATCTGTGGAAGCAAAAGTAAATGAAATTGATGCTAAATTGAGCGGTGAAATTAATACTGTAAAAAATGAGTTACTGGCAGATAGGGTAAGAAATTTAATTGATTTTAATGAGATAAAAGGGGAAATTAAAAATTTGGATGAGAATACAAAAGTTTTAGTAAAAAATGTAGAACAAAAAACTGATAATCGTTTGGTTACTTTAGGAAAAAAAAGTAGAGTGCAATGATTTAGAAAACAAAAAATCTGTCAAAGAACTTAGCGAAAAAATTGAAAGTTCTGACATTGAATTTCAAAGCAAAAATTACAATGTCAACACACGCAACCTTGTATCTAATATTCCAGTGAAGCACTTTTCGGTAGATGGACCCTTACATCCCGTTGATTTTATACAGTATTGTAAGGATTGTTTTTTACCTCACTTACCAGATGATATGAAAATTAAATTTGTGAAAAAATTCTTGGAAGGGGAAGCTTTGACTTGGGCAAACCAGATTGTAACTGTGGGGATGACCTTTTCAGAATTTGAATCAAAATTTCTGGAAAAATTTTGGGATGATCTTAAACAAACTAGAATCAAAAGTGAATTTTTGAATGGGAGAAACTATAGAGAATCAGATGGGAGCATGAAACAATTTTGCAAAAGTGAACTTCAAAAACTTATTCATTTAACAAAACCTTTGGATGACGATCAAAATTGATACCTTAAAGAGAAGATTGCCATCAGCAATGCAGTTGAGTTTAGTTCATTGTCCTGATAGTAATGTAGAGCAGTTTCTCAATTATATTGAAAAGTTGGATAGGGTAACAACAAGAACACACAGTGGGTTTACTCAGAAAGGTAATGGTCAAAATTGGGGAAATGATAACTTTCAAAAAAGGGAACAAAACAATTATCATGGTGTCAGTCAAAATTCAGGGGGATATAACAATTTTCAAAAGAAGGACCATAATTTTTATCCAAAACAAGAACAATATTTTCGCGGAAATAATCAACAAAATAGAGAACACTTTAGGGATCAAAATCACAGAAATTTTGCTAGAGATCAGTACAATAGAAACTACCAACAATCAGGTAATGTTTGGCATAGGAATGGCAACAGAAATGTTGATCAGAGACATTGGCAGAACCACAGTCAGCAGTTCAAGCAGGAACCAGTTGTAATTCAGGAAATAAAAAACGAGTAGACGCCCCCTTGAAGGTCCGCAAGGTTGAGGCAGAAGGTGAGCATGATGAAAGGACCAATGGATGTGACTATCATAAACCCAAACATGACAGTTCCAAACCTAAGCTATCACATGAGGTCATTAGTTGTTACCTATTGAAGAAATTTCAAGAGGAAAATAATGATGATATTGATAAAGATAAAATTTTCAGTACACAAGAACATACAGAAGATAAAAGTAATTGTGATTCATTTAATTTAACAGAGTTTTACACTTGGGCAGAAAAGAACAACACTGTCAGATGATGTAATTTGTAGTAGTACAGAGGCGTGTGTGAATGAAAGAGAAAATGCAAGCTGTGAGAATGAAAATATTGGTGAAAGGGATCTGGTAACTTTAGAAAGGGGAAATAATATTTTGGGGAATAATTTGAATGTGTATGACCTGAATATGTATAATGATGATGATGTTGATGATAAAGTTGATTATGATGGTAATGGTATTGATGATGATGTTGAGGAAAGGTATTTCGTTAGTTTAAATAGGGAATTGGGTGTACACATAGTTGAAAATGAATTAAATAGTGAGAATATTATAGAAATTCCCAGGGATGTTACCAGGATGAATAAGGCTCACAAGCTGGGTGTAGGTGAAAGTGTGAATTTTGATGTTGTTGGTAAAGAATCTGACTACACAAATAATGACGACACATGTATAACTTCTAGCCTAAGTGAAACTTTTACAGATACTAATGACACACACACATTTCTTATGAATCTATGGCTGAACAGTGAAACTATTTCTTTTGACAAGAACTTTAGAAAGATGCTTATTAATGTATGTGAAACTGTATGTCCTGAGTGGTGGAAAAAGATGAGATATTTTATTTTTGAAAAGCTGAAAGATAAGTACTTCAATAGTACACAATGTGATTTTGATGAAAATTCTTGGCTATTTGAGATAATAGAGAGTACTAATGACAATTTTGTATCTTGTGCAAATTTTATAACTGTGACAAATAATACATGTAATGATATACCATATGATTCTGATAAGTATAGGTTTGGGGAAATTGAAAGTGATTTATTACATGAGGATACAGGTTCTGAGAAAAGTGATCAATTTTGCAGTCCTTATATAAAAGTTCAAATTGGGTCATGGATTGGTAAATGTTTAATTGATACAGGAAGTGAGATCTCAGGAATATCTGAAAGGTTAAGCAAGAAATTGAAAGTGGGGAAAGATTTTGTTGAAATGCCAGTTGTTGGGGTAAAGATAAAAGGTGCTACTGGGAAGAGCAGTAAATTGGTAAAAAGCCAGGCTTTAGTGACATTTTTAATTGAAGACAAGTTGTTCACACATGGATGTTTTGTAATTCAGGAGTTTAATGAAGATTTTCTTTTGGGTATGAATTGGATAGTAAAAGTAAATACAGCATTTGATTGGGTTGGAAGAAAACTTTTGATAGAAACTAGTGAAAGGGAATACATTCAGACAAATTTTGTGAACACACTTGGTGATCAGAGTAATGGAAATTTTGACAGTATCAATTTACTAAAAGAAAATAGATTGGAGAATATTGAAACTCATAGATCTGATACTGATGAAGTTGAATTTGGGAATTTAGTAAATTTGAAAATTTCAGAAACACAAAATTTATCAGGAGAGCAAAAACAACAGTTAGAAAATCTGCTGTGGGAATACAGTGATGTTTTCAGTGACATACCTGGTAGGGTAAAGTGTTATCAGTGTGAGCTTCAGGTAAAACCTCATGAACCATTTTTCATAAAACCATACAGTATTGCAATATCAGAAAGACCTGCTGTTGAGAAAGAGCTGAAAAAGATGGAAGGATGTAATATAATAGAAAGGAGTATCAGTGCATATAATAATCCTCTAGTAGTAGTTTCGAAAAAAGATGGTGGAGTAAGATTGGTTTTGGACTCTAGACACTTAAACAAAATTTTGTTCAGACAGACAGACCATCCCGAAAATATTGATGAGTTACTCTATAAAATTACAGATATAAAATATATGTCAAGTTTGGATCTAACTTCGGGTTTTCATCAGGTACCACTTTCGGTTAATTCTAGGAAATATACTGCTTTCTTGTACAATGGTAAGAGTTACCAATATTGTGTTGTGCCATTTGGGTTAAATTCTTCTGTTTCCGAATTTATAAGAGCTTTAGAACATGTACTGGGGCAAGAACTTGCGTCTAAACTGATAATTTATGTAGATGACATTTTGGTTACAGGGCAAAATTGGGAGGAACATTTTTCGATTTTGAAGTCAGTTTGTGAAAAACTTAGAAAAGGGGGGGGGGGGGGGATGACATTGAAATTAGAGAAATGTAAATTTGCAGTTTCTGAATTAAAATTTTGGGTCATGTTGTCACAGACAAGGGAATTTTGGCAGATCCAGAAAAAATTAAAGCAATTTCAGAAATTCCTATTCCTAAGACTAAAAAACAATTAAAGTCGTTCTTTGGGTTATGCGGTTATTACCGAAAACATATAAGTGATCAGAGTCTGAATGCACCATGTTTAAGTCAGTTACTTAAGAAAAACACTGTTTGGGTTTGGGATGAAAGTTGTCAGGAAGAGTTTGATAAAATTAAGCAAGAGTTGAGGAAGCAACACTTATTACACAGACCTGATTTTAATTTACCATTTTGTTTGAACACGGATAGCAGTAATTATGGGCTTGGAGCAGAGTTATTTCAAGAAAGAGTAGAGACTGGAGTTAAGATACATTGTACCATAGCATTTGCAAGCAGAATGTTGCTCAAGCATGAGAAAAATTATACAGTCACAGAGAAGGAACTTTTGGCAATTCATTGGGCTTTTACAATATTTAGAATTTACCTTATTGGACATAAAACCATAGTATTTTCAGATCACAAAGCTTTGAGTTACTTACAAGAGTGCAAATTATACCACAGTAGATTGACCAGATGGGCAATATTTCTGCAACAGTTTGACTTTGAAATCAAACACATAAAAGGTTCTGAGAATGTAGTAGCTGATTCACTTTCAAGGTTACCAATTGGGTGAGAAAAGGAGATTTTTGAACAAGAGGAGGAAAAGCAATTTAAAATTAGATACTTGAAAGGGGTGGAAAATGAGAAAACAATTAGAGTTATGTGTAACAAAATTAGAAAAAATCAAAATTTAGATCAGAGTTGGAAATTAATCAAAGAATGTTTAGGCAAGAAGGGGTATGAGAAACTTGATAAATTTTACAAATTACATAAGGGGATTTTAATTCGGAGAACAGATGTAGATTCTGATAATTGGAAACTGCGTTGGCCAGAGGCAGATGCTGATAAGCTAATCATTTACATACATGAAAGTTTTGGTCATTGTGGGATACAGAAGTGCATTCAAAAGATACAAGAAAATGTTTATTTTTACAATATTGGAAAGAAGGTAAGAAAAGCATTGGCAACCTGTGACAAATGCCAGAGAGTTAAAGTGAGCACTCAAAGATGTGGTGGAGAGATGCAAAACATTATTCCAGAAAAACCTTTAGATCTTATCGCAGTGGGCTTATATGGAATGTTACTGAAGAGTAAAGGTGGTCACTGTTACATATTTGTTATGGTAGATATATTTTCAAAATTAATTAAACTATATCCAGTGAAAAAAGCTACTAGCCATGAAATTATAATAAAAATTGAAAGAGATTATTTCGCACAGGTGGGTAAACCAAAAGCTATATTATCAGATAATGGTTCACAGTTTACCTCTAAAATTTGGAAAAAGTTTATTGAAAGATCAAAATTGAAGCATATACTTATATCTGTTTATTCTCCGTCCACCAATCCTGCAGAAAGATATATGAGGGAAATTGGGGGACTTTGTAGAACCTATTGTAGGCATAAACATCCAACTTGGTTTGAGCACATTCGAAATTTTGAAAATATTATTAATAGCCTACAACATAGTTCCACAGGATTTTCACCGTATGAGATTACGTTCAATATTAGATCTCCAAATCTTATATCAGAACTTACTGAATTTCCTAAATGTACACCTTTAACTATGCAAGAGAGAGAAGATATTGTCAGGGAAACTATGAGGAAACAAGGGGAAAAGAGGAATAAAAGACATAACAATAGGGTAAAATTAACCACTTTCAAAATTGGGGATCTTGTTCTGGTCAAATCTCATGAAAAATCAAAAATGTTAACTTCAGAAATTAAAAAATTCTTTGATATCTATATTGGGCCTTTTGAAGTCATAGAAAATCCACACCCTAATGCTTATCGTTTGGTGTATCCTAAGTCAAAGAAATTATTTGGTCTCAGGAATGTTGTCTCTTTGAAACTATATAAACAGAAATCATAATTTCAAAATTTAAATAACCTATTATCATCTAAAACAAAAGTCCTCCACTGGAATATGCTTGTTAGAACAAAACTACCTGTACAACCAAGTATGTATATTTGCATGTATAAATTAATAATTTAAAGTCGCATGTTAATTGAAACTGATGAAAAAACACTTTTGTAACAAAAAATGAGAAAGATTTATTTTTACTTTTTTACAAAAAAGTCTCCCTAGTGAGCATTTCTGAATTTTTCTAATTTTTGGAAGCTAAGTCTTCCTGTGGGTGACGGCAGCAGAGGTATAAGTTTCAAAACCAATTTTAGATAAAGCCTCATGATATATGAGCTATTTATTGTTGTTTATACTGATGTTGTGGGGAACGAAAGTACTCTTCACAAGAATGTGACTTGTAGTAATATTGTAGTAGAGAGGCAAGTGTACATAAATAATTGCAGAACATTTAGATAATACTGATGTATCTTTAGCTGTACTAAAAGAAGAAAATCTTAAGAAAAAAACCATGAGTAAAAAAATTAAAAAGAAAATCATAAGCAAAAAAATATACAAAAGAAAAAACATCAGTAAAAAAATTTAAAAAATCAGAAGTAAAAATATAAAGGCAAATATATATTTAAAAAACACTACACTATATGTCCAGTATCATTTTTATTGTACAATATGTAAGCATAATGAAATTAACATTGATATAAAAAAAATTTAAATCTTACTCTAGGAAATGAGTTTTACCTTTCTATTATTTTCAATCTGTATGCTGTATGTTAGAATTTTTCTCATGTATGTTTTATACCATGTATATTTGTCATGTCAAATAATTTCTTTACTTGAATTTTTTTGTGTATGAGATTGATGGGGAAGGATCATTGTAACAACAGCCAGTAACAAGTCCACAGATTTAAAGAGTCCAAATTTGGTAGAGGTTATCAGACTGCATCATTAATGTACTAATTGTGTAATACAGATCCATTACCGAGTGTGGTCGGGATTTTGTTGTATATGTCCATAAAAACAAAAGCCCTGGGAAGCAGTTGTAATGGATATGGGAGATATGTTATTTTTTTTACCGTATTTGTCGATACCGAATTGTAAATGTTTTCTTATATTTTTTGTCAGAATTTATTATAATTTGCCTTATTATATGTTAATTTACCTATATTTTTTAGAGTGAAAGCATATTGACTACTATTAGTAAATATATTGAAGAATAGCAAAGAGACTGATTACAAGTGGAAACTTGTGTGTTGTGTAAAACATCTTTGACACTGGAGTCGTCTTTGACTGTAGTCAGTCTGCAGTTAACTCTTGGTGTGTGTTGACGGTAGAACAATGTGAAGGTCGCCGTCATAAATAATTTTGAATTATGTTACTGCTTTTTTTGTATTAACTATAAGAAGAAACTACATTTGAAGAATTGGTATTTGAAACACCAAAATGAGGGAAACACGTTGAACCACGTCAATTCTGCAACGGACAAAGATGCATTGTGGAATCACACTTAGACAACTGAAGCCAAGACTAATATCGCCGTGTAAACATCTAACGGAAAAGGTACTGTCACGAAATATGGCAAATTTAAGTAAATAAAAAATAGTGAGCATATTTTCAACTTGTGTCGTAGCCGGGATACAATATTTCAACTTTGTGTCTCAGCCGGGATAGCATATTTCAGTCTCAATGGGGCCTTCCAACTGAAATCATCCTTCCAAACTCATACAGAAACACATCTCCGGTGTCTCACATGCCTTGTCGCTCCAGTCATCTCCCACAAACCCATCATCTGGCCATAAAGGAGCACTCACTTCGTGAGTCAGCATCACCCAGATTGGAGCAACTGAATCACATTTCTGTCAGGGTTTCGACTGTCTCTCATCATACACTGAAATGAGGAATAGACTACCTCTCAATATTCCCTGCAATGAGGTATATCCTACCCTTTATGCTTGCCACCCCTCTCAGTGGTAACCCACTGCCCACCAAACCTACACAATATCCTTGTCCAGCCCTATCCTACACACCACCCCTGCTCTCAACCCCTTGCCTCACAACTCTTAACCCTGCAACAGGCCTAGATACAACACCATCATATACATCCTCTAACCACCACCTATTTCAGTCCCGTCACAGGCATTCCTATACCATCAAAGGCAGGGCTACCTGTGAAAGCAGTGATGTGATCCACAAACTAAGCTGCAAAACACTGCGCTGCTTTCTATATGGGCATGACAATTAACAAGCAGCCAATTTCCATAAATGGCTTAACAAGCTGTCAATTTTCATAAATGGCCAAGAGAGAGCTGGACCACACAGTTGTAGCACGTGCTGCCCAACACGATGTGCTTCTACAGCTGCTACGCACCCTGTGCCATCTGGATCCCTCCTACCAACACCAGCTTTTCAAAAGTGGACAGGTGGGAACTACTACTGCAATATATCCTAAGCTCCAGTAACCTCTCGCCTTCGCTAGTCCCTGTCCTCCACTTACCTATCCCCTTCCTTGCTCCCACTCAAGCACCACTCAGCCTTCTATTCCACCCACTGATCCTTTTACCCTCATCTACTTTCCTCCTCTTCCACTTTCCTTCCTCCCCCTCCCAAAACCATCCAACTGCACCCAGCAGTCCTACCCTGTCCCAACACATATCCCCACATGCTCCCACAAGCTGCCCTGCAGCTTCCCCCACCCCATACTGCCAACCCAACTCTCCACCATCCACACCAGATTGCTGCTGCCATTTGGCCACATGGACAGAGACAGAGTGTGTGTGTGTGTGTGTGTGTGTCATGTTCTCTAAATGGTGAATAGCAACATATCCTTTTCAGAGAAAAACAAAAGCAGCAATGCTGTGTATTGCATCAGTCATTATGATTTCTCCAGAATGAAATTTTCACTCTGCAGTGGAGTGTGCACTGGTATGAAATTTCCTGGCAGATTAAAATTGTTTGCCAGACCGAGACTCGAACTCTGAACCTTTGCCTTTCGCAAGCAAGTGCTCTACCAAGTGAGCTACCCAAGCGTAACTCTCAACCCGTCCTCACAGCTTCAATTCTGCCAGTACCTCGTCTCCTACATTCCAAACTTCACAGAAGCTCTTCTGTGAATCTTGCAGAACTAGCACTCCTGGACGAAAGGATATTGCAGATACATGGTTTAGCCACAGCCTGAGGGATGTTTCCAGAGGTTCACAAAAGAGCTTCTGTGAAGTTCGGAATGTAGGAGACGACGTACTGGCAGAATTGAAGCTGTGAGGACAGTGAGTCGTGCTTGGGTAGCTCACTTGGTAGAGCACTTGCCCGCGAAAGGCAAAGGTTCGAGTCTTGGTCCGGCACATAGTTTCAATCTACCAGGAAATTTCATTATGATTTCTCTTTACGTGGAGTACAATGGTGTGCACTAGACGAAAAACAGGTGGGCATACAGCTCTCATGAAGGTAACTATTACTGTTGTTGCACTCCGATGTAATTCTGCTAAGTGCCCCAAGTAACCATAACGCCTGTATCAGACAGTGTAGGCAGTTGTGAGGGTGCCATATATACCACATGAAGTCCTTTTGTGACCAGATTAACATTTACTGGGCAGTGCAGTTTTAACAATTTGCATTCCTCCATTCAAGCATGAATATGTGGTTTTCTTTTTTTTTTTCTGTCAGCTTGAGCAGTAGAGCTATGTGGAGTAGTATCAATAGGAACTATGAAAATAATGTAGATGATGAGTAAAGTGGAAAAATGTGACGAAAGTAAAGGAAAATAATCAACAGTAAGTGTAAAGAGTCTGTTATAGAAAGTTGTTTAAAGGTAACACTGTGATTCAAATTTAAGCCATATAGATAAGATCAAAAATAGCTCATCAATAGCAAGAACACTTGTCATATGTGTTGATTACACTAAATCCCAAGCATTTACTGGTACATATTTGAATCAAGACAAATAGTAAACCACTTGGGAATAATCAAGCAAGAAACTGTCCATAAAGGTCGTAAACCAAGAACGGAGGATTTTTCTTCACCCAATGGATGTTCGAGAAAAATTTGCCATTTCCATAATAACTCAATGCTGTGTCTTACAAAATAAGGTGCCAGAAAGAGAGGGCTATAAATTTGAATACAAACTGTATCTCTCTCCAGAAATGGAAATTCCCATCTTCTACAAGCTGTTGAAAGTAGTCATGAAATTTTTTTCAGCATGCAAGCAAGTTCGGTGCTTCGACAAGTGCGCAGAGACTGAAGGCAGCCACATGCGTTGTCCAAGAGGCAACCTGCTCACAACTGGCAGCACAGAGCCATGAATTCTCAGCTGCCCAGTTGCCCTGACTAAAATGTATGTCATCTTTTATTAGCTGCCACAGATGGCCTGGCTAGTGCTTTACACCTTTAACTCTACTGACTTGGGCCCCTTCAACTGTCTCTGTACATGCCAATATGTCTCCCTCTCCCACTTCTAACATGGCACATGAACTCTACAAAAGCACCAACAATGAGAATGCAGCCAATAAAAAAACTCTCAATATTCAACACTTTTTCTTAGAGAGCTAAAACTATAGGATATGCGCATCTCCTTGATATAACTACAGAACTACAGAACTCATGATTGTAGTGCTACAAAATGAGTGACCCAAGCAATAACTTAGTGGTTCCTAATGACTAAATCACCACCAAACAAAAAATCTAAAGTCTCTCAAAACATTTATGGAATTATGCTGGACATCCAAAGCCATCCAAAGTGTTTTAGGATTAATTCTGAGTAGGCTTTCCATTAGAACATGGACATCAGACATCTGTCTATGGTATTAAATAGAGCTTTGAATTCAAAAATTTCAGAAGGGAAACTGGGTGCAAGTATATAAAAGAGTTCATAATACTATAGCACACTTGCAACTTTTGTGTCCTAAAAGTGTCAAGAGACAACTGGAAGACTTTTTCACCTTTCTACACCAACTGCAATTTTTGTAGCAAAGTATTACCTACCATTTAAAGATGAGTAGGTCACACCTCTATTACTGTCCACGATCAAGAGAGGATTACAACAAATGTCAGATTTGTAGTAGCCACAAAAATGTCAAAGAAATCAGGTCACGAGTTTCAAATGACATTACGACGTAAAAAAAAGATTTTATTTGTAATATGATTTGAAAAGTGGAGTTAAAATGGAATTACAACAAATTAACTGCCAGAAACTACAGCAGAATTGATGATTTCTCAATTTTTGTTGAAGACTGTAAACAAAGTCAAACGTCGAAGTCATGATTAACCCTGGAGTGGGTGCGTGGATACACCCGTTACCCAGCGGTTTTACATTGTGATTATTTCCGTTACATTTAAAGTTGCAGCATTCCCTCACTCACTACCTTTCAAAAGGATGCATTGTTGAAGATCCGTTAACAGTTAATGTCAGTTGGACAGCTACACAGAGCAGTAGGACGTTGAACTTTAGTTGGGGTACAACTGTCCACCACATGCCTATCTACGTAACAATTTCTTATGGTAGGTGTCTTCTTTTTTTTTAATATTTTTCACACTAAATTCATTGTAAGTACAATATTAAAAAATTTTATTAATCTGAATAAAATATCTACGTTAACTAAAGTGATTACTTATGCAGCCTTCAACACGTACCATAATTTACAGAAACTGATAATCATAAACATGTTTTTATTTTAGTGACGTCAGATCTGAACAAAACAAGAGTGGATGTGTCTTCTGACCCTGAAGTGCGGATGAGGTGGCTCGAAGAAGATGCAGAGAGTGATGAAAATGACGTATTTGATTCTGAAGAATCTGATTCAAACGAAGATGATCAACTAATGAAAAGCGATCGTGATACTGAAACTGAACAATCTGCAGATGAATATGATAATAAGAATGGTGAGTCTACTACTACTTCCTATTATCTTGAGAAGGACAGTAAAACAAAGTGGTCTATGTCTTTTCCTAAAAGAAACATGAGAACAAGCTCAGAGAATATAACAACTCATCTACCTGGCCCCAAGATGCAAGCATCAGCAATACTTTCTGAAGATAAGTTATCTTTTCTTAGACAGCAGCATTTTCAAAATTATAGTTAGCTGCACAAATATTTATGTAAGAAATTTGAAAAGCACATTTCAGAGACAGAGATGATAGCTTCACTGATGAGACTGAAATAAGAGCACTTTTTGGCATACTCTACCTAATAGGAACCATAAGAAGTTTTAGAAAAAACACTAGCATGCTCTGGGATAACTCTAGAGCAGGGGTCTCCAAACTTTAGTTCACAGGCCACATTGACTCCTCCACGAAGTCAAAGCCAAGATCTACCTAGTGGGATTAAAGCACCCTAGCACTCCACGATCACCGTAATGTAAGGCTAAAGGAAAGATGCAATCGCAAAAATCTAAAGTTGTGGGAATAGCTAGCACTGAAACGAACTACGATTTTTATTTAATTACATAATTTTGATTGGTGGACGAACCTGACCGAAATTCTGGCGTATTTTATTCTGGCAAATTTCACCGACAAAAAAGTATGTCACTGCACATTCTTCACGAAAGCGTCCTGCAAAGTTAACGAAATCTCAAAATCATTGTTAGCAACACTATTACTGCAAGACGTAACAGAGGTAGAGTATGTCAACGCATTGTTATTTCAAGCAGTGCAACAATAAGTTTAGTTATGTAGTCTTGTAGGTAGTCTTGTAGGTAGCAGCAGAGCAAATATCACAGTCTATTGGTCGCGATAGGCCTCGAAACTCAATTGTTGGCAGTGTAGATACCACCTCAAATATTTGGCAGGCCGGATACCAGGGATGACCAGCCAGCTAACGCGGGCCGGTCTGCCGGCCCTCACGGGCCGGTTTCGGCCCACAGGCCGTAGTTTGGAATTCTGTTACCTAACTGAGTGAAAAAAGATTTAAACTTCTACTGTGATGTCTACGTTTTGATGACTTAAGGAACAGAAGCCATCAAAAAGAAATTGATAAATTAGCCCCAATTAGAGACATTTTTGAGACTGTTGTTCATAATTTTTCAAAACACTTTGTTCCAAGTGAATATTTGACTGTCAACGAACAGTTACTTTCTTTTTGAGGAAAATACCAATTCAGACAGTATCTTCCTAAAAAGCCCGCCAAATACAGCATTCAGACATTTGCTTTGGTAGATGCTAAAACTGTCTATACTTTCAACTTAGAAACTTAAGCTGGCACTCAGTAAGAGGGTCTTTTCAAGCACAGTAATTCTCCTACAGATGTAGTACTGAGATTAGTGGAACCTGTCAGCGGGACTCACTGTAAATTACTGGTGACAACTGGTTCACCAGTGTACCACTGGAGCAAAAGTTACTAGAAGAAAAGAGACTAATGTACGTTGGAACACTCTGGAAGAACAAGAAGGAAATCCTCAGAAGTTTTTACTTAATTAGCAAAGCCCTCAATATTCTTTTTTATTTGGCTTCCAAGAGAATTTCACACTAGTTTCATACTGTCCTAAAGTTAAATAAGCTGTTCTCTTGGTATCTACATTACATCATGATGATACCATTGATAAAGATACAAGAGATTCACTAAAACAAGAAATTGTAACTTTTTACAGTATGACAAAGATTTGAGTTGATTTACTTGATTAACTAATTTTAAAAAAATGATGTGTCATGAAACACTCATATGCAGTCTATGGTTGTTTTCTGTAATTTACTTAATGTTTCTGCCATGAACACACTGTGCATATACCGAGCAAATTCTAGAACACCTAAATCATTGACAAGAATGGAGTTTCTGCTGATGTTGGCCTGGGAAATGATGAAACCTCAAATTCAGTACAGATCTGCTGTCCCTCAAACTCCCATTGAATTACGGCAGCATGAACGTGTTCTACTGGGCATAAATTCAACAGTTACACCACAAGACAATCCCCGAGAAGGTTCCAAAGGACGTTGCTGCAAGTGTGGAAGACAGAAAACTAAGTCAACTAGAAAATGGTGTCATTAACGTAAAAGGCGGATGTGTGTGTACCTCATTTGCACATCATATGTGTTAACTGTCTCTGAAATAAACTATTGAAATATTTTTTTGGAAATTTGTGTTTTATTTCCATCCCTATACATATAGAAACATAAAAACAGCAACTAAAGAAAATTTGATAATCATTTCAATGAGTAATTAATAAACACAAATGCAGGACAGGAGTCCCAAACGCACCTAACTCCGTAACAATACAGCATGTGCCTACTGCAGAGTTAAAGACAAATTCAGGAGTGCATTGCACGTGTAGAGCATATTTTCTTTAGAGTCACAAGGATAAATGTCTGTAAATCAAGTAAAGTTTCTCATGAGGCATTGCAAAAGAATTGTCCTGAAAACTAATTTAAAAGAAATGAAAAGTAAATTCGTTTAATAAATTACAAAGAATTTGAACAATAAATGCAACTGGATTTTAAATTTATCAATTATTCTATACACTTTTTATTCACAGATGACAAGTAAGTGTTTTTGTTCATGTAAGTGAATAATGTTTTGCATAATATTTGTTATTTACGAATAATAAGCCCGGTGATAAAGCACACTGCACATGTGCACAAACCAAATTTGCAACATATGTGAAAGTGAATGCAAGCACATGAAATCCGCATGACTGTGGACAAGGCCTCTTGCGACTGTGCCAGCCATGGGGCTGGTGTACATGCACTCATGAGGCTGAGATTAGAATCAGTATTCTTCGGCAACTTTTGCCGGTATTCGCAAAGCATATTCACGCTGTCACTCACACAGCACATGTACATACAGGCCACATTGATAGGCCATGCAGTTGCAAGGCCCTAGCGTGTAATACACAGGACTCATACTAGTATTCCACACAAAATTATCACGTTACAATTTCTGGCAATAAACGGATACTTATTTTTAAAATGCAGGAAAATAGAACAAAGATTAGGGCATCCACACTGTAGGACTATATTGGCAGGAAAAGTTAAAAGATGCACAGAAAAATCTTCCAAGGGCAGTGAAAATAGGAGAATCACGCAATAAATGTGGTAAATCGGGCAAGAACTACTAAGAAACATTCACAATGGGGTGATGAAAAATAGAAAATACTCTTTTAGATAACTGATGCACAACTGAAAAATATACCAATACCACAGTTTTCTAATGAAACTGGCAGGAAAAAATCATTTTTAATGTATCATTCCCCTGTCAGTCCTAGTCCAACTGTCCCACTTCTGGTAGTTTCTAAGGTGGTGGTTCTCTTCAGTCACAAATAATACTACTAGATTCAGAAGAAAGAACAGCCTACAAAATTAGTGGAAACTTCTGAAAGCACAGATGAAAAGTCAAAAATAACAGGAAGGGGATGTAAACAGTGCAGCATCTATAACACAGAAAAATACATATGAACATTGTGAATTTTAAATACTACAAACTAAAAAGTATAAGTCAGCATGTAGTAAAACCAGCAAGAGAGGATTGCCAAGATGATGATGCAATCTCTCACACACAAAACCAGGGACTGGAAGAGAGAAGATTTATAGGGAATTACTTTGTGTACAGTTATTCAAGATATAATAGAAGGAAGGAATTCTACGACAAAGTCTCAAGAAAAATGAAATGTTGGACACGAATCACAAGCTTGAGCCGGATAAGGAACAGAAAATCATCCACACTGTGTGAAACAATAATTCTGGAATTAGCTGAAGTGATTTGAAAACACTATATAACTTAAATCTACTGAACAGGCAGCAATTTGAAACCTGCTTGTATTGCATATAAGCCCATCGTTTTAACTATTGCACCATCTAGCTCCATCAGACATAAAGGCAGATACATTGCAGAGTGAAGTTTTTTCTATGTAATGTAACTTAAACCTTGAGCAGCAGAATGAAAATCTGATGTGAGTAACCTTACCACTTCTTCCTCTCTCTGTTAAATTTAACATTCTCCTTCACCAAACGCTGAAAGGTCATCCAAAACTATGTAATATATTCTGTCTCTGCTTCTTCCCCCTCATTAATGTATCACATGAAATCCGTCCTCCCCTTCCCCCTCCCCCTCCCCCCATTTTCTTTACACCCTCAGCTTATGATTGTACCCCAATTTCAACCATGCTGTAAACCCATTAACCGAGAATGTAGGAAATCTACTGTACAACAGTAGATGGTGCAGTAAGTTTAACCATCTACTAGACTTAGGATTTAACAAATTACTCCAGCCATGGCACTGACATGAAATCCATCAGCCATGGCCTGGAAAGACAAATACTGTTGTCTTTATGAAGTGACTGATGCAAATAATATGATTACAAAGAAGTAAAGTTTTGTTATCCAACCAATTGGAAATTTTCACAGCAGCCACTGAGATTACTTTTTTTACACCTGATTATCTACAGACTTTAATTTATACATTTTACAGTCTTAACTTGCCATGCAAGATCTGCTCAGTTCTTAACCGAATAAGAACCAGCACTGGCAGCTGTTCCGATTGTCTGCATAAGTGGAAGAAAATCACTTTTCCAAGTTGTGACTGCAGTGCTGAAAAGCACTGTCCAGCACACAGTTCAAGAATGTCCTCAGAGTTTTCCATGTCAATCCAACAGATATTACGGTGATGAGAGAGGGCTCAATACACTACATTTGCAGTCTAAATTTTATTTAGCAATTTGAAACCATTATAAATATTAATTTTTAGTGATGCATTAAATAAAACAATTAAATGCACATTAAATAAAACAATATATAAAATAGTGTTTTGTAAACTCACCATCCTCAGTAATTCTTCAGCTGCTTCTAACAGAGCTCCTGAAAGAATAATTACAAAATTGGTGCCATCTCCAACTTCTTGCTCCTGCATTTGTGAAGCAAGTATCATTAATTTAGCAGCTGGATGCTCCACTTCCAACTCCCTTATTATTGTAGCTGCATCATTTGTAACAAACAGTTTTTCTATGTGATTTATCACCATCTTATTCATCCCATTTGGCCCATATGCAGTTCTTACTGTTTGTGAGAACTGTTTGCATGCATTTATGTTTCGATAAACAGCTTCTTCCAGACCAGAAAAATACTGAAAATTGAGAAAAAAAGGTTAACCAAAGCTGATCAAATAAATTCAAGAGAAAGTTAAGACAAACTTTGATAGCTCCATGTGTAGCTCTGGCACCATAGATCATTATTTCTTACAAAAAAGATACTGCATAAAACTGATATAAATCTTAAGAATACAACAATAAAGACTGTCACAACATAACAAATTTAAAGAAGGACTGACAGTAATTCACACTTCTAATGAAAAAGATAATGGAACCAATGAAAAAAGAATTATGACCCACATCAGTTAATCAGAAACAACAGTTATCAAGAAATTGCATGAACCATTGAATTAAGAGACTTTTTAGAAGAACTGATACTAATTGTCACACAAGAAGCTGAAAATTTAGCCCACTTAAAATTCATGTAAAAGACCTGTCTGGCAGACTTCAAAAGAGAAGACATGAGGTATGTTAAAATTTCGAACATAAAACAGAAGCAAATAACAAATATCAAAAATATCACAAAAATTCATACAAATTATCAGCTGAATTACAAGAGAATGTAAAGAAAAAAAATGGTTCAAACGGCTCTGAGCACTATGGGACTTAACTGCTGATTGTTCAAATGGCTCTGAGCACTATGGGACTTAACTACTGTGGTCATCAGTCCCCTAGAACTTAGAACTAATTAAACCTAACTAACCTAAGGACATCACACACATCCATGCCCGAGGCAGGATTCGAACCTGCGACCGTAGCAGTCGCGCGGTTCCATACTGTAGCGCCTAGAACCGCTTGGCCACCCCAGCCGGTGTCAAGAAAAAGCTCATTATTTCAATAAAAGAAAACTATCACAAAAACTATTGCTTTTGTAAACCTTTAGTAGACAATTACAAAAAACAAGCTCCCATGGTTAACTCTTTGAAGGTTAGGTATCATAGTCCCTAACCACATATGTAAACCTAAATAAAAAATTATATATAAAAAACAAAAGATGCTGTTAACTTACCAAACTAGAAAGCGATGGCATGTTGATAGACACAATGAAAAACACACAAGCAAATTTCAAGCTTTCGCAACCCAAGGTTGCTTCATCAAGAAAGAGGGAAAGAGAGGGACAGACGAAAGGATGTGGGTTTTAAGGGAGAGGGTATGGAGTCATTCCAATCCCAGGAGTGGAAAGACTTACCTTAGGGGGAAAAAAGGACAGGTATATGAACGTGTGTGGGGAGGGGGGGGGGGGTGCGCGCACGAGCGCATTAGTGTATACCTGTCCTTCCCCCCCCCCCCCCCCCCCTAAGGTAAGTCTTTCCGCTCCCGGGATTGGAATGAGACTTTACTCTCTCCCTTAAAACCCACATCCTTGAAATTTGTGGATGTATTTGTGTGTTTTTCATTGTGTCTATCAACATACCATCGCTTTCTCGTTTGGTAAGTTAACAGCATCTTTGTTTTTTATATATATTTTCCCACGTGGAATGTTTCCCTCTATTATATTAATATAAAAAATTACTTGACAAGTGGCAGCAGGGGAAAAAAATGTAGAAATGCACAAGCTTTTGGAACCAGTGGCTCCTCTGACTGGCAGAAGAGTTGAAGGAAATGGAAGAGGAGAGGAGGAGGAGGAGGAGGAGGAGGAGGACTGGTGAGGGTTACAGGAGAGCTGCCCAGAACTCTAGGTCAGATGAGACTTACTGGACAGAATGAGAAGGAAAGATAGCTTTGTTGGTACTTTCACCAGACAAGATTTGAAAACATTAGCAAGATAGAGTGCATTCTATGATAGGTGAGAGGTGGGGTGAGGAGGGAGGTGGGAGGGGGGGGGGACAGGGTGAAAGAGCGGGTAACACATTGCAAATAAAGTAAAAGGGTGCAAAGGAACGGAATAGTTACTGAAAAGAAACGCACACTGTTGTGGCTGGATGATCACTGGAAGAAAAAGGATGAACTAGACATTCTGCAACACAGTGAAATCTGCAACCTAAAAGATTAGCCTGGTTGCAAGACCATACAACTAAGACTATCACACTTTTCTCATCATCAGCTAAGAGAGAGATCAGGTCCTTACCTATATCTGCTTCTGCTAGTTTATCACAATATGAACTGCATTCAATTAAAATGTGGCGCACAGTGAGTTGCACACCACAAGCACCACACACAGGGGTGCGCCATGTGCGAGGGAGCAGTGCCCAATTTGGAGGTGGGTCAGTGACACTTCAGCCTGTCAGTGAGATCAGCAGGAGGAATGCCACTGCCGGATAGCTGGCTTTAACAACTGCAGATTATTGTCTGTCACTGCCAGCCACTACTCCTCACACAACTGCAAGGATCTCTGACTCACCAATGAAATGAGAGCCTTCAGGAGAAAAGAATATCGTGTCAAATCACATTCTGTGCAAGTCTACTTGGCAGTTTGGTCTGCCTGTTCATTTCCCTGAATTCCGACATGGCCCTGTACCCAGCACAACAATATCAGCCATCCCCTGCTGTTGAAGCAAGTACAGTTGGCCATGCATGAGTGGACCATATTCTCTGCCTGATATATGTGCCACAATAACTGTAGGGCAGTATGGGAACTGGAGCAGATGAGAAACTGTTTACTCCGGTGGCTTCAACACTGCATTGGGCTCCATAGTAAGTGCAGTATATTCACAGAGAAGGTGAATCCTGAAGACAGTTGGAAAAACCAATGTATGTCCTATGGAGTCCGCCTGATTCGAGCCACAACTTGAAAACTGTAGCGCCCAACTAAAATGTTAAAAAACAGTAACAAATGCAAAATCAGGTGTGTGATCCTCCTTATAATTCATCAATTTAAAAATAATGGGCCTCTATTAAAGTCAATGTGGGGGACCTGCTCCAACCTCGAAGTACAGCTTTAAAAGCAGCCACCCACCATCTTTAAAAGGCAATCTTTCGCCCGAGTCTCACACCACTTCATTGCTTGTTGTTGTGAAAATCCTTTCCATTGGTGGCTGAGCAACAGTATGGTGTGCAGGTGTGCACAGTGTTTTATAGGCCTCTTGCACCATAAGGAGTCCTCACTTGTTGTGAATGGTGGCTCACCACCCTCAGTAGAGAGGCTCCAAATGGGGCTGGTTCTGAAGGCCCCAGTGGCCAGTCCAACCCGTTCATAGCACACCACGTCTAACATTTTTAAATAAGAGGGTCTTGCAGATCCATACACCCATAATCAAACTAAGACCACCCCAACACTCTGTAAACAGGAGATGAGTTTAGTGTGCTTCCCAAGAATTGAGGCAAGGCATTTTAAAATACCAAGCAGTTTAAGGGGCCATCTTTTCAGGTCCATAAGGTGTGGCAAAGGAATCTCCCCGCGACTGTAAAATTAAGAAGTGTCCCCAACCTAGACTCAGAAAAATTAGAACAAAAGACGAACAGTTAAAAAGAATGTTTAGATATTTTGGTTGAGAATTTAAAACTCTTCTTTTCTGTCCATTCATCCAACTGTCAAAGAGCCAACTGAAACTAACAAGTTGTTGTCACAAGGCTCAGGGGGGAACAAGAGATGGAAAAGTCTTCAACAGACAAAGAACACAGGATAGAACTCACCTACTGGCACACTTATGGGACACCATTCTCTAGCTCAAAGCAATCCAAGAAGACTTCACCAACTCATTATCCAAAATACACTTGGTGAGGAGAGGGACCACATTAAAATGGGAAGACTTCCTCAAAAACATCATTTATGGTGGTACACATAAAACATCACCCTAAATTATGCTAAATGCATTCTCTGAAAATTATTTCAAGCAATTAGTTCATGAGGCCACACAAATTGTAAATGGTTGTGCAAACATACTTGGCCTCTTACCAACAAATAATCCTGAGCTAATAATGAGCATCAAAATGGGTATAGGGATTAGTGAACACAGGGTTATCATAGTGAGACCGAATATTGTAACCCCTAAATCCTCCAAAAATAAACAAAAAATATATTTATTCAAAAAAGCAGATAAAAATTCACTTGATGCCTTTCTGATAGACAATCTCCACTCCTTCCAAATCAACAATGTAAGTGTAGACCAGAAGTGGCTTGAATTCAAAGAAGTAGTATCAACAGAAATTGAGATGAGAAATTGGAAAGAAGTATGATGAACCCTCTGTCAGGCACTTAAGAGTGATTTGCAGAGTATCCACATAGACATAGATGAAAATGGAGCTGCCAGAGGATAAGATGCCTCCATGTTCTACTGCAGGCCTTCTTTATGCTAAAATACTGCAACTATCCAGGAGGTGATGCCGCCAAAGGAAAGTTTATTGTAGAGCTGCCTCCAGGATGGCTAGGTTATCAAAGGTGGAGTGATATCTCCTGAACCCATGCTGAAACCAACTAAGAAGCAACCTGAATTCTAAGAGCCAGACAAAATGCCGGTTGACCATCTGCTCCCAGGTCTTTCCCCGCAGCTAATGGGGACAACACTATGATAACTACTCAGGTCTGTGTGATCATAACAGGTTTTAAAAGGGGAATTAAAACAATTTGGAGAAGTGTCCAGACACCCAAATGATATTAAGAAGGGCAAACAGGAGTTCTTTGTTCCACCCTGTGAGATTGCCAGAACATACTATACAGAACTCTACTGTGGCCATGTGATGTGTCACAAGCTGCAGATAATGCAGAATCAAGCTCCAACATGAAGATAGGGCAGTCTTATTCTTCATCAGTGGTGGAACTGAAGTCCAAACTGCCCATCTCAGCAGCTACCATACAGCACTGGAAAGTGGAATGCTGACTGGTAGTGGCAGTTTGTGTCATCAGTTTTCTGACTGGTTTGAAGTGGCTTGCTGTTAGTTCCTCTCCTTAGCTACACCATTTCACAGTAGCCCTTGCACCCTATGTCCTCAGTTATTCATTGGATATATTCCAGTTTGTCTTCCCCTAACGTGTTTACCCTCTACAGTGTCCTCTAGTACCTCAGAGGTTGTCTTAACATGTCACATCATCCTGTCACTACTTCCTGTCAGTGTTTCCCATACGTTCTTTTCTTCACCGATTCTGCAGAGAGCCTCCTCATTCCTCATCTGCCCACCTAATTTTCAACATTTTGCTGTAGCACCGCATTTCAAATTGTCATTCTCATCTGTTCTGGTTTTCCAGAATGTAAATTCTCAGAAATTTCTTCCTCAGATTAAGACCTATGCTCAATACCAGTACAATTATCTTGGTCAGGAATGCCCTCTTTGCCTCTACTAGCCTGCTTTTTATGTTGTCCTTGCTTTGTCCATCAAGGGTTATTTTAACAAGGGTTATTGACTTTTTGATCAATTTTAATGTTAAGTGTCTCACTACTCTCATTTCTGCTACTTCTCATTCCATTTGTCTTTTTCCAGTTTACTATCAATCTATGTTCTGTAATCATTAGACTTATCAATCAGAAATAACTTAGACTTCAGGCTGCACTACAGATCTGTCACCACAACCAAAGATTTCAGGAAACGGGGCGAGGGAGGGGGGGGGGGGGGTGGCAGTGGTGGTGGTGGATATTACACTCTAGTCAAACGTTTACACATTGTCTCTTCTTTCAGTTTCATAATCAAATACTAAATAATATCATACGCTAATGGCAAGATAAAATCTATAGGTAGCTTATTTATCCCTCAATGTCACATTTGCAACAGTTTGCAAAAACAAATTGTACTAAACGATGTGATTTGAAGAGATCTTTAATGTGGTGTATGTTAGCTTGGCTGAATGCTTAATGTTTTTGGTATTTTCATTTCTAAACTTCAGACAATGTTTCGTTCCCTCAAATATGGTGTTTATGAGTTTGTGTGGCGAAACAGTAATGTTTCCATGTTGTCACGGATATTGTGACATGATTGGGTGACACTGTCAACCCGAGCAACTGCCATGGAAATTTACGCACCATATTTGTTTTCTTTAAACTTGTGTATTACAAAAATATGCATTTCAAGTGATATAACACACACAGCCACTCAGCTGCACTGTACACTGCTCTGTTAGACTTTTATGTATACCCTTGCCTGTATTTATACTGTTTTGTTTTTAATTCACGTTTACATCAGATCAGGGTGCACCAAGTTCCCTCACTTTCATCCTAATCACATGTTCCAAAATTTTACAAGGGAAACTGCACACTGGATTCATACTGTGTTGCGATTTTGAACTTGTGGTATGCTGCTGTTATTTGCAAGAAAGTAAAACTCACTAAACTCATGCATAATACAAGGAAGCGAGCAAGGAAACTAAAGCAATGGGACATATTTAGTACAAGTGGTGTATTACACACACACACACACACACACACACACACACACACACACACACACACTTCCTCTGCACTCTGGCAAGACATTTGCAAACTTATACCAGCAGTCAATAGAATAGCCAACTGCAGAAAGAAAAAAAAACTGTCAAACACTATCAAAACTGTATTAAAGATTGATTAAAGACGAATCAAAGTGTAACAGAGATACAAAATTGTTAAGGCTTTCATGGCCACTTGTTGACGAACTGCCTGTTTGCTTCTGTCTCAGGTTCTTCGGCCAACGTTTGTCTGATGATTTTTCTGACATTTCACCAGCACAAGGTCAGCAGCCAAGGTCGCAGCCACAGACTATATGTACCTGGCGCACCAATGTCCAAGGGCTTCTCCACGGCCATTTCCAGTGTGGTTCTCTTGCTGTATCTCTAACAGAGATATATAGAGACAGGGATTTGTTGGTGTATTTCAGCAACTCTATCCATTCCCTTTTTATGTAAGTAGTGGAATGTGAAAACTGTGTGCAGGTTGGTAGGAGGACACCCTTAGGCTGAAACACCATACTTCAGGATGCCTATAAGAGCTGTACTCTGCCCCCAAACCTCTGTTACATGAGCTACGTGGGATTTCAAGGTGCAGCCTTAAGACTAGTTACTAACTGTTTGAAAAAACGACATCACATATCAAGAGTTCCGAAAACATTAATCTGTGTGGGAAATATGTGAAATGTGTTCCGATACTTTAAATTCTGTAATATGTTATTGAGAAATTTATTTCAATATATATTTTGGGGCAGCTCCGTCTCAGAGCCTTTAATTACAAGCTGCAACTGGTTTATTCCATTCTACAGATCCTGTAATTCTTCTTCACTTGTATGATGATACTGCTTCTTCGTTGAACAGATTGCACAGCAGGGACAAAAAAGTGCACCCCTGTCTTACATCATTTTTTAATCTAATCACTTGTCTTCCAATCTTTATGTTCCCCCTTGGTTTTGGTACATATTGTATATTACCAGTATTTCCCTACAGCTTAATTTCGTTTTCCTCAGAATTTTGAACATCTTACACCATTTTAAACTGTTGAATGCCTTTCTAGGTTTACAAATCCTATGAGCATGTCTATTTTTCTTCAGTGCTGCTTCCACTATTAAGTTCAAAGTCTGAACTGCCTTTCCGGTGCCTTCACTTTTCCTAATGCCAAACTGATTATCATCTAAAAGATTGTCAATTACCTTTTCTATTCTTCTGTATATTATTCCTGTCAGCAGCTTGGATGCATTGTGTGAGATTTCTTGCACTTAATTTGATTTGCTATCCTTAGAATTGTGTGGATGATTTCGATAATCTGGTGATACATCGCCAGTCTCATAGATTCTACAAACCACCCTGAACAGTTGTTTGGTTGCCACTTCCCCAAATGATTTTAGAAATTCCAATGGAACGTTATCTATCCTTTACATCTTATTTGAGCTCAAGTCTTCAAGCATCGTTTTAAATTCTGACTCCAATAGTGAACTCCCTACCTATTCCTTTTCAACTCCAGTTTCTTCCTCTATCCAGTCATCAAACCAGACCTCTCTCACAGAGCCCTTGATTGTGCTGTTTCCACCTATCCAATCTTTCCTATGTGGAGTTCGCACTGCACTCTTAACGTTATCACCCTTGCTTTTAATTTCAGTGAAGATTGTTTTGACTTTCTATATGCCGAGTCTGTTCTCCTGACGAGCATTTCTTTTTCTATTTCTTCATGTCTTCCCCTGCAGCCATTTCGCCTTGACAGTCCTGCACTTCCTGTTTATTTTGTACCTCAGGGATTTTTATTGCGGTATTCCTCTCTTTCCCTGAATGTTTTTGTACTTCCTTCTTTCATCGATCCATTTAAGTATTTCTTCTCTAACCTAGTGTTTCTTTGCTGTTACCTTCCTTGTACTGATGGTCGATTGTCCAACATAGGTGATTTCCTGTTTTGTCCACTCTTCAACTGAACTCACTGCTATGGTATTCCTTATCACAGTATACACATCCTCAGCAGACTTCAAATATGTCTAATCATTTCTCAGTACTTCAATATTCTGCTTTCTTCCATACTGATTCTTCAGTACAATTCTCTTAAATTCAATCTACTCATCTTCATTACTAAATTGTGATCTGAGTCCAATATCCGATTTCAGAATCACTGTCTGACCATGAAGTAATCCAGCTGGAATTTTCCCGCACCTCTAGATCTTTTCCAAGTATACATCCTCCTCTTGTGTTTCTTGAACAAGATACTCAATATTACATTAGAAATTTCTTGCAGAATTCAGTTAGTCTTTGTCCTCTCTCACTTCTACTGGCAAGCCCATAATCTTTCTTCTACTCCTTCCCCAATAACCACATTACAATCCCTCAAGATTATTAAATCATCATCCTCTCTTACATACTGAACTACCCGTTCAATATCCTTCAGCATGTACACCTGAACTACAGGGCTATTACAAATGATTGAAGCGATTTCATAAATTCACTTAGCTCCATTCATTGACGTATGGTCAAGACACACTACAGATACGTAGAAAAACTCAAAGTTTTGTTCAGCTGAAGCCGCACTTCAGGTTTCTGCTGCCAGAGCGCTCGAGAGCGCAGTGAGACAAAATGGCGACAGGAGCCGAGAAAGTGTATGTCATGCTTGAAATGCACTCACATCAGTCAGTCATAACAGTGCAACGACACTTCAGGACGAAGTTCAACAAAGATCCACCAACTGCTAACTCCATTCGGTGATGGTATGCGCAGTTTAAAGCTTCTGGACGCCTCTGTAAGGGGAAATCAACAGGTCGGCCTGCAGTGAGCGAAGAAACGGTTGAACGCGTGCGGGCAAGTTTCACACGTAGCCCGCGGAAAATTGGCACATGCCAGAACTGGAGACCGAAAGTGCCGATTTCATCTTTCAACAGGATGATGCTCCACCGCATTTCCATCATGATGTTCGGCATTTCTTAAACAGGAGATTGGAAAACCGATGGATCTGTCGTGGTGGAGATCATGATCAGCAATTCATGTCATGGCCTCCACACTCTCCCGACTTAACCTCATGCGATTTCTTTCTGTGGGGTTATGTGAAAGATTCAGTGTTTAAACCTCCTCTACCAAGAAATGTGCCAGAACTGCGAGCTCACATCAACAATGCTTTCGAACTCATTGATGGGGACATGCTGCGCCGAGTGTGGGAGGAACTTGATTATCGGCTTGATGTCTGACGAATCACTAAAGGGGCACATATCGAACATTTGTGAATGCCTAAAAAAACTTTTTGAGTTTTTGTATGTGTCTGCAAAGCATTGTGAAAATATCTCAAATAATAAAGTTATTGTAGAGCTGTGAAATCACTTCAATCATTTGTAATAACCCTGTACTGTTACTGGCGTTGGTTTGCTTATAATTCTAATGAGAAGAACACTACCACTTAATTGTCCGCAATAACTCACACTCTGCCCTACTTTCCTAATCACCATTAATCCTACTCCTGTTATACCATTTTTTGCAGCTGTTGATATTACCTTGTATTCAGCTGGCTAGAAATCCTCATTTTTAGTCCATTTGACTTCACTGACTCCCATTATACTTAGACTAAGCCTTTCCCTTTTCA
This sequence comes from Schistocerca cancellata, assembly GCF_023864275.1. Lineage (NCBI taxonomy): Eukaryota > Metazoa > Arthropoda > Insecta > Orthoptera > Acrididae > Schistocerca > Schistocerca cancellata. The sequence goes on from NC_064632.1 coordinate 198,109,668, forward strand.
GATTTTCTAGCCTTTGCTACTACACTCATACTATTGACATTCCGTGCTCCAAGTCGTAGAATGTTACCCCATCACTTGAGCTTATGGGTGCTCAACTGTGAGGTTATCGGCGCACTTACACTCATTAAAACAAACAAATGTGGCTAAACAACGGAAAATTCCTCCACACTCATGCACTTGAACTGACCACAAAATCACTATCTCACATGCGCTAAAACGACAGTGAAAAAGTAGAAGTATACATGAGGTTAAAACACATGTAAAACAAGAAGGGAGCTACAACATAGGTACAGGTAAACATCAGTGGCTGACTACTTACAAAAAATATGGGTGAGCTTGTCACCCTGTTAATGCATTGAAACAATCTCCTTAAAATCTAGGAAGGATGCTGGATGATTCACAAAACTTTAAAACTTAAATGACATTCGTTTGAACATTACTTAAAATAGAGGGCAGATCCTTCAGCAAATCCACTGGCGTACAGTGATACGTACGCCACAAGCACCACACACTGGAGGGTCCTCTCACCGGATTAAAAACATGCATCCTAGGGAATGGCCTATGGAAAGATAATTAAGGAGGATCTCACCCCATCGACATGGCTGGAAGGAGGTATGCCACAGCCAAGTTGTGGGTTCTCTACATGGAGCTTATTGTTGGTCACTTCCAGTCAATCGTCTTCCCATCGACGCATGGCTTTGTATCTCAGCAGCGAGGTGATACCATGCAGGGGGATGGCACACTGAAAGAACTGAGGATCAGGACACGCCTCCTTGGCTGCTATCTCTGCCCTTTCATTTCGCACAATACCCATGTGCCATAGACCCAGCAGAAAGACACCTCCTTCCCCAATCGTCTTAGTTGGAGGAGGGCATCCTGGATATTCTGGATTACTTTATCGGCTGGTAACAAGGGTACAAACGTTGGAGAGTGAAGGGCACTCAGAGAATCAGAACAGACAAGAAATTTACTACTGGCAAAATGCCTCATCTGCTTCAGTACCTGCAAGATAGCATATAATTCTACAACGAAAACAGTATGTTCTAGAGGCAGTCGGACCTTGAGGACACGATCCAGGAAATAGATAGAGCAACCAACAGAGTACCCCTGCTCAGAGCCATAGCTACATAGCTGTGATGCTTACATAAAATGTCAGAAAATATTGCATTAAAAACAGGAGGAGGAGACCAGTCTCTCCTGTACTGCATTAAATCTAACTTATGTTGGGCCTCTGCAGTAACCAGGGCAGCAGATGGTTAAAACCATGGGTTTGGGGTTGTATTTGCTCCACACCAAGTAACTCCAGCACATGCTACATGCAGATCCAAAGAGCATGTGGCTCATGGACAGTTGGATAGAAAATGTTCCAGAGGATGATGAGCAACAGTTTGGTATGCGGGCGAGGCCAGGGCTGCGAGGAACTTACATGCCTGACGCGCAATGAGGAGCTGCCACCAGATGGCGAGTGGTAGTTCCCTGCCCTCAGCACGGAGAATGGGTATGGAACTGGTCCTATAAGCACCTGTAGCCAGCCAAATCCTCTCATGGTTGAGAGTGTCAATGATCTTCAAATACGAAGGCCACACTGATCTATACACTGTGCATCCATAGCCCAGCTGTAAATTCACCAAAACCCTATAAAACTGGAGCAGACGCATGTTGTCCACTCCCAAGACCTGTAGCTAAGACACTTAAGATATTCAATTCCTTCACGGTTCTGGCTTTCAGGTATCTCTGGCAGGGAGAACAACAATTCTGAGTAAAAAATGAGGCCTAGAAACCTCACCGAGTGTCTAAAATGTAGGATGATGTCCCTCGTATGCAAAACAGGTAAATTAAAAATATGACAACAATGATTAAAATGAACATACACACATGCACACTTATCTGCATAAAACTGGAACCCTGCCCTGAGGGATACCACTCTCCTGCTCAAATCGATCTGACAGTGTCTCACAAACTCTGGTCATAAAAACTGCTGAGATAGGAAAGATTGTATGAAGATAGGGAGACGGACACAAAAGCCCCAATGACACAGTTGTGTAAGAACACAGTGTCTCCAAGTAGTAATGTATGCCCTACTGATGTCAAGGAATATGCCGACACACTGTTTACGAAGGAAGGCCTGCTGAATAACCGCCTCTAGCAGGGACAGGTTGTTGACAGTAGACCGAAATCTCCGGAATCACACAGAGCAGCTAAGGAGTTGCATGGTCTCTTAACACCACCACCAGACAACGGTCAGCCATTCACTCCAGGGTCTTTCCTAGATAGCTTGCTAAAGTGATACTCCGATAACTTCTGGGACATGTATGGTCCTTTCCTGGTTTGAGGAGCGGAATCAAACAGTGCCTCTCTACACAAACTGGGGAAGTTACCTGTATGCCATATAAGATTAAAACGTTCAAGAATGATTTCCTATGATGCTGCTGGCAAATGTCTAAATATGCAGTACTGGATTTGGTTGTCAGTGGTGTGTGTAAAATTCTCTTTCAGTGTTTGAATGATGTCTCTGGCTGCTGTTTTGATATCTCCCTGTTTCAGCACCACTGCTATTGGTAAACGGCTGTGTTTACCAGAAATCCTCCTGATGGCTTCCCATACTTTTGTAGAACAAGTGGAACGGTCGACAGAGTCCAGGAATGCTTGTCATGATCTTTTCTTGCTCTCCTTAACTATGGGTCGAGACTTGGCTCTCGCGACTCTAAAGGCTATGAGGCTGTCTGCTGTGCGGCAGCATTTAAATTATCAAAGAGCCACACATCTTCCCTTGATGGCTGAATAGCACTCATCTGTCCACCAAGGTACAGATATCTTCCTATGAAGACTTGAGGACTTTGGGATGGATAAGTCCATGGCATAATGGATCATTCACATGATGTGGTCCACCCATTCATGGACACAGTTGTGATGCTCAAACACAGCCAGCTGGCTGTACAGCATCCAGTTAGCCCAGCTGTACATCCATGTTGGTGGCTTCTCTTCAGGTAGTGCTCCATAGGTGAATATGTAGCGGAAAGTGGTCACTGGAATGAATGTCATCCAAGACCTCCCACTGAACAGTCTGCAAGGGCTGGAGAGCAGAAAGAGAGGTCGATGGCTGAGACTGACTGAATACCAGTGCAAAAATGAGTGTGTGTACCTGTGTTGAGGAGGCAGAGCTCATGAGACATCATGAGGCTCTCCAAAACCCGACTCCTAGGGCAAGTAGAGGTCGAGCCCCACAGACATGATGGGCACTGATGTCTCCCACTAGGAGAAATGGTCGTAGGAATTGTTCCACAAAATGTATGAGAGCCTCAGGGTCTATTGCATTTGGCAGAGGTAGATACAGTGAGTAAAAAGTAATCCAAATGATGCATGTTACTGACAAACACAGCAACCCCTTCCCTGGCTCTCTCCCCAGTCACGTCATCCTTTCAGTGAATGGTACAGCCCCATAGCACTGGGGTGCTAGTGGCTTTAAAATGTGTTTTTTGTAAACACAGGCACATGGGGCATTCTAGCACTAGTAGTTTCACTTCCTCTACAAGTGCCATGAAAGGTTCCACTAATAGATGAACCATCTATCATGGGGGTTGCACTTCCACCCTGTCTTTCTGCCGGGTAAGGCAGCCCATAATGGGTGGGGGTTCCAGCTTGGGGTAAGACGATTGCCCCAGTCCAACATCAAGCTCCATTAGCTCTACCAGAGTCAAGATAGACATGAGATAGTATGATGCCGTTACTGTCTGACTGGTTTCTTCCCAACTCTATCTGACACTTGGCCTTTGATTTCCTGCCCTGGGTAGGCTTTGGAGCCAAAATCACGGCAGTAGTAGCAGCGTGCTGGATGGTGGAACCTCTGGAGGGGCAGGGAGCTCTGCAAGCTCCACAATGTTAGCAACAACAGACTTGTCTGATGGTTTGGGAGGATGTATATAGGCTTTGAAGGAACTGCAACAACAGGTGCACTGGCAAAGTAGGTGCTAGTGTTGACACTAGCAACCTCCATTTGGGTAGCAGCATCGGTCTTCTGAACTGGTTGTTTAAGAGGAGGTTGCAAACTTTGGGGGCTGCATAGCCTCATAGATCCTTTTGGCCTCACCATATGAGACACTCTTAGTTGTTTTGATCTCTTGTATCTTCCTTTCTTGAAGGAAGACCACACTTTGGAGGAGATGAACAACCAACACCTTCATGGGTGGTCTTACCACATTTGCCCCAAGTGGCTGCTCCCTTACAACCTGGGGTGATATGCCCAAAGTGCTGGCATGCAGAACAGTGCACTGGGTTAGGAAAATAAGACCACATGCTGAGTCGGAAGAAACCGGCCTTAACATGCTCAGGAAGTTTTGTGCTGCTGAAAGTCAGTATAAATGACTGATTTCACAAGATTGCCATCCACCCTTATCATTATGCTCTGTACATCAAGGATGCCTTCTTGGGACCACTCAGCTTTCAGCTCTTCTTGGGGAATGTGGACCAAATCCCTACATGTAACAACACCTTTACTACAGTTCAAGGTGTTGTGCAGTTCACTTTCTATAGCACACTTCCCGAGGCAAAGAGCTTTCTGGATGTTCTTCACTTGTTGCGAATTGAATGATTCTACCAACATGGTCCCGTTTTGCAAGTGCCTGACGGATTTTAAGCTTCCAGCAGTTCTCTCTAACCATTTTTGTACGAAAAAAAGTGAAACTTTATGATTCCAATTAATTATAAGAAACACTTTCTGGCCACCAGCACGTGTTTGTTACTCGATATTGAAAGAGTATACGTAATTCCTAAGTCTGGAGGACTTGCTACATGAGCCCTCTAGTTTGACTGTGTGTTGGTATCTACCAGTGCCCAACATTTCCACTGTGAGGAGAGGAAATTTTCGAAGGGTCTATGCTGGTCCCAAGACTGGCTAGGGAAATAAAAGTCCACCTAGACATAGTCCCGCATGCCTAGGTAAGCCTTATACAACTAAGGTACAGCAGGTTCCCCAGAGATTGTGCACTAATGACTGTTCCACCTCAACGGCCTTGCATCTCATCAGTGTGCAGCCCACCTTAAGATTGGGAGGTTTTCTATAGATGTTTGTACCATCTTCGTGATCTGCGGGTCAGGCCAAGATCCCCGTTGCCTGTGACACACAATGTTCCACTGCCACATTGCACAGTGGTCACTGAAGCACACCCAGAGCTTAAGTTGACGGGACTGGCAGCGCTTACCTGCCACAGCTCAGGAACCCCAGGGGTCACCAGGCCCATACCCAGTAAACGAATTCTGAGCACATAACAGGTGAAAATCCAAGTAGAGGACTAATCTGGAGTCTTTTGCAAAGGTACAGATCATCATGACACTTTCTTCAAATATAGGCCACACTTCATGTAGATAAGTGTCTTTAATCTAGTTGTTTCCATTGCCTTCTGCATTCCCATGCCGTTGATCACTGCTGATTCTTCTGCCTTTTAGGGGCAATTTCCCACGCCAAGGGCAAAGAGTGCCCTGAGCCTCAGTCCATCCCTCCACCCTCTTTGACGAAGCTGTTGGCAGAACAAGGGTGGCTTCTTTTCAGTAGTGTGGTTGTGGAGGTAACTGCAAAATAAGCTGCCATAGACTGGGAAATGTCTCATGTTAGTCTGGAGCCTTCCAACTCCCACTACAGAACCCACTGGGCAACCCCCCGCCCCCCCCCCCAAAAAAAAAAAAAAAAAATCCTCCTGATGGTCTCCCATTCAACTTTATTATTAATGGAACAATGGTGGTCAGGAACTGTTGCCATGAACTCTTTTTGACATCTCTTAATTATTCATCGATAGTTCGCCATCTCTACCTGAAAGGCCACAATGTTTGTGCAGTCAGAAGGCACTGGAACGTATGCAGAGCCACCTTTGACAAGTTTAACAACAATAAGTTTATTACCTTCCCACAGGATGTGTTCCATTATCATTACAGCTTGGACTGATATTCAAAGACCTCTCAGGTGGACTAGCTACATGAGACCTCTTTGGGTTTGGGCGTCAATAGTTCCCACTGGATCACTCAAACTACTGGGAGTACAGAAAAGTGATTCAGGCTACATGGAAACCACACGAGCAGAAGGGGAAGTAAGCATATATCCAGACAGACCCATGCTTGTCTGGGTAAACCTTATACAACAGAGGTACAGCCGGTTTCCCAGAGGTTGCCTACCCACTAATAACTGTTCCGCCTAAACAGCATTCCAATCTCATTGTCGTGCAGCACACCTTGAGACTGAAGTGTTTATATAGAGGTTTTTACCATCCTTGCACTCCAGGTAGTTAAGGAAAGAACCCAGTTCCCTGAGACACAAAACATTCCACCACCGCCCCCACAGGGGTCATTAAGGCATGCCCAAAGGTTACAGTTACAAAGGGCTAGTGGCCCTCACCAGCCTCCAGCTCAAGAAATCTGGGTTTGCCAAGTCCATACCAAGAAAACGAATGCTGATCTCCATGGGGAGCACGGGAGGGGGGTTTACAAGTGGCAAAATATCACACGTGTCGAGCAGAATATTCAAGATAGAAGAAAAATCAAAATGTGTGTAAATAAAAAAAGAATACCAAGAAAACAAGACACTGGAGACTAACTTTAAATACAGCAGTCTACAAGGAATTAGAGCAAGTAACAAGCACCGTCAGGATGAGACATTTCATTCTTCAGACATTTAAAAAGGGTACCGAGAACATAATCAAAAAAATAATAAATAAATTATGGAACATTAACAACAACATCAGATGGATTAAAGAACCAAGATCCAGAGAAGATGTGAGGGAACTACAAATTATGACAGAAGATTTAAAAACAAAACAGGAAAGTCAAATAACTCAAAGATAAACTAACTAGACTACAAAACTTACAGACAATAGGAAAGGTGACTTGAGTTGAGAGCCAAGGGAATGAAGTAATGTGCAAACAGGAAACTGAAAATCCATTTTATAAAATTGCCTAAAATGATCAAATGAAGATCATAAAAAATAAACTGCTGAGTTAGAACAAACAGGTAGCATTAATAAGCCTGAACAAATTATCCAACTCAAATATTAGCCCAAAACAAAGGTTTAGATACAATTATGTTTTTCACTTCACATACCCCTTAGTAAAGCTACTTTTTCTGCAGATCTGAAGTTTTAAATGTATCCACTGGCTTGTAAAACTGAATCACACAAACCCACCACCTCAGAAAATTTCCAATTGTGTTTGCATTCAGCTTAGCAATTCCACATCAGAAATGATAATCTAACACTCAGCTGCCAACAGGTGTTGTTGATATATCTCAACTGGGACAGCTGAAAATGTGTGCCCCGACCTGGACTCGAATCCAGGATCTGCTGCTTACATGGCAGATGATCTATCCATCTGAACCACCGAGGGCACAGAGGATAGCACGACTGCAGGGACTTATCCCTTGCACGCTTACCGTGAGACCCACATTCCCAACTGTGGAACATTACAAATGTAGGTTGTGGACAGTTGGGAATGTGGGTCTCAAAGGAAGCATGCAAGGGATAAGGCCCTGCAGTCCCGCTATCCTCTGTGCCCTCTGTGGTTCAGATGGATAGAGCATCTGCCATGTAAGCAGATCCTGGGTTCGAGTCCCGGTCGGGGCACATATTTTCAGCTGTCCCAGTTGAAGTATATCAACAACACCTGTTGGCAGCTGAGGGTTTTGATTAATTATCATTTCTTTCTAGAGAAGCTGCATGGTCATCACTGGTATCTGTTCTTTCGGAACAGTTACTATCTTCGTATAATTCCACGTCAGTTTCTTTTAACTGTCCTACTCCAACAGAACATTCAGAAAAGGAATTTGAAAGATCATTGCCATCCCATTAACAACTTTTTCATTATAGTGTGATCACAATCTTAGGTTAAAGAAGGCTTTGAGAAGAAACTGACCAAATCCATAGGAATACCGTCTTCTACAGAAATGACTTAACAAAACTAAAAGAAGCATTTGGAAGATTCATCTAGCTTCCACAAAAAGCTAAGGAACTGTATAAACTTCCCCAGTAATGCTGACTAAGTCCCCATCAACCCCAATACTTTTTTGATGTGGCTATATGCCCACAGGTTGCCTGCTACCAACTGTTTTGCCTAACAGGCACTCGTCAGCATACAGCTCACTTCCTAATGGACAGTTTTGGAAAGATTATGTAATCTATCTAACCTAGGTGGTTAAACAAACTCCTGTAGTATATTCTGCTTTCGTCACTGATGTGCGCTCAGAGCTCAGATGTACCACTACATCACATTTGGCTATGCTCCTTGATGCTCATCATCCGATGCCACCCATAGATTTTGTTCAGTTTATGAATGTTATGCAACATCACACATTAGCACCTCCTGAATGTTAAGTCCAGTGACTTAACTACTATTCTGTCCCACTTGGAAGGACTTCAAAAAGTTAGAGAAAATAATTAAGTGACCTTTTTTCAGTTTGTGTAAATTGTATATCAATAAGTTTAACTAAGTTTAACACAAACCTCCTTCCACTTGCAATTATCGGCATGTTAGGAATCTCTATCACCTGTATGTATAGCCTATCATACTATCCACTATTAGCTGACATTTTTGTACATTCAATTAGAAAGTTGTCTCCTGGCTACAAGCATTTGTTTTGTGGAGACATGGCAGGGAGGACCTAGGTTGTTTTCAGTAACAACTCAATAGAATTAATCCAAAGGCTCAATTAACCATAGAGGATGAATGTATATGGCAGATTAAATTTTCTAGCTTTGCTACTCTTGAAGAAAGAAGCTGGTAGTTTGGGCCTCATAGTATACTGGAAACCCACACACACGGGCCATTACCTACGCGGAGGTTAAAATTGTCATCCACAGTAAAGTAATTCACCCTAAAAACATTAAGTAGATAGAGCAAGGAACATCTGTGAACTTTAGCTACTCAACGCAGAATTAAAATATTTCAAAGTCATAAATGTATAGTTGAAGAATGAGTATTCATCTGCTGATGAAATAAACAAGAATGCCGCAAAAATACTGTATCATAATAACAAACATCCACGTGTCCTCTTCATGCTGCCACAACTAGATTAAATGTTCTAAGTTTTCAAGTCAAATCAACTTAGAAAATATTGTAGAGTTTTCAACAGCTGTTAATTGCCACTATCCTAAGGTCTTAAAACTGCTGACTGCCATGATAGGCAGGTGTTTGCCTCATTTACCCAAGGCAGCAGATGTTCTAGAGGCGTGCATAATTAAAGCATTTGCAAGATAGATAGTTAAGCAGCCAGCCATTGCAGTCGTCCACTACATCCGATGAAGTGGACGTCTTAAGGAGGAGGTTATATTTCTCACAGATTACATAGGAAACTTAAAATCTTTAATGTAATGGTATATTTTGAGGTAAATACAGATATCCCCACAACAGTAACAAGGAATACGACTCTTTAATTTTGGTGATATTATAATAGCTACTATACACAGAACATAAATTTGAACAAACTTTAGGGGATGCTGAGAGAGTCAGAAGACAACAGTAAGCCAGCACATGCACAGTTGTGGGAAAAAGAGGTGCTGGAAGAACTAACGCTGTCTCCCTGCAAGGTAAGCACTACACCAAGAGCCACACTGGAGTCACAATGCCTACTACACGCTCATATTCTTATGGCTTGCTTTACTGGCGTCATAGCTCAGTTTGGCAACATGCAGAAACAGCCCATACTAACACTAAGTCAGCCAATACATCAATCACTCCCAGGAAGTGCAAATTGTGCATACGATATTAATATATTATCATCCTAAATGCAACATCTGTCTTCTTATGGAGAAATATGGACTTTTTTTTTTTTTGCAATTAGATGGGAAGCTGCAGATCTTTCTGTAGTGATGTTGAGAAATGACAGCACAATGTAAAACTAGCTTTATACATTTTATTCTGTGACAGTGTTGACAATTGAGAAGCAGCTTTAACATAAGTTCTTGCAGACTGACCTCATATTTGCGAGTACGGAGACTCAAAGCACGAGTATAGAGATTCGAAGCACAGTTCGGCCATCCAGTTTCAGGTTTTTCATGGTTTCCTTCGACTAGTCGGCTTTATGAAAATGACAGGCTAGTTCTATTACAGGCCACAGCCACCCACTAGTTCCATTTTTGTCCAGATACTCATCCAAATATATATATGTCCATGTACATATCAATTGCTTTTTGTACTCTAGACAAATGTCGCCGTAACAGCGATTTATCTTATTTAATAAAAACATCTGAATTTCCTCCCTGCGTTTGGATTTCATGACTGACGGCCATCTATGTGGTTCTTTGTATTTGCTGGGCTTCGTGTATTTGACCATCCAATGAGTAGAATTATCAATATCTTGAAGTTTGGGGTTAATCACTTTTATTTCAATGACAGTTCCATTCTGAGATGTGACGACTACGAGATATATCGGTGTCCTAATGGCGAATTTGTTCAAACTCACTATTGCGTTTAGGACAATCTCTATTTTCAGGTGTTTCAGCTACCCTATTAACATGACTTAAACGTGATGTTTAATTCGACATTTAACGAGGTACAGCATTAAACAGAACGCTTATTAAGAAACGTTAAATCGGTGGCTTATGGAATTAGTTGTGTCTCACCCTGCGTTATTAGGGAGCCAAAAATTACAAATAATCCTACACGCCGTTGGCGGGCTTCCACATTATTTTGCAATATGCTGACGCTTGCACAAGATGCGTGTTTATGAAACCAGCTTGCTAACGTTATAACAGTCGTTATCCGCAGACGATGATACTTCTAGAAACTCGCCAATTTCATAACAAACATTACATTCGTTCCGAACACATACTTACTCTGGCACCGTCTTTAAGCATCTGCGCCATTCCTGGCGCTTTGGGAACATGTAATGCCATGATTAAATGATAAATACAATCAACAACGCGCTTTTACAGAAATACTGCCGTAAATGGTAATGCACGCTACCACACACGCTTCTGACACAGGATTACAGTATTACACCGAAACACTACCAAAGAATTTCGCCGAAAGTTAATACACACAAAAGAAAGAGTAAACACATTTACACACTTCTGCCACAGTCTCTACTGCCAAGCTTCCAACTTGCAGGAAAGCTCAGCCTAAATTTCATTGGCGCCAGTCCATTGTACCTCCATAAGATACGCCAATCTACAGTTTACGTTTCATATAGCATTATTTTGGTGAGACCTAGATGAGATACGCCAATCTATAGTTTACGTTTCATATAGCATTATTTTGGCTGATCAGCAATCTTCAAAAATCCTTCCTTGAGTTTCTTATAAAAAAGAATTTGTACATGTACACTAAAACACGAAGTAAGTGATACGTGAATATATTAGCAGTACAAGAGCAAGCGAGGGTAAGCAAACAATAAAATATAGATAATAAATTTTCAAAAACTTTCTAATTAACTTTCTAAAATTTTCTATATATTGTCTCAATCACATTTAACATTTAAAACAATCTTTACAAATTGCCACCAGTACCAGTACCTTAACTATCATCTTCAGACCACATAAATGCAACTAACAGTGTATGACACCGCTGCATCGTCCATAACATTCTTATTATAAATCTCCAAGTAAAATGTGTAGTATTCAGCCACACTATCTGTACTTCCGCTGACCATCAAACTCCCTAGACATGGAGATTTTTGAGCTTATCTGGGATGCCTTGCAACGTGCTGTTCAGAAGAGATCTCCAACCTCGTACTCTTACTGAATTATGGACAGCCCTACAGGATTCATGGTGTCAGTACCCTCCAGCAGTGCTTCCGACATTAGTCGAGTCCATGCCACGTCGTGTTGAGGCACTTCTGCGTGCTCACGGGGGCCCTACACGATATTAGGCAGCTGTATCAGTTTCTTTGGTTTTCAGTGTATACACTACTGGGCATTAAAATTGTTACACCAGGAAGATGACGTGCCACAGACGCGAAATTTAACCGACAGAAAGAAGATGATGTGATATGCAAATGATTAGCTTTTCAGTGAATTCACACAAGTTGGCGCCGGTGGCGACACCTACAACGTCCTGGCGTGACGAAAGTTTCCAATCGATTTCTCATACACAAACAGCAGTTGATCGGCGTTGCCTGGTGAAACGTTGTTGTGATGCCTCGTGTAAGGAGGAGAAATGCGTACCATCACGTTTCCGACTTTGATAAAGGTCGGGTTGTAGCCTATCGCGACTGCGGTTTATCGTTTCACGACATTGCTGCTCGCGATGGTCGAGATCTAATGACTGTTAGCAGAATATGGAATCGGTGGGTGCAGGAGGGTAATACGGAACGCCGTGCTGGATCCCAATGGCCTAGCAGTCAAGATGACAGGCATCTTATCGGCATGGATGTAGCGTATCGTGCAGCCACGTCTCGATCCCTGAGTCAACAGATGGGGACGTTTGCAAGACAACAACCGTCTACACGAACAGTTCGACGACTTTTGCAGCATCATGGACTATCAGCTCGGAGACCATGGCTGCAGATACCCTTGACGCTGCATCACAGACAGGAGCGCCTGCGATGGTGTACTCAACGACGAACCTGGGTGAACGAGTGGCAAAACGTCAATTTTTCGGATGAATCCAGGTTCTGTGTACAGCTTCATGATGGTCGCATCCGTGTTTGGCGACATCGCAGTGAACACACGTTGGAAGCGTATATTCGTCATCACCATACTGGCGTATCACCTGGTGTGATGGTATGGGGTACCATTGGTTACACGTCTCGGTCACCTCTTGCTCGCATTGACAGCACTTTGAATAGTGGACGTTACATTTCAGACGGGTTACGACCCCTGGCTCTAGCCTTCATTCGATCCCCACGAAACCCTACATTTCAGCAGGATAATGCAGGTCCTGTACGGGCCTTTCTGGATACAGTAAAGGTTCGACTGCTGCCCTGGCCAGCACATTCTCCAGATCTCTCAACAACTGAAAACGTCTAGCAATGGTGGCCGAGCAAATGGCTAGTCACAATACGGCTGTCACTACTCTTGATGAACTGAGGTATCATGTTGAAGCTACATGGGCAGCTGTACCTGTACACGCCATCCAAGCTTTGTTTGACTCAATGGCCAGGCGTATCAAGGCCGTCATTACGGCCAGAGGTGGTTGTTCTGGGTACTGATTTCTCAGGATCTATGCACCCAAATTGCGTGAAAATGTAATCACATGTCAGTTCTAGTATAATATATTTGTCCATTGAATACCCGTTTATCATCTGCATTTCTTCTTGGTGTTGCTATTTTAATGGCCAGTAGTGTATGTATATATTTCAAGTACAGTTTCTAAGGCAAATCTCTGTTTGCACTTATTGACTGTAATGAAAATAATCCCACAGAACATTCAATTTAGAAAATTTTTATGACGCTGCACATGCTCCTTGTTTCAATTACTGTCACAGATAATGTAGCTGTTTGCAGTTACTGACTGTAATGAAAATAATTACATAGACGTTTCATAGTATAGACATACAGCGCTGTACAGGCTCTATGTTTCAATTGCTATCACAGATAGAGATGGCTGAATATAACAGATTTTACCTGAAATTTGTAGGATTCAGTTTTCTTTCGCATTAAGAATTTCTAATTTCTGACTGTTCAGCTTCTGTATCTGATTGACTAGTTTCCCTATCTAAGTTGGCATTCACTATCTGCTCAGTGTTACATTATGCTAATTCAAGATCAGCTGGCTGGGATTGTCTCATTGCCCCTTCAACGATGGTATGTGTTGCCACCAGTTGGGCGTTTCCCATGCCATTATCGTCAATTGGATTAATGTTTGGGTTGCTGTTTCCGCAGTCGCACTTTCATTTTTCAATGAATTGCACGCCATGGGCCTTCACGACTGTCTTTGGTGAATTTGGATCAGTGAGACTTTATGCTTTAGAAGCTTCGCAATATCCAACACAGATAAGTTCCTTGGATTTGTCTTCTACGTTCATTCGTTTTTCTTTCAGTATATGTAAAAACGCTCGACATTGAAGGACTCCTAAATGACTGTCATTTATTACATGATCCCTGCATAGTTTTTCTAGGGTAACATTTTGAACTGCTTTCATTGGAGATCGATTCTTCAGATAAACTGCTGTGTTAACGACTTCAGCCCAGAAATTGTTTGCTCGATCCTGCATCAGTCAACTCTGACTTGTTTTTCCAACAGTCATCTGACTCAGGAGTTCTGCAACTCCATTTTATTCTGATTCGCTTTCAACAATGACTTCATAAGCTGATTGACAAACTCATTTCCACTATCTGTTCGAAGTATGCTTATTTTGCGACCAGTTTAATTGTTTACTCATGCTCTGAACTCAATGAAAGTACCACAGATTTTTTGTTGATTTCAGTACGTAGTCAAATGGCTTTCTTGACATATAGTCCATGAAACTAAGATATTGATTGGTCATAATGGTCACCAATTACTTTGTTTACAAATTGTACACTAAGGGCGTTCTGAAGGAAGGAAGAAAGGAAGGAAAATTAACGTTTAACATCTCATTGACATCCAAGTCATTAGAGACATTCAGTATGTTCTCAGGTATGTTAGTGATTACATGATCTATAATAGTATCTAGTGTATATATACATCATTTGGCCTCTTTATGTGCATCTGCAGGTTGAGTGAGCTTGATATATCAAGGCAACTTCTTGCACAAACATTTCCTCTTATCATATTAAATTTCCTAAGAGCTTTATTTGAATGGCTGTTGCTTCGGTCACTAGTTGTGCATGGTTAGGTATTTGGTATGCAGTACTTTCTATTATGTTACCCTCAACATATACAGCTACATCACTACTTTTGTGAATACTTCTACACTAATGGGCCGTTTTATACCCTTGTAGATTACACAGCGTAATTTCATTTCCCTTTAGCCCATGCTCTGTCTTAACAAGAACATTTTGCATCTTGGTAGCTTCATCTGATTTATTGAAAGTATATTGTACATTTTGGTGCTATAAATTTAGAACCTTCATCAGATTTTTTCTGTAAACTACAGTGAATGTCTCTGTAAAAGAGGTATGCTTGTGTAGACTTTTGTAACACAGAGATGGATCCTTACACCAGTGTCTAAATATTAATTACATTACTAAATATATTATTTGCACTAGTATCGCTTATGTTGTGTGCTTCCCTTCCTTCTGCCTTCAGTCAAAAAATTATTCAAACTAGCAGGCTGCACTATTTTCCTAATTCATACAATATTTTGATTGTGTTTTTTCTACGTTGGATGTCTCCTCTCCCTTTGCTTGTACTGCTGCAGCCAATGTTGATGCTGCAGGTTTTGTAGTTATGCTGATGCCTGCTCAAACGTTTCTAATGTTGATAACTACTCAGTTGTTCCTGTAGAGACTGGGTCTGATACTCCTACATATGCAAACCTCTATATCACAGCAAACCTGATTGGCACTGTCATCTTTGCTCTTAAAGCCAACTAGAAAACTTTAACAGAAACGTCGAACATGCAAGATACAAACAAACCCCACACAACCTGCAGAAAATTTTGTAATCAAATTGATCACTCAGATGATGACGGGGTATGTTACAGGTACATTGATGCTGCAGCTGTGCCTGGAGATTTCGTCAGAGACTGCTACAATGGCAATACCTCTCCATTAACATATACTAAGGCCCAAGCACAAACTGTCACTAGTGGCACAAACCACCCAGCAGCACTTCTAACCACCCAAAGTAGTGCAGGGTTTTTTCCCATGGCATTTTCCCTCTGTCCTTAAAACCACTACCCTTCAATCGCTTTCTGTCAGGTATGTCCTAAATGGGACCGAATTAGTGGGTGACTGTGCTCACATTGAAATGTCCCCTTTGGAAAATTATGTATGATGAAACGTCCCCATTGGAAAATTATGAATTACTGTGCTGATAAACTTCTACGTTATTTGATTTTCAAACAGCTGAGCAAAACTGAACGTACTCAGACATTTCTCTCTTTACTTATTCTGATCATCACTAAACTGACACACAATATGTTTAGCACAACTCAACTGACTTTCAATAATCCCCACAAAAGAATGGCTCTGACTAACAATAACCTATACCTTTCATGAATTACTTACCTCACAAAAATCTACTTTACTCGAACTACTGCAATACAGCGAGCGCCAATACTGTCAGCTAAATAAAAGATTCTAACTACTGAAGGCACTAACTACTGATAGGCATAGTTAGCAAAAGGAAAGATTTTGATAGAGAACAATGTATTTACCTTAATAATGTTCGAAAGTCATCATATATATATATATATATATATATATATATATATATATATATATATATATTTGTAAGACTGGATGTCATGAACTTATACAGGATGAGTCACCTAACATTACCGCTGGATATATTTTGTAAACCACATCAAATACTGACGAATCGATTCCACAGACCGAACGTGAGGAGAGGGGCTAGTGTAATTGGTTAATACAAACCATAAAAAAATGCGCAGAAGTATGTTTTCTAACACAAACCTACGTTTTTTTAAATGGAACCCCGTTAGTTTTGTTGGCACATCTGAACACATAAACAAATACATAATCAGTGCCGTTTGTTGCATTGTAAAATGTTAACTACATCCGGAGATATTGTAACCTTAATTTGACGCTTGAGTACCACTCCTCCACTGTTCGACCGTGTGTATCGGAGAGCACCAAAGTATGTAGGGATCCAAAGGGAACGGTGATGGACCTTAGGTACAGAAGAGACTGGAACAGCACATTACGTCCACATGCTAACACCTTTTTATTGGTCTTTTTCACTGACGCACATGTACATTACCATGAGGGGTGAGGTACACGTGGAGTTGTAGGCACATCACGGTACACATTCTCCTTTAACATACCCCACAGAAAGAAGTCAAGAGGTGTAAGATCAGGAGAACAGGCTGGCCAATTTATGCGTCCTCCACGTCCTATGAAACGCCCGTCGAACATCGTGTCACGGGTCAGCCTAGTGTTATTTGCAGAATGTGCAGGTGCACCATCATGCTGATACCACATACGTCGACGCGTTTCCAGTGGGACATTTTCGAGCAACGTTGGAAGATCATTCTGTAGAAACGCGATGTATGTTGCAGCTGTTTGGACCCCTGCAATGAAGTGAGGACCAATGAGGTGGTCGCCAATGATTCCGCACCATACATTTACAGTCCACGGTCGCTGTCGCTCTACTTGTCTGAGCCAGCGAGGATTGTCCACGGACCAGTAATGCATGTTCCGTAGATTCACTGCCCCGTGGTTTGTGAAACCCGCTTTATCGGTAAACTGGTAGAACTGCAATGCATTCTCTGTTAATGCCCATTGACAGAATTGCATTCGATGATTAAAGTCATCACCATGTAATTGCTGATGTAGCGACACATGAAACGGGTGAAAGCGGTGACGATGCAGTATGCGCATGACGCTACTTTGACTCAGTCCACCAGCTCTCGCAATGTCCCGTGTACTCATGTGTGGGTTCATGGCAACAGCAGCTAACACACCAACTGCACCCACTTCTCCTGTGACGGGCCTGTTACGGACCCGTTTGCGTGCTATGACCATACCTGTTGCATACAGTTGGCAGTAGATGTTTTGCAATGTGCGGCACGTTGGATGCTCTCTGTCCGGGTACCGTTCTGCATACACCCTGCAGGCTTCAGCTGCATTTCGTCGACACTCGCCATAGATGAGTATCATCTCCGCCTTTTCAGAGTTCGAATACTCCCTGGTCACAGTTCCTACAACACTACAATATCACAGACGTCTGGTGACACGGTGTACTACAGTTGGTCTGCGTGTGGAGACGAATGCAGAATAACAATAGTAGCAAGCGCTACATGCGGACACTGCGACAGCTAGACCAAACCACAACAGTGCACTACAGCCACACTCGTAAACACGGTCGTTATCGTAAACATGTCCCTGCAGATGCTGCTCGCTGACCGTGGCCAGTGTTTGTTACAACACGCAACTGAACGTCGGAGGTTTCAAGCGTCAACTTTAGGTTACAATATCTCCGGATGTAATTAACATTTTACAATGCAACAAACGGCACTGATTACGTATTTGTTTACATGTTCAGATGTGCTAACAAAACTAACTTGGTTCCATTTAAAAAAAAAACGTAGGTTTGTGTTAAAAAACATACTTCTGTGCATTTTTGTATGGCTTGTATTAAACAATTAGACTAGCCCCTCTCCTCACATTCGGTCTGTGGAATCGGTTCGTCAGTATTTGATGTGGTTTACGAAATATATCCAGCGGTAACGTTAGGTGACTCACCCTGTATATATATATATATATATATATATATATATATATATATATATATATATATATATATATATATATATATATATATATATATATATATATGTCCAGATCGTACGTTCTCAAAACTCTGCAATCTCTCTCCCCACATCCACCACTGCTGACCGCTCACCTCCAACTGCACAATGCTATGCGCTGTTCACATCCAACTACCCAACACTACTCAAGTGAATATCCCAACAATGAGTCCAACCAGCCACAGACTGCCCACAGTGCAGTCATCGATTTTCATACAGAGCACTACGTGGCGTTACCAACATAAAAACCTAAGTAGCCTACTTACAATGTGTATGGATGACATCACAGTTGTGATGTCAACATTTGAAAACTGACCATATTGCAGAGGTGACAGTAGAACTTTTTGTGATGATCAGCATTTGATGTGGGTGTGGAGGGGATCCACTTCTGGGACTCTTTCTGTTGGTTTCATTTTTGCAGCTAAGTCTACTGCTTCTGTTGTTTTTGTTTCTGTTGTCACTTCAGTTGGGGTTGTGTTTTCTGTACCTTTGCTTACAGAATGGTAGTTGACTGTTCAAGTACTGGATGTCATATATTCATCATCTTATCATCCTCATCAACACACAGCTCGTATAAGTGGCTTCAACTAAAAAAACTTGCACCAGGTGGCTGGTCTGCCAGATGGGAGGCCCTAGCCACCACTACCTCATTTCTTTTCACCTTTGGAGAAAATCCACACTAGGAAAATAGGTATTTGAGTACATTTTGCAGATCTCGTGGAACTGCCCATCTCCATTTTTTATTTCAAAATGTACACAGGAAGTAGGAATGTGCATCGTGTCTGTGTGGTATTTATGTTACAATTAGGATGGCTTTTCTTGCAGAATGAAGAGCTAGCCTCAGTCACCAGTTCATTTCTACAAACATCGTTTGCTTCTCCAGTCAACACCTCTATTTCTGCTTTCTAAGCTGTCTTGCTCGATGTTTTTGGTACGTTCATACTTGGGTGCCCCAGGTTTAGCATAGCCGC
The DNA here is from genome assembly GCF_023864275.1 of Schistocerca cancellata. Taxonomy (NCBI): domain Eukaryota; kingdom Metazoa; phylum Arthropoda; class Insecta; order Orthoptera; family Acrididae; genus Schistocerca; species Schistocerca cancellata. The sequence goes on from NC_064632.1 coordinate 198,128,970, forward strand.
ATACTTTCGTACTGAGCTCATAATGTAAGATTTCTACAAGATTGCGTTCACTACGTCAGAAAAAATACCTCAGTTTCTGTAGGTTTACCAAACTGTTGCACTTCGTATTTGTGTCTACGAATTTCCTTTGCGCAAAATTGTTCACTTTTCGTTTTTCTACAGTTGGAGTGTTTACACCTGCGTGTAGGTACTCAGAACCAGTAATTTTTTTGCAGCACAACTTTCATTATCTCGCGATAGCGTATTAGGAGTCATTTCAGAGTGTAAATGTTTCCCTCATTGACTGTTTTTCTTCTCTAGTCCGTCATTTCTACAACCTAATGCCCTTATGTCACCTGAGAGCACCGCAGTTCAATCGCCTTCACTGTCTTGTTTATTTATTTTGTGAGTGGGATCGTCAATGATAGGCCATGAACAAACCCATATCTTCCAGTCTGAAGCGATGTTTACACAGTTAAAATGATAAATATTTCTGCAGTTGACACATCTTATACCTTTTACTGCACACTTCTGGTAGTGGCAAGAATACGAGTTAGGCTTTCTCGTAGCTGCGCAGGATTAGCCTTGCGGTCTTAGGCGCTGCAGTCATGGACTGTGCGGCTGGTCCCGGCGGAGCTTCGAGTCCTCCCTCAGGCATGGCTGTGTGTGTTTGTCATTAGGATAATTTAGGTTAAGTAGTGTGTAAGCTTAGGGACTGATGTCCTTAGCAGTTAAGTCCCATAAGATTTCACACACATTTGAACATTTTTTTGCTTTTTCGCCAAACATCGTTAAACGACATGCTAGGTGCACATGCAATTTTTGGATCACTTTTTCTGTTTCATCCATTATTCTGTCAAGTGTTCTTGCCATGTGTGTGTGTGTGTGTGTGTGTGTGTGTGTGTGTGTGTATGTGTGTGAGTGAGGGACAGAGAGAGAGAGAGAGAGAGAGAGAGAGAGAGAGAGAGAAAGAATGTGTGTGTATTTTCTGTTGCTGAAGAAGGACTTTTATGTCTGAAAGCTATAAAGTTTAGGAGTCTTTTCATTGTGTTTGTCTCTGGCTCAATGCCTTCTCTATGTGGTGAGTACAAATCAATCCTTTTCATATTGTTGTACACATGGAATATGGTAGTTGGTTGGTTGATTTGGGGGAGGGGACCAAACAGCAAGGTCATTGCTCCCATCAGAATGAGGAATGACAGGAAAGGAAGTCGGTCATGCCCTTTCAAAGGAACCATCCTGGCATTTACCTAAAGCGATTCATGTCGATATGTAGTGGGTTATTCACCCCCTGTGAGACAGAAAACGCATTACGCTGGGAAAACCAACGCCAAAGTGGCTCAGTAGGAAGGGATGCCTCAGTCTTTGACCAGCCGGACTGGACAAAGTGGCGGAGCAGCTAGAGGTAGCATCTTGACCTGTGGCTGTGACGAGTTGATAGTGGCCAATTGTGTTTTTCTCAATCTCGTCAATGGTAAAACATGCTTCCTCAGAAGAATCAAATTCCATATCTGAACTTACAGGGAGACAAGACAAGGTGTCTGCATTGGCACTGGGGCGATAGAGAATCTCGTAACCATAGTTCACTAGGATAACCCGCAGCATTAGGTTTTTGCACCATCCAGACAACTGCAGGCTTGGTTGGGTGGAACAAACTGGTAAGGGGCCTGTGATTTGTCAGCAGATATAGTTTCCATCAATACAGATACGGATGAAATTCGAAAACGCCATAGACGATTGCCAAGGCCCCCTTCTCCAGTTGACTGTAGTTGACCAGAGCTTTGTTAGGCAGGTTCGACATAAACACAATTGGGTGGTCGCAGTCTCCATGCAAACGCAACTGGGTGGTCCGTGGCGCCCATGTTGTGAGATATCACTGCCCCTATGCCAAAGAGGAGATATCCACCACAAGGACTACAGGTGTAGCAGGATCAACATGAACAAGAACCCTGTCGCTAAGCAAAACTGTTTTTGAAGTGTGGAAAGCATTCTCCTGCTCAGATGACGAAACGAAAGGAACGTTCATTGACCAGAGGTAAGGCAAGGGTGCTGCAATCTGAGTGGTACTAGGTATGAAGTGGAAATAATACGAGATGTTTCCGAGAACAGCGTGAGGCTCAGAGAGATTCTTCAGGGAACGGAGCTCCTAAATAGCCTCCAACTATGTGGCAGAAGGGCGAACACCCTGTGCGTCGATGATGTGACCGAGATATTGGATTTGAGTACAAAAAAAACCGCATTTCTCCTGGTTGCACCTGATAACACCACCAGTAAGAGTCAGAAAGAGGCACTCCAGGTTCTGGAGATGCTCCTCTGGAATCCTGTCGGAGACAACAATGTGGTCCAGATAATTGGCACAAAACGGTATTTTCGATGTCAATTGTTTCACAAATCGTTGGAAGATGGCCGGGACAGAAACACTGCCAAAGATGCTGATATTGGAACAGCTTGATGTGAGTGCTGACAACTAGGAAGGACTTCGTCTCATCATCCAACAGAAGTTGCAAGTAAGCAACCCAGAGATCGATCTTGGAAAAGAGCATGCCCCCTTGTAATTTGCCCATTAACTGCTTGGGACGACGGAGAGGGTAGGAATCTATGATAGACTATCCATTAATGGTGGATGTAAAATCAGCGCATGGGCAAAAACGACCATCAGGTTTCCTGACAATGAATAGAGGTGACGCCCATTGACTAGCAAAAATGGACATAAGGACCTCCAGGTCCTGCACAAAACGCAACTCCACTGCATCGGTGTTCCGAGCTTTGATGAAGTATGGCTGGGTCGCATCCTTCAAAGTAATGTGAGCGAAAAAACCTTTAGCCCTACCTAAAGAGTCCTCGAAAAGCTGGCTGAATTTGTCACCGAGCTTCGTGATGTTGTCGTAATAGTTAACCATTGCCACATTATCTGAGATCTGGAGACCAAAAATGTCAGAGACGTTAAGACCAAAAATGTTTGGACTGCCGTAGGAGCGGTTTACCGTGACTGGCGATCTGATCTGACTGACATCCATTGCCTTCGAGCCACAAGTGGACCGAGGGACAGACAGGCCGCACAATGTCTTGGAGCAAACTTCTCGAATGTGCCTAACCTTCTTGAAAACAAACATCTGGCGTGGCGAAAACGACAGACATCCCCATCATGGGAAATGTAGCACTGAGGGCAGGCTTGCAACTTGCCTATGGGACAGAGCTGTCGTGGACGTGAGGTGGGTTATTTAGGCTAAGTGCAAATTGAGATGCACATAGCACGTGTGACGTGACACGACACTACAGCGCGCCCCCCGCGTTCCGCTAGTCCTGCGCAAATTGCGATGTGTACACATACTTCGCACGCGCCGATTGACGACACTCCGCGCTGACAGAACCGAAGCACGCGCGCCCTGTAATCTTTCTCGAATGATTTTACAGAAACTATTTAGTGAATATATTTGATGTTTGCATTACTTATAGCATTATATGTCAACTTCGTGGCGATTTTCCCATCATCTCGCTAATGGTCATACTTATTTTGATATACACATTTTAGTAAGACAGTACACAAAATTCCAAAAGTTTGCAATGAAAAATAGGATCGCTATGATTTTGCGTTTGGTGTGTAATACACTGTATGTTACTGTGTATGAAATTTAGCTATCATATTGAATTTTTCTTCAGACTTGGGAGGAGGTCTCTACCTGCATCTGGTCTCGAGAATATGGATTCTATGTAGCGCATTCACTTCCGATCTCACGCCCTACTATATTTCGGCGAATGGTGGCACACAAGGAAGAGAGTACTTTACCAGTTCGTAAACACACTGAACTTTCTTATCTACGACTTTCTTATCTACTTGTCTACGACGCACAAAGTCGGGAATCAGTAAAATTTTGAAGAATAGCGCCCTGCTACATAGTGTCAGCATGTGAATTTCCACAGGGACAGACAAATTTGCATGTCCGGGTCATACCAAGCAACTCCATGAGCCGTTGCCGGTATGAATGGGAAGATTGGAGTTCTGTGCAAAAAATTTATAACGAGCAGAGGCGACCAACACCTGAGGGTCGAAATACTGATCAAGAGCATCAATGAGGTCCAAGAAAGGAACTAATTCTCGCTGAGTAAGGGGAAACAACTTAATGCAGATGCACAAGCTATCAATACCAACTCAAGAGAAGAAATAAGAGAGCTGAAGATCACCTGAAATGTTGTAGGCAGCAAAGTGTTGAAATAGCTGCCGTTTGAATTCGTCCCATTCTTCCACTGCAGCGTCAAACTTGCGGAATGGCGGAGGGAATCAGTGTCAGCTGCCGCTATCGTCAGCCTGGGTGAAATGTTGATGCAAGGCTTGCTGCAGTAACTGCCAGTAGTCCAACAGCAATGTCAACTTCGCCGTCAGTTGAGAGAATTGCATCGATTGATACATGAAAAGGTCTTCGAGCGACACAGGTTCCTGAGGTTGGGGAGCCACCAGAGCGGAAAGAAGAGAAGAAATAAGGAAGACAAAATCAAAGAAACGAATGCATGTCCCCTAACGGCGTTTGCACCAAAGAAGAGAAGAGAAGAAGAGCACAGTGACTCCCTTGTTGGAGGCGATGAGACACCTGACCAGAAGCTATGGAAAACCAACGAAACGAAAACTGAAATCGAAACCACAACCAGCCTCTGTTGCCGCTAATATGCTAAATCTGGGAAGTGCAGAACAACAAAGACTGGAGGTGTGAATGAAAAACAAGTTCAATCTTTCAATTTCAGTTCAGACAAGATCTGAATACAAACACTATCAGATGGAGTTGTGTACTATTGCAATCACACAACACTGTCACTTCAAGTCTGCATATGTCTATAATTACAAGTGGTGAGACCAAACAATTCGTGAGACTGCAGCCTGACTTCACATGGCCATCCATGGTGGAGCATGTCTTTTTAATTATTTCAGGCTCTCAAGAGTACACAGGTCACTGAGGAGCCTGTAGTAGCTTGGCGTGGTGTGATTGGCCCATAGTTGGTATGCTGTTATTTTCTGTGTACACGCCGGCTGGCATTGCTGGAGTTACCATAGATGTGGCTTAGAGGTGGTCGCGCCTGTGCTGTTAAGAGGCGGTGGTGCCGCCACCTATCGGCCCTGAGCTGAACACTGTCTGATTCCTGGCTGCGAAATGCTGTGTGCCACAGTGCGCTCATTGATGACACTACAGGTTCCAAACAGGGAAAAGCACCACAAATGTAATTAATCAGTTCATCGAAAAAATCTGATCATTGCTTGACGAAATCAGTAAAGTAGCACGTATCTTCTGTGACCTTATGAAGACATTCAATTCAGTGAATCACTCTATGCTACTTCATAAGCTAGACAGGCACAGCATCAGACAAAATGCTCTACAGTGACTCAGGTCTTACATGACAAACAGGAAGCAAAGGGTAATCATAACATCTAATACCGTAATTTATGCATCTTATTGGAATAAAATTTCACAAGGAGTCCCTCAAGGAACCAATCTTAAGGCCAATCTTGCTTATCTTCTACATAAATGCTTTACCTCTCAATATCAGTGCCCAATTAGTGATGTTTTCTGATGATACTTCTTTACTTCTTGAAAAATTAAATATGACAGAAATTCTGGATGCTGTAATTAACACACTGGAAAACCTAGATACATGGTTTTAACAAAATGGTCTTAAACTTAATATTTCAAACACCTTGTTTACTCAATTTAAAACCAGACATTCAAAAGTCAGAGAAATCAGTACCATACAAAAATATCAAGTTACAGAAGCTCAATCCATGAAATACTTAGAACTAAATATGGACAGGAATATAAGATGGTAAGTACACATAGATTACTTGCGTTTACAATGGATGTGCTATCTGGTGTAACAAATATAAACAGCAGAAAAATTGTATACCACAGTTACTTTGAATGCATAATTAGATATGATCTAATTTGCGGAGGGGGAGGGGGGTGGATTCAAGGCACTTGTCACAAATCCTGCTACTTCAAAGAAGAATCGTTAAAAAAATATATATCCCTGCACTGAACATATTTGAGATTACCACCTTTTTATGTAGTAATTCTGAGCTAACTGAAGAAAACCATTTCAAATATATGTACAATACTAGACACAAAGAAAATTCCAAACTTCCAACACATCACTTAAAACTCTTCCAACAGACACCCAAGTACATGGGTTCGAAAGTCTATAATAAATTCAGGGGTAGAGATGTACTGAGCATGGAGATGGGTTCACTGAAGCGAAAACTATGTGATCTCCAGATGGAAAATTGCTACTCAACAGGAATTTATGAATGATGAGGCGAACATTTAAACAGTGTGACTATTTTAAATAATAGTGTTATGTATAATATTGCATGTATAAAATAGTGTCTGGAAAATTTATACACTAAGTACTGGTACATTGTCAGAAAAGCAATTTAATAATATTATTATGTTCAGTGTAAACCTGTGTGTAAAATTGTGTAACTATCTATATCACAAGCCGAAAATTGATATGCCTCAGATGATCTGTAAAATGTATCTTATGAGACAAATAATATACAAATATAAACCCCAGCTTTTAAGTTGCCATGAAACACAAATTTGTTTATTTATTTATTTGTTCATAAAAATCTCTTTTTCAGTACATATATTGTACACAAAATATTGGGTAGAAAACATTTTTTGCTGTTGATTTTACAACCATTAAGCATATACCATTGAAAGTTTTATAATTTATTGGATCCATACAGTTAATAAATACAAATTTCATAAAATACTGTACATTTACAATTTATCTGTACAATTAAAAGTATGATTTACATTTTTCTTGCATAGTAGCAGTTTTGCAATAGATAGGCTGTGATAGATTTTTTAAAGTTTTGTAGTTCAGGGAGAGATTTTATATGTCTTAGTTATCTATTGTATAGTCTTGTTCCTGTATGCCTTTTTGGCATAATGTGGTGACACAGTGACTAACATGTATGTCATTGTCTTACTTGGTACTGTAATCATGGACACTTGTGTTCTGAGGAAGAAGTTATTCTTTTCCCATTATACTTTTTTAGACATTTATAACTACTTTCAATATATAAATCTGAGAGGAGGTACGATCTTTACATAAAGGTTTACATGGTTATCTACCACTTGCTTGTTTCAGTATACTTACACTATTTGATCAAAAGTATCTGGACACTTGGGTGAAAATGACTTACAAGTTCGTGGCGCCCTCCATCGGTAATGCTGTAATTTATTATGGTGTTGGCCCACCCTTAGCCGTGATGACAGCTTTCACTCTCGCAGGCATATATTCAATCAGGTGCTGGGAGGTTACTTGGGGAATAGCAACCCATTCTTCACAGAGTGCTGCACTGAGGAGACGTATTGATGTCGGTCAGTGAAGCCTGACTCGAAATTGGCGTTCCAAAACATCCCAAAGATGTACTATGGGATTCACATCAGGACTCTACGCTGGTGTGCCCATTTCAGGGATGTTATTGTCATGTAACCACTCCGCCACAGGCTGTGCATTATGAACAGATGCTCTACCATGTTGAAAGATGCAGTCGCCATCACCGAATTGCTCTTCAACATTGGGAAGCAAGAAAGTGCTTAAAACATCAATGTAGGCCTGGGCTGAGATAGTGCCACACGAAACAACAAGGGGTGCAAACCACCCATGAAAAACATGACCACACTATAACACCACCGCCTCTGAATTTTACTGTTGGCACTACATGTGCTGGTAGATGACTTTCACCAGGCATTCCCCATACCCACACCCTGCCATCGGATCATCACATTGTGTACCATAAATTGTCACTCCACACACCATTTTTCCACTGTTCAATCGTCCAATCTTTACGCTCCTTACACCAAGAGAGGCATCCTTTGACATTTACCAGCGTGATGTGTGGCTTATGAGCAGCCACTCGACCATGAAATCCAAGATTTCTCACCTCCTGCCTCACTGTCATAGTACTTACAGCGGATCCTAATGCAGTTTGGAAATCCTGTGTGATGGTCTGGATAGATGTCTGCCTATTACACATTACGACCCTCTTCAACTGTTGACGGTCTCTGTCAGTCAACAGACGAGGTTGGCCTGTATGCTTTTGTGCTGTACATGTCCCTTCTCGTTTCCACTTCACTATCATATCGGAAACGTGGACCCAGGGATGTTTAGGAGTGTGGAAGTCTCGTGTACAGACGTGTGGCACAAGTGACACCCAGTCACCTGACCACGTTCGAAATCCGTGAGTTCTGCGGAATACCCCATTCTACTCTCTCACAATGTCTAATGAATACTGAGGTCGCTGATATGGAGTACCTGGCGGTAGGTGGCAGCACAATGCACGTAATATGGAAAACGTGTGCTTTCGGGGGTGTCCGGATACGTTTGATCACACAGTATATAATTCCTTTTTGTTTCCTGAAAACTGATTTTGTCTGGTGTACATTTCCCCAAAATGATACCATAATTCAGTACTAAATGTGCATGTACAAAGTATACAGCCTTAACTATCTCTGCATTGGTATTGTTCCAAGGTATTCTAACTACATAGCTTATTTTCGCTAGTTGTGAATTTAGGGATGTGACATGGGAGCTGCATTTAAGATTTTCCTGGATATGAATCCCAATAAATTTAGTTTCAGTGACAGCAGTAAAGTATTGGTTGTGCCGTATTTTTGATTTGTGTGGAAATTTATGAGTACTGTATGACTGTATTTTGGGAATTAATATTAATGACTTCTGTTAAACCATTTGGGCATCTCTTTTATAACATCTTTTGCACACACAGTAAGACCTTCTTTATTTGCTTCAATCAGTAGACTGGTCTTATTTGCAAACAGTACTGGTGCTGAATCCCTAACATGTACTGGAAAATCAATAATGAATACCAAAAAAAGAAATGAATCTAGAATTTAGTCCACATGGTTCTGAAAGATGTACCTGGACTTTATTTCTTTCCATGCACTTAATTTCATTTACCAGAGAGTGATGTTTAAGATATGATATAATCCACTTATTTGGTATGCCTCTTACACCAAACCATCAAGCTTCCTCAGGAGCACAGAATGGTCAATCACATCCAAATCTCTTTTTGGCCCAAGAATATAACTGAGATCTTTCTGTGACTGTCCATTGCATTTAAGGTAGGTTTATCAGGTTGAAAGAGGCAGTTTCTGTTGAATACTGTTGCCTGAAGCCATATTGACAACCGGAAGTAATATTATTCTTGTTGAAGACTACAGTTAGTTGCAAAAAGTACACTTTTTCAATAATTTTCGAACATCCTGATAACAGTGGCACATGCCTAACTTACACAAACAACGCTATTTACCTTTTTTAAATAGGGGCATTACTTTGGCATTTTCAGTTGCTGTGGAGAGATAAAACTTGATAAAGATGAATAGTGTATGTCTAATAAAGGAAGGAGTATGTGTCTTGCTGCTATTTTTATAATCGTTCCATTCACTGTTGAGAAGTATGTTTATTTCATCACCTTTGCTTTTTAATGACTGTATGCTTTGGCGTACAATCTTTAGTGTGTATTTGCAGTTTAGTTCTGCATCACATTTATTTTTGATACAGTCTACTTCCTTAAAAAATGTTGTTCACTTTTTTTAGAAGATGTTGCGTCTTTCTTTATGACCTATTTGCCCGAAGTAGTTTGAACTGGTTCCATACTGTGCTTCTTGCAACTCAAGTTTACCAAACGACAGACTTCTTTACCAAAAAGCTGTTTCCCACTGAAATTTAAATGAAGGCTGTGGCTGGTAAGCTGAATCTGTCTAATGTACTTACATCTATTAAGTTCACATTCAGAGATTTCTTGCACACTTTGTCTGTCTCTTTGTTTACTCTTCATATTAATTTATTTACACATGACCAGGGTGGTAGGTTGTATCTGTCTGGCTGGCTTACAAAACCGACTGTTGTGATACATCTCATTCCCTGAATGAGATTAGGTGTTTTAGATCTTAGGTGCTGATAACAGAGCTAACGATCCAGTGACTGTTCGGAATAGGGTAGCACTCAGTCGAGCCTACCTGCTGGGTAGGCTGGTGTGGTTGGTTAGGTGGAGTGGGAGGTGGGGAAAAAATAGCTCCATGAAATCCAGTAACACAAGATGTCAAAGATAATAAATGTATTGTAACTGTTAATTATCAACTTGAATATCAGCTCTGTTATGTATATAGTACAGAGAGGCAGAATACGAGTTGGTAGCTGTCCTCATTTATCATGCATTGAGTTGTAATTTTGAAGGTAATATAAGGAAGTGAATTGACTCTCACTTCTTATTTATTTGGTGGAGTGAATGTGAACGAGAGGTTGATTTTCAGCAGCTTTATCTGCAGCCTGTAAGGAAGCGAAGTCTGAGCCAAACTCGAGGAACAAGGCATGTGAATTCATGGGCACAGACTAGCTGGACCCTGACTAACAATACTTAACGGCGACCGAATATTCAGTAAGCAACATTCATTGTATATAAAAGGAGTGTTCAGGTGGCAACTTATTTAAGTGTTTGGTGCATGAAGTGAAGTGTAGCAAACCACCACACAGTCCAAGCTAACTTGAAACACTTCACTACATTTGTGTTACCTAACCTCAGTAGCACACTATCAACAACTGTGACGAGTTCACTACCTTTATCTCTGGAAAAATCATCTGCACCTGGACAAACTGTGACACAGTCTTTTTGACATGATTTCACCACAGATTGTCACTTCTTTAACATCTGCTCCTGGTTTGACAAAGGTCTGGACACTTAAGTTAGTTTGCACATATGCCACCTTTCCTGCTATCTAAAGTCCATGGCTATAGGCAAAAATTTAAACTTTTCGTTCTTTTTTGCACACTTCAGACCGGTTGACAAATTTTTTGATTATATTTCGTTGTTTATAAAGCGAAACATTCGAAAAATTTACAGTGCACAGATTCTGCTGTTTATAATTATTATCTGGACTCGTATGTTTCTGACTGACATTGTTTGCAGGATGACTTTCTGTCATTATAGCTATTTGATGCACTTACTTTTATATCTCCAAGTTTTGTGCTGGTTTATGCTATGCTTTTTGCTTTTTCATGTCAACGATGGCCAGTATTTTTTTGAGGTTCAGCTGAGACTCCAGTGAAGCTACAGCCCTTTCAAGTTCATCGATTTCACTGTTTTTGTAGTTAAAATGAGACGAAAGTCGTCGCAGTGTTTATATATGGATGTCACTGAACTTGCACTTGCCACAGTTTTTTCACTTGATTTTGATCTTTGATGATTTCGTTTGCGTTTTTAACTTTGCAGCAATAACATTCGCCAGGTCGAACCATAATACCTTTTTGACTGAACACAGAAAGACTGCTTCTTTTTACGTTTCTCACGAAACTTGATTTTCGCGCCACCTTTTTCACCGCCATCTTGTAATATCAGGACACTTAGAATCAAATGTCGTTTATAGTTTGCAGGAAATGGCAGGAAAGGATTTTTATCAATTGAGTGTTGTGGAATCCGACCTTCAAACTAAGAAATGGTGTCTTCTGTGATGGAATTGGAGACATGTTCCACATGCAGAGGCAGTTTGAAGACTGTCAGCACACAATCTTCTTTTTGACGGGGTTCGTGTTGCGGTACAGGGGAACTACAACCATATGTGAGGTACTAAGACGTCAGCTGCCACAGGCGTCTAGGGCTACCAGATGTGGGGACGCTCTATTACTGAGTAAACCTATACATCTCTCTAAGGTCTTGCTATTGTGATCCTTTGTGTATCCAGTGTCCCCGTTTCTACCACTCACACTTCCGTCTTCAGTGGTATTTCACATCATTAATTACACAACAGAGACTTAACGACAAGAAAGGATCTGCACAACATCATTCAGCTGTAAAATATGAACAACTATGGTGAGCTACACCATGAAAATTGTTTTAGAGTCAACTCATGGGTGGCACACAGATGGCAACTTCAAAGCTACATAAGGCACAAATCAGCGTACTGCCTGAGTGTCCCCAGGTAGACAAACATGATTTTTGTTTGTTTTTTTTCACATGGAGCATGATGTAGATTCTTAAATACTCACAACTTAAATTGGTAGCAGTATGGTGTCCCCATATCCTCTCACTATGCATGCAACTGTAACACTTATTAGTAGTGTATGTGCAACACAATAAATTCACACAAACATCTGCCTTCTGTCAAACATGGATGCATAATGCTCTTTCCCAATAATGAAATCCAACACATTTTCTGAAGACAGAGAAACTATATCTAAGGATAAAATGTTGCTACAAGTCCTCACATAGTACATACACCTCTCACATGTTAGCTGAATATTAATTGCCATGTTAATGTGCAAGGTCAAGTGGAAAGTTCGATGCAAACCATCAGCCTTGGCCAGTGACATAATGTTTATCGTTGATGTCACATCACATTTTGGTGCACAAACTCGTAGTTTTGTTGTTAGTTGGCGAATCCAACAAATGTAATAACAAATAAAACTCATTTTGCTGTCAGACTGATCTGTAGCTTAGCCAGTGCGACAAAATTGCACAATAAAATGCCATTATAGGAGCCACATAGTTTACTGTGTTTGTCGCATTTTTCCCTTGTCACTGGTCAAAGACAATGACTCATACTGAACATTCCTCTATATCTGTTGTGCATTTCATGAGCATATGCAAAGCATTAGAAATACCAAGTGTTAAGGAGTTTTTACTTACAGAAATGAGTACAGTGAGTAGGGAATGCTATTGAGTATCCAGTTGGAAAATATTACTTCAGTATCATGTCTATGGAAGCAAATTGCAGTGTCTCATAACATATATTTTATGTTGAGAATGAAACTACACTAAGAAAAAAATGCGAGGCAGGTCAATTGAAACTATCCATAATGGACATAGTTTTTAACACATGACATAATTAAGCTGTGGTATATGACATACATTCAAGAAGGAACAGAATAATGACATTTGTTTTGCATCAGTAGTATTCTTTTGGGTTGCATCTAATGAGTCGTTTATATCCACTGTTCCAGAGTCTTCAGTTAGTCTAGCGAAATGAATAGCATTTAATCTGTGACAATTACGAGGACATACCAATTCAAGCTACATTTTCAAGGCATCAGTACAGAATACAACTCCATAATCGAAATAAATTTACTGGGTTGAAGAATATTCAGTACTGCAGTAGACCGCCAACAGTTATCTATGATCATAAGATATTGAAAGGCACAAAAATCATCATGACAACGTTTGGATCAGAATTTAATCTCAGTAACTTTCGATCCAATAATAAGTTACAAATAAGCATACACAATCTCGAAACAAGCAAAAGCTATACTCTTAAAACTTGCTTCTATTATTGTGCAAAACACATGAATATTTCATGTGTACATAATATGCATCAAAACACTCACCTATGAAATGTCCATTATCTAATACAGATTCTCGAAATTTACCTTGTAATTCCAGTTTTTATGGCTAAAGGTTCATCAAATATACGAAAATGTGTTAAATACAGCACGAATGTAAACATCAAGTGAAGCCACAGTTCAATCTGTTTCCACAACTTTTAACTCACAACCAAAGTATCATCTTACAACCTAACCTATAACTCATGCTACACCATGGATAAGTCTGTCAGCACAGTCAAGATTTCAGGGTGTGGTGGGGTCCGATATCACTCGCTAGCTCTTTTTAATTCACAACAGCTTCTTTGAATAGGGAAGTTGGATTCAGCACCGACCTTTTACCAATGGCATTCATTTTACAGAAGCAACCTTTCTGAATAAGCACTGAATCTGAATCATGATGACTTCATTGCAGAGACATCTATCAGTTTGCTTGGTAATAGTGTGTCCACATGTCTGTGAGCCCTAGATGCCTGTTCAGTACCCTGTCTTAGGTAAATGAATACTGGGAATAAATGAATTTAAGGAACTCAGTCAGTGGAATAGGGTCACTTGGCATACATAGTTTCTTCGACACGTGCATCTTGCCAAACAAAACTTTGCATAATGAACAATTATGTGGACTAAATTTAGAAGTCTTTCAGACCAGAACAAATAAGAAATTAAGTGAAATATGGACAGAAGAAATGAAAAGACGACATGGGGAGAAGATGAAGAAATACTGGGAAATAAAAGAAATAAGTGGAATTCAAAAAATGGTTCAAATGGCTCTGAGCCCTATGGGACTCAACAGCTTAGGTCATAAGTCCCCTAGAACGTAGAACTACTTAAACCTAACTAACCTAATGACATCACACACACCCATGCCCGAGGCAGGATTCGAACCTGCGACCGTAGCAGTCCCGCGGTTCCGGACTGCAGCGCCAGAACCGCTAGACCACCACGGCCGGCAAATAAGTGGAATTACAGTTGCTATGTAGTCCCAGTAGGTTAATATGATGATTAAAAAAAAACACGTGGAAATCAGAAACCTAACTGCTTCTACTACTTTCCCATTTAGAGGCAACAAATTACAGAATTTTTGAATAAAAAGACAGGTTAGTAGAGTGAAGATCAAATATGATATATGATGGCATTAAAAATGTTGCAAAAAGACAAAGACTAAATACAATTAAAATGAAAACATTTCGTTTATTACAGAAGGAAAAAGCAAGAAGGAAATTAATGTGAATGTTTTATTCCAGACAAATGTCAAACTGAACAGCAAAATTTGGTTTAAAAATGAACAAAAGGTATTTTGAGCAAGTAACGCTGCTCTACGGACAAACATGTTCCTATTACAATAATGCAGGAAGCCAATATGGAGCATTACAGATGCTGGCAAATGTCAGCACATCTCACTACCAAATGATAATATGAAATTTTAAGGCAAAAGTAGGAAAAAACTGAAGAACAGTTCTTCATTGGGAAAATTTGAGTCTCATACTAAAAATGGCGCATCATATATTTGAGAACTGGCTGAGGACGACATGTTTATCCTTAAAATATTTTTCTTTGCAGAAGAAAAGTAATCGAGAGAAGAAATGTTAAGTGCCTAATGAAAACGAAAGTAAGTTGGTAGATGTTTATAGACAATAAAAAAAACTCTACAGTATGAGACATTCTTAGTGAACATAGACTATTAACATAAGGCACAAACAGACTAATGGTACAAAAAAAAACATTTCATCACGCTGATAATCAGAAATCAAGATTGTGTGAATTTATTTACAGGAGGGTGGTACATCAGATAAAATAAACCAAGAAGTAGGGAGTCCACATAATAGAGGTAATCCAAGATGATGGACAGAAAACGCCTGATGTAATTTCCTTTTGGCAACATTTTTTTGACACAATTGTCTAAAGAAGCAAAATATTTTAACTTTGTAGTAAAACACTTGTATGACTGGAAGCAAATAGCCTAAGTGAAACGCATATTGTGAAGGGAGAAAGTTATAAAGGAGTCTTGTAACCAGTGGAGGAGAGTTATGTCGAAACCAGGCCATCACAAAGTCTGCTGCAGCCACGTGGGGACTGTGTGTTCAGCGGCTCCACAACTCTTCCATGACTACAGACACTTGACGCTGATAAGAAGTGCAACTCGAAGGTGTATTGCAAACCCACCAATATCTTACAGAAGGTTTTGTGCAGCACACTAACTGAGGTAAACAGCAGAAATCTTTTTAGAGCAGGAGTATTTAAGGACGTATGAACCAGCCTATCCAGGTCGAAAGCTGGACAGTGATGTGACTTTCAGCCCATGCTGCTCTGTGCCATGCCAATGGTGCAGACACTTCTACCTCAGCTGGGATACACACTGCTGCCTAAGCCTCTGAGCATTAGGGCCAGCTCCACACTTGGTTGCCACACTGTTAATATGTCGGGAGGATCCAACCATTATGACCCCTTCCAGGGCGCCCACAGAAGACCGCTGCACTTTGAGTCAGGGAATGTGATGCAGCCCAAAATCCCTTCCGTCACCGGCACCAGCCACACTCACTACAGCCAGGAAACACGGGAACCTGGTGATGCTACAGCACAGCCGTAGAACATACAGTCAACAGCAGGAGGCCATTGCAACTGGGGTAGACGCTGTCATATTCCCCGGCCTACCATTAATAAACAAGCCTCAATAAAGAAGTCTTTGTAATCATTAACGCTCCTTCATCAGCTGCACAACTTTGTCCTTCACCAGAGAATACTATCCCATATCAAGCTATCATGGAATTCTTTTAGATAAGCTAAATCGTTATGGTTTGAGGGGGGCAGTGCACAAATGGTTTAATTCATACTTAACTGGAAGAATGCAGAAAGTTGAAATAAGTGGTTCATGTAATATTAAAACAACAGCTGATTCCTCAAACTGGGGGGGCTATCAAGTACGGGGTCCCACAGGGTTCGGTCTTAGGTCCTTTACTGTTCTTGATATACATTAATGACTTACCATTCAACATTGATGAAGATGCAAAGTTAGTTCTTTTTGCTGATGATACAAGTATAGTAATAACATCCAAAAACCAAGAACTAAGTGATGTAATTGTAAATGATGTTTTTCACAAAATTATTAAGTGGTTCTCAGCAATCGGACACTCTTTAAATTTTGATAAAACACAGTATATACAGTTCCATACAGTAAATGGCACAACTCAAGTAATAAATATTGTCTTTGAACAGAAGCCTGTAGCTAATGTAGAATTTTCAGAATTTTTAGGTGTGTCCATTGATGAGAGGTTAAACTGGAAGCAACACATTGATGGTCTGTTGCAACGTCTGAGCTCAGCTACATATGCTATTAGGGTTTTTGCAAATTTTGGTGATACGAATCTCAGTAAATTAGCTTACTATGCCTACTTTCATTCACTGCTTTCGTATGGCATCATATTCTGGGGTAATTCATCGTTGAGTAGAAAAGTATTCATTGCTCAAAAACGTGTAATCAGAATAATTGCTGGAGCCCACCCACGGTCATCCTGCAGGCATCTATTTAAGGATCTAGGGATCCTCACAGTAACCTCACAGTATATATATTCACTTATGAAATTTGTTGTTAATAATCCAACCTAGTTCAAAAGTAATAGCAGTGTGCTATTACACCAGGAGAAAGGATGATCTTCGCTATGCAGGGTTAAATCTGACTTTGGCACAGAAAGGGGTAAATTATGCTGTCACAAAAGTCTTTGGTCACCTACCAAACAGTATCAAAAGCCTGACAGATAGTCAACCAACATTTAAAAATAAATTAAAAGAATTTCTAGATGACAACTCCTTCTACTCATTGGCTGAATTTTTAGATATAAATTAAGGGAGGGGAAAAAACCTAACTTAAACATTAGTGTCATGCAATATTTTGTGTAATGTAATATCTTGTACAGACATCTTTTATTAACCTGACACGTTCCACATCATTACGAAGTGTTGTATTCATGATCTATGGAACAAGTATTAATCTAATCTAATCTAATCTAATCTAATACTATTTACAAACAACCCAACTTAACAGTTGCAGTACAAGTAACAAAGGCTCTTCTTAGTGATGCGTGACTTGAACATGTAGCTTGTAATGTCTTCCTTCCAACTGTTTCTACAGCAAAATTCGGAATTGCACCATAAAAATCGATATCTGCAGCCACACTGTTTTATACTGACAAAACTGACAAACTAGAGAATCACACTTACAGGCCATAGACCTAAGGTAGCGCTGAATTAATTTGGGTATTGAAAAACTCCTCTCACATGATGTTACTGAAGCACACAAAGTTCAGAAAAATCTTAACGTCAAAATGAGTTTGGGAACAGATTTGATAAAATCATATCCAACCACAAACTGTAAGAATCTTGAAAACCTCAAAAGCAGGGGAACTTCGGCAGTATGCTGAAATCAAAGGCATGAAATTCCTGTAGGGGTTCCATATTTATAAGTCTGATCTTAATTGCCAACTAACTTTTTTTTATGAAATTGTAAGTTTCGTTTCTGCGATTTTAATCAGACTACTGGGCTCTAAAAATGAAAAACGACCTGATGCAAGCCCATGTTTTACGATTTTGCTGTGTTTCTCGATTTCTTGTGGAAACCTGTCAGCACACTCTAACATGGCCTTATAACCGCTCTTTTAGTGAAGAATATTATTATCAGTCTTATTTTCAAATAGGGGAGAGGTGATCGATAATATCAGTTATAATTAAGAGCACTGAAAAAGTTTTAATTAAAGTTATCTATATATAATCTCTCATCAGAATAACACCCGTAGCAAAGTTGCGATTCAGGGATATCAAAGAGGGCTTAACGCAGCTACTTTTGTTTCTAAATTCTACTATATAAGCCATGTGCGGGTATTTTTAGTTCTCATCTTCTTTTCTGCACTCTGAAAAAGTCTTCACAGCCGTGGCATGCGATATAGTGGTCATTTACTTATGAAAGACTACAGAAGGAATCAGGGCACTTTTGTTAAATTGCAAGAAAAATCACTATTGTTAATTTACATGGGATAGACTTCTGCCATAAGGTCACAGACTAACTGAATATAAGAACGGAATTGGACACTTAGCTTTGTGAAAATAAAAGCGTACTAAGTTTGAATGACTGTATCGAAGTATAGTAATGGATAATAGTCTTTGCTATAATGTCTCTAAGTGACAAACTATAAAATTCACGGACATTTTAGTAGCCGTAATTGCTGAGAGTAAGTGTAGGATCAACCCTTCTTTTCCATCCATACAAAACACAATAAGTCATGATCATTTAATTATTATTGAATGTTATTAATAAAAAAACTAAAGTCATTTCCATAATTATGTGTTATTATTAACTAATAAGTAACACCCAAAGGCGTTATTAACTATCATGTCTTCAGTAATGCAGCAGCAAATGAAGGGTGATTGACTGAGCAAAAAGTTAACATTATCATGAAAAGCCGAAATTTAGTCGCCGTTACAGTGAAGATGTTTGTGGCTGTTCCATCTGAGGTGCAGATATAACGAATAGTGAGGCATATACAGTAGATACAAAATAAATAGCGTACATCAGAGAAGTCGACGACAGCAGATCGACTGCGGGTGGCTACAACCTTCTCAGTTCCTGGAGCAACATCATCGTTTTGCCTGCAGCCTTCCCTTCAGACATAACTTTCTAAAAGTTCTACTTTTTTACCACAGAATGTCCATTTTGTCTTTCACAAATCAAAGTGCTTCATCACCGACATAACATCTCTTTCTCTCGAAAACAGCTTTAGACTTCTCATCATGGCATCACACATCATGAAGCTGATGCCAAGAATCTGAAAATGCTTTGGTGCATGATTGACTTCTTCCAGGTCAGTACTCCAAAGCACAAAATTCACACAAATGAGAAATTACACAATGCGGGCAACAGAGTTTGGGCAAGTCATTTGGTTTCTGTAGTTCTGAAGAATCAGGCAGTTCCTAGGCTTTATCGACAATATTTTCAAAGCATTGTAACACAGACTCAACAGCTTCGTAGTGAGCACACCATTGTGTATCTGAAAGACTTCCTGAATTTAACTCCATCGTGTTTCGGAAGGATCATCTGTCTGTGGCTATAGGCTGAGTAAAACATGTACAAACGTTCTGAGGTTCGAAAAAAATAGTCGCTGTGGAAAAAGCATGTAATCTGCCCAAATTGTGTGCTTCATACACGGTACAAAGGAGGCCCTAGTATTAACTTCAAAAATTTTTCTGTGGATACCTAAATGTACTTCAGCCATTGTAGTATCCTAGTCTTGACACACTGTTATATCCAGACGACCCTATTCAATAACATGCAAAATATATTTCTTTTCTTTTTTTGCATGTTCCATTGATCAGTTGCATGGTACAGTAGTGGTTATGATGTGGAATGTGTGGAGTGCACAAGAAATGCATATATGATACAAGATTTTTAGCATATATATATTACAATACAGTGTACTACATTAATAGATTTATTTAGTCCTATTCAAGAATTCATCTGGGGTATAAAGCAGTTGTCAAGGAGGTATCATTTCAATTTCTTTTTGAAGGTATTACTGCTATCTGTTGTTGAGTTACCCCAAAATATTATTCTGTATGATATCAGAGAGTGAAAGTATGCAAAGTATGTTAGCTTACTAATTTCTATATCCTCAAAATTGGCAATTATTCTGATTGCAAAAGTTGCTGAACCTAGTCGCCTTAGAAGAGCCAAAATATGAATTTCCCGATTAAGATTCTCATCTATATATACACCCAGAAACTTAATATGCTCTACACTGTCAAATGACACTTCTGTTGATGTGTTATATTCATTGAAGGAACAGTAATTTTTGCAGCAGAAAATTGGATGTATTGTATTTCTTCGAAGTTTAGACAAAGCCCATTTGCAGAAAACCAATTAATGACGTTTCCAAAGACCTTATTTGTATTATTTTCTTTTACTGGTTTAATAATGATGCTTGTGGACGATACTAGTGTTTAACGTCCCATCGACAACGAGGTCATTAGAGATGGAGCGCCAGCTCGGGTGAGGAAAGGATGGGGAAGGAAATCGGCCGTGCCCTTTCAAAGGAGCCATCCCGGCATTTGCCTGAAGCGATTTAGGGAAATCACGGAAACCCTAAATCAGGATGGCCGGAGACGGGATTGAACCGTCGTCCTCCCGAATGCGAGTCCAGTGTGCTAACCACTGCGCCACCTCGCTCGGTAATAATGATGCTTGTATCATCAGCAAACAGTGTCAGTTCAACTTCTTGTTTCAGATATGAAGGGAGGTCGTTCACATATATCAAGAATAGAAGGAGACCCTGTTTGAACCCTGTGGAACACCTGATATAATTTCACCCCAGTTAGATGAAGTGGAAAATTTATTTAAATCACTTGATCCATATAAAGAAACTTTTTGTTTCCTGTTCTGTAGGTATGACTCAAACCACTCATATGCTATTCCATTTATACCACAGGACTGTAGTTTCTGTAACATAATGTCATGTTTCACACAGTCAAACACTTTGGAGAAGTCACAGAAAATTCCTATTGGTGACATTTTACTATTTAAAGACTCTATTATGTGGACAGTGAAACTGTATATTGGTGTCCCAGTGGATCAGCATTTTTGAAATGTGAACTGTGATTTACTAAGTATCCCGTTACTGTTGAGATGGCTAACCACTCTTAAGTACATTATTTTCTCGAAGATTTTTGAAAATGCTGTAAGTGAGGATACTGGCCAATGATTATGGACATCTGTGGTGTCCCCCTTTTTGTAGAGAGGCCTGACAATGGCATGTTTTAACCTGTCTGGGAAAATACCTTGAGTTAGTGATACATTACATATGTGACTCAGAACATCAGCCGTAATTGCTCCACATTGTTTTAGTATCTTATTAGAGATGTCATCTACTACAACAGAACATTTATTTTTCAAAGATTTAATAATTTTACTTTTTCACAATAGGTTGTTAGGTAAAACTTAATCTGACTTTTTCAAAACTGACTCCTCCATGTACTGCCTGGCTTCTTCTTTAGATCTATTCTCACCAATTTTTTTTCTCCTACACTTAAGAAATGGTTGTTATATACATTAGTTACTTGTGTACTGTTGGTTAGGATGGTCTCATTCTCTTTAATGTTAATACTACCTGCCCCAGTGGTTACGTTTCCTGTCTCCCTTCTAACATTCCATATTGATTTGATTTTATTGCCAAAGTTTTTAATTTCTTCTCTAACATACATATTTCTTGATTTCCTTACAACTTTTCTCAATGTGTTACAATAATTTTTATGGTGTAACACTGCATCTGGATCTTTACTAGTTCTTACTGTCTCATACAGTTTTCTTTTTCTTTCTGAAGACACTTTAATACCTGTAGTAATCCAAGGTTTATTTGAAAAGTGTGTGGTGATACAATTAGTAGTTTCCTTTGGGAAACAATGTTCAAAAATGGATATAAGTTTATCATTAAATATGTTGCATTTATCATTAGCATTTGGCTCATTATACACATCTCTCCAATTGACATTTCTTAAACTTTCTCTGTAGTACTCTGTAGATGCCAGGTTGAGAAACTTCACATTTTTACTTAATGGTTTCTGAACTGCACTTGAGCTATACATGGAGGGAAAATGACCACAGATTCTAAGTGATATGTTAATAATAACACTTCTAGTTCGCTTTTCCTATCAGAATTACTTAGAAAGTTTACATTGATATCACCACAGATTAATAACTACTTCTTTTTGTTTGACAGACGGTATAATAGGGATTGAAACTTTTTTATAAGTAGCTCTCAGTCTCCTAATGGTTTCCAGTACACTGTTGCTAATATCAGTACTACATTATCTAGCTGAACTTCACATTCACAAACCTCGAAGTGCTGATCAACACAACATTTGCTTACTTCTACAGTTTTGGATTTATACCCTTGTTTTATGAAAATGGCAACTCCTCCTTTATCCATCCTAGATCTACAAGTCTAAGATGCTGAATTACACCCATTTATACTGACACAATCTATCCCCACAGTTGCATGGTGTTCAGACAGAGTATATCAGTCTCATTTTTATTTTTGAAATCATCTAAACACACTAATAGCTCATCTACTTTATTTTTTATTCCCCTGATATTTTGATGAAGTAAGTTGATACTGCCCTTAGCTTTGCCCCTATTTACTGTACATGAAGTTTCTTTTATTCTATTTATCTTGATTGTTGTCTGTCTGGACTTTGGCTTTAACCTAAAAAACCTCTTTGCCTGGACCCATTAACCACTGGGATCTCCTCTTGTGTGAGGGTGGCCCCCCTTATAGTTTCTGCTATGAGAGCAGCTAACTCATTTTTCCCCTTCCTATTCAGGTGCAGGCCATGTGTAGCTTATCCCCACCTACCAATAGCATTAAATGGAACAACACTTACGCGAGATTTTGCCAGTGTCTGGAGCATCCTGTTCAGCTCAGTGTTAACATGCCTTACAGCAGTGTTTACCTAGAGCTGGTCATGGCGCTGAAAGACCTCCATGAACCCCACATTTGTGTGTCCAGTTTCTGCTACTATTTTGTCCAGGTCACTCCTAATACCATATCTTGGATTCAAAGCCAGACTGTTTCCTGCTCCCCAAACTATAATTACCTGATCTTCCTTTTCAAAGTCCCTGCATAGCTGACCTAAGTTTTCTGCCACCCGGCTAAGGCTAGTAGCTAGTACTTGGTTTCACAAAACTTGTGACCTGGTGCCCTGTACCTAATTTCTCCTGAAGCTGCTGGCCCACAACCCTCCCATGACTGCTGCCTATACGCAGAATAGTTCTTTTTCTATTCTGGTTTGATCCTGACCTGTCTTTTTTCTTTAAGCTAATATTCAGCTTCAACCTACTTTCAACTACATCTGGATGAGGCCCTTCCTCCACTTCAGATAACAAGCCAAACTGATTTACTATTTGAATCTCTGGAGTTTTTTCAACGTAACGAATAATTTTACTGATTTCATCTAGGCGTGAGATGCTAGTGGACTGCTAAAGATGACAAAAATATTTCGATTTTTTTGCGTCATTTAATAACTCATCCTTAATGGGGAATAAATAGCTGCAGCGCTAAATCTTTTTCCCAACCATGAATTAGTGAAATGTTCTAGGTAGATCAAGTGTTCTCTTTGTATAGTATCAAATTTAGAAGACAGTCTAACCAACTGTAGAAATTTCCTTTGTTTTCAGCCAGCATATACTCTTTGTGTCCACAAAATGAAAGAGTTCGTCAGCCAAAAGCATAGCGAAGTCTATCAATCTTTTTAAAATATTTCTCCATTTCCTTTTTTTCTGTTTCAGATGCTCTCAGGGTAATATCGTCAACTGTTATATTGGGAATTAAACTTGTTCTTAAGGTTTTGCATTTTTCAAAACATGTTTGATGTTTCTCAGACGTTTAAGGCTGTAAAGTTTCAGACTATGTTTCTACCAAACTTGAAAACCAGTTACTAATTTAGATGTGTTGCTTAAACTTGTATCTGTGATAAAGAGCTTACAGGGAAAATCCTACAAACTTCGGTGACAGGAATGAAACGACATAAAGAATAACCTAGCAAATTTTGTCACCACCACGGAGCTGGTATTCGATGTGGACTGCAGTCCTCTAGGCACATTCCACAGTCTAAAGGTGCCTTTACACCTGTGCACCTTTCGCCTAGTCGCCGTGAGAATGTGCTTGCATCTCCCCCCCCCCCCCCACACACACACACACGCATACACAAAAACGCACATGTGTAAGTACATGCCTCTTCCTCAACATTTGCGTGCAACTGGATAGCATTCACATCTGTATTCACACTGAGCACCTCTATTTCCGTGTGGGGCCAACTACAGTCTCACGGCGACTAGCCGCAAGGTGCACAGGTGTAAACGCATCTTAACGTAAATAGTCACGACACACACTGCTGTGAAAGTTTTTACCGCCCCTTGCGGTGGCAAAGCAGCTTCTAAGATTAATGTTTGTTTTGACTTTTCATTCTACTTAGTTAAAGAAATAGTAGTAATATGTTAGCGTTGCAAGCACTGGTATATTATCAAGAGACGTTAATGATCATGAAATAAATGTAATAAGAATCGAATCTCACCGATTCAGTGTCAAGAACTACAACTTAACCACGAAGAAACACTTACGAATATGTGCACAGTGCAGCTTACTCTGTTGAAAGCAAGAGAATATAAACACAGTATTTCATGTATGAGAAGCATATACGTATATCTGTTGCTATCTGTTCTTATTATGATAGGCACTTTTCTTAAGCGTAACAGTTCTGTATGGCGTTTAATGATCCGCACTTTCTTACACATTAGTTGCCTTTATGACGCTCGATTTGATTTTTTAAAATTACTTTTGCTTCCAAAGTGAATGCGTAGAAGATTCTTGTGTTTGTCGCTCAAATGTAGCAACAATTGTGGAATTGGTTTCTTTTGTGTTGGGAAACAGTTTTATTGCTTTTGACATTTTATTATCACGTTTGTGTGGTTTGCCCTTCAGCTACAGTTAAGGTGGCATATTTGGCACGTTAAATAGTGTAGTAGGTGATGCATTGCATACAAGTTTCCTAGGTTCTGAATTCACTGTTTTGACTGGAAGTGTAGTGAACGAAATTCCACGTTGTTGAGTAGATATACGTCGTCTTTGTACTAAAAGTAAAGTCTTCTGCTGTTTACTAACCATTTACTGTTATTAAAAGATAACAGCAGTTTTCAGTAAATATCTGTAGGTTACTATATAACCTTGCCTGCAACGTACCGTTTCACACCTTTCCAGTACCCTTAGGAAACTAAAGAAAGACAGATGTGGAGTGATTTTCTCGTTGTTGCAGTTTATTGCCCCACAGACGCTCCCGTATATAAAAGTTATTCTGCAAACCAATCTCTTAAACAATTATTATTCCCGCAAACTCAGTTGCCACTCGGCGCATTGGCTGACGGGAGCGACTGTAAATGGGAAAAGCCTTTACTGTCGCTTCCAATAGCCAGCGTGTCGAGTGTCAACCTATTTTGCACGCATAGTACTATTCGCTTTCGATTTCACAAAATCCCGCCGAACTCAACAGTTTAACTTATTGGCTGCTTGGCGCATTGCTATCGCAGTGGGTAATACAAACGTGGCGGAGTGACTCTACTGTAGATTGTGGGCATAGGAATGCCATTGCGTGTGAGTTGTTTGCTGAGAACTATTGATTGTGTACGAAGCAATTGAATTATTATTATTATTATTATTAATTCGTTGTTTGTTAATGAAAACAAATGATCATGGCCACGAAAATCATTGTTCCAGGCAGCTGCAAAGTCCTTGTTATCAATTGCTGCTCACAGACGAACTGGCAGGTTCAGTATCAAAACTAATAAAATGGTGTAACAAATGGACAAAAGCCTGCGATCTGCTCGAAGATTTTTCGTGAATGTCATGAAAATTTCGGATGTCACAAATTGTGTGCAAAAGGAGCACCGCATATGCTTATCGACCAATACAAGAAGCAAACTTCACTGACGGCAAGTTGCAGATTTGTCCTCTCATTCTTTTGGGTTGTACACCAATTGAAAGAACATTCAGTGTAGTGCCATTCAACTTCCCCAAAACCAGAAATCTTGTGCACTCTCCTTACTCAAGTCGAAAAATTTTGGCTACCGTTTTATACGAGGCATTATACGTAGCTATTTCAACTGGCACCGATATCTCATTGGTTGGCGGTAAGAGCCAATGAGACGTACCTGCTTGTAGGTAGATCTTTGAACGCTTCGTATGAATTTCGCGGGACCCATCTTGGTGTGTGTGTTAATGTTGTGCTTTTCTGAATTCATCGCGTTTTATGGGCCGAAATGCACAATCTTTTGATCGATTTCATGAAACGTGGGTCACCAAATAGAGCCGACCTTTACTGTTGAATGCTCACCATAGTAAGATATGCTATTTAAAACCGCTGACACGAGAAATTGTCGACTGGGGCAGTAGTTCTTCCTAGCAATGAGTGCCTGTACGCTGCTTACTGCCTGTACTAAGTATGAGATTCGGCAGTTTTGTTAAGAACTTTTCAACCGCCACCCTACAACCCCGAACTACCAACCAGTTACTACTGCAGACGCCGTTGTCAGTTCTAAGGTGGCGACATTCTATGCAGAGAAGTCGAAGGCGGTCGCACAACGTTACGAAACGTTCTTGGAAGTGGAAGAAAAGACAAGTAGGCTTGTAAGAAATAAAATCACCATAATGGCTTTTAACGATTTTTTTTAGGACTTGGGAGGAGAGGGGAGCCAGACAACAGTCTCTCTCTCTCTCTCTCTCTCTCTCTCTCTCTCTCTCTCTCTCTCTCCACCCCCCTCCCTCCCCCACCCAAGTATAATTTACCCACATTTACTGAGCTATAGGTGCCTAGAATTTTAATAAAAGAGTATTAAATATAATAACATGTTAACATATGTTGTTAGTAGAGTGCTCTTGATTGTTTTATGGTTGGTGGTCATGAAAATGTCAACCCCCCCATTTGGATCTACAGCAGTGTCAGGTATGTTATGCTGTTTCAAAAGTTTATGCAATGAACTGACGCCACAGAGCCCCCAAGTTCATCATAGCCCTGTAGATTTGAACAAAAACAGTGAGTGGGAGCTGGCAGCTCTGCACAGAAAGAAGCGAAGTCAATTTCAGCGTAGCTAAAATGTCGCCATTGGTTATTGGGATGCAATAAGATTTCTTTTTATTAATTACCTGGATGTATTTATACTACAAGCCCTCTGGATCAAACAAAATTTGAGACTTGCCCTAGACTGCTAAAGTGGTAATCCTTTTTCATCAGGATAATTCACCTTACCACAGAGGTATTTGGACACTACCCATGCCGTACTGTCAGTGAGAACAGAGCTCACTGAGTTAGGCGCAATGACTCAAAGAGTGTCCAATGTCTCCATGCCTATCAAATTTCGGGAGGCCTAGGCCGTTCAATAAGTGAGCTAGAGTACATGTGCAAAGGACATGCAATGCTAGTGCTTAATTTTGGGAGATGTATTAGGTTGGGGATGTGGGGGGTAGGATGGGTAAAGTGTGAGAGAGATGGGAGACAGAGAAAGGGGTTGCTGGCTCCAGGTGTGGAGTGTGGCAGCTGGTTTGTCAGTTACAAGAATCGGAAGGGAAGGGTGGCAGGTAAATAAGCTAGGCATATGATTTAGGAATGGATGATACAACGGAGGAAGGAGAAACTGTTGGATGGAGGGTGTGGGGACAATGGGGTTACCAGGGACTGAGGGCAGGACAAATATGGGAATGACGGATGTGTTGCAAGAATAACCCCCAATTTAGAGAAATTGGTGGTGGAGGGAAGGATCCAGATGGCCCAGGTTGTGAAGCAGCCATTGAAATTGGGCGTGTTATGATCAGCTGCATGTTGTGCCACTGGGTGGGCAAACTTTGTTCTTGGTAACATTTTGGTGGTTGCCATTCATCCTGGTGGGCAGCTGATTGATAATCATACTGACATAACAAGCTGTGTCATGTTTGCAGCACAGCTGGTATTGACATGGCTGTTTTCACAGGTTGCCTGGCCTCTGATAGGGTAGGATACACCTGTGACAGGACCGGAATAGGTGGGTTGGCATATGTTGCAACTTGGTCTTCCATGAGGATATGATCACTGTGGCAAAGGGTTGGGAGTGGGAGTGACATAGGGATGAAGTAGGATGTCGTGTAGATTAGGTGGGTGATACAACACCACTTTAGGAGGGATGGGAAGGATCTTAGGTAGCATGTCTCTCATTTTGGGTCATGGTGAGAGACAATAAAAGCCCTGACAATGATATGGTTCAGTTGTTCGAATCCAGGGTGATATTAGGTGATTTAGGGGGGGGGGTGCACCTCTGTAGCTTTCTTGGGGTTGGTGGGAGGGTTTCTCGGTGGGGGGAGGGAGGGGGAGGTTGAGGATATGGCAAAAGAAATCTGTTTGTGGACTAGGTTTGGGGGGGGGGGGGATAGTGCCTGTCAGTGAAGGCCTTTGTGAAACCTTCAGCATAATGGACAAGACTCATCCACCTACAAGCTCTGCAATAGTGATCCCATCTCAAAAATCCAACAGAAACTCCAGTCCTTACTGAACTCCAGAGGCCCTTGCTGGAACCTGTCTTCCAAGTCCATCTCCCTCCTCACCTCAATATCCTGCACACCCACCTTCTAAGTACTCCACAAAATCCACACATGCAAAGATCCTGGATGCCCCACTGTAGCTGGCTATTATGCTCCCATTGAAAGAATTTCCACTCTTGTTGATCAATACTTCCAACCAATGATCTGAAATGTAACCTTCCACATGAAAGGTACTAACCAGTTCTAACAATCACCACCCCTTTATTTCCTCGATCCCTGCTTGTTTCTGTTGATGTCACCTCCCTATACACCAAAAAGCCCTCATGCCCATGGTTAGTACCTCTCACAACATCCTTCAGACTCTAAATCCACTACCTCATTCCTTATACACCTTATCACCTACATTCTGACACATTACTACTTTTCCTTTGAAGGGACATTATACACACAAATCCATGGCCCAGCCAGTGGCACCAGTATTGTACTACCTCCCCCCCCCCCCCATGCCAACCTGTTTATGGGATATCTAGAAGAAACCTTCCAAGCCTCTCAAAACCCAACCTCTGGACTGGTTCAGGTTTGCTGTGATATCTTTATGATCTGGTCTCAGGACCAAGACAACCTATCCTTATTCATACACAGCTTCACACATTCTCGCCCATGTGCTTCACCTGGCCTTTCTCAAGCCAATAATCCATCTTTCTGGACGTTGACCTCCTTCTGCCTGATAGCTCCATCCACAACTCTGTCCATGTTAAACCCACTAACGCCAAACAGGACTCCTATTTCGACAGCTGCCATCCCTTCCACACCAAAAAATTCCTCTCATACAGCTAGGTCATTAATAGATGACTTATCAATAAATGTGCATCCCCCTTGTCACCTATCACCACTCTGAACTGCAACGGCTGAACCATATCCATCATCAGGGCTTTATTTATCTCTCATCATACTCTGCAATGCGGGCATCCTATGCAAGATCATTCCCGCCCCTTCTGAAGTGGTGTTCTGATGCCCATCCAGTCTACACAAGATCCTAGTCCATTACTATGCCACTCCGAACCACTCACCACAGGTATCACATCATTGGTAAAGGCCAACACCTGCTCAATCCCTCCACTCAGCTCTTCCTACTTCAGTCCTTTTATAGGCTTATCCTATCACATCAGAGGCCAGACCAACTCTGCTCCAAATACCGCACAGCTTTTAATGTCAGTATGACTACCAACTGGCCACCGCTAAACTGTTGCAAAGTACAAGTTGACCATCCTGTTGCACAACATGTAGCTGAGCACGACATGCTTGATTTCAATGGCTGCTTCACAACCCAGCCATCTTGACCCTTCTCTCAATCTGTTTCTCTGAACTACACAGATGGGAGTTATCCTCACAACACATCCTTCACTCCCATAATTGTCCTCACCTCAGTCTCCAGTAACACACCGTCCCCACGTTCTCCACTCAACGGTTTCTCCTTTCTCCATCCTGTCACCCCCTCCCAATTCATGTCCCCATATCAGCTTCAGTGTGCACCCACTCCCACCGTTTTTGATGACTGTGCACCACATAACAAGTTGTGCACTTACCGCCCCTCTTTCTTGCATTCCTAGGTGGCAAACTGGCTGCCTCCCTCTGAGCCATTAGTCACCCATCCCCCAATTCCTCTCTCTGCCTCCCATTTCTCTCACCATCTATCTACGCTTTCAAACACAACTCCAACCCAACACAGTCCACCTACTTAAATGCAGCACTATCATTGCTCGTCCAGCTAGCACCATGTAGGTACATATGGGTGTGTGTGTGTGTGTGTGTGTGTGTGTGTGTGTGTGTGTGTGTGTGTGTGTGTACTACAGGTCAAAAAAGAATTACTCCAAAATCTAGCAAATTTTCTTTTCTTTTTGTGTGGGACTATCGATGACTCAATGCTTCTGCTTTTCAGTGAGTGTTCACCTTCATTTCAAAGTACACTCCTGGAAATTGAAATAAGAACACCGTGAATTCATTGTCCCAGGAAGGGGAAACTTTATTGACACATTCCTGGGGTCAGATACGTCACATGATCACACTGACAGAACCACAGGCACATAGACACAGGCAACAGAGCATGCACAATGTCGGCACTAGTACAGTGTATATCCACCTTTCGCAGCAATGCAGGCTGCTATTCTCCCATGGAGACGATCGTAGAGATGCTGGATGTAGTCCTGTGGAACGGCTTGCCATGCCATTTCCACCTGGCGCCTCAGTTGGACCAGCGTTCGTGCTGGACGTGCAAGCCGCGTGAGACGACGCTTCATCCAGTCCCAAACATGCTCAATGGGGGACAGATCTGGAGATCTTGCTGGCCAGGGTAGTTGACTTACACCTTCTAGAGCACGTTGGGTGGCACGGGATACATGCGGACGTGCATTGTCCTGTTGGAACAGCAAGTTCCCTTGCCGGTCTAGGAATGGTAGAACGATGGGTTCGATGACGGTTTGGATGTACCGTGCACTATTCAGTGTCCCCTCGACGATCACCAGGGGTGTACGGCCAGTGTAGGAGATCGCTCCCCACACCATGATGCCGGGTGTTGGCCCTGTGTGCCTCGGTCGTATGCAGTCCTGATTGTGGCGCTCACCTGCACGGCGCCAAACACGCATACGACCATCATTGGCACCAAGGCAGAAGCGACTCTCATCGCTGAAGACAACACATCTCCATTCGTCCCTCCATTCACGCCTGTCGCGACACCACTGGAGGCGGGCTGCACGATGTTGGGGCGTGAGCGGAAGACGGCCTAACGGTGTGCGGGACCGTAGCCCAGCTTCATGGAGACGGTTGCGAATGGTCCTCGCCGATACCCCAGGAGCAACAGTGTCCCTAATTTGCTGGGAAGTGGCGGTGCGGTCCCCTACGGCACTGCGTAGGATCCTACGGTCTTGGCGTGCATCCGTGCGTCACTGCGGTCCGGTCCCAGGTCGACGGGCACGTGCACCTTCCGCTGACCACTGGCGACAACATCGATGTACTGTGGAGACCTCACGCCCCACGTGTTGAGCAATTCGGCGGTACGTCCAACCGGCCTCCCGCATGCCCACTATACGCCCTCGCTCAAAGTCCGTCAACTGCACATACGGTTCACGTCCACGCTGTCGCGGCATGCTACCAGTGTTAAAGACTGCGATGGAGCTCCGTATGCCACGGCAAACTGGCTGACACTGACGGCGGCGGTGCACAAATGCTGCGCAGCTAGCGCCATTCGACGGCCAACATCGCAGTTCCTGGTGTGTCCGCTGTGCCGTGCGTGTGATCATTGCTTGTACAGCCCTCTTGCAGTGTCCGGAGCAAGTATGGTGGGTCTGACACACCGGTGTCAGTGTGTTCTTTTTTCCATTTCCAGGAGTGTATTTATACCAGGGTGTATACGACCCGGGACAACCGGGAAATCCGGGAAAAACCCGGGAATTTTTTCATCCGGGAGAAAACCGGGAAAAACCCGGGAATTTTTCGGAATTCCGGGAATTGTTCGTTGTTTTAGCTTTCAGTTAAATTTTTTTTAAATTTTGGCTGCAGAATTGATTCTCTA
Source organism: Schistocerca cancellata (assembly GCF_023864275.1). Taxonomy (NCBI): domain Eukaryota; kingdom Metazoa; phylum Arthropoda; class Insecta; order Orthoptera; family Acrididae; genus Schistocerca; species Schistocerca cancellata. The sequence goes on from NC_064632.1 coordinate 198,160,995, forward strand.
GCAAAGAATGTTATTGCATCCTGCTACTGGAGAATAATACTGCAGCAATAAAATACAAACGAGAGGGGAAAAAAATAAAACTTTAGTGACAGGAAATGTGCAATTTACAACAAAAAACCATGCACGCACAAGCGTTTGCAATTAGCAAAAATATGTCAAAGGCTGTAGGGCGCAGACTGTAATTCTTTGTAACAATAAACTGCTTGCTATGAGCATGACGTCACAACTGTTCACATTAGGTTCGTTTGACCAATTGCCAGCGGTCTGTTGCGCATGCGCATTTGACTCGCGTATAAGCAGTACCTTCTCCCGCTACTTGAAGTTTGGCTGTTAGTTGTGTCTGTAGCAGTAGCAAGCAGCCAGATGCAAACGAGAAAAATTTTTCTCACGCGCCCTAGCTGTCAGATTCACACTTGCACAGAGTTGTCTGAGTTGTAGTGGGGAGCGGGTCAACCTCCACGTGACGCGTGTTTACGTTAAGTGATTTCGCTGCTTCTCTTCGTGTACAGCTCCCAAGTCAAATGAAAACAAAACGGATTTCTGTGGCCGGGGAGCTATCAAGTGAATTAAAATACATTCACATAATTATGGAGGGCAAAATATATTATTGATTTCAGTTTTCTGATTTTATTTTATTTCCAAGTTAGTAGTAGTCAAGCATTAATCGCCTTGCAGAACAGTGAAGTTATTTTTGCAAGTTTGCTAAAGAAATTTGGCTTTATTAATCTTTCCGCTCAGGCAGTCATTTTATTTGAAACGAAGTGTTTCATTCTACAGTATTGGCTAGTTCCAACTTTTCGCTGAATTTCAAGTGCACGTTATCATCTTCTGCCATATATGGCATTATGCCATAATAAAGAACCAAAAATGAGATCATAGAGTACTGGTACTCCAAGAAAATTTACATCCCAAAAACCACACTGAAAAGCTTAATATCAGATGGGACATACTTCATTGTGAATCTGGAAAAAGCCAATTCGCACTTCAAGCCGAATTATGCATTTTAGTATGGTTTACGAAATTCCGATGCTCTTTGGAGTACCCTCTGATGCCCTGTTTCTTTTATGGTGTAATGTAAGCGCTTTTAGTGCTTTATAAACATGAACATACGGGCTTCCTACACCACTGCAGTTGCACACGCACAATAATGCCTGTTTTCTGGCGCTCTCTGGAAACTGGTAAATCGAACCTATTTCTAACAGTCTTCGGATAGTATTGCGAACGGTGGTTAGAAAAGCTTTACTTTCAAAGTAAATTTCTTTTTACGCAAGATGAATTATGTTACGTGTGAGAAAGTGGGATGGATATCTAAACCACAGAGCGTTCGATACTGAACAGTCTGAGGACCAGCCACTAACAAGAATTTCGAGCCGAGACATTTATGTCATAATATTAAATTTACTGGCACATTTGTGTGATGTAAGTTAAAGTATAACACACGCAAAAAAGATCAATATTACATGTGAAAGCTAAGCTTCTGTTGTAGCGTGTTAATCTTAGAGACTAATATTATATGTGAAAGCTTAGCTTTTATTGTAGATATACGGTACTGTGTACATTAATGTAAACCGTTAACTTTTCCTCTTGCGTGTTCGCGCTATTTAACCAGTGATCTTGCTATTGGCTGACTATAACACGTGTCCTATGCTCTGAATAGCTGCTGTCATCGGCTGACGAGATCTCGTGGCTTCAGAAATGACTCGCTTACAAAAGGACATCGCAACTTCGGTTTCAACGCTCCGCAAACTAACGCGCTGTGTTTGGTGCAATTCGAATTTATACTTTCGTAATACGAAAATATGCAACGTTTATGTTGCTGCAAATCAAAGGTCTTTCCAACACTTCTCTCTCTCTCTCTTTTAAGTCTCTCCAAAACTTGTCTGCCCGTCTTTTTTTTTTTTTTTTTTCTTCGGGAAGTTCTACGCGATTGTATAAAACGTTAACCATTCAAAGAATTGATAAGTTTTACACTTCTGAGGGAAAATCTACTGTCACTTAGCACAGAAAAAGTGTATTTTCGCCCGGGAAAAAGCGTATTTTTTGAACGGAATATCCGGGAGAAATCCCGGGAATTTTTTTTCCTTGTCCCCGTATACACCCTGTTATACAACCATGGATATACATAAAAAAAAATTGTGATACTGACACATGTATGCTATTTGTCACTGAAGTGCATAAGGCAAAATTAAAATAACAGAAATAATCTGATTCTAACAAAGCTTTACATGTGTTTGCTTTGGTCACATAAAGCTTGTGTTTAGTTACTGTGATGTTTCTGTAGGAATTATGGTGTGTTGGAAGTACATAACAAAGTCTTGTAAGATATTAGTTTGTTTTCCAATGTTAACAATACTTTTATGTAATGTGGAAGCTTACTGTAAAACATTCAACCCGCTTCCATAGTGTCCTTATTTGTTAGCACAATGACTGCCATGATGTCAGAAGAGAATGCAGCAGTGGTTCGTGACTGACACTGTGTGGCCTCCGGCAGCCACACACTACATTATCTTTATCACAGTACATACTGCAGTATTGTGTATTAATTTTTAATTCTTGATTTAGTTCGTGTTGGTATACAGGGAACCGAGTCGATTATCCTGTTCAACATCTCAAATTTTGTTTTTTGCAACTTTACATGCCATACAAAGATAGACTGTACTAAACGAAGTGGAGTGTGTGGCTGCTGGCAGGCGAACCTCAACAACTGCCTGAAGCAGTTGAAGAAGTATGTCATGAAGCCTACCATTCTCTGATGAGAATTAAGCCTACAAAGTCAAATATTATCAGCAGAGAGATGGTGGCTATTCGGGACCTAAGAGTGTGCCCTGAGATTGCTGTCTTACCTACTGACAAAGGCAATGCTACTGTTGTTCTTTCACACGACTTCATTGAGAACATGCAAAGCATGCTAGATGATATGACTTCTGCAGGAGGATCAGTTCTGACCCCACAAAGAAGGTGGAGAACAAGACTGGAGCTCTTCTCAAGGATGTAGATTTACCAAAGTGTGGCACTGAGAAACTGCTACCTCAAGGATCTGAACCTCCAAGACTTCATGGACTCACGAAATTCCACAAAGATGGGGTGTCATTGCTTTTCATTGTCAGCACCATTGGAGCAAATACATATTTGTTGGCAAAATACCTAATGGGCATACTAAACCCTTATGTGTGTAAATGCCCTCATCACATTCACAATTCGGTGGATTTTGTAAAATGCCTTGAGAACTTCAGAGTGAAAGACTCAGATATACTGTGCCTTTATAAGAATCATTAGAGCATATTGGTCAGAAATTTGATGAGAAGACCACTAACCTTTCCAGGCACATCATGACACCACATATTTCGTGTTTAATGGAGAATACTATGAACAAACAAAAGGAGTCTCGATCGCCAGCCCACTCTTGCCTGTGATCACAAATTTGTATGTATATGGAGCACTTCGAGGAGGAAGCCCTGGTGTCACACAAATGGAAACCCATGTGTTTTTCTGTTATGTGGACAACACATTTGTCATCTGGCTCCATGGAAGGAACAAACTCCTTGACTTCCCAACTCTGTACATCCAAACATCAAATTAACTATGGAGCCTAAATAAGATGGAAGAATACCATTCCTGGATGTCATGGTCAAAATAAGAGGTGATGACACCCTTCGGCTATGGTGTGTATTGGAAGAAAACACACTGACCTCTATTTACACGCAGACTGTTGCCACCATCTTTCGCAGAGGAATGGGGTAATAAAATCACTACTAGACAGGGTGGGCACCATCTCAGATGCAGAGTGTCTGCCCTTTAGCTGGAACACTTTAGAATTGTATCTCCCCCCCCCCCCCCCAAAAAAAAAAGAATACCCAGAATGACAAATAAGGAGTGCTCTCCACCCCCCACAACAGTACAACCTGTGGAGGTGGAAGAAGTTGCAGAGGAAGAGGTGGCCACTATAAAATGTGAGAATTATTGGGAAGCATCAAAGATCACCTCAGTTTGTGGTAGGCCAGTGAATACCAGATTCTGTGTCAATGTGGAATGACATAAATTTGACAGACAGTGCGAAATGTTGAAGACTGCTGCCAAGAAGAAGATTGTTGCCGTGAACACCAGAGGCACACTTAACTGATGTGTCCCAGCAAGTCAGTGGTTGCACAGCACTGTATTTACAAAAATCACATGGTCATGTACTAACATGACAGAATCTTGGCACAGACTTCCAAATATTGGGATAGTGTCATTACAGATGTCATAGACATTTGCACCAGGGACAGTCTCATCAACTGAGATTGTGGCTATAATCTTACCATGGTTTGGAGCCAGCATTGATAGTAATTAAGAAAACTCTCAGCAAACGAGTGGCCAGAGTGGACAGACAACCTACAACAATGCTACCATAGACGGCGAAGCTTGCATTTTTGTGACTGCTGACATGTGGCCATGGGTGCACACTGTAGGGAATGGCTAGTGCAGAGAGGAGATAGAGTTCATTTGCGTGTCCTCAAGAGCTCAGTTTGTCAGCTCACCTGACAATGGCGACATGTCTGATCACCGAAATATTGTGTCCATTGGACACTATCAACTTGCAGTATACGTATGGACTGTTCAATGAACAAATTTGCTAGAAGAAACTGAAGATCCACATGCATTTTTTCCGTTCTGCAACACCCAATTTTCCCACATTAAAAGGTAAAGAATACACAGCACAAATGTGATGTCTGAAAGCATTCCTGCATTATCTGTAGTAATGATGATGGGCTGTAGAAAAATTAAATCAGGTGATGCCGAGGGAATTAAGACTAGGAAGTGAAGCACTGTTGTAGATGAGTTTTACTATTTGGACAGCAACATAACTGACTGTGGCAGAAGTACAGACGACATAAAAATGCAGTCTTACAATGGCAGGAGAAGCTTTTTGAGAGGCAAACATGTTAGCATCTAGTTCTCACTGGAAGTATTTGTCTGGAGTGCAGCCTTACGTGGCGGTGAAATTTGAATGTAACCTTATAACGGGACTGAAATGAGGATGATTAACTGTACAAACTAGGAGAGAGTAGCAGCTTTTGAAATTTGGTGCTACAGAAGGATGCTGAAGATTAGATGAGTAGACTGGACAACAAAACTGTGCTAAGTCAACAAATAAAGTTGTTACTGAATTGGACAGGGGAGAAAAGAAATTTGTGGCACAACTTGACTAACAAAAGGGATGGGCTTGGTAAGAAGCACACTGTGGAATCGGGGAATAGTTAATTATGTAATGGTGGGAGGTATTGTCAAATGGATGTAGGGTGCAGCACTTACATATAGATGAATACCCTTGGATAAGATATATTAGGGTGGAGAGCTGCATCAAACCAGTCTTTAGACTAATGTGACAGTAAAGTTAATGAGTACACTCTCACTTTCCCCTTTTTTTAAATATAACAATGAATGTTATGTATTCTGATGGTAACTGCTACAGTAAAACACTTAAGTCAGTCCAAATTTGGTCATCCTCTTAATCTTAAACATCATTAGTAACTTGACATTCACTGCTGAATAAAGGTCTCCTCCACGCATTATAGTCCTCAGCTACACACATGCACATTACTCCAGCACATATTCTAATGTCATCTTCAGACATTCATTTATGACAGGTGTGGACAAATAGTAGCCTGTGGGCTGCATGTGGCCCAGTAATGCTTTCTGTGTGGCCCACGAAGTAAGAATTTTTATGTAACAATTTTTATCTTTTCTGAAATGCAAAGTTAACTAATTAATGCGCGCAATCATTTTATAGGGTGTGGTCCTGCACTAACCTCTGCTTCCACAAAGTGGCTCCCGAGCCAAAACTATTGTCCATCCCTGATTTATCACAGCTTCCCAGTCTTTCCTTACCTCTTGGAAGCTAACAAGATAGTTTACAGTCCATTTACCATCTAATTGCCCAATAAGAGGTCCACCCAAATCAATTTAATTTCCATTACAGCTATAATTACATCATCATCTCCCAGTCTGTTCCTCGATTCACTCCAATACTCCACAAAATGCGTCACTTCACTACTTGTTGGGAAACGTTCAGTATTTTGTTTCCATAATGAAAGTCTCTATCTAACTTCTACAAGTCAAAACTAGAAACATACACTGACTAAACATTCCTTTGCAGACATGCAAGCAGCTTAATTCTTAAAACTCGGCTTAGTTTACTGTCAGCACTTCAGGCCGTTTTAACTCTTATGTTTATTTCTTTTCTTGTCAATTCAGGTATAATCCTCAATTGCTTGAAATACTAAAAACTTCTCAACTGGTTCATTGTAAATTTTTACTAAACAAAACATTTTTGAAAGGTGGTTTTTCACACACAATATCATGATTCACTAACACTCTTTCAATCTGTGTAGTTCAATAAATGAATCTGAAACAGATATCACCACCACCACCACCACCACCACCTCCCTCCTCTTCCTCCTACCACAGTCCTGTTTCATATGTTATGGTTTTCCTTATCTTGATATGCCAATTACTTCTTTCATGTGCATCTTGTTCCACTAGTGCCACCGTCTTCTAATTCTTCGGGACACACGTCAGCTATGAAGTTAGAGGCCTGTCTCTCCCACCCTTAGCTTTCCACCACTATAAGTAAGAGAGGAAGTGGTAGACCTCAGGCACAAGTGTCTAAAAGAACATGAAGCTGGGACTAGTTACTAACAGAGCAAATGGTGCTTCAAAATTAGCAAGCAAACTGAATGTAGCAGGATTGTGTAAAGGGGAGGGGGAGAAAAAACCTCTCTTGTAACAGATTCATTTCTTGACCTTTACAATTATCAAATGTGTGTACCATATTTCCTTTATTGTTTAGTACTATGCCTTCTTCACTGATAAACTACACTATATGTTTCTGTTTTGTGTTACTGATATTTCTTAGTTTCAATTGTTTCTCTTATGAAATTTTCATTTTACTTTCTCATATTTCCTTTGACACATTTTCAAATCGTTTTGTTCATCTCAGCATACTGCTATCATCATTTGCTTTCAACCATGATCTTTCTTTAATAGTTGCCCTTATTCCTTTTGAAAGTCTGTCTTAATTTGCCATTTTCGTTTCTGTAATACCTTTTGATAGTTCACTTTCTACGATGCAGAACTTCGTAAAGGCCACATGGTAAATGGGGTCCCACACTTTGGTTGGAGTTTGTAAATAGAACAGAATTCTGGTGTCTTGCTTAATTAAACATTCAGTTCAAATACTCCTGTTTACTAACAAAACATTTCGCTGTGATTGTTGCTAGCTGGCATGGACTAAAAACTAACACACACACACACACACACACACACACACACACACACACACACACACAGAGAGAGAGAGAGAGAGAGAGAGAGAGAGAGAGAGAGAGAGAGACTGAGACTGATTAGGTGTCATAAGCACAAATCCTACTAAGTGTTTATTATTAATACAATGTACAGATTAAGCTTATAAGTGTTTTGCTTGTACTTCAGATTGAGCTTATAAATATTTTGCTTTTACTAAAGTGTATATTGACTTTTTCTGAATCCCTGAAGGATCTACTTCTAAATGGGATTATTAAACATAGTGGATGGATGAATAAATTAATGAACCAGTATTGTCATTGTTTGTTTGAGGGGCCAGTTATTGTCTGACATGGACACTGGATGACTAGATTACATTAGTTCGTTTATTGTATCTTTCAGTCATCTATCCCCCTCCCCACCCTCTCTCTCCCTCCCCTCAAAACTCTTGACATTATCAACATAAGGTACAGCTACTTTAAAAATAGTAAATTAATGAAAAATCTACTTCATTGTCCTACGTTACCTAAAGTTATACAACACAGTGATATTTACATAATACAATACACAATGTGTCTGTTTACAATGAATTTCCATGGAATTTACAAATGTTCACTACAAAAAGAAAAAAAAAGAACAGGTTGAGAAATAATGTAAGTAGAAAGTTAAGCACTTATGTCATTGAAGAACCATTGCTGTATATTTTTTTAATATTCAGTGACAATCCTCATTACAATGTTACACTGGTAATAAGTATACACTAGCCTACATATGCATGTAGTAGGTCAGCATGAGAGACAATCCAGGTGGATGACTGCAGCCACCAACGCATGGAGTGTGATGCACTGTCTTGTTGGAATTGCAGAAAGATGTGTTGCCTGTAGTCTTGACATTGCAACTCTTGCATACTTGGAAAGATTCTGGCAAGACATGGGGGCTCCAGCACTCATGATGGCTGGCTATGCAGGTAAAGAAATGGTACCAGCATTATTACTTACAAACATCCATGCAAAACATAAATAAAACAGTGTGTGGTGGTCTTCTAAATGCATTCTAATAAAAAAAAAAAATATATATATATCACCATAAAATTCATAGTTTATCATCGGAGCACTCCATATTGTTTCAGTGCGCAGAAGCTGAATGCCTACATGCTACTGTTTACATACTTAACAGTAAATATAACAATCTTGATTATTAATTGCAGTGTAATCACTTTCTACTCTCCACTTCTGAAAATTCCATTAATTCAAAATGGATCAAATCGCTCTGAGCACTATGGGGCTTAAATTCTGAGGTCATCAGTCCCCTAGAACTTAGAACTACAGGGAAGGTTGGCTAACTAACCTAAGGACATCACACACATCCATGCCCGAGGCAGGATTCGAACCTGCGACCATAGCGGTCGCGCGGTTCCAGACTGTAGCGCCTAGAACCGCCCGGCCACTCTGGCTGGCTTCCATTAATTCATTCACTTGTACTTTACATCATGTATATCATTTTCCAGCATAAAACAATGGAAAATCCAGGATGGATTAACGACAATATTATGAAAAAACTAGATTGCTACTCCCACATAGAGAAGATGTTGAGTTGCACACAGGCACAAATAAAAAGACTGCTATACATGTGAGCTTTCAGCCAAAAACCTCTTTCCAATGTAGAACCCCCCCCCCCCCCCCCCCCCACACACACACAGGACCACTGTCTCTAGCGTGTGCACTTATACAAATGTATGTATGTTTTCTACATTAGGAGGCGGCCTTTTGGCCAGAAGCTCACATGTATAGCAGTATTTTTGTTGTACCTGTCTGCAACCCAACATCTCCTCTACATGGCGAGTAAGTAGCTGTCTATCTGTTTCGTAATATCATCCGACATAATATGTAGTCATTGTTCCACATAAGTCTCTCTGCAATGTCACAAGAAAGGATGAAAAATTAATATTAAACAGTAACATGTATTATACAACTCCTTTATAAAATTTACCTATTGCTGCTCTTAACATTTCCATTCACTCACAATATCTTTAATTGTATTGAAACCACTAGCACTTCTTGGTATGTCCTTTTTAATGGCCTCATTACCTTTGTAATATTACTTTATTTTACTCATAGAACATGTGCCATATGATTTATCACATATAATGTGCATGATGCCAACTGCATACTAATATACCCATGATGTGGCGAACAGATAGTTCCTTCTTCTTTTATTATCTTCTGCTTCTTCCACCTTACTTTCTACAGCATTTCTCACCATCTCTTTCCTCTTCATTTATTGTCTTTCTGATTTCAATTTCGTTTCTCTTGCATCTGTCGTCATCTTTCCTCTTTTTCACTCATTTATTTATTTTCTTCTTTTGCACCTTGTAATTGAATGTGTTGATGATACAGGAATTTTTATTCCAATGTGTCATGAACAGTGGTCTGTAGCAAAGAATGTCAGATCACTATGATTTTGCCATCCAGTATTCTTTTACCTCAAGGTCTATGGCAACTGACCTGGCCAAAGATAAAGGGTATGGTCTGATGCTAAATGGTTCATAGTCTTTCAGCTGTAATACACATTCATATCCCACAATTAAAGTGGAGTCCTTTCCAAATGAAGCGTAAAATATATCTAACTGAAAATGGCCTTCCCTCGTGTTTGCAGGGAAAACTGAGCTTTTGATTAATTTCTCTTCCAGTTAGCAATTTTGTTTGTTTGACCATCCTTCAAGGCTTGCCCAATTTAACACTGTCAAAATGTCTCCCATTGCAGTTGCAATATCATCTTCATTTATAACAGTACAGTAACTCAATTTTATATCTTCATTACTGTCACTCCATTTTACAGCCTTGTTTCTTAAATGTAACTTTCTTCTCTTCTCCTTCACATAGCATAAACTATGCTTTTGGGAAATAATTTTAGCTCTGCTTTAGCCAAGCACAAAAACTAAAGATGACACACCATGAGGATGTTTTGTTCAAATTAAAATTATGGACTGCAAACCTCAGAGACCTTTATGCTTTTATTTCCTCCGTATCATTACCAATAGCACTGCTAATTCTGGAATGTTACACAGGGAAGGTTGGCTATTTCTGCTAGTTACTGACAAAATTACAATAAATGGGTGACATCTCACTTGTTTTATCAACACATTACTGGAAAATCCTATAAATTCAGTTTCCATGATTAACATCAACCTCTTGGTAGAATAAGTCTTCCTGTATTTTTTTGACCTGTCTTAATGGTCCATTCTGAGCTGGGTCTCAGTCTAAACCTCCACCAATTTAAATATATGCTTCCCAGAATGTTCCACACACACTGTCTTGTATTGACACTCATCTTGTGTAGGTTATCCTCCCTTTCAATGCCTATTCCATGTTAATCTATGCCTCATCTAATGTTCTCTGGAAATAGTTAACTTCACATTTCCAGTGTCCCAGCTATCTCCTTCCTCAGTCCCAGTCCTTTTGTTTGGAAATTCTTTTCTCATGATTGACAAAGTCTAGTGTATGTAGCAGTAAATAAATGTCTTCAGTATATCTACACAGAACCATCACTGCTAAAATCTATTGTGAAACAAAATTATCAATTAAATTTTAGTCTTTCACTGGATCCTTAGATACACATTTTTGTGCTAATGTTGTTCTTCATACTATTTCATGTGCCACAGCTACATAAATAAAGTACTGGATTTAATAATTTTGACTTCACTTCCCAGTGTTTGATGGACAACCGGTACTGGCACAAGAATACCTCTTGCCACTTGTGTGGTTAATTTTTGCAGTTTTGAAACTGCACAAATTTGCTTCTTCCACAGATATCCAGAAATCTAACATCACAATCTGAGGATGGTGCTCTTATATTATTTTTACTTTACAATTATGTTCTGTTACAGCATGTTCTGAATCCCTGCCCTTACGTTTTACAACCTTAAACAGATTTGCACATGGACTTCCTCCCATTTGTTCTCAAATGGTTCTCATCTGTTCCCAACTTTTCCATCAAAGGGATTACATCTCTGAAACTTGTTGTACTATCTAATCTGACAAGTTACCCAACATCTTCTGGAAATTTTGATTTCTTTCTGCAGTAACCATCTTGTCACACTCTTCCACAGCAATCTCCTCTGAAACCTTTCTATTTCCTTTGACTCTTAACAAATTTCCTTTTGTACTTGTTCCTGTTCTACACCTATATTCATTAAGTCTCTGCCAAGCACTGTGGGAAGCACAGCAGAGGGTACTTTCTACTGTATCGTGTATTAGGGTAACTTTCCATTTCATTCACATATGGCGTGTGGGAATAATTATTGTTATGTCTCCATGTGAAATTAGCCCATCTTGTGATCATGGTCCTCATGTGAGTGAGTGTCAAGCGGTGTAGTGTAGTCTTAGGTACCTAACTGAATACTGGTTTTAGATAGTTGGTAAGCAACTTTTCACAGCACAGTGAACGAAGTTTTCACAGTTTTCAGCATTTCTGTGGCTTTTTCCCATTGATTTGGATTAAAAAATAATCTGTGATCATTCATGCTGTCCTTCTTTGTATAAACTCAATCTCCAGTTTTAGTCCCAATGGATATTACACTCACAAAATATTCTGAGATGGGTTATACCAGGTATTGTAAACAATGTTCTTTGTAGACTTACTGCAATTTCTCAGTATCCTCCAATGGACCAAAGTCTGCATCTGCCTATCTATGACTGAGTCTATATGATCATTCCATTTCATATCCCCACAAATTGTTAGAAACAGAGTATTTACGAGTTAGTTGACTGACTAACTGTGTCTCGTTGACACTGTAGTCACAAAATACTGGGTTTTCTGAAATGCACAATTTTACTTCTCTGGACATTTTAAAGCAAGCTGCCAATCTCTCCACCATTTTCAAATCATTTCAAGATCTGACAATATCTGAGCAGCTTTTTTCAGATACTACATTATCGCCAACAGAAAGTCTGAGATTACTATTTATATTGTTCCTCAGGTTATTAACATACAACACAACCAGCGAGAGTCCTAACACTATTCCCTGCTGCACACTTGAAGTTATTTCTACACCAGTCAATGACTTTCCATCCAATATAATATTCTGCATTCTTCCTGCAAAAAATTCCTTAACCCAATCAAAATTTTGTATGATACATCACATGAGCAGACTTTAATCAATAATTAGTAGTATGAACCACATGCTTTTCAGAAGCGTCCAACTAATAGCTTTAATTCATGCTTTTCAGAATGTCATGTGAGGAAAGCACAAATTGTTCATGGAATCCATGCTGGTTGGTATGAAGGAGTCATACTGTTTGCGATACTTCATTATATCTGACTTTGGGATTCTCTAGAACAGATGTATATCAGTAATACTGGATTGTAGTTTTGCGGATCAATCCTGCCGTCCTTGTAGGACTACTGGGCATAGTTTTTTGTTTGAGTTATCTACGGTATATTATGGAAAGAGAATGTCTAACCCAGTGGTGTGCAAACAGCTAATGTGCAGGTGATTTGGGAGCCAGCCACAGTCTACATGATCGTACTGCCCTTTTTTATTACTTAAGTGACAAGCACATACACAGAAGGCATGCATCAGGGCAACCTGATGGGTAGCCTATTCTACCTACATCTGTCCACAACTGAGCTGATGGGTGACAGTAGTAAATCTGATGAGCTCTTGTGGTCCCTGGTGTGGTGTTGGAACAACATACTCTACTACAACGAACCACTATCTGAAAAAAATCTGCACAAATTTTGGTATGATTTCAAACTGGCGCAAAATTTGATAACTTGTTTTAAATGTTGATTGATTCCAGTTGTGATTAACTGATGTTATAAAGCATACAATGTAGGGGAGTAATTCTCGCTATATCTGTAGTATTCACTAAGCCACACATGCATTCAGAGTTCCGAGTTTTTAGAGTTTAGTGCCCCAACAACAGTGAGGTCATACAGATGGAATGCAAGCTCAGATTTCAAAGGATGAGGAAGGAAATTGGCTGTACCCTTTTCAAAAGAACTATCCTGGCATTTGCCTGGAGGTATTTAGGGAAATCACAGAAAATCCCAATCTGGACAGCTGAATGAGGATTTGAACAGTCCAGTATAATAACCACTGTACCACCTCACTTGGTAATAGAGGACTGGCAAAACTGGGTCGCTGAGTTGGGAAATGGTAAGTGCCACGAGCCCAATGTAATGCCGCCAACCCAATGTAACCGTAAGCTCTGCACATGCTTTGGTGGCCACTGTGTGATGCATTGCGTACAACCTGTACGTACGTATGTGTGTGTGTGTGTGTGTGTGTGTGTGTGTGTGTGTGTGTGTGTGTCAGGGGGGAGGTGGGGGGGGCTGTCTCTAGGTGAACTTCAACTGGAATCAGTCAACTTGTATGAAAACCCAGGGGCAACAACTTTTAGGTATATGAAATGGAATGATCTAATAGAGATCCATCATAGGTAAAGCACCTGACAGACTTTGGTTCATTGTTAAGATACTTGGAAAGCGTGATCAGCCTATTACGGGGATCGCTTAAGAAACATCGAAGCAGTCCACCCTGTCCTAGAATATGGATTTCACGTGTGGGGCTCATTTCAATTAGGCCAACATGAAATGTTGAACATATACAAAGTAGGGCAGCATGAATGGTACAAGGATTGTTCAACCACAGAAATGGTGAAAACCTGATGGTGGCAATTGAAGATATAATCAACTATCCTGTGAAACTCTACTTACCAAATTTCAAGAAACAGTATTAAGTGAAGAATCAAGGAACATACTACAGACATACTCCCATTTATTGCTCCCATAGGAACTGTGAAGATATCATTAGACAAAGTGCAGTGCACATAAAGGCATTTAAGCAGCCATGTTCCATGTACAAATGGAATGGGAGGAAACCCTGCCATATAGTGGGAAGTGCCCTCTGTCATGTATTTCACAATGAGGTGGCCATCTTTTTCTGTTCCTTTGTATCTCTTCCCCATGACTTTCCCTGCAAGAGAACTATCACTATTTCCCATCCACTGTACTTAGCAACCTCTCAGCATTTCTAGTGGCTTCACTGAGCTCGTTGTTGCACTATCTGATTCCTTTCAGTCCATCTGTTAATTCTGACAGACACATGTTCCACGACATTTATGTTGATTTCCTGAATCTCCTATTGACTGCCTATTTCAACCTTTTTCATTGTGTCAGCCAGCTTGATGATGAAGTGGCTACTTTTTTATGTTGGTCATAGTCATTGTTACACTTGGAAACTGAGTAACACATCACATAAAATTTTAAGGGTTTGCTGTGAAAAATGTGCTCACTGCCTACTTTATGTTTGGTTCCCTTTAGATGATATATTGCTATGTACGAAATGTAGCCAACATATCAAAACATATGAAAATTTCCAACACTATCGTGGATGACCTCTTGGTGTGCAGCCACAGTGCATTTTATTATGTTGATTATTCATTCAAGATGTTTAATGAATAAAACAATGGAAAATGCAGGATAGAATATAACAATATTATGAAAAGGATAGTTGGTACTCACCACATAGCGGAGATGCTGAGTCGCAGATTGTGCCTATCTGTGACTCAGCATCTTTGCCTGAGTAGCAAATATCCTTCTCATAATATTGTTTAATGAATACTCAACTTAAATGAAAGTGCAGTGTGAGAAAGTTTGTAATATTTCACATAAATGCTGGAACATTTCAAGCAGTTGGAGAAACAAATGTAGGGATGTGTTGACTAAAATGGGTCCTACTTTGGAGACCATCACAAACTGAGTAGGTCTGTTATGTACAAAAATTTGTTTGCAGTTTCTTTTGTGTTACATTCTAATAGGATGCTTTCTGGAGACCATGAGAAAAGCCTGCAGTTCATCTACTTGTTAACTACAATTGGTTTTGATGAATCTTCTCACAGTATGAGGACAGAGTTCCAAAAACTGAAAAATGGGGATTCACTAATACACCAGAACAAATAGATAGTCTCTTTGTGTTGAAGTATAATTTTTTTCCTTTGATACTGAATCCACAAGCATATATAGGTAATTTACGATCACTTACATTAAGACTTCCTACCTCTGAAATTATATGATGTTCAGACAGACTAGTTCATAAATTTTCCTGTAGTACTTGACAGGTTTGCTTTCTTTTTTTGAAGATATTAACCACTCTACAATACTTGTTAACACCATAATATTCAGATGAAGCAAGGTGATTTCACTTGTTTTCTATCTAAGGTGTTGAACTGAAATTTTCTGTGAATTTCATTTCCTTTAATAATGCCTTCTTGAATCTGAATTCAACGTAATAAAGATGTCTCCCCTGACAATGTCCCATTAACCACAGGAGTTTGCTTATACATAATCATCTGACAATATAGCTACTTAAATTGTATTACTTGTCCTCCACTATGCACCATTTACTTTTTTCCATAATCGGTTGTTTTCACTACATGGGAACATTTATTGGCTTAATTGAGTTTGATCTAAGAAGTCTTTTGTGAATTAGTATTTTACTTTCTTGCTCAATGAATTGTGGAAACTTAATTACCAAGATCAAATTGCACGAATAAATATTCTTAAACTGTTTTTCCAGTTTATACCTTTTAATGGCTCTAAACAGCTTTGTAGTACATAGCGTTTGCAATTCACTGGTATCATGTAGAGACATGAAGAACAAACCTTAGAGTGATACAACAACTTGAGCAGTTGTAACTGCAGTATCAAACATGTCTTTGTCGATAACACATGGCACTCCAGTCACATCTCTGTGTAGACAGTACATTTTAACCTCCTGCCAGTATGCCTCTATTAAGTCCCGCTCTCTCCAGCGCTCACCGTCTCTGAAAAGTGGAGCTACAGACACCTCCAGAAGACACTGACTGTGCATCAATGACTGCATTCAATTGTTCTGATGGCAAGTCTAAGATGCTGCACACTGAGTTCTGCCCCCCTCACCCTCAGATCGATAGAGCATGACACTGATAATATTAATAGCTGGCCAGTGATTGTAACCTATAACCAAGCAAACAAGTTTGTATAAAGGCCAATTCAGCTGTTGATCTATCACAGCACCACTGAAGGTCTTGTAGCATTCCCAAAGCTATGTATTTCACATGTATCAACTTTAAGATATTGAAAATAAATGTGTTAATATTTTATTCATTTCATAGATGTCTAACGTGTTTGACTGCCGTGTAAACTACGGACACAACAAATGCACCTAAAAGTAAAAATTCCACAAGTGAGAGTTTATTTTGAACACACAAACCTTCCGACTCCATGACACACTAGTCCATGGAGATTTTTTAATGCAACAATCGTGTTAACCATACAAGAAAAAAATAAACTCAAACAAAGGAAAGTCAGGCTCCAGTGCCTGAAGACAGTGGCCATATAAGACTTTGCCTGTGTGTATGTCTTTTTTATTTCAGAAGACAGAGTGTGCCCGAAAGCCGCCTCTCTGTGGCGAGTGGAAATCTATCCTTTTCCTTTGTTATTTAAAAAGAAAAAGTGGGACAAATATTGGTGGAGGAGGCGGTAAAGTATATGAAATTCCCAATGAGAGAGAAAGGAATTTAATTCAAGCAACATAGCCATCTACAAAGATCCCTCAAGGTGGTCTATGTTACATTAATTTGACAATAGTTGATTGTTTCTTCCACATCTTTACTACATGTATGTATGACAGTGCAGTATACAGGATGGTAATGGCCAATGTCAGGAATAAACTATCCTGTCTGGAAAGCAAAAAATGATTGGGTATGCAGACTACCACTGACCTAAAGGGTACAGAACGGTTGACAGGCACCTATGTGTTAGAACTACTATTCTTTAACAGCGAAATAGTTTAAATATTCGATTTTGTGTGTGTGTGTGTGTGTGTGTGTGTGTGTGTGTGTTTCACATGTCCTCCTATCAGCATGTCATTTTAGGTGATAAGTATTGGACATCCTCTCCTCCCAATATTTCAATATAAAATTATATTACTACATGTTTGATGGCAGTGAAAGACAAATGGGGGGAAAACAAACCTAGGTAACAGCAGAATGCAACTCAAGAATTACAAATGCTTCCTCAATATATTAGTGGATATGCAAAAAATGTGTAAATAAAACGCTACAAACTTATTTAGACAAAACTGTCATGTTTAAAATAATTCCAGCAGAACATAAATACATTTATGTTATCTGGCGTTCAGGTAACAAATATTTTAACAGCAATGTGAACAGATAAGAAATTCTTCATGCATGCGTAACCTTTCACTCACACTCTCATATCTCCTAGTCACACATGCCTGTCACTTTCACAATCACAGAATCACTTTCCTCAGAAAATTCTGTTAACAAAAATGAACAGAATTCACAGCACTGTATCACATCACATTCCCTCCATATACACTGTCTGCTCTTAAACTGTTCCTTGAAAATAATTCAAGTTTTATCCTTGTCTCCACAGTGTGCCTTGCAGTCAGCGAAAAAGACGAGCAAAATCTCGAAGTGCATGTGAAACAGCTTTTGCTCCTTCCGCCCTGTAACAAGATACACACATTTTATCTCCTCACATCTGAAAATGATTAAAGAAAGAAAATTTGCATGCTTCAATGCTTCTTACCTTGTCAATGAACGATGGAAATCAAGAAGCTGTTTGGGTGTTGCTGTAACACTGCCCCCAGGATTATGCATTGGCAGAGCCTTGACTGCCTCTTCTAACCACTGACCGACAGCCTGATGATCACAAGGGACAGTGAAATTTTGCTGTTATTATGTGAATTTTTTAATTCCTTGTCTTAATAATGAGTGATATTAGCTGTTCTCTCTCTCTCTCTCTCTCTCTCTCTGCCCCCTCCCCCTCCCCGCCACACACACACACACACACACACACATACGTGTAAGACACACAAATACAAAGAAGGACAATGTTCTTTTTTTCCACATTCATAAATAACTAACAACTATTGTGAAAGTGATCTACAGGAGAAGTAACTATTTAACAATATGCCAATAGCAAAATGAGTGATAGGCATTTACTGGCAAAAGACTACCTCAGACAGCAGTATTTTATAGGACAGATTATCAACAAATTATGGAAACACAGAGCTTTAGCCAATTTTCAAAGCACCAATTATTGAACATAATACATTATATGATAAACAATAACCTGCAGTGTAAGACTACAGCAGTTTTATAACAACAATAGACAGCAGTTTCCTCTTTGAACCTATTGTTTCTTTGTACTCAATCGAGATGAATTCTCCGAATAGCATCTCTTTTAAATTGATGCAAATTATTTTTCTTTAATTATAAGAATGTGTGGTGTGTGTTTCCTTTAACTATTGCCTTTTAAGATAACAGGTTTTTCATTGTGAAAATGTATGCTTAATGATAAAAAAAATTGTTAACAAGGGATCATCTTAATTTGCAAAATAATTTATTAATGAATATGTTGTTATACACTTCTACACAATCAAAAAAGTCAAGTTAAGTTTAATAGTGAATACAACACAGAAAACATAAAAAACAGATGGAAGTGCTGTCTAATGCCAATGTCCAATCAATTTGCATGACGCTGTAGCATTGATTTTATAATCATCACATGTCCATAAAACTTTTCCAAGAAAATAACTACACGCTAACAACTGGCCACCTCAGTAGTGCTGCCTGATGTAGCACATAACTGTTACCTACAGTTACAAGGTTAAAATAAAATTACTACAGAATTCATTACTCACTCCCACACAATTGTTTCCCAAGGCTTGTACAAACAGCTTTATTGAAGATTTAATCATAATGTCGCTGTAATTCTCATGGCAAGAAAAACAGAGAACCAACTTTGATCACAAGTTTACAGAAAGTTCTTTGGCAAAATGACCTTCAGCAATGTGTATGTCTGAGCAATGATCTCAGAAGTGAACAAACTGTCTGTGCCAACATATAACACTTGTTAGAACTGTTGATGCTATAACTACTTAGCATTCAAATTGCACTGGGGGAGGGAAAAAAAAAAAAAAAAAAAAAAAAAAAGAGGTTCTACGAGTTTCTCTCATTAAACGATAAATGCAGATGGACTGCTGATAAATTTTGTAAGTGAATAAATGCATTCTGAGGCTGTGGTTAATACTCCCACCTGCTTAAAATGATACCTGGAATATGTATGTGAGTGAACTGCACACATAATTCTAATTAATTCCTTTTGTGCAAAGTTAGTTAGTTGTGTGTTCCATTGATCAAATAGCACGGAAAACCATTATGATGTGGAACATGTCAAATGCACAAGAAATGTCCCCCCCCCCCCCTCCCTATAGTGTTATACCTAAATATTTCTATTATCTATCCCATTCCCTTAAATGGCACAAAATGCGTATATTATATCTCCAGATTTATTTACTCATATTCAAGAATTCATCTATGGTATAGAAGGAGTTGTCAACGAGGTATGATTTCAATTTGTTCTTGAAACTATTACTGCTGTCTATCAGGCAATTTATTTCATCTGGTAATTTATCAAAAAGTTTTATAGCAGCATATTTTACCCCTTTCTGTGCCAGAGATAGGTTAAGTAAAGGATATTTTATGCCTCAGTAATAAGTTACCCCAAAATATTATCCCTCAACACATCAGTGAATGAAACTGTGTTACCTTACTGATTTTTATGCCTCTGAAGTTGGCAATTATTTTTATGGCCAAAGCCGACAAATCTAAATGTTCTAGCAAGTCTATTATAGAGTTTTCCCAGCTGAAGTTTTCAACTAGAAACTTACAATTTTTTACCCTGTTTATTATTCGGTGCACTAAGTTAATAACAAGTGGATATTTCTGACTGCACATAACTGGATGTTCTATATGCCCCCTCACCCTTTCCCACTTCAAAGTTTAAAGTTACACCATTTGTGCAAAATCAGTCAGTAACTCTGATGCACCAGAGGGGCTCCTTCTGTAGGCTGAGAAGTCACAAAAAAGACCTATCCCAACACTTTCATGACAGTATACTTTCAAAGCGTTCGGTTTTTGCAAAAGTTAAGCCTAGTGCCATTTTAAAAGCTTTTTGGAGAATACAACAACAGAGACAAGTCAACTAGAAAAAGATAATCATGTTGTGATTATAGGCAGCAGCAGCAGCAACAACAACAACGAAAACTACTTTGTACAAATGCTGTTATCACAAACTGCTAGTGCAACATGGTCTGCCACAGATGTCTTGTGTAAATCAAGAGATTCCACACTACAATTCTGAGCTAAGGAAACTGTGTGATAAGTTTACCTATGTGCATAGGTGACTTTTAATACAGACACAAATTCAAGTAGTGCAGTCAACTTGGAACTCAAAGTGATGTATTAAGCTCACACAATCTTTTAAATATAGTAAGATCAAAATATTAACACCCTTGAAAACATAATAGCAAATGAGAAATGGGATTCTGTAGACCAGGTGAAAGAGTCTGATGACAAACAGAATAAGTTCTACTCAACTCTGTTGAGTCATTATGAATATTGTTGTCCAGTCACAAAAATGAAGAAGGTAGCCAAGCACTGCCAAAATGGAAGTAATCTGAGACTAAAACTGATTAGGCTCTGGCACAGTATACATGATCTAAATACGCTTTATAAAGCCACTACTATTCAGGTTTTTAAGGAAAAATGCAACTGGGCATAGCAAAGTTTTAAAACAAACTGCTAACCTGAGGAAGCAGATTAACTGCAACACAACAGAACTGTCTGACAACATAAGTAAAGCATCTTCGGAGCTGATTGAAATGTGTAAAGGTCCCAACAAGATGAACACACAACCATTTAGGAGAAGACATGACAGAAATATTGTAAAAAAAGGTGATTGAAAAGTGTAAAGGCCCCAACAAAGTGAACAGAGAACCATTCAGGATAAGGCATGACAGAAACATTGTAAAAAAACTCGAGATACTATATGTAACATTTTTAGCAACCGCTTCACTTCTGTTGACCATTCAACCCATATTATAGAAGCAGAGTCACCTAACTCAGTTTACCGAATTTGAATTTGTGAAAGGGAATGAGCGGAAGTATGCAAGGCAATACACATGCTAAAGAAAAGAATTTTCATCTTGATGGGATGGTAAATACAGTGCTATTACTAAGGAATCTCTAAACCTCTTTCCTATCTGATTAAGTACAGCATTAGAGGAACCCCGTAGCCAATTGTTCTAAAAATGAGAGCAGGGAAAACAGTGTAAAAAGGGAAGTAAGGAAGATGTCTCCAAATATTCCCACTTTTAGTTAGATGTTTGAAAGTGTTACCCTTTCCCAGCTAAGTGCCATTTTCACAAAACACAAGCTGCTTGCAGATTCGTGGCATGGTTTCAGAAAAGAGCGAAGTGCAACCACTGTCATATGATTATAAATTCAGACTGTTGGATCACTGTGAAAAGGAGTGCAGGAGGAGCTTTTTTAATTTGTCTCTAAGATTTTCAAGAAGTCTTCGACAGAAAAACGGCACGCTTGTAGAGTTGCTCTATCTGTAGCCTTCCATAGTTTTTATGTTATTTCTATTTTTGTGAAACAACTCTCCTGGGTATTTCATTATACACACACAAAAAAAGTTTTGCATCACCTCAGTTCCGAGAGTTCTGGAATCTGTACAGAAAATTGGAATAGAGATCAACATAGACATCATTTCTGCCCTTTTTATTGCTCATGAAAACCACACATTGCATGTTGTACCACCATACAGCGAGACCTTCAAGAGGTGGTGGTCCAGTTTGCTGTACACACCGGTACCTCTAATGCCCAGTAGCATGCCCTCTTGCATTGATGCATGCCTGTATTCTTGATGGCATAATATCCCCAAGTTCATCAAGGCACTGTTGGTCCACATTGTCCCACTCCTCAATGGCGATTCGGCATAGATCCACCACAGTGGTTGGTGGATCATGTTGTCCATAAACAGCCCTCTTCAATCTATCCCATGCATGTTTGAAAGGGTTCATATCTGGAGAACATGTTGGTCATTCTAGTGGAGCAATGTTGTTATCCTGAAGGAAGTCATTCAAAAGATGTGCACGATGGGGGCACGAATTGTCGTCCATGAAGACGAATGCCTCGCCAATATGTTGCCGATATGGTTGCGCTATTGGTTGGAGGATGGCATTCACGTATCGTACAGCTGTTACGGTGCCTTCCATGACCACCAGTGGCATACGCCTGCCTCACATAATGCTGCCCCAAAACAGTAGGGAACCTCCACCTTGATATACTCGCTGGACAGTATGTCTATAAGGCGTTCAGCCTAACCGGGTTGACTCCGAACACATCTCTGATGATTATCTGGTTGAAGGCATATGCAACACTTGTAGGTGAAGATAACATGATGCCAATCCTGAACAGTCCATTCGGCATGTTGCATGGTGCATGGTGTCGCGTTTGCAAAGGTGGACCTCGCCATGGACGCCGGGAGTGAAGTTGCACATCATGCAGCCTATTGCGCACAGTTTGAGTCTTAAAACGACGTTTTGAGGCGGCACGAAAAGCATTATTCAACATGGTGGCTTTGCTGTTAAGGTTCCTCTCAACCACAATCCGTAGGTAGCGGTCATCCACTGCAGTAGTAGCCCTTGGGCGACCTGAGCAAGGCAGGCCATTGACATTTCCTGTCTCTCTGTATCTCCTCCACATCCGAACAACACTGCTTTGGTTCACTCTGAGACGCCTGGACATTTCCCTTGTTGAGAGCCCTTCCTATCACAAAGTAACAATGCGGACACGATCGAACCGTGGTATTGACCGTCTAGGTATGGTTGAACTACAGACAACATGAGCCGTGTACCTCCTTCCTGGTGGAATGACTGGTACTGATCGGCTGTCAGACCCCCCCTGTCTAATAGGTGCTGCTCATGCATGGTTGTATACATCTTAGGGTGGGTTTAGTGACATCTCTGAACAGTCAAAGGGACTGTGTTTGTGACACAAGACCCACAGTCAACGTCTATCTTCAGGAGTACTGGGAACCGGGGCGATGCAAAACTTTTATTGATGTGTGTAGAATGTGTACTGGGGTAGTTCTCACATGTTGACATATACCATTTCGGCTGTGCAGGATTACAAATGATTTGAGCTAGACAGTGTTTGTACTAGCTGACAGTCAACCTCAAGAGTCAGCTCTTTCAATCTGGAATCTTCCAACATGAGCTTCATGTTTTGATGGATACTGCATACTTTCACATTATGGGTACTAGCTGTATCAGCTAGAACACATTTCTTGGGTCATAACTAGCAGAATTTGGATGTCCTATTTTCAGTCCTGGATGTTCAGTTTTTAATGCTTGGCGCATTTCATCTTGATTTTCCAACACCAGTCGTTTTTGTTTACGAAACCTAAAACTATTTTCCTTGACAAACAAAATCCTTCCTCCTAGGCAAAATGCATATCTTCTCTGCTGTAGAATTCTATGACATAGTTCATAATATGTTCACTTAGGACACACCTAGGTCTCAGATTAAAAGTTGCTACAATACCACACTCTGTAACTAATTGTTTTGCTTTTCGCACTAAATAGTTTGAGGCACCAAATTAATTTTCAGTCCTTCAAATGCTGCAACATTTCAGAAGAAGTGCCAATATTTGGATCTTACTACTGCTTATGGTGCTCTTTCAACTGCATGAAGATTTCAGATCCCGCATTTATTTCAGCCTCTGCATTCTCTCCCAAACTGGATATGCATTTACTGTGTTTCCCCCCAATTTCACCTTTTTCACCAGGGAAATCCCAAAGTATGCCAGACTGTAATTTAATGTAACTATAGCAATATTTGAGGCTATAGATGTATCCAATTCATCTGAGGAGTTATACAGGTTTGTAGTTCCTAAGTGTTTTAATGTAGATGGTTCAGCCACTGGTCCTTGCTTCTGTGTAAAATTTTATCATCAGTTTAAAAGAAGACATCTATTGAGATATTCAAGATCAAAAGTTAAGGTGAGTGACCTTAAAATGTACAATGTTTCAGTTAAGTCATGTTGCATATCATTTACCTGTAGCCTGGACCTCCTGTAAGACGTTTACAAAATAGAGCCCAAAGAAATTTTGTCTTCACATCCTTAAGTACAATGCTCATCGAAACATGTTGCACAGTCAAACTCTTCTCTGTCACAGAAAGCCAATTTCACATGGGTTGATGGTTGTACAATGCCAAACATTATTATTGCCATTTAAAAGTTTTGTTTCTTTGTGTGGCGTGTTTATTATAAGATACAGAACATGTTGAGCTAGCAGCAGAAGTGTTTAGTACAGTGTTAAGACAGTTATAAGCCTTGCAAACGAACCTCAAAACTGTACATTTGTGGGGAACACAATGAATGCTTTCAATATGAAACACACAGCTGCCAATACCACAGCCATATGTCATGCACAGTTAATGGGGAATTAATGGTATTGCCCCTTCTGTGCTCAACATTGCCCCTTCTGTGCTCAACAGGTAACTTCTTTGTTTTGCTGGTCCAAGCGTAACATGCAGACTTGCTATCCAATTTAAACAATGTTCCACTGTCAAACTCCACAGTAGTCAAAGAGGCATGAATAGAATTTAACTAATACAAGAGTGACAATGCTGTCCAGTTGCTGGTTTTGGAATTTAGAGTCCACCAAATCCTCACACAGCAAGACTGATCAAGTTCTAGGAGGCAGCAGTCACCTTTGAAGATAGAACTAATATGAAATATAGTTACAACAGCCTCTCAACTGACAATTGTATGTTGAAGGTATATTGTGACATTCAACAGTGTCTGGTGCACTGTGCGTTCAGACATACTTGTACTCTGCCCAGCATTAAAGTCTGATGTTAGTTCGGTCACAGTTTGTTGCCTGTCCTATTTCACCACTCTGCCCAAAATACGATGTTGACACCTGTAATCACAGGCGGCCACTCAACCCCACGATGTCTGGATGTGGCTTCCCCTTGGTTTTGCTACTTGTTGAAGACACCCAGCACACCACTCCTCGAACACCAGACAAGTCATGCAGTTTCCAAAATGTTTGTGATGAACCTCTGGGCCATCACAATCTGCCCTCGGTCAAACTTAAATCGATTCTGCACCTTGCCCATTCTACACACAGGCAGCGTGCTCTATGATACTATATGCACCGCACATGTGTCTGACTAGCAGTCATTCCTCAACAGGTGATGCTGCTATCACCTGGATGGGTTTGTGTTGATAGTAAATCAGTGGTTATAATACTTGAACACATTTATTCCTGGATCAAAATTCTCATGACAGGCTGGACACAGCACATTATCCTAGATGAAGGAGTCATCTACAGACACTGAAGAAATGTCTTGTGTGTCCCAGCAGTGTGTAACAGGATCATTGCTCTTCATGTTAATGGCTTTACAGATAGTATTAGTCACAACCTCAGACTTTTCTGAAATGATGTAGTTTCCTTTAAGGAAAATTTCGGCAGTAAAAATAGCACCAATACCTAGTCAGTTCTCAACAAAGTATCAACCTTGTGCAAACATATAGAAGTTACACAAAGTAATTGGCCCCTGTCCACAAGCAAATTCTCATCCCTAGCACTGAGAATGTCTATTCAGTTGTTCTGATAGCGCTGCTGTCTTAGACAACTGTTGCCCAATTTATGTTGGAAGAGGCAAATGAAGAAGCAAAGTCTCGTTAGAATGTGTGAAAGACAGGGTTGCAGTAATTGCTTGCTATTCCAAACTCACAATAAAGAGAATAGAGGAGGAGGGGGAAAACATCATGGCAACTACTTCTCAAGGCTTCACTACTTTGGGAAATACACCCAAGATACATAAATATGACCATCGCTCAAGGTTTCAGTCTTAGACCTGCTGCAAATAGCCAACTGCTGCCTACAAGGCAGCAAGAGGAACAATTTATGAATGTGGGACATGCGATCAGCATATCGTCAATCCCTTCAGTCGTTATTGCCAAAAGATGAATCTTGATGACGCCACTGCTTTTATGTCCAAGCAGCTCCTTATTCGGCGCCTTGGGTCTGAATGGACGCTGCTCCATGCCTCCCTACCTCAGAAAAAATCTGAGGAAGTACCAGGAATTAAACACGAATCCTTCCCCACTGAAGGTAGTGACACTAACCGTTTTGCTATGGAGGCATTTTACAATGAAGAAGGAGAAGAAAATTTTATATGAACGCAATATTGACCAAAAGGTTGTCAGGGGATGGACACACAATTTCCATGTGACCCATGTGCTTTATTTTACATTTTCAGTATACAATAAGTGATGTCACTTGTTATACTACTTTTTTTTAACCCCTTTTTTGTCTTAAGAGATTTCCCTCCGGCAGTGCATTGTCAGACTTTTGTTTCGGTTGATGCTTTCTTTATGCCACTATTAATTTTTTTGTACCCTAGTGAGAAACAATTGATTATGAATATCTACCTTTGTCTAATTATTGTTGTACTGACATCAGTTTTCTGCTATGTAGGCAGGTTGTTTGTTCCTCTATTTCCTGAGGTCCATTGCTTCCTTTGTAATGTTGCTGTATGTGCTGCAGTCCTGTACATATCCAGGATCTGAAATCTCTTCTTCCCTTCCACGTAACTACTTAAGGCTGTTTTTATTAGCTTCTTACCCTCTTCTTTTTTAATATGCCCAATCCAGTTTCTTTTCCTTCTTTTTATTACATTCAGTAATCCTCTCTGCACTCCCACTCTTCTCAGTATCTCCTCATTTTTCAATCTAGCCATCCAACTTGCTCTTTGTAGCCTCCACCAAAAAAGCCTAGTTCTATCTTTCTTCCTCGCTGTCCACATTTCAGCACCACACAGGCTACACCTTTTGAAACATTTTATTAGACTTTTCTTCAAATATTTGTCTGCACTGCTGCAGGAAACTCCCCTTTTCTTACAAAAGGGCCTCTCTGCCACTGCTTTTCGGTTTTAATTTCTGTGATCTTCCTCGAGTCACTTTCTATTCTGCTTACTAGGTATTTAAAGCTTTGCCCATGTTCTAATATTCCTTGATTCTGCATTATCTTCACCATTTTATTTCCTGCTAGAGCCACTACTTTTGTTTTTGTTGTTTTGATTTTCAGTCTGTAACTCCTTCCTTTAGCTTGAATGGTATCCACTACATCCTGTAATACTTTTTCATCTGTTGATTTAACCCTTTAACTGCTCTGGATGTGTTAACACATGCCTTTGTACCTGTCCCTGTGTGCTCTGAATGTGTTTACTTGTGCCACCAGTCCTTCTACCTGGTACTCTGAACGTGTCTATGCATACCGCCTTAGTGGCACCTGTGACCTCATGACATGTTGATATGCACTGCCGCTTCTTCCCCTGTGGCCTCTGGCAGCATTAACGCGCCCAGTCGTATATTCATGCCGAGTGCCTAGTAGCTGTTCAGAGTTCTGCCGGCACAGTTGAAGTCTCTTGAGTGTTTGATGCTGTATTCTTGCGCTGCAGTTTTCGTCTATGCTTTTACAGACTGTTGATGCTGTTAACGTTATGAAAAGAAAATGGCATGCAGTCATGGTTGTACAGATGAAGAAATCATCGAAATTCTCACTAGAAGCAACAGTGAGAATGAAGTTTTTGACAGCGATGATAGTAATTATTCTTCGACTGAATCTTGAATTAACAGTCCTGTGCCGAGTACTTCAGCTGGAACAATGCATCTGTCAACAAGGGAGGGATATCATTCAGAATCTGATGGGCCTGAGAGTGATAATGAAGCGCCAGTGGAAAGAGCTTGCTTTAGTGACACGTTTTACTAGAAGAAAAGTGATTTTTGTCCATTTATGCACGCGTTTGATGCTTCACCTTCTGGACACAAGTGTGGTTTAGGGCCAGATTCGAGTGTTTTGTTATATTTCCTGACATTTTTAATAGAAGAACTGATGAAATTTGTAACAGATGAAACCAACAGATTTTTTATATATACGAAAGAAAATACGCCAGAATCAGAGCATTCTCGTTTGTCCAAACAGAAAGAAACGGGTTTTGAGGAACTGCATTCCTTTGTCGCTGTTTGTATGCTAATAGCTCGTGTGAAAAAGCTGAAAATCAGTGACTATTGGTCCACAGACATACTCTTGAACACTCCCGTTTTTGGCGAAATTGTGTCCAGGGACCGTTTTCTGTTAATTTTAGGAATGCTTCACTTCAGTGAGAACTCTGTCAGCAATGAAGGAGACAGGTTATTTAAAATTAGGTATATTGTTGATAAAATTTGCACAACATTTTGCAGCACATTTCATCCGTACCAAAAGCTCTGCAACCCTCCAAAAGAAGTAGGTTTGGAATAAAAACATTTGTGCTATGCAACTGCACTGCAACAAACACAGACATTCACAACACATGGAAGACGAGTCTTGCTTTTGGGTGGTTGTGTGTATTTTATGTAAGTAAATGAATAAGGTAATGCATTAAAAACATTCATACTTACAGTTCTGTCACTATGCATTAATTCCATGATAACATCAGCAACATCAGAGAGCATGTAGGAATGCAAGTAGAAGACACAAGCATGGATTAAATTACTAATGAGAGTCTGTCCATGTTCACGAATGATACCTTCAACAAGACTTTTTCGTATTTTGAAATCTGCTTCCTCCTGGAAACCAAACAATAAGTGTTCTTACATCACAGCATTTACAAAAACAAAGCACATTGCATGGAATAAAGATGTCACCTAAGATTAGCAAATGTCAATGGACATTATGGTTGGCCTTGATATCAACAAAAAACGAGAGAGACAAATATGGGTGGGGATGGGGGCTATAATTGTATACTTGATGGCTAACATTCAATAAAGATTGAAATTTCTCATAATTAGAGACAGAACAGAGCGATCTGCATATATTATCGATGAGCTTTAATAATCAAGATCTCCTTCAGTACCATTTATTCTTGATGACCGGTTTCAAATTGAAGACTCTCATCCTCTGAGCTTCTAAAAACTTTTTATATGTCCTGTTTCATTATGACTGTATCACACATGACATGTTGACATCATAGTGGATAATATGTAGCACATTCCACACAAGTTTGTTAAAAACAGCAACAGGTTTCGCACAAATAAAAACAATACAGCTAAAAAGCATTCTGTGTACAGAGTTCAACACCATTCTTCATAAATTTTGGATTCACGATGTATTTCACTCGTCATGTAGATGTAAACATGTGCACAAATATGCACTGTTGTATTTGTGAGAACCTCTTTTCATTTTTGAGAAACCTGTGTGGAATGTGCTACATATTATACACTATCATGGCAACATGGCCTGTGTGACACAGCCTTTATGGAACAGGACATCATTCAACTCAAACAGGTATCAGACTTGATGTGGAAATAAAGGAGAATATTTCTGTTATAAATAACTTGATATGAAAACAGTTGGCAACTGTAGATCTCATTCACCCTTTAAACTTCAATAAATATTTCACTTTCTCTTACCTCTCGAGCTCTTCCTGAGTGTATCAGATCATAAAAAAACTTCATTACTGATGCATTGGCATCTCTATGATCTAACGTGCATGCAAGTAATGCACATTGTAAAATAGATGTCAATGCTGCACTTTGCAGAAATGCCACTGGTGCTCTCTGTAAGAACCTGTAATGTAAAATGTGGAACAAACTGTTACTGAAAAAGTTGTACATGTCAAAAGTATTAAGGCACTCCATATTCACAGAAATTATATTTTGCAACTAATAGCCCCGTGTGTCCGTTTAATAATGATTCAGCACTACACTAGCATATATACATTTTTTCACAGCCAAAGTGATCTTTCATAAGAGCAATTCAAATACGTGATAATTGGTTGGTTGGTTTGGGGAAGGAGACCAGACAGCGTGGTCATCGGTCTCATTGGATTAGGGAAGGAAGTCGGCCGTGCCCTTTCAGAGGAACCATCCCGGCATTTGCCTGGAGTGATTTAGGGAAATCACGGAAAACCTAAATCAGGATGGCCGGACGCGGGATTGAACCGTCGTCCTTCCGAATGCGAGTCAAATACGTGATAATATGGAAGAGCTTAAAACAAATGGGCTTGTCTTCATTGTGAATGTTGTAGTGAGGAACTATACAAAACAGAGAGAGGAAAGCGACGGAGGAAGAACAAGGAAAATTCATAAAAGAATAAAATAAAATAAAGCCATCATCAACAAAGAGGTTGGTTTGGGAACCACAGTGCTTTACTGTGCATCATCCTATTAAAAGTAGTATACTGTTGCCTTCCTACGATCTTTGATCTGACTTAACCAGCACTGTCAGAGATGAAAACTAACAGAGGAAAGTCCTAGGATTTACGGGGAATTGAATCAAAAGCATTTAGATCCATAGACTGCACATTACAACTGAGACACATGAGTAATACGCTTCAGCCAGTCAATAAAGACCAGTAGGGAACTTCTCTGCATCAATATTTAACCCTTTGACTGCTGGAGGACAACCATCTGCTTAACATGCTGAGGCCCGTGGCATAATCCAGCTACCTTTGCTAAGTGCCTGTTCCTTGAGCCGCCGCTGAGGTCAGAGCAGCTCGCCCTGCCCCACTCACCCTGTGCTGAATGTTTCTGGAGTGACTATGACTCCAGGCGAAGCACTCTGCCCTCTCACAGCTGATACAGAACAAATGCTCTCTGAAAATGAACTACTGCAGAATCAAACCGAATCCTTCAAACTACTTTCTATCACTAAGTAGTTTGTTTGTTTACACGATTTTTGTAGCTTATGCTGAAAGTGATGTGATTCGTTAGATTTACTTCAATTGTTTACTGTTCTTTCTTGCATACCTGTTTATAACATGTGCATTTCTCTATGGGTTCCTCACTGTACTACCTCAAAAACGAATAAATTAAGCCACAGATTACTGTATGTTGTTTTTGTTGTTCAAAATGTCGTATTACATTGTTTATAGGAGAAAGCAACATACGGATCATCTTTCATATTGCACTATAACATCGAAATTTACTGTGAGCAATGGTAAGAACAATTTCCATTTGGGTTTGGACTGGCACTGGTGAACTTAAACATATATTTTTATTTTGTTTTTTACTTTTTTATAATTTTGTTTTTGTTTTCAAAGTTTCTTTCTGATAGCGGTCTTGTATTTGTTCTGTGCTGTGATTAGTAATTTATTTTTAGTGTGGTAATTTTCAAAACAGGATATGCCACACAATGGTATCTTGCAAATTTTACATTTGTACCTGCTTTCTCGACACTTTCTGTTCCAGCATCTACGTGTTAGCATACTTTTCTTGGAATGCTCACTTGTTATAATGTTTGGAAAATGTCCTTGATGTTTGGAAAATGCCCTCCCACAAACCTTAGAGGATTTTCATCAGGACACCTTCCCCTGGCAGCTTTTCTGTGCTCTGATGCATGTGTTTTCATAAGTTCCCTTACTTGCGACAGATGAAACTACGCTATCAGCATTTTATGACATGTTAGTGACCTGTGTAGGACATGAGCATTTAAAACAAACAGATCGAGAACATGAGAAAAGAATAACTTATACCACTTCATTGTTTTCTGTATACATTCAGCAGAGCTAAGCACTGTATCAGAAGGATCAATCACTCCCAAATTCAAGTTATAATCTACACTGTTTTGTGGTTTCTTAATTTTCTCTCCAGTATTTCTTTCAGTCTTTCCTGTGCCAATGATTTATGTGGTGTTACCTGTGATCAACATCCACAATTCCGTTTTGAAACAACACTTATGGTAAGCATTGTATTAGTACACATGAATTGAATATCTCCTTTTTTCAGTTTCTTCTGAAGTTTTGGCATGTGGTGTCTGTTCTTATGGACAATACGACATGCGTTGGCCCCGTGACAGTGAAGCCAGGAAAATAAGTCTGGGCTTGAGTAGCAATTTTTGATGTAGAAGGTAAGTCCAAGTTCTAAATAGGGCTTTATAAGTGTAGCCACTACATTATCACATTTCCCCAAACTGTGTAACTCAGTCTCTGTTGATGTTCCTGTATAAACAGTGAAATATAGGACATAGCCAGTCTTACAATCACATAACACAAATATTTTTATTACAAATCTACTCAGTTTCAATAGAATGAATTGTCTGAAAGATAAGTGTCCTTTGAGTAGTAACAAAATTTCATCATTGCCTAGTTTCCGTTGTGGATTAAATGCATAACAGAAAGCGGTACGAATTTTATCAACAATGTTCCTAATTTTGAATAATCTGTTTTCTCCAGTATTGGCAGAGTTGTTGCTGAAATGTAACATTCTCATAAGTAACAAAATGTGGTCTCTTGACATAAGCTCACTAAAAATTGGAGTATTGAGAAGAACATCTCTGGTCCAGTATTCACCAATTTTCAGTTTTTTCATGAAAGGCATCAGAAGACAAACAGCTATGAAACAACACATTTCTTCACATTCAATATGTTTCCACTTTGATATTCGACAATGAACTGATTCTGGAGTATTCTCCTTGGTGAATAAATAAAACCGAATTGTTTCATCAGCTATATATTTCATATTTCAACAGTTCTTCTGTAAAGAATAACATGAAAACTGACAGAATACTTGGCCCATTCCCGATTTGACACACACATCCCAATAGCATATCATCAAATGGGAGAGTAACTGGCTGATAATCATTTTCTTTCCAGTCAAATTTATCACTAAGGCGTGATATCTTCATAGGTGTTTCCCTATCACTTTCCGATTCTTCAGATTCATAACAACTAACACCTCTTGCTGAAATGTGAGAATGAACTGACACACCTGCTGACATGGACAGTTTATGACTAAAGCTTTCACGTCTATGGAAGAGCTATCACTTTTATCAAAATCAAGTAGTTCATTATCACTGTTGTTCCTAGTGATAATCTCCACGATTTCTTCCTCAATGCACCCACAACGCCTTGGCATTTTCTTTGTAAAATACAGGATGCGAAGAACACTGATGTAAATTCCAATGAACAGTTAACTGCAGTGTGAAATCTAGGCTCACAACAGACAAAGAATCTGATGACAAACTGGCGGCCAGAACTGCAAAAGGCTACTGAGACATGGGGCAGAAAGTCTGCTGTGCAACTTATCTCGTCATCAGCACTCAGGCAGCAGTTCGTCTATACGCATCTGCGCTAAGGGGCCGCCAAATGGGTGCGACTTAGCTCGTCAACTGCACTAAGGGGAAAACTGGCGGCTGTGACTGAACTCAACATTAGCACCCAGGACACAGCAGGCAGCACGACGTGTAAACTTGTTAACAGCAGTCGAAGAGTTAAGCATTACTGCAAGTGTTTCCTTATCAATACTGTGTAGACACAGTTAAGCAATACCAAAATGTTTGAAGTTAAATTATTCAGAATATCTTGAACAAGTAATACTCTGTAGCTTATAAGTAATGGAGATGTGACATGTATTTTAGCTAAAAAATACCCACTACACTAAATCATTATTTTCATTTTTCCCCCCCGAGAAAAACTATAAAAAAATAAACATTAATAAAATCATTAAAATTCTAGCATTTCACACTTAAAAATTCTATTATATCCATTTAAGTAATCAACAATACAAGTTACCACTTTATTTTATCTATTTTGGTTAGAGAACACCACAGCTGTTTTTGTAAATTGCACTGTAGGAAATACTGCAACCAGCCACAAATTTTTTCGAATAATTTTATTGTACCATGACTAGTTTCAAGCCTGAGCGCATCATCAGATGTTAACATTGACTTCTTTGCAAGTTTTACATTTTTGTCCTAAAACATAATAAAGTTTTTGATTACATAGTTTTACATTATATATATAATTTTTGGCCCAACACAGAAACACAGAGATAAGGATCGAAGCAAACTTAAAGATATTACATTTTGCTACAAACGGAGTACAGATGACTTTGTTTGAGGAATTAGAAATATACAACTTCAATAAACCTGACAGCAATGATCAACTAGAATTGAAAAACCAAATGTACCACCAAAATTTCATACAACTACAACTCCTGTAACTTAAAATGTCAGAAATAATAATTAACTGACAAAAAGAAAAATCTTGATTGGCATTAGCATCATCTTTAAAACCTAAATAATTAAATGTCTAACTGTATAAAATTATCAGTACTATAAAGCAGTAGCTTTGAAGTAATCAACAAGTGTGCCATATCTGTACACATATCACTTTCTTTGTCACACCAAATCAGCAGTTAATGAAAACAAATATATCTACCATCTTGTATTTATTTCAGTTCATTGATCAGGATGGATTGTAAAAGAAAATCAAAACTGTGTCTTATAATATGTAAAGGAGGGCTTTTCATCAAGTAAGTACAATGTATATAGCATATATGAGTGTAAAAAATATGTAATCACAAAAACTTCATTATATTTTAAGATGCAAATGTAAAACTTGCAAAGAAACTAATGTTACCATCCAGTGATGAGCTCAGGCCAGAAACATATAATATACAATAAAGTCATTGAAAATGTTGCTGGTTGCAGTATTTCCTACAATGTAAAATACTAGTTACATAATGAAATAATTCTAGCAGAGTTTCTAATGCTGCTAATCAATTTTTGTCCCTCTTGCAATACTTTCCTGGCTTTTCTCTACTGCATTTCTTTGCACCACCCAAGTGACATACGTTATCTATTTTTGTAGTATCAATGTGTTTGCATTTGTTGCACCCTTTAGCAAGATCATAATAGAATACCTCACCTGCCAAACTGTAATATCTACTTTTTCTGCTTTGCACTTCTTGTACACTTATTATTTCGTTCATATTCTCACAATCAATATCTTTCAGGAACTTCAGTCATTGTTAATACTAATTAGTTAATTTTGTCTTCTTCTTTCTTGGTTGCTGACTGTCTCATTTAGCCCTTTTCTCTAATTTAATCTCATCCTTCACTTGTTAAGTTTTCTTTCAACATATTCACTCTCTTCTATTATCAAGATGAATGGACTTCCTCCTTCTCATCTGTTTCTTTTCCTTGCTGTTCTTTCTGTTTCCTTCT
The DNA here is from genome assembly GCF_023864275.1 of Schistocerca cancellata. Lineage (NCBI taxonomy): Eukaryota > Metazoa > Arthropoda > Insecta > Orthoptera > Acrididae > Schistocerca > Schistocerca cancellata. The sequence goes on from NC_064632.1 coordinate 198,196,207, forward strand.
TTTAAATTCACAACTGGCAAGATCTCCACCTTTTTTATGTTTATGTTTTGGCATACCGTTAAACTTTAATATTTCTCAACCCATTAAAATTCCACTTAAAACACTGCTCAATACTTTAAAGAATTCACTTTAAATTTATTTCACTTGCTATAACTTTCAATTTTCCTTGATCTGCTCTACTCGACTTCCAAAAGTAGACTGATCTACAGAATTACACCATTCTGAGCTGGAATATATCCCTAACACAACAGGATAATGAAACATTTGTGAACATTCGCAAACATTCTGGAAGACTCTTTGACACCCACATCTTCAAACCCAACCTCTGCAGCTCCAAACCTAAATCTCCAAAATGTCCTTCATGAATGGGGAATGGAAGGGTACCAAACCCAATGACACCCATGGGTGTAATGTGGGAGTTTGGAGAGTTATAGCAGCACGCACCATTCCTGGCTTCAACTGTAACTATGGGCAAGTACCTATGATCAGCAGCAACAGCGTTACAGAAGACAACATCTCTTTCACACTACATTTATCTCTAATGCATAGTGCTTTGTATTACTTAATGTGAGTACTACTTTTTCATACAATTTAACTTGCCTTATTTCCTGTTTTCTTAGCACATCCCAAAGATGTTTGCCAGTAACATTATATGTATGTTAGTTTTAATCAGCATATTAATGGTGGATATTATGTTTTTGTCACTGGCAATGTGCTTAATATCCAAAGATGTCGATTCAGTTGTTTATGTAACACATTATGTAATTTCATTTCTAACTTACTTTATATGTGTTAACAGAAAAATAAATAACAATAAAGGGCAGTTTATGTCTGTGTATGGCATATTTCCAATAAATTATTTAGGCTTGTTGTCATCAGTGATTGAACTGCTGTTCACAGGTTTCTTTTAGTTGATGTGTGTACTTTACATTTACCAATGTATCAGTAACATAAATGACATGCAGTGTTAACAGTTATTAGATATATACTGAGATTCTACTGCCATTTAAGCAGGACTATTAGCTTTTGTTGTGTTTACAAGGGAACAGAGGTTTATGTAAGAGTAATATCCACATATTATTTGTGTTGTCTTACTTTTTCTTCCGTTCTGTTACAAGTTGTTGACATCCTTGAAAGTTTCCATAGATCCTTTAAATAACAAGTGTGCTAATAATCAACATGTAAATAAATTATATGGATAATAGAAATAAGGTAAGAAAAGTTTTGGCAGAATGAAAATAATTTAGGGGTAAAGGATACCACTCACTTAACAGTAGAAGCCCTGAGTTGTCGACAGGCACACAAAATTAAAGCTTTGGTAGCTTTCACACAAATCCTTTAATGAGCTACAGTTCATGGCCAAAAAAGGCATGCATGTGAACCCAAACATATGTGCGCACATGCAGTTGCACTGTGCTAGCTGAGACTAGAGTTTGGGAGGTACACTTGGGGGAGGGGTTATGTTGGGAGGAGGGGGGGGGGTGGTAGAGCAGTAGATGGAGAAAGACAGGGAGAGTGGGAAAGGGGTAGTCAACACCTCAGAAGAAGGCAGGAGATGAGTGGGATAGAGATGTGGGAGAGACAGACAGTAGGAGGTGACAGTACAGATGAGGGAGAAACTGTCGGGTCGAGTGTGTGGGTGCAGTGGGTTAGTCACAAATGAAGCCACGACATTACAGAAAGAAGGATGTGTTGCAAGGATAACTCTCATCTGCATAGCTCAGGAAAGCTGGTGCTGGGGAAGGTCCAGATGGCACTAATTATGAAGCAGCCACTGAACTCAAGTGTGAGTGCTCAGCAGTGTGGAACTTGCAAATGTTGTGGTCAACAGCATGTTCCACCCATGGGAGATCAACTCCGCTCTTGACCACAGTTTGCCAGTGCCCATTCATTCTGGTGGACAGCTGGTTGCTGATGACGCCAACATAAAATGCTGTTTAGAAATTTCAACAGAGCTGGTATACGACATGCCTGCTTTCACAGGTAGCCCTGCCTCCGATGCGCTAAGACAAGCCTGAGAGTGGACTGTAGTAGGAAATTCAGGGTAGGTGAATTGGGCATGTCTTGCACAGGGATATGATTTTTATGGCAAGGGATGAATCAGGATGTTCCGTAGGGTGAGTGGGTGGCAGAATACTACTTTAGGAGGTTTAGAATGTCCCTCATTTTCAGCCATGACTGTAGACAGTAGGAGTCCTTACGAAGGGCACAGTTGAGATGCTACAGTCCTTTGCCAGGGCTTCTACTATCTAATCATCATGCCCAGAAATGACATATCCTAGCCCCAATCCTCCCTACCCCTCCTTAAGTGATATTCCGCCACACACCCAACCTACACATGTATACAGTATATGTATTATTCTTAGTTCATCGAAGGGTTCGTCCAAAAGCTAGCAAAGCTTTCATTCCATTTTATGTGCCTGTTGACAACTCAACACATCTGCTATGTAGTGAGTGGTCCCCTTTACTCGTGAATTATTGGTACGGATAATATATTGGATGTTTCAGAAGTGACGGTCAATATTCAGGGACATGACAATGATCATTTGAAACAAAAAAGTCAAGTAAACATGTGCTCTAAAATGCATACCTTAAGAGCTATGAGCAATTCCTGATCTTCGATACTATGAAACAAATCTCTTCTACTGCTAGCTCTTTGCTGGGAAGTGGTAGTATGGCCCAAAACAAGAAAAAAAGTTCAGTAACAATTTACTCTAAAATGCACACCTTATGAGCATGAGCACTCTTTCATCTTCACCACTTTGGAACACATATTTACTGGATTTTTTTCCTTGTTTTGGTGCATACTACTACTTCCCAATTTATGGAAAGCGAAGATCCTACACTAGAAGAGATTTGTTTCACATATCGAAGATCAAGAATTGCTCATAGCTCTTAAGGTATGTGTTTTAGAGCCCACGTTTACTTCATGTTTTGTTTCAAATGATCATCCTGTCATACCGCTGAATATTGACTATCACTTCTGAAAAACCCTCTGTATACCACGAAACATTGCTGAAGCACGTCAGAATTTCTTGTACATCTTTCTGTATTTTCTTTCATGGTTCAGAAACCTATTATTTCCAGAATATCTCATCATGCTAAGTGATGTATTTTTACAGGTACATAGGATGCGGTACACTTCACTGGTATTTGGGTAGTGTAGTTGACAATCTTGGCAAGTGGTTCCAGTAAATTTGTTATGCAAACTGAGTATTCATATGGGTGTCAGAACCCACACCCACATTCATACCTGCACCTGCACCCATAAACAGGAGGATAGTTGTGACATAGGGTGCAGAACGTATTGCAGGGAAAGAGGAGAAACTGCTGATAAAACAGTGAGAGTCTGTATGCGCTGCCAGTCATCCTCAGGGAGCCATTGAAGACTGATGAAAATGTCCTCCACTACACAATATATAGAGTGCAGTGAATATTCTGCATATGCGTCAGAATCAAGTTGGCAGGTGGATCACAGTACCTAGCAGCAGTGCCCTCGCTGGTGAACTGCGGAACTCAAGCTGTCCTCTGGGTTGCCACTCAGTGATGTCATGGATGTACTGTGTCATCATTGATAAGAGCAAATCATGGAGATGGTACTGTTACATACCCTGTCCAACTGGTAGGTATTATCACAGTTTATCTGATTTTCCAACAGTACTATTTCCACAGAGTCTTTAATAATGGAGTCACAAGATGATGTTTCTGTGATCAGAATAATTGTTTTATCATACTCCACTGCTACCTTAAACAAAACATTACCAATAAAGGGAAGATAAGCTGAAGATTTTGCTGGCAAGTTCTCCCTTTATGCAGTTCCTGGCTCTTGGTTTTAACTTATAGAGTCCTGTTAATCTGCTGAGTACAATATCCAAATTGGTAGACAACCTTTTTATAGAGGATTTCAAGGAGAGAGCAACCGAATCAGCTGCTTTTAAACCAACTGTATTTTGGAGATACGTGGACAAAACTTTCATAATGTGGCCTCATGGAGAAGATAAATCAGTGGAGTTTCTACTACACCTCAACTCCATTCATAACAACATCCAGTTCACTATGGAAATAGAGAAAGATGTTGTCTGCCTTTCTTGGATGTCTTGGTTAGCCAGAAAAACAATGGCTCTCTGGGACAATCAGTTTATAGTAAGTAAACTCATACCAATTTGTAATTACAAGTGTCTACTTGTCATACCCGATGCAAACTATGCATGTACTTAACACACTTGCACACAGAGCTAACACGGTCTCAGATCTAGGTAACTGCCTAAAAGGCTTTCCCACCTAAAGGCAGTGCAGTGTTCAGAGAAAATGAAAATTCTATCTGGCAGATTAACAGGGCTCAATCAGTTGAAACCAGGAATCAAGAAGTGGATAAAGAGGAGAACATGCTGGCTAAATCTTTAGCTTATCTTTCTTTTGTTGGCAACATTTTGTAAATTTCAGATGGTTTTCCACCCACCATCTAAGATAGAAGGCCTTCTGGGATCAGTGAAGGACAATCTCTTATTGTAAAAGGCTGGAATTTACAAAAACAATTCTGACCACAGCAACAGCTTTTTGGGACTCATTATTAAATAATTCAGAAAATCTGATGAAACTTGATAGTGGCCACAAGCTGGACAGTGCATGGAACTCTTTATCTCCACGACTTGCTCAAAAAATCACTGAGACTCTTTTAGATTTGTCTAAGATCTTTGATTCTGTGAACCATTCAGTACTTGAATCCAAATTAGGAACTCATGGCATAAGAGGTGTGGTACTAAATTTCTAAAGTTCTTACTTCTGCAAGAAAATGTGCCAAACTATGCTATAAGACTGACAGGAAAATCAACAGACAGGACTCTCACCTGTGGAGTCCCATAGGTATGTATTCTTGGGCCATTTTTGTTCTTTGTATAATATATTAATGACGTAACACTGCCATAAAATTTGATGTTTGTGAACTATGCTGACAACGCATCATTTATTATCTGAGGTTGTACTGAACAGATAGCAGCATTTTGAAACAATAAAGAGAGCTTTGGCCACATCACAGAATATCTAATACAGAATAAATACCTTAGGAGTAAAGGAGATATAGGATTTGGAATAAATCCTTTCTTGAGCTAGAGTGTGTACACGCAGAAGACAGTTGTGATGTAATTCTTGCTAAATTATAATTAATCTCATGTGGACACAATTAGCAAGTCACTTCTGCAGCTGAAACACCAGATAAAAATAAATTTCTAGGCATTTTACTAGGTGAAAATCTTCTGTAGAGAGAGCATGTCAGCTACCTCTGTAATTGGCTACTGGCTCACTAAAACAAATATAACAACTTACCCTGTCCTAAAATATATATGCTTTAGCCTGCCCACATTTGAGATACTGGACTGAAATTTGCAGTGAGGTTCTCACAGTCTACCTGTATAGGATATTCAGGCTTCAGAAGACAGTACACACAATAATTTCTAATAATGGCAAATATCAATCCTGTACTGATTTCATCAAATATAATTTACTGACTGTATGTAACCTGTGTATGCCCTTAAAATAATTATGTTTGTAAAAGAGAATTAAAAAATAAACACAATGAATAGAGACATTCATCATCATAGAGCATGAGCCAGATGAGATTATCAAAGATTAATGAGAAATAAAAGAACAAAAACAATCAATTTAATTGGACAGATATAATAGATATTGGATTTATCTATCTAATTAAATTATTTTGGGAAATAAAGGAGCTACAGATCACAGCCTACTTCCTGATGGAAGACAGTTCTATAACAAGTTGCCAAATAGTATAACGCAACTCCATGGAAATCATCTTAAGAGCAGAACAGTTGTTAATTAAAAGATGGTTATCATCACTCGAAATGTTCTGAATGCCATTATTTATAGTGCTATTTTTGTATATAGTAAATCAGTGGCAGCAGGTATTTACATAACAATATAAATGTGCTACTCATTATACACATTATTTATATTTATGGTATGATGATATTGTTCTAAAGGCACAAAACATGATGAGTCTTTGATATAAGTTACCATGGACAAATAAGTAAGAATTATTATTATTATTATTATTATTATTATTATTATTATTATAGAAACTTGCTGCACAATTAAAACTTAGTGATGGACTGGAACTTAAAACAGTGACCTTTCCCAAGTGAGGCACTACCAACTCAGTCATTTGTGTGTGCAACATAACTAAATTCAAAGTTTCAGTCTTGATCTCTTTCCTATTGGCAGGGTTTCTTTCTCATAAACTCCTCAAAGAAACTAATCCACAACATGCACTTCACCCACAAGGTATTGCCTCTAGTGCAACTTCACAAGGTGCTTATCAATGAGGAAACTTACATTCTTAAGAACTTATTACCCAAAGCAATGGACACAAACATTAAACCTGTCATTTGAGAGCAAAGTTAGACAAGACTTTTAGCGAAAGGTCTCCTAGGTTGTAAGCAATGCTCAAATAAAAGTTCTAGCCACATAATCTCAGAAAGGGTACCAAACATAATTTTTGTAGGAATAAGCAAAAAATCTGAGCTCTTTGCACATAATGATGTGTAAGCCAGTGGTCATACAGTAGAAGACTGCTGTTGTGTACAGACAACACTAAGTGCCAAAGATAACTGTTATAGATTGGTAAGAAATGGTGACTCTTGATGACGTTTAGCAATGAAATCCTACCTTTTGTTGTGTGTTCTGGCAGTAGTGGTCTTATCTTAAAGCAAGAATGCAAACATGTAAAGAAACAGGCCCACTCACCTATTTGAAAGATGTTAACCCTTTTAGTGCCAAATACGATCTGATCGTGATCCAGATTTTCGGCGAAAAATGCCAGTAACGATCTGATCGTGATGCAGTTCTCATTCATTTTTTCCGCGCTTAAAGGCAAAGTTGTTAGTATTTCCTAGCCAAGACGCAGAAGGAAGGTCGAAGGCACAGCATATCGATCTTCTTTTCGATTGTCAGTGCGATATTTCGAGTAAAATAAACTTCTCTGGTGGTGTTTATTTACCGACTATTTCGCGGCAGCATGGCGTCGTCAAGTAAGAAGTTGCGGTTCGATACACGTGATTTAGACAATAATTTGATAAGTAGTGGAAGTGAAGATGAATTTGCAGGATTTGCAGAAAGTGAATCGAATTATGAAATGTCAGGTGGAGAAGAGGACTCGTCGTTTTCTTCTTCAAGTGACGATTGTGCGTCAGCAAATGACGACAACGATGACCAAACGCAACTAAATTGCAGTGAAAATACTTTTGTTGAAGTAATGGATGAGGCATCAGATAATCCACCTCCTCCAAGCTTTGTGTATGCAGAAGTACCAGGCCCTAAACATATACCAGCAAACGCCACACCAATTGATTTTTTCAATTTGTTCTTCTCACTGCAGCTTTTTACGATTATGGTGACAGAGACTAACAGATATGCTCGCCAGGTGATTCAGTCTACGCATTTATCGCCAAATTCGAGAATCAAACAGTGGCAACCAACAACTGTAGCAGAAATGAGGGCTTTTATAGCAGTAATTTTGAATATGGGACTGATAAAAAAACTGATGATTTTTAGTTATTGGTCAACTGATGCAAACCTGTTGACACCGTGGTTTTCACAAATGTTTTCACGCAACAGGTTTCAGTTGTTGCTGCGGTTTTTCCATTTTGTAGACAATTCGAAACTTCACCCTCCTGGTCACCCATTATATGATCCAACAGCCAAGTTTCAAGTGTTGGTGGATATTGCCAACAATGCTTTCCGTCGCTACTACACTCCACACCAGCAACTGAGTGTCGATGAAAGTCTTGTTGGGACAAAGGCGCACTCACAGCTAATCCAGTACCTTCCCAATAAACATCATCACAGATGGGGAGTCAAATTTTGGATGCTGTGTGATTCAGTCGTAAATTACTGCCTGGGGTTTTATGCATACCGTGGTGCAAAATGTGATGATGACAAAAACGAAATAAAAGAGAATGGCCTGGGATATGTAGTTGTCATGAAACTACTAGCTCTTGGGAGCTACATGCAAAAAGGTTGCCATGTGTTTTGCGATAACTTTTTTACATCTATTCCTCTAGCAGAAAAGCTGTATTCAGTTGGCACTTATCTAACAGGAACAATTAGAAGAAACAGAAAATTCCTGCCACGTGGTCTTCTGTCAAATTATGCTGTAGGTCAGCTAAAGTTTTTCAAGAAATCTTTTATACTTCTCTGTGGCTTCAGACAGAAGAAATCACAGAGAAATCCAGTCCTCCTTGTGAGTACATCATCCTCTGCTACATCATCAGAAAAGACAATTCACAATAGACAGTCGGTCAAGAAACCGGATGTTATTTTTGATTATAATAAGTATATGGGTGGCATTGACTCATCTGATATGATGGCATACTGCTATTTAGATGAGAGGAGGACTGTCAAGATGTGGAAGAAGGTAGTGTTCAGCATAATTGCCAGGATGTTGCTGAATGCATATGTTTTGTATAAGGAAAGCCTAAACCCCAGCGACAAACCACTGACACGGCTGAAGTTTAACAGCATAATCATTTGCAAACTTTCTAAACAGTGGTTTCAGGCAAGGACTGCAACCACAAGTGCAATAGATATAAATGTACCTGCTCCAACAGTATATGGTGTAGAGACTCTTCCAGGGAGAAAGGAACGCTACTGTAGTGTTTGTTCTACGAAGGATAAGAAGCGGCGTTCACGAACAGTGTGTGTTTGTTGCAAGAAAGGACTGCATCCTTCATGTGTTGGTCAGCATGTGTGCAAGTAGTTGTCATAACTGCAACCTCACATTTGTCAGTGATTTATGACTGAAGAACTGAGAACACGTTCAGAGCAAAACAATTTTTTTTTTTAATGTTATGTTCTTTTTGATTTTTTTCCTTAGTGAAATAAAAAAAATTTTGTATTCCTTTATGGTGTTTTTGTTAAGGAAACTACAGAGATTCTATATATACCTGAAATTTTTGAGTATATCATCATTTGATGGGTCTCAGAGTAAACTGAAATCAAAGTTTTAATTTTTTTCGATAAACCCCATCATTAAAATAATTTTTTTCTCTGAAAATATGTTCTTTGACAATGTGTATTGCACATATTACTGTAGGCATCAGCATTCCCTAAAAATTAAAAAAAAATTACATTCCTTTATGCATTAGTTAAGATTTTATTGCAAGTATGGCAGAGGTCTGCATTTTACTGTAAAATCGCATGGCACTTTTAACATGATCTTTTGAGAAAACGTCTGGCATTAAAAGGGTTAAAAATACTAGAGATTTTTAGCAACGTATTTCAGAACCAGTTAAAGGATAAAAACATTCTTACAAATGCCCAGAAACATGACAAAACAATTATCTCCATGCAGTTACAAGAAATTATTGAGCTGGTAAGTAATCACCAGAAGCTTTCCACAACAACACAAATTGAAGTACTATGCACAAAATAAACAGATCTTGAAAACTCAGACATACAGCCCAGAGTTTTCATTGTATGACTTCCATCTCTGCAAGCTACTAGAGAAGTAGAGAGAGATAAAGAAGAGATGGAGCTTAATAGCTAGTTGTGGACAAGTGAGAAAAATGGCAAGGTCACAGATTCAGAAAAGTGGCAGAGCGAACAGTATACAAGCTCAGATTGGGTAGGGCAACAGTGGTGTCCCTTTCATGGACCCATCCTCACATTTGCCTTAAGCAATTTAGGGAAATCATGCAAAACCTAAAACTGGATAGCCAGAAAGGAATTTGAGCTGTCATCCTACAAAATACAAATTCAGTGTAAATGGATAGATAAAAAACCTACTCACAACACGGCAGCAGTGGAAAAAAACACACACACACACACACACACACACACACACACACACACACACACAACTTCTACCAGCTTTTGGAGCCAGTGGCTCCTTCTTCTGGCAGGAGAGTTGAAGGGGAAGGAAGAGGGAAAGGACTGGAGAGGTTTAGGGAAAGGGGTAGTTCAGAAAAGTCACCCAGAACCTGGGGTCACGTGAGACTTACTGGACAGTATAACAGACAGTCTGACTGCTGGGGACTGCACCAGACAAAATTTGAAAACCTCAGAGCTTAATGTTGGAAGACAGGGTAATATGCAAGACAGAGATTACTACTAAATCATCATGCATGAATTAATAAGATTGAAAAGCTAACTGCTTTGTATGTAACAGAGGTGGGAGGGGGGACGGCGGACAGACAAGTCAGAGAATGAAAGATGTAGAAAACTAAAATGGAGTGAAGAAAGGAGTAGTTACTGTCAATAAATGCTGAGACAGAAGAAATTAACGTAATTTAAGGCCAAATGGGTGGCAAGAAACAAGGACATGTTGTAGTGCTAATTCCCACCAGCGTAGTTCTGAGAAAATGGTGTCTGGGCGGAAGGATCCAGATGGGCACCTATGGTGAAACAGGCACTGTGGTCATGACTGTCACATTGTGCAGCATGCGCTGCAACAAGATATAGTGTGTTGCCTATATACACCCTCTGCCTATGCCCACTCATCCTGACTGATAACTGGGTGGTAGCCATGCTGACGTAGAAGACCAAACAGTGTTTACGTAACAGCTCGTATACGACATGCCACTTCACAGGTGACTCTCACTTTGCCACTTAGAGGGCTGGAAAAGGTGATGGTAGGAGGGTGCATAGGGCAAGTCTTGCAGCGGGGATGGCCACAGGGGTAGGAGAAAGATATTGCGGAGGTTTGGAGGGTGATGAAAAGCTATTCTAGGTGTGGTGGGTAAAATCTTAGACAGAATGGATCTCGTTTCAGGGCATGATTTTAGAAAGTCATGATCTTGTCAAAGTAGATGATCAACATATTCAATAATATAATTCATATAATATTGGGTGTCAAGTGGAGTCCTCTGAAGTTGTTTTTTGGAGGGATCAGCAGTACAAGGATTGGATGTGATGGCCTAGGAAATCTAGTTTTTAATCCAGGCTTTTGGGATAATCACGTCCAGTGAAGGCTAAAGTGAGAGTGATAAAGAGACTGCATCTGAACAAATACATTTGCCTCAAATGCCAAGGCTGTATGGGAGGGAACGTTTCACATGGAAGGATGGCAACTGTCAAAATGTAAGTTCTGTTGTTTGTCAGTAGGTCTGATGTAGACAGAAGTGTTTAGCTGGCCTTCAGTGAGGATGATTGTGATCAACATCAAGGGAAGTGGCATTGGATTTGGAATAGAACAATGTGAAATTCAGTTAGGAGAAGGTACTTAGAGATTCCAGGAATTTTAACAGGTCAACCTCACCACTAGTCCATGCGGCAAAGATGTCATCAGTGTATCTAAACCAAATCAAGGGCTGAAGGCTTATGGATCCCAGGAAAGCCTCCTCCAAGCAACCCATGGAAAGGCTGTCATAGGAAGGGGCCATCCTGGTTCCCATGGCCGTACCCCTGATCTGTCTGTATGTCTGTCCCTCAAAGGTGAAGTAATTGTTGGTAAATATAAAGCTGATTAAGGTGAGCAAGAAGGATGTGAACCGAGCGAGTTGGCACAGTGGTTAGCACACTGGACTCGCATTCGGGAGGACGACGGTTCAATCCCGCGTCCGGCCATTCTGATTTAGGTTTTCCGTGATTTCCCTAAATCGCTCCAGGTAAATGCCGGGATGGTTCCTTTGAAAGGGCACGGCCGACTTCCTTCCCCAACCTTCCCTTAATCCGATGAGACCGATGACCTGACTGTCTGGTCTCCTCCCCACAACAACCCAACCAACCAAGAAAGATGTCATAGGCTTGGAATCAGGTGGGCGTTGACTGAGGAAATGTTTGGCAGCAGACAGACCATGTATGTGGAGGATGTTGGTATAGAGACGGCATCACTAGTGACAAGCAAGGTGTGTAGTGGGAGTGAGATGGGTACGGATTTCAGACAATCTAGGAAATGGTTGTTATCTTAGATATAGGAAGGAAGTCTTTGTACTATGAGTTACAGGTGTCGATCAACTAAGGCACATATACATTCGGTGGGTGCTTTGAATCCAGCAACTATAGGACAGCCAGGATGACTCGATTGGTGGATCTTAGGAAGAAGGTGGGGATGCGTGCTTTGAATGGGGTAAGAAGTTCTGTGGAGTGAGGTTTAAGTCCTTGTGAGGACCCTGAGGTTTTTAGGAGGCACTGCAGGTCAGTTTGAATCACAGGGATGGGATCTCAATAGCAGATGCTCTATGTAGAGGTGTCGGACAGCTGGTGTAGACCTTCACTAACAAACTCCTGTCGGTAAAGTACCACAGAGGTAGATCATTTGTCTGCTGCGAGGATAATGATGGAGTCATTAGCTTTTAAGGAATGTAGAGCCTGGAGTTCTGCAGAGGACAGGTTAAGTTCCTGTTGCAGGGTCCTGAGGAAAGATTGTGAATCAATGCTGGATGTAAAGAATTCTTGGAAGGCTTGTAAGGGATGATTCTAAGGCTGAGGTGGTGGATCAAGTTGGGATCATGGTCGGAACTGTTCAAGGCAGGGTTCAATGTCAGGTTTGGTTGGAAAGGTTCTGGGATTGAGTTGCAAAGTGGTATTTCCAGTTGACATTACGTGTAAAGGGAAGCAGGTTCTTCTCCAAAGCAGCATGGTTAAATGCAGGTTTAGGACAAAGTGAGACCCTTGGTAACACATAATTGGGGGGGGGGGGGGGGGGGGGGGAAAGAGTGCTTTATATGGAAGGTTGAGAACACTGTACAGTTGTGACTGGTTCTTGTTATTATAAGTAATTACCTACCAAAAACACAAACTGGTGGTATGTAATTACGTGCACGAATAGGAAAATAGTGTGTGTGTGTGTGTGTGTGTGTGTGTGTGTGTGTGTGTGTGTGTGTGTGTGTTTGTGTGTGTGTGTTTTTCCCCCTGCCGCTGCTCTGTAAGTAGATTTTTTATCTATCCATTTACATATTATCAATAACTGATTATTTTCGTTATAAAATACAAATTGAGACTTTCAACACTACACTAGTTTCCTCAGTTCAGAAACGCAAGGAATAGTGCTCAGTTCAGTAAGGCAAGAAATAACCCATCTTTAATGAAGTCATCAGAGATGTGACACAATCTGACATTATTAATGAATTGTTTACAGAATTAATTTTCACTCTGTGGCGGAGTGTGTGCTGGTCTGAAGCTTCCTGGAGGATTAAAACTGTATGTCAGACTAGAACCTGGGACCTATGTCTTCTGCGGAAAAATGGTCTACCAACTGAGCTATCAAAGCACAACTTAGGACCATATTTGCAAAACTTGCTTTATGCAAAAAAATAAAATTTTACAGGAGACACATTTATTTAATTAAGAAGCAAGTTTGTGGATTTTTTCCATAAATGCATTCCGTACAGTTCTGAATACGTTTCACGATAGTCTTTGCATAAACATAGCATTTTTGATAGCGTATCAACAGCTGGGAGAAAAAAATAGTTTTCTTTTTCAAAACTTGCTTTATGCTCAAACTAGATCATTGACTCTTGAATATTAAATGCCTGATTTTTACATTCAAGTTTTAAAATGATATTTCCTTTTTCTCTTCTACACAACTTCAGCAGGCCTTCGTCCTCATGACTTCTCCGTGAGCTGTCATAACCTAAGTATTCCTCACCACTTGCAGAGAGTATGTCATTGAAGAAACTTGCTGTATCCTTGGGAATGGTAAGGGAACACATAGCTTCATTACATCCTCCTCCTTTTCTGCACTCATGTGGTTTACCTTGGGAATAATCGCAGCACATTCCATAGCTTTGGATGAAGGAATGTCCTGCTTCAAATTATCCCTATATACTTCTGTCCAGAGAAATATATCATTTTAACAGCACACTGAATCTTACGATTGGTTTGTCTGTAAGTTCTTGATTGTACATCCATCATTTAGAAAGGCAAGTCAGATTTATTTCCTTAGCAATCCATTTAAAGTCATAGGAAAACCAGTCTTCACTCCTTACCAGCACCTTTCCAAACTTCACTAGAATATTCCTGCATTCACTACGTGATATGATCTCTTCTTTCTTCTAATATTCCTCTTCAACTCTACTGAAAACACGTGGAATGAAAAAATGTACATGAATAGGAAATTAGTGGGCAAGTTTGGAGAACACTGTAGTTCATTCCATAAAATGTGCTAACATAAAGAGCATCTTAGAATTCTTGTTACGGTTGGTGCTAGAGTCTGAAAAAAGCCTCTCTTGCCGATACCTCTAGTCTTCTCTTCCGAAAAATGTAGGAGAAAGTGTATTAGTGCAGATGGGATTTCATTTGCACCTCTTACAGATTCTGTTTCACACTGAGTATATTGAAAAATGTCATTAGTATCTTTTCTGGTTCATGTACCACCACAATCAGGTTACAGAACAGTACCTGTCATGTCTAAAAGGACTTCTCCAATAAATCTGCTAGGTAGACGTTCATTTTGTTGCATGTCAAAGCAAACTTTTGCACTGTCTTCAGAATATTTGTTCATGATGCTGTGGAACTTCTTTGCATGGGCTTTACACAAGTGCTGATTAGTTTTACACACTTTCTGGCAATCCTCAGTTTCTGAAGCATTTATTTTCAGTTTGAGCTCCTTACATGTTGAACAAGTGTCACTGTGAGGGGTACCAAAGCTGAGACTAAAATTCCTAGCAAACACTGTCTTAAATTTTGATGCACAATGGCTTTTATTGCCTTCTTGTCTTTATACTTCACAAAAATTTTTCCGGATTATATTTACATTTAATGTTGGGGGGACATATGACCTACTCCTTTTCCCTCTGCATTAATGGCACTATCTACACTCACATTTCAAAATGTTCTTTCACTTGTTGGGGCCTACCTATCTTGGCATAGGGTGTTACTAAGCCGCCTCTTCGTTCTTGTAGTCTAGTTCCATGTTCTTGATAGTGCTGAGCAGTCTGGGTTAAGTGATTCCACGATATATTTGCCCCCCCCCCCCCTTTTCTTATTTTTTTTTTTTTAATGTAGCAAATGTAGCAGCACAATCTGGTACTTGGGATCCACCTTGAAATTTTATCTTACACCTAACAGACACTGATGTAGAAGCCTTAGCTGAAGTGTGATCTGCAAAATGTCTAGCTGGTGCTAAAGTATTGATCCACGAACGACAGAAGGAATGCATCTTGCTTGCTCTTATCTCTTCAAGAATATAATAGAATATAGAAATAAGAGTGTTTGCCTGCCTGACAGGCTTCCCTCCATGTATGCTTGCCTCACACCTTTCAGTATACCAGCAGTCAGTACCAGGTGCTGCAATTTGCTTTGAATAACGATATGATTTGGTTTGGAGATGTTTGACTGCTTCATTTCTCTTCTTTTACAACCACCACTCACAGGAATATTATATCCACTTCCACCCTCCATTTCACAATTTAACAAAGTATAATTTTCTACATTTAACTTCATGATATGGTGGAAACAGGCTATCAACTCTCATAGCAGCAATCATCAACAAACACAGTTCAATATTCCGCATGCATATTAAAAAGATACCTGGTGCAGTGGCTACTGGGAGCTCCCATCAGGTACTGCGCCAAGTGACAGCATAGTTGGTACACAGTAACACACCTTGCCATTTACTATCAAGCGAAACAATTATGCCACGAGTACCATAACACAGTCAGAAAACTTGTTCTGACATCTATTGCATATTAAACAAATTATGAGAAAACCCAGCAATACCTCCAACGTCTTTTGCAAACTAAGTAGCATAAAGTGAGTTATGAAAAACACCTACATATGCATGAGGTGAGTTTTGCAAAACTGTTCTATAAGTTTGGAATAAGCTGGCTGGATAGGTTTGTAGAGAAAGCTGATGAGTATGTGTTTTTCTAAAGTATTTTTTAAAAAAATGTATAAAGCCAGTTTTGTGAAAACGGTCCTCAATTCTTGACCACGCCTCACAACTTTACTTCCAACACCACCTCATATGGAGCTTGGAAGGGAGGAGATGAGGTACTAGTGGAAGTAATGCTGAGAGGGTGGATTGAGTGTCATGCTTGGATAGCTCAGTCGGTAGGCTGCTTGCCTGTGGAAGGTCCCAGGTTCAAGTCCCATTCCATCACATAGTTTTAATCTGCCAGGAAGTTTCAAATCAGCGCTCTCTGCTGTAGAGTGAAATTCATTCTCGAAAAATTCCCTACGCTGTGGCTAGCCAAGTCTCAACAATATCCTTTCTTCCGGAGTGTTTGTTCCACAATATTGCAAGACAACTTATGTCAAGTTTGGAAGGTGAGATGAGTTACTCGTAGAAGTAATGCAGTGCTGGAGTGTTGTTGAGTTGCATTTGCGTGCTCAATTGATAAAGCACTTGCTCACAAAAGACAAAAGTCCAAGGCTGGAGTCCTCATCCGGCACACACTTCTAATCTACCAGTAAGTTTCATTATTAATGTAACTCCCTGTTCCATTAATTCACTGTCCTAATTAAATAGAAGTCTATGCCTGTTCCACGATCACTTGATTTCAGCCACAACGACATTTCTCAATTGATCACTATACACACAGAATCCAAACATCATGTTCATCTGAACACAAGTGTAAGAGGTACCTAAGATATTGTGAACTTCTCAACTCTATCACTGGCACAAATATGTTGACAGGACAGCATTCAAATAATGACAGAGAGATGACAAGTAAGGGAAAGAGGAAATCGACTACAACATTACGTAAGAAACAATCCTGATGTTTGCCTCAATTATACTGATTTCATCCCTTATCTTCTTGAAGTCAAGTGTCTTGATTACTGTGCTGCCTCACTTGAGGACATGCGCACACACACACACACACACACAAACCTGTATCACTACGTTGTCCAATCTGACTGTATTGAGCCGATACTGCAGCTTCTGCAGTGCCAACGCAATGCAGCCAACTGTGTTGCACATGCCCGTGTGTGCAACACAGCCAAGATGGTATCACTGTTGACCCCCCAACTTTTCCATAGTGCTGTGCTTGAGCAAATGTGAAACACAAACTACAATATATTCGAAGGTGCAGGTAATACATAACAACACCAACTAATATATAAATAAAAGTTCACAATCACAATTCAGACAAATTCTCAAACTTTTGCTCATACACCCCGATCTAGCGACATCTGTCATTGCTATCTCCACAGTGGGTATTGCCACTGTAATTTAGTCTCACGATAACAATTACAGTCAGTTTAATATTATTTATTTTGTTTCTTAGACATTTAATTATGGATTAATTTTCTTCCTTGCTTCATCTGAATGAAACCATCTTGTTCTAAAGCTGATTAAAAGGTGGTAACGTTTTTACCTGGTTTTCTGATATGTGAACAGCAGCCGAATCACTAATTTGCAGCCTCATTGGTAAATCATTAGTCTCTCTCATAACCAAATAAAATACTGACTTGCATTCAGAATCAAGAAAAGTTTGTCGAAGGACAAAATTTTCATCTTTCAATATTACCTTTACTTAAAAAGCACCATAAATGTTTTGTTATAACGTCAAGTTGAACACACACATTTCAAAACGACACAACACATATAAGTCACTGAGCGAGTTGACAAAGCAAGACATGTGAACACTGTAACATTCAAATGAGCACTGAGTCCAAGTCTAGCGGCCACTGGCTGGCCGCTTAGGTGGCGCAGCTGCTGCATGGCTGGCAGACAGCACCGCATGTAGAGGACGCGCGTAATTGCGCAGAGGTACTTTGAATGATCAGCGAGTCACAACACTTTTCCCCCTTTTGAAATTTTTTCACTGGTCTTGATGGAGGTGGCCTGTAGATTGCTAATGTCCATAGGCGTTGTGTGACTGGCCGTAAAGTCTCGAGGAGGAGGCTTCCCGTATGGACGGAAGTGTCCCCGATGATAATGGGTCGAGATGACAGGAGACGTAGGGGTCGAATCTGCTAGGGCCCCGTGCACCAATCTTTCCGTTGCGGGGCGATGTGTCGGCGTCTGTAGGGGGAGCAGGAGGAGGCAAGTAGATTGGCTCCGACAGATGATGGTCATCCGGTTCCTGCATGGGCACGTCTCCTGGTGGCGGCCGTTCTTGTACTGGCACGGAGATGACGGTGAGAGGGCTGTGTTGTGAGTAATGAGAGACGCCAAGATCCCGAGCGTCCGGTAGAGCTGAAGGTGGTGTAGCGGCATTCAGAACAGGCATTGCCGGCACACGAGGCCGAAGCTGGTCCGAATGACGCACTGCAACACCCGTGTCCATCTGGATTTCATACAGGCGTCGGCCAAGGTGTCTTAAGATGCGGCCCGGACTCCATTTTGGCTGCCTGTCATATTCCCGTACCCAGACAAAGTCGTCGGCGGTGAACCGGCCAAGCGAAGGCACCCACGGCCGTGAGGTGGAAGGCCGCAGAAGATGAAGTAGTGTGCGGGGCTGTCAGCCATGTAAGAGCTCAGCCGGGCTGTGGTCGCCCATGGGGGTGAAACGGTAAGAAGCCAGAAACTGGAGAAGCGCATCATCAGCAGCAGAAGAAGTCAGGAGTTTCCGCATCTGAGCCTTAAATGTGCGGACCAGTCGTTCAGCCTCACCGTTTGATTGTGGATAGAGCGGAGGGGCTGTGAGATGCATAACGCCGTGACGAGCACAAAAATCTGCAAATTCGGAAGAGGCAAATTGCGGACCATTATCAGTAACAAGAGTAGAGGGAAGGCCTTCCAAAGAAAAAATGCGGGCGAGAGCACTTGCGGTTGCCGCGGTGGTAGGCGACGTGCAACGGACAATGAAAGGAAAGTTAGAGTAGGCGTCAATTACGAGCAGCCAAGAAGTACCTAAAAAAGGACCCGCGAAATCAGCATGAATGTGATCCCAGAGAATCTCAGGCGAAGGCCACGGTGACAAAGATGCGGCCTGTGACGCACAAGGGCCGCAGGCAGCGACCATGTGTGCTATTTCAGAGTCGATGCCAGGCCAGTACACATGACGGCGCGCCAGAGATTTTGTGCGAGACACAGCCCAGTGCCCTTGGTGAAGGAGGCACAAGGCCGAAGCATGCAAAGACGCAGGTACCACAAAACGCAGCGAAGCATTGTTGGTGGAAAGGAGGATAACACCATCCCTAGCCGTGAGACGGTAGCGCAAAGCGTAGTAGTTCCGCAATGAGTCAGAAGTCTTAGCGGACGGACAATCTGGCCAACCCTTCTGAATACAGCGTAAAACCCGGGAGAGGGTAGGATCAGAACCTGTAGCCGCCACCAGCCGGTTCCCTGTGACGGGGAATCCGTCCACAACCCGCTGCTCGGCAACATCCAGATGGAAACACAAAAGTTCGTCCCTATTGAATGCCAGATCAGGACCCATGGGAAGGCGAGACAGTGCATCAGCATTTGCATGTTGAGCCGTCGGCCGGAAATGAATCTCATAACTGAAACGAGACAAGTAAAGAGCCCAACGCTGGAGGCGGTGTGCAGCCTTGTTGGGAAGTGACGATGATGGATGAAACAAGGAAACAAGCGGCTTGTGATCCGTAACAAGATGAAATTTGGATCCATAGAGAAAAACACCAAACTTATGAAGAGCATAAATAATGACCAAAGCTTCTTTTTGAATTTGAGAATACTTTTGTTGGGCGTCCGTGAGCGTTTTGGAGGCATAAGCAATGGGTTGTTCAGAGCCGTCTGAAAAATAGTGCGCAAGGACTGCACCGACCGCGTATTGAGAGGCGTCCGTGGCAAGAACAAGATGTTGGCCAGGTCGATAAGTAGCCAGGCACGGGGCCTGTTTCAGCATAGTCTTCAATTTCTTGAAAGCCGCATCAAATGACGTGGACCAGTGAAAAGGCACATTTTTATGCAACAGGCAATGCAACAGCTGAGCCACCGAAGCAGCAGATGGTAAAAACTTGTGATAGTATGCTATTTTCCCCAAGAAGGCCTGCAGTTCCTTAACAGATGTAGGGCGACGAAGGGCATCGATTGCAGCGACAGTTTGCTGAAGCGGACGAATACCATCCCGAGAGAGTTGAAACCCCAAGTACGTGATAGATGCCTGAAAAAATTGTGATTTCTGGAGATTACACTTAAAACCGGCAGTCTGTAAGACATGAAAAAAGTGACAAACAACAATGTCGTCCATGTAATTTATACATCCAGGGACAGGGTGCAACAATTGTTCCAAGAATCGCTGAAAGATAGCAGGGGCGCTGGCAACCCCAAATGGCAATCGTTGGTATTGATAGAGGCCGAAAGGCGTGTTAAGGACCAGAAACTGCCAGGAAGCCGCATTGAGAGGAAGTTGACGATAAGCTTCTGACAGGTCAATTTTAGAAAAATACTGGCCTCATGCAAGTTTAGTGAACAATTCTTCAGGTCGGGGCGTAGGGTAAGTGTTGATGAGGCATTGCGCATTTACAGTGGCTTTAAAATCGCCACAGAGACGAATGTCACCATTGGGCTTAGTAACGACAACGACAGGAGAGGACCACTCACTGGAAGTGACAGGAAGCAAGACCCCTGAAGTAGTGAGACGATCCAGCTCCTGTTTTACCCTATCACGAAGGGCCACAGGAATGGGCTGAGCCCGAAAAAACTTAGGCCGAGCAGTGGGTTTTAGTGTGATATGAGCTACAAAGCCGTTTGCACGGCCTAACCCAGGAGAAAAAAGGGACGAAAATGTCATCGACAAGGAATCCAATTGAGCATAAGGAACAGCATCAGAGACTATATTGACAGAGTCGTCTATGGAGAACCCAAAAATGCGAAAGGCATCGAAACCAAAAAGATTCTCTGCGGTACTCTGGTCAACCACAAATATGGGAACAGTGTGAATGACGGATTTGTAGGATACCTCAGCATTAAATTGTCCCAAGAGAGAAATCTTCTGTTTATTGTACGTCCATAATTTCCAAGTGACAGGTGATAGGAGTGGAGAACCCAACTGAAGATACATCTGAGAATTAATTATAGTGGCACCAGAACCGGTATCCACCTGCATGCGAAAATCCCGACCAAGGATTTGGACAGTGAGGAATAACTTCCCTAAAAGGGAAGAAGTGCAATTGACAGACAACACAGAATCAGAATCAGCATCAGCATCATGTTCATGATCATCATGTATGCGGTCAGATTTGCAAATGGAAGACACATGACCTTTCTTTTTGCAATTGTGACACACAGCCCAACGTTGGGGATAATCCTCGCGTGAATGTGTCGTAAAACACCTCGGACATGAAGGAAGTTGCCGGGGGCTTTGCATCAGTTTCTTATAGGTTTGTTTACGGTTAGGCCAAGGCTGCGCGTGGCAGCATACTGCGGCCACGTCGGCCAGCGGAGACGCGCTGCATGCGTTGTCAACAGCGCACAGAGGTTGTATTTCCCTGACGTCACCCCACGCCTCTATTTGCGTCCCAGCGGCGCAAGAAATTTCAGAAGACTGCACAATGGATTACGACTTCCTCTGGAGTCGGATTTGCCAACTGAAGGGCCCGTTGCCGAACTTCTTTGTCGGGTGCCGACCGGATAATAGCATCCCGTGCCATGGAATCGGCATAGGATTCTTTGTGAACTTCAGTAGCAAATTGACACTTTCTACTGAGGCCGTGAAGTTCAGCAGCCCAAGCGCAATAGGATTGATGCGGTTGTTTTTGACAACGATAAAAGGCAACACGAGAGGCTACCACATGCGTTTGCTTTTGAAAATAGACAGACAGAAGTGAGCACATTTCAGCAAAGGACAAATATGCAGGATCTTTCATAGGAGCCAATTGCGACAACAACTGATACATTTGAGGTAAAATCCAGGAAAGGAACAGAGTTACATGTTTGTTCGTCCGTGACATGAAATGCCAAGAAGTGCCATCGAAGATGTTTTCATAATCAGACCAGTCTTCCGCCGTCTTGTCGTAAGAAGGTATAGACAACGACGAGAAACGCCACGCATTTGACGCCACGACGAAATCACGAATCGCCGATGTTAGAAGCGTTTGCTGTTCAATGAGACCTTGAAATAGTTGCTCGACAGTAGCCATGGAAACCTGTGGGTCAATGATGAAAAGGAAAAATCCACTACCTCGTCGCCAATTGTTATAATGTCAAGTTGAACACATGTATTTCAAAACGACACAACACATATAAGTCACTGAGCAAGTTGACAAAGCAAGACGTGAACACTGTAACATTTGAATGAGCACCGAGTCCAAGTCTAGCGGCCACTGGCTGGCTGGCCGCTTAGGTGGCGCAGCTGCTGCATGGCTGGCAGACAGTGCCGCATGTAGAGGATGCGCGTAACTGCGCGGCGGCACTTTGAATGATCGGCGAGTCACAACATGTTTGTATACGGTATCCATGAATGGTTAGAACTTTTTTACAAACCTGTTTAAATACAACACAAGAGTTTATAAGGGAGCCTAGTTCATAATTTCTCATGTATTCCTTGCAGTAGTGCCATCCACATCAAATGCCACCTGATTAATCAAGCAAGGTTGATACTGTATCAAGTGCTTCAGTGTATCGGGAAATCACGAAGCTGTTTGAGGGCGTGTATTGTTTGCGCAAACCACCCTTCCGAATTCTTCCAACTAAATCTGCATGTGATCTCAATATAGTCAAAGCTTCATCTTTAAATGTAAAACAATCCCTATCTCAATCTATTAAACAATGTAAAAATATTGACCTCAGAAGCTATAGTTTAATCAGCAAATACAAGACAACCCTGTATTTTTTTGACTGTCAATTTTGGGAAAAAAATTTCATCTTATAATCAAGTAAATATGGTGATTCACTTTTGGCAGCAGCAGAAATATTGCAGTTGTGTCAGTTCAACCTAGACAGCTAAAGAAATCATCTGGATTAGATCGAGAGCCGCAAAATTTCCACTACTACTGAAAATGAATTACAACACGATACTCCACTTTATCAATGGGTTACACTATTTTGTTCTGGCCTCTCCAGCAGCATGTTACCATACTGCTGTGCTGACATTTCAATGTGTACTGGGATTGCAAACATGTATTTGCAAACAAACAAAGAAGTTAGTCATGTAACTTTAGTTTTTCAAGGTGACAGTTGAATCTCTATGACCATTCACCTTGCATTTCTGAAAAACACAAATGACTTACAACACTAGTTTTAAAACAACCTTTCTTAATTTTTCTATACAAATTTTACCCTAAACACTGAATTTCTTTTGCTCTTTAGGCTGCAACAGAAAAAGAGAAAATGCAATTTTGCTATGATTTGTTAAATGTTTGGTCAAATTTGAAAAGGCAAAGGTACTTACAGAAATAGAATAGACACTCAACAAACAATTGTTTCCATGATAAACGAAAAAAGTACTGAATTAACGCACAAGTTATTGACCAACACTACCTCCATCTAATTTAACGGTCTTCTCATAACAAATGAATCCTCTCTACAGTAAGAAAATGAGTTTTAGTAACCTACCATAAGTAAGATAAAAAGACAAGAGTAAAACCTGCACAAACATCAGATTTTACAATAAACACACTTTTTCCAGTTCCTCCCCTACATAACAAAAACAGTATTAACTATACTAAAAAGTTTTGCACTGTTCCTGTGTTTACAAGTGTATTTTTACAAACCTTGCGCATAATCTGAAGAAATCATCCACAGTATCAGGATGGTTCTTCAGTCCATTGGCTTCCTGAAGTATCGTGAAAGTAGGACCAATGAAAGCTTGAAGCATGTCTAACAAACCCTGCACACATCCTGGCTCAGATGCATATTCGTCTACCAATATACTTCCTAAATATAGAAAGCAACTATGTTGATACACCTGGTACAGCATCACAATCTGAAATAAATTACATATCTGTCAGTGATAAATAAAAGTCTTATAGTAATTACAGGCTACAATTCAAACACTGATTTTCCATTATAATATGAACAGTAATATTATCTTGGAACTCTTCCATTTGGTACGTGTTTGCACAGAAAAACTGTAGTATCAGAAATTAAGTCCACCTTGATGCAAAACACCTTGTTATTCATTTATTTCTTTATTATCCCAAACTAGTTTCAGTGACAAATATCATTATCATCAGTGGGGTTTTTAATCTAAAACATGCAGAAAATGGCATGGTTGTACAAACACAGTAAAACATTATTACATTTTTACAATTTGTTTTTTGAAATATAGTTTTCTATTGATACTTTCACACTACCTTATTTATTGTATGTTACAGCATGTTTTAAGCAATTATTGGCACTGTTTGGAACATATTTTCTGTGCTTAAAACATACTATAACATACAATAAATAAGGTAGTATGAAAGTATCAATAGAATACTATATTTCAAAAACCGCATTGTAAAAAATGTAATGTTTTACTGTGTTTGTACAACCATGCCATTTTCTGCACGTTTTAGATTAAAAAGCCCACTGACGATGGTGATATTTGTCGCTGAAACTAGTTTGGGATGATAAAGAAATAAACGAATAACAAGATGTTTTGCATCAAGGCGGACTCAATTTCTGATATTACTGTTTTCTATGCAAACACGGACCAAATGAAAGAGTTCCAAGATAATATTATTGTTTCTACGCCATGCCAGGCATTTCCAGTAAAGCTCTTCAACAAACTTAAAAAAACGACAGTGAAACTACATGAAACTAACTCGAACCTCAAGCACAACAAAATCTGCTTGGCCAACATAATTCCTAGTTATATTAAAATTAATGTAAACAATATGTCACCTGTAGCACAATGTGCTAAACGAACAGCTGGAAGAGCTTGGCTGAAATATGAAATTTGCTCCCTGTACTCAAAAAAACAATGTCAGCTTAAACAAATTACATCTAGAATTAGCAAACCAAATCTCCGGCTCCTCAGTACTGTATGAGACAATAGAAAGAATAAATCACCACTCACAGTCAATAATGCAAAAGAAACGGCAGAAAAAAGAACAGAAATCAAATAAACTCATGAACAAAAACTGCTCTAAAACCGAGACACACACACAACACACTTTCCATGAATGCTTGATTAATTTTACTGACATCACACTCACAAAAAAATAACAACAGCTGCTTGAGAAAAGCCCAAAATACAATTTGAACACCCACATAACACCATAGAAAATCTTATCACTGAGACTGAATACATCATCGGACAACATGAAAAAACTAACACTCAAGACTTCAACCCAGGCCTAACAAGAGAACTAGTGACAGAGGAAATGAGGTAAATCATTAGAAAGAACAAACCATCCATAAACACAAATAAAAAAAACGTCTGATGAGATAACCATAAACAGTATACACAGAAAACTTAAACAACACAATGCTCTCATCACCCAGGCAGACAAAGGGAATGCTCTAGTCTCAATAACAGAGGCAGAATGCATTGATAGAACAGAAAAATTTCTGGCAGAGAATGAAATAAGCAAGCTAACTTGTGACCCAACACAAAGATACCAAAGAAATGTAAAGACATCACAAACACCTTGACATAGAACAAGACAAAAAGAATGAAACAAAAGAACCCTAAAGCTCCACTCTTAACAAGCCTGCCAAAGGTCCACAAACCCCTCATCCCAGTCAGGCCAGTGGTTGACTTCAGAAAAGCCCCATCTTTCTTACTAGGGAGACACATGCACACATTCCTACAGAAGACACACACATACACAAACAACACAGCAGACATAATTGAGAAAATTAGGAATGTCAACATCCCCCAACTGCAAAACTGGTATCTTTGGACATAACATTCATGTACACAAACATACCCACAGAAGAAACTATAAACATTATAGAACAATAGCTAAAATTCAAGAAATTCCCAGACGCACATATAAATGAAATCTCATCCATCCTTAGGCTAATCACAGAACAAACTACTTCACTTTCAACAACAACTTCTACTTACAACAAGTGGGGCTTCCCATGGGGTCCCCTGTCACTGGAATCTTAGCCAACATTTTCTAGGACCATACAGAGAACACAATATTCAATAACATTGTAAAACAAGGAGGGTACAAAATAATCTACTGGTACCGATATGTGAATGACATAATCTGTCTTGTAGATGAAACACAAAACTGGATGGAAAAGCTACACAGTAACATCACACGGTGCACCCACAAATCCACTTCATAATGGGATTAGAAAACAACAAGAAACTGGATCTTACAATCACAAGAAACAACCACCAACATGAATTCTCCATTTACAGAAAACCCACATCCACAAGCACTGTTATCCACAGCTCATCCAACCACCCGACAATGCATAAATATGCCAGTTTCACACACATGATCCACAGGATAAACAGAACACCTCTTAAACCAGAAAACTACACACAGGATCTAAATATAATCAAACAAATTGCTGTTGAAAACGACTACAAAACAGACATGATAAACAAACTCAACAACAAGGTAAAACAGAAACATGCAGTACACACAGACAACACAGCAGACCACACCACTTCAGAAAAAAAGAGAGAGATGGTACACACTAACATACAATAACAAAATATCACATAGAATAGGAAACATCTTGAAGAAGCAAGGGGTACCAGTAACATTCAGAACAAACAATACAGTTCAGAAAAGACTAAAACCAGTCAGAAAAACCTCAGACAAATTCAGCAATGCTGGAATATATCAACTCACTTGCAACTCCTGTCAGGCCCACTACATAGGACAAACAAGCAGAAATTTCCGAACGAGGTACACAAAGCACATGAGAGCTCTAAAAATTGACAGCACACATTCAACTTTTGCAGAACATCTAATGAACAAAAACCATAAACTCACTAATATCGAAAACGATTTATCCATTCTGAGAAGCAGCAACAGTCTATACCGACAAATAACAATAAAAGAAAATTACTACACTCTGCAATAATACACTCTTTACCGCTCTGAGAGAACTGACCAAGGACACAGAACAGAAAACACACACACGCAAAAGAACCATTTCCCCATCACACACAGAGACATAAATAATGAACAGAAGTCGTCATAATTCGCGCTACAGTTTTTCGTAGCCTTTCTCGCCACATACGATACGCCTCTCGCAACACATGCGAACAGCAAGATGGCGTAATATTCTGGATCAGAAACAAAGTGCAAAAGTTTTGTTTTTCTATGTATAAAAGCTGCCACATACCATCCAACGAATGTGAGTACACGAATAGCTAAGCAACAGCTCAGTACACACTAAATAACGGGTTTCCACAACACTGCCACAACCCCAACTACTGCTGACATACGAAGTCCACATTTTAGTATTGTTTACTAACAACCGCTCACATGGTTGCAGATGACATGATGTTCGCTAAGGGGGGGGGGAGCACAGAAAATATGTCACAAACAGTGCCAATAGTTGCTTAAAACATGCTGTAACATACAATAAATAAGGAAGTATGACAGTATCAATAGAAAACTATATTTCAATAAACGAATTGTAAAAATGTAATAATGTTTTACTGTGTTTGTACAACCATGCCATTTTCCGCATGTTTTAAATTAAAAACCCCATTGATGATGGTGATATTTGTCGCCGAAACTAGTTTGGGATAATAAAGAAATAAACGAATAACAAGGTGTTTTGCATCAAGGTGGACTCAATTTCTGATATTCTGAACACTTCTGTTACAAGGATATACAGGATGATGCCAAAAAACAAAGGATTATACTGTATACATAAAGTCTACGTCACACACCAATCTTGAAGCTCTTACACTAATACAATGAGAGAACATTGGTATCATCAAGACCAGTAAAAGTTAACACATCATGATGATCAAGATTATGCTAAACGAAGACACAGAAGCGACAGAACTCAATATGTGTAAGTGTACCAATTTCTTATGCAACACAATGGCACAAATCTAACGAAACAAAATTAAAGTGATTATATTTTATAAAACAGCTATCTGTACCTGGTCACCCCCCCCCCCCCTCCTCCACCACCAATCTTGAGTCTTGTTTACTATTACTGCAAATTCCAATTCTGTAATAGTATAAAACACACACACACACACACACACACACACACACACACACACACACAAATTATATAGTATATAGTACATATCTGTCTAGACTGTTATTACAGTAATATTTAAAAATTTCGAGTAAATCGGATACGCACATTTGAGATTTTTTGTATTAATGTTTTCCCATTACACAGGGTGATTCAGTAGCAATTTTACATGGTAGACAGAATAATGGCGAGTCAGGTGACTGATCCATCCTACAAGAGGTGTTAAAAAAGTCCCTCATTGTTCTCAAACCACTTGTCAACATGTTGGAGGGTGTGTTGAATTACACATCGATCATCATCTTGGTGGCCTTAAATATGGTCAACAGTGTCAGTGATGCAAATGACAAGTTCTTCATATGTATCCACCTTTGTAACATACACATCTCCCTTTAACCAGCCCCATGAACAAACACAAGACTAATGGAGTTAAGAGGTCAGGGAATCTGACAAGCCAGTTAATGAATCCGCCACTGCCAATCCACCACTTCTGAAATATGTTATTCAGATACTGGGATACTTGTCTGGTACAGTGAATTGGTAATCCATCAAGTTGCATGTACATTCACCATTGTTGCTCTAATGTCGCAGCTTCCAGAAGTGCAGGTAGGTCTTCTATCAGGAAATGTGCATACGCTGCGGCTGTAGTGCCATTTGGCAGGAATGCAGGCCAATCTACCACGCCAAACATTCACTGGGAACCCAATTTGTAATCTTGTCCCAGCAACTTGTGTTTTCTACATCATCCATGTATGAGAACTGCAGGTATTTACAATATTATTCTGTATACATGTAGCTTGATCCGCAAATAAAGTGTATTGTACATCTCTGTTTACAGCCAATCATTCACAAAATTGTTGCCTGCTTACTGAGTCACCTGGATGCAGATGTGCAGCATGAGCTGCACATGGAATGGGTACAAGCCCTCGGAATGTAATATACACTATACTCGTGTTTGTGGAATGTGGAGCTAAGAGCTAATGCGCTACGTACTGGTGATGGAACTCTGTTGTAGCATTTCAATAATGTCTTCCATTTCCTCAACTGACTGGATGGTCTCACATTCCAATGCTATCTGTACATTGCGTAATGTTCCAGATTCACATAATGTTTGAAAAACCCAGGGAAATAGGGGCTCGCTGATCAGGGAAACATTTCTAGTATTCTGTCACTGCTGCATTGCACTGTCATTGACAGTATGCATATACAACGAACATAGCTGCGGTTTCTGCACAGGTGAATACATGTGGCATGTTGGTATTCATGAGCACAATGGGCTAGCTCAATTAAACAACACTCAAGCACGACATGCACACTGCCTCATGACTGCTCACTGAGCCAACCCATAATTGCTTACTGGGTAGCGTGTGTGCAGAATTTCCATTGCCGGTATGCGCAGATGGTAGGGCACACATGCGGAGACCTGTAGTAGTGGGGACTGTGGGCAGGCACTGTAGGGGAAACACTGAGTGCTGGAGTGGAAGTGCTGTTCTAAAATGAAGCCAACGTTCATATTTTTTTGTAAGTATTAAGCGGGGCCCATCCAAGACCACACTTGCATTGTGACCACTCAAAAAGATCTGTCACCTCTGTTTTAATTAGTAACTGAAAAGAGTTACACCGAAACTTTAACGACTTATTTTTGCCTTAGCCATTTGTAACTTATAGAGAAGTTTCGTGTGTGGTAAATTCTGAGTAAAACCTACACATTTCTCTTATTGCCATGTTAAAATTTGCTTCTTTGCCACAAAACACCGGAGTTTACACAGTGTTACCTGACTGACATGTAGTCAACATGTAATTGCGAGAGAATTCTGAAATGGTGGTTTATTAAGTGAGGAACTAAGGAAAAGTACAGACATTACCTTAAGCACATCCTCAGTACAAAATTAACGTTTAATGTCTTCACTTAAGTTGTTCCAAAACACAGCATTTCTCGTTCCCCCAGCTATTGATGGTCCCTAAAAATTACATTCTTTCATAGACAAAGTCTGTAGTTAGTGGAACAACACAGTAGATAACAAAGCTTTGCATAATAACAATATGGCAACATACTCTCCTCTTGATTGTGCTATCATTTGCCAAAATCTTCTTTCAGTATCTCAAACCATTTATGAAATACAAGAAATGTTGATTTAATTTCACTCTGGCTTTATTGCTGGTGCAGTGCGATCACAAATGAGTGTGCTATGTCAGATCAATTTTCTCAAGATTGATGACAGTAAGGGCTCCACCCAAGTCTAAAGAAAAATTCAATATGTTAGCTAAATTTCATACACAGCAATATATTATGTAATATACACCAGATGTAAAATCATAGCGACACCTACAGTTCAACATGGAATCCGAACCATGTGTTGTTTCTGGCAATTCCTCAGATAGTTGTGAGGTGAATGATGGTTGATGATGATTATTGATTATGTGTTTAAAAGGACTAAACTACTGAGTCATCAGTTCCTCCTTACACATTTAAAAGGGGGGGGGGGACTCGGCTGCTCCAACTACATTAACAAGTCGGAGAGTTTAAAACTGTGTAGCAGTAGTTGTGTCACAATAGGCAAAAGAAAACAGAGATAACCAAGGCAGCATCTTGCATAAGAGGGTCTAAAAGAACAACAAAGTGGGGGGGGGGGGGGGGGAGAGGGAGTAACCTGCAGTCACATTGGGTGTACCTCCCCCTGCCTGCCCCGACCTGCCCCCTTCCCTCCTCCCAACAACCACCTGTAACACAGGAAGTGGAGGAGTATTATAGTTTAGTGTAAAATCCGCTCTCCCTCAGGAAATGCGACACTTTGGTAGTGGCTGTCTCATCATCGGCAAGAATCCAGGACACACTCGACAAGAATATGCGCTACTGTTAGTTAACTGCCGCAGCTGCAGAGATGAGGTTCCTCTTGATGCAAATGGAACTTGTGGGAGAGTCTCATGTAGCCAACGCTTAGTCGGCACAACACAATGGCATCTTTCCGAGAGGCCTGGAATGATTTGTGCTACACCTTAATGGATCCTTTAATTGTTCCCAACTTGTTTTGGGTCATGATAGCCTGCCTTTCCAATTCCTAGAGCCTCAAAATATTGCATCGAAGTTGTAATCTTAAGCCTGTGTCCAGTATCCCAACATCAAGTTGATCTCCTGTAGTAGTGTCTTTAGCTACGCAGTCAGCAAGTTCATTTCCTGGAATGCCTATGTGGCTAGGTGTCCATATGAAGGTTACTGTATTTCCAGAGTCGTACAGGCCAACCAGTAGGTCCTGGATGTTGGCGACCAAAAGATTTTTGGGATAGCAACTCAACTCATGGAATCGTTGCAGATCAGAAAGTTCATTGTGACCTGGGATTTGACATACTGGAAAGCCTGAGATATGGCAACCAACTCTGCAGTGTACACACTGCAGGCACTCGGCAGGGAGTGCTTCTCATGTCCCTTGCATGAACAAAAGCATAACCGACCCTGTTGTTAACTTTCAATCTGTCTACGTAGATTCACACCAAATTAGAATAATTGTGGAGGATTGAAAGAAACAGGTTACGGAGATGGATAGGGTCAGTATCCCTCTTGGAGCCACAACAGAAGTCCATCCAGATCACAGGATGGGGGATGTCGAGAGGAGCTATAGGAACACAGACCAACGGAGGCTGATGGAGGTCCTTAACTGGAATATCGAGTCAGAAATCAGCTGGTCTACCCAGTTTTGGGCAATGCACTAACAGTCTGAACTACTGGTCATGGAACAGAGTTGAGTGACATGGGTGAGTAGGTATCAGACAGATTGTGAATAAGCAACTTGCCAGAAGCTGCTGTCATGTAACCCGCAATGGCCGGACGCCAGCTTCTGTCAGGTAGTTGTCAACAGCGCTCGTATGAAAGGCCCCCCGTTGACAACCACACGTCAGTTCGGGCAATGTTGCAGCCCATACCCATCCATAATCCAAGTGGTATAAAATCAACGCATTGCAAAATCTAAGAAGAACTGTGTGGTCTGCATCCCACAGGGAGTGACTTAGAACTGGAGAGCATTCAGCTTCTTCATGTAAGTTACCTTGAACTGACAGACATAAGGAAGCTAAGTTAGATTGTTGTCAAATAAAATACATAAGAATTGAAAAGTTTCAATGATTTCAAATAACTGGTCACCAATTGTGAGGTGAAGACTAGGTTAAAACCAATCCGTGACTTGAAAGATTAGATCCCACAAACTCTTTCATCAAAACCTACAGATGAAGTATCTACTGACTGTATTGACTTAGAAGCTTAAGTTATTTACACTACCAAGGGATAGTAGATCTTGGTATTTGACATACAATTTCAACTTGATACCTCTACCCGTTTCTGAGAAAAAGGAGTCTTAACAGTCAGACAACAAAGTTATTCTATAAGAGTTCTGTTTTTACCTATTATGGCTGGAACCCTAAAAACAGATAATAAATTAGAAAGAAAGAAACCGATCACAGAGGCAATTGGAAATGTACATTATGGCAATTTATTTAAGGGCAAGGAAGCATATTATGTCAATTTAACCAATTTCAGCAATTATAAAATGAAAATTATACATGGCAAAGGAAATGATTATTGAAAGAAGGTACTTAGCCAAATAGCAACCTTTAAAATTCCAAAGACTGTTTTCCAGATCACACTGTCATAAGCTTTCTTTAAATCTACATGTGCTACTGTAGGTTTGTTTTCTACAACATATCTGCTACGATATGTCGTACAGTCTGCACTGCTTTGGATGTTCCTATATTTTTCCTGAGCCCAAACTGACCTTTTCACATGTCAGCCTCTACCAGTTTTTCTGTTATTCTATAAACAATTTCTGTTAATATTTTGCAACCGTGTCCTATTAAACTGATTGTTTAGTAACATTAACACATATTGGTATCTGCCTTCTGTGGAATTGGAATTATTACATCCTTCCTGAAGTCATTTCATCTGTCTCACATATCATGCACACTATTTTGTCATAGCTGGCTTTCCCAAGAATCTCAATAGCTCAGAGGAAATGTCACCTACTCCCAGGCCCTTGTTTCCACCAAGGTCTTTCATGCTCTGTCAATTTCTTCTTGCAGTATTGTATTTCCCATCTCATCCTCACCCACTTCCTCTTCTGTTGTTATAATATTGTCCTAAAGGTTTTCCCCTTACCACCTGGCTCCATGGCTGAGAAAGCTAATGGAGCTTGTGCAGTGGTGCTCGACCTGGGTAAGCATTCTGGCCCGAGCTACTGGAGTTGGGGGTCATCTGTGTGTATGGTGTGCTTGCTTGTGTGTATGAATGATGTGTGTTTTTCTTTTGCTGATAAGGCTGTGGCCGAAAGCTTTATGCCTGTCCACAACTTGACATGTCTTCTTTACAGTAAGTAGCAACCTATCTTTCCCTACATTGCTGTTATTCCTACCTGGAGTTTACACTGTTTAACACTGTATAAAAGTATTTGTGTTTATTCATTCTTGATGTGCAGGAAGAAAGTATCTTCATTGTATTCTGTGTGGAGGAAGCTAGTTTTTTTTTACAGAGTAACTCCAACCACCCACCTCTGTGGCCACGGTTACTAATGCACACTTGAGTAGTGTTGCTCAACCTGGGAGTAAGCTGGTTCGAATTGTGGTGGGGGAAGTGAAGAAATCCAAGACTGAGCCTTCTGTTGGATGGGTGCTTTGAGCTTGGTGGCCCCCTTTGGGCTATTTGAGAGAAGTGGGCTATTTGCTGCCACCAGGTTTCAGCCTCTCCCTTCTCTCACCACCACCACCAAACACAAGTGTTCCACTCCACTCCACTCCACTCCACTCCACTCCACTCCACTCCACTCCACTCCACTCCACTCCACTCCACTCCACTCCACTCCACTCCACTCCACTCCACTCCACTCCACTCCACACCACACACACACACACACACACACACACACACACACACACACACACACACACAGTAGAGCATGTTGTAAATAAATAATAAGGAACAAAAACACTAAAACCACTAACATCAACAAAAATTATGATTTATATTAATTCGGTAACCATATTTTTTAACTAAAACTTTTCAACAGTTCCTGATTAACTGCCCATAGATGTTATCAGATAGTGTCTTAAATACTTATGAGACTTATCATTAAAAAAATCCTAAGCACAGTGTACAGTGTCACCCAAACTGATGAAATATTTTGTTTAGATGAACTAGTCTCTAAGTATCTCAGGTTGGGATTCCTGACCTAGTCTCTGCCTCTCTAGGGATTGTATGAAGTTTGAAAATGCTTTACAACTAGTTTCAGAACATCTTCCTATAGATTTTCTTTTTCCTAATCTTCCGAACTAGAGATATCCTCCAGCCGACTGATCAGGTAAGAGAAAGTATATGGCTACCTACCGTTTCAGGTTGAGTAAAGTAATATCAGTTTGTAAGCTGAAACAATCCAAATAAAATTCATGAGCTTACCAACACTGTCATCATTATTCTCTTTAGGAGATAGACTACTGGCTGCTGGGAATAGCACAGTCCTCTCCTTAGCAAGGGAATTCAGGTATTTCCAGAGATTAGCCAAAAATTATGATGCTTGACTTAAGCATACAGAAATTGTATATATAGAGGAGGTGCTATCCCATGGTGGCATGACAGTGATCCCATGGTAAGATTGGATCTGCTGCACTCTGTATGACCACGTTTCCCAGACATGCACAATTTCTACCTATGTCTGGAATGATCTGACCTGCTGCTTTACTCAGGTCTCAGATAAGAGTACACTGGATTATTTCTGGCTCTAAGTATTTAATCAGTGTGCTTTTGTCAGCATGGAGCCCATGCTAATGGGAGCCTTTTCTTCATTGTAGGGACTGTAGCCCTGCACCAGGCGAGACGCCAGAGTTTTGTGCTGCCGTACAGATAAGTGATTTAGAGTGTAATAAAACTCTGTTTAGTTCAGGAAACTAGTGTAATACGGTGTACTAGTGTGGTTTCACTTCTCTTTGCGTATTATTCTAGAAAACGCGAAAGGAACATAAAGTAGGGTTACGATTGTATTCTTGCATACATTTTAGCGCAGTACAACTTATAGAATCTCATTTAATTTTTCTGTTCCATTTCAGCAAGTTAAGAAAAGCGTATCCCTTTGTTGTTTAAATCTTATTTTGTGAAACATGGCATAAATTTTAAATTCCGGTATCTGGAAACTTTGTACATACGGTAGTAGTTTTGTTTACATACAGTTGTGACTAGGCCTAATTTTTGTAAACGTGTTTTTCTTCTTCTTTTCAGTAATCTAACTTATTGTCACTAAAGCAAGTTTGTTTACATACGATTGAGACTAGACCTAATCTTTCGTAAACATGTTTTCTTGTTTTTCTGTAATTTAATTTGACTTATTCTCGCTAAAGTAAGATTTTTACCTTGAGTGAAAAATGCCTGACGTGCCGTAGAATTGTTAGCTCCGGGGTTTGGTGTGATGGGTGCAGTAGTTTTTTCCAGTGCGGTGACTGTAGCGGCGTGGGAAATGGGGAAGTGGATCAGACTCATCAATGGTTATGTAGGATATGCGGTAGAGATAGGAAAATAGTGGAACAGGAAGGGAAAATTGCTGCCCTTCAGGCACACTTAGAACAGGCTAGGGAAGATCTGAACAGGTTAAGGAGGGAGAAGGGTAAAGCGAGGTGGGAAGTGACAATAGGTAACAGGATTAACAGACCTAGAACTTCGTCAGACAGCTTTGTGGTGAACGTGAAGAATAAGTTTGAACTATTGCTTCAGTTAGAAGCTGATGAGCCTCAGACAGATGTTGATGTAAAGAGGGCACAACAAACTTTCAGTAGAAAATTGAATAAGAATGTAGGGAAGTCAGCAAAGAGAAAGAAAGTTTTTTTTGTTTGGTAGTTTACATGCCAGAGGTGTAGGCCAACTTTTGCAGGACCAGTTAGGATCAGAATACCAGGTCACAAATTTTTTTAAACCAAGTGCTGGTCTGGGTCAAGTGACAGAGGATTTAGGTTCACTCTGTAAAGATTTTATCAAGGAAGACAACGTGGTTATTCTGGGTGGGCTGGGCAATAGTATTGACAGAGATCCTGGGTACAATATAGAGTGTGACCTGGCAAAGATTGCATCAGCAATGAGACATACCAGTGTTGAGTTTGTGTCTGTTCTGAGACTCCATGACCGACTTCATTTAAACTTTTCGGTCGGAAGAGTTCATTTAGAGTTGGAACGGCTGCCTGGGTCGGGTGCGGGGTCACATATTGGTTTGGTTCCTGTTGATTCTCTGGGATTATACTAGACATGGCCTACACCTCAACAGGAAAGGGAAGGGTAAACTGGCTGGGCTAATAGCAGGAAATGTAAGTGGGGAGGCACTGCCATGAGTGGTAATATACCAGTGGTCATAGGTGTTGGAGCAGCACCTTTTTTTTTTAGATAGGTAGGACAGAATGAAGTCAAGTTCTGAGAGAAGTAAAGATTGAAACAAACCTTCAGTTTGATAAAGAAATCAAACAGCATAATCCCTGCACATTGGATCAGCGAACACAGCTGTTGGTTGAAAACTTACAGCAATCAGCAGAAATTTTATTTCCACCCGATTTCATCTCGGTAAAATCAGCAGAAATTTTATTTTCACCCGATTTCATCTCGGTGAAATACCGGATATCTTTAGTGCATCAAAATATTCGAGGGCTTAGAAGTAAAATTAATGAACTATGTATGTGCATTGATGAATTAGAGTCATTGAACCCAGTTGATATAATCTGCCTCTCTGAACATCATGTGACCACTGGTATAGATATGTTAAACATTACAAAATTTAAATTAGCCTCCTACTTCTGTAGGCAAAAGATGGAGAAAGGAGGAGTTGCCACATTTGTTAAAAAAAGGTTTTAAATTTAAGAATACTTACATTAATAAATTTTGCTTAGAAGCATGTGCAACAGAGACAGAATTTCATAATAGGTCCTTTATAATAGTAGCCATATACAGAGCACCTTCAGGAAATTTCAACCTGTTTATAAACGTGAAGTTTTATTATCTCATCTAAAATTAAAAAAACAAGGAACTAGTGGTTGCTGGTGATTTTACAGGGTGTATATGTGGACAAGGGGGAAAAAAAATAACCGGATTTTTCCCGGTTAAAAATTCACTTTCTGCTGGATGAAAACACACTTTTTCCGTGTTATTAAGTGACAGTATATTTTCCCTTGGACCTGTAAAACTTATCAATCCTTTCACTTGTTGTGGTTTTATACACCGGCGTAGAATTTCCCGGCACTTTAGAAAACAAAACTCAGGGAAGAAAACCCCTTTTGGAAAGATTTTTGTTGTGCAGCAACATGTACGCTGTATATCTTCGTATTACGAAAGTATCAATTCGAATTCTATCAAACACGACATGTTACTTTCCAAATCATTGTAAAGGAGATTGAGATGTCACGTGATCCACCAGCCAATGACAGCAGATATTCAGACCACAGGACACGTGATGTAGCCAGCTAATAGCAACATCACTGTTAAGTAGCACGGATACACAAACAAGAAAAGTTAATGTTTTAAATTAATATACAGGGTGCTACAAAAAGGTATGGCCAAACTTTCAGGAAACATTCCTCACACACTAAGAAAGAAAATATATTGTGTGGACATGTGTCTGGAAACGCTTACTTTCCATGTTAGAGCTCATTTTATTACTTCTCTTCAAATCACATTAATCATGGAATGGAAACACACAGCAACAGAACGTACCAGCATGACTTCAAACACTTTGTTACACGAAATGTTCAAAATGTGCTCCGTTAGCGAGGATACATGCATCCACCCTCCGTCGCATGGTAACCCTGATGCGCTGATGCAGCCCTGGAGAATAGTGTATTGTATCACAGCCGTCCACAATACGAGCATGAAGAGTCTATACATTTGGTACCGGGGTTGCGTAGACAAGAGCTTTCAAATGCCCCCATAAATGAAAGTCAAGAGTGTTGAGGTCAGGAGAACGTGGAGGCCATGGAATTGGTCCGCCTCTACCAATCCATCGGTCACCGAATCTGTTGTTGAGAAGCGTACGAACACTTCGACTGATATGTGCAGGAGATCCATCGTGCATGAACCACATGTTGTGTTGCACTTCTAAAGGCACATGTTCTAGCAGCACAGGTAGAGTATCCCGTATTAAATCATGATAAAGTGCTCCATTGAGTGTAGGTGGAAGAACATGGGGCCCAATCAAGACATCACCAACAATGCCTGCCCAAATGTTCACAGAAAATCTGTGTTGATGACGTGATTGCACAATTGTGTGCGGATTCTCGTCAGCCCACACATGTTAATTGTGAAAATTTACAATTTGATCACATTGGAATGAAGCCTCATCCGTAAAGAGTACAGGGCTATTACAAATGATTGAAGCGATTTCATAAATTCACTGTAGCTCCATTCATTGACATATGGTCACGACACACTACAGAGACGTGGAAAAACTCAAAGTTTTGTTCAGCCGAAGCCGCACTTCAGGTTTCTGCCGCCAGAGCGCTCGAGAGCGCAGTGAGACAAAATGGCGACAGGAGCCGAGAAAGCGTGTGTCATGCTTGAAATGCACTCACATCAGTCAGTCATAACAGTGCAACGACACTTCAGGACGAAGTTCAACAAAGATCCACCAACTGCTAACTCCATTCGGCAATGGTATGCGCAGTTTAAAGCTTCTGGATGCCTCTGTAAGGGGAAATCAACGGGTCGGCCTGCAGTGAGCGAAGAAACGGTTGAACGCGTGCGGGCAAGTTTCACGCGTAGCCCGCAGAAGTCAACGAATAAAGCAAGCAGGGAGCTAAACATAACACAGCCGACGGTTTGGAAAATCTTATGGAAAAGACTAAAGCAGAAGCCTTACCGTTTACAATTGCTACAAGCCCTGACACCCGATGACAAAGTCAAACGCTTTGAATTTTCGGCGCGGTTGCAACAGCTCATGGAAGAGGATGTGTTCAGTGCGAAACTTGTTTTCAGTGATGAAGCAACATTTTTTCTTAATGGTGAAGTGAATAGACACAATGTGCGAATCTGGGCGGTAGAGAATCCTCACGCATTCGTGCAGCAAATTCGCAATTCACCAAAAGTTAACGTGTTTTGTGCAATCTCACGGTTTAAAGTTTACGGCCCCTTTTTCTTCTGCGAAAAAAACGTTACAGGACACGTGTATCTGGACATGCTGGAAAATTGGCTCATGCCACAACTGGCGACCGACAGTGCCGACTTCATCTTTCAACAGGATGGTGCTCCACCACACTTCCATCATGATGTTCGGCATTTCTTAAACAGGAGACTGGAAAACCGATGGATTGGTCGTGGTGGAGATCATGATCAGCAATTCATGTCATGGCCTCCACGCTCTCCCGACTTAACCCCACGCGATTTCTTTCTGTGGGGTTATGTGAAAGATTCGGTGTTTAAACCTCCTCTAGCAAGAAACCTGCCAGAACTGCGAGCTCGCATCAACGATGCTTTCGAACTCATTGATGGGGACATGCTGCGCCGAGTGTGGGAGGAACTTGATTATCGGCTTGATGTCTGACAAATCACTAAAGGGGCACATATCGAACATTTGTGAATGCCTAAAAAAACTGTTTGAGTTTTTGTATGTGTGTGCAAAGCATTGTGAAAATATCTCAAATAATAAAGTTATTGTAGAGCTGTGAAATCACTTCAATCATTTGTAATAACCCTGTATATTTGCACTGAAATGAGGATTGACACATT
Source organism: Schistocerca cancellata (assembly GCF_023864275.1). NCBI lineage: Eukaryota > Metazoa > Arthropoda > Insecta > Orthoptera > Acrididae > Schistocerca > Schistocerca cancellata. The sequence continues at coordinate 198,235,857 of NC_064632.1, forward strand.
GTTGGATGAACCATTCGCAGAAGTGTACCCATGGAGGCCAATCAGCTGCTGATAGTGCCTGCACACGCTGTATATGGTACGGAAACAACTGGTTCTCCCATAGCACTCTCCATACAGTGACGTGGTCAACGTTACCTGGTACAGCAGCAGCTTCTCTGACGCTGACATTAGGGTTATCGCCAACTGCACGAAGAATTGCCTCGTCCATTGCAGGTGTCCTCGTCGTTCTAGGTCTTCCCCAGTTGCGAGGCATAGGCTGGAATGTTCTGTGCTCCCTAAGACGCCGATCAATTGCTTCGAACGTCTTCCTGTCGGGACACTTTCGTTCTGGAAATCTTTCTCGATACAAACGTACCGCGCCACGGCTATTGCCCCCTGCTAATCCATACATCAAATGGGCATCTGCCAACTCTGCATTTGTAAACATTGCACTGACTTCAAAACTAAGTTAGTGATGAACACTAACCTGTTGATGCTACATACTGATGTGCTTGATGCTAGAACTGTAGAGCAATGAGTCGCATGTCAACACAAGCACCGAAGTCAACGTTACCTTCCTTCAATTGGGCCAACTGGCGGTGAATCTAGGACGTACAGTACATACTGACGAAACTAAAATGAGCTCTAACATGGAAATTAAGCATTTCCGGTCACATGTCCACATAACATCTTTTCTTTATTTGTGTGTGAGGAATGTTCCCTGAAAGTTTGGCCGTATCTTTTTGTAACACCCTGTATATAGTGTTGCAACAAGAAAAGCAAAGATTATCTAAGGTTAATAAGCTGCAAGAGAAGCTAAGCTTTCACGTATAATGTTGATATTTTTTGCGCGTGTTACACTTTTAAGATATATCACACAAATGTGCCAGTAAAATTTTTAGCCGAGTCCAGTGACTTGTCCTCAAAAGTTTTCCCACAAATAAATTAGCTACCGCAGAGGAGAGCGAGCTTCCTGTAGCACTACATCAATTTGCTCATAATATCAACATGATTATCTGATCTTCTGGGCTCGAAATACTTCTAAATGGCTCGTCATCAAATGCTCTGTGATTTAAGAAATTCATTGTACATTCTCACACATAGTTCAACTTGTGGAAAACGAAATTTACTTTGAAAGTAACGCTTTTCAAACCACCATTCGCAATATTTTCCTGCGACCTATTAGAAATAGGTTCATTTCAGCAGTCGTCAGAGAGCGCCAGATAACAGGCGCCACCGTGCTTTGGCAGCTGCTATGATGCAGGAAGCCCGTATGTTCGTACGTGTAAAACATTAAAAGATCTTATATTATGTCATAAAAGAAGAAAAAAAAAATCTGAGTATACTCCAAGAGCATCGGAATTTCGTGAACCATACTAAAATGGCACATTTAAAGTGCATACTTAAAGAGCACATTCGGATGTCCAGATTCCCAATGAAGAAGCAGGCCTCGACCTGATATTAAGCTTTTCAGTGAGGGTTTTGGGATGTAAATTTTCTTTGAGTACCAGTACTGTATTAACTCATTTTTGGTTCTTTATTGTGGCATAATGCCATACGTGCTAGAAGATGAAAATGTGCACCTGAAATGCAGCGAGCAGTTGAAATTAGACAATAGTGAAGAACTAAACACTTCGTTTCAAACACAAAGCTTAATAAAAGTCTAATTTCTTTAGCAAAACTACAAAACTAACTTCATTGTTCTACAAGGCGGTTAACGCATGACTGTCAGGAAAGTGGAAATAAAATAAAATCTGAAATTAATAATCCTTCTGTAATTACATGACTGATTTTAATTCACTTGATAGATCCCGGCCACAGAAATCCATTTTGTTTTCATTTGACGTGAGAGCAGGAAACTAAGAAGAAGCAGCAAAATCACTAAATGTAAACACGGGTCATGTGGAGACTACACACTTCCCCACTACAACTCAGACTGCTCTGCGTATCAGCCCCAGATCTACGATATTTCCGAACCGGGGCAATACCAAGATAGTAGCCCCCCCCCCTCCCTTGAGCGTTTGAGATACAACGGAGATACGACGTCAAAAATTAAAAAAGAAATCGAATTTTAAAAAAATATGCTCATTTTGTATCGCACATCTTTCTGAAGTGTCCGATACATAAAACAAATGTTCGAGGAAAAGTAAGACATGTTATTTGGTATTAAGTGTGCCAGAGTGCAGTGCCACGCCTCTTCACACAGCATTCTTCTATCGCACGTTACTGTATGTCACTCCGTGGAATTGAAATGTGTATATTTTGTACTATATGCCATCAAACATTATTCAGGACAGTGGAAATTAAGAAGGCCTGTGGTGGCTCTCCTGCTCCCAGTTTGACATCCTGCCCCTCTTTAAAAAAAACTCGCAATTAAAACTTGATGGGATTATTTGTAACCGGGAGAACAAGAACTCTTCAGAAAATTTGCACTCTTTATTGCCTGTTAGCTAATAACTTTCTGTTTTGGGTGACATTAAATTAAATATAGGTTACATAAAACCAGTAAAGACAACAGACAAGCAAGACAGTACACATTTCTTCAATCCTTAGCTCCTACCATTGTTTTCCCTCTAATCTTGCTAAAGCTTTACATGGCGTGATTTCCTTTTTGCGAAAGAATCAGTTACCTCATCAATGTTCGTCAAACGTTTTGCTACATGAAAATCGAAACATCATTGTCTAATACTACGTAAGCTGATAATACAAATAGTACTCAAGACTGGTGTGGTTTCTCGGTCTGATTACGTCTATTTTGTCACTGTCTGCTAGATGAAACAAAATAGGCCTTTCTAACACTGCAGAAATTGTAACACACACCAAATAAACGAGACTGTTTTGGCACAAATGGTCATTTTTATAACACGACAGAATATAATTCACGAAGACCAACATAAAATACTTATTAGGCCTACTACAAGCAAAAAGCTTCGTTAGAAAATAGTTTCACATTTCATTCATACACTACAGTTTCTCGAGTATGAGATCGAAAAGTAGTAGTACCAGATTTTTATATAAATTTGGAATCGTCATTCTCTTCCATAATTTGTGTGATGTGCCCGTTTCTTCTCCTTCCTCATTTTAATAAACAGTCTTGTCATCACTAATTCTGGAACTATTCCTGCCTTTGTCAAAACTTATTCGCCAGTTAACTCCACTAAACCCTTCCAGAATCACCGGTTTAGTAATCCCTGATTATTCTCCGGTTAGGCGTTGTTATGTTTGTACAAACCATTTTCCGCGCTACTTCCAGAATAGAACTTAAGTGGCTACTAGATGGGGACTGTACAACTGGTGCTTACTAGTGTAGCGATCTGGCCAAAAATTTTCTGACAAAATTTCATTTTCCTGGATACACCGAGAAGATAAAACGTAATCTTTCTTACCTGTTATTCCTGTTAGGCGTTTATTTCCATTCTGGTAGTCTGAATCTATGGACTTCGCTAGTAATCATAAAAACGCTGATCATTCGCAAACCCAATCAACCACATAATCAGACAGTGGTTGGCATTAACTCGTTCGGTTTTACTCCACTCAGCTCGTATAATGCGGTCCCCTTCTGCCTGCAGGAAAGTTTATTTCTAGTTGCGAAGAGGATTCCCCTGGCAGACATCACGTACACTATGCACACATTCAAAAATCAACTTGTGATTCATTCAGAAATCAACTTACAGAGTGTGTTCAAAAGCCAACAGGGATGCGTTTCAAAATCATATGAGTAATCGATAGACCAACGTGCGCTGGGTGCTAGGCGCTTTGTGAAACAACGTTTTTTTATTGTCAAGAATTATGAATTTGCCCCCCCCCCCCCCCCCAACTGTTATCTGGGCCAGATGTCAGATACACTGCCCCCCCGTGCATGCGTGAGTCTGGCAGCTTGGGCGCAGCAGTAAAATTTTTCCCGGCTGCATCTAGCTGCTTGCTGCGACTGCTTAAACAGCCAACGCCCACATTTTTGTAGCCAGAAGGGGGAGAAGGTACAACTCATACGCCACTCAGCTGCGCATGCTCAGGAGCCCGCTCATAACTGCTATAACTAATCTAATTTAAACAGTTGTGACGTCACGCTCATCTGAGGAATTTTGTTGTTATGAAGCATTGCATAGTCTTCCTAAAGCCTTTGACACATTTTGCTGTTGGCAAATGTTTGTACGAGAACTGTGTTTTGTTGGTGTATACGGCACATTTCCTTTGCAATTTATATTTTATTTTCATATTTTTTTCTGGTTCACATTTTATTGTTGTAGTATTATTCTGCAGTAGCGGGATACAGTAATATCCTTTGTTAGAATATTGATGCTTACCAGTCAAGACTACAAAAATTTAACTGAATACTAAAACAACGAAAAATTCCCGGGTTTTTCCCGGTTTTCTCCTGGATGAAAAAATTCCTGGGTTTTTCCCGGATCTCCCAGGTCATATACACCCTGTTTTAATATAGATGTCCTGAAAAACACTGTCAGTGAACAGTTACTGAAATCAGTTACATTGTCATTCAATTTAATTTCTACTGTAAATTTCCCAACTAGGGTATACAAATGTTCTAAGACTGCCATTGATAATATATTTATAGACAATTCTAGGCAACTAAGCCACATTACAAAACCAGTAGTAAATGGGCTATCTGACCATAACATGCAACACCTAACCTCAAAAACTGAGAAATTTAGGAGATTGCTCAAAGAAATTAATTGGATGGATGTTTACAGCATCCAAGACACAAATGGAAAACAAAAAGCATTCATTAATAAAGTTAGCACCTTATTTGAAAATTGTTTTCCCCTGACGGTAACTCAAATTAAGCAGAAGTCTAATAAGAAACCATGGATCACACTAGGGATAAAGATATCATGTGAGACAAAAAAGAAACTCTATCTGATACATAAGGACACCTTTGATACTAGCATTATAGCTCATTACAAAATATGCTGCATTATGAGAAGAAAATAAATACATCCAGCAATAAAATAAAAACAATATGGGCTACAGTTAAGTCGTAGACAGGTAGGACCAGAAATGAGGAGGAGCAAACAGGTCTAAACATAAATGAAACCCTGGTAACAAACACATGGTGTGTTGCAAACCATTTAAACAAGTATTTTGTCTCTGTTGCTGATAGCATGAGGTTGTCAGGTTCAGTAAATAATGCAATGGAATATCTGAGACCAGTGCACACAAGCTATCTCAGTAAAATGGAATTGACACGTACTTCACCCAAAGAAATAGAATCCATCATAAAGTCCTTGAAATCAAAGCATTCTAGTGGTTATGATAACGTATCAACAAAGTTAATAAAAGAGTGTTCATGTGGGCTTAGCCATCTCTTAAGTTATTTGTGTAATCAACACTTGTCACAGGAACATTCCCGGGCTGGCTTAAATATGCTGAAGTTATAACTCTCCACAAGAAAGGGGACAAAGACATGCCATCAAATTACCGACCGATCTCACTTTTGCCAGGTTTTCAAAATCTTTGAAAAGGTTATGTTCAAGTGTCTACTTAAGCACCTTAGTGAAAATAACATACTGTCAAAGTCACAGTATGTGTTTCTTAAGGGTTCTAATATTGAGAAAGCTATTTACACTTACAGCGAAAATGTCCTTAATTCAATAGACAACAAATTAGAGGCAACTGGCATATTCTGTGATCTGTCAAAGGCGTTTGACTGTGTGAATCACAGCATTCTTTTAAGTAAATTAAAATATTATGGCGTCACTGGCAGTGCTGCAAAGTGGTTTCAGTCATATCTTACTAATAGAAAACAAAGGGTGTCATTACGTAACACTTCAGCAGTAGGCAATCAGACATCATCTGACTGGCAAGAAATTACATGTGGCGTTCCCCAAGGTTCCACACTAGGCCCACAACCGTTTCTTCTGTATATTAATGACCTGTCATCTGTTACGTTACCAGATGCCAAGTTTGTCTTATTTGCAGATGATACAAACATTGCAATAAATAGTAAATCAAATATGGATTTAGAATGGCAGCTAATCAAATTTTTACTGACATTAATAAGTGGTTCATAGCCAATCCACTGCCATTGAAAAGACCCAGTATATGCAGTTCAGAACTTCCAAGAGATTTCCTTCTGGTGTGTGTATAAAATATGACGACATGGAAATAGGATAAGTTGAGAGTGTAAAATTCTTGGGATTACAACTTGATAATAAATTCAGTTGGGAGCAACATACTAACGAACTGCTAAATCGCCTCAACAAGTCCGTGTTTGCAATGCGAATGATGTCAGATATAGGAGATATAAACACAAAAAACTGGCATATTTTGCTTATTTTCACTCCATTATGTCATGTGGTATCATATTTTGGGGTAACTCCACAAACAGAAAATATTTTTTGGAGTACAGAAGCGTATAATAAGAGTAATGAGTAGTGTAAATACAAGAACATCATGTCGAAACCTATTCAAAGAATTGGGCATATTAACCACAGCTTCTCAGTATATTTATTCCTTAATGAAGTTTGTTGTAAATAATACATCTCTTTTTCCAACTAACTGCTTAGTACACAGTATCAATACTAGGAATAAGAACAATATACACTCCTGGAAATGGAAAAAAGAACACATTGACACCGGTGTGTCAGACCCACCATACTTGCTCCGGACACTGCGAGAGGGCTGTACAAGCAATGATCACACGCACGGCACAGCGAACACACCAGGAACCGCGGTGTTGGCCGTCGAATGGCGCTAGCTGCGCAGCATTTGTGCACCGCCGCCGTCAGTGTCAGCCAGTTTGCCGTGGCATACGGAGCTCCATCGCAGTCTTTAACACTGGTAGCATGCCGCGACAGCGTGGACGTGAACCGTATGTCCAGTTGACGGACTTTGAGCGAGGGTGTATAGTGGGCATGCGGGAGGCCGGGTGGACGTACCGCCGAATTGCTCAACACGTGGGGTGTGAGGTCTCCACAGTACATCGATGTTGTCGCCAGTGGTCGGCGGAAGGTGCACGTGCCCGTCGACCTGGGACCGGACCGCAGCGACGCACGGATGCACGCCAAGACCGTAGGATCCTACGCAGTGCCGTAGGGGACCGCACCGCCACTTCCCAGCAAATTAGGGACACTGTTGCTCCTGGGGTATCGGCGAGGACCATTCGCAACCGTCTCCATGAAGCTGGGCTATGGTCCCGCACACCGTTAGGCCGTCTTCCGCTCACGCCCCAACATCGTGCAGCCCGCCTCCAGTGGTGTCGCGACAGGCGTGAATAGAGGGACGAATGGAGATGTGTCGTCTTCAGCGATGAGAGTCGCTTCTGCCTTGGTGCCAATGATGGTCGTATGCGTGTTTGGCGCCGTGCAGGTGAGCGCCACAATCAGGACTGCATACGACCGAGGCACACAGGGCCAACACCCGGCATCATGGTGTGGGGAGCGATCTCCTACACTGGCCGTACACCACTGGTGATCGTCGAGGGGACACTGAATAGTGCACGGTACATCCAAACCGTCATCGAACCCATCGTTCTACCATTCCTAGACCGGCAAGGGAACTTGCTGTTCCAACAGGACAATGCACGTCCGCATGTATCCCGTGCCACCCAACGTGCTCTAGAAGGTGTAAGTCAACTACCCTGGCCAGCAAGATCTCCGGATCTGTCCCCCATTGAGCATGTTTGGAACTGGATGAAGCGTCGTCTCACGTGGTCTGCACGTCTAGCACGAACGCTGGTCCAACTGAGGCGCCAGGTGGAAATGGCATGGCAAGCTGTTCCACAGGACTACATCCAGCATCTCTACGATCGTCTCCATGGGAGAATAGCAGCCTGCATTGCTGCGAAAGGTGGATATACACTGTACTAGTGCCGACATTGTGCATGCTCTGTTGCCTGTGTCTATGTGCCTGTGGTTCTGTCAGTGTGATCATGTGATGTATCTGACCCCAGGAATGTGTCAATAAATTTTCCCCTTCCTGGGACAATGAATTCACGGTGTTCTTATTTCAATTTCCAGGAGTGTACATAAAGATTTAAAATCACTTACTCTTGCCCAGAAAGGATTCCAGTATTCAGCAACGCATGTTTTCAATAAGTTACCAGCAACCATTAAGAGTTTAGTTTCAGACAAGGTACAATTTAAACATAATTTAAAAGAATTTTTGGTGGCCATCTCCTTCTGTTCCATCCATGAGTTTCTCAACAAGTGCAGTAGACCATTTTAATGAAAATTTATTATACTTTAATTTTTGACAATACTTGGTTGTAACAGCCAAGTAACTACCTACTGTGTGAATGATGAATGTATGGAAAGCAGATGGTAAGTCTGTAAATAGTGGAAGGTTAGTTTTAAATCTTGTACATAATCTGACTGTTCTTAACTGAGGATCACTGAAATGAATAATTTACTATAATATTTGACAATACTTGGTTGTAATAGTCAATAACAAATATCTGAATGATGGATTTAATGAAAGCAGATGTAAGTATTAAACCTGTAAATATTAGAAGTTTAATTCATGTACATAATTTTACTGTTTTTTGACTGAGGATAAATAAAATTAATGAAACTCAAGTTTTTCTAATTACATTTTTGTAATGTGTTTTTCTGACATGTTCCACACCCAGGAGGATTCCCTCTTTTATGGGTCTATGGAATGAATAATTAATCTAATCTAATCTAACAAGTAGTTAATCTTTTAAAAAACATCACAGTTCCCTTAGACTGCAGAAATTATTTATTTCCACTATCGCAACAGTGAAAATAAATAATTTCTACAGTCAGTGGTGGGTGTGGTGCCTACTAAAAACTATTGTATGACTGTGATTTCTTAAATGGTTTTCACATTAAAAGCTCATGTGTCACTGTTCTCAATCAAATAGTAGTGATGATGAATCGCTGATACGCACAACAAAAAGACTGTCAAACAAAGCATTTGGCCAAACAGGCCTTCACCAGAGTAGACAAAACATACACATAAACACAACCCATACACTCATAACCACAGTCTCTGGTTGCTGAGGGCTGACACTGGCAGACTACCCTTGAGAACCAGAGACTGGTCATGTGTGTGTGTGTGTGTGTGTGTGTGTGTGTGTGTGTGTGTGGGGGGGGGGGAGTCTATTCTGATGAAGGCCTGTTTGGCCGAAAGCTTTGTACGACAGTCTTTTTGTTGTGCTATATGTGACTCAGCACCTTAGCTATAAGGTGAGTAGCAGCTAACCTTTTCATAATATTGTTATTATTCCATCTTGGATTTTCCATTGTTTGATTTTGTTCAAATCAAAACTTGTGGTAAGCATAAACTGTAAACTTTCCATTTTGGACACACCACAGTATAGATTTTTAAAGTTCTGTTTAGCTCATGATGAGCACTCAATGCCATTTTTATCTTCTGCTTCTTTATTATGCTGTCCTTATCCTATCATCCCAATTCAACAGCCATAAATACAAAAATCATTCAACGAGTTCAATGAATTGAGGTGATGAGAACTGTAAGGCCCTAAAGCACACCATCTTCAATTTTGATTTTGTGGCATTTATGCATGTTCCTGACATCTTTTGATATTATGGTGAACCAGCTTTATTTGTGCTGTAGGCCCACCTTGTATGAATGAAGATTAATGAAAAGCTGCCTCACCAATTTCTCCAGTATTCAGTTCTCTATGCAAACAAAGCACTGCTAAATTGTTACATGGGATTGCCCACATAATTTAGTGTCTACATCGCATATGTAGTAGCAGTACTTCTTCATCAGAAGTAGGTCGGAATTTTTATCTGAACCTCCAGCTAGAGAATATGCTTAATGAAAAAGATGATAACAATGACTATGATGAGTTCGAGCTGGTCATAACTGTATGTGTGGTGCATTTGGTATCTTCTTTATGTTCTGATTCTAGTTTCACGTTTATTACAAATTTTACAACTATCAAAAAGACACTATTGTCACTAGCCTAAATATGAAAATTTTGTGAATTAACATTGACAATAATAATAATAATAATAATAATAATAATAGTAATCCTAAATATTAATTAAAATTTCAAAAGATAAAGTGGTTAGATTATTTTTTTCATAGGAAATACATGATGATGTGACTTGGTTCAGAAACAAATCAGTCCCACAAAAAATTTGATTTTCATAGACATCTATTTTTATCAAAACTTTGTGTGTGTGTGTGTGTGTGTGTGTGTGTGTGTGTGTGTGTGTGTGTGTGTGCTTTGGCCCTTATGCATCTCAGTGCCTTGATCAACTGTTAATTTGTACAGTTTTATTTTTAATGTGTTGATTATATAAGAATAAGAAACTTCATGACAATATTACAGTAACAGAAGAGGAAGTAGGTGAAGATGACATGGAAATATGATACTGTGAGATGAAAATTGACAGAGAAAGACCTATGTGGAAACAAGGCCATGGGAGCAAATGGCATCCGCTTGAGCTATTGAGATTCTTGGGAAAGCTAGCCATTACAAAATTATTCCACTTGATGCACAAGATATGTGATATGCCGAAATGCCTTCAGACTCCAGGAAGAATGTAATAATTCCAGTTCCAAAGAAGGCAGGTGCTGATATGTGTGAATACTACCAAACAATCAGTTTGGTAAGTCCCATTAGCAAAATATTGACAGAAATTATTTACAGAACAAGGGCTCTGGCAAATGCAGGACCAAGCAAAGCATAACTGACTGTATGGCTAATCTTAGAAGATATGTTGAATAAAGGCAAATCTGTGTGTGTGTGTGTGTGTGTGTGTGTGTGTGTGTGTGTGTGTGTGTCTCAACAACTCAATGCTTCTGCTTTTCAGTGAATGGTCTTCTTTCATCCAAAAGTAGTAAACAATGTCAGAATACTGTATCATCAGATTTTTAAAAGACCCAATAAATTTTTGTTAAATACTCTACTTACAAAGAACAACACAATGGAAGTACATTGTGTGCATATCTGTAAATTTAATTGCAATATATAATGCAATAAAAATAGCAATTTGTAAAATCAAATTTACCTGTTTCACAAGAGGTTCTAACAGGTGAGCAGACTGTTTGCCGACACACCGAACAGCAAACCTTAAACATCTACAGCACCTCTCCATTACACGAATATCAGCCTGATATTTATTGCAAGTGTTTGAAAGTACAGGCCATACCTACAAAATAAAATTACATTAAAAACACAAAAGCACTCTAAAGTAAATACAAATCATCATTATTAATAACACAGCATTCAAAATGAAATGAATGAAAATGGTAATCTCTACTGTCTCTGAAATTATTTTCAATTTTGTTTTTGTGTGCAGGTGTAGTCAGGACAAATAGAAACTTCAAATAAGGTACTTCACACAATGCTTAGTGTCAATAAAATAGTAATTCTGATACATTATAAACAAAATGTTATCTACATATTAATTTTGTGTGATGAATCTATGGATCACTCTCAAATTAATCTGCTTCAATGTTCAGCTCTACGACACATTAATAGTGAGAGCAAAATATGAAGAGCAATCACACTCTGCAGCAGCAACTGAGCATGACCACTGTGCCATGACATGCTGTTTCCACAGTCCCTTCACACCACTATGGTGCACTGTCCCAGCTTCACCACTGTTCCACCACACATAAACAGTCAAAATGAAAATAAAGAAACCACCTTACAAGGGGTAAATGCACACAAAGGTGTTTCAAAATCTGCATAGAGCTACAAAGCAGAATAACTGTAATATTAGCAAAACAGAATAATTGTAATATCAGCCTCTTTTATCCTACTCAAGCAGCATACTACAATTCCCAGTGAATACTTCTGGTAGATCTTGAAACAGAATAAAAAAAGTAGTTGTCATATAACAATGAATTTAATCAGACAAAATAGATGGAAACTCTCCAGCCAAACCATTAATACAAATTTTTATTTTATTTGTTGCTTTATTAACCCTGCTAAGATTAGGACCATTCTTTCAAAATGAAACACGCTGATATATGAAGGAAGTAAATAAGATTGGCATTTAACTTCTTGTGTAAGATAAGGTAATTGACAATGTGGTATGGAAAGTTCTGACAGAATGTAACTCATTTAGGACAGATTTTTTTTGACCTAAAGTACACACGCATACAAAGGCACACACACGTGTGTGCATCCACATGCACCCACAACCAGTTAGTTATCCGCAGGCAGTGTTAAATAGTGGATGTGTGCTCATTGTCTATGAACAACGTCGAGACAAATCACAACGGAGCAACATCACTAAATCAAGAGTTCAAGACATTCTGAAGGAAGTTTTGAAGATGAGAAAAGTATGTGCAGAGCTTGTCCCACACACCTTGACTCCCAAACAAAAACAATGAGCATACATTCCAGAGGGGGAGACTATTTGGAACAACTGAAGCATCAACATCTCTATCTTTAATTTTCTTTATTTTTTTTATTAATCCTGCCCCAAAACGTTTTGGGCTACGGGTGTAACTGATGATGCTGTTTAAGGATATTATGCCCCCATAAGATATTATGCCCATAAGATCAAAAAGACATCTATGGTACTACTTATCTAGTGAGTCCTATTTCTTCAGGGCCAAGTAGTCATGGATCAAGAATACAATGATGCAGCAGTTCATTATTTTTTTTAACACCTTTACATCTTTCCCATGCACATAGTGAGGGCGAATCACTATGGTAACTACTTTGATATGTATGATCCATCATTTGTTCAGAAAGCTTGTTTGTTTAGCATCTGTGAGAAAGTTAGGCAACCATCTCATGTCCCATATTAGGTTGAACCAAGAGAGGGGGATTCTTCTGTCACCTTATGAGGTGCTGGTGTAATGAATTATTGTGATATGTTGCTTGTGTCACATGCTGCAGCAGGCGGTGCTGAATGTAGTCACCATGATGAGAAGGGGTTGTTGTAATGTCCATCATTAGTGGAACAAAAACGTTAAGTTTCCTCTTAGCAATAGCTCTATGGTGACTAAAACCTGGATATTAGATGACAGTGGTGGTCACTTGAGCAAAATATTTCATCAATGTCTGGGCTGTCTCTCTATGGCTGGTCTGAACACAACTCTTTCTCATTACATTGATAATGGCTATCCACCTGCCTTACTCAGATATCCACCTGAGATGCCCTTAATACTGTGAAGTACTACATAGTTTTGAGGAAATACTCCTACAGTGTTTTCTTGCTTTTTTAAATTATTTGATGGGATTTTGCCCTCACCATTCCAGAAGGCTGTGATGTTTGCTACATATTGGGGCTGGCTTACAGCTCAGGTAGGTTCATGTTGTTGTTGTTGTTGTTGTTGTTGTTGTTGTCGTCGCTGCTGCTGCTGCCTTCAATCTCAAGGTGCAGCTGCCCATACTACTAAATTCTGTGCAAACCTCTTCATCTCCGAGTAACTACTAGAACATACATCCATTCGAACCTGCTTAGTGTATTTATCTGTCACTAGAATTGCCCTCACCCCCCACTCCCCACAGTTCCCTCCAATACTAAACTGGTGATCCCTTGATTTGTCAGAGCATGCCCTATCAATAGATCCGTTCTTTTAGGCAAGTTATGCCACAGATTTCTTTTCTCTCCGATTCTATTCGGTGCCTCCTTATTAATTACATCTAATATTCGATATTAACAAATTTCTCTCTTTCAAAAACCATTTTCTCGAAACTACCAGTCTACATTTTATATCCTCCTACTTCAGCCACCACCAGTTATTTTACTGTCCAAATGGCAAAACTCATCAACTTCTTTTACTGTCTCATTTCCTAATTAATTCCCTCAGCATCGCTTGATTTAAATCAACTGCATTCCTTTACCCTTGCTTTGCTTTTGTTGATGTTCATCTTACATCCTCCTTTTCCCCAAGACAGTGTCCACTCCACTCAACTGCTCTTCCAAGTAATTTGATGTGTCTGACAGAACTACAAGGTCATCAGCAAACTTCAGAGGTTTTTATTTCTTCTCCCTGAATTTTAATTCCTTCTCCAAATTTTTCTTCGGTGTCCTTTATTACTAGCTCACTGTATGGACTGAATGATATTGCAAATAAGCAATAACCCTGTCTCACTTCCTTTGAAACACAGCAAGCTGGAAACTTCAGATGTTACATTTTTCTACTCCTATGATTATTTTTTCTTTTTTTTTCTTGCAGCTGCACAAGTAAAAATGTACATGAATGACCTGGAATGTTATTTCGGCTAGTTCCAGTTAAATTTATAGTTAGCTGGTTATTTATTGTCCTGATTATGATGGTAAAATTAGTTACACTAAAAGCTCATTTAATTAAGAGTTATGGCTAATTGACATTCTTACTGCAGTAAGTAATGGAGAAAAACTTTGAGCTAACAGATAGAATAAAAAATACTGTTCCATTCAGTAGGAAGTAGGTATCTCACTAACTTCAGTTTCAATTGCCTATTCCACATCAACACTTACAAAATTCCTAACTTTGACGATCTACCTCTGTTAATATACTTTTTTCTGAATCAGATGACAATCTCACTAATTAATTAAGACACTAAAGATTTTGGATGATTTACAATCCTAAAGAGAGTTTTCAAGATGGATACCATATTCATAAGTAGGGGATTTCCAACTCTGAAAGCTAAACAATATTCCACATGCTTTTATAATTTTTTAATCTTAAAAATTTTTCATAAACCAGATAATAGTAAAAATCTTATGGTCTATGAAAAGTAGCAAAATCTAACCTAGCTGATTATGTAGTTTCAGAAATTCCATCATATTCTTAAGCCTGGCTTCAAAAAGCCATCATTCACCAGTCTCCAACATGCAAACAACCTAGCAACATCATTATGCCATTTCATATCGGAGTCTGTCGTCAGAAAGAAATGCTGGACATCTCTGTGTACCTGATCTGTAAGGTCTCATGTCAGAACTAAATTGAGCAACATCTATGGATCAAGAAGTCTGTGACCTGTGAGCAAACATGTCAGATATTTATGACAGACTGTGTTAAAGTCTGCTAACACCTCTGTGTCAATATCAAAAAGTCTCCAGCAATAGTGCAGCAACATTGTAAGTTAAAGTAAACTCTGCTCTTAGAATGTGTTAATTAGCATCAACAAGTTTTACTGGGCAACTATATTCAACTGTGACATTTTTTTTGTTCAACATGAAAAACAATTTGTCATTCTTGTAAAATTATTCTACCACTCAACATTGTAACTGCACTTGTGAGATTAAGTTTATTTTCCACTGACTCAATGAACTATTGTTAATTATTTCATGAAGAGTAAGACTACTGCGTAGGTCTACTGCACAAAAAGTTTATAGCAAGAACTGCAATGAAGTGCAGTATGTAGTTTTCCTAATCTGCTTACAAAAGAGAATTGTGAAACCTGAACTGGCCATCAATTGTGAATATGACAAAAGTGGGCATACAAGTGATTAATTTATAGCTTTAAATACCATGTGAGCTACATTATGGGGAGTATTCGTTTGCCAGCTACAACAAAGGACAGAAGAGACACCAGCTACCGACAGCACCCAAGCACGTAAAATGGATTAGCTACACATTCTCAATCACTGCTTTTCTTTCATGCCCCACGACTCTCATAACTGCCAATTTTTGTACATCCATCTTCAACTTCGGACAGAAAGTGAGACTAGGGCTGGTCAGTAAAGGAGAATTAAGGGTAACATTTTCAAGAGTATGTCTAAATCACTTTATTCAAATATGTCCCTTTTTGGTGAAGCACTGCATTGTCATCACACTTCTCTAGTGGCAAATATTGGTCCTATAACCAACTTACTAATGAATGGTTGGATGGTAGGTGCAGTTAGCACTTCACATATGAACTGCTCTGTGGACATTCTTCTGTGGAGAATTTGTGTTAGTATTTTGCAACAGCAGCTCATTGATTTCATAGTTTGGTAATATTCACACCTGTCAGCACCTGCTTTCTTCTGGAATTGGAACTACTATATTCTTCTTGGAAGTCTGACGGTATTTTGTCTTTCTAATCCATCTTGCAAACTAGATGGAATAGTTTTGTCACGGCTGGCTCTCCCAAGGCTATCAATAGTTCTGTCACAATGTCATCTACTCCAGGGGGCTTGTTTCAAGTTAAAGACTTTTCAGTACTCTGACAAATTATTTTCGCAGTACCATACCTCCGCTCACCTCCATCTTCCCTCACTTCTCTCTTTTGGCAGCTCATAAATCCTCATGGGCTAGCCATACCAGGGCAGTCTGTGTAAGGGGGGTGGTGGAGGGAAGAACAGTGAAGTGGTGGTGGTTGAGGGAGGGGGAGAGACGAAGAACAGCATGACAATGGGGACAGAGAATTGAGAGCTCAGAGGAGGGGCCTTTAAGCTCTTTCAGAAAATGTAAAAATCCAAATACAAATTTGGGTAATGAAGGTATTATGTATTACTCTGAACTAATCACAGGCTGGCAACCTTAAAACAACTAACACTTTTAGAGAACAAGAAGGTTAGCTGTACATGAAGATGAGCTGATACGACATCTGAGTAGTTTTCTCAGTGTTCTATTATCTGTGCATGGATCCCACAACTTCCTTACTTTGATGATCTAATTTGCAAAATGTGCCTCAGTGTCAACAAAATTCTGTAACTCCTTTATCACAAGCATTAACTAAGGGTCTGCAGACTCGGCTGAAGAAAACTTCTTGCTGTTGTCTCAATACTTCCATTAGCCAAAAGGGGGTTAGCCTCACATGTTCCAGCATTTTTACAGTGCAGAACCAATCTTTGCTATTTGTGACTGGAAGAGGAAGACTGGATAGTGACATTGCTAAAATGTGATATGCAAATCACTCACGCACATGCTCAGTACTCTGTTGGCAGCTGAACATGACAGTTCTTACACATCAGATCCGTTCCAAGCTGACCCAGTTTTATGGTTGTCTTATTCATTCAGCCTGTTTCAAATTTTGACTGTAATCACTATGTCAATTAATTTATTATCATCTGATGGAATGATGGGACATCCAATGTACTAATCTGATTGGGACAGAATGTACCTGAATACATAACTCTAATGTTGAGAAACCAGTAGTACTATTAAAAGATCATATAACAGATATTTGACGTTTATTTCAATGATTTATGGAAATATGTCATTACAAAAGCATTTTTGAAACTAAAACTCTGAAAATATAAATTTGGCTCCTTGGCTGCGACATTATTTATAATTTTATATTCCATGGTCGATGCACAAAAAGGGAACCTTATGGAGCCCAATATTCAATAAAATAAGTTTCAGTGTTTTTGGAAATTCAAGCCCAAAGTGGTATAAGAGGGATAAAAATTTTTATGAAAATATTTGGTTACATTAAAACATTTTTAAAGCTAAATCTACAGAAATAAACATGCTGTAGTTTGCGAACAACATAAAAATTTGATTAAAGAAAAAAAATCTGTGTAGACTACACAGTCTACGCAAGCAAAGCAGCGAGTGCTAAGCTAGTCATACTGTAAAAAAAGGTTGAAATATACAGTAGCAATTGTCTTTGACTCATTAGTTTTTGGTTTAAGAAAACACCTACAAAAACTAAGTATAAATTACCTTTTTTGCTTTAAAAATGAAAGTCATAAAAAAATTCTTTTCAAGTCTAAATTTTACTTAGGTGTTGATGTTTGTGGTGGTGGCGGCGGCGGCGGCGGGAGGGGGGGGGGGGGTAGAGGGGGGTGGGGGGGGGGTGTAGTACCTAATATCTGATTAGTCTCAGGAGTAAGTGTCTCGGAAAGTTTAGGGGCCACTGATCTCGATTCTGTACAAAAGCGAACATTAAACAGGGGTTTTCTCAATTGGAAATTGCCTATGAATATTGTGTGTGAGATCATGTTACAACTCTTGCAAGGAGATCTGTCTACCAACATGTGACAGAATTCAGCAGCAGCACAATTGTATTCTATTGAGATTATCACACTAGTCAGAATGCCAAAACTTTCATGTAAATATAGACCAGAATAGTTTCAGGAACGCCATTCTCAATGCTAATCAGGATCTCAATGGCCAAGTGTGACTATGGTACAAAAAGGCAGACATATGTTTTGCACAACCATGCAGAATGTTACACCCTGTCACTTATCTTGACTCTGGAAATGGTGTGATTACTGCAAGGCCAGTATCCACGAGGACAAGGCAATGACGTCTGGAGTACCACAGATTGCCAGCATGGTGACCACTGTCGCAGCTGCCCGTGATACTGCTGCAAAGAGGAGGGTCAACAATGGTGCACCTAATGAGAACACTGTACACAGAAGCTGCAGCGTGTTGTCTTCTCAGGTAAGTCCTGGCTCTGCATGACAATGGATTTATCCAAATGTGGAGGCATTCATCATCAACATATGGGCCCAGCACCTAGCTTGATGGTACAGGGTGCCACTTGATAAACAACTTCATCGTGTCTAGTTCACATATCAGCAATATTGACAGCTACCATTCCATTTCTGATGCTTTATGGCTAGTCACTGCCCCTTTCTAAGTTCTCTGCGACAGTCAACGGTTCAACTGTTGCTGTAGCTACCATGTTCTCCTGATCTTTCCCCACTGAAAAGATCTGGCCATGGGTTGTCAGGAGACTGGTTTGCCACCATTTGCTAGCCACAATAGTTAATTAAGTTTGGCACAGCATTGAAGCAGTGAGAAAGGACATACCTATACCTGTTGTCAAACCTCAGATCGTCTGTATAGGCTCAGCTGTTGTTGCTTCCAATGACAGCATTCATCATCTAAGTTTTGCACTCCGTACATGCGCTAATAATCTATAAATGTAATCAAGTATTCTTCCTGCGATTACGTATACATACAATAAGTAAAATTTTGATGTTAGCTACCTTAATGACTGGCAATATAATTCAGACATCTCTCTGACGAATTTCTCAATGAGTGACAGAACAAAATATCTGAAGGTATTCATGTATACTAGCTGAATTGTATCTCTTATGAATAAACTAGGAACAACAACTTACATACAAAGTAACACAACCTGCTTCAAATTGATCCCTTACCTCTGTAATTACACTTTGACAAGGATGGACTTCTCCATTTTCTACAACTGGTTTTGTGTGCCTGAAGATGGCTGCCAGTCTATCAAGCCATAGAACAGGATCAGTTTTTGTTCCTTTCTCAGTCTTCACATCATTCTGCATCAAAACGTTAGCACAAAAATGAAAATCCCTCCAACGTAACATGAAAGGCAGTTAATTAACAACATTAAATAAGAGGATGAAAAAATACCCTTTCTGCTCATCTATAAGTTTGTTTTCATTAATTAATACACTTACAATTAAATAAAAAGATCACAAAATATAATCAGACACAATAAAAAATGGCAAAGAAAGGTAAGGACTGGAGGAATTCAGGCTACCAACATGAGTAATGGTGCAGAAAACTTTAGCAGCTAATATCTAAGTTATTTCAGTATTAGGATAAAATGGAACCATATTCAAAGTATCTGAGAAAAGATGGTGAAAGCTTGCTGGATATAAAATGTCGGTGGAAGCCTACAATGGATAGTTTTAAGAAAATGGACATTCATCAACTTTGTACACCTGTAACTATTTCAACACAATCCAAAGTTGGTCCACCACTACTCACTCATAACTACATTCAGCCTTTTGCTGATAAACATCTACAACATTGTAGAGAAATTTCATACAAATACATTACCAATCCTATGGCCCCCCAGTAATTTGCATCCATTGCTTTATCACGCTACTTTTCTATGATGCAACCTTTCATTGTACACTGCCTATAAGCTGATATAATCAGTAAGCAGCTATAGTAAAATCTGTGTCCTTGCTCCCTAATCATTTCTACAATACCTAATGGCCATTTTATCTCTGAGGTATTATCTTTTGTGACCAGAATATATTTTCCTCTTGTGACTTTTCTAGGAGGGTCCAGGATTCAAGAAAGTCATCTTGTTCTCATAAACTGCAAATGTTTTTGTCTAGTACAATTCTGAGGCTGCATTACTGACACACCCCCCCCCCCCCCCCCCCCCCCAATAAACTGCTAGAATACAACTATCCCCAAAACGTTTTATTTTGTGCTTTTATACATCTCAAGGCCAGGTTTTATTCATCTTAATGATGCCTTGAGGGTTTCCAACTGAAATAAAGAATTACTTTTCGACAGCTGTCAGGATATATATTTTTTATAAAAAGAAATATCTGTACAATAGCTTGTCTTCTTGAATCTTTTGCCTTCTTTCTTGATATTCACTCTGTGTCAATGGTCGACAAACCTCTACTTAAATACAGATCTCATTCAATAATGATTAATACCAAACATATTGGATAAAGTTACATACTTCCCCCACTATACCCTTGGTGCCCGAAAACTGACAAGAAATCTTATTTCTGAGTGGAGAGACGGGGTGATGAATCCTCTTACATGTGCTGAAAATTTTTCCCTTTTGACTGTTTTCATTCTAGGGAACAGGAAGAAGTCCCAGGGGGCCAGATATTATTAAAAGGCTAGGCATGAAACACTCGTGAAGTCATTATCAAAAACTGTGTGTATGTCATTGATGTATGACCAGGCAGATTGTAATGATTGAGGAGCCTCTTGTCACGATATAGGCTACTTTTCCGGCAGTACCTTACACAATTATTTTAGTAAACAATGGGCAATACCGCTTCACAATACTCATTTTTCAAAATAAAATGTTAATATATGTCAAAAAATTTTTACAGTCCCTTGAATATGTTTTGTAACTTACCATGGGTAGTTAGCGTTTGCTTAGTGCAGTAGTTGTTCATAAAATATGCGCTGCAACAACCATTCTTTATGGAAATTAATATTATTAAGTCATCATAAATCTGCAGCTCCTTCAACACACATTTCAACCAAACTGATTCTTCTTATGGATAACATTTGGTCAACTGTTTTCAAACAATAAGCAGTAGAGACAACTAGTGAAAGAACACATCACTACTGCCCATCTGACTGCAGGAAGTGTATTCTGATTATTTTCCAAGGTCCCCTCCCATACACAAAACAATTTTATAACTGTCTCCAATTCTTTCAAATGACAGTATCAGGCTGCACCTCAACATGATTTCCTTTTCCATCACAGCCATTGAGAACTACTGAAACTTCGTTGACATAGAGTAGAAAATCCCTTGTTATGCAATAAAAGGCTATCCTGAAAAAGTTGGGCTATGATTTTCTGAAACTGTATGCTAGATTGAGGTATGTCCTCACCTCACCCTGAGCTGCTTTATGTTGCTCTTTCAATCTCTGTTACATTCTTGTTGAGGTAACAGTGTCCTCATTCCTGTTCCTTGTCAAATGATTCAGATCTTCTAATCAGCTTTCCAACACACGGCTTGCCCTAAGCACTTACTGCTACTGCGTACTCAAACCTACATCACTTGTAAGACCTCTAGTACGTCTAAGGTCAACCACCTGTCAGAACATTCATTCATACACTTTCCTGCACGTAGCCTCTATGCAGATTTTATATCAGTATGGTGACTATAAAGCTGCCAGGAAAAACAGACAGATGGGTGGATGATTACAGATAAAGAAATTATTCCAGTAACTTACTACTGCACATGTTCAGCATGAATGACTTGCTCTACAACACATACTTGCCATCATTTTGGTGGCCCCTCGTTCCTCCAAACCTCAAGTTCCCATTTTCTCTCATTTTTATGCTGTGTAGTTTCTCTTTTCTTTCTTTGAACGCTGCTTTTGCATCTTATGCAACAACATGAACTTTTATACATTGCTCTAGTTTTCAGCAAACATCTCCTCTTTGTCTCTTCTCACTTGTTAGATTTTCAAATACTGTATAATGTACTATTTCACTGCCGATTTCCTCTTAAACAACCACGCATAAACACTAATACTGGTGTGACCTTTGCCCGTGTGTCTACTGCTCACAGTTTGTACTTTGCCCCCATTCGTCTTTGACTATAGTTTAATTCTCAAGAATGTGTTTGACACCACCAACTCATGACTGCTACACAATGAGTAAAGTAAACACACTCATCATATAGTGGAGACTTTTTGTGATAATGGTTTTCTGCTTAACATTTCCACTGCATAGTGGCTGGTTATATTTACTCATTCCTTTATTTTATTCCAATCAAATTTACCAGTATCATATTATTGGCTTGTGAAGTGGTTACATACCTCAACCAACTGACACAAAGGATTAATCTGAAAGAAACAGATTTGTTTCATGGCTTGCTGTATTTGATCTGGTGGCATTCGACCCAAAATCACAGAAACACCTGTAAGATAACATTATGCATTAATTCAAACTAAAATAACCAAGCTAACTTCATACAATATAGTCCTTTCAAGAGAATCACAAAAACACAATTGTAACACAGGGTGTATAAGCGAACAAGGAAAAAAATTCTCAGATTATTCCCAGATATGCCGTTTAAAAAATATACTTTTTCTCTGGCAAAAATACACATTTTCCGTGCTAAGTAACAGTATGTTTTCCATAGATTTTCCCTCGGAACTGCAAAACTTATTAATCCTTTGAATGGTTAACCCCTTTCATACACTGGTATAGAACTTCCCAGAAAAAAAGGGGGGGGGGGAATGGGGGAGAGAAGTTTTGGAATGGTGTTTGATGAAAGAAAAGGAGAGAAATTTTGGAATGGTGTTTAATATCAGCAACGTATAAGCTGAATATTTTCATATTATGGGAAGTATAAATTCGAATTGCACCGAACACAGCACGTTAGTTTCTGGAGCTTTGAAATCAAGACTTTGATGCCCTTTTGTAAGCCAATCATATCTCATGCCACGTGATCTCACCAGCCGATGACAACAGATATTCAGAGCATAGGACACATGCTGTAGTAAGCCAACAGCAAGATTCACAGGTTCGAATCCTGCCTCGGGCATGGATGTGTGTGATGTCCTTAGGTTAGTTAGGTTTAAGTAGTTCTAGGGGACTGATGACCTCAGAAGTTGAGTCCCATAGTGCTCAGAGCCATTTGAACAGCAAGATCACTTATGTAGCGCGAATACATAAAGAGGAAAAGTTAATGGTTTACATTAATATACACAGTGTAACAACACGAAAAGCTAAGCTTCCACATATAATATTGGCCTCTAAGATTAATAAGCTACAAGAGAAGCTAAGCTTTCACATGTAATATTAATCTTTTTTGCATGTGTTATACTTTAAGGTGCATCACACAAATGTGCCAGTAAATTTAAAATAATGACATAAATGTCTGCTCTTCTGGGCTCGAAATCCTTCTATGTGGCTGGTCCTCAAAGTGTTCAGTTTTGAACGAGAGTCAAACGCTCTGTGATTTAAGGAATTCATCCCACTTTCTCACATGTCACATAATTCATCTTGTATAAAAGGAAATTTACTTAGTAATGCTTTTCAAACCACCATTTGCAATACTGTCCCGAGAATGTTAGAAATAGGTTTGATTTAGCAGTTGCCAGATAGCGCCAGAAAACAGGCATTACTGCATGTGCGCAGCTGTAGTGATGTATAAAGCATAAAGAGATCTTACATTACACCGTAAAAGAAAGGATACTAAAATGCATAATTCAGCCTGAAGTGCACATTGGTTTGTCCAGATTCACGATGAAGTAGGTCCCACCTGATATTAAGCTTTTCATTGTGGTTTTTGGGACATAAATTTTCTTGGCATAGCAGTACCGTACTATCTCATGTTTGGTTCTTTATTACGGCATAATGCCATATGTGGCAGAAGATGAAAACGTGCGATTGAAATTCAGCGAACTAAAGGTTTATTTTTTCCTCTCGTTTATGTTTTATGGCTGCAGTATTATTCTCCAGTAGCA
The DNA here is from genome assembly GCF_023864275.1 of Schistocerca cancellata. Classification (NCBI taxonomy): domain Eukaryota; kingdom Metazoa; phylum Arthropoda; class Insecta; order Orthoptera; family Acrididae; genus Schistocerca; species Schistocerca cancellata. The sequence goes on from NC_064632.1 coordinate 198,259,581, forward strand.
GGATACAGTAGCATTCTTTGCTAGAGAATCAATTTGTACCAGTCAAAATTACAAAAATTTAGCTGAAAATTAAAACAATGAAAAATTCCCGGGTTTTACCCAGATTACCCGGGTCGTATACACCCTGTAACAGTAAAAGTGAATAATAAAAACAACAAGATAACAAGGCAGAGCCTATTCGAAGTGAATGGTACCCTGGGGTGGGGGAGGGGGTGGGGGCGGGGGAACTCAACTAAGGAACATTTTCAGGTTATTAAAGCATTCCATAACAAAAGAAAATTGAATTCTTGTTGATACACTACAATATTCAAAGAACACTGCTGCAGATTTTGAGTGACAGCATTACATCCAATGAACCATACATCAATGGATATCCAAATATTAAAGTGCACAGGCTTCAACATTTTGTGAAACTAAATAGCAACTATAACATAAAAACTGACACTTGGACCAATTTGCTGCAATCCTATTCAGAATGATGAATCTGCTCTACAGACGACAGCTTCACACTGATTTAAATGATTTCTTTTTTTGTTTTTCTCTTTAATTTTAAGGAACAATGTGTGCTAATGCACAAAATATTTTATTTAAATGGAATTATGAGAACTACTGCTTAAAGCACTACAAAAATCACTTTTAGGAATCAGTACTACAGACCTTATTTTTGATGTGAAAGGAGGACATTTAGGAAGTTCAGAGCAGGGAAGCTCATTATTTATTGTCGCAAAATAAGGGAGAGAGTGTGAAGGATATTGTACGACACTGGGGGTGGTGATCATTAGAAGAACAGTGTTCTTCACTGCGGTGAGATCTTTTCATGTAATTTTGTCATCAGCATTCTGCTCTAAATGCAAAAAATATTTTATTGAAGCCCACCTACATAGGGAGAAATGATCACTGTAATAAAATAAGAGAAATCAGAGCTTACATAGAAAGATTTAAGGGTTAATTTTTTTCATGCGCTGCTCGAGTGTAGGGAAACTGTCTGAAGGTGATATGATATTCCCTCTGCCGGGTACTGGACTGCAGAATAGTCTTGTAGATGTAGATATAAATGCTCTGAGACCCTTAATTACATCTTAATGAGAGCATATTTTGATTACCAACATACACATTACCACTTTCCAACAATACAACAAATTAATAATCATCTCATTGAAGCATTAGGGGAACAAATGGATGGGCTGCTCACCAACCCACACTGCAGACAGTATAGTGAAACATAGACTGATATCCTCTGGAACAAATGTATTACGGGCATTGGAAAGACAAGCTGACAAATCACAATACTGACTTGGAACTTGAGAAATACATTGGCCTTGATCAGCATGTGAACTGGTTATGCTGTCCCTAGGCTCTGAGATTCATCAGTACTCAGATCTGATCAGGCTTTGCATTTTTTTAAACATCTTGAAAACTACTTCAGTTTAATACAGCACAAAACTATTGAATCTAAAGGGTGTTAATGTAATTGTAAGAAGAGTTAAATATGATCAAATGAACTGTTCTAGGATCATCAGAAGTTTGATGAGAACATCAAAACAAAATAGAATTAAAATTGCAACATGTGTAACTGTAGAGAAATTATCAGTGAGGAAATTCAGGTGTAGGCTTTATTGTGAACAGGAAGATTAAAACAATATTCTGGATAATGAAAGAATTTCAGTCAGAACTATTTCAAAAACGAATGACAGGTAGAACATACAAATCATCCAGGTCTGCGCACCAAAATGGTCACATTCTGATGACGTAGAAGACTCCATCCCTCTTCATATGAAGAGTTACAGAAGCAGATAAACAACAGTAAACATCACTAGTAGGGAATTCTAATTTGAAAGTGAATACAAAATGGGAAATTCTGGATACGACACCAGAAATTACACAGATCTGGATACGACACCAGAAATTACACAGATCATATGTAGCATAGTACACCAAGAAGTAAAACAATTGTCGTTAACACATTTGTCCAGGAGAACAAATTAAAGAAATGATTTTTCAGGGCTAAATGGAAAAAAAATAAACTGACTAAATTTGATCAAATATAAAAAAATCTTACACAACATGTGAATTCACCAGACAAGAATTTCAAGTGATCACATAATTCTAAGATGTGTCTTAAAAATGAATACAAACCAAGAAACATTCATCAGGCAGGAAATCCGCACACCAGATCATAATATTTATTTCAGAAAAGGAAAGCATAAACAATTAAAATAAGGAACAAGTTTATCATCTCAGAAAATGATAGTTTATAAAGATGTAGAGGAAAAGAAGCAATTATTTAACAATGGACTCAAGTGAAGAGCAAAGATGTTATAGGTGTGAAAAAAAAACCCTCTAGTAAAGAGAAACCTAGACTTTCAAGGAAACAATATTATTAACATAACTATATATCCTGCATTACCCAAATTATTTGGAAATGCCTGAGATGACATGAAAAGCTGAAATCAAAATTTGGTTAGAGAAACTATTGAAAACAGTTAGTTACTGAAGAATATGAAACTGAAATGTCTGGCAGACATTAAATTTTATCTGTAGGATGGCAAACAGCTGAGTAAATAACATGAAGAAAACTGTACAACCAAACCAGTATTTCTTTAAATGCTTATATGATTCAAGAGATTAGTCGGAAACACAACCAGTTTAATAATGAAAATCCAAAAGTAACAACAGATAAAGTGAAAAAAATATTCACAACAGCTCTAACCAAAATTTTTTGATCCTTAAATTGGGAAAATGACAAAGGAATATTTGTTAATAGAATGTGTCTGAACCACATTTCAATAATGACTATAAACTTGTTAGAGCAAGTTTGAAAGTATGTGCATCAGCTACAATTAGATTAAAGTAATAGGTAACCAACAATCAAAAAAGGAAATTGTACAAATTAACCCACTGACTTACTAATGTTTTTCCCCATAACCAATCTAATATTTGTCATTAAATTTATGAAAATCAGTATATTTTGTGTTACACAGTTTTCTCAAAATTATATTTATCAATGTAATGGTGAGTGAAGGTAATACTGTTTCAGAAGTTTTTGTTGGTGTGGTATACCTGAAAACACTCACTCAGGCATCACTAGACATTTCTCACAGCCATACCTGGTGTAACTTGCATACTACACAATTCTGAAGGGTGTTTTCTTGATGGGATTGGGGGAGATAAACCAAACAAAATGTGCACAATTTGCTGCTTGCAGTCTAACAAGGGAAAGTCCATATTGGGGCCATCCATGTCTAGGGCAGTCTGGTAAGGTGACCTGTTCTATTATATTCACAGCCAGCTGTATTCTAAACTGACTGAAACAAGATTTTTTTTTCCTGACACTTTGTTTAGTAGGATATATGAATTGAAAATCCCAAAGTCCCATCAGGTGAAAGAAGATTTTCTTATCTCCTCTGGTGTATCTTCTCACGAGAGGAAAACATGACAACTGCTAGTCTTGTCTGTCAACCGTGTCCATTGAATTATTGCACTGTATAATTGCTTTGGGCTTCTGGACAAGGGTTTTGGTTTTCCTATCACTTTTTCCTTTTGCTGTTGTACTGACATCTGTCTGGATAGTGGATAAAATATTTACTTCTTTTTTACCCATCCACTTCAGAGCCAAGAGCTTGTATGAAAGTAACACAGGAATCCCTCATTTTTTAGTTTAGATTTTTGGAACTAGTCACGCATATTTTGCCTTGTGGATCTTACTGTCCCTATGGCATTTGTGCCCCTTGCAGAGAGCCTTAAAAACAATGATGAAGAAGTATACCAGTTCTCAACATATATATATACTACATGACCATTGTCCAAAGACGGTTGCATGAGGTCCATAACAACAGCTTAACTAATTGGGATTTCTTTACTGGTTGGGGTCAGGTTTTTTCCTGTACAAATATCAATAGCCACTCTTTGACTCACAAATTTTAGGGAACTGTATTTCAAAATGAACTCTTTTTTGGGGGGATTCAGTTTTATGTAGCAGAATCTACCTCTGAATTTCATGAAGCTTTCATCAACTGCTACATCTTCTTCAGAATAATAAACACTTTGGAAACTCTAAGATGGTCAATAACAGGTTGCAACTTGTTCAGACACTTTGCAGGATCAGAATTTTCATTATTTATGAAATGAAGAAACCTAGAAACCTGTAAGCAACTTCTATACCACATATGTCAGAAAAAAAGGATTGCATTTTTTATGGACCAGTATGACTGAAGCGTTGGCTTCTTCACCTGTGTCGTAAGAGCACATAAAGCAAAATGTGTGTGAATTCCATCAGATGTTATAGGAAACCAAGCATTGTTTGGTAAATTAACAATGTCTCTGTACATATCAAAGGGAGTTAGTTGTTCAGGGAATTGTCTTTGAACCCTAGGATTGATGCCACTAGAACCACGAAACGAAATTTTGGAAGGTTTATCCTGATTTATTTCCCAGCCATTTTTCTACTTTCTGTTTTTTAGCAACACACACACACACACACACACACACACACACACACACACACACACACACACCTGCTACTGCAACATCACTGTCACTATCTCTTTCATTTGGATCACTATCATCACTACTATCATTTCTCCCACTATCTTCATTATCAGCACTATCAGAAACTTCACCTGAAACATCACTTTCACTCTTATTCAACGGACTTTTGATTTCCTCTTCTGAGAGGAACTTTTTATGGCATAAATTGCTTACTGCTACACAGCTAGTGAAAAACCATAAAAACAATTTTTTATAACTCACAAAACACCTAAAGAAATCGAGTGTATTATACACCAGAAAAGAAGAGCTGCTCGGCCCATCTCACAGCTGGCAATGTAATAATGGACTTGAAACCAAAATCTGGCTGTGAGTTGGCTGTATAAGCCAATGGGTTAACAATTAAGTCACTGAAACAGCTGATGACTTTTTGTATTTCATGTAGCTGAAAATAAAGACTGTATGGGAAGTCTAAGAAATAAAGCAAAGAGTAATGAGGACATGCAGTGTTTTAGAAGACTAAACACAGTTTATAAAAAAAGAAGGATCCCTATGTGGCCGAACCAAAAAGTTTACCATTATTGTTTGTTACCAGTTCTGACTGATGATGGTGTCTTTCTGATTTTTAATATGAAGTGTGTTCAAAATCTGAAAGTTACAGAGATATTTTACAATACTGATAGGAAACATACATAAAAGGTAATTACATCACAAATAAAACAATACATTCTGTACTGATAATCATGATATGGGTATAACAATAATAAATATTCTGCTTTTATGTTAAGATAAGAATGTAATGCTATTAGTTGCCCACAAAACAGCTTTTATGAAAAATGCCTTGCTTTAAGTTTGTGTAGGACATGGTTACCACTGTTGCAGTTGCAGTACTTTTTTAAACTACTTAACATTCAATTATTAGAACAGAATAGGTGGCAATATAGAAAACAAGTTTAATATTCTAGAACAGGCAAGTATTTCCCCAGACATACAAGTCGCAAAAATCTTTTTGGTTGGTTGGTTGATTTGGGGGAGGGGACCAAGCAGCAAGGTCACCAGTACCACAGGATTGGGGAAGGATGGGGAAGGAAGTGAGCCATGTCCTTTCAAAGAAACCATCCTGGCATTTGCCTGAAGCAATTTAGGGAAATCACAGAAAACCTAAATCAGGATGGCCAGATGCGAGCTGGAACTATCGTCGTCCTGAATGCGAGTCCAGTGTGCTAACCACTGCGTCACCTTGATCAGTAACCATTTTGTCAGACAAAATAGCGTACAGTATCCATGATGGAAAATCTCTATTTATACCTGATGGAAAATCTCTATTGATAGCTGACAATGTAGGGACTGCCCTCCAAAAGTGCACTCATATTATCCAGCTTTATAAATGCTCTTCCAAATGTTCATTAGACAATTGAAGATGAGAGAAAATAGTCCAAATGTAATTCAAGAGTGGATTGAAATGGGCACATGAATTCTATTTTATAGAAGGTGAATGTGAGACTAAATTATTGAACATTTATAGCTATACTCTGCAAATCAAAATGTGCAAAGGTTGTGACTGTGTACTTTTCACTGTAATATATATTAAGCTTTCTTCTCAATCCATTCATTCATGCATGGATCATGGGAAGAATAACTGCTTGTAAGCTATGTGAGCTGTTATTAGATAAATATTTAACTTTAATACCATAGAAAGGTGATACAGGACAGTTTCTTTTCCCATTGCTTCTCTTTTTAGTGAAACAAGGAAAGGAGAGACTGAAGAGTGTGACTTACACTTTTATGCACTTTGCAATGACTTATAAAGTAAATTATCTTGTGCTACTAAAATGCTATCAATCTTTCATTCACAGTAAACTGTCATGTTACAGCTACAAAATGAGTGGTGCATTGGATGAACAACGACGGTGTACGGACTGTGAAAGCATAAGAGCATACTAAACATTATCAATGCACTCACAGTTTATTTATTTATTTTGCATCATCAGTCCTCTAGCTGGTTCTGAGCAACATGCTAAAATTTCTTCTCTTGCAACAATCTCTTCATTTCATAGTAGCACTTGCACACTAAATTATTCATTGGATGTTTTCCAAATTCTCTCTTCCCTGTACTCTATAGCTCCCTCCAGTACCACAGAAGTTACCCCCTTTATATCTTAACGCATGTCCTATCATCCTGCCCCTTCTCCTTGTCAGTGTTTTCCATATATTCCCTATATTCCCTTCTTTACCACTTCTGTGGAGAACCACCTCAACCTGTACCTTATCAATCCATCTAATTTTTCAAGATCCTTCTACAAATCACATATCAAATGCATTGATTCTATTCTTTTTTGGTTTTCCCAAGTGTGTGATTCACTAACATGCACACTTGTGTTAAAAATATATATTGTCAAAAATTTCTTCCACAGACAGTAACATACTTCTTTTGGCAAGGCATGCTCTCTTTGCCGTGCTAACATACTTTTTATTTCCTTATTGCTTCATCTATCCTGTGTTATACTATATTCTGGCTGGAATTGATCCCGAGACCCAGGATCTTTGATTAGTAATCAAATGACGCTGCCCCTCAACCATGGGTCAACAATACATTCATTACATCATCACATTGTGATATACATATAACAACAAAAATAATCAACAATCTCTCTTTCCTGCTCATCCTGTCCAGTAAGTCTCCCCTCACCCAGGGTTCTGGGTGACTTTTCTGAATTGTACTCCTTTTCCTAAACCTCTCCAGTCATTTTCCTTCACTCTTCTTCCTTCCACTTCAACTTCTCTGTCAGAAGAAGGAGCCACCGGCTCTGGTAAATTTTTTATCTATCCGTTTACATTACCCTGTGATATATATTATACTGATGTTATTGCTCCGAAGATAAACAGACACAGAAACAACACCACTTTGTAAAATAATAATACCATTAAAGAAACAATAAAATTATTTTGCTCAACAATTTAAGACTTTTTAGCTAAATGATCACTCTCAAACAAGGCTGTAGTTCATCATGGTGGTGGTGGTGGTGGTGGTGGTGGTGGTGATAGTAGTATTTCTTCAGGAATAATACAGGATGGTAAAAATGGTGCTAAGAACTCAACTCAACTCAACTCAACTCAACGAACAAAATTATGGATACAGGATAACTGGCAGCAAACTTAATTGAATATATTTTTGGTCTAGTAGAAAAAAATATTATCTGCAGAATGTTAGACCCAGTAGTTGCTCACCATTTACAGTGTTGTGTGCCCAACAGCTGACAACAGACTGCAAGGTAATTAGAAAGTCCATGAAACATTTCAAAAAAATTTTACAAGTAAATACACAAGAGCAATGTAACAAATGATACAATACATGAAAGAAAAACTCTCAACGTATTTTTACAATGTTTACAAATGTTCTATTTGTCCATTCTTCATCACAGGACACACACTGAACTGAAAGTCCCATTCTGCCCATACTCAACCCAGAATACCCAGAATTTCAGTAAGGACACATGCTGCAATGTGGTGTCACAAGTTACAAGGTTCTGTAGCAGATGTGGAACATAAATGCTATCCTTGATATAACGTCACAAGAAAAAGTTGCAAGGCATCATGTATGGTGGCCACGGTGGCCACTTGAGTAGTGCCCGGTCAGCGGCTGCCACACGGCCTATTCAGCTATGTGGTAATCTTATAACCAATTGTAGAAATTTGGAGTGGCATCATCTTGCTGAATGATAACATTTCTGCTGTCACCTTCAAGCTGTGACAGGAGCCACAATTGCAGCATGTCGAGACAGGTGACACCATTGACAGTTCTTTCAGTGAAGAGGAAGGGTCCATAGATTGTCTTGTTGGAGACAGCATGGAACATTTAAAATTTCTTAGAACTGCAAACACATTCAACAGTTTCAAGCAGATTCTCTGTCCACCGTATCTTTGTGTTGTGTCAGTTGACTTTCCTCGTTAAAAGAGTGTGTGTGTGTGTGTGTGTGTGTGTGTGTGTGTGTGTGTGGTGGGGGGGGGGGGGGGGGGGGGGGGCTCGTCCCTGAAGATTAATTTGACTGTAAAATCATTTTCAAGTTGGTTCTGTATACAAATGCTGAATTATGTGCTGAACAATTTTTTTGTCATGGTTTATGGTCTGCAGAAGCTGAAATTTTGAAATTTATAGTTTTACTCTTAATCACTTATGATGGAGTGTGGGACTTTGCAACATCATTATCCTCACATGGTCTACCATCTGTTCTGACATGCTTGACTGGGCCAGGTGTTTCACATCACACAAACAAGCATTCCCTTTGAATTTCTTGTACCACTTCACTATGCTGTTGTAAACTGATGGTGTCTTGCAAAGCTTTTTACAGAAAGCTCTTTGTACACACACAATTGATTGGCAATGGAAAATTCTAGCACAAAAAATGTGTTCTCTGCCTGGTTCACTGCTATTTTCAGTAACTATGGTCAGTGACATCCTACTCGGCAGTTTTTCAAACTAACTTGCCAGCATTACACTACAAAATAGCTTTGAGAGCTTGTCTTATTTACTGTATCATTTGTTACATTACACTTCAACATTTACCTATGCTGAAGTTTCATGGACTTCACAATTTCCCTGTGTGTGTGTGTGTGTGTGTGTGTGTGTGTGTGTGTGACACGTAAGGAAAAGAAGGTATGATCTGAGACAAATGGAGACAGCATATTAGTAGGTTTGTGATCAAGCATGTGAATGAGCCTTTAATGCATCAGGTAACACTGTGTGGAATAGAAAATGAAAACAATGGAATTACTATCTTTACTAAGAAGATTACAAGAAAATTCTCACAGGAGTTACTGATACTGACTCATTTTCTCAATGTACTATCAAAATTGAGACTTGGAATAAACTAAAACAATCATAGACAGAAATCTCTGCATGGTCAGTACCCAAACTGGCTGGAGAACGTATAACATTGACAAAGATCAGGCACATCTGTGGCTGAGAAGAGAAAGACTGAGAGCAGAGTCAGAAACACTAATAATGCTGCACATGCTCAGGCTTTGAGACAAAGAGCTTTGAAAAAGCAAAAATGAAAACCACTCAAGTCAATACATGTCAACTTTGTGGAGTACACTCGGACCATGAACCACACAGTATCAGGTTGCACTATCCTGGCAAAGAAATATCATAAATAGCACAATCACACATTCAAAGTGGCCACAACAGCATGCTGTAATGCTATCCTGTAGGATGAACAAATACATACCAGCCAACTTGTAGCTAACAAGCCTGAAGTCATATGTCAACCAGAAAAGAGAACATGCTTCTTAACCAATGTCACAGTTGTGTGTGATGTGAACATTAATAGTACGGGATCTCAGAAGAAATGGAAATACGAGGATCAGAGCATTGCAATCAGTCAAACAGGTAATGTGAAAATTACATAAATGTCATTCCCATTACCACTGGCACCTCGCAATCAATACCACGTGACTTGAGGAGCAATCTGTCTAGAATTCTAGGATGCAGCAAAAACAGTGAAATACAGGACATAGTACTGTTTGGAACCACCCATATCTTGCCTATAATGTTGTAACATCACTTAATTCTAATACCCACACTTCAAGAAGCTGGAAGTAATTACGTTTATTCTATTTTACTCAGTAACGTAATCTGTTATTCATAACAATAACAACAACAACAACAACAACAACAACAACAATAATAATAATAATAAACCCCGTGGAGGCTTGGGAAAAGAATAGGCCTCCGATATGTTCTGCCAGTCATAAAAGGCGACGAAAAGAACAAACCATTAATAGGGCTAACCCCCCTTTCAGTGTGATTAGTTGGTTCAGGACAGAACTAAAGAAGCCTCAGACAAACGTCGTCATGGTCGGGGACAACGCTTGAACCCTATGCCTGCCCACAATGGTAACGACACTGCTAGCCAACTGGAATATGATTTAAATCCAAATAGAGGTGTTTTGCAGGATATGCTTCCTGCAACCACCCTAGAAGGAAAACAAAGACAGAGGATGAGATGGTCAGATGAAGTTAATCGACACCTCATGTTCTGTTATTACCAAGCAACAAACCTAGGAACCAACACAACTGGATACAGATCACAAGTATACACAACATTTATTACCAGATACCCAGAATTAAAATTTTTAACAGAACAATGACTAGCTGATCAGATCCGTGTAATAATCAAAAACAACAGGATACCCCAGTCAGAATTAGAAAACATTCAACAACAAGTACAACAAATACTGGAACAAAATAATGTGCAATTAGAAGAAGAAGAAAATACAGTAATGGACTCAAACATCCCAGAGCAAACAAACAAAGAACAACATGCATAAATTAAACAATCAGAGGAAAACAAAATCTTAAGACAGCCACCAGAAGAAGCACAAACAGAACATAAAGTGACACACATGTTAGATATAGAAGAAAAATTTCAGTTGACATATATAGAATACAAAGACACAAATACAGACACTAGACCATTCTTGCATATACCACCAAATAACCCACAAGTCGAAACAACAATAACAACTATCAACAAAATCATACACAACAAAATAAATGAAAATACAACTCTGGAAGAGTTACAACTACGGGGTTATATAGGAGCACTCACTACACTAAATATACACACTAGGCGGAGATCAGAACCAACCAACACACAGAAGAAACCCACAAAACCAGCATGGCAACACAGGCTACAGATAAGAATAGAAAAACTGAGAAAAGACATCGGACAGATAACGCAATTTATAAGAAATGAAATGTCAGAAAAAAAAACAAAAAAGGTTAGGTAAAATCTCACAACAAGAAGCGATAGAGCAATTAGATGAAAAGAAGCAGAAACTACAAGCATTGGCCCAATGACTTAGAAGATACAAAAAAAGTGAAAATAGAAGGAAACAAAACCAAATATTCAACACAAACCAAAAGAAATTTTACCAGACAATAGATAACACACACATTAAAATAGACAATCCACCAAACATAACAGACATGGAACACTTCTGGAGCAACATATGGTCAAACCCGGTACAACATAACAGGCATGCACAGTGGATACAAGCAGAAACAGATACATACAAGATGATACCACAAATGCCTGAAGTGATAATTTTCCAACATGAAGTCACCCAAGCAATTAATTCTACTCACAATTGGAAAGCCCCTGGTAAAGATAAACTAGTAAATTTCTGGCTAAAGAAGTTCACCTCAACACATTCACATCTAACTTAATTATTTAACAATATGACTATAATAGAGGGAAACATTCCACGTGGGAAAAGCATATCTAAAAATAAAGATGATGAGACAAACAAAAGCACTGGCAGGTCGATAGATACACAAACATACACACAAAATTCAAGCTTTCGCAACGAACAGTTGCTTCGTCAGGAAAGAGGGAAGGAGAGGAAAAGACGAAAGGATGTGGGTTTTAAGGGAGAGGGTAAGGAGTCATTCCAATCCCGGGAGCGGAAAGACTTACCTTAGGGGGAAAAAAGGACAGGTATACACTCGCACACACACAAATATCCATCCGCACATACACAGACACAAGCAGACATTTGTAAAGGGGTGTAGGACAGTAAATCTTTGACGAGGGCTGTTTGGTTGAATCTGGGAGTGGGGCTGAAGGTGAGGCCTTTGGATAGGACAGAGGTTTCAGGTTGGGAGAGAGGTTTGGAGGAAAGGTTAACTACTGAATTAGGGTGTTGTGGTTCCAGATTGTGTTGATTGGAATTTTGAGGTTTTGGAGGGAGTGGAGCTGGAAGTGGGAGATTGAGTAGATGGGAGAGACTGGGTTTGTGTGCAATGTGAGGAGGTTGAGGTTTGCTGGAAAGGTTGTGAAGGGTGAGTGAGTTGCCTTTCCGGAGGTGGGAAACCAGGAGATTGGATAGTTTTTTAAGGTGGAGGGTGGCATGCTGTTCTAATTTGCGGTTGGCCTGTAGGAGGATGCTCTGAACAGCCGGTGTGGATGTGGGAGAGGAAAGATTGAGGACTTTTATTAAGGATAGGAGTTGACGGGTGTGTTCATTGGCTGAGTTGATGTGTAGGTGAAGGATTAGGTGGGTGAGGGCAATGGATTGTTCAGTTTGGGACTGGTATAGGGACTGATGGAAAGAAAGGTTGCCACCAGAGATGGGAACTTTAAGTGTGAGGCCTTTGGGGGTGATGCCAAATGTCAGACAAGCCTGAGAAAATAAAATATGGGAGTGTAATCCGGCTAGGGCGAAGGCATGTTTGCGGAGGGAATGTAAGTAAAACTTAATGGGGTCGTTGTGGAGGTGTTGTGAGGGTGACATGGTATTAGAAGGTGGAAAGTGTAACATGAGGCTGAAATGAAAACGAAAATAAATATAAAAATACATGGGGAGAGATAAAGGTGAACTAGAAAGCAAATGGAGATCTGGTGTGAAAAAAGGCGAAAAAGTGTTGGTTAGAGCTGGGCTATGTTGATCCTATGGTGAACTTGTGTAGGTAGACAATGATGTGCATAAAGGTTAGGTGGTTGTGTTGCCGCCAAAACACGTTAAAGGGTAGAGAAATTCGGGAAAATTTCGAAAAAACTACGTGTAGATGTATTAAAAGGAGTGGTTTGGTGGTGGCAGATTATGGAAATGAGGCTAACAATTGTTTGATGAAGAAATAATGACGTTAAAACCTGTGGGAAGCGGCTAAAAATGATCGGTGATGTAAGAAAAATGGAAATGGAAATAAAGCAAAAGTTATTAGAACTAGCCGAAAAGGTTGTTTAATAGGTGACAGGAACTGTTTGTGAACTAGAAACGGTGGATTTTATAGCAGCGGTAGTGTTGAAAGCGGAAAAAATTTTTTTGGTTATGGTTTGGAAGTGGGTTACGTATTATTACGTATTACGTATTATTGAGTATATATCGACGGAATAAAGTTGTATAGTAGATTACGGTAAAAAGGAGAAGGTGAATACAAAGTGAAACTACTGGCAAAAACAGAAGGAGGAAATAAGACGACAGAAAATACTTCGAAATGCAACAGTGACAATAACAAATGTAATTGTTGGGTTCAAATTAATGATATGAATATAATAGAGGGAAACATTTCACGTGGGAAAAATATATCTAAAAACAAAGATGATGAGACTAACCAAACAAAAGCGCTGGCAGGTCGATAGACACACAAACAAACACAAACATACACACAAAATTCAAGCTTTCGCAACAAACAGTTGCTTCGTCAGGAAAGAGGGAAGGAGAGGGAAAGACGAAAGGATGTGGGTTTTAAGGGAGAGGGTAAGGAGTCATTCCAATCCCGGGAGCGGAAAGACTTACCTTAGGGGGAAAAAAGGACAGGTGTACACTCGCGCACACACACACATATCCATCCGCACATACACAGACACAAGCAGACATTTGCGAAAGCTTGAATTTTGTGTGTATGTATGTGTTTGTTTGTGTGTCTATCGACCTGCCAGCGATTTTGTTTGGTAAGTCTCATCATCTTTGTTTTTAGATATAAATTATTTAACAGTTACATTGCAGACCCATACACATTCCCTGATACACTTAAACATGGAATAACGTATCTGAAACCTAAAGATCGAGCAGACACAGCAAACCCAGCTAAATATCGCCCCATAACATGCCTACCAACAATATAAAAAATATTATACAGTCATTAAACAGAAATTAATGACACATACAACACAGAACAAAATTATAAATGAAGAACAAAAAGGTTGTTGCAAAGGAGCACGGATGTAAAGAGCAACTGATAATAGATGCAGAGGTGACATATCAAGCTAAAACTAACAAAGGTCGCTACACTACGCATACATTGATTACCAAAAAGCTTTTGATAGTGTACCCCACTCATGGTTACTACAAATATTGGAAATATACAAAGTAGATCCTAAATTGATACAGTTCCTAAACATAGTAATGAAAAATTGGAAAACCACACTTAATATCCAAACAAATTCAAATAATATCACATCACAGCCAACACAGATTAAGCGTTGAATATACCAAGGAGACTCATTAAGTCCTTTCTGGTTCCGCCTTGCTCTGAACCCACTATCGAACATGCTAAATAATACAAATTATGGATACAATATTACTGGAACATACCAACACAAAATCACACATTTGCTATACATGGATGATCTAAAACTACTGGCAGCAACAAATCAACAACTTAACCAATTACTAAAGATAACAGAAGTATTCAGCAATGATATAAATATGGCTTTTGGAACAGACAAATGTAAGAAAAATAGCATAGTCAAGGGAAAACACACTAAACAAGAAGATTACATATTGGATAACCACAGCGACTGCATAGAAGCGATGGAAAAAACAGATGCCTATAAATATCTAGGAAACAGACAAAAAATAGGAATAGATAATACAAATATTAAAGAAGAACTAAAAGAAAAATATAGACAAAGACTAACAAAAATACTGAAAACAGAATTGACAGCAAGAAACAAGACAAAAGCTATAAATACTTATGCTATACCATTATTGACCTACTCATTTGGAGTAGTGAAATGGAGTAACACAGACCTAGAAGCACTCAATACACTTACACGATCACAATGCCACAAATATAGAATACATCACATACATTCAGCATCAGAAAGATTCACATTAAGCAGAAAGGAAGGAGGAAGGGGATTTATTGACATAAGAAACCTACATTATGGACAGGTAGACAATTTAAGAAAATTCTTTATAGAACAAGCAGAAACTAGCAAAATACACAAAGCAATCACTCATATAAATACATCGGCTACACCATAGCAATTTCATAACCACTTCTACAACCCTTTAGATCACATAACATCAACAGATACGAAGAAAGTACATTGGAAAAAGAAAACACTACATGGTAAGCACCCGTATCATCTAACACAGCCACGCATTGATCAAGACGCATCCAGCACATGGCTAAAGAAAGGCAATACATACAGTGAGACGGAAGGATTCATGATTGCAATACAGAATCAAACAATAAACACCAGATATTACAGCAAGCATTTTATTGAAGATCCCAATACCACAACAGATAAATGTAGACTTTGCAAACAACAAATAGAAACAGTAGATCACATCACAAGCGGATGTACAATACTAGCATTTACAGAATACCCCAGAAGACATGACAATGTAGCAAAAATAATACATCAACAACTTGCCATACAACATAAACTAATAAAACAACACATTCCCACATACAAGTATGCACCACAAAATGTACTGGAGAATGATGAATACAAATTATACTGGAACAGTACCATTATAACAGATAAAACAATACCATATAACAAACCTGACGTCATACTCACCAATAAAAAGAAGAAATCAACACAACTAATCGAAATATCCATACCCAATACAACAAATATACAGAAGAAAATAGGAGAAAAAATTGAAAAATACATCCAACTGGCTGAGGAAGTCAAGGACATGTGGCATCAGGATAAAGTTGACATTATACCAATTATACTATCAACTCAGGAGTCATACCACACAGTATCCACCAGTACATGAACACAATACAGCTACATCCAAACATACACATACAACTACAGAAATCTGTAATTATTGATACATGCTTAATTACCCGAAAGTTCCTAAATGCAATGTAACATATACAGTACAGTTAAAAGCAAGTCACACTTGATCAAGGTCTGCATCACTTTCCATTTTTAACCAGACATAATGTCTGAGACAGGAAAGAGAAATAATAATAATAATAAAACACTATGAAAAAGATAGTTGCTACTCAGCATATAGTGGATTTGTGCCTATCAGCAACTCAGAATCTCCGATATACTGTGAGTAACAACTATCCTTTTCATAGTATTGTCATACTCAATTCTGGACTTTAGTTTAATAATAATAATAATAATAATAATAATATACGAAATAACTGACAGCATCATATGGTACAACAGCAGCTTAAGGATATGCACTTGCAGCTGGACATCCTGAAATTGACACAACAATCATACTTCATGCAATGGGAATTGCCAGTCTATCCATGGAAAAATGATACATCTGTATCAAAATTTTGAACAGCAATTTTCATTAACAGTAACATTAATTTTTGAAAACATGATTCAATTTTCTATAGACTGAAAATAACTAAATAAATTAGAAATTTAAAATAGAATAAACAATAGTACAACAGACCTTTCAGAAGACCTATAGCTGCTTCGTTGGATATACTAAATGTATCTAGACTCTGAATAATCTGTACAAGTCCATTAAAATGCACAGCCATATGATCTCGGCAAGAGCTGCATATATTTTGTAGGGCACTTGCAGCTGCTGTTGCCAACTGTGGCTGTTGTAGGCAGAAAAGAAGAAAGTTGAGAATAGGTTCTGGAACAGAGTAATATACAATGTAAGAAATATTGCAGGAATCATAGAAATACAATGAAATGTACAGTGGCCCCTCAAGAAACATGGAATGTCATTATTATAAGAACAAGTATGTAATTTTTCTTTGCAAAGTGTCATGTCTAGTAGTTAACCCTAAGAAACTTATTTTTCATTTTTTATATACTTCTAACTACTATCTTTCAGGAAAAAATCACAGGTCAACATTTTTCAACAGCTGACTGTCAAATAGAAAATACAGTTGTTGTAATTCTATCTGAAAATATCTGTAAGCACAGCATCAACTTTCACTTTTTTTTTAAAATCCATGTAAAATGCTTCTACATAATTTGTTAAGGGAATGCAATGATGTGTATTATCTGTAGCTTTTTAGGGTTTCATAGCTCAATCAGTAAAAACTGAACTCTTATAGGATCACTTTGTTATCCTTCAGTCAGTCTGTCTCGTCTTCCGTCAGTCTCTCTCTTGTCTGTCAAGATCCCTTTTCCTCAGGAATGGATAGATGTACCAAGTTAAATGTTGCATACTAAGGTGTACAGTCCCCTTGTCAATGTGTCAAATGTAATCTTCTAAGTCAATTCAATCAAAAGATAATATGGCCATTTATGTCACAAATTTTGATACTCGCAGACTCATTCATGAAAACCTATAGGGTACTTTCCGCTGACCTAGAATCATGAAATTTGGCAACAAGCAAGCTTTCATAGTACAAGTGAAGGATAAAATCTGAAACGTGTGACTTTGTAATTATATCATATGAAAAAATGTTTTCCCATCATTTGCTGCCTGACTTCAAAAAGTGAAAACATTCTCAAAAGTCAGTACCAATGGTGATACCAAGCATAAACAGTAGAAATTCTTGATTCCCAGGATGGATGAACTGTGGATATACAAAATTAAGTTTGTAAAGAACCTTCAGTGTGTATGTCTTGTTATAACTTAAAGATAAATGAAAGGTTCTATCACTGAAATCTGTTACCTGAGGTTTTCATACTACTTTATTGGCTCCATTGCAACTTTTCTTGCTGATTTTTGTCTCATTTCTGAATAACTAAACTTCTCTAGTACATCTACTGTCTACAAATGTAGATATTGAAGTAAAAGCACAAGACAGAAAATAAGTTTACAGAACTGTAATGGAGAATCAGTTTTTTTTCTAGTGCCCTTAAACAACACTGCTTTAGTGTTGAAAGTAAATATTTTTTACACATGCTCACCTAAAGACTGTGGGTGTTTCTCTATCCACTCACACAATTCTCCAAGAAGCAAGACTGATGTATGCCTCACAGCTATGTGTGTCGTTTGTGGTAAGTTCAAAATAGCTTCCACTACTTTAGGGACCACATCATTCTCTTCCCTGTAATGAGAAACTACAAGCATTTTATTTGAAGTTCGAGTATTATGAACTATCACAGACATAAAAATGTATTTTTATTTTTGCCTTCCATTGAATGTTATCAACAAAAATTATCTTCAGCACACGAGAAAAAGTAATGCTCTCTTTGAACATACATGAAAGTTTGTGATCTAACATACAGACCCCAACATTTCTGTAGTTACTAAAATTAATGTACTAATATATTGCAACACATTTGTAAAAGAAACTAAACTGTAAAAATTACATCATATTATGTGGCTCCTCATCTTCTTATAAGAAGTTTCCACTGCTTTATGTTACAGCTTCCCTCTCCATCCCTTCTGATAAAATCCTCCAACCCTTCCGTTTGCACTATGCAGTTTCATATTTCTACCCTACTATGGCACAACTTTGTTCAATTGTAAAGTTATCTTTCTTCCAAAAATTTCCTGTTTGCTGTACAGCAGTCATTAACAAAAAATCTACACCTTATGGTACATTACTGAGCAATTTGTGTCAGATATTACTCTGCCCATTCCAATGTTGTGTACCACATGACCACTTTCTTTCTTACAGATAAATGTGGTTTTTCCCTCATTCTGTTATCCATAGCACATTTTAAAAATTTTGTTTTTGTTTTACCTCAAAGCTGCATTTAATTTTGTTTTTAAATCTATGAGTACATATACATTGCTTTTTGTGCATCAAACATAACTGCACCATGATTTCCAGTTTCAGAAGCTGGTAAGCAGGTAATATTGATCAGTCCCTTAAGATTACATGTTGTTGTGGTCTTCAATCCGATGACTGGTTTGATGCAGTTCTTCACACTAATCTATCCTGTGCAACTCTCTTCGTCTCTGCATTAACTACTACAACCTACTTCCATCTGAAAGTGCTTACTGCTTTTGTCTCCCTCTAATCGTTTTACCCCCCCCCCCTTTTCCCAATTTCCTACATTACCGAACTAACTATTCTTTGATTCCTCAGGATCTCAGCAAATACAAAAACTCCTCTATTAGTGCCTGATTTCGTAATGCAATTTCCTTGGCATTGTCTGATTTAATACTACTACTACAATCCAGTACTCTTGTTTCACTTCTTATAACCTCTTTTCAAGACAATATCCATTCCGTGCAATTCATCTTACAAATCCTTTGCATCCCTGATGCAACTACAATGTCAGCAGCAAATCTCTCTCTCTCTCTCTCTCTCTCTCTCTCTCTCTCTCTTTCTTTCTCTTTCCTCTTCAAATTTCTCTGGTCTCCTTTACTGCTTGCACCATGCACAGGTCAAACAACAGTAGGGACAGGCTGCAACCCAGTATCACATCATTCTCAAACTATTTCCCTTTCATGTTTGTCAGCTCGTTACTGCAGTCTGTCTTCTGTACAAGTTGTAGATTAACTTTCACTCCCTTGTCTTATCTCTGCTACCTTTCAAATTTCAAAGATTGCTTTCCAGTCAACACTGTCATAAGCTTTCGCTAAATCTACAATTGCTATGAACATAGGTATGCTTTACATCAACCTATATTCTAAGATAAGCTGTAGGGACAATATTGCCTCTTATGTTCCTAGATTACTCTGGGATTCAAACTAACCTTCCCCAGGATCAGCTTCTGCCAGTGTTTCCATTTTTTGTATGTAATGTATGTAAGCATTTTGTAACCATGAACTTATTAAACTAGTGGTTCAATAATATTAACATCTGACAACGCCTGCCTTTTTGGGGCTGGAACTGTTCCATCCTCCTTGAAGTCTGAGGACATTTTGTCTGTTTCATATATCTTGCTGATGAGGGCAAACAGTTTTCTCATGGCTACGTCTCCCAAAGATCTCAGTAATTTTGAGGGAATTTCATCTGTTCTGGTTGCCTTGTTTAGTAAAATGTAATTGTTAAACACATTAATGACAATAAATGAGTTTGATAAAAGGCACCTACTTATCACCTACTGGAACAGGAAAAGGCTGAGAGCGACAGCACTTAAGATTTGTTAAGAAATTTGTGTGTTTCTTAAGCTCTTCCTCACCTCTTTTACAAGCAGAAATACCGTATTTACTCGAATCTAAGCCGCACTTTTTTCCGGATTTCGTAATCCAAAAAACCCCCTGCAGCTTAGAATCGAGTGCAAAGCAAGCGGAAGTTCTGATAAATGTTGGTAGGTGCCGCCACAACTAACTTCTGCCGTCGAATATATGTAGCGCAACACAGGCATGCTTTGTAGGCACAAAGATAAATACCGGCGCCAAAACCTCTGCGTCAGTAAATAAATGTAAAAGAAAAGGTGGAAGACGAGCTTTTTTCTCCGCCCCGAGTTTCGACCACTGCATTTTCATACATTATCCAACGAAGTAAATACAAATTCCGTATTGTTCATCTTCGAATGTAGCAGCATTACAATGTACTACGAAAATCCGACTGACAAGACTTTGGGAGGTTTGTCAATATGGCCAACTCTACGTTCTGAATTTTTTCATACCTGTGAGAAGAGATGGTTGCTAATAGGAACTTTTATGAATTGTGAATCACATGCAGTATTCTCTTATAAGAATAATACGAATATAAACATTTTGCCACGTATTGTTTCGTGTTTGCTGCTATCTCACTTAAATCCTGTCTGCCTAATAAACTACGAAACTAGAGTAAGACAACAGCAAACGTGTAAGAATATACATATCATGTCATGTTTATATTCGTATTATTCTTATGCCTGATAGTGATACAGTCAGAAATGAAGCACGGTAGTTGACTAGATTCTTAAATCTAAGACGACTCTAATTTCTGTGCAGAATGTAATGTACTAAAGAGGTGCCTGCAAAGATTTTCAAATGGAGAAAAATTTTCGCTAAACTCTCCTTCAGAACATCATCTATCATACGCAGTCTATTATTTGGTTCTTGTTGATCATTATCAAAGAAAGCAGCAGTGTGAGTAACAACAAATAGCAGTCTCTTGCCGTTGTTTCGGTTATGAGACAGTTCCTCTCTTTTTTTATTTTTTATTGTAAGCCGCGGTAGCGCGCACAAAAGCAAGCCATGCCGCGACAAACAATGCATGACTCAGTACAGTAATGCATTTTCAGCTCAGAGTGACGTAAACACCTATAACAAAGAGAACGGCACTTATCAAATCAAAGAAAAATATTCAATCAAGACAAAGCCAGACGAAGCACGTGAAAAAGGAAGGGTACCCATATAAATACGGACGGAGCGCCTGACGCATAGCAATGGCTACCTGGTTAAGCTTAACTGCTAAGCTTACGACTCCAACCAAACTACTGTAGCTGTATCGCCATTCATTCGACCGAAATTGTGTCTCATATTGCAATGGACCAACTTTGTTTCGATTTGGAGGTGCGGCCTAAAACTTTTCTCCCCTCTTGAATTTCGGGTCTCAAATTTCAGGTGCGGCGTAGATTCGGGAAATTTTTTTTCCCTTGATTTCGAGTCTCATTTTTCAGGTGCGGCTTAGATTCGAGTGCGGCTTAGATTCGAGTAAATACGGTATTAGCCTATGTCACTGAAGCAGTACAATATGTACTATAAGAAGTGGGGATGTTACACTGTACTTGTCATACTGGTATTGATAGATTCCAGAACGCTTTGATCTATTAATCTTACAGCTGGGAGCAACTCAATGAATTCTTCAAACTGTATTGCAATACTCTAAACAATATTAAAAGAGAAAAAAAGTGAAGTATAGGAGCAAATAAAACGTGTTACTGTGAACGAAGTTATTAATAAAATATAAGTTAGTTACTTATCTACCTGTGTCACACGTAACTCTTTTGCACAATACCATGTCTCACTGAGCCAGCATAGAGTACTTCAAGCTTGAGCACAATACACTAACATATTAAATAATAATGCACTGTAATAACTACGGATGTCCATAACATACAAGATTTTGGAAAAACTTCACTTGCATAAACAAAATGCACAAATTAATAACTGTGAAACATTGGAAAAAGTAACTTACGGGAGGATATTTTTTGCAACAGACTGCATAACAAATAAAGCTGCTTCACTCGAATCCCAGGTTACTCCTGGTCTTTGAAGACTTAGGAACATTTGTCGGAAACAATTTGAAGATCCTACAATGAATACCACATCCTTTATCAGTTCTGATACTTTCACTCGGAAATCAGAAAATTCATCTGCATCATCCAGTAGACCTTCCTGAAATTTATAAATATTGTATAAATCATGCATGGCTTAGAGAGATAATGATAAATGCAAAATTAAAAGGAGGTGAAAATTGACTCTATTCTTTAGAATCAACCCTCTATCAAAACACTTAACAGACATAAGGGCCAACATAATAAAAAATTATCCAGACAATAAATATCAGTATTATATATAGAAGAGTACATATCTGCAATTTGACAACAATTGCAGGATAAATGTATCATATAGGCTTTTTCAAGCATTACAGTCTTCGACTACACACTCATAACAAGTAACAACATAAACTGTCATTTTTAAGGCATCCTTTTCCTCTAGATGTCCATACTTTTTATGGTCACCACTCTGTGGATAACTCATCACTAATGAAACCTCTTTCACTTTTACACGAGCAGACACACCCACTGAAGAGCTATATGTTAAACAACAATTAATTAATAGTCCTGCAAACTCTATTTTAGCAGTTTACAATAGCTCATTGACATAAACAACAAGAAGGAACAGACAGATGGTCTCTATATACAACACTGCTATACCTTGTCATGTAATAGTTACACAAATGTTTCTTTCCCAGATTTGTGTGGGGTCTTTACATCAACATATCAGACAGAGATTAATCACTACAGTTTTAGTTCCAGCAACACAACCTGTGTTTAAAAATACACATGACTGATCCAATTCCGTAATTTCTCCTCCAGGTCCCTTCATCTCCAAACAAACTGAGCTACCCAATTTCAAAGGAATTCTCCAGTACTTGCCTACAAGTTAGTTTTGGAACAGATTCCCTTTGTCGCTTTCTTTATATTCCATCCTTTCTTTGTCATCACGACAAATACAGTTTTTTTTTCTCTGCAATTGCAGAGCGGAGAGAGAGAGAGAGAGAGAGAGAGAGAGAGAGAGAGAGAGAAAGTCCCAATCATCTATACCAGAGTACAGGGGCTCCAATGAGCTAGCCAGGGCATAGGTAGTGAAGAGTTACCTACCATAACGAAGTGGATGGGTATGATTGATTGTTTGCTTGATTTGAAGGTAGGGGGTGGGGGCAAAGCAAAGTCATCAGTCCCATGAAATAAGGTGGCAGGAACCAGGAAGGAACAACAGAAACCACACACTCCAATCAAGGGGGAGGGAAAACAGGCAAACAAAGAGGTAAAAGGAACGTCGGGGCAGCAGGAAGAGGTAAGAACAGGAGGAGAGAGGGGTGTGCTTGCACTAAGACTTCTTCTTATTCTCTTTCGGTGATCAAGGAGGACAGGCTTCTGTAAGATCCATAACTGAAAGAGAGCAAGAGACCTTGGGGTGCACAGATGATGTGCCTGTGGTGGAGTTGGGGGCCACTTTTCCGGCCATGAAGGCAGAGCGGCACCTAGAGAGAAGGGTGTGGGAACCACATGGGCGGGGGAGAGGAGAGGGGGGCAGAACTGGTTAAGGAAGAGGGAGGAGGGGGAAAGGACAGAACAGAGGCAAAGGTAGAAGTCACTCATACAGGGTGAAGCCTGTCACATTTCTGAAGATCCTCAGTGTAAGATAAACAATCATGGGACTTATACTCATGTTTCTTCTTTTCCTTCTTACAAGTTGGGTCATCTGGTGAGGGTGGAGAACGATGGTCTTGGCAATTAACACAAACGAGTGGTGGAACATAGGGACTCACCTCATGGAGTGGATGTCCACATTTACCACACAGAAAGTCCAGTGTACAGCAGGAATACATATGCCCGAAATGCAAGCACCAAAAACTCCTCACGGCTGGTGGGACGTATGACCTTACATCACACCAATAACACACCTTGATCTTCTCCAGGACTGTATCTCCCTCAAAAGCCAAAGTAAAGGTGCCGGTACCTGTGCAGCTGTCCCTACGACCTTTCTGAACACACTGAACAAAATGAATGCCCCATTGTTCCAGGTTGGCCTAGAGTTCTTCACGAGTTTGAAGGATGAGGACCCTCAGCAAAATGACTTCCTCAACCATGTTCGAAGACTAATGAGGAGTAATGGACACCGGGACATCACGAAGGTAATCACAAGCATGAAGGGCTGCAGACTGGGCGGCATAATAAGTTTTGATCAATGGTGAACTCTACCACATCTTACCGAGAGACTCCACTTCACTAAACATTTCTTTTTTTTTCCACAAAAAGTAATGGTTCTGTGGCAGTGAATCTGTCCTGTCCATCCTAGTGCAGACTAGATAGTGGAGAAAGTGTTTCACCCCAAGCCAGTGAGCCTGGCCCTCCTCCCAGGGTGTAGCCAGAAAAGGGAAGGCTGTGACGTAAGAAGTAGCATTTGATGATCCATTACCAACCTAAGAGTTGGCCACAGAAGAACACTCAGTTTTTTGGAGCTTGATACATTTCATAATCAAAGTATCTGCCCTGATACCACACACACTGATCAGGGGGTCCCCCTTTGAGTATGATCCATCCACAGCAAGGGCTGTCTAGTTAGGTGGCTGTTGCCAGGAGTTTCGATGCTCTGGAATGACACATGGGAAGGCAACAGCTCAAGTATCAGATATGTGATCTCTGTGTTGTCAGGGGGCTCAGCCAGATGGGTACATAACTGCCCCATCACAAGGACTGTCTACACATGCTTGTGACTTAGTGGGATCAAGAGAGGCTATAAGGAAGAGAAGAGGGGTAGGAGGGGGGGGAGAAGTATCCACGCCATAGATGCTAGGGAGGGAGTTCTTTCCCAAATCGCTCACACTATGGACAGAAAATTTAGAGGTAGAGTTAAAACCCCAAAGGGGGACCAAACGCGTCAAAAAGGAAGGATGATAAATAAAAGGTAAGGAGAACAAAACCGCAAGGAATACAGGAAACCAGGTGGATAGCCAGGTCGACATAAGTAAGAACACAGAGAGGGGGGAAGGAGGGGGCAGAGGGGAAGGAAATGCAGCCCAGGAAGAATGGGTTGTAATAGCTCGGGCCCCTGTGTGTGCCACGCACGAAATCACAAAAGAACTGAGAGCCCCAAGGTGGAGGAATGAGTAGATTTGTTGATGAGGGGTGACAGAACATGGGCTGAGTGAGACTATAGAGAAGAGGATGTGAATGTAGGATGAATGATGAGGAATGAGTGGAGACAGGGATGGAGATGGATGAGTGGAGACAGGGATGGAGATGGATGAGTGGAGACAGGGATGGAGATGGATGAGTGGAGACAGGGATGGAGATGGATGAGTGGAGACAGGGATGGAGATGGATGTGGGATTGGGGCTGGTGGAAATCAAAAGCCAGGAGGCTTGTACGTTCAAAGACTGTGTTGTAAGGTCACACTCCATATAAGTTATTTGCAGAATTCTGTATCTGGAGAGGGGGATTCAGGTGGCATTAGTTGTGGGCAGCCACTGAAGTCTTGCATGTTATGCTCAGCAGTTGTTCACTACTCAGTAGTCACTTCTGCTCTTTCACAGTTTGGTGGTTCAAATCGATAGTTGATAAGTGCTTATAGTCATTTAAAACGCTGTGCAAAAGTTACAGTAGAGCTGGTATATAGTGTGATTCCCACAGATGGCTGTGCCACAGATATGAAAGGATATTCAAGTGACTGAACTGGGAAATAGGGTGTGCTGGTTGATTGCATAGGTAGATCTTGCACCTGGGCCTTCCACATGGGTCTGATCGCCATGGTAACTGGTTGAAAGTAAGTTTGGCATAAGGACGGAGGATATTTCCATACATTGGGTCAACAGCAAAATATAATTTTGGGAGATGCTGTGTAACGCTGCTACCCTTTGGACGCAAAAATGAAAAATATAAATCTAGTCCTCACACCCCAATACAAGCCCCAAGCCCAAGATCAAAATTTCATAAAAAGAAAAACAAAGTCCCTCTGTACCAACATGCATGACTAGTAGCAAGTAGACTGAAAAGAAAGTAATATAAAAAGAAAAAGAAAGGAATCTTGGTAGCAAAGTAACTTAATGTTTTGAAAAAGAATAAAATAGAAATAGAATCCATTAGTTTCAAGATAAAATAACAGTAGATCACAAAGTAGTAGACTTGTAGATCACGGAGTATAACAAGTGACCTCAAAGAATACTCCTTGTGAGTACTCTTTAAGGACACTGAGAAATACAGAAGCTTAAGTTGTACATTGTTAATGTGCTTCTGGCGCCAGCCTTGTCACATCGTGACTGAACTTGTGTGCTCTTACGTAATATTGGTAGGTGATACGAGATGGTTTGTTACATTTTGAAGATTTGCAATCTGCTAGAATGATTAAAAACTGAAAGAGGTAAATCAGCAACTTGTAAAATATCTTTGAAGTAATTCAAGCTAGGAAAATAATCGAATATATTGTCTTAATTTGATTATTATCACCAAAAGACTGAACTTAGACACAATGCGATAGACAATTAATAGTTCAACTTATAGGAAGTGATGAAAAGTGTAAACTGTGAGGAATATACCTAAACTGTGCTAAAGTAAATAGCGTAATCTGGATCTTGCTGTAAACTCTTTGGCTGAATTTAAGTAACTAATTCCACCCATCTGAAAGAAAGATTACTTCTTTAAGACAATAATACTGACTAGAATAAACCAACATAAAGTGAATTTACAGTGTTTGACATTTCTTTCAACCCATTTAATATTATGTGCTCATGAAACATTTATCTGTGCGACAACATAGATCATCAACAGAGTGCAGCATTCATAGATATTCTTTTGCGCTCTAGAAAGTTATTGTACTGATTCAGATTTTTTAGATCACACAAATTGTTAACTTTCATAGATAAATTCTGGATGTTTATAGACTGTAATCATGAATTGGGCAATAATCTCAGTTTGTATGCACTTACATGTAGCTAGGCTCATACATGTCAGGGACCAAATATTCATCTGAGTAAGTCGGTACAACTAACCCGCACTCGGCGTAAATACCGTGCAGCAAGACAATTCTTTTTTGTGACTTTCCTCGCATACTTTCTATCATGAGCTAGCCAGAGCGTGAGCATCAGTCAGTCATTAACAATCAATCAATATAAACAGGGAAGTTACAAAAAACTGACACCCATAATGCAGGGCTCAAAACCACGAAGAACGACCCTGAGATTAAGAATATAGGACTGTAAGTAGCAAGTAAGGCGTAGGCGCCACATTTGCGCCACAATATGACAACACAGAACTTCGAGTCGATGTCGGAGGACGCAGTGCTGACCGAGCTACGATGACGCGCTGACTTCGACTACGTGGAGGCTGTCGACTGCTGAGAGTGATGACTTCCAGTGCCATGACGACTGGGGGTGCTGTTGCTGCCAAAGCTGACTGCACATCCACCGCCTCCACACAACAAAACACTTATCAGTAAAGGACTGAACAACTCAGGTTAGTGAGTACTAGTCAAAAGTTTATTCACTGTGGTGGAACACTGAAATCCTTGTACCATTATTTGTGTATCTGTGTAACATTGTGTGCAACCATACAGACAACTGAGTACTTATCATGCAGAAAGGTTTAGTAAACTGTTAATTAGAGAATAATAATTTTCAAAATGTCAAAGAGAACCAGGAAGGGTCAATTAGATCAAGACAAGGATGAATCCGAAATCAGAGAAGAATCGGTAGAGGAAACGAGTCAAAATGTAGAAAACATTCCTTCTCTTGACACAGAAAATGAGCCAAGAGAAAGAATGGATGAACTGAAAGTGCTCACGACTTCCAAAGATGAGATAGAAAAAATTCCGGATGTCGTGGAGGCTCAAGTAACAGTAATTAATGATCAAAGAGAAACTTCTGGTTGACAAATGCTTCTTACATGCAACACTTTGATATGAATATGTTGTTCAATTTCATATCTAAGATGGAAGAAAGTGATGCCGAGCGAAAAGAGCGTGAGCTACGAATGGAAGAACATATAACCAAATTGGTTGAATGGGATTCCCGGCTGGCTGAAAGTGACTCACGTCTAGAAGAAAGATATAGGATGTTTAAAGCAAATATGTCTGAATTTATAAAACAGGAAGAATTAGAAAGAGAGGAATATCTTCCACAGAGAGAGTTAGAAAGAGAAGAATATTTTACAAAGATAGAACAGGAAAGGGAAGAAGAGAACAGAAAGTTTAAGCAGGAAATGTTAGAATTACAGGAAGCTTGTGAGCTCAGATATAATCAGAATCTTGAGAAAGTGCAGACTGAGATCAGTGACATCTCTGGTGCTGTACAAACACCAGAAGAAAATCTCACCGTAGTGAAAACTACTCAAGACTCTGTAGTACAGCAGGTATCGGAACTGTCTGCAAAAATGAATCAACTAGAGTTAAACACTAAACAAAATGTTGATTCGTTTCTACTTGAAAAATCTAGTCAGTGGGGAAAAGAAATGTCCATATGGATAGATGAAAAATCAGAGGACATAAAAAAGCGGGTAAATGACACTGCTGAACTTAAACTTCAACTAGTGAAACAAAATTAAACATATCTAATGCTGAGGACATTGAACAACTAAAAGAGGAATTTCGCGTGATTAAAAACAAAGTAATCAACGAAATACCTAAGGATATGGAGAATTCAAGTCGTTTTGGCTACGTTCCGAATGATAGCATAAAAGATCGTAACCAAGATGTAAGGGAATTTTCTGTTAGAAGTCGACATTGCAACACTAGTCCAGAGAAAAGAAAGCGTCACAAATACAAAACAGTAGGAATTGATAGTGATGAATGATCTTTGCCAGAGTCTGAGCGGTTCACTCAGAAAACTTCTTTGTCATCTATTAAAATTGAAAACAGCATATTTAAAAGTAGGCAGTTTCCAATACTCAAGTCTGAGAAAAACACAACTCACCCCAATTTTCATCAACAGTTTTCAACGAATATTTCCGAAGATATGGACAGAGTACGACAAAATTCAATTTATAGTTTCAAAAATAGTCAGTGAGGCTTGTCTCTGGGTGAGTGAAGTGAGTGAAACATGTAGGACATTTTATTCAGTATTGGACAGATCCTATATCGTACCGCGAAGTCATTCAGATCCTTAAAACCAGGCTTCCAATTAACATTCGTGAAATGCTTGTTCATGCACCTGATGACGACTTTGAACAATTTCTGTCCACGATTGATCTGACAGATATCATCCAAGAGGATTTCCGTCAGTTTAACGGTAGAGATGCATGTTCCAATAACGGTAATGGTAATAATAATAATAAATCTCGTATGAGAAAACCCAGTACATAGAAAGAGTGTCACAAGACAAATTGCCTATTGTGACAACCCATGGGAAAATCGTACAAGTACCACATTTTAAGTACCTGGGAGAAATCATCCAGCCATCAGGGATCAACCTAAAGGCCAATGAGGAAAGAATAAAAAAAAACTACAGAAAGCATATAAACTCACATGGAACTATATAACAAAAAGTCCATATCCATTAACGCAAAATTGAGGCACTACAACACTGTCGTACTTCCGGAGGCACTGTATGCATCTGAAACAACAAAAATAGGTGGGCAAACTAAAATCAAAGAAATAGGGAAACAAGAAAGGAACATTCTCAGGAAAATTTTTGACCCGATACAAGAGCAAGGACTCTGGATGAAGAGACCAACATCAGAATTATACAAATACACAGACAAGATTACAGATACAATAAGGAAAAGAAGAATGCAGTTCTATGGACATATCCACAGGATAAATGAAAACAGAATTTCAAAGCGAATTCTTTAAGTCATCAACTCAGGCAGAGGAAAAACAAAATGGATAAAAGAAGTTGAAGACGACCTCAGACAAGCACACATAACAGTAAATGATGCAGAAAATAGAACTGAATTCAGGATCATCATCAAAAAACATAAATTTGACACCACAACACAGAAGAGACCAGGATGCAAATGGACAGCGGAGCGAAAGAAACAATACAGTGAACACATGAAGAAAATTTGGGCTCAGAAAAAACATAAACAATTATCATAAAGGAATTCAAGTTCAAACGCTCTCTTAAATGGGACTAATCGAAAATAATAATAATAATAATCACTCTCCGTCTAACGGCAGCAGCCATCATCAGTCTAAGAACTGAGATTCACGACGTAGACAGAACTTCAATAATCAGAATTTCTATAATCCCAGTTGCAACAATCAAAACAGCAGAAATGTACGAGGTGCATTCAAGTTCTAAGGCCTCCGATTTTTTTTCTAATTAACTACTCACCCGAAATCGATGAAACTGG
Source organism: Schistocerca cancellata (assembly GCF_023864275.1). Lineage (NCBI taxonomy): Eukaryota > Metazoa > Arthropoda > Insecta > Orthoptera > Acrididae > Schistocerca > Schistocerca cancellata. The sequence goes on from NC_064632.1 coordinate 198,290,162, forward strand.
CGTTACTTCTCGACGTAATCGCCCTGCAAACGTACACATTTTTCACAACGCTGATGCCATGATTCCATGGCAGCGGCGAAGGCTTCTTTAAAATTCTGTTTTGAGCACTGGAAAATCGCTGAGGCAATAGCAGCACGGCTGGTGAATGTGTGGCCACAGAGAGTGTCTTTCATTGTTGGAAAAAGCCAAAAGTCACTAGGAGCCAGGTCAGGTGAGTAGGGAGCATGAGGAATCACTTCAAAGTTGTCATCACGAAGAAACTGTTGCGTAATGTTAGCTCGATGTGCAGGTGCATTGTCTTGATGAAACAGCACACGCGCAGCCCTTCCCGGACGTTTTTGTTGCAGTGCAGGAAGGAATTTGTTCTTCAAAACATTTTCGTAGGGTGCACCTGTTACCGTAGTGCCCTTTGGAACGCAATGGGTAAGGATTACGCCCTCGCTGTCCCAGAAGATGGACACCGTCATTTTTTCAGCACTGGCGGTTACCCGAAATTTTTTTGGTGGCGGTGAATTTATGTGCTTCCATTGAGCTGACTGGCGCTTTGTTTCTGGATTGAAAAATGGCATCCACGTCTCATCCATTGTCACAACCGACACAAAGAAAGTCCCATTCATGCTGTCGTTGCGTGTCAACATTGCTTGGCAACATGCCACACGGGCAGCCATGTGGTCGTCCGTCAGCATTCGTGGCACCCACCTGGATGACACTTTTCGCATTTTCATGTCGTTATGCAGGACTGTGTGCACAGAACCCACAGAAATGCCAACTCTTGAGGCGATCTGTTCAACAGTCATTCGGCGATCCCCCAAAACAATTCTCTCCACTTTCTCGATCATGTCGTCAGACCGACTTGTGCGAGCCCGAGGTTGTTTCGGTTTGTTGTCACACGATGCTCTGCCTTCATTAAACTGTCGCACCCACGAACGCACTTTCGACACATCCATAACTCCATCAACACATCTCCTTCAACTGTCGATGAATTTCAATTGGTTTCACACCATGCAAATTCAGAAAACAAATGATTGCACGCTGTTCAAGTAAGGAAAACGTCGCCATTTTAAGTATTTAAAACAGTTCGCCGCTGGCGGTAAAATTCCATCTGCCGTACGGTGCTGCCATCTCTGGGACGTATTGACAATGAACGTGGCCTCATTTTAAAACAATGCGCATGTTTCTATCTCTTTCCAGTCCGGAGAAAAAAAATCGGAGGCCTTAAAACTTGAATGCACCTCGTATATAGTCAGGGACCAGCTTCATCAGATGTGCATAACATACATCTTGGCGAGGCTAGTATTCAAAATCGAAAAAGAGAATACAAAGATACAAGGCAATATAAGAACAGGGAACAAAACAATACAGAAAATCATAATCCTTCATATCAATGGGTTCCAACAAATTCTCGTTGGAACAATCCAGTAAACCACACAAATGTGCCTAACTATTCACGTCTAAACACTTCTGCAGCGATTCCTTTGGGCAACGGTGCAGCTGAAATACGGGAATACCAGATATAATCCACTAAATCATAATGTCCATGTCCTGGAAATAGTTGAGGAGCCACGTCATGAACCAAATACCTCAACAAACTAGGACCAGCCAGTCCTAGACTTCCGGGGGTGGCTGTTAGGCTTAATGGAGGTCAACATAACCAATCTGTGTGTTTACTAAGATACAATTCCGGGGTGGACATTAGGGATGAATTACTGATTGAGGCAACTTCGCACCAACCTGAATCCAAAGAATACGTGCAAGCTGTAGTAGCTGGAGATATAAATGGTATACCTGTACACCTCCTTACAGACACAGGAGCTACCACTAATGTGATGTCGTTTAATCTACTTAAATGTATTAAATATGTCTTTATTAAATATGTCTTTAAATATGTCTGCTTGTGTCTGTGTATGTGTGGATGGATATGTGTGTGTGTGTGCGCGCGAGTGTATACCCGTCATTTTTTCCCCATAAGGTAAGTCTTTCCGCTCCCGGGACTGGAATGACTCCTTACCCTCTCCCTTAAAACCCACATCCTTTCGTCTTTCCCTCTCCTTCCCTCTTTCCTGATGAGGCAACAGTTTGCTGCGAAAGCTTGAATTTTGTGTGTATGTTTGTGTTCGTTTGTGCGTCTGTCGACCTGCCAGCACTTTCATTTGGTAAGTCACATCATCTTTGTTTTTAGGTATAAATGTATTAATAGAATGGAAAGAGTACCTACCTTTCCTGTAACAGGGTGTACTATTTCTGGAGCTTTCGGCACAGGTATTCAACCCACTAAAGCTCAAGTGCAGGTGGAATTAATCATACAGGAGGAAAAACTTAAGTGCACCTACCTGGTAGTCAAAAATTTATCCGTGCCGTGCATTTGGGGATGGGACTATTTAGTCGAAAACTGGGCAGTCATTGACTTACAGAAGGGGATTGTCGAATTGTCTTTGTTAAGGGAAACAAGGATTCTCGACAAATACTGTCGGAATCTGCCATTGTAATGTAATTATAATAATGTAATGTCAACCGACATGATTAGTTTGCTTGTAGTCGATTCCAATTCAGATCTCAAGCACGTTATCAAAGGCAAATTAACCAAGTCTGAATATTTGTCAAGTGTACCAAGACAGGAACAGTCGAATTTACTATTTGAGTATGCACCAGTTTTTAACAACAAACCTGATGTCATCAAAGGATTTAAGTATAAGATGCATGTGTGGCCTAACGAAACATATTGCAAAACAACTTACTTGATACCCTGGTCTAAACAAGAATCCGTTAGACTAGAAATTCAGAGAATGTTGGAGTGGGACATACTAGAACCACCCAACTCCGCGTATAGTAGCCCACTCCTAGCAGTTGCAAAAGCTAATGGTGATATAAGACTTGTGCTTGACGCCAGAAACACCAATAAATTTTTAATACCTGTTCGGAATAGGCCCGAGAACGTAGACGAACTACTGCAGTGGTTCTTTGACCTCCATTGACATCTGCCACTACTACTGGCAGGTTAAGTTGGATGAAGAGTCTCGGAAATATACGGCTTTCATTTTCACGGGGAGAAGTCTCCACTTCGAAGTCATGCCGTTCAGTCTCAGTATTAGTGGTGGAGTTTTTACTTCCGCATTAGATACAGTTTTAGGCCCGGACTTGTTAAACGAGGTAACCTTGTACATCGATGACCGCCTCGTGGCAACCGACACCTGAGAGCATAATGTAGAACTGTTACAAAGAGTGTTCCATAGTTTTCAAGACTCTAGAGTAACCACAAACCTTTCTAAGTCCAAATTTGGAAAAGAAAGAATTAAGTTTTTCAGGCATATTATCTCTCCCATGGGCATAACACCTAACCCCAAGAAGTTGAAAGCAATAAGTCATTGTCTGTACCTGTGCACTTGTAAGCAACTCAAGTCCTTTCTCAGTTTGCCATCTTTTTTCAGGGAATTCCTACCTGATTAGGTGTTAAACCAGGATTGTTTGCTTCACCTGTTGCAAAAGAACGTTTCGTGGCATTGGACAGCTGAACGTCATGAAGTGTTTCACGGAACGCTTTGCTGAATGTGCAGATATTGCACCACCCACAAATGGATGAACAGTTTTATATAGCCACAGATGCTTCAGACACTGGTCTGGAAGCAATACTATTTCAAACAGATTTTCCAGATGACATTAATACTATCAAAATTATAAGTTTTGCCAGTCGCATACTCACAAATTGTGAGAGAGTTTATACAACTATGAAACAAGTGTTAGCCTTGGTGTGGTCGCTAAAGTAGTTTAGATATTTTGTGTATGGAAAACCAATAATTGTGTATTTTGACCACCAAGCTGTTACTTTTTTTGATGACATGTAGACTGTTACACATACGGCTAACCAGATGGGCATTGCTCTTGCAGGAATATTCATTAGAAATATGACATATTCATGGCAAGGATAATGTTACTGCTGATGCACACTCTAGGTTACCGCGCGGTATCGCTGGAACACGTGCCGTAGTAAACATAAGTGAAAACTTTTGACTAATGTTGATTCAGAACTCTCCATTCGAGAAAGACATCGAATTCATGTGCAAGAACATTATTAAACTTCAAGAACATGATTCTAAATGGAAAATTATTAAACAATTCCTCGCTAAAAGTAACAGTAGCAATCAAAACATGTGATATTGCCTTCACTACTATATTCTGTTCTACAAAAATAGTGATTTTTCCAACAAAGAAAATTTTGCATTCCCCTTAGACTATGAACAAAAATTCCTTTGGCATACACATATATCATGGGGACTTGCAAGTAGTTATAAGTGTGCTAAATTAATAACGGTGTATGCGCACTACCCAAATTTAAAGCGTATTGCACAGAAAATCTTGAAAACTTTTGTAATATGCCAAAAAGTTAAGCCAATTAATTATTCGACAAAAACAGAGTTGCGACCTATAGTAGCGAACAATATTCACAATCTAGTCTAGTGTGACATAATAGGTCCTTCGCCAGCATCAAAGGATAATTTTAAATATGTGCTAGCATTTTACAGTCTGTTTAGCAAATACGTAAAAGTGTATCCATTAAAAACTGTAAGGGTTAAGCCGATGTTAAAGATATTAACAGAGAAATACATAGTTCAAGTGGGAAAATCAAAAGCGTTGTTAACAGACAGTGCTTCGTATTTTTCGTGTAGATCCTGGAAAGAGTGTCTACGCAGAGAAAGCATTGGCCACATTCAGGTTTCTCGTTTCAATCCAAAAAGTAGTCCCCCTGAACACATATTCAGAGAACTAAATCGATTCATGAGGACGTATGTCTCCAGCCAACACTATCGCTGGATAGAGTATTTGCAGAAATTCGAGGAAGTGTGTAATCAGTTATCCCATTCATCTGCTGGTTTTACTCCTTACAATATCTTATTTGATAATTGTCAAACGAACAAATGGAATGAAAACCTACCGAAATTCGATAATCCATTACCCACAGACAAATCTGACTTATTTAACCAAGTGTGTGCTGTGCTTCAGCATCACAAAAAAATTAAAGAAAACTTACTATGATAAACCTGATTAAACCTGTTACTTATCAAGTTGGAGAAAGTATCATGTTAAGATCTCATCCGAAATCATCTGCCATAAAGAAGTTATACAAGAAGTTGCAATTAAAATATGAAGGTCCTTTCAAAATAGTGAGAATACCTCATCCTGGAAGTTATATATTGAGTCTAATTATAAGGGAATGAACAAAGGCATCTACAGTCACCAGGATTTAAAACGATTTTGGCAGTAGATTTAAGTGTGTGTGTGTTTTTTTTATTTTTTAGAAAAGAAATATTTGTAATTTTAAGTTGTTGTTGTCTTGTCCTACGAACTGAACTGAAGATTTGTGTGTAAATAACTTTACCTGTGAACTTGTTTGTCAAAAGAAAGTGACAAGAGAAGGAGATCTTTAGTAATATAATAATTCAGATAACCTATGCTGAAGAACCTTAAAGGTAATATTGAGAATTTGGCAATGAATTTTGCTGTAACCTGAAAAATTGTTATAAACTGTTGTACATCTTTAGTAGAGGATTCGTGTACTGAACAACCTTATGAAAGAAGAAAAGCAAGAAACTTAAACTTAATCATAAAGAGACTTCACGATTTGTGGAATAAGACATTCTATGATGAACAGTATTTAAACCACCTTCCTTTTCTATGCTTTTAGTTACAGAATTAAAATATGTAGTGTAAGAAAAACGTTTAAAATCATAGCTGCATTCTGCAACAGAAATAATAGCTAGAATATTTATTATTAGGATAAGTATTTGAAAGTTGTATTTGCATTTAGAATAAGAATAGTAAAGATATTTTCTTTTCAAAGCCAGAATGGCATGAACTGTTGCATTTTTCAACTTAGTGTAAAGAAATAATTTCATTGTGTACCTGATGTGCTGGTTTCAAACTTTCAATTTAGTACACAGAAAAATAAGTTTAAGTAACTCACAAAATACTATGGAACCATTTAAACCAATAATGTCTTGTCGTGTCGTGTCATAACTGAACTTGTGTGCTCATACGTAATACTGATAGGCGATACGAGATGGTCTGTTACATTTTGAAGATTTGCAATCTGCTAGAAATGATTAAAAACAAAGAGGTAAATCAGCAACTTGGAAAATATCTTTGAAGTAATTCAAGCTAGGAAAATAACCGAATATATTGTCTTAATTTGATTATTATCAATGAAAGACTGAACTTAGACCCAATGTAATAGACAATTAATAATTCAACCGTTAGGAAGTGATGAGTAGTGTGAACTGTGAGGAATATACAGGGTGTTTCAAAAATGACCGGTATATTTGAAACGGCAATAAAAACTAAACGAGCAGCGATAGAAATACACCGTTTGTTGCAATATGCTTGGGACAACAGTACATTTTCAGGCGGACAAACTTTCGAAATTACAGTAGTTACAATTTTCAACAACAGATAGCGCTGCAAGTGATATGAACGATATAGAAGACAACGCAGTCTGTGGGTGCGCCATTCTGTACGTCGTCTTTCTGCTGTAAGCGTGTGCTGTTCACAACGTGCAAGTGTGCTGTAGACAACATGGTTTATTCCTTAGAACAGAGGATTTTTCTGGTGTTGGAATTCCACCGCCTAGAACACAGTGTTGTTGCAACAAGACGAAGTTTTCAACGGAGGTTTAATGTAACCAAAGGACCGAAAAGCGATACAATAAAGGATCTGTTTGAAAAATTTCAACGGACTGGGAACGTGACGGATGAACGTGCTGGAAAGGTAGGGCGACCGCATACGGCAACCACAGAGGGCAACGCGCAGCTAGTGCAGCAGGTGATCCAACAGCGGCCTCGGGTTTCCGTTCGCCATGTTGCAGCTGCGGTCCAAATGACGCCAACGTCCACGTATCGTCTCATGCGCCAGAGTTTACACCTCTATCCATACAAAATTCAAACGCGGCAACCCCTCAGTGCCGCTACCATTGCTGCACGAGAGACATTCGCTAACGATATAGTGCACAGGATTGATGACGGCGATATGCATGTGGGCAGCATTTGGTTTACTGACGAAGCTTATTTTTACCTGGACGGCTTCGTAAATAAACAGAACTGGCGCATATGGGGAACCGAAAAGCCCCATGTTGCAGTCCCATCGTCCCTGCATCCTCAAAAAGTACTGGTCTGGGCCGCCATTTCTTCCAAAGGAATCATTGGCCCATTTTTCAGATCCGAAACGATTACTGCATCACGCTATCTGGACATTCTTCGTGAATTTGTGGTGGTACAAACTGCCTTAGACGACACTGCGAACACCTCGTGGTTTATGCAAGATGGTGCCCGGCCACATCGCACGGCCGACGTCTTTAATTTCCTGAATGAATATTTCGATGATCGTGTGATTGCTTTGGGCTATCCGAAACATACAGGAGGCGGCGTGGATTGGCCTCCCTATTCGCCAGACATGAACCCCTGTGACTTCTTTCTGTGGGGACACTTGAAAGACCAGGTGTACCGCCAGAATCCAGAAACAATTGAACAGCTGAAGCAGTACATCTCATCTGCATGTGAAGCCATTCCGCCAGACACGTTGTCAAAGGTTTCGGGTAATTTCATTCAGAGACTACGCCATATTATTGCTACGCATGGTGGATATGTGGAAAATATCGTACTATAGAGTTTCCCAGACCGCAGCGCCATCTGTTGTTGAAAATTGTAACTACTGTAATTTCGAAAGTTTGTCTGCCTGAAAATGTACTGTTGTCCCAAGCATATTGCAACAAACGGTGTATTTCTATCGCTGCTCGTTTAGTTTTTATTGCCGTTTCAAATATACCGGTCATTTTTGAAACACCCTGTACCTTAACTGTGTTAAAGTAAATACGTAATCTGGATCTTGCTGTAAAATCTTTGGCTGAATTTACGTAACTAATTCCACCCATCTGAAAGAAAGGTTACTTCTTTAAGACAATGATAGAATGTGCATTGACTAGAATAGACCAAAATAAAGTGAATTTACAGTGTTTGACATTTCTTTCAACCCATTTAATATATGTGCTCATCAAACATTTATCTGTGTGACAATATAGATTATCAACAGAGCGCAGCATTTATAGATATTCTTTGGTGCTCTAGAAAGTTATTGTACTGATTCAAACTTTTTAGCTCACGCAAACTGTAAACTTTCATAGATAAACTGGATGTATATAGACTGTAATCATGATTAGGGCAACAATCTCAGTTTGTACGCATTTATGTGTAGCTAGGCTCATACAAGTCGGGGAGAAAATATTCATCTGAGTAAGCCAGTGCAACTAACACGCACTCGGCGTAAATACTGTGCAGCAACACAATTATTTTTTGTGACTTCCCTCGTAAAATTCTACTGCGAGCTATCTGGAGCCTGAGACTCATTCATTAACAATCACTCAATATGAAAGGGGAAGTTACAGCTCAAAGGAGTGTGAGTAGGATGTTCCTCATTTTAGGATACAGTGATAAGTAATGAAAGCCCTATGAAAGGATGTGATTTACCTGTTTCAATCTGGGGTGAAGACAAGTAATGGTGTGGGAGCGGGGAGAGGCATGGTTCCAATGTATCTGCTTCATGGAGCTGGTCAGAGGATTACTCCTTTCATTATTTACTTGTACAGAGAACTTTACTATATTTTTATGAATCTTTGTTACAACACTTCAGGATTACTGTGTAGGAATTTGTTAGATCCATCACGTCTATGATCAAACATCTACAGAAAATTACTTACATGGTCTGGCTCCATCTGACAATGTCTGCATAATGCTTCAATCAGCCTCTCTACATATGGTTTAAACACCACAGTAACAGAATCATTGTTTTTCTGGTAGAGTTCTTCAGACAAACGATACCATAAATTAAACGTAATCTCTGCCACCTAAAAGAAATTACAAAAGTGTTATATAAATTATACTAATTATTTTATTTGTTCGAAAGGCATTTATTGTAACATAAGAGAGAAAATATTTGTAAACAAGTCCTAACAAATTTGCTGTCTGTTTTAATGCAACAAGTTGCTTCTTTCACTGCTCTCCCTGCCACTTTAATGCTACAAGTCCAATGCTGCCGAAATGCATATCTGTGTGTCATTCTAATTACTGATTCAAGAATACACAGGCACTCCATGAAAAAGCTTAAAATTTTGTGGTTAGCAGTAATGAAGGGCACAATTAGTAAATAGACTACCTCAGCAGCTCCTGGAAAACTGTTTCCTTTGATAGTGGCAGTTAATGTGTTAAGCAACACTGTGTTGCGGCAGTTAATCTGTTACAGAACAGTGTGTTTAATCATCTTTCCTAGTGTTGGTAATTTTTCTTTTATACTGAATACATGTTGCAAAGTATTAAGAAAATTTAATCCAAGAGTTTGAAAGCCATATACTATTAATACAAAACGCTGAGAGATAACTTTATTAATGATAATGTATTATTATTATTAATATTTGTGTAGATAATAAGATTATTCTCTCTCTCTCTCTCTCTCTCTCTCTCTCTCTCTCTCTCTCTCTCTCTCTCTCTCTCTGTGTGTGTGTGTGTGTGTGTGTGTGTGTGTGTGAGAGAGAGAGAGAGAGAGAGGGAGGGATCTTTATATAGCCTTCTAGAAAATGACGAAATTGGTTGAAGTAGTTCAGGAGACAGACCAGTGCAGCATAACAGCAGCAATCATGGAGAAAATTGATGTAATTTTCTTACGTCTCACTGCAATGTGTCAAGTCATGTCACAAGCGGCAGAGGGAGAGTAAGCAAATGTTAGTTTGTCATCAGCATTATGTATGTCTCAGCTGTCATTGGGATGGGGAAAGTAGAAGCTAGATTGGCCAGGAAACTAAGGGAGGTGATTGCACGGCCGAGTACTGGAATCCTCAAGCCAAACAATAGACTGAACCAGAGCATCCATTTTTTTTTACAGCAGAAGATGAGGAATATTTTGAATTTATGTATGTAATCATTAACACTGTTACTTGAATAATATAAAACCAATACAGCAGTGGAAAAGAAATTTCAATCAGAAAATTCCTGTAACAGGAGATAATTCATACACAGTTGTGGAATTAGTACATAGTAATATTTGCAGGTGATACTGCAGTAGTTATGTACAAAATAATGGAAGTGAGAGGACGAAAAATTAGACTTACTATAAACAAAAACTAGATAAAATACATGTTAATATCCAATTCTATGGCTAAAAAAAATCTCTAAAAAATGTTTTAAAGATATTACCTGCTTCTCTTATGCAGGTGTACCTTTAGCCAGCAATAATAATATGATACAGCCTATTAGAGAAAGAATGCAAGCAAGAAATAGACTGTATTATGTAAACTAAGAATTATCTGATTACAAGAACAACAAAGTTAAGAGTATACTATTCCCTTGTCAAACTAGTTGTTACAATGTGCTGATGACAGAAGCAGATATCAACAACCTAAGGGCATTTGAAAGAAAAATCCTATGGAAAACTGCTAGGCATGTGAGAGGCAGAGGGTTGGAGAGTAAGTTAAATCTCTCAGAATACACTGGTCAGGATACAGGGAAAGGATTGTAGGATGCCCAAACAAATAATGAAAATCAGATAGTATTACACCAGAAGGAAGAGCTGACCCAAAGCTAGAAGGCCGGACAATGGGGCTCGTCCTACCAAGATGGAGATCTGAGGGTAGACGTAATTATCTTAATTATGGACAAATAGTGCTAAGTGTACGAATTCTAAACACACCACAAGAATAGCAATGACAAACTATTTCATAATATCATATTTTATGCCACTTTACAGTTGATCAAAAACAAGTTTCTTTTATTATTTAAAAATTCATTGTATGAGAGGTCTAGGGTATGGGTACCAGCTTGGTCAGTACACCAATGTGGTCATTTTGATGTACACAAACTGACAACAAAAAAGAAGTGAAGCACCCACAAGGAGACAGAAGTGTGTGTGTGGGGGGGGGGGGGCAGACAAACTTCACATGTTGATAGGATAGGTGACGTTACATGAGTGATTAAAAAATCAAGTCAAATTTACAATGAACTTGCCAATACTTGGCCACGTTTCAGTATGACATTGTTCCACCTCAGGCCTGGATGCATGCACTGACTAAGTTGAGAAGGTTGTCATGAAGCTGATCCACAACTGTTGTAACTGAGTCTTGATATCCTTGATACTGACACTGAGATGGGGTTCATGCCCGAGCTGGTCGCATATGTACTATTGGGGACAGATCTGGGGATCTTGTTGGCCACGGAAGTACCTTAACATACCACAGACAGTTCACAGAGATATGTACCATGTGTGAACAAATACTGTCCTACCAAAAAATGATGTGACAATACCGCCACATGGAAGGTAACTCTTGAGGATGCAGAATACCTGTGAAGCACCTTTGTGTTGCCAAAGTTCACTTTATCACTACCAGCTTTAACCTGGAGTCACAGGTGATGGCTCCCCCTCACTGTGATGCCAAGAGTAACACTATTGTGCACCTCCAAAACATTGGAAGAATGCGACCTCTCCACAGGTCACCAAAATACTCACTGACAGTGGTAATCTAGAGAAGTGGAGAACTGCGATTCATCGCTGAAGACAATGTGATGACATTTCCGTCAGCAGTCCATGATTCTCATCATGGCACCACTTCAAATGCAGTCATTTGTGTTGTGGTTTTAGGTAATCCCCTGGTCTAGCTGATGCTGGTCTCTGGCCAATGGTGCAGGATGACACAATGTTGTGAGGGGTCCATTACTTGTTCTGGCTCGCATGCCCAGACACAAAAAGGTTATAATGTTCTTGGTGCATAATACCTCGTGGTGGTCAGATGCGTTTGACAAGAAACTTGATGAGGAGTATGCTTGCTCTCACTTTACCATATAGCCCAAAATCTGTTCGTTGTCACATCCAAATGCCTTACAAATCTGGACACTGCAAAATTCGACCAGCAAATTCACTTTACTATGTAGCCCAAAATCTGGCCGCTGTCACATCCAAATGCCTCACAAATCTGGACACTGCACAATTCGACCAGCAAGCCAAATGGAGATTCACTTAACATAATATTGAATTTCACCAAATTTTTGACTATGTTCAAATTTGTAAAATATTACGTCAAGTATGGGAACACTGCTGATGCTCTTTCACAAAACGGAAGTTATAAGATGCTGTGACCACAATTAAGAACTCGCTGCTAGTAGTTTACAACTCTGTTTTGAGTTATGTGAATAAACAGGTGAACTGAAAATTAACACACAGTGTTGCTAAGGCAAGTCAGCCATGGCCGTAGATTTCTATAATTACAAATTAGAGCTGAGATATTTGCAGATAACTTATTTCGCGAATGTAGTGCAGTAGAATTGGCCACCCTTTGATAGCCCATACATTGTTCTTCACTGACCTCAAAAATGGTCAAGCAATGTATTTTATTAAGGGTTATAATATAAACTACAGATCAGTATTTTGTTACATGTGTAACATAAAATTACACCCCAAATGCATTTTATGCATATAAAACAGCTGGATCAGTTTAGGTGACTGGTCAACTACTACAGCAAATCATAAATTATGTATCAACTAACCATAAAATGCATTTTTTTAATGAATGAATGGGTGACATTCTATGTTAGCTGTTCTGGGACATGTGTGGTGAAAAATATTTGGTTAGAGTACTAGTGGAAAAATAGATTATGAGGAAAACTAGTTTAAGTGAAAAAAGGCTTAGTCGCAGCCTAAGAAGGGTTGTTTTCAGAACATATCTGGAGAGCAGGTCACGAGTCATTCCTGCACAGCTTAAAGAAAATCACATGACAAGGTTTTAGGTTATAATCCTGGTCTGGCACACAGTTTTAATCTGGCAGGAAACTTCGAAACAGCACATGTACTGTTACACAGAAAAAGATTCATTTCGAAGACTCAATTTTAAAGCTGAAGATCACCTCAGACTTTGTACAACCATGAGAGTAAGCAATGGTGAGAAATAACACTCATTACTGCAGTCACCTGCTCCAGTTTAGCCTTGCCATAGCCCATGTGCACGCAAAATCCTCATTCTACAGATTATCCTTTCTCTCACATGCTGCATGAAAGCCTTACGCCAATGCAGCAATCGCCACCTGGTAATGACAAGCACGAATGTGTCCCTTTGGAAGTCCGTAAGTCAATGTTAGTCATTAACACCTAGAACAATGCTACTGAGCTTATTATGAATTGAATGGGTGTACTGATCCTTTTTAAAGGAAGGGAAGGAAGGTTAAGTTTAACACCCAGTCAACATTGAGGTCATCAGAGATGGAGCCCAAGCTCAGAATGATTCAAGTATGGGTCCTTTCAACGGAACCATCCTGGCATTTGCTTGGAGTGATTTAGGGAAATCACAGAAAGCCTAAATCAGGATATCCAGACTTGGATGGACTTAAACTGTCGACCTCTCAAATGCAAGTCCAGTGTCCTTACCACTGTGCCATCTTGCTCGATGAGTTTTTAAGTCTCTACTAGTGATGGACATATGTTCTTTTGGCTTAAACACTTCAGTTATTAATTGATCTTATGAAGAATAACTACCATCAATTTAATTATGGCTTAAAACAGATAACTTTTGTGGAACTAAAAGCAATTATAATGCATTCTACAAGATTTTGGGATTATAGCCCGATGACGTTAACTTCTTGCCTCAATATTTTGGCTGACAACCCGGTTGCTATCTTCAGGTAAAAGTTATAATGAATCTTAATTCTATTCTTCAATTTTTATCAATTTCAAATGCCACATTAAATTGCATAATTTTAATTAACTTGCCTGTTGGCAGTTTGCCTCACTCAAGTACATTATTTGTTGTTAACATAAATCAGCTCCTCAAGCTGGAAACAATGATGAATTATTAGATAAATGGTATGCCTAATGTGTCCTTAATTAGAAACCTTATTATAAGACTTGGGTAAATTACTAACTATAAATCATATGAAGTCTAAACTTATTTCAAGAGAAGGGTGTGGAATGTTCTCTGACCAATGTACCATACCAGATACTGAATACATTCAGTACGAGTCAACGCAAACATTTTCACACCCAAAGCACACACAATTCAATTCAGGTAAGCATGACATTTTACTTTCACAACAAGCACATAATGACCAAAGTTTTTAACACTTACGGCGTGGAAGCAATAATGTTATGCCAACTACAGGAAATGAAGAAGTCCAGCTGCAATAACATTTCATCATGCCAGTTAATGTTTTTTAGTGATCTGTCACATACTTTTATGACCCCTACAAATAACTGTGGATACAGCGCTAATAATTTCTATGGTGACCATCAGGTGTCAGAGGCTGGCATTGCTTTAAAAAGTGATATTACTGAAACATTTGTTATTGTCACTTTGTAGAGATTAGTTGGCGTGCACTTACACTGTACTGCATTATGAATACTGAACTTCACTTGGCACATAAATTAACTATGGAAGAATATGTGCTTACTTATGTACTTTAATATAACAATCAAACAATAGAAATTCCAGGCTGGAATATCAACAACGTAAGGTAAAGATAGATGATACTTACAATAAAGATAACATGTTAAATTGCAGACAGGTGCAACTAAAGAGACACTTGCAAATTAGATTTCAGTCACAGCCTTTGCCAGAGAAAGAAACTCACACACATACATTCACAAAAGCAAGTACAACCTCAGCACAAATGACGGACATCTCTGGACCAGAAACTATCTTTTTTCAATTTTTTCTGCAATAAATACTTCTGAATTGCAGTTTCACTGTTTCAATACTAACAGTACTGAATGCGTTACACGAAAGGAGTCTCCCAAAAGAATGCAACATTTGATGATAAGTACAGATATATGAACTGCAATCAGGCGTACCCTGGGCAATGGCTGATCCTTTCACACTAGAAGTATCAGAGACATCAAATAAACGGTCCTTTTTAGGACCAGTGTTGACTGTAATATCCGTGAACATCGAAGGAATATGTCCCTGCAAGCAACAACTCTTGCAAGACATGTGCCACACTCAGCACTGTGATGTTTTGTGTGTTCAAGAAATACATACGGATACCCAGCAGATACGTTGTACTGTTCCTGGAATGAAACTGGTTTGCTGAAAGACCACATGCACAGTATGGAAGCGCCATCTGTATAAGACCTGACCTTGAAGTCTGTAGTGTTTGTTAGTCAGATGATAACAATATTGAAATTATTACTGTTACGTAACTGTACAGTCACATCAGTATATAAACCTCCAACAACAGATTTTTCCTTCACGCCACCTGAAAATTTTATTACAGAGAAAGCTTCTATTGTGATAGGTGATTTCAACAGTCATAGCCATGTTTGGGGGTACACTCAAGAGGATCAAAATGGTGAGGCTGTCCTGTGGGGGCCGGCCGGTGTGGCCGTGCGGTTCTAGGCGCGTCAGTCTGGAACCGCGTGACCGCTACGGTCGCAGGTTCGAATCCTGCCTCGGGCATGGATGTGTGTGATGTCCTTAGGTTAGTTAGGTTTAAGTAGTTCTAAGTTCTAGGGGACTGATGACCTCAGATGTTAAGTCCCATAGTGCTCAGAGCCATTTTTTTTGTCCTGTGGGCTGAAACTTTCCATCTCTCCCTCCTTCATGACCACAAACTACCTCATTCTTTCTACAGTGGGCACTGGGAATGTGGCTGTAAACTGGATCTGCTTTTTGTAAGTGAAAGTAAATCTGTCTGTAAGCCCATACCGAGTACACAACATCGACCCATTAAGTGCCAAGTTCTCCCACAAGAAAGACCTCAAGGAATCCCTTTCAGATGAAGACACAACTTCAAAAAAGCTGATTGGCAGAAATTTTCAAAATTATTAGATGAGAAAATTGTAACTATAGATACTGTGATAGATCAATATGAGAATTTTGTTAATATTGTTAATGCCTCCTCCCAAGCATCAATTCCAAAGGGGATGTAGAATGAACTATATCAAGGGTATAACACCTGAAACAGCCACTCTTCTTGAAGAATACTACAGGAAGTTTGAAGAAGATCCTTTCAGTGAGTCCACATCAAGCCTTGCACAGAATGTTCTCTCTTCAATATCTGAGGCTACGAGAGAAGAATGGGTACAATTAATGGTTGACTGTGACATGAGTAAAAGTAGCCAAAAGCCCTGGAGGCTACTACATCACCTGAGTAATGATAACACTCAAGTCAACACATATGTTAATATTAAACCAGACCAAATTGCTCGCCAACCCCTCATTAATGGCAAATCAACTAAACCCAGAAATATAGAGAGGAAACAATTATTCACGCAAACAGATCAAGATAATAGTATCTTATCTCCTTCTTTCTCTCTTGAAGAACTGAATTCAGCCCTGAATGAATATGAATTGGGAAAAACAGCAGGACTGGATGATATTATAGCTGAACAAATCAAGAATTTTGGTCCTGCTACTATGCTTTGGTTACTGGAGTTTATAAACAACTGTATTCAAGTAAGCAATATCCCTAAAAGTATGGTGAAAAGCAAGAGTAATTGCCATACCGAAACCACGAAAGGATAGGAAAGATCCCAAAAATTATAGACCAGTCTCCTTACTATGTCACCTCTAAAAAATACTGGAGAGGTTCATTCTTCATAGAATGATTAGAAAATACCACAGCAAACAGGTTTCAGAGAAGGGAAAAGTTGCACGTCTCAAATATTAAACTTAACATATCGAAGATGGATATGAGAACCGGCCCATTACAGGTGCTGTCTTTATCGATCTATCTGCGGCTTACAATACAATCAACCATCGGCTCCTTCTGAATAAAGTTTATGATTCACGAGCGACTTCACACTCATGTGCAATATTAGAAATCGTCTCCAGAACTGCAGATTTTTTGTGGAATTTTTCGGTAGGAAAAGTAGATGGAGAGCTCAGAAAAATGGACTACCACAAGGCAGCGTGCTTGTGCTGCTATTATTCAACATCTATACCAATGATCAACCTATCCCTGAAGGAACTCTAAGCTTTATTTATACTGATGACTGTGTTATCACTACTCAGGCTGACTATTTGGGACTGTAGAAGATACACTATCAAAATCTTTGGAAGAGTTCACTGCTTACTATCATGGGAATTACTTGAACCCTAATCCCGCCAAGACTCAGACCTGTGCTTTCCTCCTGAAGAGTAAACAGGTAAATACATCCTTAAATATATCCTGGGGAGGCATCGTACTCTAACATAATCCTACTCCCAAATATCTTGGAGTATCTCTGGATCGTGTGCTAACATGTAAAAAGCACTGCCTAAACACCAAACATAAATTGGCAGCCAGAAATAACAGTGCGAAAATTGACAGGTACATCATGGGGTGCTAATCCAAGCACTGTGTGCTCAAATGCGCTTGCTTTAGGTTATTCCACTGCCAAATATGCATGTTCGGTATGGTACAAGCCCAGTCATGCCAGGAACGTAGATGTGGCTCTAACTGAGTCTTGACAGATTATCATGGGTTGCTCAAGACCTAGTCCTGTGGACAAACTCTACTGTCTCGCTGGCATAGCTCCTCGTGACGTCAGACGTGAGGTAGCTGCGAGCTATGAGAAAGTAAGGCCACAACGAAGGAAGCCCATCCACTATATGGTTGTCAGCCTGCACATCCTAGGCTGAAATCAAGAAAGAGCTTCTTGACAACTACTGAGGCTCCCATCGAGAATCCACATATGGCAAGGATCTCGCGATGGTGGAAGAAATGTCGGTATTTGGGAGAATGAATGGCTCCAAAGGAAGAACTTACCCCTGGACATTCAGAGAAGTGGTCAATATGGAGGTCTCTCAATATATATATATGCGGATGGATATGTGTGTGTGTGTGTGTGTGTGCACGAGTGTATACCTGTTCTTTTTTTCCCCCTAAGGTAAGTCTTTCCGCTCCCGGGATTGGAATGACTCCTTACTCTCTCCCTTAAAACCCAAATCCTTTCGTCTTTCCCTCTCCTTCCCTCTTTCCTGACAAGGCAACCGTTGGTTGCGAAAGCTAGAATTTTGTGTGTTTGTTTGTGTGTCTATCGACCTGCCAGCGCTTTTGTTTGGTAAGTCTCATCATCTTTCTTTATATATATATAAACGTGTGAAAGCACTCACGTGATTTACCAACTGACCTGCCTACACTGTGACGCATTCTATGTGGGAATGACCAGCAACAAACTGTCCATTCGCATGAATGGACACAGGCAGACAGTGTTTGTTGGTAATGAGGATCACCCTGTGGCTAAACATGCCTTGGTGCATGGCCAGCACATCTTGGCACAGTGTTACGCCGTCCGGGTTATCTGGATACTTCCTACTAACACCAACCTATCCGAACTCCGGAGATGGGAACTTGCCCTTCAATGTATCCTCTCTTCCCGTTATCCACCAGGCCTCAATCTCCGCTAATTTCAAGTTGCCGCCACTCATACCTCACCTGTCATTCAACAACATCTTTGCCTCTGCACTTCCGCCTCGACCGACATCTCTGCCCAAACTCTTTGCCTTTTAATATGTATGCTTGTGTCTGTATATGTGTGGATGGATGTGTGTGGGTGTGTGCGCGCGAGTGTATACCCGTCCTTTTTTCCCCCTAAGGTAAGTCTTTCCGCTCCCGGGATTGGAATGACTCCTTACCCTCTCCCTTAAAACCCACATCCTTTCGTCTTTCCCTCTCCTTCCCTCTTTCCTGACGAAGCAGCCATTGGTTGCGAAAGCTAGAATTTTGTGTGTATGTTTGTGTGTCTATCGACCTGCCAGCACTTTCGTTTGGTAAGTCACATCATCTTTGTTTTTATATATACTCAACAGATGTCAGGGAGGAGCTTAATGGTAAGCGCCACTGTCCACCTGTTGCGGAAACTTAATGGTAAGTGACAGAGAGAATGGCTACAGTGAACATGGCAGAAGATGAGGAATATACTTCCAATGATACTAATATCTTCGAGAGGGATCCAGAATACATTCATAACGATTCAGATGACTCAGAGATATATTATTTTGTAAATATACTGTCTTTAGTATGTTTCGCGAACATAATGGTAAGTGCATGTACATACCATTATGTTCCTGAAGTACAATTGAAAATTACGTTCGCCGACAAGTACAAGTGTGTACAGTCCAGATCAGTGGTGCGAGATCATGAAGAAGTCGGCTAAGGAGAATCCATTGCTTGTATATAATATGAAAAGAGAGGATTTCTATCAAATACGACACTCTAAAGAAGTGTTTGTCTTCAGAAAGGAGAAAGTTGATGGTCGAGATGTCAACCTAAGGAAAGTATGTAGGTGGAAGGTGACCTCCGAATATCCATCATCTTTATTCATCAGCGAGACATTTTGTCATTACATTTGCATGAAATAAGCTGCAGGAAACGTGGAAGGGAAGGACCAGTTCCTACACTTCGACTTAAATACAATGGGCCAAGGCTTATTGAAAAGAAAAAAGTTGCTGACGTCCTGTCGTTCGTAAATTACATACCTCCTGTCCACAATGGATTTCTCCTGTTACTAAAGCCAACAGTTTTGGATGAAAAAGACATTAGTAATGAGGGTGATGAATGATTTTGTAGTTTCAGTGAAGTGTTGAAGACTTACTGTAAAATTTAATATGTAATGTTCTATCACTATGTGTTGTTAATGGTGTATGGTAACGTAATAATTTTTGTATATTTCATTTGTTTTAGTCAGTTCTGAGTTTCATTTATGTCTGTATAGTAGAAGATAGATGTTAGAATCACTAAAGAATAAAAGGACTCTTAAAAACAAATTATTCAGATTTGCAGATCAATTGAAACTAAAAGGACTCTTAAAAACAAATTATTCAGATTTGCAGATCAATTGAAACTTTAGATGTGCTGTATCTCGAAACTGTGATTTTGGCGCTTACCATTTTGTTTCCCCGAGCAGCTTTATTTATATATATATATATAGAGGGAAACATTCCACGTAGGAAAAATATATCTAAAAAGAAAGATGATGAAACTTACCAAACAAAAGCACTGGCAGGTCGATAGACACACAAACAAACACAAACATACACACAAAATTCTAGCTTTCGCAACAAACTGTTGCCTCATCAGAAAAGAGGGAAGGAGAGGGAAAGACGAAAGGATGTGGGTTTTAAGGGAGAGGGTAAGGAGTCATTATAGTCCCGGGGGCAGAAAGACTTACCTTAGGGGGAAAAAACGACGGGTATACACTTGCACACACACACATATTCATCCACACATATACAGACACAAGCAGACATATTTAAAGACAAAGAGTTTGGGCAGAGATGTCAGTCGAGGCAGAAGTGCAGAGGCAAAGATGTTGTTGAATGACAGGTGAGGTATGAGTGGCGGCAACTTGAAATTAGCGGAGATTGAGGCCTGGTGGATAATGGGAAGAGAGGATATATTGAAGAGCAAGTTCCCATCTCCGGAGTTCGGATAGGTTGGTGTTAGTAGGAAGTATCCTGATAACCCGGAAGGTGTAACACTGCGCCAAGATGTGCTGGTCGTGCACCAAGGCATGTTTAGCCACAGGGTGATCCTCATTACCAACAAACACTGTCTGCCTGTGTCCATTCATGCGAATGGACAGTTTGTTGCTGGTCATTCCCACATAGAATGCATCACAGTGTAGGCAGGTCAGTCGGAAGATCACGTGGGTGCTTTCACACGTGGCTCTGCCTTTGATTGTGTACACCTTCCGGGTTACAGGACTGGAGTAGGAGGTGGTGGGAGGGAGCATGGGACAGGTTTTACACCGGGGGTGGTTACAAGGGTAGGAGCCAGAGGCTAGGGAAGGTGGTTTGGGGATTTCATAGGGATGAACTAAGAGGTTACGAAGGTTAGGAGGTGGTGGGAGGGTGCATGGGACAGGTTTTACACGGGGGGCAGTTACAAGGGTAGGAGCCAGAGGGTAGGGAAGGTGGTTTGGGGATTTCATAGGGATGAACTAAGAGGTTACGAAGGTTAGGAGGTGGTGGGAGGGTGCATGGGACAGGTTTTACACCGGGGGCAGTTCCAAGGGTAGGAGCCAGAGGGTGTTATATATATATATATATATATATATATATATACCTAAAAACAAAGATGATGTGACTTACCAAATGAAAGTGCTGGCAGGTCGACAGACACACAAACGAACACAAACATACACACAAAATTCAGCTTTCGCAACAAACTGTTGCCTCATCATATATAAACAAAGATGATGTGACTTACCAAACGAAAGTGCTGGCAGGCCGATAGACACACAAACAAACACAAACATACACACAAAATTCAGGCTTTCGCAACCAACGGTTGCTTCGTCAGGAAAGACGGAAGGAGAGGGAAAGACGAAAGGATGTGGGTTTTAAGGGAGAGGGTAAGGAGTCATTCCAATCCCGGGAGCGGAAAGACTTACCTTAGGGGGAAAAAAGGACAGGTATACACTCGCGCACACACACACACATATCCAATACGATACACACAACATTCAAGCTTTCGCAACCAACGGTTGCTTCATCAGGAAAGAGGGAAGGAGAGGGATAGACGAAAGTATGTGGGTTTTAAGGGAGAGGGTAAGGAGTCATTCCAATCCCGCGAGCAGGAAGACTTACCTTAGGGGGAAAAAAGGACAGGTATACACTCTCACGCACACACACACATATCCATCCGCACGTACACAGACAGAAGCAGACATTTGTAAAGGCAAAGAGTTTGGACAGAGATGTCAGTCGAGGCGGAAGTACAGAGGCAAAGATGTTGAATGACAGGTGAGGTGTGAGCGGCGGCAACTTGATATCAGCGGAGGTTGAGGCCTGGTGGGTAAGGAGAAGAGAGGATATACTGAAGGGTAAGTTCCCATCTCCGGAGTTCTGACAGGTTGGTGTTAGTGGGAAGTATCCAGATAACCCGGACGGTGTAACACTGTGCCAACATGTGCTGGCTGTGCACCAAGGCATGTTTAGCCACAGGGTAATCCTCATTACCAACAAACACTGTCTGCCTGTGTCCATTCATGCGAATGGACAGTTTGTTGCTGGTCATTCCCACATAGAAAGCTTCACAGTGTAGGCAGGTCAGTTGGTAAATCACGTGGGTGCTTTCACACGTGGCTCTGTCTTTGATCGTGTACACCTTCCGGGTTACAGGACTGGAGTAGGTGGTGGTGGGAGGGTGCATGGGACAGATTTTACACAGGGGTCGGTTACAAGGGTAGGAGCCAGAGGGTAGGGAAGGTGGTTTGCGGATTTCATAGGGATGAACCAAGAGGTTACGAAGGTTAGGTGGACGGCGGAAAGACACTCTTGGTGGAGTAGGGAGGATTTCATGAAGGATGGACCTAATTTCAGGGCAGGATTTGAGGAAGTAGTATCCCTGCTGGAGAGCCACATTCAGAGTCTGATCCAGTCCCAGAAAGTATCCTGTCACAAGTGGGGCACTTTTGGGGTGGTTCTGTGGGAGGTTCTGGGTTTGAGGGGATGAGGAAGTGGCTCTGGTAATTTGCTTCTGTACCAGGTCGGGAGGGTAGTTGCGGGATGCAAAAGCTGTTTTCAGGTTGCTGGTACAATGGTTCAGGGATTCCAGACTGGAGCAGATTCGTTTGCCACGAAGACCTTGGCTGTAGGGACGGGACCGTTTGATGTGTAATGGGTGGCAGCTATCAAAATGGAGGTACTGTTGCTTGTTGGTGGGTTTGATGTGGACGGACGTGTGAAGCTGGCCATTGGACAGATGGAGGTCAACGTCAAGGAAAGTGGCATGGGATTTGCACTAGGACCAGGTGAATCTGATGGAACCAAAGGAGTTGAGGTTGGAGTGGAAATTCTGGAGTTCTTCTTCACTGTGAGTCCAGATCATGAAGATGTTATCAATAAATCTGTACCAAACTGTAGGTTGGCAGGCCTGGGTAACCACGAAGGCTTCATAAATAGGTTGGCGTACGAGGGGGCTATTCTGGTACCCATGGCTGTTCCCTGTAATTGTTGGTATGTCTGGCCTTCAAAAGTGAATAAATTGTGAGTCAGGATGAAGCTGGCTAAGGTAATGACGAAAGAGGTTTTAGGTAGGGTGGCAGGTGATCGGCATGAAAGGAAGTGGTCCATTGCAGCGAGGCCCTGGACGTGCGGAATATTTGTGTATAAGGAAGTGGCATCAATGGTTACAAGGATGGTTTCCGGGGGTAACAGATTGGGTAAGGATTCCAGGCGTTCGAGAAAGTGGTTGGTGTCTTTGATGAAGGATGGGAGACTGCATGTAATGGGTTGAAGGTGTTGATCTACATAGGCAGAGATATGTTCTGTGGGGGCTTGGTAACCAGCTACAATGGGGCGGCCGGGATGATTGGGTTTGTGAATTTTACGAAGTAGGTCATCCAGCTCCACTCCCTCCAAAACCTCAAAATTCTTAAAAAACCTTAATCCTACTTCCAACATCACCACTGCTGAAGCCCAGGCTATCTGTGATCTGAAGGCTGACCAATCCATTGTCATTCTTCCGGCGGACAAGGGTTCCACGACCATGATACTTGATCATCAGGAGTATGTGGTTGAGGGACTGCGTCAGCTTTCAGACAACACTACATACAAAGTTTGCCAAGGTAATCCCATTCCTGATGTCCAGGTGGAGCTTCAAGGAATCCTCAGAACCTTATGGCCCCTACAAAACCTTTCACCTGACTCCATCAACCTCCTGACACCACCGACACCCCGCACCCCTACCTTCTACCTACTTCCTAAAAGTGCGCGAGTGTATACCTGTCTTTTTTCCCCCCTAGGGCAAGTATTTCCGCTCCCGGGATTGGAATGACTCCTTACCCTCTCCCTTAAAACCCACATCCTCTCGTCTTTCCCTCTTTCCTGATGAAGCAACCTTGGGTTGTGAAAGCTTGAAATTTGTGTGTGTGTGTTTGGGTGTTTTTTATTGTGTCTATCTACCAGCACTTTCTCGTTTGGTAAGGCACAGCATCTTTGTTATTTATGTATGTTTTTCCCCACATGGAATGTTTCCCTATATCTTTTATGAAATGTCAGAAGTGCAAAAACGTAAAAGCATTTCATAGTGCATCAAAGTGTTCAGGTAATGAATTGTATGAAACTAACATGAGACTGTTCTTTTGCCTTAGATGCATTGGTAAAGGTGCAGGGGCTGGTAATGTTCTCTGCACTGTGTTGAATTTGCCAAAACCTCCTTCTAGGTATACGAAATATGTAACAGCAATTGGGGACTCTGTAAATGCTGCGGCTGAAGATTCAATGGTTGCTGCTACATCAGAAGCTGTTGAACAAAATGAGGGTGACACAGACATCAGCATTGCTGTAGATATATCCTGGCAAAAGTGTGGGTTTAGTCCATAAGAATGGTTTTACATCTGCAGTAAGTAGTGACAGTGATGTTCTCAGTAAGTACTGCCAAGGTTGTACAGTGAACCAGAACAACAGATTACTTCATAAACAGTAGTGTGTAAAAAATTATGATGGCAAAAGTGGAGGAATGGAGGTAAAAGGAGCAGTTAACGTTTTTCAGCCTTCCCAGAAGGAGAGAAGTGTCAGATACGTGAATTACTTAGGTGATGGAGACAGCAAGGCTTTCATTGCAGTACAAAACAGTGAGCTGTATGACGTTCCTATACAAAAACTTGAGTCTGTAGGACATGTCAAGAAAAGCATGGGAACACATCTCCGTAACCTAAAAACCAAGCTGCGTAACACAAAACTGTCTGATGGCAAGACAATAAAATGTGCTGGAAGACTAACGTAGAAAGAAATTGATGAATTACAGGAATATTACAAGAAGGCCATTAGAGATAACTGTGACAATTTAGAGAAGATAAAAAGAGCTGTGGTGGAGCACTTTCTTTCATCGAATATCAACTGATGAAAAGCCATGTCATGCTTCGTGTCCACCTCCACCAAACACTTGGGGTAAATATAGGCAAGCTGAATTTTCTGGCACCCTGTATCAATTTACACATAATCATTCTCTTCCTTTAGCAGTAATGGAGGCAATCAAACTATTTAAAGAGATATGGCAAATCCTGAGCTACTAAAGAAGTGCTTACATGGGAAGACCCAGAATGTGAATGAGTCCTTGGCTTTATGACCCTAAAGTTAGCAGTGTCTGATGCTGTAATAACTTTTAATGGTGGAAACTAGGAAAGACCTAAGGTTCTGGTGAAGTTAGGGATAAGATTTGGACAGAACATTGCTAAAGGACTGCAGGAAGTGGACGAGCTTCGTGTACACAAAGCAGAGTTAGCTCTCAGCAAATGACAAAAGAAGCAAGAAAGAAAAGGAAGAGGCAAGCACTGGGTTGTTGTGACACTGAAGAAGAGGCAGACTATGGGCCAGGGCAATTCTTGAGCATAAAAGACATAGAAATGTAAGTCTGTGTAAGAATTTGTAATAAAAAAAATTTTAAAATTCAATATCTCTGCAATATTTTTTGCAATAAATGACCTGTTTTCTAAAAAAAAAAAAAAAGTACTGATGGTAGACACAACATTTTCACAGCATGCCAAGTGTGGGATTCAGCACATATGGAACTAGAATAATTATAATATTGTGAGTTATTTTGTTTTTATGTTCATTTATTTACAAAATTCTGTCAAAAATAGAGTGTTTAAAAAAAGCCCCACAGTACAATTTTAGTAATAATTCTAGTCCACTGTATCTAGAAAAGTGCTTTCAATAATTATGGAAAATTGTAAGTTGCTGTCAAAAAGTTTCCAATATAATGGGTCACAAAATTTGATAATTTAACATTGGCAGCATAGAGCATACAATGTCCCCTTAAATCCCTATTTATTCTAGCGGTCTGTTTTTATCTCAGATAACAGGACTTCCACCTTCTGCAGAGATTCATTGTACAAGGTCCTGTTGGGGTTATCGAGGACATTTCAGTTTAATATGGACACTGAACCACAGGGCAACTTGGCAATTTTTCATTTACAAGTCACTGCAAGAGGGGACTTAATTACATGGAACTGGTACTGACTAGGGATGAAAACTTTTGACACTTAATAAGCCACTGAGTGACAGGGTATAAGGATACTGCGAAGTTCACTAGTTATTGACACACACACACACACACACACACACACACACACACACACACACACACACACCGCCTGTTATTTGCAAAGCTTTCTTACAAATTAATTTATTGCTTTGCAGCTGAAAACAAAATTTAACATTTTTAATGTCACTCTCCATCTCATCCCTTAGGACATGTGAAGGAACATGTACAAAACACAAGGTGTGGGAGTGTGACATACTGGGATGTTACTCAGAACACACAGTCATGAAACATAACGTAGAGTTGTGGGCAGTTTTACCTCCTCTGGGTTAGATTCCCACAACCTTCCTTTCCTGCCTTTAACAAGAAAAGAGGACACACAAAACACAGCATTTACTTTCCAACTTTTTGTCCTGGCATGTCTCTAACATTTTGTAAACAAGTTTCTTAGGTTGTCTTTACATATGCCAGATGTAAACATCTCACCTCGTAATCATGATGGCCTACACATGTCAAAACCAGATCCAAAATCTTCAGGGCAAAATGAGGTTTATTGTTGCAACTACCATTTACTATCTTCTCTAAAAACGATTCTGCCAACTCCGTGAAAATTCTGCAATAATTCATGGACCTGTGGGGGTAAATCAGAACGTCAACTTCTATTAAGAAAAAACACAGCATTTAAAAATGAAGTAAAACAAATTACATCATCATCCAGTCAAATCAAAGTAAAAATGTGGTTGATATAAAGTAATGAACAATTTGCAGCAAATGGATTTTAATCAATTATAAAACACACACACAAAACTGCTTGCAACTGAGAGCTATACACCAAATTCAGATAACAGTCACAAAAAAACACCAACTGCAACAAATTCGAAGTCTTTCTTAACTGCTAAACCAAAGACAGCTCAGAGAGGAGAAAAATGGTACAACATCTTACTACATGTTAGTATTACCCATACAAGAACATTAGTTTCAATTAAGTATGAATAATAAAATAATTCAAATTCTTAACTGTAGGTTAAGTTCTGTAACATGAGGGCATAGGTTGGCAAAGGCAAAAACAGGCGACACACGACTCTCTCTCATTCACACTGCCACATGAAGGAATGTGCTCTTTATGAGTAAAGTCAAGAGAGATTTGAGAACCAAGAAAATATCCTATCATTGTCCTACTGCATGAAATACAAAGCATGCCAGTACAAATTCTTTGGTGTGACTGCAACAGTGTATGGTTCTAACTGTGTATTGTAGGTGTTTGGTGAAAATTTTTTGAATAATAGGGGTAGAGGCTGGCAGCAAACACTTCTGGTTAACAAGATATATGGATGGACCTTTGGCAGGTGAAACAGGCCAGTTACAGTCAGTGTGAGGTGGGCCAGGAACTCAATGTCATCACTATATAAATCACTCCAGGAGGGACAAAACATTCAACATCAGTATGAGTAAGGTCAACTAATTGCTACAATCAAGTACAACAATATTTTGCTTTAAATGCTTGAAGATAACCTACCAACACAGCAACAGCCCTGGCTTAAGAACTCGCAGCACGCACTGACCACAATCACCTGTAACACAGCATACTGTTGACTTTGAGAGGTGCTCTACATGCTCAGTAACCTACAACAATCATTCCCCTTGCACAAAGGCACTGAGTGGCTCCAAAAATGTGGTGCCTTGCATTCAGGAACAGTATGGCATTGCCTTGTACATAGATGAGCCACCATTTAGCCAGAAAAGTGATTCTCGCCATTTGTTCATCTGACGTGCGCACACCACACTACTTTTTGAGGTGATTTGCCAGCTGCTAAGGGTAATCTTATATCCTGTTACACTTTTTTCATAGTCAATGTAGATGGGTTTATTCAATTAATGATAATTCCTAATCTGTTTATAAAAGAAGGGCACCATATACACAGAATGGCTTGCTCACTTCTCAGGCTTAAATTCAGTGAAAAACGCGTGGGCGTGGGGTGGAGCACCCTGAAGTTGTTATAGCAAACCATGCTAAACAATATGATCTACAGTATGGAGAACAAATACAGTATTCAAAATTCACAAGAAGAAGACATATGCTTGGAAAAACCAGAACACAAAACTCCAAAATCAGATACTTGATTGTAAGGCATACGTAGGAGTAGATACAGACTCAAATCACAATCTAGTAAAGGTAAAGAGTTGGCTGATGTCTGAGACAATCATCACGAAGATTCAACATACAAGAAGGTGCTATACTGAAATACTACGGAAAGATTATATGCATTTGAAGTTCTCCAATATTGTGCTTCTGAACGCCATAGTAGGTAGTTCAGATGAGGAGAAAGAGACATATCTGAAAGGGATAATCACAGGCACTGGACAGAAAAATACACATATGAGGAAGGTAACTATACAGAAACGAAACAATTATACGGTGTTATTGGCCGGGGGCGCCATCTGGGGTTGTTCGGCTGCCTGGTATAAGTACTTATATTTGACATCATTTTGGCTAATTGCACATTAATGGAGATGAGATGAAATTATTAGGACAACATGAAAACTCAGTTTCCAAGTGAAGCAAATCTCCAACCAGCCAGGAATCAAACCTGGAACCCCCTGATCTAAAGGAGTGACACTAACCATTAGACCATGAGCTGTGGACAACTGTGAAGAAACTGTACGCAACAGTAGAATACTTCAATTTGTTGACAAAAGAAGGAAACATATTCATTTTCTGGACACGAAAAGAACACAGCAAATACGCAAAGGACTGAAATCAATAAGAAGTGCATTGAAGCTAATGTGGCTGCAGGAAAAATGTAAAGAAGTTGAAAGGGAAATTACTGTTAAAAAACATGTTCAGCACATACAAATGCCAAAATAACTAAGAAATTTTAAAGACAAACCTGTAAACATTATGAGTGGACAAGAATAGCACAGTTAAATAGAGAAGATATCAGATAGGTGAAAACAGCACCCTGAATCCCTCTCCAAAGGAAGGAACCATCTGATAAAATGACAGAAGATGAATAGGTGTCGATATGGGCGGAATCTTTGAGCTCCATCGTTAAGAGTCATAGTACACTCGCAACCTAACATCGCAGAAGTGATTGCTGAATTTATAAAATTGTTAAGTCTAGTGGCAACTAACGATTATTCAAGCGTTTAGACTGGTGACATGTCATTGGACTTTCAGAAGAATATTATTCACAATGTCTAGAAGATAGCAAGAGCAAATAACCTGAGAATAATCACATTTACAACTCACGTATCCAAGTTGCTACACAGGATAATATATTGAAGAAACAAAAAGAAAACTGAACATTAGTTAGATGAGAATCAGTTGGCTTAGTTAGATGAGAATCAGTTGGCTTCAGGAAAGGGAAAGCCACTAAGGAGGTAGTTCCGACTTTACTCCATTTGACAACAGAAGCTGGACTTAAGAAAAAAATCAAGACACCTTCAAAGGATTTGTTGATGGATAGTACTGATGACATTGCTATCCTCTACGAGACTGATTAAGAATGAAGTCTGTTGAACAAAAAACATATAATACGAGTAAACCAAAGAAAGATCAAAGTAATTAGGTGTAACTAGAAACAAGATTAGCAACAAACTTAATACGAAAATCAGGGAGTCTGCAGTGGACTAGATGAAGGATTTCTGTTACCTTGTGACAGATGAGGCAATGAATATAAAACATCAACCTGGCACATGCAGAGACTGAATTCATCACAAAAAGTAGGCTAATAGTATCAAACAGAGGGCTCAACTTGATAAATTCTTGAGAATGGCTGTCTGCACTGTATGAAGTGAAACATGGACTCTGAGAAAAATGGGAAACAAGAGAATCGAAGCATTGAGGCACCTGAAAGTAAGTGGACTCTAAGAAATGAGGAGGCTCTCTGCAGAACTGAAGAAGAAAGGAATATGTCAAAGGCACTAACCATAACAAGGACCATGGTAATAAGATATATGCTAAGGTAACAGTGAGTAACTTCTGTGATACTGGAATAAGCTGTAGAGAACAAAAACTGCATGAGAAGAGAGAGTTTAGAATAAAAGAACTTTTAATCAAGGACAATGGGTGTAGTTACTACTCTGAAATGAGATACGCACAAGAGAGGAAATTCAAGGAAGGCTGCACCAAATCAGTCGCAAAAATGAGGAGAGAAAGAAAGAGGAAGGGGGGGGGGGGCTGATTGCACCCTGTATTCACATTCAAGGGCAGAACAATATCTGAGATATTTATGTTCTGTGTGACTCCAACAAATGTGTTTTATGTCGCACACGTTGTAGAGCTAGTTTTTTTATTGTTATTATTACTTCATATTCATATAGGTACGTCACATGTCACAATGTTACAAGATGCCTATCAGTGCAAACACTTTCTCCATGTCTCAAATTGCCTACCGTCAGTTGGAGATGGCTTCAGAAGTAAATTTAATAGATGCATGTATATTGTAACATACTTATGTAAATCCAGTTTGGAGTACTCATATAAGAGGACACCCATTACTCACCAAATACAGACTAGGAGCAGCAAACAGACACGAAAGGAAGAATTATTTCTATATGATTTTTATGAAGTTAAGAGCTAGTTTTCTCTGTTCGCATATTTCAAATGATTTTAGTCTGTTCTTCATCTTTGGTTATCCCTGCTCCAAGTTACTCACAACAGCATGCTTGAAGTATATTTTTAAAGATCAGTATTCCTCAATTTTATGTCGATATCTGATACTGGTAAGATTATTTGGTGAAAGGAAGTTGTTTTCCATGGACATATATGCTTCTGACTGCATTCCTAGCTGCAGCAATTGCAGCCATTTTACGTAACATTGCTGCTTACATAGCAGTTATCTTTGTTTTGTTTATCCTTTCCCTTAATACAAATCTTTAGCTAACTATACAGTTTTTCACTTTCACAGTTGTGTAACATCTGCATTAGTTTAAAAAAAGGTCACTGTCACTCCTTTCTTTCAGTCAGAAGGGCTGGTTAGCTGACAGAATTAGTACAGCAAATTTTTTCATCTTTATTTCCAATGTTTTTTTCAATGTCCTGCTAATTTATGATACAAGGGTTATTCAGAAAGTAGGGAACGTTTTGGAAAAAAAAAAAAAAAAAAAAAAAACCTAATTACAAGAAATACAATTTATTATATACATCTGAAAGAGCGACTGACATACTACTTTTCCACATAGTCGTCAAACACACTGAGGCACTTATCATAGCGGTGGACATGCTTTGAAGGACCTTCGTCGTAAAATTCTGCCGCCTGAGACTTCAACCAGTGAGTCATGCCCGCCTGGAGTTCCGCTGCATTGCAAGCCAGTTCTTCATCTTGGGAAACAAGTGGAAGTCGCTTGGTGCAAGATTGGGACTGTAGGGTGGATGGGGAAAAATTTCCCATTTGAACGAATTAAGGAGTTCTTTGGTGAGGTTTGCCGTGTGAATTTGGGCATTGTTGTGCAAAAACTAAATTTTGGACATCGGCTTTCCTCGGTGTTTGTTTTGAACTGCTCTCCTAAGGCTGTGCAAAGTTTGACAGTACCAGGCAGAATTTATGGTTGCTCCACGTTCAAGAAAAACCAATAACAAGCACACTTTGCCTATCCCAAAACACTGTTGCCATCAACTTCCTTGCTGGCAAGGTTTGCAAACATTTTCTTGGTTTTTGGAGGGGACCTTGTGTGCCTCCACTCCATGGACTGTCATTTTGTCTCACAATCGACATATTTCACCCAAGTCTCATCACCAGTTATGATTTGATCCAGTAACGAAGCACCATGTTTGTGGTAGGCTTCCAGAAATGTCAACACTGCCCTCATTCACTGTTCTTTATGGTGCTCTGTAAGCATTTTGGGCACCCATCATGCACAAAACTTGAGGTAGCCTAGTTTCTGAGTGACAATTTCAAACAACAAAGTCCGTGAAACTTGTGGAAAAGAAAGTGATAGCTCCGTTATTGTGAAGCGGCTGTTTTCACAAATCGTTTCATTAACTTAAGATCATCAGTCACAATTCTCGGGCGTCCACTCTTCTGTTCATCATGATCGTTGATTCGGCCATTTTTAAACCGAATGCACCATTTCCAGACGGAACATTCACGCATTACATTGTTTCCACACACTTCACGATAAATTTCTAGAGGTTTTAGGATTGATGATGCCTGAGCTGCCGAGCATGCACATACAAAAATATACGTGATTGGGGCGCCTAGCGGCATCACACGGAAATGTTCCCTACTTTCTGCATAGCCCTTCTATAATGCTAATCTGCAAACCTGTCTCTCAACATTCGGTTTATGCATACGGGAACTTCTTAACCGTTCTCTCTATGACTCAAAATATGGCAAAACAGTTCTTCCATTAAGAGCAAAGTAAATAAAAATATCTTTTACTAGTATGTGTGGAGTCACTGTGAAAGGCAGCACAGACTTGCACCTGAGTGGCATAAAGTTAATCACATTAATGCTGAAATTTCTTGTGCAACTTGTCAGAAAGAGCAACTGGTAGATCTAGAACATCCATGGGACACAAATGACCTGTCGTGTGTGTTTCAAGCATCCCAGAGACAAGAAATGGGTTCAAGACCCCTGAGCATGCTGACCTAATTGTAAAAGGTATTCCGCCAACTAAGCTCAATAGAGACTGGCAATATAATTTATATTAACGAAAGTATCACTTATGATAGCAGCATATGGCCAAAGATGTGTTTCAGATAATATGTAGAGTGAAAGGTGCACTAATGGTAATCTTTGACCACATCAAGTATCCGCTGTTACATTATATGAAAAATTTACATGTACTCTCCAGATATTACCCACAATGTTCTGTAGCTCTGTGGCGTTATGTTCATGGAATGAATCCATAATAGTGCCCTAATGGATACATGTCACTTTCACATAAACTAATACAAATAGTTTATCACAATATTCTAGATTTTATCACTGTCAACACAGTTTAGTGCAAGTGAACTGCAATCTTCTAACTATTTCAATGTGCTGCAAGCAAGAGTGAACACTCATATCCTTCTCAAGCTGCTAATAAACAACACTGGTGGTTTCATTTCTGTATGTACAAATAATGACACAAGAAAAAATTGCAAATGCATTTTTCTGCACCAAATCTTGTTAACTGATTAACATATAACAAGTATTTCTACTACTTATTTCAGAAAAAAGCCCTACTTTCTCGTACCTTATCTCCATGCTCCTTACAAGAAATGTACATTGGCGGCAGTACACTCTAACTGCAGTCAACTTCAAATCATTGGTTTTCTAAATTTTCTCAACAATGTTGCTTGAAAAGAACATCATCTTCCCTTCAGGAAGCATCTCCATAATATATGAGTATTGTTCAAAACAACTGATAACAAATCTAGCAGCTGACCTCTGAGTTGTGTCAATGTCATCCTCAAATTGGACCTGCTGCAGATTCCAAACACTCAAGCAGTACTTGCGGATAGGTTGCATTAGTGTCCTATATGTGGTCTCCTTCACAGATGATCCACACTTTCCTAAAATTCTCCCAATAAACCGAAGTCGACTATTCACCTCCCCTACCACAATCCTCACATGCCCGTTCCATTTTGTTTCACTTTGAAACATTATGCTCAGACATTTAAAGAATGTGGGTGTGTCAAGCAGAACACTACTAATGCTGTGTTCGAACATTAACATCTAAAGATGGTGGTGTGAACAGTTACATTTTGAGGGGTTGTGGGAAACAGTACAACATAACAGAATGTGGACAACATAAAAACAACTGTCAATGAAGTACAAGGTATATTTGAACAGATATAAGAGGCAGCAAGTGCAACTAGGCTGACAAATTAGACCAACGAGTGTCAATTCTTAAATTTCTAAAGCAATATTATTGAAATCTCTGTCCAAAATAAAGGCAGAATGTGTATAAGGATGGCAGTAACCAGGCAACTCAATTCCATTTCACTGCCAGAAGGTATTTCTTTGCCTCTGTTCTAAGCAGCCTGTATCCCTGAGGAAGAGCCTCTGCTACCAGTTCACCTTTGGCATTATCATCAAAGATCAAATAACTCTGTCCTCTTTACGTCCATGAATACAGTCTTTCATCTGCTTAAAAAAAAATCAAAGAAGAAGAATCAGAAGAACAAGAAAGCTTATAGCACTTACTGATTCTTAAAGTTTTGAATTTACTGAAACATATCTCTATGTTGTTACATGTCCAACATATACTTGCATTAAGCATTATTTACACCTTACTGATTACAGTTTACACTTTCAATTTTAAATTTTCTGTCTGCACTTCATCCTTCATTTTTGATGGTAATAATGAATAATATTTTGTTCACATTGTATCTAGTGAACTCCGCAGCCATTAATGATAGTCGGTGAATGGTGCAACCGACTACAAATACTTTTTAAATGTTTTATTTTAGTGCCATAACTGGTTTCAGGCTACCACGCCTATCTTCAGATGGTTAATATTTTTCGTTACCTAAATGTTTTGATCAACAGCTTGTCATCTGCCCCACACTGCACAAGAATATTTGAGTGTTGATGAAAACATCTATGTAATGCTAAATATTAGCCATCTGAAGATGGGAATGGTAGCCCGAAACCGGTTATGGCACTAGAATAAAACAATTAAATAGTATTTGTGGCTGGCTGCATCATCCACTGACAATACTGAATAAGTTGTTTCAAAATTATCTACACTTTTTTCCTTTTTACTGGTCCCCAATTCTGATAACTTTATAGTGAAAAACACTGGTCCCCTGCATTATTGGCTAATTTCAGCCATATAGCTTTTCAAACCTAACTCAAACCCACCTAGCCATCAAGATGACAGGCATATCTCCCAATGTCTACGACAAGTAGTCACGCATAACATCACAAAACTAGTACATAATTACTTTGGGAGTAATGTAGACCACTCTCTGGATAGCAGAAGCATTGATTTGTCAACAGGCATACACAGAAAAGAGAAGAAACTTGCCAGCTATCTGCATAAATCCCCGGTCAAGCTACAGCACACACATAGACAATGCCGGCATTGTATTTTGGCAGATGGACTAGGGTGGGGTTACGCTTTTATCAGGTGGTGTGGGTAGGGGAGAGAGAGGCAGGAGGCAACAAGAGGGGCTGAGGGTGGGGAGCTAGGAGGGAGGCAACCGGTTTGATGGTTAGGAATGCAGGGCTGAGGGGTGATAGATATATGGGCTAGGCAAGTGCTTTACGGGTCCCACAGCAAGTGGGGTGTGGCACATGAAGGAGGTGATGAGGATTGGGAGGAGTGGCACGACAGAGGTAGGGGAAACTATTTGGTAGGGAGTGTGAGGACAGTCTGTTAACAGTGAAGGAGGCCAGGAGGGTCACAGGACTAAAGGATGTATAGGAAGGATAACTACCATCTATGTAGTGGAGAAAAGCTGGTGATGAATTATACGAGATGACTTAGATTAATATTTCTAGTTGGTACGATGAAGGACAGCATAAATGTAGAAAAATGTAAGTTAACGCAGATGATTAGGACAAACAAACCTGTAATGTTCGGATATAGTGTTAGTAGTATCTGCATTGCACAGTCACATTGTTTAAATATGTGGGCATAATGTTGCAAAGTGATATGAAATGGAATGAGCATTAGAGGACTGTGATAGGGAAGGCTAATGGTGAAGCTCTCTTTATGGGAAAATTTTGGAAGTTTGGCTCATCTGTGAAGTAAACTACAAAAAGGACATTAGTGTGACCCATTCTTGAGTACTGCTGGAGTGTCTGGGAATCGTATCAGGTTGGATTTAAGACGACACTGAAGCATTTTAGAGGCAGACTTTTAGATTTGTTATGGATAGGTTATAACAACATGCAAGGATTAAAGATATGCTTCGGAAACTCAAATGAGAACCCCAGGAGGGAAGGCAACCTTTTTTCCTAGGAAAACTATTGAGAAAATTTAGAGAACTGGCATTTGAAGCTGACTGCAGGATGATTCGATTGCCACTAACATAAATTTCGCATAAGGACCACGAAGCTATGATACAACAAATTAGGGCTCATATGGAGGCTTGCAGACAGTTGTTTTTGCTCGACTCCATTTGTGAGTGGAACAGGAAAGGAAACAGCTAATAGCCACACAGTGTACCTCCACCATGATGGGCTGCAGAGCATGTACATCTATAGATGTCAATGTAGATGTAGATGGAGGGAAAGATGAAGATGGCCTGGGCTGTTTAGTGGCCAGTGAACTCTAGCATGTTGTGCTACTGGGTGGTCAACTTTGTTGGTTGGTTGGTTGTTTCGGGGAAGGAGACCAGACAGCGAGATCATCGGTCTCATCGGATTAGGGAAGGAAGTCGGCCGTGCCCTTTGAAAGGAACCATCCCGGCATTTGCCTGGAGCGATTTAGGGAAATCACGGAAAACCTAAATCAGGATGGCCGGACGCGGGATTGAACCGTCGTCCTCCCGAATGCGAGTCCAGTGTCTAACCACTGCGCCACCTCGCTCGGTGTCAACTTTGTTATTGGTCATATTTTGGTGTTGGCCATCTACTTTAGTGGGCAGCTGGTTGGTTGTCATAAAGACAAAAATAGCTGTTCAGCAATTGCAGTAGAGTTAGTATACGACATGGATGCTTTCACAAGGATATGATAAGCCTGTGGTAGTAGGACTGGAATAGGAAGTGCTTTGTGGATGGATTCGACAGGTCTTGTATATCTGGGTCTTCCTCAGGGAGATGATCCATGGACCAAGACATTGTGTAGGTTGGATGTGCGACAGAACATTCACCTCTCCTACAGGGGTATTCCGTTGCCCACTCAACTTACACAATGTCCTGTTCAATCCCTATTACACTCCCACTCCCAACCCCAAAGATGGGAGTTCTCCCTTAACTTTCCTGGCCTCAGTCTTCATTAACACAGTGTCCCCACACCCTCTACCCAACAGTTTCCCATGTGTACACATCACTTTCATCAAGTGCTGCACCTCAATGGCTCCAGGACCCTTGTATCACATGCCTAGCCCATGCACCTGCTGCCCCTCCCTCCTCCATTCCTAGGCCTCCCAAACCTGCTTTCCCCCTCCCATGCACTAGCTCCCAATCCCAACCCCCTTCCTTCCTCCAATCCCCCTCTCCTCTAACCATACCACCCGATACAAACCCCATGGCAGCCTAGTCCACATGGCGAAACACAATGCTGGTTTTGTGTGTCCAGCTGGCATAATGTTGGAGCACAGCTGTGTGTGTGTGTGTGTGTGTGTGTGTGTGTGTGTGTGTGTGTGTGTGTGTTTGTTTTTTTTTCACGACTGTAGTTTATATTCACTTGCCACACCTAGTGCAAGACTTGCTTTTTAACTTGGGCTCCTGTGTCTGAAATACTAACTGATAGTGGATTACATCATGGTCAGACAGAGATTCCAAAAATCAGATATTGGATTGTAAGGCATATACAGTCAAATCGCAGTTGAGGGACTGAACTTTAAGAGAATCGTATGGAAGAATCAGTGTGGAAGGAAATGGGATATGTAACTACTGAGAAATGATGAGAGGATACTGTGATAATGAATAGCTCAGTAGGCAGTTCAGCTGAAGATAAGTGGACATCTCTACAAAGGGAAACCACAGACATTGGAAGGACAAAGATACAAGGAAGGTAACTGAGAAGAAACTTTGGTTAATATGAGAAACACTTCAAATGATCGACAAAGTAAGGAAGTACATGTTCAAAGAAACACAGGAACACAGCAATATTAATCCCTTAGAAATACAGGGCAGCCAAAGCAAAGTGGCTGCAGGAAAGATGAGAAGAACTTGAAAAAAGAAACGACAGTCAGGACAACTGTCTTGGCATATAGAAAAATCAAACAACCTTTGGTGAAATTCACAACAAGGGTGATTAAATTTAAGAGTGCCATGAGAATACCACTGTTAAACACAGAGGAGAGAGTGGTTAGATGAAAAGAGATATGAATGTCTCTCTGAGGGAGAAGATGTGTGCAAAGGGAAGTGGCAACCAAACAACTATTACAGTTAGTGTGGAAAATCAATGCAACTGGTGACATACCATCAGACTTCCACAAAAATATTATCCACACAACGCCAATGAAAGCAAAGGCACATAGGTGAGAAAACCATCGCATAATCAGTTTAACAGCTCATGCATTGGAGCTGTTGATGAGGATAATGTATAGAAGGATGGAAAAAAAAATTGAGAATTTGCTACAGGACTATGACTTTCGCTTTCGGAAAAGTAAAGGCCCCAACAAGGCAGTTCTGACACTGCACTTGATAATGGAAGCAAGACTGAAGAAAAATCACGACACATTCATTGGATGTCTACCTATAAAAGGAATACACAGTGTAAAATGTTGCAAGATGTTTGAAACTCTGAGAAAAACAGAAGTAATTTTGAAATGTGTTGGTGTAGACAAATGTTGAAGATTAGAAAAGAAATTTATGGCAAAGCTTGACCAACATAAAGGGTTTGTTGACAGCACAGATCCTGAGGCGTCATCAACTGGTAAAGAAGGGAAGTGTGTGTGGAGTAAAAATTGTGAAGGGAACTCAAGGCAGTAAGCAGGTGCAAATAAATGAAGGTTAAAGTAGTTGGGCAAAGATTAAGACACTTGCACAGGATACACTAGTGTAGAGAGCTGCATAAAACCAGGTTTCAAACCACCACCACCACTAGCAGCAGCAGCAGCAGCAGCAGCAGCAGCAGCAACAATAAAATGGCTGTACAAGTGAAACAGGCTAATAGTTGGTCAAATAATCATTATTAATAGTTGTTGGTGGAACAATATTTTTATTACGCAAGTAGTTGTAAAACAAAATTATTATATGTAGGAAAGAAGGGAGATGCATGTTAAGATCTATATCAAACTTTTACAGACAGCGCACAGAGAAGCAGAAATTACTCGCACTTCATTAGTGCAATTCTAGTGAGGAGAACATTAAAGAATGAGTACATGGAGTATCATTGCACTCAAAGTTTGATTTCCTTCTTACTGTTAAAGGTCAAAATGATTGTCTCAAATCATGTTAATATATCGGCCAGTTAAATTTCAGTTTCATGCTCAAGGGAAAAGATTATAAATGTGAAAATGAAATCCAAGAGGCACATAACAGAAGTGTTCTAGTTATGTGCTGCAACACACTAGATACTTTACCAGCATAATATGTCACATTCTAACAGAACTGTAGGAAATGCCAAACTAATACACTCCTGGAAATGGAAAAAAGAACACATTGACACCGGTGTGTCAGACCCACCATACTTGCTCCGGACACTGCGAGAGGGCTGTACAAGCAATGATCACACGCACGGCACAGCGGACACACCAGGAACCGCGATGTTGGCCGTCGAATGGCGCTAGCTGCGCAGCATTTGTGCACCGCCGCCGTCAGTGTCAGCCAGTTTGCCGTGGCATACGGAGCTCCATCGCAGTCTTTAACACTGGTAGCATGCCGCGACAGCGTGGACGTGAACCGTATGTGCAGTTGACGGACTTTGAGCGAGGGCGTATAGTGGGCATGCGGGAGGCCGGGTGGACGTACCGCCGAATTGCTCAACACGTGGGGCGTGAGGTCTCCACAGTACATCGATGTTGACGCCAGTGGTCGGCGGAAGGTGCACGTGCCCGTCGACCTGGGACCGGACCACAGCGACGCACGGATGCACGCCAAGACCGTTGGATCCTACGCAGTGCCGTAGGGGACCGCACCGCCACTTCCCAGCAAATTAGGGACACTGTTGCTCCTGGGGTATCGGCGAGGACCATTCGCAACCGTCTCCATGAAGCTGGGCTACGGTCCCGCACACCGTTAGGCCGTCTTCCGCTCACGCCCCAACATCGTGCAGCCCGCCTCCAGTGGTGTCGCGACAGGCGTGAATGGAGGGACGAATGGAGACGTGTCGTCTTCAGCGACGAGAGTCGCTTCTGCCTTGGTGCCAATGATGGTCATATGCGTGTTTGGCGCCGTGCAGGTGAGCGCCACAATCAGGACTGCATACGACCGAGGCACACAGGGCCAACACCCGGCTTCATGGTGTGGGGAGCGATCTCCTACACTGGCCGTACACCACTGGTGATCGTCGAGGGGACACTGAATAGTGCACGGTACATCCAAACCGTCATCGAACCCATCGTTCTACCATTCCTAGACCGGCAAGGGAACTTGCTGTTCCAACAGGACAATGCACGTCCGCATGTATCCCGTGCCACCCAACGTGCTCTAGAAGGTGTAAGTCAACTACCCTGGCCAGCAAGATCTCCGGATCTGTCCCCCATTGAGCATGTTTGGGACTGGATGAAGCGTCATCTCACGCGGTCTGCACGTCCAACACGAACGCTGGTCCAACTGAGGCGCCAGGTGGAAATGGCATGGCAAGCCGTTCCACAGGACTACATCCAGCATCTCTACGATCGTCTCCATGGGAGAATAGCAGCCTGCATTGCTGCGAAAGGTGGATATACACTGTACTAGTGCCGACATTGTGCATGCTCTGTTGCCTGTGTCTATGTGCCTGTGGTTCTGTCAGTGTGATTATGTGATGTATCTGACCCCAGGAATGTGTCAATAAAGTTTCCCCTTCCTGGGACAATGAATTCACAGTGTTCTTATTTCAATTTCCAGGAGTGTATAAATAGTGACTCTCCTCCTGCATGTCTCTTCAACAACTACCACTTTAATACTACAAAGACAGAAAATATTTGAAACACTTATTACTGTCTGCTACTTCAGTATTCTTATCTGCCAAGTGTTTGATATTTCAATTAGAAATATTAACTTGTGAAAAATATTGTTGTCACATTAGTAACAGATAAATTGGGTTGGCAAACTAATACTCAAAGCGCCTTCAGTAATGTTCGTGACGCATGCAGAACTTGGTACTTCATTATGACTGTGACAGAAGCAGTGATTTCATCTTCTCATAAACTAAATCAGTTTATTGGAAAAATTTCATGCACTCTCCAAACTACTTCACAATTTAAGCAAAGCTGAAGTCCACAAATAGTGGGAACTGGATGACAAAAAATATGGTATTCTTAATTTTTTAGTTTTATTGTGGATAAAATTCAGCTGAATTAGTGAAATCAAATACAGATTTCCAAACAACAAAATAAATATAACCAACTTTTCTTGATCTTCATGGGCAACTGACAGGTGGAAGCTCTCTTCCAGGGACATCACACTTGAGAATAACTGTAGTTCTAGTGTTTGCTGATTATTGTTGTCTTCCAGACATTGTAGTAATGCACAAACACAGTCTGTGGCAGCTTCGTGAACTGCTGGAACTGCCTGTAGACAAAAAATGAACATAAATACTTTGTAGAAGCAGAGCAAATGGTGATGATTACTGTACCAAATCATTTTTTTCGAACTTTCTGTTCAGCTCAAAGTGAGAGGAGACTATCGGCCTTTGAATTGTGAGTAAATAACTGCACACAGCACCTTAAAATAAAACTAATAATAAAATTATTTCTGTTTATGTTTTATTTAATGGGTCTTGCAAGTAACAAAATGAAACTATTAAACTGGGAGACCCATTTTCATTTCCACTTCTATAATACTCATGGTAACTTAGCAACTATATTTCCAATCCATAGCGTATACCCTACCTTATATCATTGTTCCACATATAACAGCATACAACTTTTGCAGAATTTTATCATCAGAATGGTCAGAAAGAATCATCAACAAACAACCATTCTGTAGCTTATGCTTCGATTGGGGCCAACCACAGAAGCTCTGCGAGATCACTTTAATCTACAACCACATGGATGAGATAACTGATGAACAAATTATGACAATTATTGAAAGAATATATGATCTATCACATTCTCCAATTATTGGTTGTTGCTATGGTAGATGTCCAGTAAACAGCTAGCTACTAGCCAATTTGTATTCTGACTCAAGTACATAAAATGGGGTGCAATGAAGGAGCCTCCCCAAAGATTGCGACAGCAAGATACAAACGAGAACCGCAATCGGGCGCACCCCGGGCAACGTTGATTTATCAGCGGCTAATCCTTCAACAACCGGAACGGACTTCTGAGAAAATGAAGACCAATAAGGCCCTACCCAAACGGTCTTTTCTAAGGCCACTTGTGATAATGTCAGTAAACATTGAAGGAATATCGAGAGACAAAGAAGTTTTATTATCTAACTTGTGTAAAGAATATCAATGTGACTTCCTCCCGATTCAAGAAACTCATCGGCGCAGTACAAGACCCACACCCAAAATAGATGGAATGAAGATGATCTTGGAGAGACCACATGAACGATACGGTAGTGCCATCTTCGCCAGGCCAGGAATTAAGAGTCACTTTTGCATCATTGACTGACAGGCAAGACATCGAGATATTAACTGTTCGAACTCAGCAGTATAACGTTACCTCTGTGTACAAACCCCCAGAATCAGATTTTGTTTTCACTGAGCCTGGCAATTTCAGTTACCAAGACTTTAATTTTGTATTGGGTGATTTCAACTGTCAGAGCACTACATGGGGCTATAAAGAAACTAACAGCAGCATAGTGGAACTAGAGGCCTGGGCTGAGGTACACGATCTACTGCTCATATATGACCCGAAACTGCCAAGCTCCTTTAATAGTGGCAGATGGAAGAAAGGGTACAATCCCGATAACATCTTTGTTAGCATGAAACTCGCTGGCCAATGTGGAAAACTGATTGGGGAGCCAATTCCCCATACGCAGCATCGGCCCATAATTTGCATGGCCAATGCAGTTGTTAAGCCTGAACAAGTTCCTTTCAAAAGAAGGTTCAATTTTAAAAAGGCCATTTGGAAGAAATTTAGAGAGCTCATTGATGCAGAAATAACAAAAATCCCCCCACAACCCAAGATGTACGACTCATTTGTCAAACTCGTTCAGAAGGTGTCTAGGAAAACAACACCACAAGGATGCAGAACACAGTATATTACGAGACTGTTTGAGGACGCAAAGCCACTACTGGAAAGATACCAGAAGCTCTTTGATAATGATCCATTTGATGATGAGACACTTCTAGCAGGCGATGAACTCATGTCAGCCATAGCTGAGAACCGCAAAGCCAAATGGTGTGACCTCATGGAGAACCTGGACATGAAAGTGACAGTAGGCAGACTTGGAAACTGTTAAAGAACCGTAACGGTGACACCACAAAGTCAAATGATAAATTTACTAACGTCAAGGCAGACCAAATCGCCACTACACTCCTTATGAATGGCAAAACCCACGGCAGAAAGTACCAGGAACCATTAGCACGTGATCCGGCAGAGGAAAATCATCATCTCAAGGCAGCATTTACAAGATTAACAGAGCTCCTGGTATCGATGAACTTAGAGTTAAGCAAATTAAAAACTTTGGCAGTAATACCCTACAGTGGCTGCTAGATTTCATAAACGCATGTGTAGAAAGGCTCCATATTCCAAAGATGTGGAGGAAAGCACGAGTGGTTGCACTTCTGAAACTAGGAATGGACTCTGATAATCCATAAAACTTCCGACCTGTGTCTCTTTTATGTCACTGTTTTAAGATCTTGGCACGCCTGACGCTAAGTCGCATAGAAAGCGTCCTGGAACAACAGATCATCCCACAACAGGCAGGTTTCCGAC
The DNA here is from genome assembly GCF_023864275.1 of Schistocerca cancellata. Lineage (NCBI taxonomy): Eukaryota > Metazoa > Arthropoda > Insecta > Orthoptera > Acrididae > Schistocerca > Schistocerca cancellata. Next base: position 198,333,725 of record NC_064632.1, read on the forward strand.
CAGGCAAATCGTACTGCGGTCAAGTCCTGAACCGACCCAACACATCGAGGATGGGTTTGAGAGGAAAGAGATCACAGGAGTGGCATTCATAGACCTTTCAGCTGCATATGATACCGTAAACCATCGGAGGCTCCTTAGGAAAGTATATAATGTGACAAGAGATTACCATTTAACATCACTGGTAGGTACTTTCCTGCATAACAGGAGATTTTTCATCTGTCTCCAGGGCAAGAAGAGCAGGTGGAGAAATCAGAGGAATGGCCTACCTCAGGGAAGCGTCCTCGTCCCAGCTCTGTATAATATATATGCAAATGACCAACCCGTGCCAAACATCACACGCCAATTTATGTATGCCGATGACACTGCAGTTGCAGCCAAAGGTAACAATTTTATGGATGTAAAGGAGAAATTAACCAGTACCTTGGAAGCTCTCTCCCAGTATTATGAGGCAAACCACCTAAGGCCGAACCCTTCCAAGACGCAGGTCTATGCATTCCATTTAAGGAACAGGGAGGCAAATCGTGAATTAAATGTAATATGGAGAGGCGAACGTCTCTAGCATTGTAAAATGCCCAAATATCTTGGTGTCACTTTGGATCGCACACTGACCTATAAACATCATTGTAATGCAACAAGGGAAAAAGTCTCAACTAGAAACAACATCATCAGGAAACTAACCAGCAGATCCTGGGGTGCAAACCCAAAAGTCCTGAGAACGTCAGCCCTTGCGCTCAGTGTGTCAGCCGCGGAATACGCTGCTCCAGTATGGTCTGCATCAACACACGCGAGAAAAGTTGATGTCACGGTGAATGAAATAGCACGGATTGTTACCGGATGCTTGAGGCCAACCCCAGTGCACGAGATGTATTTAATCACGGGGATCGCACCGCCCAACATACGATGTGACATCGCTGCCGAAGCCGAAAAAACCAAGCAAGAAAAGGACATGCGTCATCCTTTATATGGACACCAGCCTGCTGACCAATGGCTTTGTTCGAGGAAGAGTTTCCTGTCACGTACCCGAGCCCTGGAAGGGTCGACTGCAGAGAATCGTTTGAAAAGGTGGGAAATCAACCTGAGAAACCCCCATAAAGATATAAAAGAAGAACTGGCGCCTGGTGGAGACCTACCATACACAGTCTGGAGAACCCTAAACCGTATGAGGGTAGAAGTGCCAAAGTGCAAGACAAACCTGCAGCAATAGGGTTTCCTAAAAGAGAATGAGAACATTCTCTGTCTGTGTTGCTCTGTCCAGGATCCTCAACATCTGCTTATCTGTCCATATTTAGACCAGCCCTGCACAATGAATGACTTATGGGAGGCAAATGACAAGGCCATATTGGCTGCTGATTTTTGGAAGTCTGAAGTCTAGTTCCGGACACGGAAAGTAAGTAAGTACATAAAATGAGAGACAGTGACACTACAATCATTACTTCAGAATGCACACTCCTTTCTGATATGAGGAGATGCCTAATATTGTCTTTATTGAATTTATTTTCTTCCTTCTGTCTAATCCTAGAGAGCTTTAAGTAAGCTGTATTGGACAATGCCTTTCTTCCGGTGCAGGTCAACATGCGTCAATGACAATTACAGCTCCCACACAACAGGAGACTACTTTTCCGTTCCACTGATGTTATAGTGATGTGCAGGTAAGAAAGTGGGTGGTTGGGCAACACACAATAGAAAAGGGCAATGCTCCATGTTACAAAAGTCAATAGCAACATTCTGCTGAAACTTTATGTAGTGTAGGATACCGGGGGTGCCTGATGGACATTTGGTATATTATTTTAAGTATATTAAGACAACATGGCAATTGTCGTGTTCATTATGGATAACAAAGCAAATACAAGTATCACATTAAGAAGCAGAAACTGATTTCCCTTGTGAAACGCATCATAGCAATATCAGTTTCCGGGGGAAAGAACAGCAAGAGTGTGTGTGGCTGGCACAAAGATAAGAGAGCACTTAACACCATTGCTAGTGTTCTCTGTCCCTCTTTGCACAGAACGCAACGTGCACCAGCCTTCTACTTTGTATATGTCTCTACAGTTGCAACACGAAGTACAATTAATGCATAGTGACAGTGGCATGTAAGATCTCTGTTTCTGGTTTCAGTCGCTGCATTGTGGTATTCTCTCACTGTCTATGTACAACCTGAATATGCTGTGTGGAACTGCCCCTTTTCCCATAATACCAATTACAGACCTGTCACTTCTGTTGGAAATCACCCTGCTGACTAGTCACTGCTTCGTGTAGATACAAGAATAATTCAGTGTCCAAGAAACACTTGAAACTACATCGTTCTTGTTGTGCTCTCTCCATATTTTTGTTCAGGATCTGTATGGCTGCCATGTTCCCTGTACATTTTACTCATAAGTATATAAACATATTGCAGTGTCCAACATGTGACAATAAATGTAGAGTAGCAGTAATTATTTCACCATGGGACAAGTCCACTTTTGAACAGGCCTAAGGACTAAAACACACACACACACACACACACACACACACACACACACACACACACACACACACACACACAAGGAGGAGAAGGTCAGCTGGTGGAGCAGTGGCATTGCAGCTTACTTTTGAGAATGTGCAAGTGCAGATGCAGAAAGTCATCACAACTTGGGGTTCTCAACAGTTCTACCCTAGGCTGTTGGGCATAGAGACTCATTAATAAAAGTATGCATGCTTCCACAGCTGATGTCAATCTTATCAAATCCTTCTGAGTGTACTGAAACAATAATTTCATAAAATTTTAAAATGCCAAAATAATGTTTTGGCCATGTTGCATTGGCCTTCCTCAGGAGATTGGCTAATCTTGATGAGGAGTAGTTGCTTCAATATATCTTGTTTCTAGATGTGTAACATGACCACCAATGGACCACCAATGTCAAATTTATTGGATTTCTTTGAACCTCAATACCACTTGTCAAGGTTGGGAGAGAGGGTGGGGATATAGGGCAGACTATTTGTTAGTTATACAGCTTGCTTGTAACTGGAAGTCTGTTACAAATAGGTGAGAAGCTTATGGGACAATATTTTCTTGCTGTTAGTTGCAGAAAGCGACACCAGTTCTGCATGTTTTGTTTGTTGTGACAGTGTTGCACAACAGTCAATATGTTTTGTATACATATGCAGTGCTAAAAGCAATCAATGCATCTGTAATGGAATCTACACTCCACAGCTGAGCAGAATGCATGTGACGAGAATGCAGCTGGAGTTTTCTAGACAGAACAGTACACACCATTCTTAAAAACATTTTCACAAATGCAATTACATAAATGTTGTTACTGACCCACCTGAAGTCATTTCAGTAATGTAAATACACTCAAAAAAAGGTAGATGTGATGTGCATGACCAGAAAACCAAATGATTACAGTTTCAGAAAAACTGGACAATATTCAGAGAGAGAGCTTCACTCAATGAGCAAGTCAGTAATGCATTGGTCCACCTCCAGCCATTAGCCAAGCAGTTATTCGGCTTGGCATTGATTGATAGAATTGTTGGATGTCCTCCTGGGGGATATTGTGCCAAATTCTGTTTAATTGGCGCAATAGAAGGCCCCCTGCCCATAATACTCCAACCATTCCCAACTGGGGAAGGGTCTAGCGACTTGGCTGGCCAACATAGGGTTTGACAAGTATTAACCACTAGAAACTCTTCCCATGTGCAGGTGGGTATAATATTACTTAAATGAAAGCCCAGGGTGGCTTGCCATTCAGTCCTGGTCATCGGGTCATATAGCAGGGGATGGTTGGTTGGTATCCCACTGCTGTCTGGGGCATCTCCTGGCACTTCTGGGCAACAAAAATGGGGCCTGGAACACTGTCAAGATACCGCCGTGCTGTAAGAGCTTTGTAGGTGACAACCAAAGGGACCCTACTATGAAAAGAAATGTCACCCCCAGATCATCAGTCCTGGTCGTCGGGTCATATAGCAGGGGATGGTTGGGTGGTATCCCACTGCTGTCTGGGGCATCTCCTGGCACTTCTTCATCCTGGAATCTCACTCAGTGGAGTAGAATTGTCTTTGGTGCTCAGCTCCACTTTGAACTGAGCCCCGATGACCAGCAAAGACATGTCTGGGGATGCCCTGGATTGCGGTGGGATACCAACCTGTCGCTCGTCATATGGCATGACAACCACGAGTGATGGTCTGGGATGCCATTTCTTTTCATCGCAGGATCCCTTTGGTTGTCATACATGGCACCCTTACAGCACAGCAGCATGTCATCAATGTTCTACACCCTGTTTTGTTGCATACGTGGCAATCCACCTTGGGATTTCATTTAAGCAAGATAATGCCCACCTGCACATGACAAGAGTTTCTACTGCTTATCTCTGTGCTTGCCAAACCTTACCATCGCCAGATCTTTCCCCAGTTGAGTGTGGTTGGAGCATTATGGGTAGGGTGCTCCAACCACATCAGGATTTTGACAACCTAATGCACTAATTGGACAGAATTTGGCATGATATCCCTCAGGAGGATATCCAACAACTGTATCAATCAATGCCAAGATGAATAATTGCTTAAATAAGGGGCAGAGGGAGACTAATGCATTCCTTACTTGCTCAATTTGTGAAGTTCTTTCTCTTGAATAAACTATCCAATTTTTCCTCAATTGTTATATGTTTGTCTATAAATGTACATCACATCTACTGATTTCGGTCCCTTTCGGATAATTCCTTCATTGTATATCTTTATTTCATCTCAGAGTGTATATTAGAACATCTCATCTCTTCAGCGTACTGACGCTTTAGAAATAATATTTGTTGAATTCTCCATTTGTCTGCAACATGTCATCAGCAGCTGTTGTAGCAATAATCTGTTAACATTAAACTGTTAATTTAACTACCAAAATGAGTTTTATCATCACTTTCTCAACAGTAGGGTCTTCTCATCTATTTCTTGCTTGTAATGTAGATGTGATGTTTGCACACCCATTTCTCTACAACATTCTTCCTTCTCACTGATGCTCTATATACTAAATGACAGAAATTGTAATCTGACACCAATCATAAATGGGGAATAATGAAACACAAGGCTCACAACAAACGGCAGAAGGGTGCTAAGAGAAGGGACTGTCCGCCCCACATCTACATCACCTCTCACAGGAATTCTCAGAACCTGCAATGAAAGTTATTTATGTAATAAGGGGAAAAACATTAAACAACTTGTATAATATAAATATGCAGATACCGTGTGTTGGCTTTATGTTTATTGTGCATCTGGTGAGACATATTGAGGGATGATGCACCACTTCAACACAGGACACTGATTGTGGCAACTTAGCGAGAAGAAATAGGAGGGCACTTCAAAAAGTAAGTTCCACATGTCGTCCCATACTAAGACCACTGTGCAACAAGGGTGGTGCACAGTCAGAGAGAATACATGTGTTGGGTTTCCTGCAGATAAAGTTCTTTTGTGGTAGGAGTAACAGGTGCATCACAGTGAGTAAGTGGAATGGTGTGACAACTGGAAGTGCACTCCAAAGTTGAAGTATGTGGGACAGTTTGAGTCTTGTTGGCAAAAGTCTATACTATAAATAGATTCAACATAAATTCTAACAGGGACCAAATACAATGTAGTGCCCAGGCATAAAGAAATGGTGTCAACAATTTGAAAAAGGCTGCACAGATGTGGGTGATGCCGACAGCGAAGTGAGGCCATTGACATCTACCACAGACTCCAATGTCTAGACAATCGAGGAACTGATTTGCAGCAATCACAGATTTTCCAACAATGAAAACATTCACACAGTGGTTCTTGAATGGCTCCATGACCAAGGAGCAGATTTCTATCTTCGAGCAATTGAACAAGTGGTAGATTGTTCTGAGAGTACTTGATGACTGTTGAAAAATCGTGTTGTATATCTGTGTCACTTTTAAACATAGTGGATCATTCAATAAAAGTTACTTGGTGTGACATAATAATGGGTGACTTACATTTTGAAGTCCTCTCATAAGTATTCCATGGATCACCATCCTGTCCTGGAGGTGTGCAGATTTTCCAATAACAACAATATCAACAATGGAAAAGCACTGTAATGAGTGTGAGATGAAATCTGCAGTTTTGACACTGATCTTATACACAGAAGCTTTAAGATGTTAGATTAGTACGAGTGGTTAGTGTATTTAAAGTTTAGGAAAATATATTACTTGTTAAATCACAAATAGTGTGGGAAGTTTATTCATAAATGTAGTGTTCAAGAAATAACATTTTTGGATTTTAAAGTGATTACCACATCCTTGATGTGGAAGTCTCCAAGATTAACTTATGGTCAAAACTACCATTAAATAAATATATTAACAAAACCACATTTGAAGCAACAGCTACAATGCATTCCAGCTCACTACATCTGAGTTCAGTTATTGTTGCCTCAGTTGGTTGGTTGGTTGGTTTGGGGGGGATTAAAGGGACCAGACTGCGACGGTCATCGGTCCCTTTTTCCAAAAAAAGTAAAACCACCCAAAGAGAATAAAAAAAAACGAACAACAGGAAAGACGTCAGACGACACAGGACAAGAAATACTCCAACAGAGATCAGACGAAACAAATTAAAATCACACAGAATGTGACAGTGGTTGGCCGACCATAGAGATAAAAAGGAAAAGCCAACCACCGAGAACACATTAAAAACTCAGCGTAAAATCGTAGGCCAATGGCCAGAATCAACACAAAAGAACAGAACAAACACTCAGAGTAAATAATAAAAACCCCCTGCCCGAATAAAACGGAAAACTAAGTCAGCCATACCAGGGTCATCACATAAGAGGGCAGGGAGCGTATCAGGCAGCGCAAATGTCTGCCTGACCACAGCTAAAAGGGGGCAGGCCAACAAAATGTGGGCCACTGTCAAAGCCGCCCCGCAGCGACATGCAGGAGGGTCCTCCCGGCGCAGTAAATAACTGTGTGTCAGGTGGGAGTGGCCAATGCGGAGCCGACAAAGGACGACAGAGTCCCTGCGGTTGGCTCGCAGGGATGACCGCCACACAGTCGTCGTCTCCTTGATGGCACGGAGTTTATTGGGCATGATCCAATTGCGCCATTCAGCGTCCCAAAGCGCAAAAACTTTTCGGCGGAGGACTGCCCGCAAATCAGTCTCTGGGAGGCCAACGTCCAGAGACTGTTTACTCGTGGCCTCTTTCGCCAGGCGGTCAACATGTTCATTGCCCGGGATACCGACATGACCGGGGGTCCACACAAAGACCACAGAGCGGCCGCAACGCGCAAGAGTATGCAGGGACTCATGGATAGCCATCACCAGACGAGAACGAGGAAAACACTGGTCGAGAGCTCGTAAACCGCTCAGGGAATCGCTACAGATAACGAAGGACTCACCTGAGCAGGAGCGGATATACTCTAGGGCACGAAAGATGGCGACTAGCTCAGCAGTGTAAACGCTGCAGCCAGCCGCCAAGGACCGTTGTTCGGAATGGTCCCCTAGAGTTAGCGCATACCCGACACGACCAGCAACCATCGAACCGTCGGTGTAAACAATTCCAGAGCCCTGATACGTGGCCAGGATAGAATAAAAGCGGCGGCGGAAGGCCTCTGGAGGGACCGAGTCCTTCGAGCCCTGTGCCAAGTCGAGCCGAAGCCAAGGGCGAGGAACACACCACGGGGGTGTACGCAGAGGCGCCCGGAAAGAAGGTGGAACTGGGAAAAACCCAAGCCCGCAGAGAAGCTCCTTGATGCGTACGGCGATCGGACAACCCGACCGGGGCCGACGGTCTGGCAGATGGACGACTGACTGCGGGAACAGGACACGATAATTTTGATGCCCGGGCAAGCTAAAAACATGGGCAGCATAAGCGGCCAGCAAACGTTGGCGTCGGAACCGCAGTGGAGGTACACCTGCCTCCACTAGGACGCTGTCCACAGGGCTGGTGCGGAAAGCACCAGTGGCAAGGCGTATCCCGCTGTGGAGAATTGGGTCCAGCACCCGCAACGCAGATGGGGATGCTGAGCCATAAGCTAGGCACCCATAATCCAGGCGAGACTAGATTAACGCCTGGTAGAGCCGCAACAGGGTAGATCGGTCGGCGCCCCAGCGGGTGTGGCTCAAACAACGCAGGGCGTTGAGATGCCGCCAACACGCTTGTTTAAGCTGCCGGATATGAGGCAGCCAAGTCAACCGGGCATCAAAAAGGACACCCAAAAACCTGTGGGTCTCCACCACAGCAAGAAGTTCGTCGGCAAGATAAAGCCGCGGCTCAGGATGGACCGTTCGGCGCCGGCAGAAATGCATAACGCGGGTCTTGGCAGCCGAAAACTGAAAACCACGCGCTACAGCCCAAGACTGCGCCTTGCGGATTGTGCCCTGTAGCTGACGTTCAGCTGCTGCAATGCTAATAGAACTATAGTAAAGACAGAAGTCGTCAGCATACAGGGAAGCGAAGACAGAATTTCCTACTGCCGCAGCGAGACCGTTTATTGCAATTAAAAACAGGCAGACACTGAGGACAGAGCCCTGGGGTACCCCGTTCTCCTGGACGAGGGAGGAACTATACGAGGCCGCGACTTGCACGCGGAAGGTACGATACGACAGAAAATTTCTGATAAAGATCGGCAGAGGGCCCCGAAGACCCCATCCATGAAGCGTAGAAAGGATGTGATGACGCCATGTCGTATCGTACGCCTTCCGCATGTCGAAAAAGACAGCGACCAGGTGCTGACGGCGGGCAAAGGCTGTACGGATGGCCGACTCAAGGCTCACCAGATTGTCGGTGGCGGAGCGGCCTTTACGGAACCCACCCTGAGACGGAGCCAGAAGGCCCCGTTGCCTCAGTTCTCTGAAATGTTCACCATTTGAAACCACTCAAGTGGCAAGTTTAACTTACCTACTGATCTTCACATTCTCACTATTTTATTGGAAGGCTAAGAGGTTACACAGTGTTACGAAGATCCATTCAGCTCACTGGCAAATACAGAAATTGGCGTCAAAAGAACCTAGCAACACAATGCTAACTGAAGCATCCTAACACTTGTTACAAGTCTGTGGGAAGCCATGGGAAATTGTGAAATGGGCAAATTTGTGGGCAAACTGAAAAATTTCTCAGCTTCATTGTTTTATTTAGGTCCCCATAGTTCCAATTTAGGCCAATGCTCTGTGTCCAATGTTAATTCCACTGAGCAGATTCTAGGATGAAGTGTGATTCTGTAAGGTCTACAAATAATAGTCGTTATATATCTTTAGTTGGAGGAATAAATGGAAATCAGTTAAATAAGGTAGAAGACTCAACTGTTCTTACTTAAAAAGAAATCGTTTTCTTATTGCCAAAGCATGTTTGAGAGCAATGCACTGTCCTGATAAAGAGGATACCCCCAACCCCTTTCTGCAATCCAAGCCCACTCAGATACATACAGCTGTCCCAGATAATTTACAAATTTACAAAGTATTTTCCAAAGTAACCGCTTCACACTCCAGAAAACACTGGCCATAACTTTTCAGGCAAATGAAATGGGTTTGACCATTTCAGTACTGGAACAGAAGCTTTCAGCTACTGCTTTGGTACATCATCATCATCATCATCCATCATCATCATTATTATTTCTTTCCTTTCTCAGAGGTTATGTCTGGTTAAAAATGGAAAATGAGGTGAACCTTGATCAAGTGCGACTTCCTTTTAACTGTACTGTATATGTTACACTGCATTTAGGAACTTTCAGGTAATTGAGCATGTATCAATAATTACAGATTTCTGTAGTTGTATGTGTATGTTTGGATGTAGCTGTATTGCGTTGATGTACTGGTGGATACTGTGTGGTATGACTCCTGTAGTTGATAGTATAATTGGTATAATGTCAACTTTATCCTGATGCCACATGTCCTTGACTTCCTCAGCTAGTTGGATGTATTTTTCAATTTTTTCTCCTATTTTCTTGTGTATATTTGTTGTATTGGGTATGGATATTTCGATTAGTTGTGTTAATTTCTTCTTTTTATTGGTGAGTATGTCAGGATTGTTATGTGGTGGTGTTTTATCTGTTATAATGGTTCTGTTCCAGTACAATTGGTATTCATCATTCTCCAGTACATTCTGTGGTGCATACTTGTATGTGGGAACGTGTTGTTTTATTAGTTTATGTTGTATGGCAAGTTGTTGATGTATTATTTTTGCTACATTGTCATGTCTTCTGGGGTATTCTCTATTTGCTAGTATTGTACATCCACTTGTGATGTGATCTACTGTTTCTATTTGTTGTTTGCCAAGTCTACATTTATCTGTTGTGGTATTGGGATCTTTAATAAAATGCTTGCTGTAATATCTGGTGTTTATTGAATGATCCTGTATTGCAATCATGAATCCTTCCATCTCACTGTATATATTGCCTTTTCTTAGCCATGTGTTGGATGTGTCTTGATCAATGTGTGGCTGTGTTAGATGATACGGGTGCTTGCCATGTAGTGTTTTCTTTTTCCAATTTACTTTCTTCATATCTGTTGAAGTTAGTGATCTAAAGGGTTGTAGAAGCGGTTATGAAATTGCAGTGGTGTAGCCGATGTATTTATATGAGTGATTGCTTTGTGTATTTTGCAAGTTTCTGCTCGTTCTATTAAGAATTTTCTTAAATTGTCAACCTGTTCATAATGTAGGTTTCTTATGTCGATAAATCCCCTTCCTCCTTCCTTTCTGCTTAATGTGAGTCTTTCTGTTGCTGAATGTATGTGATGTATTCTATATTTGTGGCATTGTGATCGTGTAAGAGTATTGAGTGCTTCTAGGTCTGTGTTACTCCATTTCACTACTCCAAGTGAGTAGGTCAATAATGGTATAGCATAAATATTTTTATGCTTTTGTCTTGTTTCTTGCTGTCAATTCTGTTTTCAGTATTTTTGTTAGTCTTTGTCTATATTTTTCTTTTAGTTCTTCTTTAATATTTGTATTATCTATTCCTATTTTTTGTCTGTTTCCTAGATATTTATAGGCATCTGTTTTTTCCATCGCTTCTATGCAGTCGCTGTGGTTATCCAATATGTAATCTTCTTGTTTAGTGTGTTTTCCCTTGACTATGCTATTTTTCTTACATTTGTCTGTTCCAAAAGCCATATTTATATCCTTGCTGAATACTTCTGTTATCTTTAGTAATTGGTTGAGTTGTTGCTGCCAGTAGTTTTAGATCATCCATGTATAGCAGATGTGTGATTTTGTGTTGGTATGTTCCAGTAATATTGTATCCATAATTTGTATTATTTAGCATGTTGGATAGTGGGTTCAGAGCAAGACAGAACCAGAAAGGACTTAATGAGTCTCCTTGGTATATTCCACACTTAATCTGTATTGGCTGTTATGTGATATTATCTGAATTTGTTTGGATATTAAGTGTGGTTTTCCAATTTTTCATTACTATGTTTAGGAACTGTATCAATTTAGGTTCTACTTTGTTTATTTTCAGTATTTGTAGTAACCATAAGTGGGGTACACTATCAAAAGCTTTTTGGTAATCAATGTATGCGTAGTGTAGTGACCTTTGTTTAGTTTTAGCATCTACACTCCTGGAAATGGAAAAAAGAACACATTGACACCTGTGTGTCAGACCCACCATACTTGCTCCGGACACTGCGAGAGGGCTGTACAAGCAATGATCACACGCACGGCACAGCAGACACACCAGGAACCGCGGTGTTGGCCGTCGAATGGCGCTAGCTGCGCAGCATTTGTGCACCGCCGCTGTCAGTGTCAGCCAGTTTGCCGTGGCATACGGAGCTCCATCGCAGTCTTTAACACTGGTAGCATGCCGCGACAGCGTGGACGTGAACCGTATGTGCAGTTGACGGACTTTGGGCGAGGGCGTATAGTGGGCATGCGGGAGGCCGGGTGGACGTACCGCCGAATTGCTCAACACGTGGGGTGTGAGGTCTCCACAGTACATCGATGTTGTCGCCAGTGGTCGGCGGAAGGTGCACGTGCCCGTCGACCTGGGACCAGACCGCAGCGACGCACGGATGCACGCCAAGACCGTAGGATCCTACGCAGTGCCGTAGGGGACCGCACCGCCACTTCCCAGCAAATTAGGGACACTGTTGCTCCTGGGGTATCGGCGAGGACCATTCGCAACCGTCTCCATGAAGCTGGGCTACGGTCCCGTACACCGTTAGGCCGTCTTCCGCTCATGCCCCAACATCGTGCAGCCCGCCTCCAGTGGTGTCGAGACAGGCGTGAATGGAGGGACGAATGGAGACGTGACGTCTTCAGCGATGAGAGTCGCTTCTGCCTTGGTGCCAATGATGGTCGTATGCATGTTTGGCGCCGTGCAGGTGAGTGCCACAATCAGGACTGCATACGACCGAGGCACACAGGGCCAACACCTGGCATCATGGTGTGGGGAGCGATCTCCTACACTGGCCGTACACCACTGGTGATCATCGAGGGGACACTGAATAGTGCACGGTACATCCAAACCGTCATCGAACCCATCGTTCTACCATTCCTAGACCGGCAAGGGAACTTGCTGTTCCAACAGGACAATGCACGTCCGCATGTATCCCGTGCCACCCAACGTGCTCTAGAAGGTGTAAGTCAACTACCCTGGCCAGCAAGATCTCCGGACCTGTCCCCCATTGAGCATGTTTGGGACTGGATGAAGCGTCGTCTCATGCGGTCTGCACGTCCAGCACGAACGCTGGTCCAACTGAGGCGCCAGGTGGAAATGGCATGGCAAGCCGTTCCACAGGACTACATCCAGCATCTCTACGATCGTCTCCATGGGAGAATAGCAGCCTGCATTGCTGCGAAAGGTGGATATACACTGTACTAGTGCCGACATTGTGCATGCTCTGTTGCCTGTGTCTATGTGCCTGTGGTTCTGTCAGTGTGATAATGTGATGTATCTGACCCCAGGAATGTGTCAATAAAGTTTCCCCTTCCTGGGACGATGAATTCACGGGGTTCTTATTTCAATTTCCAGGAGTGTATTATCAGTTGCTTTGCTCTTTACATCCTCATGCTCCTTTGCAACAACCTTTTTGTTCTTCATTTATAATTTTGTTCTGTGTTGTGTGTGTCAATTTCTGTGTAATGACTGAAGTTAATATTTTGTATATTGTTGGTAGGCATGTTATGGGGCGATATTTTGCTGGGTTTGCTGTGTCTGCTTGATCTTTAGGTTTCAGATAAGTTATTCCACATGTAAGTGTTATCAGGGAATGTGTATGGGTCTGCAATGTAACTGTTAAATAATTTAGTTAGATGTAAATGTGTTGAGGTGAAATTCTTTAGCCAGAAATTTGCTATTTTATGTTTTCCAGGGGCTTTCCAATTGTGAGTAGAATTAATTGCTCGGGTGACTTCATGTTGGAAAATTATCACTTCAGGCATTTGTGGTATCATCTTTTATGTGTCTGTTTCTGCTAGTATCCACCTTGCATGCCTGTTATGTTGTACCGGGTTTGACCATATGTTGCTCCAGAAGTGTTCAAAGTCTGTTATGTTTGGTGGATTGTCTATTTTAATGTGTGTGTTATCTATTGTCTGGTAAAATTTCTTTTGGTTTGTGTTGAATGTTTGGTTTTGTTTCCTTCTATTTTCACTTTTTTTGTATCTTCTAAGTCGTTTGGCCAATGCTTGTAATTTCTGCTTCTTTTCATCTAATTGCTCTATCGCTTCTTGTTGTGAGATTTTATCTAACCTTTTTCATTTTTTGTCTGATATTTCATTTCTTATAAATTATGTTAGCTGTCCGATGTCTTTTCTCAGTTTTTCTATTCTTATCTGTAGCCTGTGTTGCCATGCTGGTTTTGTGGGTTTCTTCTGTGTGTTGGCTGTTTCTGATCTCTGCCTAGTGTGTATATTTAGTGTAGTGAGTGCTCCTAAATAAACCAGTAGCTGTAACTCTTCCATAGTGGTATTTTCATTTATTTTGTTGTGTATGATTGTGTTGATAGTTGTTATTGTTGTTTCGACTTGTGGGTTATTTGGTGGTATATGCAAGAATGGTCTAATGTCTGTATTTGTGTCTTTGTATTCTATATATGTCAGCTGAAATTTTTCTTCTATATCTAACATGTGTGTCACTTTATGTTCTATTTGTGCTTCTTCTGGTGGCTGTCTTAAGATTTTGTTTTCCTCTGATTGTTTAATTTATACGTGCTGTTCTTGTTTGTTTGCTCTGAGATGTTTGAGTCCATTACTGTATTTTCTTCTTCTTCTTCTTCTTCTTCTTCTTCTGATTGCACATTATTTTGTTCCAGTATTTGTTGTACCTCTTGTTGAATGTTTTCTAATTCTGACTGGGGTATCCTGTTATTTTTGATTATTACACGGATCTGATCAGCTTGTCGTTGTTCTGTTAAAAATTTTAATTCTGGGTATCTGGTAATAAATGTTGTGTATACTTGTGATCTGTATCCAGTTGTGTCGGTTCCTAAGAACATGAGGTGTCGGTTAACTTCATCTGACCATCTCATCCTCTGTCTTTGTTTTCCTTCTAGAGTGGTTGCAGGAAGCATATCCTGCAAAACACCTCTATTTGGATGTAAATCATTTTCCGTGAGGCTAGCAGTGTCATTACCATTGTGGATGGGCATAGGGTTCAAGCGTCGTCCCCAGCCATGACAGTGCTTGTCCGAGGCTTCATTAGTTCTGTCCTGAACCAACTAGTCACACTAAAAGTGGGGTTAGCCCTATTAGTGGTTTGTTCTTTTTGTCGCCTTTTATGACTGGCAGGCCTCCACGGGGTTTATTATTATTATTATTATTATTATTATTATTATTATTAGATGAGCTGGTGGACCCATGCCTTGGCCACAGTATCAAACTAACATATGAAATCATGATGGCTTCTTTTTGAAACAGTCCGAACATCACTGAGAAATTCATTTGTGCATTTGCTGTTAGTCAGCAACCAATAAACACAGCATCCATCTTGTTCAGAGTAAATTTTTCATGTAAAACGTAGTGTACTATTTCTTCTGGCACATCTTTGGAACCAGTTATTTTATACAACTTTAATTTTTGAGTGTACAGTGCCATATGGCACACTTTTTTGGTGATTTTATTTGTCGTTGCAGTTTTAAGTATCATAAAAATGAAGACAGCCTCTTAAGTATTTGACAATTTCAAATAAATTTATGTTGGCAATAAAAAATCCAAAATGAATTTATAACAGAATAAGATTTCAATTAATTTGCATATAAAAAACACACTTACTTTAGAGAGTAAACTCTATAAAGTAAACTGATACTCAACTCACATTATTATAGAACATGTACAGTACTAAAAACCAATTCATTTTCTATGCCAGAAATCATCTTACTGCATTTATATTTACACCTTGCTTCTCAAGAGTAACAGTTCACACGGTCTTAGTTGCTACACCACATCATGCAGACTAGAACTTCAGAATTACAGATTTTCTTTTTTTCCACTTCTCACGGTGAAGTCTGATGAACACAATTTTATGATTTGCCGACTGGTCATTACGCTGCTTGTGACTGCTGGCAAGTGCAATTATAAATGTTCAAACTGTTGAGATCTCTTATAGAGGTCCAATTCCCAAGTTGTCTTATGTGCAATGAAGTTGCTTCCAGAAAGATGATTGCACGTCCAGAGCTCTCTAACAGGAACTTGTGGGTGTAATTCCTCACATGTGTAGGATCATTGCAATGATGCCAGATACTGTGACGATCAGGAGCCAAACAAAAACTGGTTGCTATGTGAGTCTTTCACTATGTTGACATGAGACAATCACTGGAAATTTTTGTAGGGTTCTTGGTTACAATGAGTATCTTATCAATAGAGTTTTGGGACTCCAACTCAGCGCAGCACAGCATCCTGCACTTTCTACATCATACTCAATACAGCAAGATAAGAATTTCCAATTTTAGCTTTGGCACAACATGGTGGAGGAGCCACATAAGCAACTAATTTTGGTTCAGCTCCTGACCACAGTGACACTGGTGACTCTGCACACTGGTAGGATCAACACATTGCTATCATCCGTTTGAAAGGAACCCCACTGTGCATGCACAACAGACAGACATGGCATCGACAAGAAAACTGCCAGTCTGGACAGTAGCATCTGCTAGTTGTCAGCTATCACCAGCATCAATCACCTGAACACCTGAAAGTGAGCAATTGCCTTGAGGAATACTGCGAGAAAGTTATATTCAACGGAACTTCTCAAAAAGACGGAAGTGTCATGAGATCTTGTATAACTAATTCTCCACTTTATAAAATCAATATCAGTATTACTGTTTCAGTAAATGTTAACTTACTGTTCAAAACTTGAGTAATTTACCAACACAGAAGTAAGAAAGCAAATACAATAGTCTCACCTGGTGGTTAGTAAGCACATGAAATGCATGTGCTACAACCATATTTTCAGCCACATCTGGCAGCGTGATGGCCTGGACAGATACCCACGAGGTGAAACAGCGTAGAATTCGTATATGAATCTGAGAATTCTCACCACTGTTTGAAAGACACACTTTCTGTTACAAGGAAAGACAAAGAATAATTTTATTGGAGAATATTGTATCATAAGAGACAAACAAAATTATAGAAATTTAATAAAGAAACAGAAAATAATGTCAAATATCTACAAGAATGTATTTCTGTAAAAAAAAAAGTACATAAATGTGAGCTCAGATAATTAATATGTTAAATGCAAACAGAAAATTTATTTCAATAATATTTCGCAGAATGCACTGTTACCTTTACCAGTATTCACAATCGCTTTTAATGAAATTGTGACGGTGTTTCTCCAAGGAGCAATGGATATTGTTTCTGAGAAGTCATTACTTAGTAGTTGATTTTACATTAACTGTATTTGAATAGCATGTAAATCACCTATTATTAATTTAGTAAATAATTTATAACTATAGATTACCATATGTACCCTCTGCCTCAACCAATGAAACTACCTTCTGGTGATTATTTTAAGAGTGGAAATGTGAACCACAAATGGATCAAAACTTTCCAAGACTCCAGTAATGAAAGACTGCCCTAAACAGGAGATGTCAAGGACAGTTCCTCCCACAGTAATTCATTGGCCACAAGGCATTCAAATAACTTGACGTAAAAACTGATGATTAACCACCAAATTTACCACTCTTCTTCAAACCTGGCATAACTAATCAAAAACCCTTTCCCATCTCTTGCTTCATGTGGATTCTGATTATTATATACAACAAATTGCTCTTGGGTCAAGATGAGGTATGTGCACATTACCATTAGCAGGTCCATGCCCAGTAGGGATCAAACAAAATGATCTAATGAAATTTTATGTAAATTTTTATTTAGTTGGCTTATGGCTACACAAGTATTGGGTTTCTAGCTTTAAGAAACATAAGTATTGCGAACCACACCATAAGAAATTATTGTAATTATAAATCAGAGAAACATATAACTAACTCACTGTTTGACAAATAATAAGAGGGTATATAATTTCTGAGCAAAATCAGCAATATGAGTTGCATTTAAAAGGTTTATTTTTATAATTATCATCTTAAACAATGATCTCTGAAGTTTTCTTTGCTCGCATGATTAATTGTGTGCTTCTGGGTGTTATGTCAAGTTTGGCAGAATACCTGGAGGGACAATATTAATCTTAAACACTGCATCATTCTCACCAGACATTTATAAATAGTTGTCATTCATTTTAATGCTGTACATTTTCAATACAATACAGATCTCACATACAGCATTTCAAATGATTGTATCAAATTACAAAATCTGTGATGCATTTACAAGTATTAAAAGTTGTGTCTGCTGTTTTCTGTAATGAAGTGTTGGCTGTCTCTGTAACTGACCAATTCTGTGTAATACCATTTACTTTTGTCAATGTGTGTGCGTAATCATTTAATGAGCACATTATAAATTACACCTTTTTAAGTGAATATTACAAGCCACTACAAAGTAAACTCTAAGATCTTTTTCAGTTATATCAAAATTTAGTGGTCTGTCAATGTTGTACCCATTTCTAATGGGGAAAATGTACCTTGGTTAAACTAGGGCAGAGAAGGGAATCAGCTGTGACATCTTTGAAGTTAACAACCTGTCCGGTATCACACAAACCCCTAAAATGAGGGTGGGTGGACAAGTAACTGATACCCATTTCTCCCACACATGAGTCCAGTACCTTTACCATTGTGTCACTTGATAGCTTCATTCAAAATGGGGCTAAAACAAAAATTAATAGGTAAGATCCTAGTCTATATTTATCCAACTTTCAACCACAAATATGAACAGCCTGTATATGAGATGGGTTTGGGACGGGATTAGAATTAATTTAATACAAATTTTAATTGATGCAGACAGGGGGTAACTTCTCTACCAACAGTGGAATTGACTCCAACTTTATAATGTACAGACAATTAACCATTTTATGATCTTATGAAGATATATGCCTGTGTGGGCCGTATGTGATTCTTTCACACCCCCTTTGGGTATTTTGTCACATCACAATGTAAAATACCTACAACAGTCAACACTTAAGCCACGTTATAGTGGCCATCTGCAGGGATATACAGTTTGTACTGGAACTGGAGTACTCTCATATATGTGTGTCTCAGCCAGTTTCCTAAGACCCTCCCCAATTGTTAGTTCTTAATGTCCCAATACACCGTAAAATTTTATGATGTAGTAACTTCCTTCAATGCCTTACCTAAAAAATATGTACAAAATACAACAAAGACAGACAAAGTAGTAGTACTCACCAAAAGTAGTGATCACGATCAAGAATAAGTATCCAGTCATCTGTCACAGGCAGCCCAATCGCAATCCTTACTTTTGGTGAGTATGGACTCTTTATCTAACTTTTTCATAAATATTTATATTCTTGTTTAGAACTTATATTTATATTCAAGGAACACTGAACTGACTTTTTCCTTGTTTGTAAGGATCATTTCAATGGACAGGAGGAAACATGACCACCATTTAAATACTGGGCATCTGCAAAGAAATAATACTTTTCTGTAATTCATATGTTTTCAAATCACTTTTGTTTCAATGAATTTTTGGTGCCCTTACATCATTTGGTTGCATTTCTTCCCTTCAGCTGCCCCCCCCCCCCCCCCCCCCCAGTTAGGCTTGCCAATGTGCAATTATTAATGTGGCTGCAAGCAATGGAAACTCCAAAATACTACTGATTTATTACATGAAAGCTATTTCCATTCATGGCTTAAAGTAATGAGGATAACAAATGGAGAGCAGATGGGGGCTAAACTGTTAAAATGAAATTTAAGCATTGAATTTACTTGTTCTTTAAATCAAGCAACTTGTCAAGAAAACAACAGTTGTTTCGGACCAGTGCTGTATCCAGCTTTAAGAGATTTTCTGCTTCTATTTTATGTGGCCACTCAAAGTTTAGAGCTGGATTGTTTGGAAAATAAATTATCAACTGTGTTCATTTAACAGACATTTATGTCATGATAGAGACGACTTAATAAAACATATTATTGCGATCAGAAGGACCAATAGAAAAGAGAAATTTACTTAGGTTCCTCAAACGATCAGGGGTCAATACTTCCATATGTCAATAAAAAGACTTTGATGTGCAATTTCCTCCATGAAGAAGAAGAAGAAGAAGAAGAAGAAGAAATATCTGGAGATTTATAGGGGTAATGCTTTGATAGTATAAGACAGAATTTTATAACTGATAGGTGTTTCCATGGAGGTATGTAATCAAATGCTGTAATTTTAATATTATCATTTTACGAGATTACTGACAAAACAAGGAGGTACAGCTAAAACAACAGGGTTGATGTATGTGGGCTAGCTGATCAAGCTACCACTGTTTTTAACAGAATGAAAACACAATTTAACTCCCTACAAACACAATTCACTCATATTATTACCTAAAATCCATTCGAAGTAGTTATATGCCATACAATATTAAAATGTATCAAAAGGAAAATGCACTTGAGGAGACTATAAAGTCATGAGACAATGTCCAGAGGTGATGAACACACAACAGTACAAGACACTATCATTGCATTCAGAACTGCTCAACAATTTTTCAAGGAGGAAAGAGAGAGAAGGCTGTGGAAGGTCAGAAAGGTAGGGGAATTAGTGGTTCTGAAAACTACATTAGTTTTTTGTACTTCACCTATCAGCAGAACTAAGAACTTCACTTCCTGAAGATTCTTTTTATTAAACTGTGATACACTGAAATGACTATGCCAAAACCACTGCCAAATGGTGGATCATCTTGCTTGAATAGAAGCCAAACTTCAGAAACAGTGTTTTATGTACACTCAGAGAAACTTACTGCTGTTCAAGTGACTGAGGGAGACCTATCATAGTAGAGTAGTAGTTTTCACTTGATCTCACACTGTCCTTGTTTACTCCCACTCATTTGTCCACACACTTCAGTGAGTGATCTACACAGCATGTTGTAACACCCTGTGTCCAAATTAAGTTTACTCAGCTCTGCATATTTCCCTGGATTCCAACATGAATCAGTGTCCAAGAGAACAAACCAACTGCCCTTACTTTTGTAGCAGAAGATGAAAGCTATATACGACCTGGATATTTTTTTATCTCCCTGGTAGATGTATCTAAATGCTTGAGAAGCTGGGAATCAAAATATGCAACTAAAGTTGCCCAGGTAACCTCATATGCTCCTGTGCCTTTAGAATCCAGTAGAACTCCATGTAGGATACAGTAAATTCATTAAGAAGGTGAATAATGAATCAAGTTAATCTTGCAACTTCCTGGTAGATTAACAATGTGTGTCGGACAAAGACTTAATAGGATCTTTGCCTTTTGTGGGCAAGTGCTCTCCCAACTGAGCAACTCAAGCTCAACTCACAACCTGTCCTCACAACTTTACGTCTGCCAGTACCTCATCTCCTACCTTGGAAATATCCCCTTGGTTGTGGCTATGCTATGTATCCTTTCTTCCAGGAGTGCTAGTCCTGCTAGTTTTGCCACAGAACTGTGGAGTTTGGAAGGTGGGTGATGAGGTACTCAACTGTTTACACCAAATTAAAAATTGCTGTGCATATCTAAAATAATGAAAACTGAAGATTTTCGAACACAAGACATGGAAGTATGTTATTTGCATGGCACAATGACAGAGCAATGTAAAAGGCAATGTCTTAAAGCTCTGTGTTGTAACTGTGAAAAAATTAGTGTGTTCCACACGATAAGAAACTAGACTGATCCGGTGTAACAGTAGTCTGTTGTTTCAACACTGTACTCTGTTAGTACACATTGCAGGCATGCTAGGATAGAATCACTGGGTACAATGAGCGCAGTTAATCAAATTATATGGAGGTCATATACAGGGCCTGTCTTTGATGTAAGATACAAGTCTGATAAGAGTGGTCCCCATTAACTCTATTACAATATTCGCTCTGGCAGTATGTGGCAATAATGATAGCAAAACACTGATGATAAGAGGTACTCCAGCAGCAACTGATTAGCACTGCTTCATTATAGTAGCAGATAATGTGAGGTGAATCTGCATACAAGATGGGGAACAATGGGCAAGGAAAATGTGGCAAACAAATGTTTACAGATCTTTTGTCATTACTGACTGTGTTAGAAAGGGAGCAAGAATAAGACATGCAGTTGCAGCATTAATACAGCCTGGAACATTTTTGCAAACAGCCTGGTCAAAAAAGTGCTCTAGTGTCCAGTATCACTTGCAGATCAGTAACCATTTCTTCATCATGTTTTCCTTTGATGACTTGCCTCATTTTGCGTTAAGGCTCATGCCATACTGACTGCTATACAGTTGCACTACTCAGCAACTGTTGGAGTAATACTTGCTGATAACTAATAATTGCACTGATAACAAGCCCAATCACTTCCTCTCAGAGCAGCCACCTTACTGCTTATAGAAGAAATGAATATGTCATAGATTCACCCATCACAGAAATGTCATGAGAGTTGATGGCGAGCTGCTACGAGGACCAGGTACAGTATCTTTACTCACTTTTGTAAATAATATTAACAATCACTATGCACAACACTGTATTCACAATGGCTACTTATCATTAAGGCACAGAACACTGTTACATAGCTAATGTTGGCAGCAACCATACACATTCTGGAGCAGCATGAAATCAGCTGACTTATAATGATTACAGAGGGGGCATGTAAAAGTGTGCAACAAGCTTCTTCGTAATTTGCTGTCCCTATGAACATACGTCAATAAACCAAACATAACTATTCCGGTACCACTCCATCAAGCGGGCACTTCAAATTAACTTAATAAAAAAATTTCCTTGTAATGGGAAACATATATGGCCCCATTGACAACACATTACAGGAAATACACTATGAGCCATATCTACATATTGAATCAGGTTGTCATTGCACCTCTGCTTGCAGCCTCAACTATATAGTGAGTGGTTACCTTTACTCTTTCCTTGTTTGGATTCCAAACTGAAAATGCAATATCTTCCAAGTATTCTGGGTCAACTGATGACACAAGGTGGTGAAGGAATCCAACCTCGGGGCAAAACTCTAATATACAGCATATTTTTTTATTTTTTATTTATTTTTTATTAAAAGACAGCTCTCCCCTTCTGGAAGGGCCTTCTTGCTCATCAACTACTATTAAAATTTCATTCCATGGGTAGCAATATGGAGCAGTGCAAGACACATTTTATATACTTATACATTCTGAGGAGTTGCTGCAATCTGCAAAAAGCCACATGGAGTTCAGATATTATCCAATGGGTCACTTATTTTTGTCCTGAAGTGTGAAACTTCTGTAATACACATTTCAGTAACCACTTTCACACCATCAACAAAGTCTCCCCATCAAGGACAACATGCAAAGCTGTGTTTGCTAATAAAGCTTTAATGCTATCATAAACCAGGTCCACTATCTCATGGACTCTTGATGGATACAACTGAGTTTAGGGTATGTAACACACAGGCCATTAGCACCTACACTGTTTTTATATGTATGTGCATGCTTATGCTAAAAGGTATGAAAAGTTATATCTTGATTAAACCTCTTACAAAAAAAAGGAGGACCAATGACATGAGTCAAAAGGAATTAGACACACTGGCTGCAAGTGGGCTTGATTTAAATCAGTGGGGGAATTTGAAAATTTGTGCCGGACCAGGATTCGAAACCAGGTTTTCTGCTTTCTAGGCAGATGATCTGACCACTACGCCATCCGGACACAGTGGTCACTGCAACTGCATGGACTACCCTAGCATGCCCCCCATCAGACCCAAATTCTCAACTTATCCACACACTAATAATTTAGTGTCCCTTGCCCATTACCTTCGCTGCTCACGGCATTTTGCCGATTCCCATAAGTGTTCAGCCTTGTGTGTATCTGCGTGTCCGAAATAACAGGCACAATACTTACGTTAATGAAATTTCTAAGAAAAGTGGTTGAGTCATCTTTGAGAGGTATTTATTAATGAGTCATCCAGAAACACCTGGAAATATTTGTACCTAATAGTTTGGGTAGGAGTCCAGATAACATACAAAATTTCTTGTGCATTTCCTGATACAGATGGTAGGTCACTAATCTGCTCATTCTTTCTGAATGCACAACACTGTTAATTAGGATGTGATTCAATGCAATCGGGATGCACCCAAGAACTACCAACTGGAGCTGCTTCTCCATGTAAAAAACCGCCGTGTGTCATAGGACCATGGCCTAGTCTTTGTTAGGGCCACCTCTTTCCATCTGAGTAATTAGATGTCTGTCTTGGCATTGTAGTAGGCTTCACGTGTCTTAGCTTGTTGCTTTGTATCCCCAACTTTCTTCATAACTGTGGGCTGTAACGGAATGGTAGACTGAATTATCACCTGTCTCTCATGGGCTATTCTGGCTGCAATGTCAGCTTGCGCATACCCACAGATATCACAATGCCTCGGGTTAAACTATAGGTCACAGCCAGCAGCAGTGACATCAGTGTTTATCTATTACTCATAGGTTGGCAGTGCATCAATTTTGTGCAGTCAATGCAATGATAGTTTCACGTAACCAATGAGAGGTGAGAAAAATAAGTAATGTATTTCTAGTGCCGAAATTGAAACCGTGATCTTGTTTGATGTATTTAACAGTCTTTACAGAATTTTTTTGCGATTATGGCAGTGAATCCTACAAAGTGAAACGATTAAAGTAATTTGGTTCTGCACAGTGATGCCATCCACTCATGCATGCCTCATGGATTTATTGCTGGGACACAAAGATCTAACAAATGTGGTGGGGAAATGGCTGTTTAAGAGTCGTGTGTATGGAATCTGAAAGTGCAGCAAAAACTGCCACTTTCCGAAGTGTTCTATCAGAAAAAAATCTTGGCTTTCTGGAAGCAAGACTGAAATTAGCACCATTCTGCAATTTCCTTATTTATGGGTTTATGAGTGTAAACTAAAGTTTATATACCCAGAACTGGATTTCGTCAAGAAAACTGTGGTTGACTGGAGACAATTTTGCAGAAATCTGCGCAAGAATGTATGAGAAACTTAGTGGTGAAGGGCGGACTGTTAAGACTGATAAATCTCAGTTTTGCGAGAAGTAGTTTTTGGAGGGGGCAAAAAACCCCAGGAATGCAGAGTACGGGTTGAGTTGTTTGGGGGGGAAGAGACCAAATTGCGAGGTCATCGGTCTCAGCGGATTAGGGAAGGACAGGGAAGGAAGTCGGCCGTGCCCTTTCAAAGGAACCATCCTGGCATTTGCCTGGAGCGATTTATGGAAATCACGGAAAACCTAAATTGGGATGGCCAGATGCGGGATTGAAACATCGTCCTCCCGAATGAGAGTCCAGTGTCTAACCACTGCGCCACCTCGCTCCGTACACCTAGCCATTCAAAAGCTGTTCTCTTACAGATGAGATAAAGAGAATACTGTGACACAAAAAAATGGCAGTATCACAATGTTTCTCCACATATAAATGTCAAAAAAATGAAGGTCTCCTGCACCTTAATGTCAATAACAATCAACTGAATTTCAGGGATTCAAAGACAGGTGTCCATAAAAATACCATAGAGGGCACATAGGCTGCTGTTAAATGGTCCCTGCATGGCCAAGACACTGCAAGATAGCTTTCAATAGCTGCTTCTTCGAAAGTGTGTGGAGGAAACAAACTGAAATTAATCAGAGTTATTTTTGTTTTAGCACACTGCTGTACAATCTAAATGAATAAATGGTGTTGCAGTTTCAATTTTGCTTTCTTTTTGCTGGTAATTGATACATATATTATGAGCAGAAATGCTGTTAATATTACTGGTTGCCATAAATATTCAACTATTTTTCTTGATTATGTCAGTCACTATGAGGTGATCATTATGTTTGGACATGAAAGTATGTTTGTGAGTTGGTGAAGCCATCGAATCTTAAAGCTAAAAAACCAGCTTGAGGTGAGAGAGTGACCTATAGCTTAGCCTGAGATCTAGGTTAAGTTGGGACCTTACTGTTTCAGTTGCAAAAATTACATTTATAATACTACCCTTCATAAATATTTCATAGTTTTTTTTCCTGGAACATGTCATGAATCATGATGTTATGCTGACATTGGGGTCTAGTAATGCAGCTTATATTCCTTACTACAAGTGAACGAGGAGAATCACATTAATAATGTTCGTTGCCACAAATGTTTCATTCCTACTTTCTGAACATGTTACAAATTAGTAGGCTGTGATTATATAGGGACCTAATAGCATATCTTAATTTTCAACTAATGAAACATGCACCAATTATAATAATAACCTTCATTATGACAAATATTTCACTGTTTTTTTCCGAACATGTCACAAATTACAATCTTGTGGTTAAGCACAGCATAAACACTTGCATGTGAAACAAAAAGGAACTACATTAACTATCTTTGCTGTCACAAATATTTCACTGGTTTTTTTTTTAATGTGTTACAAATGGCAAAATTAGGGTTAGGTTTGGGGCTAAAACATGTTTTAAACTTCTGAGAGAAACAAGGTTAGTAGATACCAGCGCAGTTTAAATAGCTACAATGTATGTTGGCAGCAGTAGTATCGTTCAGCAGTTAGCTTCAAATGCCGGTTCTCTAAATTGAAAGGAACATCACCTTCCCTCCAAGGATTCCCATTTAAGTTCCCGAAGCACCTACAAAATATTTATCTGTTGTTCGAACCTACCGATAATTAATCTAGCAGCCCACCTCTGAATTGCGTTGATGTCTTCCTTCAATCTGACCTGGTACGGATCACAAACACTCAGGCAGTACTCAAGAATAGGTCGCACCAGAATCCTATATGCGGTCTCCTTTACACGTGAACCACACTTCCCTAAAGTTTTCCCAATAAACTGAAGTCAACCATTCACCTTCCCTACTACAGTTTTTTGTGGGTCCATTGTTTTACCCTTCTTACAAGAGTCCCTGCACTTTTTTCCAGTCGCTTGAAACTTGGTGCTGGGTGAGAAAATGAAAGCTAGGTAAGTGGCCAATCCCATAGAGTACTATTTGAAAAACCGAACTTGGACTCCATCCGGACCTGGTGATTTATTTGCTTTCAAATCTTTCAGATGTTTCTCCATGCCGAGGACGGTTATTATTATGTCATCCATACAGTAGTCTGTCCCATGGCCAAATGGCGATATATTTGTGCGAGTCTATGTGAACGACTTGGTGAAAGTGAAATTTAAAACTTCGGCTTTCATTTTGCTATCTTCAGCTACCACACCATATTGGTCAACAAGGAACTGAATGGAAACCTTAGACCTGCTCAGCGATTTTATATATTAGCAGAATTTCCTCGGTCAGATCTCCTTGCTAAGATATGACAGTAGTAGTTGGGTGCTTTGTGCATAGGCTTTTTCACAGATGGCCGAAACTCTACTAAACTTTGCCTGCCGTTACCTGTGCATTCTCTTTTGAACCGTGAGTGCAACAGCCTCTGCTTCCTCAGCATCTTACGAATTTCATTATTAAACCATGGTGGGTCTTTTCAAGCCCTTATCCACTTACTAGGCACAGAACACTCCAGACCACGATTTACGATCTGCTTAACTTTGCCCATGATCCCTCAACATCCATCTTACCGGAACTAAGTGAAGTCAGTTCACTGTCTAAGTGATGTTCTAACAACTGCTTATCTGCACTATCTAGCACAAACACTCTCCTAGTCTTGTTGACTGATTTATTAACTTTCATAACCACAGTTGCTACAATGACAAATATAATGATCACTAACACCCGTTTCTATACTGACACTGTCGATAAGGTCCGGCCTATTCGTAGCTACAAGGTCTAACATATTTCCACTTTGTGTGGGCTGCCAAGCTAGCTGTTCAGAGTAGTTTTCAGAAAATGTTCAAAAATATTTCGCCTGACTGACTGAATGACTGTATCGCCTCTAATGAATCCACAGGTATCCCAGTCTATACTCTGTAGGTTAAAGTTCTCCACAACTAGTAATGCATGATCTGGGTATTTATGCACTACAGACTGTAAACTATCTTTGAATGACTCTAGTACTGACACAGTGGAATCGGGTGGCTGGTAGAAACATAAAATAATTAACTTTGTTTAATCTACACATAGTACATGCAACCAGATAACTTCACTGTCACACTCAACTTCAACCACAAGAGAGAGAATATTTCTGCCAACTGAAATGACCACTCCTCCTCCTATGGTCTCTAATCTGCCTTTCCAATATAAATTCCACAACTCGCTAAATATCTCAGAGCTTTCCACTTTGGGCTTCAGACAGCTCTCCGTCCCAAGAACGATTTGAGCATGAGAACTTTCTGGAGGGCAGTAAATTCAGGAACTTTATTATGAATACTTCGACAGTTTACTGCACATCGACTGATGAGTGTCCATTAGAGGACCTCAAACTATCGTCTAGCCCAAAACACCCTCATGTGCACTCTGCAAGTACTCTGCTACCCGAGTAACTGCTTCCTTTGTGTATTGCACATCTGACCTTTCAAACGAAGTTCTACAAATCCTCACACAATAATGCAGGTCTGGAAATCTGCAGCCAAGACCATCACAGAGTCAATGAAGCCTTTGGTTGAGACCCCCCACTTGGCTCCAAACCAAACGACCCCGATCAACTCTGAACAATGCTGCAAATTGCAAGCTCTGCTTGCACCCTTCAGGCCAGGCCAGCAGTCATAACTACCTCCGCCAGCCACCTGTATGAACTGAGAATGGCCTCAGAACCCATGTGACGTGTTATTGGTGCCGATGTGAGCTACAAATTGCGGATGACTGCACCCTGTACACTTGACAGCAACAGGCAAGACTGCTTCCACATCTTAAGGATGAGGCCCCCTGGCAGATGTACTGAGTGCACATTGGTTTGCTTTCCAGCCCTGAGTGCTATCTGCCTAATGACCTCTGTAGTACGTTGGAGCTCCCAATAACCAGTAAACCCCTCTTGCCATATGCCTGCTCAGACCCTGCTGAAGTAGCGGCCACTTGTTCACTCACAGGGCGAATGGGCGAGGCCAGGTGGCCAGTTTCCACATTGACCCTCGACCTTGAGCGATGCAAACACTTTACCACCTGCCAGTCACCCCGGTGTGAGGATAGATCCACTCCATCAGGTACACTAGGAGGTACCTCTGAAATAGAGTCTGTGGGCAAAACAAGTGCCACTGCCACACCCCAAGGCAGGAGCCTGAAGGTGACTAACAGTAGCCTAAAGCACATTCAGTTGTTCTCGAATTGCAGCCGGCTCCTCCTGTGTCCGCACACAGCATGCAAACATCCTAACCATCCTAGCAAGACTAACTGAAGAAGTAAACTATAAAAGCAGACAGAATCCTAGATATGCAACTTTCTACCCTCCTGATGTGTCACCAATAGGTGCTAATACGTTAATGAGCTATGTAGCTGGCTGTTCAGTGAGCAACTGTTGCACTACAAACTGAGTGAATTCAGCCTTAAAAAATGTGAGATTAAACCTCTTAAACAGAAAAACACACATGAAATGTAATAAAGACACAGATAAAGATGAACACTTAACTTGCCGCTCTGTAGTGAGAGCTGCTGCCTGCCTGTCTCTAAAGTTACGGTGACCATTTAAAAATTTAGAAAATTCTTGTCTAAAAGCACAAACAGGTGTATAAGATCTCCTTGACTATGTCAAAAAGTTAAATATACACTTGGTCACTAAGAGCCTTGGATGAGGATGATCGTGTTCACAAATCCTAAATTTGTGAGGCACTCCTTTGCAAAAATCTCGAAAGGTTTTATCACAATTATTTGATACAGTGAAATGTAGTCAGATACTGTCAGGGCAAACAGTTTAAATACTGGCAATTGGGGGAACAACTTTATCTTATGATATATCATAAGGAACTTTCACCTAATGGAAAGTGATGGAACATCAGCTTTCTTGCATGTACTTGTGGCACTTTCTCTATAGCAGCTAGTAACTAGCTTAATACCTCCAAAGTGAACACTGTCAAACATTTTTAGATAATAAGTCTTGCGATCCATAAATTATACAGCCACTGGCTAGCTGGGATCAAAAGAGGTTTACAAAAGAAGACCTGTCTGCAATCCAGGACCTGCCACTGAACCACTTCAAAATGTTTAAGAGCCTTGAAAGTTCTTGTGCTTTTTTTCATCGAACGTGAGAGAAAGGATATGTTATTGTCTCCTTAAAGCTGATAATGGTGTCCAGAGTCACAAGGTCAGCATATTAAAAACACAACACATGTGGCTAAATTAACACACACATCTTTTCTCAGGGACAAATGAAGAACATGTAGCTTCTGGCCGAGTCTCCAGTCTGCACAGTGCCGTTTCGTGAGTATTGGCTGAAAGACTGAACTATGGGTAGGAGATTGGAAAATTGGCTACAAGAACAACTGATTGGACTTCTTACTGTTGCTACTTCAAATTGCTACAGCAAAAACCCTGACACTTAACGAACTCCCCTGAGCTACACCAATCTTTGTAAGTATTAGTCACGAAAAAAAATAAATTATTACTAAGTCTAAATCTGATGTAACATACAACCAGGAATCATGCTATACATGAAAAGAGCCTGATAACTTTCCCCTGTACACAAAGGCTTCCTGTATTGTTGCCTCCGTAAGGGTCAAGCTGTCAAATGATGAGTGATGTGTAACTGAGGACACACCTGATTTGGCTTAACAGCTTCTTAGATTCGAGGGTCATACTAAGTAGCAGTTTATCGTATTCTATAAGGCCTTCCCAATGTGGCTGGTGATGACCAAGTTTCAAAATCTTCAGTCAAAATTGGTTAAAATAATGACGACAAATATTTACTTGTGATGAAATCTTGAAATCTTCTCAGGCTTCCATCTGGGTGGCTATGCTCAAATTCAGCGATGTTTCGATGGGTGTTACTCTCATCACCTCCTCGAAACATTACAGAATCTGAATGTAGCTACCAGGATGGAAGCTCGAGAAACTTTCAACAGCAATAAATGCTGGGAAAGCCTAGATTCACATATAAATAAATATTTATCATTAAAACCAGAAAATTGGATACACAAAGAGAAGAAATTTGTGTGGTGTCACCGCCAGACACCACACTTGCTAGGTGGTAGCCTTTTAAATCGGCCGCGGTCCGCTAGTATACGACGGACCCGCGTGTTGCCACTGTCAGTGATTGCAGACCGAGCGCCGCCACACGGCAGGTCTAGAGATACGTCCTAGCACTCGCCCCAGTTGGACAGCCGACTTTGCTAGCGATGCTACATTGACAAATACGCTCTCATTTGCAGAGACGATAGTTAGCATAGCCTTCAGCTACGTCATTTGCTACGACCTAGCAAGGCGCCATAGCATTTGATAATTAATATTGTGAAGCCTGTACAGTAACGAGAGATGTTCACCAATTGTGGATTAATGTTAAGTATTCTACCAGTTACTCTTGTTTTGCTAGTCTTATTTCTCTGACCTGTTCCAGACCTCACGCCAGCCTGCGTGAGCTTAATCGCGTGCCTTTCGGCTTCCTCCAAACTCCGTGAATTGGCTCCTGCCAATTCACAACAATTTGGACACACAATTATTCGTCCATTTTTATAAAGGAGAACACAAACAGGTCAGTGATGCATTGCACATCAACAAGTAGTCCGAAGTAGCATCAGCCAGCACATTGGCAGCAGCAAAACCAGTTATGTGCTTTAACTACATTTTTTGACTTATCAATGGATTCTATTAAGTTGCAATTGGGAATTTTGTCAGAGGCTCAACATGGAAATGTCAATTACCATCACTTGGCAATTCAAACTAGACTTAACATTAAGTCAAAGACATTATATTCAATATCAACCAGACAGGAATTAAACCAGCAGGAGGAGAAACTGAACAACATATAAAGTCCTGGAGTGAGAAAGATCATTGCGCAGTAATTTTATAGAGTTGAATGTCAGCAGCAAGTTCACCAGGAAAACAGCAAATCTTAAATCTTCTAGTCAAATGCTGCTTTAAAAAGTTAGAAATCAGATTTAACAACTGAAGCTTTGCAGAGAAATTTCTCCCATTACAAATATTACTTTAGTAAGTTACTTATTCAAAACTGTGTGCAGATTCAAGAATACATGGAAGATTTAGCAGCAAAGGCGAAGCTGTGAAAGAGAGCTGGATTATGTTGTGAATTTTTGGAATGTTAATGCTGAAGCTTCACCTCTTCCGTACTGCTTGGGATAATATAGCAGCATCCAACAAAAATCTAGACCCTTATTTGAAGGTTTGTGTCTGGAAGAAGATAGATTAAATGTGACAGAACTATGCAGTATGTCCCACAATGCTTTCATATCAAAACAAAGTAAACACTGTCAACGCAAGCCAGCATGAAAAGTCTGTGGTGCACTATTTCAAATGCAGCAAAAATGAAGATGTTAAATGATAAAACCCAACCTCTCGAATAAAATGTAAAACTAAAGCTGCTGTTGAGGCACTGTCGCCCAACACCGAAGATAGGGTGCTGGGAAAGTTAAATTTGTCCTGTCATTTGGGAACCACAGAGACACTGAGGTGGGTCCTTGCGACGGAGGAGGTAACCATGTGTGAGCCACGTATGGCCAGTGTGGAGCCAACAAAGGACAACTGATTCCCTGCTAGAAGCCCGCAGGGAAGACTTCCACACATTCACAGTCTCCTTAATGACACACAGTTTGTTGTGCATACTGTTACGCCACTCTGTCTCCAAAAGCCAAAAAAACCTTGCGGCATAAGGCAGAACGCAGGTCAGTTTCAGAGATGCCCATCTCCAGGAGCAGTTTCCGCGTAGCCTGTTTCGCCAGCCTGTCAGCAAGTTCGTTGCCTCCGATTCCGACGTGTCCTGGGGTCCACACCACTGAATGAATGGACCATTACAGGGCAGAGATGGACTTCTGGATGTTCGCTACCAAAGAACGGCGAGGGTAGTACTGGTTGATAGCTTGTAAGCTGCTCAGGGGGTCAGAACAGAGACGAAACAACTCACCAGAACAGGAACGGATGAACTCAAGTGCACAAGATATGGCCACAAGCTCTGCAGTGACAACACTGCAACCAGTGGGCAAGGAATGCTGTGCAATATGGCCTCTGTGGACATAGGCGAAGCCAACATTACCATCAGCCTTTGAGCCATCGGTGGAAACAACTTCAGAGCCCCAGAACATTTCAAGAATTGAGAGGAAGTGACAGCCGAGAGCGGCGGGGTTAACGGAGTCCTTAGGGCCATGCAAAAGGTCCAGACGAAGCTTTGGCTGAGGTGTACACCACGGAGGTGTACATTAATGGACCTCAAGAGGAGGTGGTAAAGGTAAGGACTCCAGTTCAGAGAGAAGGGATCACACAAGAACCGCAATCGTGAGCCGTGACCTTGGCCGCCGATGCGGGAGATTAACTGCTGTGGGTGGGAAAAAGATACGGTAATTCGGATACTGAGGAGAACTATGAATGCGACAGTGGTGCAGGAGTAAACGCAACGCTGAGGGTGTCGCCGAACCGTAAACCAGACTCATATAGTCAAGGTGGGATTGAACAAGGGCTCTGTATAGCTGCAGTAGCATAGAGCGATCTGCACCCCAGTTGGTGTTGCTCAGGCAGCAGAGGGCATTAAGGTGCTGCCAGCACTTCCGCTTAAGTTGACCTAGATGAGGTAGCTAAGTCAATCGGGCTTCGAAAACCAGTCCTAAGAATCGATATGTCTCCACTACAGTGAGTGGATCGTCATTAAGATCAAGTTCTGGTTCCGGATGAATGGTATGACACTGACAGAAGTGCATGACACACGACTTCGCGGCTGGAAACTGGAAGCCATGGGCTAGAGCCCATGACGGCACCTTGCGACTGGCTCCCTGTAGGTGCCGCTCAGCAACACCAGTACTGGAGGAGCAATATGAAATGCAGAAGTCATCTGCCTACAGAGAATGGGAGACCGATGGCCCTACAGCTGCTGCTAGGCCATTAATGGCCACTTAAAATTGAGATACACTCAATATGGAGCCCTGTGGAAGGCCATTCTCCTGAATAAGAGGGTATTATGGGAGGCACCAACTTTGACACTGAAGGTATGGAGTGACAGGAAGTTTTGGATAAAAATCAGGAGTGGGCCCCGGAGACCCCATTCATACAATGTGGCATGGATATGATGTCGCCAGGCCGTGTCATTGCTTTACGTACGTCAAAAAAGGCGGGAACCAGGTGTTGGCATCTGGAAAAGGCTGTTCGGATGGCAGACTTGAGGGACACGAGATTACCTGTGGTAGAGCGACCCTGGCGGAAGCCGCCCTGACATGGAACCAGTAGGCCACGTGACTAGGACCCAACCCAATGGTCGACACACCCTATGTTCCAGCAGCTTACAGAGAAAGTTGGTGAGGCCGATGGTCCATTGGTTATTCACTTCAAGCAGATTTTTACTGTGTTTTAGCACCAGAATGGTGGTACTCTCCCGCCATTGTGATGGAAAGGCGCCATCGCACAAGATCTGGTTGAAGATGACGAAGAGATATTGCTTATAGTCAGATGAGAGAGGTTTAATCATATGACTGTGTATCTGATCCGGCCCAGGAGCTGTGTCAAGACAATGTGCAAGAGCGCTGAGGAGCCCTCACTCTGTAAAGTGGACATTATGGGGTTCACTGTGTCATAAAGTTAATGAGAGGACTTTCCTTTCCATCCACTGTTTGATGGTGCAAAAGTCTTGGGGGGTAGTCCTCTGACGCAGAGACTTGAGCAAAGTGCTCGGCAATCGTGGTTGTGTCAGTAGAGAGCTCGCCATTGATGTTAATGCCAGGGACACCTGTTGTGGTCTGGTACCCAGGAAGACAGCTGATCCTCGTCCAGACTTGGGAAGGTGACATATGGCACCTAATGGTTGACATGTACCTCTCCCAACACTCCAATTTACATTATTTTATAAGCATGTGAACGCCGGCGCGGAGCCGCTTAAAGGCTATAGGTGCTCTAGGGTGCCACTTATGTCGCTGCAGAGTTCGTCAACGCTCTGTAATTGCCTCAATGACTTCCGGTGACCACCAAGGGACTGTCTTTTGCCGGGGGCATCCTAGATAACGAGAGATCGCATTTTCCACCGCAGAAATGATCATTGTAGTGACCTGCTCAATCACAACAATGATGGCACCATGTGGGGGAATTCACCGGTGACAGCAGAGGTGAAGGCTACCCAGTTTGCCTTGTTTAAAGCTCATCTGGGTATGTGTCCATGGGCATGATGCTGGGGGAATGACAAGAAGATGGGGAAGAGGTCACTACCACACAGGTCGTCATGTGCTTTCCAGTAGATAGAAGGGGAAGTCGTGGGCTGCAAATTGATAAATCAATGGCCGAGTAACTACTATGAGATACACTGAAACATTTGGTGGCCCCAGTATTTATGAGGCAGAGGTCAAGTTGGGACAGTAAATTTTCGTCGTATCTGCCACGACCAGTGAGACTGGTGCTACCCCACAAGGGGTTATGAGGGTTAAGATCTCCCAAAAGTAGGAGAGGTTTAGGGAGTTGATCAATCAGTGCAGCCAATATGTTCAGGTGTACCAGGCCACCTGGAGGGAGATGTACATTGCAGACAGTTATTTCCTGTGTCATCCATATCTTGACAGCCAAAGCTTTACGAGGAGTTTGAAGGGGCACAGGTTCACTATATACCGAGTTCAGGACATAAACGCTAACTTCACCTGACACACTATTATATTCGCTACGGTTCTTGTAAGATCCACTGTAGCCACGAAGGGCAGAGGTCTTCATTACTGGGAACCAGGTTTCCTGGAGGGAAATGCAGAAAGCAGGTGTAAAGCTTAACAGTTGCCATAGCTTAGCCATGTGGTGAAACAAACCTGCCGCAATTCCACTACAGGATTATGCGATTGTGAAACTGGGAAGGCATGAAACACTCAATGAGGTAGTTTATACCTCAGGTCACCTGCTGCCACCGACTTATTTCCTGAACAGGCTATATCCATTGTGTCTGAGGGTCTGGCGAGATCTAGGTCCTCAGTGGATGCCAGAATCTTCACCTCATCCACAGACGCAGAGCTTGTAGGCAGCGGTGGTGTTGGTGCCACCGCAATTTCCTTGGGTTTGGGCATCTTCTTTCTGGATTTCTCTCACTGATCCTTGGGTTTCTCTGGTTGGGAAGGCTTCACTGATTCTGTCTCTGAGACAAAGGATGATCATGAAGTCCTAGGACCAGCTGCTTTTGGGCACTTCAGCCACTGGGCAGTGTCATCTTTCATAGTAGCAGAAACCTGGGAACAGAGTGACCCAATGGACCCCTTCCTAATGAGAGGAGCTGAAGAAGACTTACACTTCTCTGGGTGAGAAGGGTCTTGTATTCCATGATTTTCCCTTCTCACTGTAAAATCCTGCAGTCTGGTCAGCAAGGGGAATGATAATGATACTTTCCGCAGTTGACATAAATGAGAGGTGGGGCACATGGAGTATTGGGATGGGATGGACATCCACAATCTCGAGATGTGATACTGGAAGTACAGCAGGAACACACATGGCCGAACTTCCAGCACCGCATTGGGGGAGGGATATATGGCTTGACATCACAGTAGTAGACCATCACCTTGACTTCTTGGGAAATGTGTCACCCTTGAAGGGCCCAAGATGAAGGCACCGGTGGCAACCTGATTATCCCTAGGACTCCGATAGACGCGCTGGACGAAATGAACTCCTCGTCGCTCAAAGTTGGGGCACAGCTTGTTGTCAAGACTGCAAAAGAAGGTCCCTGGACCACATTTAAGTTCTTATGAGGCATCATGGTAACAAACATCCCCCAGCTTGTTGCAAGGGAGTAATGCCTGTGACTGGGCAGAGGATGTTTATCAAGACTGACCCTGACCACATTTTGGACAAGCCATCCACCTCCCTAAACTTGTCCTATAAATGCTCTACAAAAAACTGTGGTATGCTTCATCGCGCGTCATCTGCCCTGATGCCACCCACTCCAACCAGGGGGCCTCCCCACAGGCACCAACCAGCTACAGCAAAAGCCACCAGGCAGGATGACCACTTCTTGGCATAAATGGGGAGGTACCTGTGCACGCATCAGCAGAGCGATCCCCGTGTAGTCAGGAGACCAAAACCAACAGGGTGCACAGCAGCCCCACCACAATGAACTGGCTACCGTGCTGGATATGAGATGCAAAGAATTCCATGGTCATTGTCAGCACAGAAAATGAGACTGCATAGTGGGTGGAGGAAAACGCACCCAGGAAGGTGTCCTCGCCCAAGAGATGGAGGATGAGTGGGACTGCAATGCTACGATGAGAAAGTGGGCTAAAGATCTCAATGCAAGATGGACACGATGCACCATGCCAGGTGCACTTCCCCAATTGGCTTGCTCTTCAAGAAAATTTTGAAAAATGTAGGTCAAACCCTAAAGGGGACAATCACATAAAGGCCAAAAGGTGCAAGACTCCTTTTAGTCGCCTCTTACGACAGGCAGGAATACCTCGGGCCTATTCAAACCCCCAGGCCAGGAGGGGGGAAAAACATTTGGTACCAAGATTTGGCACACAGCAACACAACATTTAGAAGGGACTAGTTAACAAATTACATAAAATTAAATCAATTTACATTGTTGATTGGTGATGCTACTAAATAAGAAGGAATTGGAGTAGCAGATGTAGAATAAGATGTCTTTGATGGAGGACTGTGTTATGATTTAGTTCTGGAAAATGTTTTATATATTATTAAAGTCTTCAATACAGACTACGTAAAGATTGCAAGTGTGGACATCTCAGTCTATCGGGAAACTATAGCAACAGGAAGATGCAAGTGACAACAGTAAAAAAGGTTTTTTTGTACAAAAGAATGAAACAAATGTTTGATAATAACCTCAAAGAAAATGTGGCATGAAACGTTAGCACAACAAAATGTCACATACCTCAGAAACACTTTAGGAAGACATGGCATTGATCATATTGAAAACTGAAATGAATGAATGTGAATTGGTTGTATCTTTTGTGAGTTGGTTGTATCTACAGCAAACATCACAAATGTCATTTAACAAATATGAAGATTGCTGAAAGTACTGTGAACATAATTCACGTTGACTTGTGAGAAATAAATCTCAAATCGTTAGGAAGAGTGGTGTATTTTTTGTCGTTCAAAGATGATTTTTCCTGTTTCTGAACATTTTCGTTTCTGAAGACTAAAGAGGAAGCTGTTTTCAGATTAGAAACTTTCATGAGAATAGTAAAAAATCAGTTTCAGAAAAAAAAATGTTTAAAGTCAGACAATGGGATCGAAATGAAGAATGCTCTCATTAAAAAGTTTCTACACGAACGTCGAGTTTTTCACATCAAGACCAATAACATGTACATGGTAAAACTGAAAGAGAAATGCGGACAGTTGTCAAACACAATCAGCAATACATGCATGAAACTTGAATGAAAATCTGCGGGATGAATCGAAAACTTATTTATCTTTATGCTAAGTGAAATTGGAAGAAGTTCAATTAAAGGGCAAAGTCCCATGAATTGTGGTTAGGATGGAAAACAGATATTAACTAAGTTAAGAAGTATTGGCTGTGACTGCTATGTTATGGTCTAGGATCACAAACAAAGAAAGACTGAAAAGAAATTAAAGAAAGTAACAAACCTTTGTGGGATGAGATTTGGATTCACCCTGTTACAGAATCTACCTACCTGATGAGAAGGACGTTGTTATCTCTGATAATGTCATATTTGGTGAAAGAATAGAAGGTAATGAAGAAGCTACTATAGTAAAGATTTGCACTGGAGAGACGAAGAATGAAATAGAGTATCCAGGAGAAGACCAGATATCGGATGAGTCATTCTGTGATGGATCTGAAGATTGTAACATGCCGGCTGATTACATAACACAAAATAGTCTCTCGCCACCAAAACTACCATACCAATGTAACCTTGGGCAACCTGTCAATTTCCATACTACAAAATTGATCCTGTGCAACACTATAATAATGCAAACTTTGGCATAATAGGCAAAGTTAAAGATATTTCTATTTCAAATGCATTGAGAGATAGAAACTGGTATAGAGTCATGTCTGATGAATACAAATCCTTAATAAAATTCAAAGCTTGGAGTCATTTAAAACTTCCAAAAAATGTAAAACCTTTAACTTGTGCTAGGTACTGGGTAAAGACCAAGATGGATGTTATAAAGCAATCACACTGCTTCTTAGTCTTGTAGCTACAAATAGAATGAAAATAATTTTTTATGTAAATACAGAATTGATGTGCAGCAATATGCTAGAGGAGATCTAAATGAATCCACCTAACACATCCAGCAATTTTAAAAATAGTGTTTGTAAACTGAAGAAAAGATTATATGGCTTAAAACAATCTCCAGAGAACTGGAATGAGAAAGTCTCAAATTATCTGATTTCACTAGGATTTGTTAACACTGACAATGATCTTCGTATCTACTACAATAGAGACAGAAACATCAACAGAGCACTGTTTGCTGATGATGGACCAGTTATTGGAAGGATGATGATGTCGATATTGACATCTTTAACAATCTGAATCAGAAGTCTGAAATAGTATCTGAAAAGATGTGTCATATCTTGGGATGGAACCTAAAATATGTTCAGAGTAACGTTTGTAAGTCACCAATGTATACAAATAAAATCTTAAGACAATTTCAGTTCAGACAATTGAAAATTTAATATGAAATAGTGACAATATTATGAAAAGGATAGATTGCTATGTGTCATCTAGTGATGTTGAATTGCAGATAGGCACAACAAAAAGACGGTCAAACAAGTAGGCTTTCGGCCAGAATGGCTTTCATCCGACATAGCCCACACCCACATGTGCAATCTCCCCCCCACACACACACACACACACACTGGCTGGCCCACTGCATGGTGAGTAGCAATCTATCTTTTTCGTAATACTGACATAAGTTTGAGATATATATCTAGTAGCTGCACCTATAGACTGTCAAATGGTGGCAGATGAAAAAAATCTTGCCGGCGATGAGCCACTGGAAGAGACTCAAACCTATAGTGACGTTACAAGGAGTCTACTGTGCCTTGCAGCAATATCTCAACCAGAGATCAGTTTTGATATTATCTAATTAAGAAGACTTAGTAGTACATCCCCCCATGAACCATAGACCTTGCCGTTAGTGGGGAGGCTTGCGTGCCTCAGTGATACAGATAGCCGTACTGTAGGTGCAACCACAATGGAGGGGTATCTGTTTATAGGCCAGACAAATGTATGGTTTCTGAAGAGCGGCAGCAGCCTTTTCAGTAGTTGCAGGGGCAGCAGTCTGGATGATTGACTGATCTGGCCTTGTAACACTAACCAAAACAGCCTTGCTGTGCTGGTACTGCGAACAGCTGAAAGCAAGGGGAAACTACGGCCGTAATTTTTCCCGAGGGCATGCAGCTTTACTGTATGGATAAATGACGATGGCGTCTTCTTGGGTAAAATATTCCGGAGGTAAAATAACCCCCCATTCGGATCTCCGGGCGGGGACTACTCAAGAGGACGTCATTATCAGGAGAAAGGAAACTGGCGTTCTACGGATCGGAGAGTGGAATATCAGATCCCTTAATTGGGCAGGTAGGTTAGATAATTTAAAAAGGGAAATGGATAGGTTGAAGTTAGACATAGTGGGAATTAGCGAAGTTCGGTGGCAGGAGGAACAAGACTTTTGGTCAGGTGAATACAGGGTTATAAATACAAAATCAAATAGCGGTAATGCAGGAGTAGGTTTAATAATGAATAAAAAAATAGGAGTTCGGGTAAGCTACTACAAACAACATAGTGAATACATTATTGTGGCCAAGATAGACACGAAGCCCACACCTACGACAGTAGTACAAGTCTATATGCCAACTAGCTCTGCAGATGATGAAGAAATTGAATAAATGTATGATGAGTTAAAAGAAATTATTCAGATAGAGAAGGGAGACGAAAATGTAATAGTCATGGGGGACTGGAACTCAACAGTAGGAAAAGGAAGAGAAGGAAACATAGTAGGTGAATATGGATTGCGGGTAAGAAATGAAAGAGGAAGCCGCCTG
The DNA here is from genome assembly GCF_023864275.1 of Schistocerca cancellata. NCBI lineage: Eukaryota > Metazoa > Arthropoda > Insecta > Orthoptera > Acrididae > Schistocerca > Schistocerca cancellata. Next base: position 198,374,110 of record NC_064632.1, read on the forward strand.
ATAGAATTTTGTACAGAGCACAACTTCATCATAGCTAACACTTGGTTCAAGAATCATAAAAGAAGGTTGTGTACATGGAAGAAGCCTGGAGATACTGACAGGTTTAAGATAGATTATATAATGGTAAGACAGAGATTTAGGAACCAGCTTTTAAGCTGTAAGACATTTCCAGGGGCAGATGTGGACTCTGACCACAATCTATTGGTTATGAACTGTAGATTAAATCTGAAGAAACTGCAAAAAAGGTGGGAATTTAAGGAGATGGGACCTGGATAAACCGACTAAACCAGAGGTTGTACAAAGTTTCAGGGAGAGCATAAGGGAACAATTGACAAGAATGGGGGAAAGAAATACAGTAGAAGAAGAATGGGTAGCTTTGAAGGATGAAGTAGAGAAGGCAGCAGAGGATCAAGTAGATAAAAAGACGAGGGCTAGTAGAAATCCTTGGGTGACACAAGGAATATTGAATTTAATTGATGAAAGGAGAAAATACAAAAATGCAGTAAATGAAGCAGGCAAAAAGGAATACAAACGTCTCAAAATTGAGATCGACAGGAAGTGCAAAACAGCTAAGCAGGGATGGCTAGAGGACAAATGGAAGGATGTAGAGGCTTCTCTCACTTGGGGTAAAATAGATACTGCCTACAGGAAAATTAAAGAGACCTTTGGAGGAAAGAGAACCACTTCTATGAATATCAAGAGCTCAGATGGAAACCCAGTTCTAAGCAAAGAAGTGAAAGCAGAAAGGTGGAAGGAGTATATAGAGGGTCTATACAAGGGCGATTTACTTGAGGGCAGTGTTATAGAAAGGGAAGAGGATGTAGATGAAGATGAAATGGGAGATATGATACTGCATGAAGAGTTTGATAGAGCACTGAAAGACCTAAGTCAAAACAAGTCCCCGGGAGTAGACAACATTCCATTACAACCACTGATAGCCTTGGGAGAGCCAGTCCTGACAAAACTCTACCATCTGGTGAGCACAATGTATGAGACAGGTGAAATACCCTCAGACTTCAAGAAGAATATAATAATTACAATCCTAAAGAAAGAAGGCGTTGATAGATGTGAAAATCACCGAACTATCAGTTTAATAAGTCACAGCTGCAAAATATTAACACGAATTCTTTACAGACGAATGGAAAAACTGGTAGAAGCCGACATCGGGAAAGATCAGTTTGGATTCCGTAGAAATATGGGAACACGTGAGGCAATACTGACCCTTCGACTTATCTTAGAAGCTAAATTAAGAAAAGGCAAACCTACGTTTCTAGCATTTGTAGACTTAGAGAAAGCTTTTGACAATGTTGACTGGAATACTCTCTTTCAAATTCTGAAGGTGGCAGGGATAAAATACAGGGAGCGAAAGGCTATTTACAATTTGTACAGAAACCAGATGGCAGTTATAAGAGTCGAGGGACATGAAAGGGAAGCAGAGGATAGGAAGGGAGTGAGACAGGGTTGTAGCCTCTCCCCGATGTTACTCAATCTGTATATCGAGCAAGCAGTAAAGGAAACAAAAGAAAAATTTGGAGTAGGTATTAAAATCCATGGAGAAGAAATAAAAACTTTGAGGTTCGCCGATGACATTGTAATTCTGTCAGAGACAACAAAGGACTTGGAAGAGCAGTTGAATGGAATGGACAGTGTCTTGAAAGGAGGATATAAGATGAACATCAACAAAAGCAAAACGAGGATAATGGAATGTAGTCGAATTAAGTCGGGTGATGTTGAGGGAATTAGATTAGGAAATGAGACGCTTAAAGTAGTAAAAGAGATTTGCTATTTGGGGAGCAAAATAACTGATGATGGTCGAAATAGAGAGGACATAAAATGTCGACTGGCAATGGCAAGGAAAGCGTTTCTGAAGAAGAGAAATTTGTTAACATCGAGTATAGATTTAAGTGTCAGGAATTCGTTTCTGAAAGTATTTGTATGGAGTGTAGCCATGTACGGAAGTGAAACATGAACGATAAATAGTTTGGACAAGAAGAGAATAGAAGCTTTCGAAATGGTCTAGATGGTCCACCAGTGGAATTCTTATCATGTGAGGAGGACCCACTGTCTGGAATGCTTGAAAGCAACATCTTGTGGCAACTCCAATGGCTGAAATAGAATACTGTGCCACTGTCTCTTTGATCAACAACATTTGTTTGAATGACACCTTGAACAAGAACTTGGAATTTCAGGTTTGAATCAACTGATAGAACAGTGCATTGACAATGAAGCTACCATACATATGTTGAAGAGTACATATGAAGGGAAAAAATTGACAATCAAGCAACCATACATATGAAGGAACAATAATAAGAGGCATGAAACATACTGAAATCCCACAGAAGCTCATTCAGCAAAATACTGGAATGACTGAAATCAAAACCTGTGGAATGTTCAAGTTACTGAGTACACCATTATTTTTTTATATCTTGCTGTCATACATTGGGCAAGGTGTTTACATACTCTGAACTTGACAAACTAAAATCCAAAGAACATATCTCAATTGACTCTCAATGATGAGAAGTGTGTACATCATCAAAATACGCAATTTTTTTTTAAGTGTGTGGACTACCACTGCAGATGACAGCCACCTTTCACCACTAACCTTTCTAGGTTTTCATCTTTTGGCCTGTGTTACTATCTTTGCAAAGATAATTAAAGCTTGACAGTCATCATTCCACCATGGGACTCTTGAGCATAGGGATCCTTCCTGACTACTTTGGAACTGACACTTCTGTAGCCTGATGGATCACTATAGTGATGTGATCCATCACGTTGTGGACACACTCTTCTTTCAACAATGACAAATTAACATACAGTGCCCTTCTGCCTCTGATTATTATCCATTTTCACGGCCTCCTTTTGAGTGGTGATGTGTTGGAAATGTTGCCCCTTTTGGAAAAACAGTGGGTTGAACTTCCTGCACTCTGAAAAAGTGTGACAATTTCCCAGTATTCAGAAAGCAGATCTTATTATGCAGGAGAAACTTCCTGACTGCACGATTCCTAGAGTATGGATATGCAGTCATATGATGAGCCCTTAAGTCTCCAGAAGAGAGGGCAGAGATGTTGATCAATGAAGTCTTCAAGAGCAGCTACATCAAGTGGATTAGATCTTCAAAAATATAAGACACAAATGTAATTTTAGATGGCATATACACTGATTAACCAGAACATTATGACCACTGACCTACTATCGATACAAACCTGTCCAGGTGGTAACAATCTCACCTGACAAGGAATGACTGCAAATCAGATACACACACAGTGCATGTAGTATCAGTGAGCATGCTGTCTGTGTGTAGATTGTGGAAGGCGTGCGATCTGTATGAGTTTAACTAAGGGCAGATTATAATGGCCCAGAGTGCTGTGGCAAGTTTCGTCAACATGTGGCAAAACCACGTCTAGACGTCATAGAGTTGGGTGGCTACCCCTCATTACAGATGTCAGACATCGTAGCCTGGGCAGACTGGTAAACGGGGCAGGCAGTGAACTGTCAAGGAACTAATGTCAGACTTAAATGCTGGACAGAATACAAATCCGTCTGAACACACAGTGCACCAAACACTCCTAACGATGGGCCTCTGCAGCCGACAACCAATGCATGTGCCAATTTTAACACCATGACATTGGCAACTATGAGTAAAATACGCACATTGCCACTGGCACTATACTTTGGCACTGTGGCAGTGCATTGCACAGTCTGATGAATCCTGATACCCTCTTCACCATGCCAATGGGAAAGTGTGAACTGACGTCTTCCAGGGGAACAGCTACTCGACACCTGTAGTGTGAGATGGAGACACGCTGGTGGCAGTTCCATTATGCTCTAGGGAACATTCGTGTGGGCATCCATGGGTCCAGTGGAGTTTGTGCAAGTCACAATTACAACTGAGGATTATCGTACACTGGCTGCAGATCACATACACCCCTTCATGACTATTATGTTTCCTGAAGGCAGTGGTATTTTTCAACAAGATAATATGCCATATCACAAGGCCAGGAATATGATGGAGTGATCTGAGGAAGATAGTGTATTCCTTCAATAGGACCTGGTATGGATCCCAAACACACTAGCTGCACTCATGAATGGGCTGCACTAGTGTCCTATATGCGGTCTTCTTTACAGATGAAGTTCTGCTGCACAATCTCGAAGATCCCTGTATCTGTTGACCCATGAGGCAGACAGCTTAGACCCTAGCCAGCAGGTCTTCATCCGTTTCTATGGGAGTTTTGATGTAACAACAGAGAAAAAAGTCCAGAGGTGTGAGATCAGGCGATTGTGCTAGCCACCGAACAGGGTCTCTCCTTCCAATCAAACGATGAAGGCACATGTTTTTCAGGTGTTCGCAGACACTAACTTTGAAGTGGGCTGGTGCACCGCTGTGCTGAAACCACATCCTTTTGCAGACAACATGATATACAGTATCCAAGAACTGTGGTGGTACATCTCGCAGGAACACCAGGTAACATGACAAGTCAAATGGGGAGGTAGCAAATAAGGTCCTATTAGCTAAGCTTGCATAATGCTCACAAACACATTGACAGAGAATCGTTGCTGGTGGCCACCACTGTGGATGGTGTGGAGGTTGTCGTCGCATCAGGCATCGTCATTTCGGCTGATGAAAACGCCATCACAGCTGAATGAAGTCTCATTCATGAACAATACAAACTGTCCGAACTTTGGCACTACAGCACTGCAGTGGATGGACCACTGACAAGAGTGAACATAGGGCTCAAAATCTGTTGTTTCCAGTGCTTGCACAAATTCTTTATGATAAGGATGTAATACTTATTCCACGAGTACTCTCCACACAGTATCCTTCGTAAGCATGTGTTTCACAGGCAAGATGACAGTTGCTTGTTGTTGAGCAGTCAGCCACACGATCCAACACCATCTCCTCAAAGTCTCATGTCTGAACATGTCTTTGGTGGTAATTTTGGCTGGTTCTCTGTGGTGTTCCTGTCTCTCATAAGTTGGTATCCACAGAGGTTAACTTCTTCCAGCAAGGGTGATGCTTTTTGTGAAAGCATTCTGTGACATTCGTGGTGTCTTACGGGCACTATGTCCTACCACACCATACATTAAATGCATGGCTGCCAACTCTCATGATGAGTAACGTTCTATCTGACTAAGTGTCATGTACACAGTGACACACCTCACCACAGACACATCACAAGCTGTCTGATGTGATTGACCGACTGACACCAGGGATAGTGGGGTGCGTGTGGCACAGGTTAATGCAACAGTGCATATATGCTGTTGTCACGATACATGTGCTATGACCTAAGCTGTGCACAATATGTCCATTTAGTGGTCAGGGGTGTACACTTATCATCCATTGTCTGTTCCAGTGTACAACAGACATCTGGCATCTTTGCAAGACTGCGGCAGAACAGCATGCACGGTTGCAATTCATGCATTGAGAGTGGCGGTCATCGCTTTGAACTATTACTACGAGCTATGTTGTTGTCATGCAGTGTACGGTGTGTATGTCCGTAACACAATAAATACACAATTTCCATCACTAGTTTCCTATCTCAATATACTTGAGTGTGGATCCGCTATCACCTGTTTTAATTTGACACAAAAGGTTTGAGACACCTTGTACAACACTGTTTGTGCATCTTTTGGTGGCCTGTTGTTTTTCTCACATCAACCTTCTAAGAATGTCTTTCTTGTCCACAGTATAGACGTCAGGTTTCTTGTGGTATACAAATAAAGGTGAAGGCCCTTGAGGATGTAGAAGTTACTGGAATCCCACTGGTATCTTCATCACCATTCAAAACAAATCCAAGCCAGCAATGCCCTTCGTACATGAATGCAACAAACCTAGTGAGTCTTATTGTACCTGTGTTAGACATTCATTTCTGATGTATGGTGAATTGGAGAAAATCTTTGTTTGGATTTTATTATGGCCGGTGGAAATAACACACTGTAACTTGTGGGTATCTGTAATTGTGCAAATCTGTGCTATACCATTGCTGAAGGAGAGATTCTGCTCATAATGCTTACTGTTAATTTTTGTAATGAAAGTGGCACATTGTAATGTTCTTGGAACACCATTCAAACTAGCGCCTGGGTGTCATTTGAGAGTTGTAGATGCACTGCAGACTGGCAGGGGAAGCAAGTCTCTCGATGGTACCAGTGATACCATCACAAGGTCCTTTGCCATGTGATGTGGCAAAGAAATACCACTCTGCACAGATGCTGAAATCAATCTGATGAAAAGATATATTTGCCCCCCCCCCCCCCTTTTTTGCGTTGCCTGTACTGGGCTGCAGCACCCTCTGAGAAGTAATAAATGTACTTGCGTTTTTTATGGAAATGGGATATCATGAAGTTAACCAAATGATGTTGGGAAGATGAACAGTTACCGTGTCATGTTTAAGGTTTCTGAAATGATAACAAATTTAATTTTATCAATTGCATAGGTTTCTGGATGCATATAATAAATAACAAATGCATGAATGGTGGCCTGTGGTGGCCTGTGCGGTGTTCCAGTGGATGGTCCTTGTCATGCAGGACAAAAGCATAATTATCTCAATAACCACATATAACAATGTATTCATTGCCAGCAAGTGTCTCTTTCAGATGTTTCTGAAATTTCACACTTGGTAACTATAACGAAGGCCAGTAGGGTTTTTTTTTAAATCTTCTGACAATGTTTTTCAATTAACCTTCCACAGAAGACTGACGTGCTTAAAGAGTTATTCAATTTGCAGATGCCCACATTCTGAATGTTATTTCCACCAGCACCATTTCTGTCATACAACACTCCTAGGTATTTCATGAAAGAATGTATGCGTAAGCAGTTCTGGCATGCTGACATAACACTTAGGCTGTGTTGTATTACAAATGATAATAACAACACAGTGTTGGATGTGTTGACAGCCGGCATCATGTGTCAACTCTTTCCTAAATAGTTTGTGGTTCCAAATTCATTTTCAATCCTTTGAATACTCCAACTTTTCAGAAGAAGGATCAATATTTGGATCTTCTCACTGTTTGTGGCATTAGTACTGAATTTCTCTTTCAATTGCATTATTATTTCTGATTCCACATTTGTTTGACCCTCTGCATTTTCTCATATTTACTCTGGAACTTTCTTGAACTTTTTCTGTGCATGTATTTTCTCTCTGTCTCTTCTTTTCCAACAGTGACATCTCAAGGAATGCCAGACTGCAATTTAATGCAACCATATCACTACAGACCCTTGTTTCGGTGTCAATCTTTTCCTACATGTATCACATACTTTGTGGTCTATAATTATGCCACTGATCATATCAACCATCCACATGTGCACTCTGCCTATTACAAATGCTTACTATTGGACCCTTCATATTGCTACCTTACTGTGTGTGGGTGTCAACCGATCTATTTAACAGGTAACATGTTTTTCAGTGCTTTATGTCATCCTATTGCAGTCTGCATTCAATTTGTATTGCTTTGTTATATTACTTAGCTATATATCTCCTAATCCAAACATCATTCCAACTTGATTTTTTACTATGTTGTCTAGTACAACATGAAGTAAAAAATATTTTTTTCTTAAATTCTGAAGGTGAGATATTTTTAGATATCCAACATCAAGGTCACTGACCTAATTAATTATGTACATCGTTTGCATATAGCGAAGACTGGCATCATTTGAACGCTTGTTCTTAGCTCTTTGCAAAATTGCCTGATTCACAGGTCTATGTCTATTACAACAGAGGTAAAAGCCATTTTTGTCAGCAGTGTTTGTTGAATTTTCTGCACATTTTTAGAAATTCAGGTGGCCATTATTTTTGCTGTACTTGTGCTACAATTCAAAACTTCGTGTTCTTCATTCTCTCCTCACGTGCAGTGAACACACAAAATTTGATAAAAATTGGAGACATTCAGGTTGAAAATTACACTTTCCTGTGTTGGTATGACATGGAATGACCCAAGGGAAAGCTGAGTTTCATATGAGTGATGTTTTCTAAACCTGTACTATTTTGTGGGCTGAAGATTTTCTGTCTCCAGGAAATTTATTAAATTCAAACTGAGAATATGTTTAAGAACTCTGCAGCAAACCATGTTAAGGATATTGATCTGTAATTTTGCAAGCCTGTTCTTTTACCCTTCTTAGGAGTCACCTGTGCTTTCTTCCAGCCACTTGTGACTTTGTGCTGGGTGACAGATTCACGATAAATGTAAGCTGGGCCAATACCATAGAACACCCTTTGTAACACTGAACTGGGATTCCATCTGTACCTGGTGACTTATTTGTTTCACAACCCAGGAATCCAGCCAATATTCTTCTCTCCAAATTCCTGAACATCCCATCACCACAAACAACAGCAATCACTTAAGAACACATGACTCATGAACATGTGTTCACCTGAACCAAACAACTGCTAGTTAAAGATTATCTTAACCCTCGAGCAAGCATACTGTCTTACATAACACGAACCTGGGCATGGAGCACTTTGCACACAGGTTAAGAATAGCTGTCTTTATGTTACCAATGTAAACACGTATGAAGAAAATTGTGGTTGTATCTTAGTTTATTTTATTTTTGTTTAATTAAACTAACGTTATATGAGCTAAATCACTTCAATTAAACACACAAAATAAACCATTCACTTTATCTCTGCTGCCACACACAAGTTTTACTCCACAGTAATGACCCACACAAATCATTAAACAGCACAGTTGCATGGGCTCTTGATTACCTCTTAGATAACTGCCTCATTGTGGAATTCAGCTGACAGCTCAGAATCTGTGTCTTTCTTCTTTTTTTTTTTTTGCATTGTAATTTTTTCCCACCTAGCTTGCTGTTTACTTTGTATTACTGCTGCTCACTTGAACATGTGACAACACAGCTTATTACTGTGTTAGCTGAAGCTATAATGAACGAATAGGTATCGGTCTCACAACTGTAAAACAATGGAACAGAGCAAAACAATGTTACTTGTGACTGGCGCATTTTATTCACAGGCGTGCCTGCTCAAGAGTTAAGAGTTTACCACTTTAACACTGAGGTGGGTGGGAGTGTGTGTTTCCATAAGTAGTTTAAGGACTGCTAAGGACAATTTATTCTCAATAACATGGAGGCAAATCGCAAAAAGAAAGTGAGACACATGATGACAGTCAACAATTCCACATTTTTAGAGTCAATGGAAGCGTCTGATTCCACCTGTCTATTTTGACCCGTGATGTAAAGGTGTTGTGGTGTGTGATGTCACGGCACGGTGATTTTGAGTTGGTTGTGTTTGTAGATGTCATCTTCTTGTGTCTCATGGTGCCCTCTGGAGGTGGTGGTGTGTGTGTGTGTGTGTGTGTGTGTGTGTGTGTGTGTGTGTGTGTGTGTCCATCTGTCTATTTTGACCCGTGATGTAAAGGTGTTGTGGTGTGTGATGTCACGGCACGGTGATTTTGAGTTGGTTGTGTTTGTAGATGTCATCTTCTTGTGTCTCATGGTGCCCTCTGGTGGTGGTGGTATTGTGTGTGTGTGTGTGTGTGTGTGTGAAGTCGGCAGTATTTGTAATTCCAAACATAAGGTTTGGAAATTATTTCAGTGGGTTATCAATTTTGTTTGTTTGGGCTTTTCGTTAGGTGTTATTAGTTTGTTGTTTGTAGTGTGGTTAAGACAATTAATTTGTGCATGTGTTGGGGGCGGGTGTTTCTGATGGCCGACCTAGTTTGCAGCGCTGGAATTTGTTTGTGGTAAGTAATTTCTTTTCCCTGTCTTCTCGAATTGTGTATTTATTGTGTACTCAATGTGTTTTAATTTCTGTAGGGAAGTTTGATTCATGGATTTTTTGAGGTTGTGGTTTTGGTTTTATTTTTTGTAGTTGTAAGTGTTGGTTTTTTGGTATCAATAGTTTTAGTTGACCTATATAGGTCACCGGAAATGACAGAATCCCATTTTTGTAGTTGTAGGTGTTGGTGTTTTAGTATCGTTATCTGGGGTAGACCTATGTAGCTCAAGGGAAATGTGCTATCCCAATTTTCATAGTTTTAGTTGTAGGTATTGGTGTTTTGGTATCGTTACCTGTGGTTGACCTATATAGGTCAAGGGAAGTGTCAGACTCTGGCAATTTTTTTTTCTTTTTTTTCCCCCTATTATATTTAGCTTGTCCTCAACCTAAAACCCCTAAGTTCCTGCGGTTGTCCCGTTAGTTTGATTGTATTTTTGGAGGGAGATGTTATTGTCTTATTTATAAGTATTTTCGTGTTGCCATGTGTATGTAGTGACGTCGTAGGCGCCAATTTCGAGATGCTTAGAATAGCCATTTCCACCATATTGATGATGTTATGGGTCAAAGCAGACGGGTGGAATTGGACACTTCTGTAATCCCCATTTTTAAATTCATTGATAGATATATATACATAACTGAATCACTACTAAATAACTACTCGGGAAACTACAGTGAGGTTCCTTTACATATTCCTGTGTTTGGACAGTAAATTGTTTCAAACCCTGAGTGTAGCTAAGAAACTTCCAGTTGTGGATTGCAGAGCAGCAACAATCACAAAAGAGGGCACTGATAGAAACTACCTATGCATAACACAAAAGGAGAAGTTGTCAGCGTATGGCAAGTAAGACCAATAGTCTCAATGCACAGGTTGGCTCTGTGAATGATTTTCTAAATCCATAAATAAAGTCCAGTGTCCTCCTGAGAGACGGGAAACAGTATCTTCTTGCAGATCCGAAAACTAAACAGACATAACCGAAGTCTAACAATTACAAACGTAAATTTTATGCAAGTGCAAGAATTAACTCCACCTGCATACTAGCAGTTGCCATTGGGGGACCTCAGAGATGTTTACTGGTTCCATATGCCTCCTGATCTTGCTATTGTGGCAGCCTGGGAGTCGACTCATCAAATACGAGCAGAAGTTAAATGCAAACAAGATGCACGTTTCTGGGAAAAAAGATCTAATGCATAGTCAGAGGCAATTTTCAGCTTTAGAGTAGTGATTTGAAGGGTTGGCTGCCCAAACCTCATTATTTGGTTGACTGTTGTTGAAAGTAGAGGCCCATTCAGGCCACTGGAAGAGGTATTTTGTTGTGGCTGTCGAGCTTGGTACTACGAACTGCTAGTAAGATACAGCCACTAGACAGGGTCCAAGACGTATGTGCAAACATAATACAGAAAAGGTGCAGCAGATTTTTCCAATGGACTACATATCAACCAATTTCTTTGCATTGATACTTGCTCATCCTGTAACTACTCAACTTATGGGTGGGCTAGTCTCACTCCCTTGGGATGTGAATGATTTAACATCAGCAGTTGGGTACTAATAACTTTTTCAGACAAGGAATATATTACATCCATTATCTGCTTTCTTAAATCGTTCCTCAGATATTGCTTCTATCAAGAATGATGAATTTTATGTATGGGTCTAACAATGGACTGGTAAAACAATGATTCTCTTTGCAGCACTCAGGATCTTATGGATATAACAAACAACAAACTTCTGAAAGTATATTTAAAAAGAAAGATGATGAGACTTACCAAACAAAAGCGCTGGCAGGTCGATAGACACACAAACAAACACAAACATACACACAAAATCTAGCTTTCGCAACCAACGGTTGCCTCGTCAGGAAAGAGGGAAGGAGAAGGAAAGACAAAAGGATATGGGTTTTAAGGGAGAGGGTAAGGAGTCATTCCAATCCCGGGAGCGGAAAGACTTACCTTAGGGGGAAAAAAGGACAGGTATACAATCGCACACACACACACACATATCCATCCACACATACAAGACACAAGCAGACATTTGTAAAGGCAAAGAGTTTGAGCAGAGATGTCAGTCGGGACGGAAGTACAGAGGCAAAGATGATGTTGAAAGACAGGTGAGGTATGAGCGGCGGCAGATTGAAATTAGAAATTAGCGGAGATTGAGGCCTGGCGGATAGCGAGAAGAGAGGATATGCTGAAGGGCAAGTTCCCATCTCCGGAGTTCTGACAGGTTGGTGTTAGTGGGAAGTATCCAGATAACCCGGACGGTGTAACACTGTGCCAAGATGTGCTGGCTGTGCACCAAGGCATGTTTAGCCACAGGGTGATCCTCATTACCAACAAACACTGTCTGCCTGTCCATTCGCATGAATGGAGATGGGAACTTGCCCTTCAGCATATCCTCTCTTCTCGCTATCCGCCAGGCCTCAATCTCCGCTAATTTCTAATTTCAATCTGCCGCCGCTCATACCTCACCTGTCTTTCAACATCATCTTTGCCTCTGTACTTCCGTCCCGACTGACATCTCTGCTCAAACTCTTTGCCTTTACAAATGTCTGCTTGTGTCTTGTATGTGTGGATGGATATGTGTGTGTGTGCGCGATTGTATACCTGTCCTTTTTTCCCCCTAAGGTAAGTCTTTCCGCTCCCGGGATTGGAATGACTCCTTACCCTCTCCCTTAAAACCCATATCCTTTTGTCTTTCCTTCTCCTTCCCTCTTTCCTGACGAGGCAACCGTTGGTTGCGAAAGCTAGATTTTGTGTGTATGTTTGTGTTTGTTTGTGTGTCTATCGACCTGCCAGCGCTTTTGTTTGGTAAGTCTCATCATCTTTCTTTTTAAATATATTTTTCCCACGTGGAATGTTTCCCTCTATTATATTCATATCATTAATTTAAACTTCTGAAAGTAGTAGAGAGCAATAAAAACTAATACATTCTCCTATAATTTAATCCTCTGCAAAGTCCCAAAGAGTCTCACTACCAAATTTACAATACCACAACAGAGTTTGCAGACAATATCCACAAATGGAAGTTAAAGATGAACTAAAATGGGTATAAAATGTCGTAAGAGATTGCAAAGAGACAAATAAATGTCACTCTCTGAATCAAAAGGGAGCACTGGACATAAGGAAATGAATGAAATCCTGACAAAAGGATTAAGCATAACCCAGAATGTCAAGTTTTAACCTTACAATCACAGCATTATAAGCAGTTTCTAATTTAAGTGTACTGCCTTACCTTTGTCCAAATGTTTAGGACAGAAGTGTTCAACAGTTTTGGTAGTGGCATCCCAATTTCATAATTTACCCATTTCCTCCATTAAATTAAAATACTAGAACTGTAAGATAAGTCTCTCCCTTGTATACATTCAAAATGCAAAATCTGCTTTAAGTTGTCCTCCAGTGCTTTGATAAACGACTTTGCTATAAAACAATTTTCCTGCAACTTGTTTTAAAAATTGTGTGACCTAGCATATTGTATTATAATGACAAATCCAATATCACTGTGAAATGACTCCTCAAAGAACAAAGTTTATCAAGTTTTCACGCCTGCCAGATGACAACGAAACAGTCTAAACTAATAGCAGAAAAATACAGCTTTGCAGGAGCCTTGGTGGCACCCATAAAAGTGTTTATCGGTACCTATACTGTTCAGAAAACAAACCAGTCACTGTAAATAAGACTGGAAACCATAGGCTACAATTTTAGCTTTCTGAAACTTGTTGAGTGAACTCAAGGACAGCTAGTTTTCGGTCAAAGTAAAAAAGTGTGATCACTTCCCAACACCTAATTCTGTCACAAATTTATTCATGGAAAAAGAAAGACAACAACATTAGCAGTAGAAGGAATAAAATTTTTGGAAAATTGTAGATGGTATTATTCTGACACAAAATGCTTACAGAGTATTAGTGTACAATAATTTGTGTCCTTATGCTGAGGAAAGCAATTCATTGGCATTGGGTATGCAATTTACTACTGACATGTTCTTAATCTATGCCAAAAAAAATTCATTTGGTCTAAGACAAACCAATTGAGACTTATACTGTGAACATGTTTAGTCAGTGACTGTCCCCATCACAGAGGGGCCCACTGGTTAAATTTTATTTCTGATAGTGGCAGCATACTGAGCTTATTTTGGCAAGGACTAATCAATGCAGGGAATTACATGAAATTCATAGTAATGCAAACGTTTTGTTATGAAATGTTCACTTTACAAGGATAATTAATTTACTGAGTGTGAGGTTACATACAAAAATCCATCAACAATAGAGCAGGAACAGCATTAATTACTTCATGGTTAGTCTTTCCCAACATCAGCACACTATGCTGCTGCTGCTGCTATGAGTAAAATTTTACATATTCATTTGAGCCCTCACATACTGCATTCACTCCTTGCACAACTCAAAACAATGCCATTTCTGGCAAGAGTGTGGATGGTATTCACCGCATTTGCAGCCTGGTAAAGTGCAATATCATGTCTGTAGTTAGCTGTTTGTCAGTTACCACAGAGCTTAAATTTCAGGAAAAAACTAACCATAGTGTATGGAAACAGATACATTTGTTGTATTCTAATACAAAACAACAAATAGCAACATGAGCATTATATATATGTTGTGATCTTTTCAGACACTGTACAAAATATGAAAGCAAATACAAATAATAACTTTGGCTCATAATACAACAGTTGTTTCATGCCGGAAACAATACAGCCATAGGAGTGCAATAGCAAAAATATAAACAAAGACCTAATTCATTATTGCAAATTTATTTGTTCGTAATTACTATGTCATTCTCCAGGCACAGGGTTCACATTATATAAATGTACCTACTGACACCTGAAAATACCTGAAATATCAAATTAGCTCTGCGGTACTTCTATTACTTCAGTCCCATCCCTCTCATTTAGCTTGTACACATTTTTTAAGTTAATCACCGTCTAAAACACACATGCCTTGAAAGATTTCAAGACACTGTTCATACAAATTATTCCTTATCCATTGCATGCTGAATTGACTCACCAAGAATTCTGTAACAGTGCTCGCAGTTGAACCCAGTTCCTGCATCACTTCATGCCTTCTGTTTGCACCTAGCCTTAAGGATCTTGAGTTAACTTCTTCTGGCATAACTGTCAGAATTTCCAGCAATGGCCATACATTCCCTTGGCTAAATTTATTTATCAAATCCACCACAGGTTTCTGCCATGAGGGCATCTGAAGTGCCAGATCCGCAAGAGCAAGACAAAGCTGAAAGTAAAGTTACAAAACTAGAGCATTATCGATGGATAATCCCAACATTGCAATTCTAGGGCTCTAAACTGGGCATGTAGTAAATACCTTACCTGGGTAACAATGACGGTATTGGTTGCGTCAGTAACCTGACTTATGTGTTCCATGAGCGAGTCACGCAAGGAGTTGTGCGCTTCTGACGGAAGCTCATGAAATGACATTTGAATTTTTGTTCGCATTGTTTGAGCAGCAAAATAGCAAGATTCTAAATCCCGCTTTTGCTGCAGCATTTCATCAGCTATCTTCCAAGCATAAACCTGAAAGGCAACTCTTAAATGAATGCATAAACATGATGGTCGTATCAAACGCTACCACAGTTAGCATGCAGGTAGCATTACCTAAACATCACGCCACCTAAACCATACCAGGAAAATATTCAGTTTATGTCAAAATAATAGTACTTACAGAACTCTGCAATGTTCCAAGCCATGATGATGCTTTTTCTTTCTCTGTTGGATCTGGATTATGGTACAGTGTAAAAACCGCTTGGTACACTGTATCTAACGACGGGAGAACTTCCATTACAAATTTTTTAGGATAAAACTTTAAACTTTGGCACCTCGAATAGTTAAACTTCAATTCTTCTCAGACGGTTTTCTCCCGGAAGAATTTAATAGTTTACTATAAACACGGGGTGACATGCTCACTTGTTACTACGACAAATAAGATGGCGCTGGTCAAAGCATTTAGTCCTGGCTTGCAGATTTAAGGGCTGTCAATTGTTAAAATGAATACTTTTCTTTGACCACACAAATGTGTTAAATTTATTACTACTCTTCTAATAATTATAATGGATGTTGATGGTTTGCCGATTATTGGGCCTGGAGTGGATTACACCCAGGTAAAAGCCTCTTAACCAAGTACAAGTCTAATCAGTCATTTGCCCAACACGAAATTATAAACGGTGTATTTTACGAGTTTGTCGGTCCATAAGGTCTTGTGTTGTACGATTTCAGTCCATAAGAATGCAAAAATAACCGTATACTTGCAATGTTATCAATACAGTGTCACTCGTTTTGGGGCATCTCCCACCCATCGTTAGAAACGAAAGTTTTCCACCGTTACTGCTATTTGCCTATTTGAACTCTTAAACATTGTGGAAGTCGAGTTTACATACTTGTTTACATGGCGTGATAAAAGGGTCTGCGCAACGTCAAACAGCACATCGCCCGACTAGTAAATGTAGGATACATTGTTTGATATTACAGTAACCGATTTTATAAACCAGTGTCATAGCTCTGTGGGAAATTGATTTCTCTGTCCAAGAATTGAATACGAAGGAAGAGAATTTGGAGACGAGCCCAGTGAGATTACAAATAGAAAAGCGTTTGTTTACTCTATTTACATGTGGAACTGGAACGAATCACTTTTCAACTTTTTCATGTAGCTACGGTGTTTCCTCAGAGCGTGCCTGCAGGGTATTCATATGTTACGTGTTTGGCATGGGGATTAATATTTTTTAGTGCATAGAGAGAGAGAGAGAGAGAGAGTGTAGAAATCAGCCTTTGTGTGCTCTTTCAACACTAAAAAAAAAGTTTCGGTACTTTAGACAGCAAGTTGATGTCATCTTGGCTAGTACATGTGAAAGTTTTGTGTGTGGATTTGAATTACATTCCTACACCAGTGCAGGTACCAGATAAACTGCCACAATGGTGTCCAACTTAAGAGCCATTATGGTCATTCATTCATAGTCTTTCTTTCGCTGTCATATACCGTAGAACCCATCGTGTGGAGAACCTTCAAGGATGTGGAACAAGATGAATAAATTGATTGAGGGCAAGCTGGCAGAAATTCATTCCGTTTATGAACAGTAATTTATGATTAATCTAACTGATCTTAGAACAAATTTGACATAACTAGCAGTAGAGCAACCACTAGAGTAAGAAATTAAAGAAAAAAAAACTGCCACCTCCTGTGTTATGCAAACTAGTTGCTGTCTACCAGTGAGCTTCTAAAGTACTTGTGCCATAAAGGTTTTTGGAGATGGGGGAATGAGAATTTTATACTGTCTTTTTCACTACAATCTCATGTAATTGTAGATTTTCTCAATGTTTACCTTTCCTTTAATTTTCAGTTTTCCAAATGCACCTCGTGTAATATTCCTTCATCTCATACAATTCTTATAACCATATAGAACATTTCAAACACTGTCATCCTTTGTCTATCATTTTTCCATATTTCATTTACATCCAGTGTATTGGTCAGCATGCAGTTTCTAATGTGTCCTTTATAATACTGGCTTAAGGACGGATTTTAAAGTTTTCACTTGAAGTTACAATTTTTTCCAGTTGTTCTGGTTGTGGGAGTCGACCTACATCACAGGAATGTCCACTTCATCTTCAAATACTTTGATTTATAATTACAAGCTCTGCCTGATACTTGGCATCCTGTTAATGTAATTCTTCCATTTTTGCTTATTATTGGCAGAGCATTTCAATACAGCTTTATATTCAGTGTTTTGCCAAGATCTTTGCTGCTCTGTCTGTCAAACATTAAGTCTTTCAGTGTACTTCTGCTATAATTTGTAATTATAACAAGTTTGTTGTTTGAATGTCCCTTTGCTATAATCTATTAGCTATATTGTACTTATTCTTAAGACACATTTGACAGCATAAGTGACAAGATTTATATACTTGTTCAAAGACAGTGTCAGTGAGAACAAGTTTTTTATCTCTCTGGAAATTTCTCTGTAAAACACTGCCTTTTTCATCTATTTTACTTTAATGACATTCTTGTAAAATTGTTGACCATCTGCAAACAATTTTTTTTGTAACTAACTTCAGTCTATACCAGACAGACTTATTGATATTCATTCCAAGTTTTCAGTATTTCATTCAGGTTGAAAAAGATTGGGGACACCTTGCACCCGTAGCATAAGCCACTGGTAGGTCTTGCCCCATTTAAAAATACTAAGGTTTATTTTAATTTTAACATTAGTCTTAGGATTTTTATCCAAAATAAATCTTGTTCATATGTGCACCCCTGCCCCTCCCTTTTTGTGTGGTGATATTATGTTTTGCCTAGCTCTATTTACTGTTGGACGATTTTGTTCTCTGGCTTGCTTCTTCATTTTATTAACAGCTGCTCCAAATCTTCATGTCTTGCAAGCAGCAATTTTGACACACTATATTCTCAGCCTCTCTCTTCCATTTAACCTGCCAGTTTGAATGAATGAGTCAAGTAGCAGAAGTTATGACTTATCACATGCTCATATTCGTTTCTGTGAAAGGGTGTTGTGATTCTTTCTTTTTTTTTTTCCTTTTTCATTCTGTGTGTTAATTGGATGCCAGTCATTCAGGTCAGAAATTTATTATTAACTTTGCTTCCTTTGAAACCAAACTAAACCACGAAATAAATCCATGGATCCTGTGGAGAGTGGTCTCTGGGGTGTGGAAAAAAGTCAAAGATGTTTATTTATTCAAGTGAAATATAACAAAATGACTTTGTTACAAAAGACTACAGTATTACACTGTTTATTCTAATTACTACTCTAATATAGTGCTAATTCTAACTATAAAATAACCTGAAACATCAAATTTTAGTTTCTGTGATGATGGTCTTCTGTTGCATAGGAATTGCTTAACAGATTTTTTAAAATTGAGTGTTAAAACTCCATCTCATCGCCTAATAACATTTAATGTGCTCAAGCAGATTGTTAAATAAATCTGAACCCCTTACCTGATTCCTTTCCTGCTGGTAAACCCTTAAATGCTTAGTAGATCTGTTTATAGTCCTAGCTTGTCACTGTTGTTTAAGAAAACAGAAATATTGATGATAACAAAAGGCAAGGCATTAATGAATGTGTATTTTGTGAAGTAACTGTCAAAATACCAAGGGTGGTTTTTTTTTTTAAAAAATCAAGGCTACTACAAAAATAACTGAACTATAGTGCTTCATTGATTCTAAGCAGTGGATTTTCCAAATTATGTCGTGTGATCTATCTGTAGTTTCTAATACTTCACACTTTCTATTCTTGTATTTTAATGTTTTAGAAATTCTATGAGCTACTTTGAATATTGCAAATAATAAGATGTAAAGACAAATTAATGAAATACTGTTTATATTCATCACATGTCTTAGATCAATATGGAGATAGTGCTTTTCTGGGAACTTTTTAAGGTATTTAAGCAATGCAATAAAATCTAAATTGTATACAGACAACTAACTGTGAACATCTGTGAATAAAAAATTTCCAGTTTTCTTGTTGGATCAATCACCACTGAGGAAGAACTGGAGTTTTAAAAACTTCTGTCATTGTTTGAGGAACTCCTTGAAATTAGAGTTCTTACTCTGTTCTGACATTTTCAAGAATATTTTATAATAATTAACTTACTTATCCAGGTTTTTAGGCTGTGGTCTGGTGTAGAACAAAACTTCTGTATGATGCTGATACAAACATTGTTCTCAAACGCAACATGAAATGTATGAGTGACAGTTAATAATAATAATAATAATAATAATAATAATAATAATAATAATAATATAGTTTATAGACTATTCGTCTGAATACATGAACAGTTCCTGAGATTACTTTTCAGTTTACTTAAAAATTCTCGCTATTTATTTTTCCTGACCATGTTCTCTTTAAAAATGAAGACATGCAGAAAAAGACAGTTATTTAATATTCAGCAGGATATTATTTTAACATTATGATAATTTATTATGCAAGAAAGAAAGGTTCTCTTCAGAGGTTAAGAAAGGTTAGTGATGGGTAGGTTTCTTAATGTAAGTTTTCAAGTCACTGTACTGGAAGAGTTAAAGCATATAGTTTACATCTGTCTGCAATAGTCTGCCAGTTCATTTTCTTTAGCATCTCTGCGAAACTCTCCCACTTGTAAGACTAACCTGTGGTCATTCGTGCTGTCCTTCTCTGTATACATTCAATATCTCTCTATTAGTCCTATTTGGTAAGGGACCTACACACTTCAGCAGTATTCTAGATTGGTTCACACGAGTGACTTGTAAGCAATATCCTTTGTGGACTGATTGCACTTCCCCAGTTTTCTACCAATAAACCGAAGTCTAACCCCCTCTCTATCCATCACTGAGTCTATGTGATCATTCCGTTTCCTATCCCTACAAATCGTTATACCCAAGTATTTGTGTGAGTTGGCCAATTCCACCTGTGACTCATTGATTTTATAGTTGTAGGATACTACTATTTTTCATTTTGTGAATTGAACAATTTTTCATT
Organism: Schistocerca cancellata; assembly: GCF_023864275.1. NCBI lineage: Eukaryota > Metazoa > Arthropoda > Insecta > Orthoptera > Acrididae > Schistocerca > Schistocerca cancellata. Next base: position 198,394,305 of record NC_064632.1, read on the forward strand.
TCTGAACATTTAAAGCAAGTTGCCATTCTTTGCACCACTTTGAAACATTATCAAGATTTGACTGAATATTTATGCAGCTTTCTTCAGACTTCATTATAGATAACTGTATCATCTGCAAAAAGTCAGAGGTTACTATTCACATTATCCACAAGTTCATTAATGTACAACATGAACAACAAGGGTTCCAACACACTTCCATGGGCACACCTGAAAGTACTTCTACATCTGACAGTGACTCTTCATCCAAGATAACATGCTGCATCTTCTTCTGCGGCTCTGCAACTCATGATGAGTCTTGGCCTCTTCAATTATTGCCTTCAGCTTATCCTGGTTCCTTGCTAGCATTTTCCAACTCCAGTAGCCCATCTTCCAAAAAGGTCTTCTATGACTCTGCCCTCCCATCTAGTTTTCGGTCAACCACATTCCCTCTGCCCACCTGGCTTTCTTTGTAAAATATTTTTTGGTATTTGTGTATCATTCATCTGTGTCACATGTCCAGCCCACCTCAGCCTAGATGACTTCAAAATTCTTCTTTTCTCATCACCTTCTCCAAGGCGGCGAGGAGTAGGAGACATGCCAATGCATCACTTTACTATATCCCATTTTTAATTTCCAGCCTATTGGACAACTTTCCTCAAGTAGTTTTTTTTTAAATGCCCAATTCTCCTAGAGCTTGATATATTTGCTGTTGTTCTATACTATTGTACCCTGCTTTAAAATCAATGGAAAGATGATACGCTCCAAGCCCATATTCCTTGTTTTTCCTAGAATTTGTCTGGTTGATAGTTGACTTACTGGGTATAAATCCATACTGGTACAGCCCTGTTTCCCTCTGTATTATTGGATGGAGTTGATCATACAGTATGTTAGAGAGGATTTTATATCCCAGATTAAGCAGTGTGGTCCTTCTGTAGTTACCACATTCATCTGGTGTCCTTACTAATATAAAGGGCATATAATTCCCTCTTTCCATATTTGAGGCATTTTCTCTACTTCCCACATTAGATTAGCCAGTTTCAGGATGTTCCTTTCCAATTTAGAGCCTCCTTGATTGAGAAGTTCTGCTGGAATGCCATTCATTCCTGCTGCCTTGTTGTTATTTAGTTTCCTCATTGCAGTTCTCGCCTCTTCTAAATTCAGTGGGTTCACACTGTTATCTGGGTTTTCTTGCTCCTGTATTTTTGTTGGGTTCCTTGATACAACTGGTCTTGGATTAAGGAGTTTATCAAAGCAGCAACACCTCTATAATTTAGCTCTCTCATCTTTTATTAAACTTGTTCTGCTCCTGAAAGGTTTCTGTGCCTTATTCATTTCTGTATAAAATTTCCTTGCCTCATTTCCACTTCTCAGAAGTTCCATTCCTTCAAAATTTGCCTACACGCACTCCCTCTCCTTCCTTTGATAGGACCTTTTTCCAATTACCTGTTTTTCATTATATTCTTCCCTTATCCTTCGGATACAATGTGGTAATAATGTCCTTCTGTATGCTTTTTTTTTCCAAATTTGGTATTGAACCACGAGATTCTTGTTTGCTGCACACTGTTCCCAAGTATCTTATTTGCTGCTATCTGCACTGTCTTTTTTTATAATTCTCCATGGCTCATCAATGTTGTTACATTCTCCAGTGTTTTCAAAGACCTGAATTAATCTCTCCTAGTATTGTTCCCTTCCTTCCTTGAATTCTAAAGCTGTGATGTGATATTTCTGTGTCCTGGGCCGAGTTCCTTTCACTGCATTAAATATTCTTGCCCCTCACCCATGCTCAAACTAGGAAGTCATCTGTGTTTATATTTGGACCTCTTTAACTCCTTATATCCTTGCATCAATTAGTATGTGGTCACTCTGATTTTTTGTATTTCCATCTGGTGCTGTCCATGTTCCCTGATGTATTTCCTTGTGTGAGAACAATGTGGAGCCTACCACCATGTTTCTGGATGTTGCAAATAGCATCAATTGTGTCCCATTGTCATTGCTTATGGCATGTTTACTGTACATAGCTCCATTTGGTCTACAGATTTGTTCTCTTCCCACCTGGGAATTTAGGTCTCCATCTGGGGTTTTATATCATTCCCTGGGCATTCATCATAATATCTTTCCAGAGATTTGTAGAGAGCTTCTTTCTCATAATCCTCTGATTATTCAGTTGGTGTATGAGCTTTAATTGTGGAGGAATTGAAGAATTTCCCTTCTATCCTAAGTTTTGATAGTCTTGGGTTTATGGGGTTGAATCCTATTACCAAGTGATTTAGTTGGTGATGCAACACCAATCCTGTCTTGAACTCATGGTTCCTTTCACTACAGCTATAAAATATGTTTGCTTCTTTCTTATCTCGGATTCCACTCCCAGTCCATCTTAATTTTTTTAATGCTATGATGCCCTATTTCAGGTTCATTATTTGTTCTAGCATCACTTTCAGGGCTCCTGGGCAGTATAGTGATCTCACTTTCCAAGTACCGATAAATAAATCCGATTTATGATTTATATTGCTTTTCTTTCTTTTCTTATTTTTCTTGTCTCCATCATTTGGTTACCCTTCCTCCACAACCGTGTCCATGCCACGTCCATCATCCTTTATCCATGCGGCTTTTCTTTGTTGAAGTTTCGTAACAGGTATATTCTGCAGAGTGGCTGTCAACCCTACATCAAACCTCTACCAGTAGACATGTAATTTTTATTCAGGATATTTTCCTTTAGCCTTTGGAGACCCAGTTTCCAGCCACAAGGCTGTGGTTTGCTAGTTCTGTTCTGTCCTGTTATTTCCCCAGTGTCCACCATATTAGTGAACATTGCCTGGCTTGCCACTTGGGAAGCTGCCCAATAGGAGACTAGCAACTCCACATGGGCATGGTGCATCCCCCCTACCAAAAAGTCTTCAGTCCAGTCACAAATTTCACTTGATACCCCATGATTGTATTTTTAACAATAAGTACAAGTGTCGCACTGATTCAAATGCTTTTCAGAAGTCAAGAAATACTGCATCTACCTGACTGTCTTGATCCAAAGCTTTCAGTATTTCGTGTGAGGAAAATGTGAGTTGGGTTTCATATGATCAGTGTTTTTAGAATTTGTGCTGGTTGGCAATGAGGAGGTAATTATTTTCAAGTATCTCATTATGTTTGAGCTCAGAATATGTTATAAGATTCTACAACAAATCAATGTCAAGAATATTGGACAGTAGTTTTGTGGGTCACTTCTAGTAACCTTCTTTTAGATGGGTGTGACATGTGCTTTCTTCCAACTACTGTTTCAGTATAGAATTTAATAGGGATTCCATCAGGCTCTGAAGCTTTGTTTAACTGTCGGTTGAAGAACAAAGTGATAGTATCATGTAAAACAGAGATCTACAGACAGAAGTTATTTAATATTGGCTCCTGTTATGACTGCACACGAGACTGGATTCCTCCAAATTTACATTTGTTTAGGGGCCTGAAGATGGTGGAATGGAACATCGAAACTGGTAGCGTAAATAAATTAAATGCCAAATGGACATGTTAATTTTCATTTATTTAGAGAAGTGTTTTTGCCTATCTGTACAGTCCAAATAACCTACTGAAATTATATACTATGTTGCTTCAGTGTATCATGAACACAACTGTCCTCACATACTCCTTGTGCTATGTTTGGCTCTGTCTCTTCTCTAACTGAAATATAGTCTTTGAAAACAATGTACTATGTTCTGTCTGCTAAGAAATCATCTATTTGGATGAATTAATTCTTGTATAGGGGAAGGACCAAGCAGATTTTGGAAGTTTATTAAATATATTTAAACATGTTATTTTGTGTTAGTTCCATTCTTTACCAGTGTGTGTCTTAGTCCATTGAGGACCAGTTTGCCTCTGGTGTTGGGATGGTGTATATTCCCTCTGATCTCATGTATCTTAAACTGTTATTGATATAAAGTAATTCTGCAGAGGTATGTAGATTTGCAACATTTAGCATCTTCAGCTTGGTAAAAAGGGGACAGCATTGTTCCTTAGGATTCAGTTTTCTCATTATTCTGATTACTTTCTTTCTTTCGTCTTCTTCTTCTTCTTCGAATGTTCCAAACTTCAATGACACAACAAGAATGTCCCTATTTTAGTATGCTGAACGAGATACGTGCCTAGAAAAGACTAGAGAATGTCATCTTCAGACACTCGTAAGTGACTGTGTCTGTCTATTCCCAAATTAGACAGCATACCAAAGCTATTCTGTTGCAGACATGACTAATATGCTCCTCCCCATCTAAATTAAAATCAGTGTGAAAGCCAAAAGATTTAACTGATTTGTTTTTTTAGATCTTTAGTTAATCCTGGGATTAGTTTCTATGTTTTATCAGGATAATAAAGGAGTTCATTAGATGGAAACCAATTAATTTTTCTTGAATTTGTAGATGCAATTCCACAGTATTGTGGTGTATATTGACCATTGTCATTGTCTGCATAACATGTTACTGATTAGCTCCTACATTAGATGATACATCAGAAATTGCAACAATGAAAAGAATTGGACCAAGGCCTGAGCCCAGTGACACACCAGTCCGAACTTCCTTGTTCGAAGAGCATGTGTTTTTAATTGAGGTGTCTCCTGCTGCTTAAAAAGGACTTGATTACAGCTAAAGATGTTTGTACATAAGAGACTCAAAAACTTGGTAGAAAACTGAATGATAGATAATAGGCAGCAGTTTTGGAGCAGATTTATTATGTCCTCCTTTTGCTAGATTGGTATAATTGTAGCAGCATTTAGTGCTTTAAGAAAAACTCCATATTCTAAACAATTATCAAAAATGAAAATAACTGATTGGCAGATAAGTAGTATTGCTTTTTCAATTACATAGTTTGAGGTCCAATAAAAGTCCATACTTCTGGAGTTAGGAAACTTTGACACAGATTTTGTGATATCAGATTTGCAGTCAATGAATATACTTCAGCTTATGCTTAGCAGAGTACAAAGCTAAGCTGCAGTATAGGTTCCCTTTAAATCAAGAGACAAGGCACCAATCTGGGAACCTCTCTCACACCATTTAAATATTGTAATGGAATGTAGTGATGTGAGTTAACAGTATTTTGTTTCAAGTGCCCACATTAGTTCTTACAGAGATATTCCCTCTTCATAACTGATAGTATGCACAAGTACAAAGGAAAGTTCTTGACACTGCAAACAAACTGTTATTAGTGACAGCTGCTTATCTTTTCTTGACTCATTTCAAGATGAATACAACAGTGGTTACTTTTGAAAAGCCAGCCTATAACTAATTCCCTGTTAGTCCATGCTCACACTTCACTGCATTTTGTGTCTGATGGCCTCACAATAAAGAGAATATTAATCCATAATCTTTCTCTTGCTTCTGTTCCTGTCTGTATGACTTGCACACTCTGCCAGTTCCATGTCCCAACAACTTCTGACAGCCTGTTGCTAGATGATCCTAGATCTGTTGCATATTTTATAATCCAACAATGAATCCACCAGGAGCAGTGGAGAATTAAAATGTCAAGCTATTAGTTTTTAACTACCACGTTTCACAGTAAAGGCCATGAATTTACAAGCCACATGTTGTACAATGCCTGGTTTTCAATCTCGATGAATTCTGTGATCAAAAGAGTACTGAGAAAGAGGTTTGTGATAAAAAATAAACACAAACAATGCAAGTCATGAGGATGCTGCAAAGCTTTTTTGAATGTAAAGGTTATTGGAACCCAAAGTAGAAAGTAGCAAAATTTTTGATATCACATTAGTCAATTGATGTAGATCGGAGGTGGCTCCAAGGAGAGGCTATACGGCTGCAGCCCCCAACCCGGATGATGATGATGATGATGATGATCCATCAACATCTTTTCTACATATCCTTCACATACTCGAAAATTTTCTCCCTATTGCAGTACTTAAGTGTACTAGATTTTTGTACTTTATTAGAAAAAGTATATTTGTTGATACAAGTGTTGACTGTTTTTCTACATAATCACCATGCCATTCAGTAGATGTGGTGAGGCATGGCACAAGCTTATTTACACCCTCCGCGAATAACTGTCCCGCCAGCTCCTTCCCTCACTTCAAAACCTCTTTCTGCAACTGCTTGTAGGTTGAAAATTTAATTCCACTCGTGTGCCTTCAGGGATGTTGAAAGATGATAATCTGAAGGTGCCAAGTTGGGGGAATGTGGCGGGTGGGTAGAAACTTCCCAACCAAACGAGTTCAAGAGCACCTAGGTGGCTAAGGCTGTGTGAATATGAGCATAATCATGCAACAAGCACACTCCTCTTGTCAACATTCCCCTCCTTTTATTTTGAATGCTCCTTTGCAGTTTTTTAGGGTCTCACAATATTGTTGTTCATTGATGGTCTCCCCCTAAGGCAGAAATTCTGTGAGTGCCCCATATAATAGAGTTCTGGTGACTTGTGGAAACATCACAGAAATTTCATCCACCATCAATCAGCTGTCATCATGTACAGTTCCCTCGATTTTTTGCACCTACTCCTCAGTCAAAATGGAAGATCTTCTAGTCCTCTGTTCATCGTGAACATTTGTTCTGCTCCCACTAAACTTCCTACACCACATAAGCACACTCATTATGTTCATAACACCTTCACTGTAAACCGTTTTGATTTGCAAAAAAAACTTCCGTAGATGTTATTCCTTCCACAAGTAGGACACACACCACAGCTTGTGGCTCACACTTTGTGGGATTTCTTGCCATCATCTTGCACATAACTGGAAAACTGCAATATGAGTTTACATATTACCACTTTCCTAGTAAGCTTTCTTTGGTTGGGGGATCCCCCTGTACCACTCAATGTTGCCAACACTCAAAAAACAAAAAAGCCATAGCCCATTATGGTCACAGTGCACTAAATTTCTGAAGATTCCTCATAATAGATTAAGAAAAAACCCTTTGTTTACTCTACAGAATTTGGAGATGGCAAAGTGACACAAAATTTATGGGAGCTCAGCAACCCCTTCCTTCTGACTGAAATCCTGGATTCGACTCTGACTATGATATAGATTAATAATTCGATGTATCTATCAACTAGATTCAGACACATTAGTCATGAAGTCATTCAAAGATAGCTTGAACACGGTAGCACAGTAGTGCCTCAAGCATATAGTAGCAGAAGTGAGTGACTAATTTGCCAAGTATTGACTGCACACACATTACGGGCAGTAAGGACAGTCAGTCAGTTGAAGTCATTTGTAACACATTGTCTGAAAACTTCCTCAAACAAACTAGTCTGACAATCCACATGCAAAAGAAGTACTTTCATCTCCTAGCTGGAGACAGACTTGATCCTTTAAAGTGTTGCCAGAGACATGAGGATTTATGAACATTATTCATTTGTTTATTTATCCAGTGGTCATCTCAAACTGAAACAGGATTTATCGTCATAATGCAATGAAAATGTTGTTGTTGTTGTTGTGGTTGTTGTTGTGGTGGTGGTGGTGGTGGTGGTGGTGGTGGTGGTCTTCAGTCCAAATGCTGGTTTGATGGAGCTCTCCATGCTAATATATCCTGTGAAAGCCTTTTCACTACTGCAACATACATCCCTCGGAATCTGCTTACTGTGTTCATCTCTTGGTCTCTGTCTACTATTTTTACCCTCCAGATGTCCTACCAATACTAAAATGCTGATGCTTGATGTCTCAGAATGTGTCCAGTCAACTGATCCCTTATTTTAGTGAAGTTGTGCCACAGATTTCCTGTCTCCCCAATTCTAATCAGTACCTCCTCATTAGTTATGTGATACAACCACATAATTTTCAACATTTCTCTATAGCACCACAGTGTCTCATTTCCTAATGTAATTCCTTCAGCATCATCTTATGAATTCAACTACAGTCCATTTTCCTTGTTTTGATTTTGTTGATATTCCTCTTACACCCTCCTTTCAAGACACTGTCCATTCTTTTCAACTGCTCTTCCAAGTCTTTGCTGTCTCTGACAGAATTATAATATCATTGTCAAACCTCAAAGTTTTTATTTCTCCTCCCTGAATTTTAATTCCCACTGAAATTTTTTCCTTGATTTCCTTTGCTTCTTGCTCAGTGTACACATTGAACAACATTGTGGGTAGAGTACAACTGTGCCTCACTCCCTTCTCAACTTCCCTTTCATGCCCCCAGACTCTTATAACTGCTGTCTGATTTCTGTATGAGTTGTAAATAGCCTTTCACTCCCTGTATTTTACCCTTGCTACTGTCAGAATTTCAAAGAGAGTATTCCAGTCAACATTGTCAAAAGCTGTAACTAAATCAACGAATGCTATAAATGTAGGTTTGCCTTTCCCACTCTGACAAGTCATAGGGTTGGTATTGCCTTGTGTGTTCATACATTTCTTCAAAATCCAAACTGATGGTTCCGTAATTTTCACACCTGTCAGCAGTCGCTTTCATTGGAATTGGAAATATAACATCCTTCTTGAAGTCTGAGGTTATGTTGCCTGTTTCATACATCTTGTACACCAGATGGAAGAATTTTGTCATAACTTGCTCTCCCAAGCTTCTGACAGTATGTCATCTACTCCAGACACCTTGTTTCGACTTAAGTCTTTCAGTGCTCTGTCAGATTCTTCTCGCAGTATCATTTCTCTCATCATTGTCCGCTTCTTTTTCTATAATACTGCCTTCGTACTCCATTCAGCATTCAGCTTTCCCTTCTTTGCTTAGTACTGGTTTTCTGTTTGAGCTCTAGATATTCGTAAAGCTGCTTCTCTTTTTCCAAAAAAACTCCTTAATTTTCCTGTAGGCAGTATGTATTTTTCCTCTACTGAAATATGCTTCTAAATATTTACGTCTGTCCTTTAGCCATTTGTGCTTAGCCATTTTGCACTTCCTGTCAGTGTCATTTTTTACACGTTTGTATTCCCTTTCGCTTGCTTCATTTACTGCCTCTTTATATTTCCTCCTTTCATCAATTAAATTCAGTATCTCCTGTGTTATCGAAGGATTTCCACTGGGCCTTTTCTTTTTACCTGTTTGATCCTCTGCTGCCTTCACTGTTTCATCTCTTAAAGCTATCCATTCATCTTCTCCTGTATTCCTTTCTTTTGTTCTAGTCAACCATTGCCTAATGCCCCCTCTGAAACACTCAACAACCTCTGATTCTTTCAGCTTATTCAGGTTTCATCTCCTTAATTTCCTACCTTTTTGCAGAGTCTTCAGTTTTAATGAATAGTTCATAAGCAATAAATAGTGGTCAGAGTCCACGTCTCTCCCTGGAAATGTCTTAAATTTTACAATCTGGTTCCAAAATCTCTGTCTTACGAACATATAATCAGTCTGAAACCAGATCTCTTCCACATACACAATCTTCTTTGATGATCCTTAAACCATGTGTTAGTGATGATTAAATTATGCTGTGTGCAGAACTCTACCAGGTGGTTTCCTCTCATTCCTTTCCCCAAAGTCCACATGTACCTACTATTTTCCTTCTGTCAACAATTACATTTTCATCTCCCTTAACTATCTGAATAATTTATTTTGCCTCACCATATATTTCTTTAATCTCTTCATCATCCTTGAGGCTACTTGGCGTGTAATTTGTATTGCTGTGGTAATTTTGGGCTTTGTATCTATCTTGGCTATGATAATGTGTTCACTATGCTGTTCATAGTAGCTTACCCACATTCCAATTTTTCTTATTCATTATTAAACCCACTCCTGCATTATCCCTATGTGCTTTTGTATTTATAACCCTGTATTCACCTGATCAGAAGTCCAGCTCCTCCTGCCACCAAACTTCAATAATACCCACTACATATAACTTCAGCCCATCAATTTTCCTTAAATTTAAATTTTCTAATTTACATGCTCAGTTAAGGGATCTAACAACCATGCTCTGATCTGTAGAACACCAGTTTTGTTTCTCCTGACAACAGCATCCTCCTGAGTAGTCCCCACCCAGAACTCCAAATGGATGGCTATTTTACCTCTGGAATATTTTACTCGAGAGGATGCGATCATCATTTAACAACACAGTAGAGGTGCATGCCGTCAAGAAAATTTAAGGCTGTAGCTTCCCCTTGCTTTCAACCATTCACAGTACCAGCACAGTAAGGCTGTTTTGTTTGGCATTACAATGCCAGATCTGTCAATCATCCAGACTGTTGCCTCTTCAGCTACTGAAAAGACTGCGACCCTTCATCACAAACCACACATTTGTTTGGCCTCTCAACAGATACCCATTGTTATGGTTGCTCCTCTTGTACATCTGACTTTATCGCTGAGGCCCACAATCCACCACACCGACAGCAAGGTCATTGGGGGCCAATGAAAATAGATAATTCAAAATATACATATGCAAAGAATATATAAATATGTCTTTACAAGGAAAGGCCAGGTGGTGGATCCTGGCCTTACTGCAGGAACCATCACAGCATTTGCTTGAAATTATTTGGGAAAAGCTAAATCAGAATGGTTGAATAGAGCAAACTCTGTCCTCCCAAATGTAAGGTCAGTGTCGTAACAACTGCACTGTCTCATTTGATTGTTCCCTACTGTACAATTGCTTTTGATCACACACAGTTTGCACCAGATAACTTAACAATACAAAACTTAGTCTCTGCCTTTACAGAGGTAATGGTCACCAAAAGCAAAAAGATTGTTAAAAAAACTGGATAGTATTTGTGTTTGATAGAGTTGATACAAACAACCTACCTAAATAACAAGCTGCAAACCTTTAGCCTAGTTCAAATCTCGAAACACAGAAGAGCAATGGGTAAAGTGTAAACACATCACAAAGCTCACTCTATAAATACACTGGTAGCCAAGAAAAGTGAAATAGCTAGAAAACATGGTCGGATGTCAATGTAATTTAGTACACAAACTCACCACTGGCAAGTGTATAAATGGTTAGAGTTGCAATACTCTGTGACTGGTCAAATGGTTACCAGAGTGCATCAGTGTTGTTAGTGTATAGTATTGTTACCAAGTCTGGTAGGGCATGAAAAGGGTGTGAACAGAGTCAGACATTGAGTGTTCACTATGAAGGGAATGGAGATGATGTGTTCTCGTGTGAGACAGCATTATCAACACCTGTCAAAGTTTGAAAGGGGCCTAATTTTTATGGGGTGTTTGGATGTGACAGTGGCCCTTAGTTGAACTAAATGGAAACATGAGGGCAGGTATACTCATCTTCAAGGTTCTGGTTGAGCATATCTAATCATGACAGGTAAGGCTTGCCATATTGTGCACAGGCACATCATAACCCCTTCACAACTCTGCTTGTCAGCTGAGAACAGTTCATGGACTCCTTGAAAGATTCTGTCATCCCATAGCATTGGCTGTAGACTAGCAGTAGCTGGATGGTGGATGGGAATTAATGTCCCTTGCACCATAACACAAACAGCTGTGCCATGAGCAGGAAGCAAGGACGAGTGATGAATGACTTTGCATTGTGATTGGTGATGAATTGCAGTTCTGCACAAACCCAGATGAGCATCGTCAGTAAGTATGGCAATGACCAGGCAAGAGTTCTCATTCTTCCAATGTTTTGGAGAGGCTTAGCAATGTTACTCCTGGTGTTACGGTGTAGGGAGCCATTGAGTATGATTTAGATCAGGCCGGTAATGACTGAGGAAACTCTGACAGCTTAATGAAACGTCACAGATGTCCTGCATCCTCATGTGTTACCTCTTGTACATCAGTGTTGTGACATCATTTTTATCATTAGGACAGTGGTTATCCACACATAACATGTGTCATTATGAACTGACTGTGTGGTGTTGAGGTACTCCAGTAGTCAGCAAGATCCCCAGATCTGCGCCCAATAGAACAAGTGAGGAATAAGTTTGGATGTCAACTCTATTCCAGTGCTAGTATCCATGATATCAAAGACTAGTAGCAACAGTTGTAGATCACCTTGCCACAGGAGATGCTCCCCACCTGAATCAATGTGTGTATCCAGGTCAGAGGTGTTGCAGTGTTGTACCAGTAAGTGGGCAAATATCAATGAAGTAACATCATTTACCCTCTCAACCCGTGAAGTTACATTTTGTTTATTCACCCCCTTGTGGGTGCCTCACTTTTTTGTGAAGCTGTTTACATACCAAGCAAACTAAAAAAAGTCTAGAAAGACCCATCATAGGTCAATGGACTCATTCAGAGAATATTGTGGAAAGTACAAAAGAGAAAGAAGTAAATTAGTGAAGAAAACTTGCTAACAATTTTTGCTTCCACATAGTGGGCTCTGTGTCAAGACTAAGAAAGTTCTGGTCAGACAAATAAAACTTTCCATCCAGAAAATAGACAGAAAGCTGAAATGCATTAAATATGCAGAAGGTTCTGTTGCTTGGTAGTTCACATGGCAGAGGTGTGGGTCAGCAGTTGCAGGAAGTGTTAGGGACTGAGTACCAGGTCACCAGTATTGTGAAGCCTAGTGCAGGGTTGACTCGGGTGACTGTTAACATAGGGAAGTTATGTAGTAATTTTACAAAAGAGGATCAGGTAGTGGTTGTGGGTGGGGCAGGGAATAGTCTTGATAGGGACGGGGTGTATGATGTAAGTGGTGACCCGGTAAAGATAGCTACTCAGACTGGTGGCACTAATGTGCATTTTGTGCAGATGTTTCAGTGTCATTATTGCTCTCATCTTAATGCTGCTGTTAGGCGTGTTAACATCGGCTGGAGAAGGCACTGGTGGCGGACGGCGTGGCTCACATTGCAGTGGTGCCAGTTCACTAGTCATGGCCTGCACCTCAGTAGGTATGAGATGAGGAGGCTGGCAAAACTTATAATTGGTAGTGTAGTGGTTGGTGGTGGGATCACTCGCGGAAAACTTCCTATAGTAGTTGGTGTTAGAGCTGCACCTTTTTTAGATTGAAGTCAGCTGATCGGTATCCCTGCCCAAAGAAGTCCTCTAACAAAGGAATCACATCAAGAGGAGGCTAGATATCCAAGTAGAGAAGGAATTAGCATGTTTCATCAAAATATAAGAGGTATTAGAGATAAAGTTAGTGAACTGCTTGCAGATGTTGACTCTGACATTATTAGTATATCAGAGCACCACTTAAATAATTTGACAATTCAGAGGCTTCCTTTTCCAGGAAACAGATTAGCTGGCTGTTTTTCAAGGAGTTCTTTGTGGAGTGTTGGAATGGCCATGTATGTAAAAAAAACAGTACTCCTTTTGAGTTCATTGACAAATTATGTCAAATTGCAATGGAATATTTTCGGAGAGGGGGGGAAAGTATAGAGCAGAAAAATAAATGGTTACAAAGTATATCAATAGATGGTGCTGTAAGCATTATAATTTAATAGTTGTTGACTAAAAATGGCAAATGAATCATACAACAATGCCTAAGGTGTACATTTTGGCATTAAACAAACTGTACTATTCAGTGTGCATGGGTGACCAGGTGTGACACTGTTAGTTATGTAAGCCCATCCACCACGGCAAGGTCATATCACATCGGATGGGAAAAATCGGTTTTTAATTGTCCTGAGGCCAAAAAATGCATAAAAAGCATAAATCAAAATCAAGTCGGATTATTAATTTCCCTGTGACTGGCACAAAACATGTTCAATATGCTGTCCACTGTTTCCTGCAAAAGTTGAAATTGAAAAACAGCATGTTCCACAACTGATCAATGTGTTTCCGGGGTCACGTTCAGAATGTGTTGTGCAGTGCGTACCTTCAATGCAACTAAGTTTGCAATCGGAACACTGAACACAACATCTTTCAGACAGCCCCACAGCCAGACGTGGCTGATAATTGTAGCATTTCCAAAATGGTGCTTCAGCAGCTGCTTAACTGGATTTGCAATGTGCAGAGGTGTGCCATCTTGTATAAAAATGATCCCATCCACAAATCCGCACTGTTGGAAAGCTGGAATCACTTGGTTGCGCAAAAGACCCTCATAGCGCTTACCAGTGACAGTACACATAACAGGACCGAAAGCACCCGTATCTTTGAAAAAATATGGTTCTTTGATAAATGATGCCGTAAAACCGCACCACACAGTGACCTTTTCAGGATGGAGTGGTAGTGGTTGACTTGCGTGTGGATTTTCCGTTGCCCATATTCGACAATTCTGTGTATTGACATATCCTGTCAGATGGAAGTGGGCTTTGTCTGTGCACAAAATCTTCCACGGCCAATCATCATCCACTTCAATGCAAGCAAGAAATTCTAAAGCAAAGGTCTCTTGCTGGCAGGTTAACAGGAAGCAACTCGTGCACATGGGTAATTTTGAGTAGATAGCAAAGAAGGATGTTTCGTAGGATTTTACGCACCGAGCCACGGGTATGTCCAATGTTCGGGCAATTCTCCATGCACTACATGTTTCTGCACCACCACTCATCTCCTCCTGCATTGCTTTGGCCACTGTTTCCACTGACATCGAATCAATTCGTTTCCTCCCTCTACTAGGTTGCACACCAAAAGAACCTGCCTTCTGCAGAGTGCGATCCTGCATTGAAACAGTCATGGCGAACATTGCAGACGCAAAAGGAGGAAAAGCTGTGTACCCAGCACGTTTATACCAACTTCAATGGGTCGTGCGCATCACAGGTGTTTTCATTTACATGTTCTGACACATACAGCACCATCTATTGATTAATTTTCACACTATTTTTTTTTCTTCTGTGGTACGTTTTCCCCCTTCTCCGATAATATTCCATTGCAATTTGATGTCATTCTGACCAGTGGTGTTATTTTGAAAGTTTAATTATTATCACCCTGTATAATTGCAAACTATGTAGATAAGGTAATAGAGTGTTTCTTAAACCTCATTAAGGAACAAGAGTGGCAGTATGTTTATAGTGCCAGTAACATAGATGATGACAAATATAATGCTTTCCTTAACACATTTCTCATGCTCTTTGAAAGTTGCTTTCCATTACAATGTTCTAAACAGGGTACTAGCAGCAAAAGGCAGCCTGGGTGGCTGGCTAGTGGGATAAGGATACCATGCAGAACAAAGTGAGAATTATATCAGAATGTTAGAAGTAGTCACAAGTAAGCCACAGTAGCCCATTATAAACAGTTTATAAGGTGCTTAAAAATGTTATTAGGAAGGCAGAGAGTATGTGGTACACAAATAGAATAGCTAATACACAGGATAAAATTAAAACCATATGGTCAGTTTTGAAGAAAGTGTCTGATCAGCAGCACAAACTGATGATATAAAGTCAATCCATAGTAAAAATATTTCTCTTACCGATAAGTCAGATATAAGTACAATATTTAACAATCATTTTCTGGGCATTGCTGGTGAATTAAATAAAAACTTAGTTTCTACAGTGAATCGTGTAACTCTCTTGGAAAGTGCCTTTAGGAGAGTGATGTGTGAAACACTTCTCTGTGATACTGACATGGGGAGGATTGAATCAGTAATTAAATCACTGAAGACTGAGGTCTGTCATGGTGTGCCTTGCAGAATATTAAAGTACTGTGCTGCACATGTTAGCCCTGTACTTAGACGTATTTGTACTTTTTCCTTTAAGAATGGTCAGTTTCCTGAATGATTAAAGTACTCTGTATTAAATATACTTTATAAAAAGGGAGAAAGGAATAATGTAGACAATTGTAGACCTATTGCTAAGCCATCAGTGTTTGCTAAAGTTACTGGAAAGGCTGTGTGTGTAAGAATAATTGATTACTTTATTTCACATAATTTGCTATCAAATGTACAGTTTAGTTTTAGAAGTGGTATGACAACTGAAAATGTTATATTCTCTTTTCTCTGTGAGGTACAGAGTGGATTAAACAAAACGTTTCAAATGCTAGGCTCTTTTTTGATTTAACTATGGCATTTTATTGTGTTGATTACAAAATATAGCTCTAGAAGTTGGATCATTATGGAATACGGGAAGTAGCTCACAATTGGTTCACCTCCTACTTTAACAACAGATAGCAAAAGGTCATAATTCACAGTGTTGAGAATGGCTGTGATGTAGAACTAGGGCCACTCCTGTTCAGTATTTATTTACGTAAATTATATGCTCTCTAGTATTACAGGTAATTCTAAAATATTTCTGTGTGTTAATGACAATAGCTTGGTAGTAAAGGACGTTGTGTGCAACACTGGCTCTGTTTCAAATAGTGCAGTTCATAACATAAGTTCATGGCTTGTAGAAAAGAAACTAATGTTAAATCACAGTAAGACTCAATTTTTACAGTTTCTAATACATAATTCAACAAAACCCAGCATTTTAATTTCACAGAATGGGCATATGATTAATGAAACTGAACAGTTCAGATTTCTAGGCATTCATATATATAGTAAATTGTCATGGAAAGACCACATTCAGGATCTTGTTCAAAGACTTAATGCTGCCATTTTTACTATTTGATTGGTGTCTGAAGTAAGTGATAGTTCGGCATGAAAAGTAGTCTACTTAGGCTATTTTCATTCACTTACGGTGTACAGTATTACTTTTTCGGGTAACTCTTCCTATTCTCAAAGGATATTTTAGCTCAGAAACAGGCAGTTCGAACAATAAGTTGTGTAAGTTTGTGAACCTCTTGTTGACTCCTGTTCCCTATTCTGGGTGTTCTGACATTGGCCTCTCAATTTATGTATTCTTTACAATTGTTTCTTGTTAACAATATCAGCTATTCCCAAGAATTAGCAGCTTCCACTCAGTTAATACCTGGCAGAAATCCAATCTGCATTTGGATCGCACTTCCTTGACTCTTGTGCAGAAAGGTGCGCAATATACTGCTACAGCCATTTTCAACAAGCTACCACAAGAATTCAAAAATCTTCGCAGTAATCCATGCACTTTCAAATCAAAACTGAAGAGTTTCCTCAGGGGACACTCCTTCTATTCTATGGAGGAGTTCCGTGAAAAATTAAGCTGATTCCTATGTTATACTGTTGATTGCGTTTACATAAACTTATGGCTTGTCTTTTTTTTTGGGTTCATAAACATTTGGTTCAATCTGTATATTGAGCAAGCGGTGAAGGAAACAAAAGAAAAATTCAGAGTAGGTATTAAAATCCATGGAGAAGAAATAAAAACTTTGAGGTTCACCGATGACATTGTAATTCTGTCGGAGACAGGAAAGGACTTGAAAGAGGGGAGCAAAATAACTGGTGATGGTCGAAGTAGAGAGGATATAAAATGTAGACTGGCAATGGCAAGGAAAGCATTTCTGAAGAAGAGAAATTTGTTAACATCGAGTATTGATTTAAGTGTCAGGAAGTCGTTTCTGAAAGTATTTGTATGGAGCCTAGCCATGTATGGAAGTGAAACATGGACGATAACTAGTTTGGACAAGAAGAGAATAGAAGCTTTCAAAATGTGGTGCTACAGAAGAATGCTGAAGATTAGATGGGTAGATCATATAACTAATGAGGAGGTATTGAATAGGATTGGGGAGAAGAGAAGTTTGTGGCACAACTTAACTAGAAGAAGGGATCGGTTGGTAGGACATGTTCTGAGGCATCAAGGGATCACCAATTTAGCATTGGAGGGCAGCGTGGAGGGTAAAAATCGTAGAGGGAGACCGAGAGATGAATACACTAAACAGATTCAGAAGGATGTAGGCTGCAGTAGGTACTGGGAGATGAAGAAGCTTTCACAGGATAGAGTAGCATGGAGAGCTGCATATCAAACCAGTCTCAGGACTGAAGACCACAACAACAACAACAAACATTTGGTTTAGGAATCATGAAAGAAGGTTGTATACATGGAAGAGGCCTGGAGACGCTGGAAGGTTTCATATAAAATGATACATCAGAGATTTAGGAACCAAGTTTTAAGTTTTCAGACATTTCCGGGGTCAGATGTGGACTCGGACCACAATTCATTGGTTATGAACTGTAGATTAAAAATGAAGATACTGCAAAAAGGTTGGAATTTAAGGAGATGGTACCTGGAAACGCTGAAAGAACCAGAGGTTATAGAGAGCTTTACCTCGATGGTGAGTGTTCATCAGAGGTGAGGGTATCATCTGGAGCGCCCCAGGGAAGTGTGGTAGGTCCGATATTGTTTTCTATCTATATAAATGATCTTTTGGATGGGCTGGATAGCAATGTGTGGCTGTTTGCTGATGATGCCATGGTGTACAGGAAGGTGTCGTCGTTGAGTGACTGTAGGAGGATACAAGATGACTTGGACAGGATTTGTGATTGGTGTAAAGAATGGCAGCTAACTCTAAATATAGATAAATGTAAATTAATGCAGATGAATAGGAAAAGAATCCTGTAATGTTTGAATACTCCATTAGTAGTGTAGTGCTTGACACAGTCACGTTGATTAAATATTTGGGCGTAACATTGCAGAGTGATATGAAGTGGGACAAGCGTGTAATGGCAGTTGTGGGGAAGGTAGATAGTCGTCTTCAGTTCATTGGTAGAACTTTGGGAAGATGTGGTTCATCTGTAAAGGAGACCGCTTATAAAACACTAATACAACCTATTGTTGAGTACTGCTCGAGCGTTTGGGATACCTATCAGGTCAGATTGAGGAGGCGGGCTGCTAGATTTGTTACTGGTAGGTTTGATCATCATGCGAGTGTTACGAAACTCGGGTGGGAGTCTCTAGAGGAAAGGAGGCATTCTTTTCGTGAATCGCTACTGAGGAAATATAGAGAACCAGCATTTGAGGCAGACTGCAGTACAATTTTACTGCCGCCAACTTACATTTTGCGGAAAGACCACAAAGATAAGATAAGAGAGATTAGGGCTCGTACAGAGGCATATAGGCAGTCAATTTTCCCTCGTTCTGTTTGGGAGTGGAACAAGGAGAGAAGATGCTAGTTGTGGTACGAGGGACCCTCCGCCACTGTATAGTGGATTGCAGAGTATGTATGTAGATGTCGAAGAAATACAGTAGAAGAAGAATGTGTAGCTTTGGGAGATGAAAGGCAGCAGAGGATCAAGTAGGTAAAAAGCACTGGTAGAAATCCTTGGGTAACACAAGAGATATTTAATTTAATTGATGAAAGGAGGAAATATAAAAATGCAGTAAATGAAGCAGGCAAAAAGGAATACAAACGTCTAAAAAATGAGATCAACAGGAAGTGCAAAGTGGCTAAGCAGGGATGGCTATAGGAAAAACGTAAGGATGTAGAGGCATATATCACTAGGGGTAAGATAGATTGTGCCAACAGGAAAATTAAAGAAACCTTTGGAGAAAAGAGAACCACCTGTGTGAATATCAAGAGCTCAGATGGAAAACGAATCCTGAGCAAAGAAGGGAAAGCAGAAAGGTGGATGGAGTATACAGGTCTATACAGGGGTGATGTACTTGAGGACAATATTATGGAAATGGAAGAGGATGTAGATGAAGATGAAATGGAAGATATGATACTGTGTGAAGAATTTGACAGAGCACTTAAAGACCTAAGTCAAAACAGGGCCCCAGTTGTAGACAACATTCCAGTAAAACTACTGATAGCCTTGGGAGAGCCGCTTGTGATAAAACCCTTCCATCTGGTGAGTAAGATCTATGAGACAGGCGAAATACCCTCAGATGTCAAGAATAATATGATTATTCCAATCCCAAAGAAAGCAGGCGTTGACAGGTATGAAAATTACCGAACTATCCGTTTAATAAGTCACATGTGCAAAGTACTAACACAAATTCCTTACAGACGAATGGAAAAACAGGTAGATGCTGACCTTGGGGAAAATCAGTTTGGATTCCATAGAAATGTTGGAATATGCGAGGCAATACTGACCCTACGACTTATCTTAGAAGATAGGTTAAGGAGAGGCAAATCTATGTTTCTAGCATTTGTAGACTTAGAGAGAGCTTTTGACAGTGTTGACTGGTATATTCTCTTCCAAATTCTGAATGCGGCAGGGGTGAAATACATGGCGTGAAAGCCTATTTACAATTTGTACAGACACCAGATGGCAGTCAGAGAAGTTAAGAGGAGTTGAGAGACATGAAAGGGAAGCAGTGGTAGAGAAGGGAGTGAGACAGGGTTGTACCCTATCCCTGATGTTGTTCGATCTGTATATTCAGCAAGCAGTAAAGGAATTAAAATCCTTGGAGAAGAAATAAATATTTTGAGGTTTGCTGACGACATCGTAATTGTCAGAGACAGCAAAGGACCTGGAAGAGCAGCTGAATGGAATGGACAGTGTCTTGAAAGGAGGATATAAGTTGAACATCAACAAAAGTAAAATGAGAATAATGGAATGTAGTCATATTAAATCAAGTGATGCTGAGGGTATTAGATTAGGAAATGAGACACTTAAAGTAGTAAATGAGCTTTGTTATTTGGGGAGCAAAATAACTGATGATGGTCGGAGTAGAGAGAATATAAAATGTAGACTGGCTATGGCAAGGAAAACTTTTCTGATAGAGAAATTTGTGAACATCAAGTATAGATTTATGTGCCAGCAAGTCTTTTCTGAAAGTATTTGTGTGGAGTGTAGCCATGTATGGAAGTGAAACATGGATGATAAACAGTTTAGACAAGAAGAGAATAGAAGCTTTCGAAATGTGGTGCTACAGAAGAATGCTCAAGATGAGGTGGGTAGATCATGTAACTAACGAGGAGGTACCAAATAGAATTGGGAAGAATAGGAATATGTGGCACAACTCGACAAGAAGAAGGGATTGGTTGGTTGGACACATTCTTAGGCATCAAGGGATCAACAATTTAGTACTGGAGGGAAGTGTGGAGGGTAAAAATCATACATGGAGACCAAGAGATGATTATGCTAAGCAAATTCAGAAGGATGTAAGTTGCAGTAGTTATTCGAAGATGAAGACACTTCCACAGGATAGACTAGCATGGAGAGCTGCATGAAACCAGTCTCTGGACTGAAGACCACAAAACACACACATTTTATTTTATCTGTTATTATTTTTATGTTGTAATTTCATGTACTGATATGTTCCATGACCTTAGAGATTTGCGCCTCGGTTTGGTCCTACAGAACTAGACATGTAAAATAAAAAAATAAAAAATAAAACACAGGAGAATACTACAATTTTTACCATTGTTTTACAACTGTGCTAACTCACAAATGAGAGGTATTGAAATAATATCCCCAGCAGCGAAAAACAAGACTGCTCAAAGTGAACAAGGAACATGTACTCTCAGAATTCCTATTTATTTTTACATTGGATATGCTTCAGAAGTAGTACTTCTCATAGGTCATATTTATAGTGATTTTTTCATCCAGTGAATAGTCTCTTATGACTGGTAAAGAGTGCAGGTTCAAAATGGTTCAAATGGCTCTGAGCACTATGGGACTTAACTTCTAAGGTCATCAGTCCCCTAGAACTTAGAACTACTTAAACCTAACTAACCTAAGGACATCACACACATCCATGCCCGAGGCAGGATTCGAACCTGCGACCGTAGCGGCCGCGCGGTTCCAGACTGTAGCGCCTTTAACCGCTTGGCCACCACGGCCGGCAAAGAGTGCAGGTCAATCCTGTTTACAAAAAGGGCAAAACAATGGATGCTCAAAATTACAGACCAGTTTTGGCAATGTCCAACTGTTACCAGATCTTGTAGCAGGTTTTAAGCTTAAACTTAATGATGTTCTTGGAGGAAAAGAAGCTCCTTTGACAGAATCACACTGGTTCAGAAAAAATTACAAATGTGATTACCAGCTTGCTTTATTCATACACAGTAGCTTGCAAATAGAAGATGCAGTTGAACAAGTGGTTTGTGTGCTTAGATTTTTTTGAAGATATTTGACATTGTGCCTCATTGTTGACTAATAACAAAATTATACCCAACAGGGTTTCTTTACAGATATGTGACAGGTTCTTGGACTATTTAAACTCTGGCTTATATAAAACACAATATATTTCTTTTTTGTGTACCAAGACATGTTTCAATATGTATGTGTCATTTTCTGTAGGTCAAATTTATGAGAGACTCAAATAGTTTGTGATTTATAGAATTAAGCGTGTTGTCCTGGGTGGAAAATGTTCAATAGAAAGGAAAATAGCATTAGGTGTACCCCAAAGGAATGTAATAGGACCACTATTGTTCTCAATGTACATATGTAATTTAGTAGATAGAGCCATGAGCACTGTCAGATTATTTGCTGATGATGCTTTTGTATACAGGAAAAAGTATTGTCACTAGACAGTCAAAAGATAGTGTATAATGGCATGAATGAGTTTCTGTGTGACTGATCTCATCAAATGCGGATAAATAGAAGATAATTTTCATCTGATTACAAATTTAATGGTAAGCTTCTGCAGTCTGACATAATGGGTGAATGTCTATGGTTAATATGTAGCAGTGTGCGATTGGTTGAGCTTGTGAAATCAGTAATAAGGAAGTTAAGTAAAAGACTTAAATTTGGGAAAGTGCAGAGCATTTATAAAGGAAACTGCATACATGATACTAGTGTGTTCATTTCTTGAGTGCTGTTCCAGCATTTGGAGCTCTTATCAAATAAACGTGAAAGCAGACATGAGTTGGGTTCTGGCATCATAACAGGCTGGTACACCCCATACAAAAGTGTAACAGAATCAAACAATGGAAAGTCCAGGATGGAATAAGCGTAAGTGTTTGGACAGAGAAGTCTCTTTCTGAAGCAAAGTAGTATGGTTTGTTGGTGAAAAATTTGATCAGAAAGTATATGTTTTAGGAGTACTGCAAATTGGTTAAATAATTGCTTGCAAGATCTGTTGTACAAAGCATGTACAGTTCCAGTTACTTTATTTTGTGTGGTGAATGCTCTGTGGCCAACTGCTGAGTCACCTTTAAATAAATTACCAAAGGACATCAGCCAATTAAAATACAAGTGATGGATTTATATGATCTCAAAATTGATGCACATTTGCTTGGCAAAACTGTCTTGAGTCTAGTCATAGTAGGAGATCCACAATGAGATTTTTTTTCGGTTTAACTTATTATCAGTATGTAGCATCAAGAACACAACCACCACCACAGAACCTGTTCTCTGGTTCCTGTTTGCACAGTGTGTTTATTACTAATGTTACATCATCTGCTTTCAATACTTTTTGTTGTTTGTCTTTTCCGAGCTCAGGATAAATGCTTGCAGATAACTACCGGGTAGTTAATTTATGGTTTTCATTAATTGTACTTTTCAGTTTGAATTAACAACAGTATGTACTGTATCTACATTAGAAACTACTACTGCATCTTTCTTCAAATTAAATGGGGTGTCAGACACACGCAGCAAATAATAAATAAAACAGGACAAATATTGCATCACTGTAATTTCTTTCCAGTATATGACAACTGTCTTTTTTTTATTGATTAGCATAACACACTTCCTCTTAAATAAGAACTGAACATCTTGAACCCTTAAAACAATAGGAATGCAAAAGGAGGTTGTAATTCTCACACCAAAATACTTTGTATACATCACAAAAGACTCAGTTAATTCTACAATTTGATAATTGTCCCATTCATTTAGTACTGACAAGTGTTATCAATTAAAATCTGTTTATCACAGTACTGAGTTATAAGCATTATGAGCATTTCTTTGTTAAATTTTTTAAATTGGCGCAAGGAAGAGAACAGTTTTGTAGTTGTCAATGTAAGTGTAGTGACACTCTTATCAGAAAGTCGTCTGAAAGTTTATCATGAATGAATTGTATGCTATTATTACAGAAAAGAATGTGGTACAAAGCTCTTTTCAAAAGGGAGCTGTCGTTTACTGTTTCTGCAGCACAATCTCATTCTCATTGGGTGGCATTAAATGATAATCACCTCTGGGAGCTTACTCAAAAATGGCTGGGTTGGTATTTGCTGAACACAATGTTTGCAAGTTGGTTACAGGTTAGCCTTCTGTAACTGAAGATTGTGCAATTGTAAGTAAAATTGGATATGGTGATAGAATATTGTGAAATTAAAAAATGGTTTTTCTGTGTTTGGAGTGTGACATTGCCTCTCTACAGAAAAATTTTTCAGAACCACTTGAAACAGCTTGATGTAAATGCTGAAGCCAGTAGATGACTCAGTGAAGTTCTCTACAGCAACTGGAACAGTTTTCATTAAATAAAAAAATGACTCTTTTAAAAATTATAACAGTTATGTAAGAAGTTGTCACAGTCCTATATGCATCAGAGGTTGGAAGGCCCAATGGGAACTTCGAAGTCATTAAGAAATACTCCTTAGCATCTTTATTATTGTGGAAATGGCCGTTCCCGACTCAGGCAAACTTTCATTGAAGAGCAATAAACGTGGGAACTATCAATACTATGAATCTTAATGAATTTCCTTGTAGTGGCTATTAGCAGTGATGAAATCACATAGCAGAGGAAGGAAATCCACCAAATAGCTCCAATTTTATGAAATTTGGTAATTTCATAAAGTTGTAGTTCCTCAGTTGACTTCTGTCTTGACCATGCTGTGAAGCTGCGTAAAATCCTTAATTTCAGTGACGTCATTAACACATGCAAAAATCTGATGAACATTGGGGAATTGATCCAACAAAAAGACCCCCTGCGGGTCTGAGGGTTAGAATAGGCTCGAGGTATTCCTGCCTGTCGTAAGAGGTGACTAAAAGGAGTCTCTCACTTTTTGGCCCCATGAGTTCAGGTCCCATTCTATGGTTTGACCTGTCACTTTTGAAATTCTACAGAAGTGCAGGCCATATGACTAAGGACGCTCTTAGATTCGATCTCCGAAATCTCTTGTCATGGCTTTGCATCTCCACCTGCGATTCAACTATTTGGACAAGGACACTTTCCGGGGTATGTCATCTTCTTCCATTGTCTCCTGTCCTCTTTTGCTCCCATGACAATATTGGATTTCTCTGCGCCCAATATCCAGCATGTTAGCCAGTCTGTTGTGGTGGGGCTGTCACGTGCCCATTTGGTGATAGCCCCCTGACAACACAGGAATCGCACTGCTGATGCCTGAGTTGCAAACTCCCCATGTATGCCAAGGAATAGATGTCTTCCTGGGGCATCAGGACTCGCGGCAACGGCCATCATACCAGTTGGCCTTTGTTGTGGCTGAGTGGTGCCCGGGAGAGCCCCTGATCGGAGTGGGTGGCATCAGGGCGGATGACCCGCAATGAAGTGGACTAAGTCATTTCTTGCTAGTGACCATATGGCACCAGCAGTCTCCAAGAAGGGTAAAATAGAATACAATGCCGACAGGTATGACCCTAAATCGTTTCCCTCCCTCGCTACAACATGGGAGGAATGTAGAGCTACAGAATGGAGAGAGCCATATTCGCATTCGCCTCAGATTTTAGTCTGTAGCAGAACCGATGGGGACTCCTTTCTACCAATGAAGCCTCAATTTTGAACACCTTGAGGATAAGTTTAGAGAAATCACAGCTCTGTCCAAGATGTGAAACAACGCAGTCTTGATTCAGACAACATCCCCAGCCCAATCCTGAGCGTTACTCACCTGTGACAAGCTGGGTGATATTCCTGTTTCCGTCACTGCCCATAAAAGCCTCAACATGGTCCAGGGCATTATTTTCCATCGTGACCTCCTCTTGCAGTCTGACGACGAGTCTGCACCCTTAGAACAGTGGGGTGTTTATTTCATCCGGTGCATTTACAGAGGACCCAAAGACAACAGGGTTGTTACCGGTGCCGTTATCTTGGCCGTTGACAGTGATTCATTGCCTGAAAAGGTCAAGTTGATGGTTTACTGCTGTGATGTTAAATCATACATCCCTCCCCCTTGTAATGCTTTAAGTGCTGGAAGTTCAGGCACATATCTTTCCGCTGCACTTCCAGCGCCACATGTCGTGACTGCAGATGTCCACTGCACCCAGATACTCCATGTGTGTCACCTCCCACTCGCATCAACCGTGGAGAGCACCACTCCCCTTGCTCACCAGACTGCTCAGTACTCCAAAAAGAGTGGAAAATAATGGAGTACAAGACCCTGGACCGCTTGACTTACACAGAGGCTAAATGTAAATTCCAAAGATTACACCCCATACTGTTGATGTCGACATATTCTACCTTTACATCACCATCATCCCAAGTGCCAATGGTTCCTCACTCTGTGCCACGAACAGTGGGCCCTCTGGGCCACCAGAATACATCTGCCCCCTTGGTGGTAGGGGACAAATCTTCCTTCGTTGCTCCCAAAGCACCTACTTCGGGAGCAAGGCCCCCCGTAACGCAGGGGACACGGTCCCCTCTCCCCTGCTGGAGAAGCAACAGCCTCCTCTGGCTCCTCTCATGCGGAAGGGGTCCCTTGGGGCCCTCTCTTCCAAGGTCTCCACTAATGCCACTGTGGACACTTGCCAGTGGCTCAAGAAGCCAAAAGCTGGTGGATGAAGAGCTCCATGGTCTTCGTCCATGCCTGAAGGTGCTTTGTGGAAATTTTCCCAGCAAGCCCCTAAAGAGAAGCGAGAGAGCAAGCAAACTTAGAAGAAATCTGCTAAGAAACAGGACCCTCTGAATGCCCAACACCACCACTCCCTATCAATTCTGGATAGATCTTAGTGTCCCCTGCAGACCTGGATCTCACTGATGCCTCATCCACCATAGAAATGGCTACAAATACTCAGTCTGAGGCAGCAGGTGACCCTGAGGCATAACCTACCTCCTTGCACGCTTCATGCTTTCTCAGCCCCACGATAATGTCATCCTCCAGTGGAACTGCGGTGGTTTTTTCCACCACCTGGCTGAGCTATGGAAACTGTTAAGCTTTACACCTGCTTTCTACATTGCCCTCCAGGAAACCTGGTTCCTGGCAATGTGAACCCCTGCCCTCTGTGGCTATAAGGGAGATTACAGGAACCGTAGCAACTATAATAGAGTGTCAGTTTGAGTCTACATCCTGAAATCAGTATGCAGTGAACGTGTGCCCCTTCAAACCCCTCTTGAAGCTGTGGCTGTCAGGATACGGACAACACAGGAAATAACTGTCTGCAATGTATATCTCCCTCCAGATGGTGCGGTACCCTTGAACACATTGGCTGCAGTGATTGATCAACTTCCTAAACCTTTCCTTCTTTTTGGAGATTTTAACGCTCATAGCCCCTTGTGGGGTGGCACAGTTCTTACTGGCTAAGGCAGAAATGCCAAAAATTTAGTCACAACTCGACCTCTGCCTCTTAAATACTGGGGCCACCATACATTTCAGTGTGGCACATGGCACATATTCGGCCATTGATCTCTCGGTTTGCATTCCTGGCCTTTTCCCATCTATCCACTAGACCTGTGTGGTAGTGACCACGTCCCCATCTTCATGTCACTGACCTGGCATCAGGCCCACAGATGCCTGCCCACATGGGCTTTAAACATGGCAGACTGGGAAACATTCACCTCTGCTTTCGCTGTTGAATCTCCCCCACATGGGAACATCGATGTGTTGGTTGAGCAGGTAACTACAACAATCATCTGTGGTGGAAAATGCGATCCCTTGTTCTTTAGGGTGTCCTCAGCGAAAGACAGTCCCTTGGTGGTCACTGGAAGTCGCTGATGCAATTAACGAGTGTCGGTGAGTACTACAGCAGCATAAGCGGCACCCTTCCCTGGAGCACCTCATAGCCTTTAAACGGCTCCATGCCCACATTCACCAGCTTATCAAAAGGCGGAAACCGGAGTGTTGGGAGAGATACGTGTCGACCATTGGGTGCCATACGTCACCTTCCCAAGTCTGGGCAAAGATCAAACGAGTTTTTAGGTACCAGACACCAACAGGTGTTCCTGGTGTTAACATAAATGGTGTGTTATCTACCGACACAAATGTGATTGCCGAGCACTATGCAAGTGCCTCTACGTCGGTGGTTACCCCCCAGACTTTCACGCTCTCAAACGGTGGGTGGAAGAGAAAGTCCTCTCATTCACTACACACTACAGTGAACCCTATAACTCCCCATTTACAGAGTGGGAGCTCCTCAGTGCTCTTGCACATTGCCCCGACACAGCTCCTGGGCCCAATTGAATCCACAATCAGATGACTAAACATCTCTCGTCTGACTACAAGCGACATTTTCTCATGTTCTTCAACCGGATCTGGTGTGATGGCATCTTTCCATCGCACTGGTGGGAGAGCAGGAGAGCACCATCATACCAGTGCTCAAACCCGGCAAAAACCTGCTTGATGTGGATAGCTATTTGCCCATCAGCCTCACCAATGTTCTTTGTAAGCTGCTGGTACATATGGTGTGTCGGTGGTTGGGTTTGGTTCTGGAGTCACGTGGACTGCTGGCTCCGTGCCAGGGTGGCTTCCGCCTGGGTTGCTCTACCACTGATAATCTTGCGTCCCTCCAGTCTGCCATGTGAACAACCTTTTACATACACCAACACCTTGTTGCCGTCCTTTTTGTTTTACGAAAAGCTTATGACATGACCTGGCGACATCATATCCTTGGAAAATTATACGAGTGGGGTATCCGAGGCCCACTTCCAATTTTTATCCAGAGTTTCCTGTTGCTTCCTACTTTCCGTGTCCAAGTTGGTGCCCCCCATACCCAGGAGAATGGGGTCCTGCAGGGCTCTGTATTGAGTGTATCTCTATTTTTAGTGTCCATTAACGGTCTAGCAGCAGCTGTAGGGCCGTCCGTCTCCCCTCTCTGTATGCAGACGAATTGTGCATTTTGTACTGCTCCCCAAGTACCAGTGTTGCTGAGCGGCGCTTACAGGGAGCCATCCACAAGGTGCAGTCATGGGCTGTAGCTCATGGCTTTCACTTTTCATCCGCAAAGTCATGTGTTACGCACGTCTGTCGGA
Organism: Schistocerca cancellata; assembly: GCF_023864275.1. Taxonomy (NCBI): domain Eukaryota; kingdom Metazoa; phylum Arthropoda; class Insecta; order Orthoptera; family Acrididae; genus Schistocerca; species Schistocerca cancellata. The sequence goes on from NC_064632.1 coordinate 198,422,835, forward strand.
GTCGTACCGTTCATCCAGAACCAGAACTTTACCTTACTGATGATCCCCTCACTGTAGTGGAGATGTATTGATTTTTAAGACTGGTTTTCGATGCCCAATTGACTTGGCTTCCTCTCCTTGGTCAGCTTAAGCGGAAGTGCTGGCAGCACTTCAGTGCCCTCCGCTGCCTGAGCAACACCAACTGGGGTGCAGGTCACTCTATGCTACTGCAGCTATACAGAGCCCTTGTTCAATCCCACCTTGACTATGGGAGCCTGGTTTATGGTTCAGCGGCACCCTCAGTGTTGCGTTTACTCGACCCAGTGCACCACTGTGGTGTTCGACTAGCGACGGAAGCTTTTAGCTCGAGTCCGGTGACCAGCCTCCTTGCGGAGGCTGGAGTTCCTCCATTGCAAGTCAGGCACGCACAACCGCTTGCCAGTTACGTTCATAGTTCTCCTGCGCATCTGAATTAACGTCTCCATTTCTCGCCCACAGTGGTTCATCTCCCGCATCGGTGGCCCAGGTCAGGGCTTACAATTGCAGTTTGTGTCTGATCCCTTCTATCTGAACTGGAGTCCTTGACTTTACCACCTGTATACCACCTAGGCTGTGGCTTTGCCTGGAACTTTCACATGGCTCAAAGGACTCTATTCACCCTGCGGCTCCCCACTGTCACTTCATCTCGATTCTTGACATGTACCGAGGCCATGAAGTGATTTACACCGATGGCTCAATGGCTGATAGTCACGTTGGCTTTGCATGTGTCCACGGAGGACATATTGAACAGCATACCTTGCCCGATGGCTGCAGTGTTTTCACTGCAGAGCTGGTGGCTATATCTCATGCTCTTGAGCACATCCGTTCATGCCTTGGGGAGTCGTTTCTTCTGTGTACTGACTCCTTGAGCAGCCTACAACCTATCAGCCAGTGCTACCCTTGTCATCCTTTGGTAGTGACCATCCATGAGTCCATCTATGCCCTGGAAGGGTCCGGTTGTTCAGTGGTGTTTGTGTGGACCCCAGGACATGTCAGAATCCCAGGCAACGAACTTGCTGACAGGCTGGCCAAACAGGCTAAACGGAAACTGCTTATGGAGATCGACATTCCAATAACTGACCTGCGTTCGTTTTTACATCGCCAGGTTTATCGGCTTTGGGAGACAGAATGGCATAGTTTCAGTACGCACAACAAACTACGTGCCATTGAGAAGGCTATGAATGTGTGGCAGTTCTCCATGCAGGCCTCTCTCAGGGACTCTGTGGTTCTCTGATGACTCCACATTGGCCATGCTTGGGCGACCCACGGCTACCTCTTGCGCCTTGAAGACCCGCCTCAGTGTTGATGCGGTGCCTGGTTGACGGTGGCCCATATTCTGGTGCACTGTCCCACTTTGACTGCCCTGCTACTAAATCTTCGATTACTGGACTTGTTGCTGCAAATTTTATCTGACAATGCCTCATCAGCTGATTTAGTTTTACATTTTATTCATGAGGGTTGGTTTTATCATTTGATCTAAATTTTAGGGCATGTCCTTTGTTGCTCTGTGTCCTCCACCCTAGTGCTTTTAGGGTGGATGTTTTAATGTGTTGCAGAGTGGCTGGCTTCTCCTTTTTATTCTCATGATCAGCCAGCCATGGTAATCTGTTTTGTCATTTTAATCTCACCTACCTGTTTCTTGCGTTTCTGTGGTTTTCTTCTCCCTGGACAGAAAATGGCATAGTCAGGTCCATAAGCATTCAGGAATAACTGAGGTAGTCATCTAGTCCAGAGCAGAATTTGCTAGCAGTAAAGTTAGGTGGTCTATTTCCCATTCCAAGGGAACTAATGTATATAAAGTCATACAATTCTGCTGATAGCTCAAGGAATAAACAGTAACTGTTAGTGGTGTCAAGGCTAGATTTATACCACTGTTGTAATGTCGATCATTGGGCTCTGCATTGTCAGGCATGTAATAGAGCCCTGAAGAGTAAGAGCAGGCAGGTCAGCTAAGAAGGCCTGTGTTCATTCCATTTGGTTGCAGGAAGGCCTCATCTAAGATGTGAAGGAGGCCCTGCTAGCAGCTGTTGAATGCACTGGGGGCAATGGGTTGCACATCTTAGCATAAGTTGGCATAAATGACAATTGCAGCTTGTGTCCTGAAGCCATCTTCAGTTTGGGGCTGACTAGATAATCTAAACCATATGTTTATCCTATAAACTCACATTCAAATTTCTTTTTTCTGCAAAGAATAATATGGCCCCTTCAGTGGATCAGGTGCACAGAATGTGAAGGAATTGCACAAGTGGCATGGGGAGCTCATTTTTTAGGTTAAAGGAACCCCTCAAAGGCCCAGATCAAATATACATAACTCACATTACTCCAAGACGAGAACTTTTGTCCTTGCAGATCAGAATGAGAAAATATTATTTGGTATTAGTTAACTACAGGAACATCCCAGATAAGGTATTAAAGGTAAAATGCCCACATAGTATCATAGTATTAGGAACAGAAATTTGCTTGAAATCAGAAGTGTATACCAGTGAAATCCGAAATGCAGATTAGTATATATGTATTGGAGGGACAGTAGATGCTAGTGCTGTTGGTGTTCAAAAACACACTCTTCTACCTAGAAAAGTCATTACAGATTTCAAATGTGAAATAATTTGATGAATTTAAGCATTAGAGGTGGGTCAGACATGGTAATTGGACACATTTATTGGTCACTTGCCTCAGGAGTTGTAATAGTAGAGTATTTCAGAGAGAAATTGAAAAATATTGCAAAATATGTTTTCTGATCGTGCTATCACAACTGAAGGAGACTTTAACTTAACAGCTTTATAAAGAGGGAGTATTGGAATTAAAACTAGTGCCAAATAAAGGAAATCATGTAAGATTGTGCTGAATGTATTGTCAGAAATTACTTTGGGAAGATAGGTAAAGAACCAGTTTGAGAAGGCAACTTCTTAAACCTCATAGTAACTAAAAAACCTGAACTTTTTGATACTGTTAAAGTAAAGAAGAAAATCAGTGATCATATGGCTCTGATAGCATGTATGACCATAGAGCTTGTGAGGAATGTTAAGAAACAGGATGCAAACTACAGGATATCTGAGCAGTCAGCATCAAATATTCAGCTTTAAGGATGAAGGTGCAGAACACCAGTAGGTAAAAGCAGAACAATTGTACAATACATCGTAGACCGGTATCCTCCGAACAAGTTTGTGACGGATGGGAAAGACACATCATGGGTATAATATCAGTGTTAGAAAGTTTCTAAAAATGCAAAAGGAGCTTCAGCACAGATTTAAATGCAATTAATGCCAAACTAAACCATAATGAGTGTAAGGAGAGCATTGGGAGAAGCAAAATTGGCACCAAAATGATAGATGACAGAGAGAAGACAGAAATACAGGTTCGCAAAATAACTTGCTCACTTTCTTGCAGTAGATTATTGTATGTCACTGGAGCAATTAAGAGTTACAAGTTATTGGTAAAAAGTGAACCTCCTATCTGTTTATGCGAATAATTATAGGCTTATATCACTTATGTATAATCTGTTGTAGAATTATGGAACATATTTTATGCTCTCACATTTTCAGGGGAGAAAAATCTCCTTTATAAAAATCAATATGGACATCTGGAAGGGATTCCGTACATATCCACACCCACACTGTCATTTAGTGAACAAACTACATGCTTATTAGCTAACGGTCCAGATTTGTGACGGAGTCCAGGACTTTTGAGGAGATAGAACTTAACATACTACACTTGATGGAACAAAATCGACAAAGAATAAAAGTAATTTCAAGAGTACACTAAGGTAGTGTTATAGGGCTGTTATTGTTTGTGTATATGATCGAGTGGATACTGTTGGAAGCTCTGCAATGCTTTTAGCAGATGACACTGTGATTTATGGAAGTTGCAAGAAGAGAAAACTGTAATTAAATGCAGGAAGACATGCAGAGGACTAGTGATTGGTGCAGTAACTGGCAGTAGATCTCAGTCTCCATCAATGTACATACTCTACAAACCACAAAATGGTGTGTGGCAGATGGTACCTTACTAGGCATTCTCTTTCCACTCACAAATGGAGAGAGAGGAAAAAGATTGTCTATGTGCTTCCAAGGAGCTTCTGATTTCTGTTATCTTGTCTTTGTGGTCATTATGAAAGATTTATGGTTGTGGCAGTAGAATCAATCTGCAGTCTGTCGCAAATGGTGGTTGTTTTAACTTTTTTAATACTGTTTTGCAAAAAGAATGTCTCCTTCCTTCTAGGGATTCCCATTTGAGTTCAGAGAGCAGTTCTGTAGTACTCACACTTTGATCAAACCTACCAGTAACAAATCTAGCAGCACACCTCTGAATTGCTTCAATATCTTCCTTTAGTCTGACGTGATGGGAATCATGACAAATAAATGTAACATATTGTGCACTAATTGCTGAATAAATGCACTATATTTGATTACACTATTGCAACAAATAATTGGAAACAGTAATAACTATAAAATACCTAGGGGGATATTATTAGAGAAAACAAATTGTAGAAAGATCTGATTATTGGAGAAACTGAAAGAAATGTAATTCAACCATTAAAAAAAGTGAATTACCAAAACAAAAAAAAAAAAAAAACAAAAAAAAAAAAAAGGCCTACTGACTCTTCAGGATTGATCATCAGTCTGGGGTATTCACCAAGTTGGATTAATAGAAGAGATAAAGAAGATCCAATGAAGAGCAGATACATTTCATCATGGGCTTGTTTAGTAGCTGCAAGATGCTCAACAGTCTCCAGTAGAAGACCTAAAGGAGAGATTTATGCATCAAGGTTGGTGTACTGATGAAATGCCAAGTGTGTTCATTTGGGGAAGAGTTGAGATTCATACTTCCTCCCACATAGGTTTTGAACAATGATCATGTTGACAAAATCAGAAAAATCAGAGCTCCTACAGAAGTTTGCTGACAATTATTCTGTCAACACACCATTTGTGAATCTGTCAACGCACCATTTGTGAATCTGTCAACACACCGTTTGTGAATGGAATAGGGAAGGTAGGAAAAGGTAATGGTACTAGGCTTACATGCCACCACATGCTGTAAGGTGGCTTATGGAGTATAGATGTAGATTCCTATTTAATGACTAAGCATAATTGAAGAAAATGGTTCTGAAGCATCAGATGAAATAACCGCCATTTTAAATGGAAGCTCTAATGACATCCAAGCACAGCAGATAGATTTTGAAATTTGGTTAATAGAATGTTCTAGCCTGTCCATAAAAAAATCCTCACTGGTTGCTGGATACCCACCGTGACAGGAAGAAAGGGAAACAACGGAAGCAAAAGTATCTCACTAGTAAAATGCTTCCTTTACTCCAATGGAACAAATAAATTAAAATATGGTGTGTGGATACATTCAAAGAACTGGAATTCCTGGCATAGGAGAATTTTTTAAACAGGTCAACTGCAGAGAACCTTGCAGCCTTTTGAGGAATGATACTAAAATGTCACTGAATTATTCATGGGCAAGATTAATTGTGGCACAGTTGCCTGGAACTCGCTAATGGAGGAGTTTTATGGAAAGGGGGGGAGGTTGACCTACCATTTAACTACTCTAATTTATAATGAAAGTCACCATACAAACAATCAAGAGACAGCTCCTTGCAGTGGGGGAAAGTTTTAACAGGGTAATTCTCATTGCTGTACAACATACAGCCGTAATTGCTACAGGGGATTTGTTGAGAGAGGTAGGGATTTCATTTTCCTTTGTGACACCACATACTTCATCTGTGTCCCATGATACTTCATGGGATAGCCTTTTGGAATAGCATTTTTTAAATTCATGTAGGAGACAGAACAACTTCTCCTCTTCTCTTTCCCTCCCCTCAAACTAGAAAAGACCATGAATGTATCCATGTAATTGTTGTTACTGCCTCTTTTGCTGCATAGAAAAAACAGCTAAGGCAAATTGTTGATTTATTTATTTGTGTGGACATTTGAAACCTAGCAGGTTTCATTATGAATTTAGTAGCTGCTAGCAACCTGTTCTGGCTTCACATGGGTAGCATTAAGTGTCTATGGCCGGATCACATATCTGATATAGCAGTAACTTTGTTCATGGGCTACTGCATAGAGCTATAATTAAAATTCAGATAACAGTATTAAGTAACTGATTATTAACTCCAAATTCCTGTAGAACTTCAACGGTTTAAGCAGCACATGCCAGGAAAGTTCTCAGGAGGCGTGACTTAATTGACAAATGTCATCATAGTTCAGCCAGTTTACACAAAATATTTATAAAATTATACACACAAAGCTTCCTTGTCATTCAGTCTGTCTGTCAGTGAAAATCATGTCGAAATCACAACAGTGGTTCCTGAGATTAACCTCCGCATACAGACCAAAAAAAACATGGCAGAGGACTTTAACCCATCATATTTCAGCCAATATGCATGAAATATAAATTATTGTAGCAACCTCCTCTGGCACCACATGAGTAGCACTTAGTATCTAAATGCATGAGTTTTGGAACCTGTACAGAAAATTTGAAAAGAGATTAACATAAGCATCATTTCCACCCTTTTTATTGCTCATGAAAACCATACATTGCATGTTTTACCACCATACAGCGAGACCTTCAGAGGTGGTTGTCCATATTGCTGAACACACCAGTACCTCTAATACCCAGTAGCACGTCCTCTTGCATTGAAGCATTCCTGTATTTGTTGTGGAATACTATCCACAAGTTCATCAAAGCACTGTTGGTCCACATTGTCCCACTTCTCAACGGCGATTTCGTGTAGATCCCTCACAATGGTTGGCACATCACGTCGTCCATAAACAGTCCTTTTCAATCTATCCCAGGCATGTTCGATAGGATTCATGCCTGGAGAACATGCTGGCCACTCAAGTCATGTCGCTATCCTGAAGGAAGTCATTCACAAGATGTGCACAATGGGGGCGCGAATTGTCGTCCATGAAGACAAATGCCTCACCAATATGCTGGCAATATGGTTGCACTATTGGTTGGAGGATGGCATTCATGTATTGTACAGCTGTTACGGCGCCTTCCATGACCACCAGTGGCGTACGTTGGCCCCACGTAATGCCACCCCAAAACAGCAGGGAACCTCCACCTTGCTGCACTCAGTGTGTCTAAGGCATTCAGCCTGACTGGGTTGCCTCCAAACATGTGTCCGATAATTTTCTGGTTGAAGGCATATGCAACACTCATTGATGAAGAGAATTTGACACCAATCCTAAGCGGTCCATTCAGCATTTTGTTGGGCCCATCTGTACCGCACTGCATGGTGTCATGGTTGCAAAGATGGACCTCGCCATGGACATCTTGAGAGAAGTTGCGCATCATGCAGCCTATTGCGCACAGTTTGAGTTGTAACACGACATCCTGTGGGTGCACAAAAAGCATTATTCAACATGGTGGTGTTGCTGTCAGGGGTCCTCCAAGCCATAATCCGTAGACAGCGGTTATCCACTGCAGTAGTAGCCCTTGGGTGGCCTGACCGAGGCATGTCATTGACAGTTCCTGTCTCTCTGTATCTCCTCCATGTACAAACAGCATTGCTTTGGTTCACTCCGAGACTCTGGACACTTCCCTTGTTGAGAGCCCTTCCTGGCACAAAGTAACAATGTGGACGCAATCAAACTGCGGTATTAACCATCTAGGCATGGTTGAACTACAGATAACACGAGCCATGTGCCTCCTTCCTGGTGGAATGACTGGCACTGATCGGCTGTCTGACACCCTCCGTCGAATATGCTCTGCTCATGCATAGTTGTTTACATCTTTGGGCAGGTTTAGTGACATCTCTGAACAGTCAAAGGGACTGTGTCTGTGATACAGTATCCACCATCAACATTTATCTTCAGGAGTTCTGGGAACTGGGGTGAGGCAAAACTTTCTTTGATGTGTATATTTCCAGGTGACTTGTCTGACATAGTGGTAATAAATTATATTCACAAACTTTGCTTGTGAATCAGTCTATTAGTGAAAAGCTTATCACAATCCTTACAGTAGCTCCCCTCCTTCATATACATACCGAAAAAAATGGTAGATATAACAATGAAAATATTCAATTAGTGATAATATAACATAAATGGATAGAAAAAAATCTACTTACCAAGCAGGAGCAGCAGGGGAAAAAACACACACACACACACGCCGGCGGAAGGAACTTACCAGTTATCCTTATTCACAGATGCCTTTTGGTCTGTTTTTCGTGTAGGTTATGTGAACTGCTGTCTTTAACCATAAAGTTCTTCCTGTCTCAGTGTTTTTTTCACAACATTGTGCCTGACAAATGTGAGTTGTAGAATCGTGTCATTCAAGAATTGTTTTATGTGTAACCCTATTTGTTATTGCCATAAAATAGTATATTGTCCATGGTAAAGACACCAGTGGAATGCTCCTTATTCGTGGACAGACTTGTCATTTTTTTTTGTTTCTCTTCCAGCCTTCCCAACAACTTGCCAGCAGCAACTTAAAGTTAGGGGAGTGGAAGATTGAGCTGGTCTGGTCATACTTATTTTACATTGTTATTATTATTATTTATGTAAGAGTGTGTGTAAGCATGTTTTAATTTCAATTCTTATAGTTAAATTTGTAATGTAATGATCTGCAGGCAAGAGACACCATGTTAAGTTTTAAAGTTTGTGACTTTTTGATCCCCAAGTTTGATTCATAGCTGTAGTTGTTACCATACCGAAGGGACATGAAAATAAAATCCCTCGAGGTTCTTAATACATTTAAGTGCTGTAGTCACAGGTCCTGGTAGCAGAGAACATATGCTCCAGTTTTATTAAGCTTTTGTAGAATCCCAGTTAAATTATCACTACACAACTTATGGATCAGCAAGGCTATCTACATCAAGACTATAAATAGTATCCACAATAAGGATATTGCACTAACCACAGGTCTCTCCAGAACCAGTCCTATATCCAACCCTGTGCTGAGGCTGGGGAGCTGCCATTTTCCATCAGCAGCTGCTCTTCATTGTGCACTGCATTCTGAATTTTGCTTTTGGGTGAAAAGGTGAAAGAGTTTTGTAGTTATCCAATATGTGATCCGGCTATACATAGTTGTCTCATAAATTCACTTGAAAATGCTGGAGTGTTGCCTTTTCCTTTACCGATGGTTATAGTCTATGTTAAACTTATGGGAAATTAAGGTGAATGGTATGATAGCTGAAATGAAATGAGTGGAATTTGAAGTATAAATATGGCTTTCCCTTTTTTTTATTTTCTGTTCAGTATTTGTGAAAGCATACGTGGAACATTGAAGAAATTTAGGAATTAGGTTGCAAAGATTACATTTTTGTCTTGATTTATCATTATATAAATGGATTTAATTTTTTGTTACCTGCTATTTTCTTCTGTATTTGTTTGTCGAATTACGTGTTTTTTGTTGCTAAAATTGTCACACATACATCCATTCTTTGTTTATTTAATTTCTCTCTGTAAGCGGATACACTTTTTCAGCTTATTGCTCCTCAGTCATTATTGGGTTGCACAACCCATTGGTACAGATAAATTTTCCAGAATGCAGACCAATGGGAAATGTGCTGTTTCCAAGTTGCAATCTAAAATGACAAATTTACAGTATTTGATGTCGGGCTATATGCAGTTCTGAAGATGCTGGTGTAAGTAGGGTATAATCAAGGGAAGATATTTCTCATCTCTTGCAAGTGTTGTAGCAAATCTACCAGCAAAGGAAATGTTCAAAAACTCTTTATCAATTTCATAAGCTGATAGTGGATGAGCAATCTGCTGCATTGGAATCCTGTGAAATGAAGATGCTGACACTACTTGGAAGGTGTACAGAGAACAAAATAAGCTATTCTCTCAGATTTGACTCCTTGTTTGTCGCCCGAGTGTGCAGAATTGTGTCTGAAATGAGGGACAGTAAATTGTGTTCGCTGTAATGAGCTATCCAACTGTCTATTACCTCCTTTCAGGCCTTCTTTAAGACAAATCCATCCTGACCCAAATCCACATAGGCACTGTTTTCTCATGCAAGACTTGAAGGTTCTGCAGAAGATCATTCCTGCTATGCAGTTTTTGTTACAAACACTATCTTTTGACTGGGGAGACAAGACTTGTACTTTAACTGCCAGTGAGCTAAATGTGTTATGCTGTTTAAAACTTTGTTTCCATCAGAAATACCACCATTTTTATCATTGAGATGTTAGTGTGTTGCACAGTGATCAGCCCTTTAAGTTTTAGTGTAGTGTTCTGCCGGATACATGTATGTTTAATTTATTGTCTTTATCTGTCTTCTCTCCTTTGTAATAAACTTTAGGGACCTCTCTCTCTTTCTTTTTTTTTTGTGCGTGTGTGTGACTATATTTTGCACATATTGTAATAAATAATTTACTTATATCTAAAAGAAAGATGATGAGACTTACCAAACAAAAGCGCTGGCAGGTCGATAGACACACAAACAAACACAAACATACACACAAAATTCTAGCTTTCCCAACCAGTGGTTGCCTCGTCAGGAAAGAGGGAAGGAGAGGGAAAGACAAAAGGATTTGGGTTTTAAGGGAGAGGGTAAGGAGTCATTCCAATCCCGGGAGCGGAAAGACTTACCTTAGGGGGAAAAAAGGACAGGTATACACTCGCACACACACACACATATCCATCCGCATATACACAGACACAAGCAGACATTTGTAAAGGCCTTTTTTCCCCCTAAGGTAAGTCTTTCCGCTCCCGGGATTGGAATGACTCCTTACCCTCTCCCTTAAAACCCAAATCCTTTTGTCTTTCCCTCTCCTTCCCTCTTTCCTGACGAGGCAACCGCTGGTTGCGAAAGCTAGAATTTTGTGTGTATGTTTGTGTGTCTATCGACCTGCCAGTGCTTTTGTTTGGTAAGTCTCATCATCTTTCTTTTAGATATATTTTTCCCACGTGGAATGTTTCCCTCTATTATATAAATAATTTACTTTATTTATTAAACCAATGAAATGTAGTAACAGACTACATTTGTTGCTGCTATGCATTTGTTACAGTCTGAATAATGATCTGTTTATATTCCATATCTCCTGGTAACATATTGTAATTTTAAATGGTTTTGATTTTAAAGGTGACACCAATTCATCAGAAGAGGATGTATGCCTTCATAAACCATTTCATAACCAACACTGTATCTTTTCTAAATAAATTTTCACAATCATGTGAGCTACGTTTGGAGAAGTTTGATAGTAGACTTCAGAAACTTGAAGCTTCACTTTGTATTCTTGAAACTAAGGTAATACAAGTAAATATTTTTATTTTGTATCAGCTTTATACATATGTTTGCCTTAATACAACTGTCTTTACAATCTGTGGTTGTTTTAGAATATGTGTATTGAACTATGATTTTTATTTCCCTTACTTCATGCTTCTCTGGCAGCAATTGTTAACGTGCAAAATACCAAGCTGATTTGTAGTCCAAACTCTATGTTAAATTGTAGGTCCCCATATAGCTGACTGGACAAGTCAGTTCAAAGGTCAGAGTAAGGCAATGTCTTTCTACCTCCAGTAGGGCTGTGCCTGTGCACTGTGGTGTTTAAACCAGCCTTTGAGTTGATGACAGCTGTACCTTTTTTTGTAATTATTAGAGTTAAAAAAGGAAAGTGTTTATAACACAGGTGTCATGCTAGTCACTTATTTGAATGGAGTGGAGTGGGCAGAGGAGAAGAATGATCAAGGTTTTATTTCTCAATCTCATAGAAGTCTTGGAATATCCCATCAATTGAACAAGGACGAGGATTAGATAATAAATCAGCTGCTTCATTGGTGTCATGTGCCGTAAAGCTCTTTCTGTCATACTTATCTCCCATGGTTCTTGATAGTGAGGAACTATTGTAGCACCTATCTTTGTAGCATTTTCAGGAAGGAAATTTGGGAAGCCAAAGAATGACCAGATAGACATGAAGGCCCTTCTTCAGTTAGTATCAAAGATATTTTAACTGTTGCAGCATGTTGTTCAGCTTTCTGAAAACACTGATCATGTGAAAACCAACTTGCACTTTCCTCTCATGATATCTTGAAAGCCATGAATAGAGGCAGTCTATCAGATGCAATATTTGTCGATTTCTAAAAAATCATTTGACTCAGTACGACATCTACACTTACTATCAAAAGTGTGATTGTATGAGGTATTGAATTAAATTTGTGATTAGATTGGGGTTTCTGATAGGGAGGACACAGCAAGTTATTTTGGACGGAGAGTCATTGACAGATGTAGAATTAACTTTGAATGTGCCCTGGAAAGTGTGTTGGGACAATTGCTATTCATGTTGTTCAATAATGACCTTGCAGACAATATTCATGGTAACCTCAGACTTTTCACATATGATGTAGAGTTAACTATAATTAAACATTGTCTGAAAGAAGCTCCACAAATATTCAGTCATATCTTGATACGATTTCAAAGTAATGCAAAGACTGGTAGTTTGCTTTAAAATGTAAAATAGTGAATTTCACAAAATAATAAAATGTAGCCTTTTGACTATAGCATCAATGAATCATACTTGGAACACAGGGAAATATAATATGTAGGGATATGAAACAGAGTGATCACATAGGCTCAGTCGTAGGTAAAGCAGGTGGCAGCCTAATCAGTCTATAAAAGAGATTATTGGGGGTATTTTAATTCTATCTTTTTTCAACTATTTATAGTTGCAAAGACAGAATTGAAGTACCCTTGTGCATTAAAAACACCAACCATTTCCCAGATCATGTGAAATCTATGCCCAACCCACTAGCATCTCACCATTGATGCAACCTTCCTCTATATCTACATCCCCCATGTACATGGCCCGCACTAAATATTACCTCAAGCAGTGCCCAAGTGATTTCAAACTTATGATATCCTCCCTGCTCACTTTAATCAACTCTGTACTTAACAAGAACTACTTTACCTTCGGGTACCAGACATACAAACAGATCAGGGGCAAGGTCATGGGCACAAGGATGGCTCTTTTCTATGCCAACCTTTTCATGGGTCACTTGGACAGTGTTTTCCTTACATTCCAGTATTTGATAAAGGCATCTCTTTCTCACTGTGGTATAAGTCAAGTGTTATCTTCCTGTGTCTCATGCCTTTTGTAAGTATACCACCCCCTCCCGTGGCTTTTGAACAAATCCAATGGATCTGTGTTTGATGGTTCACTTTTGATCCCTGTATTTTCATCTATTGTCCCCACAGACACCATTATCCATATCAGCTGGACCTGACACTGTATCCTGAGTAGTTAAAATTGGTCTATTTACCATGCTAACAGTGTGCCAGCTGATGTTTTGTGCGCACTCAAGGAATCTTCCCTTCCCCGTATACTGATAGCAGCTTGGGGTGGACAAATGATTTGAATTTGACATCATCTGTCATACATCTTCTATTGTAGATAGTAATTGTTACAAGGCAATTTTTTTCTTCTTGGAATTTTTTGTGCACAATCAATTGTTTTTACACTTTTGATGAGAAGCTAGAGAACTTTGCAGTATTGTTTGTAGTGCACCTTGACTTTCAGTAGAGCTAGTTTTATGCATGAAATAAATTTCTTTCTTCCTAGTACAGTGTAGTTTAATCCCAGACGTTAGCCACCCTGTCTCTGACTTCCTTGGCCAGCTATAAAGGAAAACTGAAGTCACAGTATCCATACATGTTACAAAAATGGAAGTACACATATATGTATGTTCCACATCTCCTAATCCCCACGACTGATTTAAACCAAATTTGGTTCACTTATCACTTACTGTCTGCAGATTATTGCTGTGTGTGTGTGTGGGGGGGGGGGGGGGATGTAAGAACCTACCTGTCAAAGAGGTGTGGGTGAAAAAGCAGTACAGCCCACGACATGTGAATATCCATATTTTATTCATACAGTATTTGAAAATGAGAGCATTTAGTGACTTGCAACAAACCTTACCCATAATTCAAACCTTTACAAAAGTTTCTCGCTGACAACCTCCACAAAATGATGAAAGGAAAGAAGTTTATTGATTACTACATTTACGCTGTTCATTCAGTAAATCTGCTGCAGAAAGCAGCCCAAGCCATAAATAAGTTAAGCCTAAATTTTTACAAATGACCCAACTGTGTTCAGAAAGGATAGATTAAATACAGTTGGTGGTGGAGTGTTCATTGCTGCCAGAAGTAATTTACCTTACAGTGAATTTGAAGAAGACACTTCCTGAAAGGTGGTATGGTTTCAGATTATACTTCACAACCAGAATAAATTAGTAATTGGTTCCTTTTACCATCCCCCTGACTCAGACGATACAATTGCTGAACAGTTCAAAGAAAACTCGAGTCTCATTTCAAATAGGTACCCCACTCATACAGTATTATAATTGGTAGTGACTTCCATCCACCCTAAATATGTTGATGAAAATACATGTTTAAAGTCAGTGGTAGGCATAAAATGTCTTCCGAAAGAGATCTGAATGTATTCTCAGAAAATTATTGTAAACAATTAGTTCAAGAGTCCACTCAAAGGCAAAAACATACCTGACCTCTTTGCAACAAATAATCCTGAGCAAATAGGGAGTGTCATGATGGTTATGGAATTAGTGAACACAAGGTTGTTGTAGCTAGACTACAGGCTGTAACATCAAAACCCTCCAAAATACATCTATTTAAAAAAGAAGATAAAAACTTACTTGATGCCTTCCTAAGAGACAGTGTCCATTCCTTCCACTCTCATTATGTAAGCGTAGATCAGATGCGATTTAAATTCAAAGAAATAATATTGATGGCAGCTGAGAGAGATATATATCAAATAAACTAATAGGAGAGGTACTGATCCTCCTTGGTACACAAAGTGGGTCCAAACACAGCTGCAGAAGCAATGAAAGAAGCATGCCAACTTCAAAGAATGCAAAACCCCCAAAATTGGCAAAGTTATACAGAAGCTTAAAACTTAGTGGAACTTCAGTGCGAGATGCTTTTTATTGTTTCCACAAGGGACTTGATTTCGAAATCTGGCAGAAAATGCAAGAGATTCTGGTCATATGTGAAGTAAACTGCTGGAAAGACACAATCGATACCTTCACTGCATGACAATAATGGTGATGTAATGGATGACAGTACCAGTAAAGCAGAGTTAGTAAGTACAGCTTTCTGAATTTTTTTTCACCACAGAAGATGAAGTAAATATTCCAATATTCATTTCTAGAACAATGGCCGACACAAGTAACATAAGTAGACACCCTCGGTGTAGTGAAGCAGCTTAACTCACTCTGTAATGGCAAGGCCTCCAGTCGATATTGTATACCAACTACGTTCCTTTCAGAGTATACTGAAACAATAGCTCCATAGTCAACAATCATATACAACCACTTGCTCGTCAAAATTCAGACCCGAATTGCTAATGTTGATTTGTTGAAGGATTTTGGAACATGTGGTGTTTTCCATCATGAGTTACCACAACGAAAATGATTTATTGACAAAAAGCCAACACAGATTCAGAAAAATATCGTTCTTGTGAGACACTGGCAGCTCTTTATTCTCCCAAAGTAATGAGTGCTAGCAACAGGGGTTGTCAAATTGATACCATATTTTTAGAGTTCAAGAAGGCTCTTGGCACCACATTCCTCACAAGCAACTTCTAATCAAATTGTGTGCCTATGGGAGTATTGTCTCAGTTTCGCAACTGCATTCATGATTTCCTGTCTGAAAGATCACAGTAATCAATGGAAAAATCATCGAGTAAAACTGGAGTGATATCTGGTGTTGCCCAAGGAGATGTTATAGGCCCTCTGCTGCTCCTGGTCTACGTAAATGATTCATGAGACAATCTGACCTGCGCTCTTAAATTGTTTGCAGAAAATGCTGTCATTTACCATCTTATAAAGTCATCAAACGATCAAAACAAACTGGAAAATGATTTAGACAAGATATCTGCATCATGCAAAAAGTGACAATTGTTTCTAAATAATGCAAGTGTGAAGAGCCACCCATACAAGTACTAAAAGGAATCTACTAAATTTTGGTTACAGGATAAAACACACAAATCTAAAGGCTATAAATTCAACAATATGCTTAGGGATTATAGTTACGAATAACCTAAATTGGAATGATCCCATATATTATGTTGTGGGGAGAGCAAACCAAAGACTCTTGATTTATTGGCAGAAAACTTAGAAAATGCGACATGTCTACTGTTTACACTACACTGGTCTGTCGTCTTCTGGTGTATTGCTCTACAGTATGGGAACTGCATCATATAGGATTGATGGAGGATATCAAAAAAGTTCAAAGAAAGGTAGCTCATTTTGTAATCATGAAATAGAGGAGACAGTGTGAAAGATATGACCTGCAAATTGTGGTGGCAATCGCTAAAACACAGGCAGATTATCATCCCCCCCCCCCCCCCCCCCCCCCCCCCCCCCCCCCCCCCCCCGGAGAATCTTCTCATGAAATTTCGACCACCAACTTTCTCTTCAGAGTTTGAAAATATTTTGTGGACAATAACATACATGGGTATGAATGATCATCATAATAAAATAAGAGAAATGAGAGATCACACGGAAAGATTTAAGTGTTCATTTTTCCTGTGCACTGTTAGAGTGGAATGGTAGAGAAGTAACTCGAATGTGGTTCAATGAACCCTCTGCCAGGCACTTACTTGTGAATTGCAGAGTAATCAAGTAGATGCAGACATAGAAGCATGACATTTAAACTTTCTTATTGATGTAGTTTTGTTGTGGTCTTCAGTCCTGAGACTGGTTTGATGCAGCTCCCCATGCTACTCTATCCTGTGCAAGCTTCTTCATCACTCAGTACCTACTGCAACCTCCATCCTTCTGAATTTGCTTAGTGTATTCATCTCTTGGTCTCCCTCTACGATTTTTACCCTCCAATACTAAATTGGCGATCCCTTGATGCCTCAACAGGTCCTACCAACCATTCCTTTCTTCTAGTCAAGTTGTGCCACAAACTCCACTTCTCCACATTTCTATTCAATACCTCCTCATTAGTTATGTGATCTACCCATCTAATCTTCAGCATTCTTCTGTAGCACCAAATTTCGAAAGCTTCTATTCTCTTCTTGTCTAAACTATTTATCGTCCATGTTTCACTTCCATTTATGGCTACACTCCATCCATACAAATACTTTCAGAAACGACTTCCTCACACTTAAATCTATACTCGATGTTAACAAATTTCTCTTCTTCAGAAACGCTTTCCTTTTCCATTGCCAGTCTACATTTTATATCCTCTCTACTTCGACCATCATCAGTTATTTTGCTCCCCAAATAGCAAAACTCTTTTACTACTTTAAGTGTCTCATTTCCTAATCTAATTCCCTCAGCATCACCCGACTTAATTCGACTACATTCCATTATCCTCGTTTTGCTATTGTTCATCTTATACCCTCCTTTCAAGACACTATCCATTCCATTCAACTGCTCTTCCAAGTCCTTTGCTGCCTCTGACAGAATTACAATGTCATCGGCGAACCTCAAAGTTTTTATTTCTTCTCCATGGATTTTAATACCTACTACGAATTTTTCCTTTGTTTCCTTCACTGCTTGCTCCATATACAGATTGAATAACATCGGGGAGAGACTACAACCCTGTCTCACTCGCTTCCCAACCACTGCTTCCCTTTGTATTTTACCCCTGCCACCTTCAGAATTTGAAAGAGCGTATTCCAGTCAACATCTTATTGATAGGGAAGCTATATTGCTTCCATTCGATGAAACCCTTTATTACGAGGCTCACAGCTGTTGCATGAAAGAAAGTAGAGTTTAAAAATAAATAATCATATAGTGGTACGTTGCACTCTTATTGTAAGGGCAAACCTAAGTAGGACATTAGTAATTCTTAAGTGATCTTTTTCACTATTATCAAATATAAACTCAGTATTGAAACCATCACATACAGTAACTTCCCAGTCATTTCTGTGAAAAATACTGAATTTCATATTAATACATCTGACTGTACATGCCTCATCCCATCTCACCTCTTCCCTTGTGTTCTTAAAACATCATACCCTGGAAAACAGGTGATTTACCTACCTTACTTTTCATTCCTCGTGTTCTGATGGAAGAAACTAACTTTACAGATAACTGCAATATGGAATGGGCATATTACTACACATCACATAGAGGAATTCTAGAAATATTTCAGCTTTCAGGCAAAGTTCTCTTCTATAGGTAGAGATCACATGCACACACGTGCGGCCTCCGACTCTAGGCACAGCCAGTCATGCCTTAGCACCCAGTCATTGGTCAAATACATGCAATTTTGGCCTCATTGTGTTGGTCTTACTGGTATGGCTGTGCCCAGTGTGATCTTAAAAAAATAAAATTTAAAGAAAAGGTAAACATACGTTCCCAATATCATCCCAAAGAAAGAGTATACCCCCAGATCCACTCTTGGATGCTTAACATTACAGCTCAATAGACACATGGCATTGGGGGTCAGATCACATTTAATTATAGACTTTTTTATTGCTGCAATATCATTACTCATGTGCTAAGGCAGTATTGAACAGAAATTGATAAAAATCATTACCAGATCTGGTCAGATGCACAAGGATTTGAGTTCAAGCATGAGTTTCATGCTTTATTACAGAGGTGGAGGCAAACTTCACTTTCCTTGGAAAAAGTCAAATCTGGTGGGCCAATATGACCCTTGAATAATTAGAGATAGTAAATTTTGATCCAGGTGAAGCAGCTCATTAGACTGTCTCAAATTAGTAAACCAAAGGTTTGCAGGTTGGTACCATGAATTTTGTCAGGCACGTTGTGCGACTTTCATCTGATAATGGTGTATGTAGAAACGAATGCACAATACACATTAAATTGTGATTCCCTAAACTATGCTGAAGCAATATCAATACAGCCAGCTGTGTGGTGTTAAATTGACACTTATTAACCATTAGTTTGTTTTGCACAATGCAATCAGTCCTTGTATCCTTCACTTATCACTTCCACCAACTCTTGCAATGTTTGATAGTGCGGGGGGGAAAAAAAAGAAAAAAAAAAAGTGAGGTGCACATAATTAGGAATGTTAAACTGAAGTTCCCTAAATAACTGGCGGGGCAAAGTCAGTTCAAAGGTTAGAGGAATGCAATGACTTTCACCTCTTAATAGGACCATGCCTAGTAAAGCAATGTGGTGGTGAAACCAAGGTTCATGTTTACAACAGTTATAACTTTTGCCTAAGAGTAGATGCTCAGGGAACACAATATGCCCTTACAAAAGTGGAAATATATTTGACCAAAAATGTATGCTCTGCAGGCATACAGTAATGATTCCAATGACACTGTCCTATTAGAGCACAAAAAGTTATTTTACTAGATTTTTACAAAATATGTTTACATAGATAACACCCAACAGAATCATTAAATTTTAGCACGTAATAATCCAGTAGTTGTATGAAATGATACTTACATTTACAGATTCATGCCCCAGAGTAACTTCATCATGAGTATGTATTTAGAAAACACACACAAAGCATTAATAAGGTGCAGGAAAGCTGAATTCACCCCTACTAAAGTGTTCTGTGTGAGATAGTAACACTAAAGATATACTATGGTAGACTGTATTACACACAAGCTTCCCTAGGATAATTGTGTGTTCTTAGAACTAAGGAATTATGCATCCATACTATATTCTTCATACCAATATCCTCTCGCCTTTCATATGCCTCAGCTTGCTATTTACATCTATGCACTTCATTATGACACTAGAGCTTCAAAACTAAACACCACCATGTGTCTGCTCTCTCCAAGTGTGTGTATACCTTCCAAGGTTAAGCTAAATACAGGGGTAGTAAACCACTATTAAAATTATTTTTATATGGAGCCACCACCCTAACAGCAGTACCTTCCACAATAGCTGATTAGGAAAATAAAGCTAAAGGATTAATTTGTACTGAAGTCAGCTTCTGCAAATCAGGAAATGTATTTGAGTCTTCAACTATTTTTGCAAAATGTCGCATTAAAAGTGCTTTCAATCCTTTTGTCATCTCTGCATCTTTACAATGAAACCCCAGTGTCAAGTATACTACATCAACTAAATATTTGTTGTATTATGTGTAACTTTGTGCCCAAGCCTCAAATCGTGTAACATTGACAAGCAAATAGGAAGAATAGTCTAGGGGAAACTTTCTGCTGTAAACAAGCATTCTGTGAAACTACTAGACACTGTCAGTTCTTAATTACTTTAAAAACATCAGATTAAGTACTTACACAGACACTATCTGCTATTACAATTTCACAATTTAAGCAGGAGTAGTGGCTTGATCTTGTGAAGTATTGCATGGCAATAAAAATACAAACATATTTAAATTCTTTGTCATAGTGTCCCAATTTGAATTTTAAAAATTTATTAAGAATTTACTTTTTCAACTTTCAGCTGAATTCCATTGCGGGTCTTGATGAGGTTCCAGTTACAGAGGCTTGTACTGCAGATAAACCAGAAGAACTGCAGCCACCAGTTACTACTGAAACCACAACAGAGCAACCAGACCCTCAACCACAAATTGATCCTGCACTTTCAAAGTTTGTACGTATGATTCAAGTGGGGGTTCCAGTACAGGCAGTAAGAATGAAGATGCAAGCCGAAGGAATGGATCCAAGTGTTCTTGAGTAGGTACCCATAGCATTTTGTACCTGCAGATCGTTTAATTCTTGCACTATACAGAAACAGCAAACAGTTTTTCCTGTCAATCTTATTTTCCCCATTCATAACATTTTCCTCTTGATCAAATGAAAATACAATTGGAGATCAAGTATTAAAATTGCTTGAACAACAGCAAAGACATGTTATTCCAGACAATACATCAAAACATACTGTGTTGTAATGACTACAGTAATATGAATATTAAACCTCATTCATCATTAAAATTCCAGTTTACTTCATTACCTTGGTACTATTTTACAAACTGTTTCGTTTTACTTATTTATCATTGAATTTATGATGCAACTGTTAATTTGTTCTGGCTTACTATATCTTAAATGTTAATAGTAATTGATTGTAACTGGGAAATACTATGGTTACTTAGATGTCACTTCTAGTTCATGCACATGTCACAGTCCAACATAAATCAACTTCATTTCAAATTTGAAAATTAATTTCTCCATCATTAGCACTCATTAATATACTCTAATTTGTCTTGTTTTGATTTCAGCAATTATGGAGCACTGTCCAAGGTACAAGTGAGGGAAGAGATTGAATCTGACACTGACTCCAGTGACTAATTGTTAGTGAACTTATGAAAACTTACATAAATAAAAGGAACTTGTTATGTTATCATCATTTTATTTAATAAACCATATTTACAAATAATCAGAACTGGATCATTTGGCCCTACAACAGAAAGAAAAGTTCAAATTAGAAACCAAACAAACATGGAAATTGCTCACACCAAAGATTATGAAAGGATGCATAACCATTACTAAAGCAGTATAATATGTGGTTGTAATTCGAAAACTCTTGGGAGAAACTGGTTATGCATCCTTCTGTAGGTCTTAAATCAACTGTACATACCTTCCTCTTTTTGTCACCACCAAGTTCAAAATGTTTGCAGCGTTTTAAAGGAACTTGTTTCCTGTATTTGCATTCTGTGCACTCCATTCTCAGAACTATTTTCTTCGTAGTTTTCGCCTGAAATATTAAATTTGAACTGAAACTTAACATTTTAATATTGCCTACTTAAATCTTTCAACTTAAATTATTAGTAGCAAATTAGTAAATGCAGTGAAAGCTATTTCCTTAATTTGCATATAAAAATGCTAAATGCTGACCACTTTAATTACTCATCTGGATGAAACTGGCTGTAGTACACGAAATGATTTGGTTAACACGCAATGATCAGTCCCATCCACTATTATACTTGCAACATCAAATGTTTGAAGATCACTTCAAAAGGGCAAAGCATGGAATCGAATCCAATGTACACAACACAATTTTTAATCTGGACAAGTGATTTACTACCACTTGAACACTGAATGTAGTTCCTTGGCACTTTAGCAGAAGCAGCCAACGCATTTTTCACTTCGCCCGGAGCATACATAAAATGTACAGTAACTGACAACCTCACCTTTTTCCTGAATATGGGTTTCGTCTGTCCACCGAAACCTTGCTGCTTTCTGTCGTATCGGCGTCGTCCTTGTGACGCTTGTCTTTCTTTAGACTTCTTGTACTGAGTTACTTTGTGCTGCTTATGCTTTTTGCATTTCTTGCAGAACGTCCTACGTTGTTTCGGAACGTTAACCTATATATCAAACAACAATAAAATAAATGAATTACTAACTTATTTAACTTTCACAAAAATACCATAGACGATATTTTTAGGAACATAAAACAATGTAACATAATGTACAATACCATTGTAATTCACAGATGCTTACGGATTACATCAATCACAACTTCTACTCACCATGTTGCCTGCAATCAAAGATCTACACAGACAGAGTACCGAGCAGTCGTGGAGATCGACGACAAAGATATAAGCTGCTCCACAGTCACAGTTATTCTTTGTTGAAACAAATGCTTAATGAATTTGAAATATATTTGCTCAGTAAATAGCAGTTCACAATAGGGTCAAGTTGATAGATGTTCTCTGCAGTATTCCTTTCTAAAAAAGTAAATTTTATAATGGAATTTAATAATAAAATATACCAATGAAAAGAACTAAGTTCTCATGGACGGATATTCTGGAAGGTTAAAATAACGCAAATGTAATGAACATATTTATTTGTTCGCGTCATTTTAAGCAGTTAGTACGTAAGATAGAAATTACATTTTTTTATTACTTGCTTACAGAATATTCTATGAGAGTATTAAGTAATATTTCTCAAAGATTTTTCGAGTATTAATAGTTGAAACATAATTCATGAATTTTAGTACTGATAGAGTTTGCATTACCTATATATCGACATCGTGTCATCGAGATCTCGCGGAAACTACAGATATATCTTTGGTTGACAGGCTTTGATAGCCTCAAACCCAATTGCTATTTTCGGTGAATGTACTCTCCAACCCCTCGTTTTAGCAAATTATATATTTTATTTCTGCCCAAATTCAAAATTTCATCTGTAGTTACTTTGAATTTACGACAGTAATATTTTTTCTGTTCGAAATAACTGGTTTAATTTCTTATATGGACTTCGACAAAGTTCTTTGCGTCATCAACCAATCACCGGTTTATCGAGCTTCAAGCCCGCGCCATCTTCATTTTTGAACAAAGCCAGTTGGAAGTGCGTTACGCGAAGTACACTTCGAATCTCTCCGGTAAAGATGAGTTCTAAGGAAAATAACTCTGAAGTCGCTGTCGACAAAGTTACAGAAAACAACGAGAAGGCGGGAGGTGATGCAAAATCAGAAGTTAAAGGCACTAAGAGGCCAGCAGAGGTGAGTAATATATGTGAAGCATTACTCGTGTGGTAATGTAGGACGACGCTTTAAAGTGTTGGGTTGTGCGTACTATCGTGTTGACATAACATTAGTATTTGGTGATAATGTGAATGTAATTAGTGTTAAAGTTAGATTTTGTTAATGTTATCTGCGTTGTGTGTGCATTTTGTCAGCCGATTTCGCAACTTCAATTATGTGAATGCCGGTATGGGTTTGCAAATGGTAGCACTGCGCGGGAATCTTAAGATCGAGTTTAGTTTTTGACTGAACTTATGTAATTCAGTGTCGTAGCGTAGCTGTTATGTGAAATTGCAGTATCGTATTTATTTATTTTTTTATTTATTTATTTTTTATTTATTTTTGAACTTTGAACTCGTAGTGATATTTATTTTTAAAAATAGTTCTACGATGGATTAGTCATGGCGTTAGGATTTCCTTCCGAGACTTCGATTTTTGAGTGTGATAACTTATGCGTATTATTACAGTTTTATATAAAATCCTTTACGTTAACTTGTTGCTGTGAATAAACTTCGGCTAGCAGGATGTTCTTGCTGACTTTGTTTCATCATTAGATGCTCCACACATTTACAGCTAATCAAAATGCCTTTTTTTTTTCCTTTCTTTGCGTGTCTGTTTTATCGTTTCCGGCGTGTTTCATAGATAGCGCATATAGTAATATACGGCCATAAAGTCGCAAAA
Source organism: Schistocerca cancellata (assembly GCF_023864275.1). Classification (NCBI taxonomy): domain Eukaryota; kingdom Metazoa; phylum Arthropoda; class Insecta; order Orthoptera; family Acrididae; genus Schistocerca; species Schistocerca cancellata. The sequence continues at coordinate 198,446,864 of NC_064632.1, forward strand.
GGGGAGATTTAGTTGGGGGAGGAGCCGTAGGGTGGGAGTTGTCCGTGGCATCCAATCACAAGCATAGACGCGGAGAGGGGCGGACTCGAGAACCTAGCCTCTCTACAGGTTACCAGAAAATCGATGTCGTTAGCAATGGTTTGCTGTTCCTTTATGTCTTGATCTTCGCGCTCTTTCTTGTTCCTTTTACGCTGATTCCGCTTCGCAGGTTCTTTTGTCTTTAGTTACGCCATTAAGTTTTTTACTTGTATTGTAAGTTACGCTTCCAGAGAAGTGGCACCCTGCGTAATAAGCTTGTATTGCTTGCCGGGGCACGCATAAACACTTTGCGGTACTTTCCGGTTATCGAAAAGACGGGCTGTGTAATTAGGAAAGTTGTAATGATTAATTACAGCAATATTGCACAGACCTTTTCCGGGTATTTAAAGCAGTTTATAAATAAATTAAAAAACTAATTTTTTCCAGTGTTCCGTGTCGTCACTTATCATAATGAAGTTAGCGTTGCATATTCGTGTTAAGATGCGCTTTGTGGTACTTGGTAAAAACTTATATTACGTCGTGTACGAATAGAATGTTTTTCATGCGGCGTTTTTTTTTAAATAAAAGCTTAGTGCATCTGTCGCAAGTATGTAGCGCAAATTTGTTTTATGACGGTACGAATAATTTCATAGCACTTGGATTATTTTTTTTACAAAAAGGCATAGGCTATGAAGAGTTTCGCAATGATCTGTTTTTGAAATCTTGACAGCACAATCGTTGCTTTCTAGTTTCGCCATTAATCAGAAATAATTTGAGCTAGAACACTAATTGCAAGTTATAAAGTGCAAATAAAATATAATAAATTCCTCCAACATGCCAGCTGCCATTTTTGAGGAAATGCTGTTTAAAATTTGTAAATATCCCTGGAAAAACCGCAAACAGCCACAACCTTTCTTGGGGAATGTTTTATTTCGCTGTACTGTGGCGTAATAAAGCAGTCATAAAGTGTTGTACGTTGGTGTTTTTGGAAATTATATATATATATATATATATATATATATATATATATGAAATTTCTGTGTTGATGCTTCCAGATTAAATAAGTATACATGCGCTCAAGTTTAGTTCCCCATGTAAAAATCGCCTGTTGCCTTAAGTTTGACAGCTGGTAAATATTTAGTGGGTTTGTGTACAGTTTAATTAGTTCACACATCATACGAATGTTCGTAAACAAAATTGATATGTACGTTTACAAGTCCTTTCTTTTTTCAGTCTAAAGGAGAAGATGCGAAAAAACAGAAAAAAGAGGAGAATGGCGAGGAGGATGACGTAGAGGATGAGGAAGATGTGGAAGGAGAGGAGGAGGAAGAAGAGGAAGAACTTCCAGAGGGAGAGGAAGAATTAGATGAGGGAGAAGGTTTGTATTACATTGGTTTAATTTAAGTGTTCCATGATTATATTTGTGCCTTTGTGAACTGTTGCATTATGTTTTACTTGACTGAAATGTACTTGTTTCAGAAGAGGAAGAAGACGAGGGTGAAGGAGAAGGGGAAGGTGAAGAAGATGAAGAGGATGCATAATGAGAAGTGTGCTATAAAGACTTGTATACAGAAAGTGAGCGACGTGTTCCTGCTTCACTAAAAGCTTGGAACTATGGAGTGAAAAAATTCACATCAGTTTGAAAGACTTCGATGATGGATTACATAGTCATTCTTTTTTCTTTCTGTCTAACCATCGAAACAGTTCTGAAGATTGAAGTTCTATGGCGTGTGCTGTGTTAGTTGGAAACATTTGGGCTAAGGTACCGGTAGGTCTTTTTTATAAATAAATAAAAACCCTTGCAATGTACCCTGTTTTACTGTATGAGTGACTAATTTTTTACTGTGGTAGTTTAGTCCTGATACATTGTGTGACAGTATTGAAAGAATGGGAGAACTTTAACACTGATACCCAGGCTCACTCCTTAACTCCAAGTTTTGAAGTGGAATATGAATTTAATAATTTTATATGGGGGATTTTAAAATATACTAAATCATTCACAACACATGGTTTTATTTAAATTTGATTTTCATTTCTCACTTAAACTGTGAATATTCCCCCATTACGAATTTGAAATAAAGCAGGGATTATAGGCTGAGGGCAGCCTTGTAAAGACGATATTGGAAGTACTTCATTAATAGTAATGAAATGTAAAGAAACGTTTACAACCAAATGGAATGACGAATATTGTGTGTGTGAGTTTAAGTTGTGAAAGAAACAATATTTTGTAATAACAGGAGGATTTTGTTTCATTTGAGTTGTTTCCTTTTTAAAAGTGTTTTGTTTCCACTCCTACTTTCGAGTTGTAATATGTTTCGTCATGCTGTAACATAGAATAGCTACCTTTTTTTATTGTGAACAGTGAATACAATTTTACTGTACAAAGATTTTTGAAAAAAGAAAAATAGACCACAAAAACCTCAGCAGTGGAATAAATTTGACCACTTTGATACAAATGTGCACCTTTCAGTGTTAACTGCCAGCAAGAATCAGTCTTAAGAGGCAATAAATTGTTTCTCTAGTAAAGTATGTACTAATTCAATTTTGTTTTGAAGATCTCCTAAATAGTTGCAGTTGATGTAAACGTGTAGATACATGTATTGTAACATTTTTCTCTTAAGAGAATACCTGTCTGTTACATGGTCAGTTGATGACTGTACATGCTCTGCTCATTCCATGTTTGATAGTTGAAACCATATTTTCTAAACTTTGTTTTTTGGCATTTAAAGGGAAGTGTTAGGAAAGGAAAATTGCTGTAAATTTAGGGAGTATGTAGTGAACTTGTAATTCTAATGAGTGACTAAAAGTGGCTAGAATTAAATGTGCTTTCTTATTTCAACCCTTCCAAGTATGTGCATATTAGTGGGATATTGGTAGTATTATGAAGAGCTTATTTTCTCAGGGATGAATTCCTGTGCGGTAAGTGTAGGAAACGTATTGCCCTGTGCAAATAGTGGTGCGAAATTGGAAGCATTATTGGCTCTGGATTCTAGTTCAGGAATGGGGAGCAGCAATAGTTCGATAAGTGCCGCACATTGCTGTGCTGCTTCCATCTAGTGGTGGTTGCACTATGAAGTTCTGTGAGCGCTCACCAGAGGCGCAGTGGTTACTACGATAATGGCGCTGACGTAGCTGGACGCTAGACTTCACATTGCATACCTGAAGATGTACGTACAAATTGTCCAATACAAATAAAAGTCTGAAACTTGAGATTTTTTAAACTTGTGGTGTTTTAATTTGACGAATCCAGTTTCCATGTGAGTCTGTTCCCGGTTTGAGTGTCTGTTCCTTTGCTTTATCATCCTGATGTGCTTAATAACCTGAGATAAGGAACGTAATTTTTTTCTAAGTGGAAAGGTGGCAGGTTGTGATAGGTGTATTTATTAGTAACGGAGTATGAATTTATTAGTGTGTGAATGTTACATGTTTTGGGTGTTGCTGTTGCTTGGTGTCCACCACTTGAAATTGAAGTACCTGCTTATAGTACTGTTCAGACTATTTCAGTGTTGACGAAATGATCTACGTAAATGCCTGTGGACATAAAGCAATTAACGTGTAGGTGTTGATTTTTAGGTGGAAAGGGGCTTTATTATGTAGCAAGCTATTTATGAATTGCTCAAATTTGTTTTGAACAATGAGTTGACGTTGCTGGGAATACAGGTGGTACGTACACATTATGTTGATAACAGTAGTATGCTTCTGTCTTAAATCTTCGCTCATTGATGCAAATAACTTCAAACACAATCGCAGGCGTCAAAGAAATTATCTCAAAGGTAAGTGGTAGGAGATGGATAATATTGTTGCATATGATGCCACTGCAGGTACTTTAGCAAATCATGCATGCCATTAATGCAACTGAGAAGTTTGTTCAAAAATATATTAACTGATTATTGCAATGGTTTGCATTGAGTATCCAATCAAAATTGCCCAGATGCAAGTCATTGGTTACTACATGTTAAGACGTAATTTTCGCCCCGTTTCACGTACTGAGGTGTAGTGCGTATGGCAGATGTACTGCACCAGTGTGCTTTCTGATGTATGTAATAGTATTGCTTATTTTTCACTAATAGTGGATTTCATCAGAATTATTGGAAAGGGCTTTTTCTGTAGCATTCAGAATAAGGTTCAGCAGTTCCTTGTTATTTCATTTTTGTTTTATTTTTTACAATGAAGCTGAAAATGTGTTGTGACTTGATGCTTGTTGCGCATACTGTACGGCTGAAATTCAAAATAGACAATTTCTGTGAATACAGTGGTTTTTGGTTAAGGACCTTACAAATGTGTGTGTGGAGAACAGATATTTTATTTGAAAGAAATGATTTTTCTCTTTTAGATCCATATGTGCAATGTTTTCCCATTAACGTAAGCTAAGCAACTGTAGTGTTAGATGGTAGCTAGATATATGAAACGGGAGTAATTATTTGCTGTAGCGTAAATTGTGTGGAAGTAGACGTACTGTTACTCTCAACAGGTGAGATCAGTTACCGTCGCGACAAGAACGGATCAGACTTTTTATTAAGGCAGGCAGCGTGTAGAAAGGCTAAGGGATGTAATGTACTTCATTGGTTGGGTGAATCCAGACAGTTTCTTAAAATATAAGATTCAAAAGTCTCGAAAAACCGTTTAATTCCTAACTACTTTAATTGCAATTAGTTAAGACTTTGTGGACATGAGAGGCAGGCCTCTAGTTTGTAAGAGATTTGCACGTATCATTTTTCTGTGTATCGGATAGCGGTCAGATAAATGCGAATATTTTCTGTATTCAATTTTTTGGAATACATCGTTTTTTGGCTTTGCCTGACCCAGGCGATATGGGTTGGAGATTTCACGGCTAATGGCTGTAGGTACACTGGCTACTGATCTATTTTATGTTCTTTCTTATGATACTGAACTGACGGTGGCATGAGAATTCGCTTTGGGATATTTTTTCTAGTTCCGGGGTTGGCGGCGGCGAACGCAGCAGCCTGTATGCGTCTCTCGCGAACAGGATCCACGGCTGGGCCCTGGGGGGTACAAATTTTTTTAGCGTCTCTCATCCCCCCACTCCTCGTTTGCAATATAACTTATTGTTGCCCGCCAGTTCATATGCAACGTACAACTTAGTACGTTAGAGCGCCCGTTTCCCTCTTTTTTTTTCTGGTAAGAGAGGGGGGGGGGGGATGGCGACGGCGGTCATGACATGTGCAGCCGGATTGTGCCTTTGCGTCGGAGTATCACTAATTTGCATACACAAAGGTAGTCTAATTTAATCATTATAATTGGTTGTAAATTCCTGGGTGAAACGCTGTAGTGATTGCATTAGGAAGCACATGCGGTTGTATTTTGTTTTTCCTAGAGCCATTTTCTGGCTGTCCGAATAGCTAAAACAAAACTGATTAAATTTTTCGCGTTGTCTGTTACAGGTAATGTTAGGACAATAGTGAATACAAAATTTGCCTTTGAATTCCTTTTTTTAGTACCGAACAGAAAATAAAGATCAGATTTCCAAAATCAAACTATGGAACCAAACTAGCGGTTGAAATGAATCGACACGTGTTACGAAAGTGAGTCTTGGTTGTAATTATTTCATGAACAATTTCTTTTCATCAACCCATGAAACGTTTGTGTTAGAGAACACTCTTTCGGAAGTAGCATTAGCGCCAGGTAGAATTTGAACAAACTCAATGAATCGCAAATTTTAGCAGCAGATACCGTGAGATGCAACGACGATAGATCATTTTTCACTAGCACATTTAACAGTTTTTAATTCATGGTATTTCATTTACAGTTTGTTCGCTTCCTCAAAAAGCTGATCTTCACATATTTTTCTCAAAATATTTTCATCGAATTTTGCTCAAGTTTCGACTTCGCCGAGCCTTCCAAACAAAGGTACATTTGAACTGAACACAGTCGAGGAACATCAAAAATCGTGTCTCGTTCAGTTTGATTTTATCGAAGTGCTTATTTTCTTTATTCTTTGGGGATGACCACATTCATTCTACATTTAGTTATGCTACACGATACATAAAACACGATATTTCAGAGTATACGGGACGGTTATAGGAAACGGGACAATACAAGTATGTAAGGTATTTTGCCGGGACACGGCACACTTCCGCTGAACAAGGGACGATCCCGTAAAATACGGGACATCTGGTCACCCTAACATAGTGCAATGATTTAATTAAGATACCCTTGATTTATTTGTATGAAGCATTGCTATAAATGAGTGCCGTTTTAGTAGATACAGGTAAGCTGATCTCTTGCTTCAAGATAAATGAATTTTAATCGCTGTCAGACTGGAAGCGCTTGGAACGTTGCAGTAGATATTTCAAAATGATACGAAATGGTCACATTACATGGCTTTCACTGTATATAAATAGGTCTTAAAACTGATAATTGTTTATGACATAAATTCTGGGCGGATGTATGATCGTGAAACCAAATGACAATAACAAAGAAAAAAAATTGATTTTGGGTTGTTTCTTCAGATTGTACTGACCGGCCCCAAATTTGAGTGAGTGCGCTTCGTGATCGGACGTGACACTATTACAGAACATATTGCTTAAGCGCCATGTTCTTAGCTAACGTGGTCAGACGCACCAATGCAAAATAATCGTCGAACCGCATCTGAATAAAAAAGTGTTAAGAAAATAATTACGGGATGCTCTAATAGTGGAGTGGTTACTCCTTTGCAGAGGAAGTTTCATAGCGAAAAGGGAGCCATAGTCGTATTTGGTTTTTGTTTGTGTTTTCCCTGAAGCAGACTGACAAAATGCGTGAAGGTGCGTTATGTCTTACTTCCTCAAAAATTATTTGAAAACAGTTATCAATTCTTTGTCTTATTTAGAGAGCTTGTGGGGTGATATATCCAGTGACATATTAACTAAATGCCGAGTGTTAGCGTCTCGGGAAGATCCTGTGATAATTTTTGTAAGGTGCAATGGTAAGGTGTACCTTTAAAAAGACTGTCTTTGAACACAAAATGAAATCAGTTGCCTGAGGCGCCGCATTCTTTAAATTGGTCCACAAAGAGGTAATAAATATATTATTAGTGAAGGGTAGGTGTTTGCCTAGAAGGATTGAATTTTCACTTTTTTTTTATTTAACTGTTTGCAGCCATTTCAAAGACACAAGACATCGCCTAGAGCGTGGATTGATATTTCCTTTCACACTCGTATGTTGCTAAATGTGTACACCAGTGGCAATATGACAAGTCGCTGTTTACAAGGGTGCACTAAAATGTAAACGAACAAGAGTTCCCATCGAAAGATCTTATTCGATAAGCACTGTTTACTCGATATGGCTTTACTGAAGTTACGCGAGAGGGCAAGGCCTCTTCATGGGCGGCGGGGGGAGGGAGGGTTGGGGGGGGGGGCGAACCGAGCCAGTGCATAGGACGCCACTTCAGCTTGAAAGGCCCTACGGAAGTGGAAACCTTCACAATTCATAAGTAAAGATAAATGCCAGCAAATGATGGCGTAACAGCTCCTATACGACAAGCTTAAACACCTATTACAGTATAGCTGAGAAAAAAAAATACTATGTAATAAATAACTAAAGCATAAGCAACGTCCGAATCGGTAGTTGCGCATTCAGCGTGACAGATTGCTAATCGACGGGGGCCAGGTTCAAAATGGCTCTGAGCACTATGGGGCTTAACATCTGTGGTCATCAGTCCCCTAGAACGTAGAACTACTTAAACCTAACTAACCTAAGGACATCACACACATCCATGCCCGAGGCAGGATTCGAACCTGCGACCGTAGCAGTCGCGCGGTTCCGGACTGAGCGCTTAGAACCACTAGACCACCGCGGCCGGCGGGCCAGGTTCGATTCCACGCTGAGTCAGATACTTTCTCCACTCTGGAACTGGATTTTATGTTGCCCTTATGTTCGAATCGTCGTAACTGACGAAATTCTTCAATAAGCTACGTTTTATCGTCTTTCCATTAGTGAGATGGCTGAATTGGCACGACCCAAAGCCAACAGACTGAAATAAAAAAAAAGAATAAGTAAAATGTGCACTGCCCATCACACACCATAGTCTTTTCAATACAAACATTAGGATTAAGTGGCGTTTACGCGGAACGATGAGTGGATCCTTTCCCCGTCACTTCCTCTCCTTTGGATCTGCCATTAATAGATTATACATTGGTCTTCTTATTGTCAAGCTCTTGTAAATTTTTTCTGCTTTGTCTGTAACTTCTTTGAGTGTTCCTCATTCGACTTTTCTTTCTTAATGTTAAGATCATATATAAAAAAACCTGTCAAACCTTATTTTGGAGCTGAAGCAACTAAACTGCACTGCACGAACTTTTACGCTCTTTCGTGGTATTGCACACTATTTGCGTTCCAACAACTTTATTTGGAATTTAACTTTTCAATGCAATAAATAAAAGTGTTTTCAAAACTGGAGGTCGTAGCATGTCGGAAAGCACGTCTTCTCGATTTCCGACCATAGTCGTTTTTCCTTTTTGTTCTACGGATTGGATATGTATACACTTATTTTCCACAAATAAAGCATTCCTATTACCTTCCGTCTTGTGCAGCAGAAGCGCCACCAGTACTGCCGACAATGTAGAACTTGTGATGTACGCCCCCCGCTGCTCAGGGAACGAGAAAAAAGTGAATCGATTTTCCTTATACAGGGATATGACAGGAACGACCATTTTAAGCAAAAGATTCTAGTTAACATGGGTTCTAGAATGCATTGCTTACGAGCTACGAGCACGTCTTCACCTTCGATACTGTGAAACAAATCTCTTTAACTGGAAGCTCAATTGCTCTCCGTATTTTGAGACGGGCCAAAACAAGAAGTTAACAAGGGCTCTAAAATGCATACCTTAAGAGCAATAAACACATGTTCAGTACAAGAGACATGTGTTACAGTAGTGAAGATGAACAAGTGCTCATAGCTGTTAAGCTATGCACTTCAGAGCCCATGTTTACTGGACTTCTTTTCTTGTTTTGGTCCATACCAACGCTTCGAAAAACATGGAAAGCAAAGAGTTTCCAACAGAAGAGATCTGTTTCACACCATCGAAGATGAAGAAGTGCTCATAGCCCTTGAGGTATGCATTTTAGAGCCCATGTTTACTGGAATCTTTTGCATTCCTCTGACACCCTGTATACTCTGCGATTGATACAATTTTGGTTGACATAATTTAGAAGCTATAGCTCAAATGGTATTACACCATAAACGTTTCCTGGTGCCCCATACCGGGCTCTGGTCTTACAGGTTTTCACGTCATAAACACGTGTGAGTAATTGGAGGAAGTGTGATGTGTGAAAGTAAAACTTCATGGATGAAGGAGATTGTAAAAAAGTTTGACTGTATCTGAAAATGCAAGTGGAGGGGGGGGGGGGGGCGGCTTAGAATTTTCACACAGGGCGGCAAAATTCCTGGAGTCGGCCCGGCAAATGAGGCAGCATAATCGTGCTTACCCAAGAAAAATAGAGATACTTGTATTGGCTCTGGGGTTGCCACTTTTGGGTGTAAGAAATAAGGAACATTTATCTAAAACACGGGATTTTTCACAAAAATATGGAACAATTCATAAATACTAGGAAATCAAACGTTTTGTACCAATTTCAATAACATAATTAGTTTCATTAAAAGAATGAGATAATTATTGAAATTCGTAAAAGAAAGGAACTCACAGCCTCTTAACAGTACATGCAGTGCAATACATTAGGTATGACAAAGCATGCAGAAAAACAGTAATAGAACTATTTTATTTTCTCCACCTGTACTTCACTTTTGCCTAGCTGACTTTAAAATTGCTATAACTTTATCATGCAATAGAACTGTTTACGAGACACATTCATGTTTATAGTAATTAGCAGTTCACTTTTAATCAGATCTATTAAACACCTGTTTGTACTGTGTGGCCATTTGTTAGACATTAAGGAGAAAATGCATTCGAAATGCGTTTGATCCAGGGACGCTCACTACAAAAGACACAAGTTTTCTAATTCTGTTAGTTTCTGTTGTCCTTGATGACCAATAAACATTGAGAATCACTTCTTTGAGCCATGTTCTGAACTTGCCAACAAGGCAAAACTCTTCACAAAGTTCCTGATATCAATTACTTCAGTTAATTAGAGGACTTCACTATAGCTCCCAGGGAAGTAAATCTATCCTTCTGTTTAACCAAAAAAGATTGTAGCTTCGCTGCGACTTTCTCCTGCGATTGTTGACGGTAGTTTAAGTGTTCTTGATAGAACTGCGTAAAACTTTCTCCACATTGGTTCTTTCTGAAGAAGAGAGAGCTTCCATTGTATTGTTAACTGCAATTCCGGAGAACGGATCTTCTTTCTTTTGTTCCAGTTTTCTCGTCAGTAAGCATATTTTGTTGTGTCAACTATAGGAACGGTGACTTTTTCTAAGATCTTGTTGCTCTGAGCAAAAATCTTAGCTGCATTGCTGAAGAAAGGTAAATGGATTTCTAGCAATATATCCTTAAGTTCATCTTTTGCTTCAAAATACTTCTTCTGATCATTGGAACAGACCTCTCCCAGTAATTTGGAGTAGCTTTTGATAGCAGGCCAATTGTAAATTAATCTTTCTACTCCACGTTTTAAAGAAAGCCATTGAGTCGTAACGTGTCTCAATACTCCACCCATTCAATGTCTACGAACTCAAAATATTTCTTCAGGTCTTCGCGGCCCTTCCCAGATGTGGAGAAATGACTACGTATTTTTAGAATAACGTTTTCTATGTCTATATCAACGCAATCAGTTGCATACCTCGTTGTATTATGGACGATATGAACTGAGCAATTTGATTTAAAAATTCTGCAATGTGCATCATGAAGCCGCTTAAATCAGAATTGTGCTTACCGTAATTGACATTAGTGTTGTCTGTTGCATAGGCATCAGTCTTGTCTAAAGGCAGGCCATTTTCATTAACTACCTTAATGACACAGTCATGAATCGAGCTTGCTGTTTCATTAGCACTTTCATAAAAGTCCAGCAGTTTGGTTTGTACACCACGTGAAGTATACTTCATAGGGAGGATACATTTTTACGATTGCCTTTATTGCTGGCGTCTGTTGCAACTGAAAAGAAACATTTTTTACAATAAGTTCGGTCACATCGTTTAGAGACTGTAGAGCCAGTGTATCTTGCGTAAAACTTTCTCCCTTCGCTCTTCCACAAGAAACATTGTTAGCAATACTGGAATCCCCAAAAACATGAGGTATCAGCTTATTCGAACAATCCTTGCTGGCTTAACTGTGGTTATACTGAACTGCGTGAAACACAGTGTTTACCGTATTTCTGCTGCACATACTTTATCTTGCTGTGTTTGAGAGGTCATTTGGTTTGAAAAATACGAGTCCAATTTTTCATTTTATTTTGTGAATTGTATTTCCTTTATGGGTTTCATTTCTAGAGATACAGAGAATTCTCGCGCGCAGACGGAACATAGGGCATTGTGGCATTATCTAGTGACAGGTTGACCCACGTACATGCGATTCCCAGGTAATCGATTTTGATATGACTTTACTCGTTTAACTTTCTTCATAGGAGTCGTTTTCACTGAAGTTTCGTTAGAATCTGACATCTTAACACTGATGTCTTCGATGAGCTTTGATAACTTGTTAGTCTCAAACAGCATGAACAATCACATTGGAAATCGAAAGAGAAAATACACGGAAGTGCCCGGCAGAAGACGAAGTTAACAGCCCGGCATGCTCAGCTTTACCAGCGAATGGCGAGACATCACGCGATTTCCTTATTCTAAAGCTTCAATGTAAAAAAAGCAATACCGCTATTCTGAACTTCTACTACCCTCAAATCAAATATGGATTTTAAAATATTTAGAGAAGAAAAAGGACAAACGCTCGTTTTTACGGGACAAAAGTTCATGATACGGAATGCAAAATTTCCACTTCAAATACTGGATGACCCGTACAATACGAGATAAGTGGCATCCTTAATTAGCTTTCTTTTATTATAGAAAGAATTCTTCGTCTGCAATAATTCGCTTTTGATATCTTCCTGTTTTTGGCCATCTTGTGTTTGTTTCTTCATAGATGGCGAAGTCACCACTTCTCGTTCTTTGTCTTTTTCTTTTAGTGTGCAACAGCTAATTTTGATATTATTCAAATCTACTTTCTATTATTCAACATTACTTTTGTCTTAGTTTTGTTGACATTCAAGTCATTTACTGCAAAATGCTGTCCATCTCATTCTAACATGTCTGCTAAAGTCTTTCTTACTTTTGACTAAAATGCCTTCTGTAAATCTTAGCGTGGTTGCTGTTCCACTTACACTTCTATCCTTCTTCCGAAACGGTCTTTCAATTCCTTAATTGCTGTCTTCTCAAGGTGTGAAACCACTACGAAATTATCCTGATTTTTCCGCGTTTGTCTTTCTGCTACAAGCCGAAACTCAGAAACGTTTCTCTGGTACCTTTTCTGAAACCAAATCTTCATTATTTTTAGCCATTCATCTCTATGTTATTCTATCAAGCTGTTTACTAGAGTGACATATTAGACCAATTGCTTAATTGTCTTTCCGTTTGGTTGCCACTCATTTCAATTATTTGTACAATCATTAAAATAATCTAGTTCCCATACATCTCATAGATTTCAGTAGCTGCTGACTTGTTTGGGCTGGTGTCATTCGGCGCGATATCCACAACTTCCGTACCTTCTTTCATAACGTTACAGGACAGATCCTCTTCAGCACAGAATTTTCCGATGTGCTCCTTCCATCTATCTGTCGTTTCTTCTTTATTTAATATGTCTCCCGTCTGCCTTTTGTAGGTTAATACACTTAACGTTTTAATTCTCCGAAGTCACATTTAATTTGGCTGCACGTTGTATGGCTTTTTTCTTGCAATCATCTCCCATTCATCCATTCCGATTTAGCCGGTGTGAACTTCCTGTTATTTTCATTTCTAAGCAACCTGTATTGATGTCTTTCTCTCACAGTCTGAGCATCCTTTTTTTCGACTAACGAACTGGCATGTTCTGAGCTATTTGTGGTGTTTGGCATCCGTAATCATTCTTCGTTTGATGTCACACAGTGTCGTAATCATTTCCATCTTTATTACATTTCATTCACCTTTTACTGAGCTTCTCTCTATGCATTTACTCAAGCAGCTGGATACTGCCTCATAAAACTTCTGTGTTGTCTCATTCTGTCTTTGATTTTTCGCATTGAATCTCCTTCATTGTACACTCCTTTTTTCTCTGTCCTCTTCAGTTTCAGTGTACACTTCATCATTATGAGCTTATGATCTGAGCCTATACCAGCTCTGGATATGATCTGCAGTCTTCTATTTTATTTATACATTTTGGTCTCATCATGATGCAGTCCAGTTAATATCTTATTGTTTCTCGTAGTCTTTAGCACATATAAACACCTCCTTGTGATTTTGGCACAAGTTGGCCACTACAACACGACGAAAATTATTTGTAAACATTAGAATCCAGTGTCCTTTTCTTATTTCAGTTTCCCATGCGATGTCTCGAGTTATTCTACATTCAGAATTTCATTCACAAAGAACTGCTAAATTTCGTCGACCATCACATATTTTATATATTTTTTTTAGGTTTTCATTAAAAATCATGACTGGCCTATGAAGACCCAGTGTAATTCAGCCTCATTCATCTTATGGTCTTGTCAAGAAGGGCTTGAGGAATGAACAGAGGAGGAGGGTCCTCTGTTGCCTTTGGGATTGAAATTTACTCCCAAAAGGTGGAAGAATCAAGTAATCAATGGCATGAGGATACAGAAGAAAATGTAAACCACTGCATTAAAGCGAAGAAAGTGTATCCACAACACATACAGCGTTCTTGTTATCATGATGACTGCATCATGCGCAAAATTACGGAATAAACAAGTCGCTCATTTGAATGTACACCTGGCAACTGCCCAGAAGAGGCTAATGTTCTGTGATACACCGCGTGTAATGTTAAAAGTAGAAATGTTGTGTGATGTGCAATGGGAACAATTGTACAGGATAGAGGTTTTTGGTTAGTTAATTATAAGGTAATAACTGCAGCATTAATAAACTATGCAACAGTTGTTGACATCAATACGAAGAGGATGATGGTGTCAGGTTGCAATGAGCAACACACTGACCAAATTATGCTTCTGAGTAGCGACTCAAACAAGAACCACAGTCACAAAGATTTTCATATCCACGTCGCAATCTGATAGTGAAGAAATAGAGGGCATAAATCCATAAGTAGAAGAAATGGTCAAATTAAAATTTAATAATCCCACATCCTATCATTGGTTTATTCAGATTTAATTTGCAAACACATCTCGTCTTCTACGATGGAATAATCAATTGGCAGGAAATCGAATGGCGGTAATTGTAAGTCGTCGTGGCAGTCCGCGGAGACATTTTTCGCTCTCATTTTCCGTTCTATAACTTTGCAGTAACAACAGGCCCTACTGTGAAGTGGAATGCGACTGTTCCATAATCACGTGGCCAAGTTCGTCTGCGGTTAGAGTTTGCTTTCACAGACTAGGCAAAGTGCTCTAGGGAAATAAAATGACACTCTTGTTATTTCTCTGTATGAGCACCCCTGTAAAGATGGCTGCAGGACCTGAGCTGGTCAATATAAAATGCTGAATCAAAACGCCTTTCAGCCGTCTTAACTTCAAATGCCATCTTCAGACCCACTGACCAACGTGTAGGAAGAAACCCACCTCTGGTCCAGTCAAAATAGGGGCCAACATTTAGTGACTGGTATCCGCAGATTTTTGACACAGTGATCCCTTCGATTACCGCTTGTCCAAGTGATGATCGAAGGGATCGCTGTGTTAAAAATCTGCAAATCCTGTGTACACATTTGCTTGACAGTTGTCATTTCTATAGATTTATTGCAGGATGGAGTGTAATTTCACATGTTGCGTTTGTCTGGTTCCTTGTAAGATGCATTTTTCGTTGCTTACGATCATTTTATAGGATTGTTACGAGCATGGCATAATTTACTAACCATAATTGGATGTTAACAGTGGTTGCTATACACCTCCAGAAAGTTATATTGTGCATGCATCACAAAGAATCTATGTTTTTGTTTGGTGTAGTTGAAAGTATTTTCATCATCTTGAAGTCTGTCATTGTAATGAGAGGGACAGAAGAATTGCGGGGTGGATTTATGTCAGATGATGGTCATATATGTCCTGCCTTAGAGTATTAAGAGTGTTGCAGTCTGCATGACTAATATTTCGGAAATCACATGGTTTTAACATTATAGAGTGTTTAAGTGTAGAATCAGCAGCCTTAAGAGTGCGTGTGTTTATGTTCTATGATTATTTCTCTTTTGGTACTGAACCCAGACACTAGAACAATACTTTAGAACTGGTAACACAGTTGATTTACGAAAAATGCTTCAAACTCCGTTCCTCTGGAGCTCCATCATGCATAAACCTCACGCTTATTCTCCTTAACCATCTGTTATATCACCACAATACTCTCATATCTACTATAGCGATAAGGGATGCTAACCTCCTCGACATGCAAGCATCTGGAGAGATCTTGCGCACTTGGATAGAAGCCATGAATAAGAATGATGCAGAACAGTCTTCACTAAACAGCAGTTACGGACTCAGCTCACTCTGTTCCTTCACAAGATGTGGAATGTAGCTGGTATTGTACTCTCCTACTTCTGGTCACTTGCAAATTAAATTGGTGACAATATTTCAGGGAGGGTTGGTCAAAGATAATGTGGAATATTTCAAGCTCCAGCTTTATCCTATGCATGTGAGAATACTCTGTGACTTCCATCCACAAAGCGAGAGATGGGCAATCGTAATCATAAATCCCACACTATAATCAAAGTTCTAGAAATGTGTACATAACGTAACTGCATCAGTATAGGACGCTGTCTGGTATACTCTGGTGTATATGTCAGAGAATGGAAATACTGAACAGTCATCTATCTACATTCACAATCGAGTATATGGTACACACAAAGGAGTGCAAGGGTGGTTTAGCGATGATACAGAAATTGGGAAGCATGTGGTTGTGTCATTGGCCAAAACTTACGGAAAGACGGGTAAAATTGCTAAAACTGATTGCACTATCAACTGTGGTGCTTATTACAGTGCATCATATCATATGGACGGTGACTTTACCATCCCATCCATTCATTGGTATGCTGTGGATTACCACATAATGATTGACTGACACCACCTGGTTGAGATGGAGAAAGTCTTGGTGGGAGCCACAGCTTCCAGGGATGTCTGACACCAAAACAGTGATCACTTACATGGCTGCAATATGAGGACTCAGTGCCCTTGGTCTCTTTGAACCAGAACACCTAGACATGTGCTACCCTATCACTGTGTAAGATGAGATTAAATGCAGAGGTCATCACCTTCAGACAGGTGGTTGGAAATGATCCACAGTGTTGCAAACACTTCCAGTTTCCAGACGTTGCGATATCCTCCACATTTTTTGTCCGTAACGAACACTGCCTCTCTCTTTTATTTCAACCATCCTGTGTGACGTGTGAGCAACATAGTTTACACCATGCATTGCCAAGCTTTCTGTGAGAGCCAATGGATCAAAATGTGTTAATGTTAGTTTAGCATCTGACACAAACCTCGAAGCTGTGGTGGAAAAACGAAATGTATAGTGGTGTACAAAGCTGTAGTTATAACTGCTTGGATGTGTTGCAACAGAAAAACCATGTATCAAACTGCTTATGAATGAACAACACAGGGACCCTCTCCTGCAATTGATAATCTGTGGGATATGGCCCTCCTACAGTACATGCGATGAAACTTTTCATTGGTCTGTGCAAGCAACTTCGATCATGGTCACCTGCTCCAATGGACCAATACTTGTACATTTAATAGGATTGCCACATGTGCTCAATGTCAGTATGCAGATGTTTTTTGTTTTGAGCATATCGAAGGAGAGGGATTGGGTAATATCTTATCGAGTTCTCTATCAGGTGACATTAGTGACGGTTTTATAGTTCGTGTTGGATGGTATAAAAAAAAAGAGGAGGGGGAGAATGTTTGGGTGATAGACATGAATGCACCCTGAGAGACGCAGATTTCCTTCAGACTGCTGTAGCTGTATGTAATTTGGAAATGCACCACAGTGCAGTAACGAAATCTACATCTACATCTACATCCATACTCCGCAAGCCACCTGACGGTATGTGGCGGAGGGTACCTTGAGTACCTCTATCGGTTCTCCCTTCTAGTCCAGTCTCGTATTGTCGTGGCAAAAAGGATTGTCGGTATGCCTCTGTGAGGGCTCTAATATCTCTGATTTTATCCTCATGGTCTTCGTTCAAATGGCTCTGAGCACTATGGGACTTAACATCTATGGTCATCAGTCCCCTAGAACTTAGAACTACTTAAACCTAACTAATCTAAGGACATCACACAACACCCAGTCATCACGAGGCAGAGAAAATCTCTGACCCCTCCGGGAATCGAACGCGGGAAGCGAGAACGCTACCGCACGACCACGAGCTGCGGACTATCCTCATGGTCTCTTCGCGAGATATACGTAGGGGGGAGCTATATACTGCTTGACTCCTCGGTGAAGGTATGTTCTCGAAACTTCAACAAAAGCCCGTACCGAGCTACTGAGCGTCTCTCCTGCAGAGTCTTCCACTGGAGTTTATCTATCATCTCCGTAACGCTATCGCGATTACTAAATGATCCTGTAACGAAGCGCGCTGCTCTCCGTTGGATCTTCTCTATCTCTTCTATCAACCCTACCTGGTACGGATCCCACACTGCTGAGCAGTATTCAAGCAGTGGGCGAACAAGTGTACTGTAACCTACTTCCTTTGTTTTCGGATTGCATTTCCTTAGGATTCTTCCAATGAATCTCAGTCTGGCATCTGCTTTACCGACGATCAACTTTATATGATCATTCCATTTTAAATCACTCCTAATGAGTACTCCCAGATAATTTATGGAATTAACTGCTTCCAGTTGCAGACCTGCTGTATTGTAGGTCCCTGTCGTTCTTCCAGTTCCTGTGTGATGTGAAGTCGTCCTAACTTTCCTGATAAGAAACACCACCATAACTGCTTGTACTGTCTTTTCTACTAGCTTGTGTTGCAGGAAGGAGCTTTGTTTGGTGCTAACCTTGCACATTATACATGGTTGGCAGAACTACGACAACATGTTCCCATTTCCGCCAAATGGCCAAAACATGGTCCTGTTGCATTAACCCTGTTCACCCTGTTTCTCCACAGGATGCAGAAGATGGTGGACGTAATGCTCTCTGACTTCTGCTCAGTTCCAACTTAAACTGGAACGATCACTGGACGAAATTGCTTGGAGGGTGGGACAGAGACTGATTAACAGTTACAATATGCAGGGAGGCTGTCTAAAACAACATTGGAGTTTTGTTGTATGATGTCATTAGCAGATAGGTTCGAAAGAGGTGTCTCGTTTCGAGATATGAGAGCGCCAAAAATATGGTTCACCAGTAGCTGTAATAATTAAAAAAACATCTTCATAGGATCCAATACAATTGTGTGGTTGAACGGATAGACTTGGTTCCAAATTGCAGATGTATAAATCTGAAAAGCCAGTGTATTGGCCATAGAATTTTGTACACTTCTTACGACTTTAATCTAGCGTTGCACTTTTAATGATTCCTCACATAGCACACCATCTACTGTATGTGATCATTCTCAGTCAGCCGTTGTCCTCAATCGCCTATAAACCTGTGGATATATCACATAACCTCTGTAACACTGTCTACATGGTATCGAGATAGAATGCGCTACAAATGCTGTTAGTTAGCATGGGAAATAGCTAGCACTGGCATGAGGGAGTTGCAAATATCGTCTTAATAATCCTTAGCCGAATCACTTCCTAAATTCAGTGAGAAGGGTAATTTTATTACGAGCATACACTGCTGGCGACGTGCACCCACAGTTTCGGTTTGTTAATACGCACCCCACGATCACTGTCTCTATTCAGTGTTGCAGTATTTGTGTGGAAGAACACTTCATTCAGAAGGAATACCATACTCGATTTGTAAAGCATGTATAGTTTTTAACAAGGATGATGATGATGTTTGGTTTGTGGGGCGTTCAACTGCGTGATTATCAGTGCCTGTACAAATCCCCAACCTTTGCTCAGTCTAGTCTCGCCACTTTCATGAATGATGATGAAATGATGAGGACAACACAAACACCCAGTCATCTCTAGGCAGGTGAAAATCCCTGACCCCTTTAACAAGGATATCGTTACAGATAATTGTATGTACCTGTAGAACCAAGACCTCTTTTTATGCAGGTGACAGTAACATTGTCGTGATCGTGTTTTTAATAGGTGGTCGCTTATAAGACGATTACTTCTCTCTTCCTAAGACACAATGGTACCACTCGCAAGAGAAACAAACGGAGCATGTCTATCGATCGCGGTTTTTCACTCAGTGTTGTTTGGTGTCACCAGAATTCAGTTATTGGTGAAGTATTTTACATAGCAGGGGCTAAATGATAGGTTTGCTGTAATCAGCAGGCTTATAAAGTGTGTGCTTGGATGTCAGGTTACTGTGTTCAGAGTTCTGACATGTGCAAAGAAAATGACGTAAGGGAGGTATGGATTTGATGTCGAGAATTGCGATTTCAGCGCATCAATAGACATAAGGGGGGGGGGGCTGAAAGATTTTAGTGGAAATTATGTCCAGTCATAAGGAGGATATCGATATTGATATTTCAATGTGAGATTCGTCCCAGAGCCACAGTCGTCAGGAGGAGGTACTTCCGGTACATCACTCTTTGTCGATGTCACCAGATTGGGGCTGCAATGTAATATTTAATTGTAATTACAGTGATAAATATGTGGTTGCTTTCCTAGGACGACACCGTGGTGGACGGAACGAACTGACATTTCCGCCTTAAGGCTGTTGCGAGCAGTGGGTACAAAGAAAAGTTCAGGCCATCCGGCTAGTCGGTTCTTGCCCACTGATGCGGGGACGAGTCCCAGTGGTGGCCCTCATGGCGCTCTCTGGATAGCTGAATAGTGAGCTAATACTCAGATTAGAGATGGGCAAACTCGTTCATCCTTGGGAACTAGTTCACTGGTGATCACTCTTTTTCGGGAACCGCTCGTTTTTAGTCGTTCACCATTCATTTGTGCTTTGTATATGGTTCTTATGAAAAATTGAAAATTAGTAGCATAGGTGACTGAAGATGGAAGGCGCCAAGACGGAGCACTTGCCTCCTTCCTGGAGTACAGAGTTTTCATTCATAACAGAATTCTCACACACTTGTAATTTTCGTGATTCTGCAAAACCTCTCATTTAGCCAACTGTAGCGTTATGTGGACGATCGCACTGAAATAATATAAGGTGGCGCGCGAAAAGCCGGCCCCGAGTACAGACTGCTCGCCAATTACTCACGATTTGTAGACCGCTACAGGTAGAATAGATAAACATGTAATAATTAGGCAGTGAAGAAATAACAAATAAGCTAATGCAAACAACAACTTCGAAACAATAGATGACGATTGGTGGGCGACAGTGAGCAGTCTAGCACTCGGGGTCGAATTTTCATGCACCACCCTGTACCACTGAAATGATACTGCAGAAGTTAGCATATTCTCTTTACAAAATGTGACACCAGACGCTCGATTATGGAGCGCGGGCTTCATTCGGTCTGCCTCCTATAACAATGAACATGCTCTTTTACCTTGATAAAAAAAGCCGGAAAATAATCACTCGGGTGTGCCGTGGCGACTTCCTTTGCCTGTGTAATAATAAAAAAATCTTGCCTTTTTACAAGTATTTCTTCTGCTGTTTATGGAAATAGTGAAGTAAGCTGATATGCCGTTTTCTTACCTGAAAAGATGTATGTATTGCGTACCACGTAATTTTTATGTAATTTACGTAATTATAAAATTCATTTTAATTACCCGTCATGGACACTGAATAGAATACGAAAAGAACCAGAAGTTCAGAGTTCAAAAAAGTTTTGAAACATATCTAAAATGGGCGTGCGCAGTGAACGAAACGAATAACAACTCGATACTGAACTATCTACACCCTGCTATATGGTTGCGAAACCTGGACGTTATATCGCTGTGATCTGAAGAAACTAGAACGCTTCAACCAACAGAAGCTAAGATATATCATGAACCTGAAATGGGATGGCTTCATATCCAACACGGCTGTTCTTGAGAAAGCAAAAATGTATAGCATGGAAGCTCTTATCATTGGGCATCAACTCAGATGGGTCGGACATGTCCAGCGGATGAAAAATGACAGACTTCCACGCCAAATGCTGTACAGCGAAGTGAGCACAGGTAAAAGGCCACGAGGTGCCCCTTTCAAACGTTATAAGGATCAGTACAATAAAAATCTGAAAAACTTGAACATCGATCCGAGTAACTGGTCCACAATAGCAGAAGACCGAAGTCGCTGGCGCTCAGTTACCTCAAATGCTCTTCAAAACTTTGAACTGGAACGTCGAAGAATGGAGAATGACAAACGCCGGAGACGTAAACTCCTCCAGGCTCAGCCACGTCCTCCACCTTCCATCAGCTGTAATGTCTGTGGCCGCCTGTTCCACGCTAGGATTGGATTGCTAAGCCATCAACGACACTTCCACGCCTGAACCGTGACAAAGGAAATCTCAGGAGAGAAATGAAAACTCGGATACGAATATCAGCCGACGACGACTGAACTATATATGAGCAGTCGGCAGTGGAACTGCGACGAGTGGCCACGCGAAGGACGAGTCCGGCCGAGCGAGACCGAGACAGACGAGAACGGCACCGAGGCTGGAACGAGATCGGTCGACGTGCGGTTGCGGGAACGAGACCGACCGTTTCCCGTTCCGGGAACTATAAGTAGAAAGCCGCGACCGAAGTGAACTACGAAAGACCGTTCCTTAGAATTCGTCCCTCGCTCGTTCCGTTCACCTTGATGAACCGTTCCTTTGGACCCGTTAGTTCGCGAACGACCCATCTCTACTCAGTATGCGTTCAGCTGCCTCTGTCATCACATGTGTTGCATGTATTTTCCATGGAAAATTGAGCAATTCATGTTGATCGCTGTCAAGTGTCTGCACTGGATGTATTGGTAACATCCGAGTTCCTACCACTCTAGTCATCTCCAGATGCCCCCCCCCCCCCATTGTTTTGGTGGTGCACTCTGGCCTACACGCACCTCCACTGGGGCTGTGGTCTGCCAGCAGTTTCTGCGAACTCTGAGGGAACAAGTGCGGTAAAATTTGGACATCTGGGCTGTGAGTGGACTGTATGAACAAGCGTTTTCAGCGATCTCATGCATGTAGCTGTGACAACGACAAAGATTGTGGTTTAGTGCTTCTCAGTACACTGTGGTGCACACTGTGTTATGGTATTTGTTGTTGTTACAACCCTAGCATATGGTAAATCCTTTCCTCCTCCTTCTTCATCCTGATGTAGCTGAGAGAACAAACTTAGGAATTCTCTGTTGCTTTACTAAAATACACTTAGCAGACCTATAGCAGTCGGGAATTCCACAACTATAATTCACGCCGAAATCTGAAATTCCAACTATCATTTTATATAGCACCACTTCAGTCAGTATCTGCATAGCAGATGAGCACATAGACCAGCTGCTTCCAAAAATGGCTCTGAGCACTATGGGACTTAACATCTGAGGTCATCAGCCCCCCAGAACTTAGACCTACTTAAACCTAACTAACCTAAGGACATTACACACATCCATGCCCGAGGCAGGATTCGAACCTGCGACCGTAGCGGTCCCGCGGTTCCAGACTGAAGCGACTAGAACCGCTCGGCCACATCGGCCGGCAGCTGCTTCCACTGATCTGGTATAGAAGATGTGTGTTTGGGAGCAGACTGTGCACATGCTGCAGCCAGAAGTAGCCAATTGAGGTGGTAAAGGACAACGTTGTGAACGAAGGGGACTGCAGTTCTGGGAGTGACCGGGCTGCTGGACAGTCACAGAAAAATGAGCACAGTATTCTGAGACACTATAGTCTGCTGTTTTGGACAGGTTGGTCGGAATTCTCCGAAGCAGTGGCACGCAATAGGAAGTAGACATTTGATTCCTCACAGCAAACCTTACAACATGGATACAAGGCTCATTTTCATCTTCCCCTTTTCAGTAGAAAGTGTAGCCTCCACTTTGTTCTTTTCGTTGACCCTCGTCCTGAAGCCTTGTTTCACTGAGGGCAGAAATATGGACGTTATATCCTTTTAGTCCATGTGCCACAATAGCTGTTCTTCATTGTGTTCAGTTGCTTTTGCCTGAATCAAGGAGAGTTTGAACATTCCAGGAGGCAAAATTTAGGTTTTTTCTTTCTTTTTGTATTGACCACATATGGTGTACCCTATGGACGTGGCCATCCAGTCAGGTAGTTGGTTGGTTAGGCTGACTTTGTTTAAGACACCTTTTCCAGCCCCCTCCCCATGCAAGGTGAGCAGAGTGGATCCTGAACAGGCCTCCTCAGTTACAGGTGCAGCACATGACTTACTCTACAGCCTCCTCGAGTAAACTGGCGATCACATGCCTGCTGCCACCTATGTGCCAGTTTGTCACTAAGAGCTTACAGATTACATAGTCCTGCTTCTGTCGCAGGTTGACGATCGCTGCAGAGCTTTCCTGCATTAGACTGAAGGTATTGTCCTCCAAAAGACCCCTGTGCGTGTAGTTTTTTAATGTGTGAATTTTCCTGCTCAACAACATCCACACAGTTCCTGACAGCATTGTGATCTTGGCCCAGTGGCATAGTGACTACAACGACTGGAGACATAAAAATTGTCGAGGCTTTTCGGGCCCCTGGGACACGTTGTGGTGGAAGGAAGGAGGAATGTGTAAGGAAAGGAAAGAAAGACGAGTCGTCGTAAGGCACACTTGGTCTGGCTCCTCTGCTGAGATCTGTCTGGCTAGGTTGGACCGGTCAGTAGCTATGCTACTGCTGGCGCAGCTCCCTGCTTCACTGGAGCACAAAACTCTCCAGCCCACACGGACAGTCGCCGACACACGGACCGTGCTGTCGAACGTCAGCGTTAAGCATGCTGAGTTCAACGTGCTGCTGAACGCTCAGGAATGATGCGACTTGTGCATACAGTATGTGGGCCCCGATGCGGTATACGCGATTGCAACGCACTCCAGCGACAGTTGTTGGATGTTTCTAATTCATAAATCACACAGTTTACTCAACAGATGCGCGTAAAATTCCCGCGATAGCTCTATTAAAACGCACGTTTCCTCCATTGCCCATATCATAGTCACGTTGTTCTATATGTAATATACACAAATATAAAACTTCAATATCGATGTACATGTTTTAAGACAAAAAGGAAAGTACCATGTCCAACCAATAAGGGCACAGGCTTATAAAAGTTCCATTACAAACAGTGCGACACAAATTTGCAATAGTTCTCCACATAAGATAAACACTATTTCATTTTCCCACATTTTAGTAAAGCCCTAAGGTTATTCTTACTTGATCACTGTTCCTACCCAGTAGCAGAATCTTTACAACATGTAAACTATGAAACTCAAAAGAAAAAGTAACAAAATATCTTTATACAAGTAGTACAAGCTGTCTTGTAGATTTAGCCAATCGAACAAACTCACTCCTCAAAAAAATATGAACTTAGATTTACATAACATCAAATGTTGAAGTATATACTTACATTAAACTAATAATAAAGCATCAGAACCTATTATATAGGCGAATTTAATGACAAAAATATTAAGATTTGACGAGACGTGAACCATCATCATACGAAGATTGTTCAGAAAGTAAGTTCCGATTGGTCACGAAATGGACACCACAGTGAAAACTTGATGAAGCTTTGCATAGATTTGTTGGGTAATGTCTCTAGTATGACCGTCGATCGCATCAAGATGCTCTTTTCAGTTGCGAGTGCACTGTGAGTGAGTAAAGGTGCCTAGAACAACGATGTCTCCCGCCAAGTAGGAGGACCTGCTGAGAGGCTTCGCCTTAATGGATGCAGCCCACGTAACACAACTGCCATGCACTTCCTTCTTCATGGTAATTCTCAGCCGCAATCTGCAAGGGCAGTGAAGATGCTCCTGCATCCTTTTCGATGGGAAGTGTTCGATCACCCACAACACACCCCTTAATTGGCTCGTCCTGAGTATCATCTCTGTTCACATGAAATGCTGGATACGAAGACAAGACTTGGGCACAGGCTACGCGCTATAGACCAGCATAGGTAATTATCGGAAAGCACAGGCAGCTGCCTTCTATGGTAATGGTGTTGGAAATTTGGTATAATGCTCTGACAAATGTCTAAGTCGGAGCGGCGACTACGTAGAGAACAATCTGGAAAGTGTAGCTAACTCTTGCAAATAAAATGTTTCTAATTTTCACTGTGGTTTCCATTTAGTGACAACCCTTCTATTACATATCTGGTCATGAATCATCAACGCTACTCACTGTGCTAAAGTGACAACAATTCATTTATGGCCAATTCTAAGATGTTGCCACTTGATAAATGCTTTAATCATAGCTATGTTAGTAATTGAAATTTAATTGTAACAAATTGTGCAATGAGCAATGTGTTTTTGGTGTATCCTCAGTGTGTTTCTACCTTCAAATGACATACTCTCATAATACGCAAGTTACAATAATTGTTTTGAAATGAATATGATGTCTCTCATTATTTTATTGCAACAAATCACGCAATTAACAACGGGTTTTCGAGTCATTCTCAGTTTGCTGGTGTCAGAAACGACGTATGTAGGAATAGGCTTGAACTGAATGCCAATATGGCGCCGCACAGCTCAATGCTGAAGGGAGATGGCGTGCATGTGACGTAGGTGGCGGTGTGCCATCTGATTGGTCAACGCTCAGATGCACGCTCAGAATATCTGACATGCTAGATATTGCTCTGCACGTTCGGAAAGACTCCCGAACGTGCTATTCCATGCTATGTCGTCAGAAACTCGGCACGCTCAACGCTCACCATTCGGATGTATGGTCCGTATGCCGACGGCTAAAGGCAGTAGCGGACAGCGTCCAGGTTTGAGGTGGACGTCCTGGAAGACGGCCAGGGGCTGCCGACACTGGTGGGAGGTCGCAGACGGTATGCAGAGGCGGTGCTCTGGCACCGGCAGTTGCAGACAGAAACACAAAGAGGCGGACGACAGTGCGAGGGAGCCGTCAGCCACAGCAGGCAACACAGGGCCACTGGGCAGTGGAGTGGCAGCGGCAGTCGCAGACAGTGGTGCAGGCAGCAGTCAGTGTGAGGCTACCCAATTGCAGGACCGCCAAAACAGGCAGTGCGGGCCGCAGATGTCGCAGAGGCGGTGGAGCAGCACTGGCAATGTCAGATGGAGGCATGGATAACACAGTAGCAGACGGCGTCCAGGTTCGATGTGGATATCCTGGAAGACAGCCAGGGGCTGCCGTCACTGGCGGGAGGTTGCAGACGGTGTGCAGAGGTGGTGCTCTGGCACCGGCAGTTGCAGACAGAAACACAAAGAGGCGGACGACAGTGCGAGGGAGCCGGCAGCCACAGCAGGCAACAGAGGGCCACTGGGCAGTGGAGTGGCAGCGGCAGTCGCAGACAGTGGTGCAGGCAGCAGTCAGTGTGAGGCTACCCAATTGCAGGACCGCCAAAATAGGCAGTGCGGGCCGCAGATGTCGCAGAGGCGGTGGAGCAGCACTGGCAATGTCAGATGGAGGCATGGATAACACAGTAGCAGACGGCGTCCAGGTTCGATGTGGATATCCTGGAAGACAGCCAGGGGCTGCCGTCACTGGCGGGAGGTTGCAGACGGTGTGCAGAGGTGGTGCTCTGGCACCGGCAGTTGCAGACAGAAACCCAAAGAGGCGGACGACAGTGCGAGGGAACCGGCAGCCACAGCAGGCAACACAGGGCCACTAGGCAGTGGAGTGGCAGCGGCAGTCGCAGACAGTGGTGCAGGCAGCAGTCAGTGTGAGGCTACCCAATTGCAGGACCGCCAAAATAGGCAGTGCGGGCCGCAGATGTCGCAGAGGCGGTGGAGCAGCACTGGCAATGTCAGATGGAGGCATGGATAACACAGTAGCAGACGGCGTCCAGGTTCGATGTGGATATCCTGCAAGACAGCCAGGGGCTGCCGTCACTGGCGGGAGGTTGCAGACGGTGTGCAGAGGTGGTGCTCTGGCACCGGCAGTTGCAGACAGAAACCCAAAGAGACGGACGACAGTGCGAGGGAACCGGCAGCCACAGCAGGCAACACAGGGCCACTAGGCAGTGGAGTGGCAGCGGCAGTCGCAGACAGTGGTGCAGGCAGCAGTCAGTGTGAGGCTACCCAATTGCAGGACCGCCAAAATAGGCAGTGCGGGCCGCAGATGTCGCAGAGGCGGTGGAGCAGCACTGGCAATGTCAGATGGAGGCATGGATAACACAGTAGCAGACGGCGTCCAGGTTCGATGTGGATATCCTGCAAGACAGCCAGGGGCTGCCGTCACTGGCGGGAGGTTGCAGACGGTGTGCAGAGGTGGTGCTCTGGCACCGGCAGTTGCAGACAGAAACACAAAGAGGCGGACGACAGTGCGAGGGAACCGGCAGCCACAGCAGGCAACACAGGGCCACTGGGCAGTGGAGTGGCAGCGGCAGTCGCAGACAGTGGTGCAGGCAGCAGTCAGTGTGAGGCTACCCAATTGCAGGACCGCCAAAACAGGCAGTGCGGGCCGCAGATGTCGCAGAGGCGGTGTAGCAGCACTGGCAATGTCAAGATGGAGGCATGGATAACACAGTAGCAGACGGCATCCAGGTTCGATGTGGATATCCTGGAAGACAGCCAGGGGCTGCCGTCACTGGCGGGAGGTTGCAGACGGTGTGCAGAGGTGGTGCTCTGGCACCGGCAGTTGCAGACAGAAACCCAAAGAGGCGGACGACAGTGCGAGGGAACCGGCAGCCACAGCAGGCAACACAGGGCCACTGGGCAGTGGAGTGGCAGCGGCAGTCGCAGACAGTGGTGCAGGCAGCAGTCAGTGTGAGGCTACCCAATTGCAGGACCGCCAAAATAGGCAGTGCGGGCCGCAGATGTCGCAGAGGCGGTGGAGCAGCACTGGCAATGTCAGATGGAGGCATGGATAACACAGTAGCAGACGGCGTCCAGGTTCGATGTGGATATCCTGGAAGACAGCCAGGGGCTGCCGTCACTGGCGGGAGGTTGCAGACGGTGTGCAGAGGTGGTGCTCTGGCACCGGCAGTTGCAGACAGAAACACAAAGAGGCGGACGACAGTGCGAGGGAACCGGCAGCCACAGCAGGCAACACAGGGCCACTGGGCAGTGGAGTGGCAGCGGCAGTCGCAGACAGTGGTGCAGGCAGCAGTCAGTGTGAGGCTACCCAATTGCAGGACCGCCAAAACAGGCAGTGCGGGCCGCAGATGTCGCAGAGGCGGTGGAGCAGCACTGGCAATGTCAAGATGGAGGCATGGATAACACAGTAGCAGACGGCATCCAGGTTCGATGTGGATATCCTGGAAGACAGCCAGGGGCTGCCGTCACTGGCGGGAGGTTGCAGACGGTGTGCAGAGGTGGTGCTCTGGCACCGGCAGTTGCAGACAGAAACCCAAAGAGGCGGACGACAGTGCGAGGGAGCCGGCAGCCACAGCAGGCACCACAGGGCCACTGGGCAGTGGAGTGGCAGCGGCAGTCGCAGACAGTGGTGCAGGCTGCAGTCAGTGTGAGGCTACCCAATAGCAGGACCGCCAAAACAGGCAGTGCGGGCCGCAGATGTCGCAGAGGCGGTGGAGCAGCACTGGCAGTGTCATATGGAGGCATGGATAACACCAGGCGGGAGGGCAGCTAGCAGTGGCCTCAGGGCAGAGAGATACACCCTGTCGCAGGCAGCAGTGTGAGACAGCGGAAGGGAGACAACAGTAGCTGTGCGGGCAGCAGTGCAAGTGCGACGTTTCGCAGCAGAGGCCTCACAAAAGCAAAGGCAGCAGTGAGAATTTCAGTGGTGAGTTAAATAACTGGCAGGCATATCACGAGATGGGGATAATGTTTCTAGCGCAGGCCCAAATGCTTACGAGTCACAAAGTAGCCAATTCGTTGGTTTGTCAGATGTACTAAAATTAATACCACAATCGTTTGATGGCACTAAGAATACTCTAAATGCGTTCCTTGACATTTGTGATCTTGCATTTGACTTGTAGACCCAGAGCAGCTTGACACCTCTTTGAAATTTGTTAAAACTAAAATAGAGTGCTCAGCATGTAGCACGTTATTAGTCAGAGAGTGTGGCGCCACTTGGTGAGATGTGCATGCTATTTTAGTAGAAAACTATGCTAGTAAAAGGATACTTGACTTCTACGCATGTCATATGTTTGCAAGTTGGCAAGAACATGGGGAAAGTGTAGCTCAGGTGCTCGAGGTTGGACACCATACAGCACCATTTCAGGGTATCAGTCAGAGGTACCATGCGAGAATCGGAGTCACTCCTATCATTTGGAAACTAAGCCAAGCAGTGTTTATTCAAAAGATTTATGATGACAGGTTAAAGACGATAGTGAGTGCCCGAGGTGAGCAGCTTACATTGGCAGAGGCTACAGGGATAGCACTGACAGAGGCGAACGCGACAGCCTTGACCTGAGAAAAGATGATCACCTGAGATGGTGGTGCGGTGCCACGGACCAAGAAGAAAGCCACCAAATGTTTCATATGTGGGAAGTCAGGCCATATGGCGCAAGAGTGTCGTGTAGATAACAGAAACAAAGGTGGGGCAAGTTATATCAAGAAAACGCTGGGAAATGGACCAGCCACGACTAGTGAGGTGCTCCAAATGTAATTCGGCAAGTCATAGAGGCTCACGTGTGAATCTGAAGTCCACAACGCCTTTTAACTGCAAAAGAAACGGTCATTATGCGAGAGACTGCCCAAAAACCGCTTGCCATGTACAGAACGCCCACAGAATAAGTAAAAGCCAGGAAAACTGAGTAAAGCCGTAAGAAAGCAGTGGCCAGTGGCGTTAAGCCTTACGTGGGAAGATGTTAACAGTCGACTGCGAAAGTTAAACTGAGTTCATACAATTGGAGTGTCATGACGGCATTACTAATTGCCTGACGTTTCTGGTAGATAGCGGTGCACAGCTAACCCTAGTTTGGAGAAATATTTTGAGAAATGGTGGAAGGTATAATCCAACCAAACGTATTAGGATTTGGGGAATCGCTAATACGGTTGCAAGGACAGAGGGAACTGTAACTCTCAAATTACAAATGAGAAACGGAATGCAAGCGACGCATCATTTCCATGTAATTGGGGAAGATGTGAATTTTTATTTGACGAACTGACTGGTCAGGACTTTTTCAAAGAACATGAAGTCATAATCAATTATGCCACTGGAAGCCAGTGGATCAAAAATGGTTCAAATGGCTCTGACCACTATGGGACGTCTGAGGTCATCAGTCTCCTAGAACTTAGAACTAATTAAACCTAACCAACCTGAGGAAATCACACACATCCATGCCCGAGACAGGATTCGAACCTGCGACCGTAGTGGTTACCGGTTGCAGACTGAAGGGCCTAGAACCGCTCGGCCACTTCGGCCGGCTGACACAGGTATGGAAAGGCTTAGACTCTACAATTTACAGCTGAAAGTGGACAAGTGCGACTTTTTGCGAAAGGAAGTGTGTTATCTTGTCATATTTCATTGGCATACCTTTTGGGGCCAGATCCATAGAAGGTCAAGGTGGTAAAGGGAAGTCCACAACCCAAAACAACGAAGCAATTAAAGGCATATTTAGGTCTTGGGGGATACTACCAGTGTTTTATAAGCAACTTCAGCAAAATCGCGAAGCCATTACATGAATTATTAAAGAAAGAAGATCGTTCCATCTGGCGTGCTGATCAAGAAAATGCTTTACAGCATCTGAGGGAGAAGGTGATCTGTTCGCCTATACTACAGTGCCCAGACTTTGAAAAAGCACTTTACAATTACGATGGATGCCAGGCAGTCAAACACTGGAGCAGTTTTAAGTTGGGAAAAATAGGAAGCCACTTACCTGTCGCATACGCCTTGAGAGTGCTGAACAAGGCAGAAAGAGGGTACAGTACGACTGAGAGGGAAATGTTGGTCATTGTTAGGCCACTGAAATATTCTAGATTGTATGTAAAGAAAGTTCCTGATATGTACTGGCCATAAACCCCCAACATGGGTAGATACTATATCAGATCCATCATCCAGATTGAAGAAATTTAAGTCAGAGCTGGAGGACTGTGTCTGTCAGATCTACTACAAGAGTGGGAAACGAGATCAAGTCACCAAAACACTCTCGCAAGTGAGAGAGGTCAGGGCAGCTGGTGCGTTACCGGCATGTGACAGTAGCCTAGGTCAAGATACGGCGAAAACAGATAAGGGGAACATATTTGCCAAGGTGGTTTCCACTAGCCTGCAGAAGTTTGACTGGGCACTCGGAAGACCTTACACATCCTCCATGCAGTCCCGATATCTCCCCATACCATTTCTATATTTTTGGAGCCCTGAAACACTGCTTCCGCAGTGGAACCGCAAAAATTTTTCCATGAAGGCAATGACTGTGTTTTTTTATAGTAGGGTAAATGTATTAACAGTTCTAGCGATTACTGCTGAAGCAATAAACAGTTTATTGACTTTTTAGAGTTCCATACCTCAGTCAGTATAAAATGAAACCTTATAAGATCACTTTGTAGACCGTCTGTCTGTCTGTCAGTCAGTCCGATGTCCATTCATGTCACATATTTTGATACTACCTAGAATCATAAAGTTTAGCATGAACCAAGGTTTCACAGGACAAGTAAAGGAAAAAAAGAAAATTGTTAATTTGCAATTACATTGCATCAAAAATCATTTTTTTGCCATTTGCTGTCTGTCTGTCTATCGGTTGGTCTGCAACACCCCTTTTTCTCAAGAGCTTTTTGTCAAATACTTCCTTTGTCAGAAAAGATCCAGAATAGGTTTTTTACTTGTGAGTGTGCAATACCAAAAAGGGATAAATGTTGTTTTTATGTTATCTGGTATGTGTACAGCTTTGAAATGACCTTGGCTGTGTTTCTGTACAAACTCACTAGATGGCAGGGCTGTTCTTAGCAACTCACTGGGTTCTTGGTACATTAGTTAAGTTAGCACAATGGATGCTGATTGTGAGCAAAGAGTCAACTTTAAGTTATGCGTTAAGCTCGGGAAAACTCCTAGTAAACGTGGACAAAGATTAAGCAAGCATATGCAGGAGAGGCACTTTTAAGAAGTCGTATTTTCGAGTGGCACAAAAGGTTTCAGGAAGGCAGAGATTCAGTGCAAGACGATCCAGGAGCTGGTCGCCCATCTACAGCACGTTCTGATGTAAACGTGAAGTGTATGAAGCAGTTATTGCAAGAAGACCGTCATGTAAATGCGTAAGCAATATCAGAAAACTTAATTTAAATCATGATGTGTGTTATAAGATTTTATGTGAAGATTTAAGGCAAAGGAAACTTAATGCAAAACTTGTTCCTCACAAATTAACAGACGGACAGAAAGAGGAAAGACGAAGAATTTCTGCTGAACTACTGGGTAGATCCAGACGTGATCCAACATTTCTGTAAAACATTATTGGTGAGGGTGAATGTAGCTGCTACCAGTATTAGACTCGACGAAGCGTCAAAGTGCTCAATGGCGGAGTCCTTTATCACCAGATACGAAAAAAGTAAAACGTCAATCTTCGAGGAAAAAGACTATGTTGATCGAATTCTTTGACAGCCAAGGATTAGTTCACCATGAGTATTGTCCCCGGCTCTTTTCATCGGAGTCTTGAAACGTTTGCGACAAGCAATTCCACGCCGCTGCCCTGATTTGTGACATTCTCAGGACTGGTTCTTACTCCATGAGAATGCAAGACCCATACTGCTTTATCTGTTACCGAGTGTCTGGCCAGACATTTTATTATTGCCACCCCACATCCCCCATATTCGCCCGACCTCCGCCTAATGATTTTTCTTGTTTCCGCGAGTGAAAAGGCGACTGAAATGAAAGCTGCATCAAGATATTGCAGACATTCAACGGGCTGTAACAAATGAGCTTACAAGCATCGCAGATGAAAATTTCCCTGCTTGCTTCCAAACCATCCAGAAACATTGGTAACTGTTTAAGGACAGGTAAGGGGACTACTTCGACAGCAGCTAGAAGAAACCTGTCCTGGAACATATATAGGAAAGGGAGTACTAAGATCTAAGGACCCTTGGCTTTGTATATAATTTAAGCTTATTAGCCAGTGCAATCTGAAGATATGGCCATATATGCCATATTTTGATATATATTAACTCTCTCATCTAGACTTATAAATGAACTAGATCTATACATGTCGGGCCTAGTGATGTAGCAGTCGCGGGATCGAAACTCGGTCGGATCACGGACATTTCAGATTTAGTTTCAACTTAGCCTTCACATCTTAATGATGTGAGGAGTCACCAGAAACAACAAGTGGTTCAGATTCTATGTTAAACTGTAGAATAACTGGAGTAGGCTAGGGACAAGCAAGTCACCAAAGTGGCGTCCAATAAAATGGCTTGCAACAGACCGTTGAACCATACAAAATAATTATTTTTGTATATATACATAATTAAGTTTGTACGGAACCCTCAGAGCATGAGTCCTATTCGCACTTGTCTGGTCTTTGCCATCTGTCTCATTCTCATTTGACTGTTCTGTATACATTTATCAGTGTCACTGAATTACGAGGCATGTTTTTTAATTAAGTACCGTTTTGAAATTAAAAAAAGACGTGCCTCAATAATTTTATTTTTACATGAAAGCCTATACCTTAATCTACTTTTCCACATAACTTCTGTCAATATTGAGGCACGTTGTACCAGTTTTTGAATACCTTCCTCATAGAAGTCTGCTGCCTGACTTGTTAACCCCTGCATCACCACTGTTTCGACTTCGTCATTAAGACACTGACCGCCCAGGTGTTCCTTCAAGTGCAGGAACAGATGGTAGTCACTGGGCGCAAGATCGGGGCTGTACGGAGGGAGTTTCCTATCGAAAAGATGTGATGAGATCTTTGGTCTGCTTCGCCACATGCGGACTGGCATTATCTTGCAGCAAAACGATGCCCTTGTTCAACTTGCCACGTCTTTTGTTCTGAATTGAACGGCGCAGATTGTGCAATATCTTACAGCAAGCTGCTGCATTGATTGTCTCATTACAAGGCAGAAATACCACAAGCAATACTCCTCTTCTGTCCCAAAAAATTGTACACATGATTTTCCGGGCAGAAATTGTTTGTTTAAACTTCAATTTTCTGGGTGAATCTGAATGCCGCCATTCCATGGACTGTTGCTTCTATTCTGGTCTGACGTAGGCCACCTATGTTTCATCTTGAAGAAACACCTGGGCAGTGGTTAACAAGTCAGGCTGCAGACTTCTATGAAAAGGGTATTCAAAAACTGGTACAACGTTATGACAAATACCTCAATATTGACGGAAATTATGTAGAAAAGTAGATTAAGGTACAGTCTTTCAATAAAATTATTGAGATATCTTAGCACGTCTTTTTTTTAAATTTCAAAACGGTACTTACTTGAAAAACACGCCTTGTAAATGCACTAGACTGAAATTAATGGATTGATGGGGATGAAATCAATGAAGATGTAATGATACTAATGCAAACTGTTTAGATATGTTGAATTCGTAATATAATGAATATACACTGACAATTTGAAATTTGTGCCACAGTGGAACTCGAATCAGTATTTCCTGCTTATAGAGAGGAGTAACCGTTGTTTCCTTTTTCATTACCAAAACTTTTCCACTCTTGAAAAGGGAATTTCTTGTATTTTTCGTCTAAAAATCTTTCTCTTAAATTAATGTTATTCTCTTGCAACATTCAGTTCATCACTTTTAAAAAACTGATCGTCTCACATCAGTAGTGGGACAAAGCAGGTTCTGGGACACTTTTGATATCAAATTGATATCTATTTAATAGTGAAAATTAATCAGTTGGTAAATTATTTACCCCCACTCCCAATGACATCATCGGTTTTCCCCAGCTGGAACGAGGGTTCCCCTCAGGGGACTCTCACCCCCTCCTCTCCCCCTCCCCTCCTCCTGTGGCGTAATCCAAGATGGCGTCCCAGAAAAATGGTAGTAAAGTCGCTCTGTGTCGAGCTGGTGGACTGGGAGGACCTCTTGATGGTAGGCTAATACTGCATGCATAAGACATTGTTTACATAATTTGTTTAAGAATATTGTTTATTTATTTCCAATATCACAATACAACTCGAAATTGGAAAGGAATCACATAATGACACTGTCAGATATCACACTAAGGAAATCTTGAAAACTTTCATGCACAGCTCCATCCATCAGAATTGTGACTGCTGGAAGGAGCAATGTACTCGGTTTTTGGCACTGATCGTGGTCCGAGATGTGGCAGCCACATGTCTGTACTAAGCACTTCCTGTCACACTTGAAATACTTCAGCCTTCCTCCTCCCTTTCTTTCTCTGTGGCATGCCAATCATGCAACATGGAACTGGCAGTAGACCAGAAGTCATTCTGCATTCTTCCCTGGGACACTTTTTGTGCTTTTGTGGGAAATACTCCAACCTTTCTTTGTGGCATACATCATGCGCCTTTTGCGGTAAGTACCCCAGCCTTCCCCTTGTCATTGAACACAAACTGCCTCAGGAGTTATTAAATCCTCTATTTAAGCAATGTGCAGAATATTGTAACATACATATCTTGAACATATCACAAAATTATGCAAGTATTTTTTCAGAAGAGGTGCCTCAAGAAACATTAATTGAACAACTCACTTCAAAAATTGAATGTATATCTCAAAACTATTCAAAACACACTTGCACACAAAACACTGTGAGAGCCATAGTTAGAATATTTAAACAGTTTGTGGGGATATTGTTTATGGAATATTGTATATTGTTTAAATAATTCGGGAATTTTAAGGAATATTTCACACAGTTTATAAATAGAAGATGTCACAGGAAACAAATGTAACACTGCACAAAGAGACAGTGAGCTCTGCAGATGAAACAATAATATTTAAACAATTTGTGATGTAATTAGACTTTTTATTCGAAGGAATACCGCCATACTTGAATGCAGACTCTAAAAAGATGGCGGCGGTTTCTGGCATGCTTATGAAGCCTCCTGGTCTTAATCCAGCCTTCCTCCCTGAGATTCTTTGTGCACTTTTGTTGGAAATGCCACAGTCTTCCCTTGTCTTTAAGCATGAGCTGCTACAGGATTTATTATATCTAGTGCTAATATGCATCTAAATACACTTTTTAAAAGATCCCTTCACAGTAGTATGGTTCAAGATGTGTCATAAATAAATCGTTAAACGATTTACTGGGATTGATTTCATAAATTAAATATACACTTGCACAATAGGAAACATTAATTAAAACTACAGATCGACACCATTTTGGAATATTTGCACACATAATCAAATTAGGATAAGTGTTTGACACCTCACTGCCTGTGGAAACGTTGTTTAAAACAATTTGTTTCAAATGCACGCTCACAATAAACCCTGTGCTGTAGATGGAAAGTATTATATACTTGTGTTGAAATTTGCAGCGCACTGAGCTGCAGCCAGGTGGTTTGGAATGTGTGGCTGCTCTCTCAAGTGTTTGGTTCCACTACCCACTTCGTTTCACCGCTCGTGAGCATAGCATTCTTCCCAGATGCACGTGGAACAGAAATACACCATGTAAAAGTAAATGAATGCATGTACACATCATGTGGGAATACTGTTTATAAGTTGAAACTAAAATAAATGAGCACAAATACAGCACATAGAAACTCTAAAGATGATACAATATCATGTCAAAATATTGTTAAATACAGTATTACAATAGTTTGCTACATGAGACACTATCATAACCTGAGACCCATGAAGGAACACGTCCATCAGCGGCTGCAGCTCGTCACAGGGAGAAACCGGCGTCTGAATATATATCAAGAAACGACTCGAAGTCTGGCCAGATCAACAAGCCTGTCCATCACAAAGAACAGATCCGTGGAACAAGTAAGTATTTCCAGAGTGCGCCAGAACCCAAACACAAAAGCGCGTGAGATCTGTGGCCGACAGACCAGCACCAAATTGTCTTGCATGCTCAGGCCAGCATTCATTAGCAGGCGCTAAGGAATGCTGAACTCCTATTGGTTCATGGGGTGAAATGGTGGGTGGAGTGGTTAGAGGTTAGATACACTCTCGTCATAGTGCAGTCACTTTCATTCTGGCATCGTCAGTTCACCTGTGTGGTTGCCTGTTTGTTCCTGAGTCAGTTATCTTTGGGAAGAAAATGAAGTACTCTAAATCCAGAGAGAGCATCAGCAGTAGTGACAGCAGAAAACACTTTCGCCAGGACAGCCTGCCATGTAAGTTAACTGTTCTATTCATTCAATGTACCTGTATGCCCCGTAATTTTAGCATTCATCACAGCAACTGTTTATGTCGTAGTTGGTAGAAGCATACCTTCATACAACTAAACTTTTGATTGGTTTGCTGCTGTAATTGTAGTGTGTGACGAATTTTTTTCCGTAGCTGTTATTACAGTCATTCTTTTAGTTTCTTGTCATTGTAGCCTTCATTCCCGAGATGCTGACTGAGCTGACCACCAACTGTAAGCTGAGAGACTATTGCAGCAACAGCCTGCAGCATAATAATCGAGTTGGCTCAGCAGGAACGTAAATGCATTTATTTACTTTCTTTTTGTGACATGTAACTGTTAGAGAAAATACTTTTTTTCTTCATGTAATGTACTATGGTTCTAATGATGAGGGCTGGGGAATGTACATACATTTATTTTACGTAACATGTTGCATTCAGTTGTCTGAGACATACTCCTTGATTTTCTAGCCATTTCTATGGACGAGGAACGAGATGTGGGGGAATGTGTCGAGCCCAAGAGCTGGGAGCCATCGATTTAGTCTTGTAAATAGCAAAACGCGATTTTCAAATTCATTGTGTGTATGTGTTTCATATATGAGTAATTTCAGGGAACTAAAGAATACGATTTTCTATTTAAATATCAGTGAGCTAAGGAATACGATTTTCTGCATATACAGCGTTAACATTTACAAGAAATAATTACGCTCAATATCTCATTGTTGTAGGCAGCGTCAATGAGCAAGATAGATGTCTTCAGGGCGAGGGTGGAAATAACAGAGTGGGTGCATGAGATGGCCGCTGAGGAAGCTGAAAGGCAGCACCCTCTCGTCCTTTTGCAGGAGGATGAGGAAATACTGGATTGGGACTACCAGAAAGCCTGACTGAACCGCTCGATCCTTGGACCCTGAGTGGAAAATGTGATCATAATGCAACTGCGGTCATTACAGCATATAATTATTGTTATTCTGGAATACTGTTATTTGTTTACAGCATATATTTTTAAAATAATCTTGGGTACTGTACTTAATTTTTTTCTCATATGTACACTCCTGGAAATTGAAATAAGAACACCGTGAATTCATTGTCCCAGGAAGGGGAAACTTTATTGACACATTCCTGGGGTCAGATACATCACATGATCACACTGACAGAACCACAGGCACATAGACACAGGCAACAGAGCATGCACAATGTCGGCACTAGTACAGTGTATATCCACCTTTCGCAGCAATGCAGGCTGCTATTCTCCCATGGAGACGATCGTAGAGATGCTGGATGTAGTCCTGTGGAACGGCTTGCCATGCCATTTCCACCTGGCGCCTCAGTTGGACCAGCGTTCGTGCTGGACGTGCAGACCGCGTGAGACGACGCTTCATCCAGTCCCAAACATGCTCAATGGGGGACAGATCCGGAGATCTTGCTGGCCAGGGTAGTTGACTTACACCTTCTAGAGCACGTTGGGTGGCACGGGATACATGCGGACGTGCATTGTCCTGTTGGAACAGCAAGTTCCCTTGCCGGTCTAGGAATGGTAGAACGATGGGTTCGATGACGGTTTGGATGTACCGTGCACTATTCAGTGTCCCCTCGACGATCACCAGTGGTGTACGGCCAGTGTAGGAGATCGCTCCCCACACCATGATGCCGGGTGTTGGCCCTGTGTGCCTCGGTCGTATGCAGTCCTGATTGTGGCGCTCACCTGCACGGCGCCAAACACGCATACGACCATCATTGGCACCAAGGCAGAAGCGACTCTCATCGCTGAAGACGACACGTCTCCATTCGTCCCTCCATTCACGCCTGTCGCGACACCACTGGAGGCGGGCTGCACGATGTTGGGGCGTGAGCGGAAGACGGCCTAACGGTGTGCGGGACCGTAGCCCAGCTTCATGGAGACGGTTGCGAATGGTCCTCGCCGATACCCCAGGAGCAACAGTGTCCCTAATTTGCTGGGAAGTGGCGGTGAGGTCCCCTACGGCACTGCGTAGGATCCTACGGTCTTGGCGTGCATCCGTGCGTCGCTGCGGTCCGGTCCCAGGTCGACGGGCATGTGCACCTTCCGCCGACCACTGGCGACAACATCGATGTACTGTGGAGACCTCACGCCCCACGTGTTGAGCAATTCGGCGGTACGTCCACCCGGCCTCCCGCATGCCCACTATACGCCCTCGCTCAAAGTCCGTCAACTGCACATACGGTTCACGTCCACGCTGTCGCGGCATGCTACCAGTGTTAAAGACTGCGATGGAGCTCCGTATGCCACGGCAAACTGGCTGACACTGACGGCGGCGGTGCACAAATGCTGCGCAGCTAGCGCCATTCGACGGCCAACACCGCGGTTCCTGGTGTGTCCGCTGTGCCGTGCGTGTGATCATTGCTTGTACAGCCCTCTCACAGTGTCCGGAGCAAGTATGGTGGGTCTGACACACCGGTGTCAATGTGTTCTTTTTTACATTTCCAGGAGTGTATGTTACAGAGCCATCACAATTACCACCAGCACCACAACAGCTAGCAGTGGCACAAGTGCCTAGAGTGGTGGTTGCAGAGGCAGGAATGAAACATTACAAGCGGCATGCACGACCATGCAAAGCACCACTCATGGCTGCGTGAGAGGTGGCGGAATCAGCTGTGGCCATTGCAGCACCAGCCCCTACACCATCACATACCCACTGGCATCTGTGGGTCGTTCAGTTTGAGGAAGAAGAAGAAGAATTGAAACAAGTTCCCACCCCTGAGGATGGTGGTGGCGAAGGCTCCAGCATGCAGCAGTAGCAGCATCACTGAACACTGTCACTGCAACCTGGGTGCTCCCACTGGACCTGACTGCCTCCACTTCCTCCTATTCTGTCTCCGACTGTTTGCCCTCACCAGCAACAAAACGTAAGTGTGCCTCAGCGCATACCCCTCACTCCAGGAGGCGCTTCCTGCCCAATGGCATCATCCATTGGGTGGACATAGTCGTCACTTAGTTGTAGGCTTAATGATAATGAACCTGTGGCTAGTGGTAATGCTCTCTCCTGTCCTTGATGGACATCAGATTAGTGGTGTCATGAGTCCTCTAGAATACTCGGCAGTTGCTAGGGCCTTTGAGGGATGTATCTCTTTCATTGGAATTGATAATCTGGCAGGGGGGGTATCATGACCCACTCTGGTTTCTAGAAGCCTACCTCCTGGTGCTGGAGATTGAGCTCCTCATGATCTGAGATATAATATCATTAAATGTAATGCAGTACTCCACCGCAAGTTGCCTCACCTTTCCAAACAACACGCTGCTGCTAAAGAAAAAAGCCTCCAATACATGTGGATGGCATTGTATCCTGGAGTACAGCAGTCACTGAGTGGTATCATGAATCCACCTTGGGTGGTACACTGGCCCAGTTTTCCGAAATGGAAGTACAAGAGTCAGCTAAAGCAGCACCACACCTCGACATCCATATTCATATCGTATGATCCATTAAAAGATGGGGCTCATTATATCAAACTCCCTATGGATATAGCTGACAAGAAGGCATGTATTGATGTTCAGAATGAAAAGGATAATGCTTGTTTTGCGTGGTCAATCCTGGTTTGTGAGAGAAATTACAATATGCATCCAGAGTATACAGATAAATAACACATACGCAAAAATATGGTTCCTGGGGGGTATGACTTTGATGGTATTGAGATTTTCGCCACAATTCAGGACATATCAAAATTTGAGGTACATAACCCTGGAATATCAGCTTATGTATATGGCCTGAAGAAGCAGAAAAGCAAATCAGATGAAGCCGATGATATTGATGATACTGTAGTTGGATAACTCCATTTTCCGAAATATGAAGCTGCACAGAGTGGCTGCATGGTGTGAGGCATCATGTAATGGACTGTGTGACCCCTCCTGCCAGAGGTTCGAGTCCTCCCTCGGGCATGGGTGTTCAGATTGTTCAAATTGCTCTGAGCACTATTGGACTTAACATCTGAGGTCATCAGTCCCCTAGAACGTAGAACTACTTAAACTTAACTAACCTAAGGATATCACACACATCCATGCCTGAGGCAGGATTTGAACCTGTGACTGTAGCGATCGCACGGTTCCAGACTGGCATGGGTGTGTGTGTTGTTCTTAGCATAAGTTAGTTTAAGTAGTGCGTAAGTCTAGGGACCAATGACCTATGCACTTTGGTCCCTTAGTAGTTCACACACATTTGAACATTGCTAAATATGCATGTGAGCATGCTATTCATATAAACATGCTGCTCTTCTCTGAAGGTGATAATCAGCATTATATATGGATAAAAGACAAATCCTACCTCCTTTCATTTCAACTGGGTAAACAGCATATTTGCTTCAGCTGTCTAAATACCTTTTTGGAAGAAAAATATTTAAAAAGGTATCCGAACGACTGTTGATTAATGGAGATGGTACATAGTGTTATACCTTAAGAAGGAAACAAGTTCATTAAATTCGAGAACGCTCACCACCAGGAGCAATGCCATTTGTTATATATGTTTACTTTGAATGCCTCCTTGCCCCTCTATCACCCACTGTGAAGGGATCCCCTTAGCCCCACATACCATCTTCACACAAAAACATGTACCATATGGGACAGTGTACCAACTTGTATGCTCATGTAATTCAAGTCTTAACTGCTATGAATCTTATGTCAAAGATTGTCCTGTGGTTTGGTTGCTCACTGATCCTGAAAAACTCTCATGGGATGTTGATAGGCTTTGCAGTACGAACAACCCCATGACTGATTTGGAGGAGGATAAAAAAATATACAAC
Source organism: Schistocerca cancellata (assembly GCF_023864275.1). Lineage (NCBI taxonomy): Eukaryota > Metazoa > Arthropoda > Insecta > Orthoptera > Acrididae > Schistocerca > Schistocerca cancellata. The sequence continues at coordinate 198,488,947 of NC_064632.1, forward strand.
AATGTGGTAACAACTGTCATATTTGTGGGCTGTCATTAGACAGAAAAGCTGAAACTCCTCATGGAGATCATTGTCATTTTACAGGGAAGTTCCGTGGTGCAGCTCACAATGAATGCAATTTGAAGTATAAGTTACAATGACACATACCCATTTTCTTCCATAATTTAAGCAGGTATGAAGTTCACTTTGTGGTAGAGCAGTTGGCTAATTTTGGTATGAAGAAAGATTAGTTCAGTGTCCTGCCTGAGAGTGTAGAGAAGAATATTTATTTTTAGAAACGAATAACGCCAAAAAATATGCTCCTCTTCCTTGACTCTTTAAGTTTCATGCAGATTTCACTCCAGTAACTTGTTGACATTCTACCATAGGAGGATATGCACATCACCTGATCTGCATACCCTGATGAGGAAAAGTTTCAACTTGTGACTAGGAAAGGAGTTTTCCCTTATGAGTATCTGGATAGTAAGGTGAAGCTCGATGAAACCACGCCACATGACATATCTGCATTTACCAGTGCTCTCACAAGCAATACGATAACAAGTGCAGATTATGGGCACGCCATGACGTCTGGCAGGAATTCAACATTCCCAATTTGGCTGAATATGGAAGAATATACACGGATATTGACATGTGTTCACTTACGGATGTTTCTGAAAAGTTCTGGAGTGTATGCTTTGCCACATACTCTCTGGACCTCCCTTTTATTACATGGGTTGTCGTGGGATGCAATGCTCAAGAAAACGAGGTGCAGCATCAAACTTTTGAATGGTGCTGATATACTTATTTTCTTTGAGTGCAGAATTCAGGGGGGACTTTGCCAGTGTGTGTCCACAGATATGCCAAGGCAAATAACCCACATATGGGTGCGGGGTTCAATGCATCCCTTGATTCAAGTTACAGTCTATATTTGGATGTGAATAACTGATACAGGCACGCCATGATGCAGCAACTGCAGGTTTGTGGGTTTCAGTAAGTGCCCAAAAATGAATGAGAGGGGTTAGGTGGAAAACTAATTGGTCTGATGGCTGATTCTGATGTAGGGTATGTGGAGGAGGTAGACCTTATATACCCTATTTGTATGCATGAAATGACAAGTGATTTGCCATTATGTCCAGAGCAATAAGTTTCTCAAGGAAGCTCTGTCCCTAAACTGATGACCATTGCTGGACACAAGCAGAGATATATAATTTATTTTCGTAATCTCCAGCAGTGTCTCAGCTTATGGATGGAGCTAGGTAGAATCACCTGGGTGATCTCCTTTCTGCAGGAGTATATTGAATTAAATACCAATTAGAGGGGTGACTTTGAAAAAGATGTTTATAAATTAATGAATAATTCTATTTTCTGGAAAACAATACAGAATATAAGAAATGAATGTGATATTTTGATTTGGACGAAATGGGGGGGGGGGGCGTTATGGCTTAAGAAATTGTATCACCAGACCAAATTTTTAGTGCCTAACTATTTTCAATGAAAACCTTGTTGCAGTGGAATTGCTCAAGGTTTCAGTAAAGTTTATGAAACCTATTTATTTGGGGATGTGTATGTTGGACATCTGAAAACTCCGTGTGTCCTGTTTCCACTATGAGTTCGCAAAAACTCATTTTCTGGAACCAGAGTTACTTTATGTGAATACAGATAGCTTCATCTATTGCGTGAAGAACTGCAATCATATAAAGTAATGAGGTGTCACAGTAATGACTTCGACACATCTGGATACACAGCCAATAAGCCTTATGGCATTGTTCCTCAGAACAAGACAGTTATCAGCTTAATGAAAGATGAGTTAAATGGATTGCCAATTGCGGAGTTTGTGGCTCTAAGATCCGAAATGTATGCATGTCATACAATAGATGGGACCACCCAGAGGCAGGCTGAGGGTGTGAGGTGTGCGGCACACATGTACTCATGCTCAAAGATTACTTACAGTGCCTGTACAGTGGTGTTCATGGTGCTCCATCGCAACCTCCACGTATAGTACAGCAAACTAGTATTCGATTGCGACGTTATCAGGTGTATATTGTGCTGTGATGATGTGAATGAGAGAGAGAGAGAGAGAGACAGAGACAGAGAGAGAGAGAGAGAGAGTGACTGGCTGAGTTAGAGTTTGTACCAAATAGTATGACTCTTTTATCATACTGGGAATATTGTATATGTGTGATATATGGTGTGCTTACATGTGTGATTGCTTATGAGTCTCTGTGTATGCACTTGAGAGCATTTGAGTGTGAATGCCTGTGTAAAAATGTATGCCTGCATGTAAATACATTCAGATTTTTTTAGTAAGTAGCATAACTATATGTAAGCACCATGTGCCAGAAAATGTTTTAAAAATTATTACAATGATAAAAAACTATGCAAAGTACATTTTAAAAAGTTTAAAAATCGTAGAAAAATTCTAAAAAAATTAAAAAACTGATGGATAAAAAAATATTGTTTTACAGTATTTACCTCTTTTGCACTTCATCTGTGTGTGTGACTGCGTGAGTGCATGTGTAAATATAATAGTTTTTTAAGTTTCACTTACCACTAGATATCTGAGTCATACTAGTTTTAAGTGTGATTCCCATCCAGTTCATTTTAGTATAGGTTTTTGGAATGGACATTTTAGAGCCACCCACTTCATTGTATTATTAAATTATTTCAGCTGCTTGAGGTGGAAAATCTTTAGTGGCACTTATTTCAACATATAAATTAAGTCTTCTGTATGTGCAGAATTTCACTAGTAATAGTAGTAGTGTAAGAGCAACTGTACCTCTGCAATATCTGTAATCAGTACTGCAATGTAATGTAGAAATTTTTACCCAGTGCTGTTAGTGATGTAGGAATATTCAGTTAGTACTGCAATGTATAGTAATTTTTTTTTCAACCAGTATTATTATTTGTAAGACCAAGAGCTGTGAATGTGTGTATGTAAAAAAAAAATTCAAACAGTAACAAGAACTGTGAATTTAAAAGCAATATTAATTCATGTATTGTAAAGGCAAAGAGGTTCGTGAATGTAAAGTAGTATTGCTACTGTGAATATTTATGTCTGAAAAAAATTATATTTCCTACCATACATCTTTGTCGTTATTTCACAAATCCCTGACCTTTCAAATGCATATGAAGGCTGTGCAAGATGCACAAGGTGTTTGTTTGAAGCATGAGGCAGGTGATGTTTAAGACGAAAAAAAATACATTAAATGGTGTCATGGGACTCTGCCTATCATACTACCCATATCAGGTTATGGGAGCAGACAGCATGTGACCATGTCCACTTCCAGAGACACATAGCATACAAGTATAAAATAATATTGCCAGCGCTTGAGGAAAATCACAGGCACACTATCTGGGCTAAACTACAGGAATCAAGGTGAAATCAGTAAAGAAAAGTATCCACGTATTCTGAGGTAAAAATCTGTTTATTTCTCATCCAACTTAAAAGTAATTTTACGTTTTCATAAGCAGACACAGCAACGCTATTTTCACACATCTTCTTCTTGAGTCATTAGAAGTAGGAAACCTGTTGAATTCCAGGTTTTAAATAGCAGCAAACTTGGAGATTTGACATGTTCATGAGATCTTCTCCTTCCCCTTAAGGTAGCTGATTGTATCCATGTGGTTGAATAATCAACGTCACCATATCTTTACAGGGTATGCCAGGATCATCCCAGTGAATTCTGTAGTAGAAATATATTAACCACTTTGCACTCTTCCATTTTTTAACATACTTCATATCCTTGAAAGACCTCTGTGATCCAGTGTTTGAGGAGAATCTCTCTATTATTCCAGCATCTTTTGTGCAAGCTATGAATGAAGCATCTTTAAATATGAACTGTCAGTGCTCATCATCATTGAAACCCTGAGCATCTGCAATGATGTTCACACCTTCAGATGCCATTGTGGAATGCTCTGCTTATGTTGAAGCACCTGTTCATTTATACAGATCGTTGCACAACACTGGTGAAGAATCAATAGATTATCACACACTCATTTATGACTAGAGCATATGCTGCAGTGTGTTCTGGGAAATTTGCCAAAGATTCAGATTCCGTTTGTACATCTATAGGTCCAGATTTAACTATCTCATTCTGTTTTGAGCAGTCTATTAAGATGAGCACTGACAGCTCCCTGAATTTCCATGGAATCAGTAGATATCATCCTCCTTCTTCTTTAGCACTTCCACAGTAAGAAGCATGGAACCTTGCATCATGTCAAATGCTAGGCTATATACATTTTCATTCCACTGCACAAGTAAATTGACATATGGGTAGAATCCTGAATTCAGCAGACTCTGGCATTAGTTAACTTGCAGTTGTCGAATACAGTGGAATCAGCTGCTATATTACCTTCTCTCAGACTGAAATGCAAGTGTGATGTATCTTGGCGTCTCCACTTGAAAATAAGTTTTAATAGCCTATGTTTGTCTGGATGCCAATAGTAGGAAGGGGTATTCAAAAACCTCTCAAGAGCAGAATGTTAGTGTCAGATATGTACTGACATTCAGAACTTTTAAAAGCTTCAAACGCTCCTCTTCTGATACACTGATGTGAGACATTTTCCATACTATCATGCTGATAATGATCATATTCTCCTCTTGTTCTCCTTGAATGTATGAGTTATTATCCATCGCACTCTATACTAGAATGAGTTCCTCTTCAGCATTTATAGCAATCTGCATATGATCTTGAAGTAGCTCATATGAGCATTTTTATAATTATGCATGCAGTAAACCGTTTGTACTCGGCAACTGTTTCACCCCCAGATTGTCTATGAATCATCCGGCACTTTCTAAACCTCTCAGTGGTTAGCACACTGGACTCGCATTCGGGAGGACGACGGTTCAATCCCGTCTCCAGCCATCCTGATTTAGGTTTTCCGTGATTTCCCTAAATCGTTTCAGGCAAATGCCGGGATGGTTCCTTTGAAAGGGCACGGCCGATTTCCTTCCCAATCCTTCCCTAACCCGAGCTTGCGCTCCGTCTCTAATGACCTCGTTGTCGACGGGACGTTAAACACTAATCACCACCATCTAAACCTTTCAGATCCATGGGTGATACACAGACGCATGCTTTAAGGGTTGATGTTGTCGACACTGCATTGAGTTCATAGTGTATCTCTTGAAACAGAAATGCTCAACCAATACATGTAAGCTTCGATCCCAGAGTAGTGCTGTTGTCACTTTTCTTGAATGATCCTTCCGGATATATAAAACTCTTGCTTTGAGGTATCAGCGAATTCGGTGCTGGATGATAATCCTAATTTCATCATTCTTGTTAAATGTGGTTGAAGCACAAGGTTTATGTGAGAACTATTCCTGATGTATAATTCATCACACTCTACTGGACTGATTATACTGAGAACGTAATTATGAGATTCCAAGCCAACTGATTTAAGAAACTCGTAGTTCGCACTTGTTATTACATTGCGGTTTGGCAGAAAAGTGGTGTGATGTGGATTTCATGCACTGGTTTTATACTATACCCCCACCCTGCCTTAGATATAATTGTACAATGATTTCCTCACCATGAAAGTCAACAAGTTGATTATTCTGGTCCACAATATCCAACTCTAAATTTCCCAATGTTTGAACTGTCACTAGAAGGTATATTGTATTGGTGGGAGTATAAAAGATCTTATACTCTTTTACATCTGACGGGAAGACTCCCTAAATAGTATGAAACAGACTGTCGTTGAGATAGGAGTTCACTGCAATGTTACACTCGACACGGATTGTACTGACACACAGTATGTCCACAGTATGATCTGACTTGTAAAATTTACTAGGATCCTTCATCAAAACCTGTCCTTTTGTGAAACCCAGTAGGCGCCCTATAGAACCTTTCTGGTTAAAGGCAATCGTTGCATTCACAGTCCTTATTTCAGATTTAAGTGTATTATGTTTGCACGTAAGTCAATACCTTTTCCAGAATGTTTTAAGACTTCGCTTAAATCGTCGATATCGTATGCGCCAGGTTCTATTTCCACATTGTCTTTATCACCATTAATATCCAGATGCAGTTTTTTGTTAGTCTCGGTGATATTTGGGATGCTTTCATACATCTCCATTCCAGTCAATGTAATACACCATTCACCAGTGCTCAAGTCCATTGGCGGGAAGGAATCTGCACGTAATACAGATGCTCGGTCTTTTAAAATCAACATGTACGACACTGCATCGATCTTTTAAAGTCAAAGTGTACGACATTGTATCTGAAACTCAATTGATAAGGAATGTTTAAAGCTCTTCCTTATACATTCTTCTTGTTTGTAAATGTCAAGGGAAACTTGATACACAGATGCCCATAGAGGTGTGTATTAAAACCCTGATAGCGTCGAAAATTTTAAAACACACTTGAGAGTTTTGCGCATTCTCGATTGTTTGAGCAATAGTTGCAGCTTCACCAGGGAGGGACCCACCGCCGAGAGAGTGGAGAGGTTTGGGATGAGGAACGGAAGAGAACCGCCAGACATCTTGGATATTGGTAGAACTTGGGGTACTTTAATCGATCCTCATCTTCTTCCCACTCCTTTCTGCTTCAGAGCGTTTTTAGCTGCATACATCACTCTCGGGATACAGTTCTTCAAACACCTTTGCTTCCCATTCTTCTTCTTCTTCTTCTTCTTCTTCTTTAGTGCACAATGTGCAGTGTTCATTACTTGCTTGAAATTCATCACTCCTAAACTCAGCTTACTTCATCCATGCATGGTTTTATCAACCTCAAACGCTGCAATGCCTTGACCTATACCAATATCCTTTCTTGTGCATGTTGCCTTAGCCTTATCAGCTAAAATCTGGTCAGCAATGTCAGGACTTCGGAGACCTTTATTTGCAGCATATGAAATGTCATGTTTCGTATAGGCTTCGCCTTGCAGATTAATCCAGTTATCACCTCATGCCAAGCGTCTTAGAAGCTTTGTTTCATGTCCACAGCAGTTATATCCCTGGATGTGTAATTCCATTGGCAGTTTGTCTATCTAATGTGTCTCCTAGTAGGCATATTGTGCTACTGTGGTGCTTGTGGACTGTGCACCCCGCTATATAGCAGATCGTTAGCATCAATCAGACTGTTTTGCGCTGCACGAAAACCAAGCCATTTGACTAGTGCTTTATTTCCTCCACATCCGGTTCTGAGCGTTCCTGCAACTCTGCAGTGTAGAAGCAACCTGCAAATTCTTCACCTTTACTATCCTTCAAGATTTAAGTTCTAGGATTAGTTCGTCGCACATTGGAAACTGTAAATATCTCTGTTGCAGTTTGGCAGGTATGGTTTCACAAGTAGTATATGTACCAAATCACCTACATTAAATTTTTGTTTACGTGACTCCAGCATTTTAACACGATAGCACACCGTATCTGTGAGTTCATTATCACGAACATAGGTTGGTCTCATTTTTATTTTTCTATGTTTGGTTATTTGTGGGAGGATATCCGTCCATTTGGGCGAGCCACGAAGATTAAAACACATCCACATTTGGCCTTTTATTGTTCTGTTCAGACGTTCCACGATACTCGTCTTCAGGTGGGTGACGTCTTCAGGTGGGTGAATGTTGAATAGTGCTGTATTGCATACTGTTACATCAGTATTAAAATACCTATTGTAAAACTCTCCACTGTGATCGGTCTGGAGGTTGTCCGGGCGTCGATTCATCCCTGCCTGCAACAAACGCTCAAGGCGACTTTTCTCCCCATTTCCGTTTTAATAGGTAATTCCCAGTCAGATTTGGAGTATGTATCTGTAACTATTGAAATATATTTGAATCCATTGTTCTTGTGTGAATATTCCTCCATATCTACAAGCTCTGCCTGCCGTAAGTTGTACAAACCTTTAATCATAATGTGCCTATCAGGGTATGTTTTGCGTTGTGGTTTGTGCAGTTCTCAAATTATTATCTCCATATTAATTCAGTGATACCTCTCTCTCTAAGCTCGGAGATTACTGCAACAACCTCATTCGAATAAGCTGTTTACTTGCAGCAGCTGATGCCATAAACAGACATAGTCTATCTGTTAGCTCGCTGTAGTCGTCATTATAAATATAATGCGGGATTCGATTGTTCAGTGCTTAATGCTCATTATCAATAGCATCACCGCTTCTGCTGTTGTTGTTTCACCTTCGAGTATTGGTTTTATATTTCTTATTGCTCTGACTTTTTGTGATCTTACGTACATCTGTCAGAAGCAGTATTTCACAGCACATTTCCCTATGATTAACTGAATAATGTATGGGTTTTTTCGTGGGTCTTAGGGAAATAAGGTTCAATAAACCAGGTTTTTTCTCAAACTGCCTATCAACAATCTGTATTGAGTCATTATTTATATTTATAGGCTAATGCCCAGCATGTAGGTCTTCCCCTGCTGACGTCGAATGTTCTATCTATCTGACCAGGGACGTCACGGTTAATGAACGCGTCAATGGCAACACCATCGCTGTCGTGTGATTTTGCTTTTGCTGAGAGCTATCTGAGAGATTCAGTGACCTGCTTAAAGGTCTCTCTTAGTGCTTTCTGTCGATCCATGTGCCCTGACCTTACCAACCGTAACTTCTCTCGAGCAGCTTTCCGCACCTGAATGACTTTCTGCTTCGTCGACATCTCGATGTATACTAATCAGATTCATTGCAGCGTGAGGCTTGATATATCCGCTCTTCGTCGTCTTGCCATGTGGATGCTCCCCTTCTCAATAAAAAGGGCCTCTACATCTATTTTCCCCTCAATAACTTCAGCCTTTTCGGTTAAGACGGTTACTTTGTTGCTGATTTCATTAACTAGCTCATTTAATGCGTTGACCATTCATAGAAGAGTCTGGAAATATGTCTCTAGCTCCCCGCGCTTACCTGCGACTTTATGCCCGATAGTCTGCATTTTCCCATCGATGTACAAGTGAATGTTCTGTTTATGTACACCAATTCTCTCGGGTTGAGAGCCAGACGTGCGCGCGAATTTGTGTATGGTGCAGCGTATGATGATGTACTCACCTCTCTTACCAGGCTACATATACAGAAACTCTTTGAAATTTTCGCCTATACGTACTATCATTCAGTTTTCTTGTTTTATCAATAGCGAGAAATCCATACTGTGAATGACTTGAGCGATCAGCGATAAAGAGAAACTTATACTGTGAATGATTCCAGCGATCAGCACATATCTTTATTATCGTTGAGCGACGTGTCAGTTCCAACATGTGCTTGGTAAATGTGTTTTAAATTCAGGTTGTCTTGTTTGAAGGCTGTAATGAGGCTTGCATTATCCCCAATCAACTGTTTTGGGATTCTGGAATATGTTTGGTTTATATATAATACATCAGCACCCATTTGACGACAGAGACAGAAAGATTATCGGATTTGGTGTTGGTTTTCCACAGCAACATCGTCAAATATGAACACAGTGTTTGGTTTTATTTTCACTGAATGTCGTGTATGTAACGCCTTTTACACCACACAATATATCATGTAATAGTTGATACTTGGTTTGAAACAGAGTTTTTGAAAACACACAAACATGTTCAATTCGGACTCCATCTATGTGTGTTGGCAACGTCATGAGAACATTAGTCTTGCCACAGTTGAATGGACCTACAATAGTTGCTTGTATATTATCAGGAAGGAGTATTCCATTCTTCTTCTTCTTTGGGTCTTCTTTTACGTCTTCACAGGACCAGTCAGCTATAACAAAGTCCTCGTGATGTGGATGTTTCACCCACCCTCCCATGATATCAACTACGTCAGGTACTGACAAGTAGCGGGCATATATAGAAAGACACAGAGATGCACTTGTAAGGATGGTAATAATATGTATAGACACTATAGGTCCGTCACTTAACCAAGTCAGCTATAATGGCTAACAGATAATTCAGCTACATATATACGCTAATGGCAATTCAAATTGCTACACCAAGAAGAAATGCAGATGATAAACAGGTATTCATTATACAAATATATTATACTAGAACTGATATGTGATTACATTTTCACGCAGTTTGGGTGCATAGATCCTGAGAAATTAGTACCCAGAACAACCGCCTCTGGCCGTAATAACGGCCTTGATACGCCTGGGCATTGAGCCAAACAGAGCTTGGATGGCGTGTCGTGCATTATCCTGCTGAAATATAGGGTTTCGCAGGGATCGAATGAAGGGTAGAGCCACGGGTCGTAACACATCTGAAATGTAAAGTCCACTGTTCAAAGTGCCGTCAATGCGAACAAGAGGTGACCGAGACGTGTTACCAATGGCACCCCAAACCATCACGTCGGGTGATACGCCAGTAAGGCGATGACGAATACACGCTTCCAATGTGCGTTCACCGCGATGTCGCCAAACACGGATGCGACCATCATGGTGCTGTAAACAGAACCTGGATTCATCTGAAAAAATGACGTTTTGCCATTCGTGTACTCAGGTGCATCGTCGAGTACACCATCGCAGGCGCTCCTGTCTGTGATGCAGCGTCAAGGGTAACCGTAGCCATGGTCTCCGAGCTGATAGTCCATGCTGCTGCAAACGTCGTCGAACTGTTCGTGCAGATGGTTGTTGTCTTGCAAACGTCCCCATCTGTTGACTCAGGGATCGAGACGTGGCTCCACGATCCGTTACAGCCATCCTGATAAGGTGCCTGTCATCTCGACTGCTAGTGATTCGAGGCCGTTGGGATCCAGCACGGCGTCCCTGAACCCACCGATTCCATATTCTGCTAACAGTCATTGGATCTCGACAAACGCGAGCAGCAACGTCGCGATACGATAAACCGCAATCGCGGTAGGCTACAATCCGACCTTAATCAAAGTCGGAAACGTGATGGTACGCATTGCTCCTCCTTACACGAGGCATCACAACAACGTTTCACCAGGCAACGCTGGTCATCTGCTGTTCGTGTATGAGAAATTGATTGGAAAGTTTCCTCATGTCAGCACGTTGTAGGTGTCGCCACCGGCGCCAACCTTGTGTGAATGCTCTGAAAAGCTAATCATTTGCATATCACGCATCTTCTTCCTGTCGGTTAAATTTCGCGTCTGTAGCACGTCATCGTCGTGGTGTAGCAATTTCAATGGCCAGTAGTGTATCTTTTTTCCAATGTGTTCAAAATCTAGAGTGATCGATGAGAGTATGTGGAACAAAAAAGGTCTAATGAACTCATGTCCAGAAATGTGTGGTTTCCTTGCAAGAGACCATTTATTCAGTCATACTTCATTACAGAGACTGTGGTCTAATACGAACTATAGCATGGAGCCACAGGTACATTACGCATGGTTTCCTTCTAGAGGGTGGTACTGCTTCTCATATATCATGCCCTAGTGCCCTCTCCTGCCATAGTAACTGGTAATATTATCTCCGATTCACGTCTCTTGCTGACTCACTTTGTAACGAATGTGATACAGTGGTGTACGGAATGGTTCTGCTTTCGAATCGAGAGCTTGCCGATTTGGTGTTTACTTATGGAAAGGCAAATGGCAATGGGTCGTGGACAGCAAGGTTGTATCAGGAGATCTACCCCCGCCAATAACAACCACAGCATTCAATGTCTGCAACAGTGTTTCGCCGTTTGTCTGAAACAGGATCGTTTGGGAAAGCAGAAAATCGTGAAGAACGTACCGGAAATGTTCTTCCACCAGACTTGGAGGAAATTGTGATTAACGCTGTGGAAGGCGATTGCTGCGTCAGTACCATGCAATTGGCCAGTACAGGGTGGGCCAGATGAATAAGTGGAGCATTCTCCATGGCAGTTGTTACTACCCTTATCACTTACAGCGTGAACAGGGCTTACTAGCGACAGACTTTCCATATTGGGAGCAGTTTTGTCACTGGTTTCTTCACCAGGCAACCACACTTTCGGGATCTGTGTCATTAACCCAGTTCACAGATGAGGCCACCTTCACAGAAGTCATCTGTGGGATAGTATGCATAACCCCAATGGTATGGTCAAAGAACATCATCAGCATCGGTGCAGCCAGAATGTGTGGGCCAGGATAACTGGCGACTGTATTTTGGGATCAGTCTTCCTTCCACATCGCCTAACAGGTGTTTCTTGTGGGTGACTGTGTCCACTGCCAGAAGTAGTGCATCGATGATTCCACGGGTTATGTAGCTGCTACATGATTGTATTTCATCTGGATGCATGTCAATCATGTCTTCCCTGGTCGATGGATAGGATGAAAGGGTCCAGACCTCAACCCATGTAATTTCTGGTCATGTACCCATCTAAAAAGTATCGTGTATGCAGAGCCCATTCCAGATGTGGAGGCACTGGAGCAGCGTATTCATGACGCCTTTGATATTGTTTGGATGCAGCCAGGCTGATGTGAACATGTGAGACAGAACATGTGACGGTGTGTACACTCTTGTGTTGAAGTACACGGAAACCATTTTCAACAAATACTGTAACTGTGGCAGCATGGTACAGTGCACATTAGATCGCAGTCACTGTAACAAAATATGATTGAATAATCTGTCTGCTGCTGCATAATTATAGGTGAAGCATTGAAAATGATGATATTAGTAATTGTAAAACTTGGGCTATAAGCAGATGGGTATGAAATAGAATACAAAAGTCGTTTGAGATTATATTTACACACTATTTATTTAAATATCATACTTCAGATGCAGTATTTGAAAACAACATCAGATTCTTTCTTTATCTTCTTTGGACTTGTACAATTCTTCCCAAATAAAGCTTCTTGATATGCAATAAATTCCATATGTATCTCCTTCAAACCGATGAACACCTAACAAAACCCTGGTTTTTCACACACCCATTTTAGCTGATTCTCTTCCGGCTCTGCGTTGAAGCAAAAACAAAGGTATTATTCCAAATCATCAAAATACACATTATGCACTCATAGAATGTTTACAACATCAGTGTTTCCAGATACTATGCTATGCAACCACTGACTAAGGTTCTCCATTGCAAGGTGCAGCTCAGTATTCACATCGTATAAGTTCACACTTGAGGTGTGCTGTACATAAACAAATATCACCCGATTTCATAAAAAGTGCAGAGTCATTATACACTGTTGTAATAGGTAGTGTCACACCAGTAGGGTGAATGTCCGGTGTGGTACAAGTTGGATAATCTCTGTGGTCATCTGCTGATTGATGTAGCGCTCTGCACAATATATTTCATCCCAGTCGAACCTAGAAATAGGCACTTTAACAACGTTTGAGGCATTTTCAATTTATGTTTATTCATTTGTTTGCTTGTTTGTTTGCTGTCCACAAAACAATCAGTTTTCAGTCACTGCCATAGATTTTAGTTCACATACACAAAGTTTTAGTTAACATACATAAGTGCAGATATTGATATAAATAGTGAAGGTCTCAAATTATCATTTTTCTGTCGCAAAAACAAACTTATGCTGTATATACTGTTTTACAGAGGAACTTTACAATTTGAAATATAAAAGCATACCTTTATGTAGTGCGTGACGATCAGAAATTATCATTTTTGTATTGGAAAAATAAACTTGTGCTATATACACTGTTTTGCAAAGAGATATTACAACCTGAAATCTTCTACTGAATAACATTTTTTTCTCTATTAATAAATGCTTAAGTTTAGTCTTTAAAGTGACTTAGCTGTCTTGAGGTCAGATGGAAGCCTGTTATACACTCCTGCAAATGGAAAAAAGAACACATTGACACCGGTGTGTCAGACCCACCATACTTGCTCCGGACACTGCGAGAGGGCTGTACAAGCAATGATCACACGCACGGCACAGCGGACACACCAGGAACCGCGGTGTTGGCCGTCGTATGGCGCTAGCTGCGCAGCATTTGTGCACCGCCGCCATCAGTGTCAGCCAGTTTGCCGCGGCATACGGAGCTCCATCGCAGTCTTTAACACTGGTAGCAAGCCGCGACAGCGTGGACGTGAACCGTATGTGCAGTTGACGGACTTTGAGCGACGGCGTGTAGTGGGCATGCAGGAGGCCGGGTGGACGTACCGCCGAATTGCTCAACACGTGGGGCGTGAGGTCTCCACAGTACATCGATGTTGTCGCCAGTGGTCGGCGGAAGGTGCACGTGCCCGTCGACCTGGGACCGGACCGCAGCGACGCACGGATGCACGCCAAGACCGTAGGATCCTACGCAGTGCCGTAGGGGACTGCACCGCCACTTCCCAGCAAATTAGGGACACTGTTGCTCCTGGGGTATCGGCGAGGACCATTCGCAACCGTCTCCATGAAGCTGGGCTACGGTCCCGCACACCGTTAGGTCGTCTTCCGCTCACGCCCCAACATCGTGCAGCCCGCCTCCAGTGGTGTCGCGACAGGCGTGAATGGAGGGACGAATGGAGACGTGTCGTCTTCAGCGATGAGAGTCGCTTCTGTCTTGGTGCCAATGATGGTCGTATGCGTGTTTGGCGCCGTGCAGGTGAGCGCCACAATCAGGACTGCATACGACCGAGGCACACAGGGCCAACACCCGGCATCATGGTGTGGGGAGCGATCTCCTACACTGGCCGTACACCACTGGTGATCGTCGAGGGGACACTGAATAGTGCACGGTACATCCAAACCGTCATCGAACCCATCGTTCTACCATTCCTAGACCGGCAAGGGAACTTGCTGTTCCAACAGGACAATGCACGTCCGCATGTATCCCGTGCCACGCAACGTGCTCTAGAAGGTGTACGTCAACTACCCTGGCCAGCAAGATCTCCGGATCTGTCCGCCATTGAGCATGTTTGGGACTGGATGAAGCGTCGTCTCACGCGGTCTGCACGTCCAGCACGAACGCTGGTCCAACTGAGGCGCCAGGTGGAAATGGCATGGCAAGCCGTTCCACAGGACTACATCCAGCATCTCTACGATCGTCTCCATGGGAGAAAAGCAGCCTGCATTGCTGCGAAAGGTGGATATACACTGTACTAGTGCCGACATTGTGCATGCTCTGTTGCCTGTGTCTATGTGCCTGTGGTTCTGTCAGTGTGATCATGTGATGTATCTGACCCCAGGAATGTGTCAATAAAGTTTCCCCTTCCTGGGACAATGAATTCACGGTGTTCTTATTTCAATTTCCAGGAGTGTAAAAGATGGTTCCTATTGTATGTGCACTATGGTCTGCAGCCTATGAAACTTTTCCCTTCCCAGTGCAGTGTACCTATGTACATTACTGTTTGTTACATTGTATTCTGGATTTTGTTTCACAAACATTGCTGCCTGCAGGATATACATAGAGCAGATGGTTAGTATTTTATATTTTCTGATCCCTACAAGGCTCTCTTCTGTTTACCTTAGCTATCACTCTTACTGGCTTTTTCTGTAGTCGGAAGAGCTTGTCTGTATAGACAGCTGGTATCTCTTCCTGTATCTCAGTACCATACAGAAGATGTGGATGTATCACTCCAAAGTATATTTGTCTCAAGCTATCATAGTCCAGGAACGCTGAGACCCTTTTCAGTAAATACACATTTGTTCTGATTTTTTTTTTCAAATGTGGCCTAAATCTTCTTTCTATGCCAGGTGTTCATCAACAATTGTACACAAAAATTTGTTTTTGTTTGTTTAGCTACGGGCCAATGGAGATGTAAGTAAAGTTCTATTTGTGTTCTGACTAGAGCTAAGCAAAAAATTGCATTGTTACTGTCTTCTCTTTATTTATAAGTGGATTATTTGCAGTAAGGTAACTTGACAGAAAATTAATATTGATGTTTCTACTGACAAAAGGTGTGTCATCAGCACAGCTTACAACCTTCGAGTTTTGAGGTTCAGTTAAGTCATTAACGTACACAAGAAACAGAAAAGACCCCAATATACTTCCTTGGAGTGCCCCACATGAAGATTGATTTGGTTGTTGCCAACTGTTCATTTCTTTTGTAAGTTAGCTTCACACTCTGCTTCCTGACTTTCAAATAGAAGGTAAGTAGTGGTAAGGCTACCTTCTTGTCTGATATGCTTCTAATTTATGTAACAGAATTGGGTAATTCAAAGTATCAAAAGCTTTTCTCAAATCCAGGGAGGTGCCTATTACCTTGTCTCCTTCATCTAGCTTGTTTAATATTTCATGTCTAAAAGTTACTGCTGCTGTTACAGTAGATCTTCCTTCTCTAAAACTATGTTGTATGCTGTTGAATAGATTATGTTTGATGAAATATGGCTCAAACTAATTTAATATTACTTTCTCTAACAATTTTTCAAGCTCTGAAGTTAATGATATTGGCCTAAAGGTTTCCTTATACCAGTAGGATTTCAGTGATTTTTAAAAGATCAGTGATTTATCCATAGCAGGGGGAGATATGTATTAGGTATGTCAGAGGCTTCACTAATTCTTCTCTGCATCCCTTTAACAGCTTAGGTGAAATACCATCCCAGACACAAGAAATTTTAGCTTGAAGATTTGAAATGATTGTGAGTAGATCCCTCTTAGTAATGCCACAGATGACAAAACATTGGCTAGTTCTTGCAGCATTTAAATTGGATGGCCAGTCATGTTTTGCATTTGTGCCAGTTGTATTGAACACACTTCTTTTGGTTCATTTGTTATATTGTCATTTTCTTTTCATGTTGAACTAGTGTGTGTTCATGAGACTGCTGTTTCCACATGCTTTATACATTATTTTCCAGGCTGTTTTGCTAACACAGGTTGATTTGTTCATTTGAAAGGCATATATCTGAGCTGTAAGGTTGGTCAAGTTATGTCTGTATTTTTTCTGAGAAGTTTGTATTTTTTTAAATAGTACTGCAGTTTAGTATCTCTAAATAATATGTAACAATCTTCCATGTTATCTCTCATTTCAATTATTTCTGGAGGTAAACTCTCAGCTTTGTGATTAACAGCCTCACTTACTTTCACATTTGTTGCATTGTAAACTGGTTCCCATTTTTCATTGCCTAAAGCTCTCTTAAGTTTAATGTAATTAATTTTTTATATATAAACGTTTCACTTTTAGTTACATCTACATTCCCTACATCAATTTCATATTAAGGACTCTGTGGCCAGATATGTCGTTTTCTATTGTGGTTGTGTTTATGTTCTCCTTTTTTATGTTTGTGAGAATGTTGTGAATGCATGTCTGTGTTTCTGCAGTAATTCTTATAGGTTCTGAGTTTATGTGATAATAAGTATAACACTGAAGTAAGTCAGCATAACGCAAATAATTATTGCTATTATTTAAAGAGTCTATGTTGATGTCTCCAACAAACAGCACACGTTTTTTATACACTGATGTCTTCTTCAGTAGGTTCTCCAGATAACTGAAAAATTATGCAATACTGCTTACAGGTGATGTATACAGAGCTGCTATAATCAAGCTGTTGTTCCCTAGTTTTAAATTTATTGCTGCAACCTCAAGTATCATTTCTTTACTCAGATCGACAATCAATTTGACTTTTTAACATGCTATATCATTTCTGCCATAAATGCCTACCCCTCGATATTTAGGTGTCCCTTTACAGTTCAAATTTATGAGATCGAAATTTCTTAGCCTGCGTCCATACACTTCCTCTGCCTTGCAGCCTAATTCACTCTTTATGGGGAAAGGTGGTTTTGATTCATTTACATATACATCCAAGTGCTCTGTTTTATTCGTTATATACTGAGCATTCTGGTAGGTAAGGATTAAATTGCTATATTTTACTCTGAAAAATCATCCCTATCACCTTTGTTATTGATAATTTTATTTAAATCATCTTTCTATGCGATAATGTTGCTTATTTTATCACATAAAAGTTTCTTGCCTTCGAAATTTAGATGTATCCCACGTTTGATATAGAGGCAATTGTCCATTTTACCTATATCCACTATTCTACATTTTCCAAACGAAGCACACATCTGTTTGATTTTGATGTTCGTGTTTCATATCTCCTTGTTTACATACGAATTGTACTATAAATTTGAAAACTTAAGAAACCACGGAATAATGTAGATAGAGAGGTAAAAATTGACACACATGCATGGAATGACATGGGGTTTTATTAGAACAAAAAAAATCAAAGTTCACAATATGTCCGACAGATGGCGCTGGACAGCAAAACGTCAGTGACTGCGCATGACAATCGTGTATAAAAGGAGCTGTAATGAGAGAGAGAATCAGATGCGCCAGCAGTCGCAGCATGTTGACGTTACCTGAAAAGGCTCTTTCAGTGAAGCTGCATTGTCAGAATAGGGAATGTGCCTGTTCAGCGATACGATCCTATCGCGATAGGAAGGGGATTCGAACGGGTAAAGGTCCGTTGACAAATGCAGCTGTGGCGAGAATGATTTCGAAGTTCGAAGCCACGGGTTGTTAATACGATAGACCTCGTAGTGGCCGACCGAGCACAATGCGTAATGCTACTGAGACAGTTGAGGAAGAAGTGGAGACTGTAGCGGGTTCGTCTATGAACGGGGAAGTCAGCGCTCGTGCAGTCGCACGTCGCACCGGCATTCCATACACTACTGTTTGGTTGGCACTTAAGCGTACCCTCCGATGCTATCCGTACAAAATCAATCGGCATCATGAACTGTTACCTGGCGATTTAGTGAAGGGGAGGGCATTTGCAGTGTCGGCGTTTCAAAATGTGGCGGAAGATGACGATTGGTTTTGTAACGTGTTGTGGACCGACGAATCTCATTTCATGCTCCGAGGGTCTGTCAACGCCCACAACTGCAGAATTTGGGCTACCGAAAATCCTAGAACTGTCGTGGGAACTCCATTGCACGACGAGAAAGTCACGGTATGGGTTGGATTTACCACATCTACCGTTATCAGGCCTTTTTTCTTCGAGGAAATGCGTGATTCTGGTTTTGTAACTGCTACCGTGACGGGTGAGAGGTACGCCGATATATTAGAGAATCGCATAATGCCCAGCCTGGCTAATAAACACCTGCTGGAACGTACGATGTTTATGCAGGATGGCGCTCCACCCCATAGACGCGTGAAAGATCTCTTGCGCGCGTCGTTTGGTGATGATCGTGTGCTCAGCCGCCACTTCGTCATGCTTGGCCTCCCAGGTCCCCTGACCTCAGTCCGTGCGATTATTGGCTTTGGGGTTACCTGACGTCGCAAGTGTATCGTGATCGACCGACCTCTCTAGGGATGCTGAGAGACAACATCCGACGCCAATGCCTCACCATAACTCTGGACATGCTTTACAGAGCTGTTCACAACATTATTCATCGACTACAGCTATTGTTGAGGAATGACGGTGGACATATTTAGCATTTCCTGTAAAGAACATCATCTTTGCTTTGTCTTACTTTGTTATGCTAATTATTGCTACTCTGATCAGATGAAGCGACATCTGTCGGACATTTTTTGAACTTTTGTATTTTTTTGGTTTTAATAAAACCCCATGTCATTCCAAGCATGTGTGTCAATCTGTACCTCTCTATCTACATTATTCCGTGATTTATTCAGTTTTCAAATTTATACTGACTCTTTGATCACCCGGTATATTAGGTCATGCCTGTGAGGGAGCGTTGTACCTGTTGTGTTTCGAGATTTTCTAGCTTCTAAGAACTTTTCCAGGCTTGTTAAACAATTTTGTGCCCCGTTTCTTGCGACATCGTTGGCACCAGCTACACAAACAATATATTCATTTTCATCTTTCATTTTTTTCTGCAGGTTGACATCGGAAACGTTTTTCATACTTGCTCTCGGTTTTACTATTCCCATTGCTTGAAAATCTTTGTTAGTTTCTTCTAAAATACTCGCCAGGTTTTCGCCAAGGTTGTCTGTTAAGAAAAGAACATTGAACCTCTTTTGCCACTGAGTCTTGGTTCTATTGTCAGTTTGTCTCATTGTTGTTTCGTTTGCTCCACCGTTGCATTGTTTACGAACTTCGTTGTCATCACACTTCACACTTTCATGTTTATCGCTTACACTTGTTTCAGTAGTAACTGCAGTCCACTTATTTGCAAGAGTCTGACTATCATCTGTAAATTTACGCGATTTTCATAGCGATAACGTTTCACAACACTTTTTAGACATTAGTTTTGTCATATGCATATTTGGAACAGTTTGGCAATCACGCGGAAGTATACGCTATTTTCGTGACAGCTCACACTTTCCAGATGTAAGTTTTTTCACATCACTCATTAGAACGTCCATTGTTAGTTACTTATACAATGACTTAACTTTTTGATCTGATCACTACAACTCGTACACTCACTGCTTTTAGAAGTATAATTTTTACTTTTTTTTCACGTGCACCTGACTTGTGTCTACACAACCCATCATCTCACTCTTATCTCCATCTATCCTCGCATTCAATCCACAGTCAAGATGTGCTTCTATGCCCACAATTTTGACATTTCATTCCAATAGGGGTTAAATTTTATGTACAATCGAAAAGCATGGGCACATTTGGTGCCTTCTTATCGACAACATCTGCACTCTGTCCGTGCGCTACGACAGGAATATTCTGGTAGGATGGATAATATGTCGATGACCAGTATTGATCCCCATCTTGCTGTTTAGAACCATCAGCAGTATTTGAGGCGTCAGAAACAGGCCGGGCATCCTCATCATCCAAACTGATGAGTGGTACAGACAATAACAGCTCCTTGTCCTGCTCCAGCATGTGGGCAATGTGCGCTACAGGATTCGTCGTTGTTACAGGCTCGGACATGCTGGAGGTTGCTACTGCTGCAGGTCCAGAGGTCAGTGCAAGTCTCGATAAGATGGCAGCTGAAGTTGCTGCAGGCCCAGACACGGTGGAGGTCGACATGTTGGTGATCGCCCCTGAAGGCCTAGGCAGGTCGAAGGCTACTGCTGAACAAGGAGGAGGAAGCGTCACATACAGACCAAGACATGTAACAACCAATAATAATGCTAACTACAGACAAAGATGTAATATGCGATACTTAATTCTCCACTTCTTACTGTTCTGCAGGGCTGTGCTGGATCTTGACTATGGTGCTGCTGATGCTTCGTGGATCTTCTGCTGCTGACTGAGTGAGGTTGCAGAGCTGCGAAGCCCACCTTACATCTGTGATCCTATTGGCCAAAGCCTATCATGTGACCAGATTCGACATTCCTATTGGTTGCCACGCTTTTCTCTTGACTGCCATTTTAGATTACATCACAGGAATAGAGGGGGCAGGGAGGGGAGGGGAGGGTTGGGGAGTTCCTGGAGGGGGATCCACATGTCAGATGGGGAAAAACCACGATGTCATCAGAGGGTGGGGGTAATTAATCGATCAATTAATTAATTTAAATAATTAATTTCATATCAAAAGTGTCCCAGAACGTCTTTGTCCCAATACTTACATCTTTTTACCTCAATTTTCTACTTTTTTTAACGCAAAATTCCTCGTTATTTGCAACTTAAACTCCTCTTTCTTTAAACTGGTATTCTTCCTCTATTAAAATGAAGTTTTCACTTCCCTTAAATTATAATTGTTCCATCTACATACTTTTTAAAACTTTCTTCAGTTTTTGTTTAACCTGCTGATGCCACGAAACTGTTAAATTGTTGTGTTAAGAAAGCTTCTCTTGAAACTGCTCCTAGTTCTGCAGTTTCTGGGCCTGGTCGTCTATTGGTAAAGTTCATGCCAGCAAACCGAAAGGACATGGGATTCAATCATGGTTAAACAATGGAATATTTCAATTTGCTTTTAACCTAATCCTCTCCTATGAATGACGTGAAGATTCATCATGAACGGCGCTTAGTTCAGATTCTACGTTAATCTATAGGTTGCTCTTTCATATTAAGATCACTTTTGTAGGTTGTGGCCACTCAAGTCGCTGAAATGGCAAGTAGTGTATCTGAGTGGGTTCTGGCACAGCCTGCACTACTGTCAGACGCCCCCCTCTACTATGATACCATCAATGATGTGCATTATTGCCAGATTCTCCACCTTCCTCACACCTCTGACATAGCCCAATTGTCTTATGCATAAAATGTCAGGAAACTCAGTGGAAGTAGGGCAGTTAACCTAGTTGTAAATTGGTGGAAAATTAAAAAATCCAAGATGGGGTATTCAGTCAGAATCCAAGATATTGGATCAGTGGATATGGGTGTAGCTCTGTGGCATCAGTATCCAAGAATGTTGACCTGGGGATACCGACTGCCACAGCCCTATGATGTCAAAATCCAAGTTGGTGGGCTGGGGCTACTGGCACAGTCCTATGACCTCAAAATTAAAAAATCATGTTTTTTGTAGTCCTATGACATTACATTTCATATGCCCTAAGTTTAAGTCCACAGTCTCCCTCCCTACTGCAGACATCTTGTGTGTTTCGCCTGTACATTTTTTAATTGCAATATGATCAATACATGTAACTCCAGTTATGCATGACTGTGATTCATCTTATCACATGATATAGGGCATACATAGAATCAACCATCTGCCACATGAGGTGTCACCATCTGGGATTTTGTCGCACATATCGGTCTATGGGAATAGGCTGCACGTGATTGTGGTTGCTTCCACAGATATGCTTCGAAAACCTTTCCAAAATTTGGTCACCTGTGCCAGATGAACGCCCAGATGCCATATGTAGAGCAAATGTCATGAAAAAAGTATTTTATTAATACTTTATGTCAGAACAAAGACTTATTAATTACAGTAAGGGAGGCTGCTAATATTAAAGTTAAGGGAGCTGTAATATTAGTCCTAAAGCATCAAGTGCATTGTAATCTGAACAGCATGCGATTATGATGGTTGTTGTCAATGTTGAGCCATGTAAAATTTATTTCCTTGAAGAGATGGGAATGATATTCTTTCCATGAATACACATAGCTGTTTGAGTTACATGTTTAGCTACCACTTCATCGTGTGGTGTTTGTCAGGATCCTATCTTAGCTAAAGTAAGATCATTTTGTCAGAATAACGAATAGTTGTCATATATAAAATATTTAACTGTATTATTTTCTTTCATCACGTTGACTCTTCCGATAATGAAATGCTAATTCCAACAACAACTGAAAAATGTTTGAATTCCTATGTATCACTCTCTGATTTTGCAACAGCTGAACTGTTAAGTTGCGTGCCATCTAAAAATGTGTTAAGTCCCTTTGAGATAGCAACAACTGGACAATAAAGTCTCTGTGACATTGCATATGTATGCGCAGTAAGACTCTCTCACTAGCAGCTGCACAGTTAACTGTTATGGGGTATGCATTGCAAAATCCCATTTGTGAAAATGTGACATCTGTGTCTGAGATTAATCAAGAATCAACCACACCTTTGAGACTCAGTGCTAAATTTAGTGTGTGCAACAGATTTACTAAAGCTTTAATGGACAGCCCTAGCAAAGAGCCTATACTCGGGGAATTGACATATTATCATTTAATGGAATTTTTATGATAACAGACTTAAGATTTAAATAACACTGTCGTTTATTATCAAAACATATGAATATTAGTGTAGTAAAACACAATTGTTAAGACAAGAACATTACAGTGATGTTTCTTACTATAAGTATTGCTAACTAACGCTCTGAATTGGCAAAGTTACTGAAAGAGGCGAAGCTGCATTAAATCTCAGATGCAATTCTCTGAGATAGGTACAGTAGCCTGACTATAATGATCACAGCAACAGTTTGTCTTGAGAAAACACCCGAAGATCCTAAAGAACTAAGGTAATGCTTAGAAATGAGCCAGTGGCAGCTATCTTGCAACGAACTGCAGCACTGTCAGTTTCAATAATATGCCAGAGCTGTAATGGATGCGTACCATAATTTTCTCTGAACTGTGAACAGAGTGGAGGTACAGTAGCTCCGCGACACAGCCACAATCTAATCACCATGTCTCTGTAGCGACACCTTTCTGCATCCACTTCTCCTGATCGAATCTCTCCAGCCTCGTCTTCCCATCGACTCCCTTTTTTTCCACATCTCTAAAAACTAAGCAAGCTGCTGCCTTCCCACCAGCACTAAGCATCCATCAGTCCTGTAGAAAGTTGTCAATGCCATCTAATGGCGTAACTGCTTCAGGGTCAAGATTTCGCACCCATAAATGTCGAAACGTCAACAAGTCAACGAATCACATTTATTCCTCCATTTTCTAAAAAGCTTGCTGCCGTGCGATGATACAAGTATGGCTATCACACCCAACAGACAAGAATTAACTGGTGAAATTGTAAATGATGTTTTTCAGAAAATCATTAAGTGGTTCTCTGCAAATGGGCTCTCATTAAACTTTGACAAAACACTGTATATACAGTTCCACATGGTAAGTGGAATGACACCATTGATAAATATAGACTTCGATCAGAAATCGGTAGCTAAGGTAGAATATTCAAAATTTCTAGGTGTCTGCATTGATGAGGGGTTGAAATGGAAAAAACACACTGAGGATCTTAGGGACATTGCAAATTTTGGCGATATACATCTGAGTAAATAAGCTTACCATGCCTATTTTCATTCTCTGCTTTCCTATGGCATCATATTCTGGGATAACTCATCATTGAGTAAAAGAGTGTTCATTGCACAAAACTCGTGTAATCAGAATAATTGCTGGAGCTCATCCAGGATCATCCTGCAGACACTTATTTAAAGAGCTAGAGATCTTCACTGTAGCCTCAAATATACATATTCACTTATGAAATTTGTTATTAACAATCTGAACGAATTCAAAAGTAATAGCAGTTTACATGGCTCCAACACTAGGAGAAAGGATGATCTTCACTACTAAAGGTTAAATCTAGCTTTGGCTCAGAAGGGGGTAAATTATGCTGCCACGAAAGTCTTTGGTCACTTACCTAACAGCATCGAAAGTCTGACAGATAGCCATATAGCATTTAAAAGGAAATTAAAAGAATTTCTTAATGGCACCGCCTTCTACTCATTAGATGAATTTTTGGATATAATAAGTGGGTAATTTCCCCAACTCCCACAAAAAAAAAATTAAAAATATTTAGAATATTAAGTCTCATGTAATATTTTGTGTAATGTAATATCTTGTATAGACACCTTTTATTAACCTGACACGTTCCACATCATTACGAACTGTCGTATTCATGATCTATGGAACAAGTACTAATCTAATCTAATCTAATTTTACGTCCACATAATGTCATAACTAACATACCACTCTGTGCTCGTTCTGCTATCAGCTGGTTTCACATAACAGGTCCTGTGAAAACGTAAAAATCGTGCTATGGGGGTTAGCAGCTCTGTTACAGCGTCCATCTATAAAGTAGGTCACCGCTGTTTTTGAGATCTTTAGGAATGCCGAAAGATGTTTATCTCCCCAAGTATGTCACTTCACAAGCTCCCAGCACATATCGCTCTATGGCAGAGTGACATTTTTTTGAATAGAGGCCTTTTTTTCTCTTCTGCCCACTGACTGTCATAAATGGACAATGGTTTGTCCGCCAGCACTCTGTCTGGCCAAGTGACTCTCATGCCCTGCCGTACCTGCCATTCTTCCCTCTTTCTATGAAGCACCTCTCATGCTTCATTTTGCAGGGCCTCACAACATGATGTCGGTCTCATGTTCACATCAATTCTTGCTCCTAAAGTACGAATGTACCCAGTACCCAGTTAGATTATGAGAATGTTAAGGAGAGGAAGTGAACTCATCACATTCCTTCACTGTGATAAAATGTATCCCATGAAGCTATAACTCAGCGCCCCTCCACATGCGTAACTGAAGATACCCAAAGATTGAAAAGAGGATCGCTAAAACACTTGGCACGGTTCACAACTTCCTGCTTGCACAAAATTTTTGTGTAGGAGGTGTTTCTCTAAAGAATATAGTGGGACATCAACAACAAAATTTTACAAAGATCTTTACCTGGTGTGTGCTACAAGTTACTGTATCGGAGCACCAATGTCACAGGCTGAGCGGAGGTACACGAAAATGTATCTCTACCAACCAGAAAAAATTTAACAGGAAAACACATTCATCCAAAGTGAGACCACTTCGTCCATTCCCCTTTCCAGCTGGCCATAATGCTGAAGGCATTTATGTGACTAACTAATGTTACACTCCTGGATATGGAAAAAAGAACACATTGACACCGGTGTGTGAGACCCACCGTACTTGCTCCGGACACTGCGAGAGGGCAGTACAAGCAATGATCACATGCACGGCACAGCGGACACACCAGGAACCGCGGTGTTGACCGTCGAATGGCGCTAGCTGCGCAGCATTTGTGCACCGCCGCCGTCAGTGTCAGCCAGTTTGCCGTGGCATACGGAGCTCCATCGCAGTCTTTAACACTGGTAGCATGCCGCGACAGCGTAGACGTGAACCGTATGTGCAGCTGACGGACTTTGAGCGAGGGCGTATAGTGGGCATGCGGGAGGCCAGGTGGACGTACCGCCGAATTGCTCAACACGTGGGGCGTGAGGTCTCCACAGTACATCGATGTTGTCGCCAGTGGTCGGCGGAAGGTGCACGTGCCCGTCGACCTGGGACCGGACCGCAGCGACGCACGGATGCACGCCAAGACAGTAGGATCCTACGCAGTGTCGTAGGGGACCGCACCGCCACTTCCCAGCAAATTAGGGACACTGTTGCTCCTGGGGTATCGGCGAGGACCATTCGCAACCGTCTCCATGAAGCTGGGCTACGGTCCCGCACACCGTTAGGCCGTCTTCCGCTCACGCCCCAACATCGTGCAGCCTGCCTCCAGTGGTGTCGCGACAGGCGTGAATGGAGGGACGAATGGAGACGTGTCGTCTTCAGCGATGAGAGTCGCTTCTGCCTTGGTGCCAATGATGGTCGTATGCGTGTTTGGCGCCGTGCAGGTGAGCGCCACAATTAGGACTGCATACGACCGAGGCACACAGGGCCAACACACGGCATCATGGTGTGGGGAGCGATCTCCTACACTGGCCGTACACCACTGGTGATCGTCGAGGGGACACTGAATAGTGCACGGTACATCCAAACCGTCATCGAACCCATCGTTCTACCATTCCTAGACCGGCAAGGGAACTTGCTACTCCAACAGGACAATGCACGTCCGCATGTATCCCGTGCCACCCAACGTGCTCTAGAAGGTGTAAGTCAACTACCCTGGCCAGCAACATCTCCAGATCTGTCCCCCATTGAGCATGTTTGGGACTGGATGAAGCGTCGTCTCACGCGGTCTGCACGTCCAGCACGAACGCTGGTCCAACTGAGGCGCCAGGTGGAAATGGCATGGCAAGCCGTTCCACAGGACTACATCCAGCATCTCTACGATCGTCTGCATGGGAGAATAGCAGCCTGCATTGCTGCGAAAGGTGGATATACACTGTACTAGTGCCGACATTGTGCATGCTCTGTTGCCTGTGTCTATGTGCCTGTGGTTCTGTCAGTGTGATCATGTGATGTATCCGACCCCAGGAATGTGTCAATAAAGTTTCCCCTTCCTGGGACAATGAATTCACGGTGTTCTTATTTCAATTTCCAGGAGTGTATAATTGTATACAAAATGCTGGTCAACCATTCACTTGTTTATAAAGACAAGAGTTGTAAATATGTTATATATCAAAAGTTACTCCGCCATTATCGTCATGTGGTTCTCTAATTTGTCTTGCATTTGAAGTTACCAGTCATGATTCGACTGAAGGTCCATCCTCACTATTACTTAAGTTGAAATCTATTATATCACATATCTTATATTTGTTGAAATGTTTGATAATAAATATGAACTATTACGATAAAGAAATTTTAAATAGCCTTATACTCTGAAAACTTCAAATTAAATATAGGAAATCCGAAATCTCTAGTATTCTACATGAAACCAAACAAACATAATTAAGGTAAAAATGGCTACCAATAAATACATATACGGTATGTACTTGTTGTAAGCCATTTTTACGTTACTTATATTTGTTCAGTTAGTAACAAACTTGTACATGTGTAACAGCAACATTATATGTTATTCAAAAGGACACTAAATCCTTATAACTGTCCATGTGCTCATTTGTGATCTCTGTTTATCCTTCCAGTTGATGGTTTGAGGGACTTCGGCCGTTCACTTATGTAATAAAATGGAACACTTGCAGCCGTGCTTTCTATATTATTTATTATATAGATACCAGTTTCAGTGATTGAATACACCATCTTCAGGCCTTAACTAAAGCTGACCGGGTGAACTCCAATCTTATGCAGGATCCCATCACTCGCCACGTCTATGAACTCTTTTTCCATAGGTTACTGTAACAATGATGTCGTGTCCGCAACCATCAACTACCAACTTACACATTGAGTCAGTTGCTACCTGATGGATGCATACGCATTGTTGTAACAGCAGTCTACGGAAACCAGTTTGAAGATGTAGGGCATTGATGAGATCGTTTAAGTTTTGGAGTTCACCCCCTCAGCGTCAGTTAAGGTCCGAAGATGGTGTACTGAATCACCGAAGCCAGTATCTACACTCCTGGAAATGGAAAAAAGAACACATTGACACCAGTGTGTCAGACCCACCATACTTGCTCCGGACACTGCGAGAGGGCTGTACAAGCAATGATCACACGCACGGCACAGCGGACACACCAGGAACCGCGGTGTTGGCCGTCGAATGGCGCTAGCTGCGCAGCATTTGTGCACCGCCGCCGTCAGTGTCAGCAAGTTTGCCGTGGCATACGGAGCTCCATCGCAGTCTTTAACACTGGTAGCATGCCGCGACAGCGTGGACGTGAACCGTATGTGCAGTTGACGGACTTTGAGCGAGGGTGTATAGTGGGCATGCGGGAGGCCGGGTGGACGTACCGCCGAATTGCTCAACACGTGGGGCGTGAGGTCTCCACAGTACATCGATGTTGTCGCCAGTGGTCGGCGGAAGGTGCACGTGCCCGTCGACCTGGGACCGGACCGCAGCGACGCACGGATGCACGCCAAGACCGTAGGATCCTACGCAGTGCCGTAGGGGACCGCACCGCCACTTCCCAGCAAATTAGGGACACTGTTGCTCCTGGGGTATCGGCGAGGACCATTCGCAACCGTCTCCATGAAGCTGGGCTACGGTCCCGCACACCGTTAGGCCGTCTTCCGCTCACGCCCCAACATCGTGCAGCCCGCCTCCAGTGGTGTCGCGACAGGCGTGAATGGAAGGACGAATGGAGACGTGTCGTCTTCAGCGATGAGAGTCGCTTCTGCCTTGGTGCCAACGATGGTCGTATGCGTGTTTGGCGCCGTGCAGGTGAGCGCCACAATCAGGACTGCATACGACCGAGGCACACAGGGCCAACACCCGGCATCATGGTGTGGGGAGCGATCTCCTACACTGGCCGTACACCACTGGTGATCATCGAGGGGACACTGAATAGTGCACGGTACATCCAAACCGTCATCGAACCCATCGTTCTACCATTCCTAGACCGGCAAGGGAACTTGCTGTTCCAACAGGACAATGCACGTCCGCATGTATCCCGTGCCACCCAACGTGCTCTAGAAGGTGTAAGTCAACTACCCTGGCCAGCAACATCTCCAGATCTGTCCCCCATTGAGCATGTTTGGGACTGGATGAAGCGTCGTCTCACGCGGTCTGCACGTCCAGCACGAACGCTGGTCCAACTGAGGCGCCAGGTGGAAATGGCATGGCAAGCCGTTCCACAGGACTACATCCAGCATCTCTACGATCGTCTGCATGGGAGAATAGCAGCCTGCATTGCTGCGAAAGGTGGATATACACTGTACTAGTGCCGACATTGTGCATGCTCTGTTGCCTGTGTCTATGTGCCTGTGGTTCTGTCAGTGTGATCATGTGATGTATCTGACCCCAGGAATGTGTCAATAAAGTTTCCCCTTCCTGGGACAATGAATTCACGGTGTTCTTATTTCAATTTCCAGGAGTGTATGTGATAAATAACATCGAAAGAGCGGCTGCAGGTGTTCCATTTTATTACATAACTAAAAGCATTGTTGAGTCGTCCGCTTAAAGTTTGGGTGGTGCCATTGTTGGCCCCACGACATCGTAAGCGTTTTTGTTTTCTAAGTCGTCAAAACTTACTTATCAATTAATAAAATGTTACTTTTACGATTAATCGGTGTTTTCATTTATTTTTGGCGTTACTGTGACATCGAGCTCTCATTCGCATATGTCAGTGCTTGATCCAAATAATTCAGACTTAGTGAGGGAAACGTAGAAGATGATGGAGATAGCGACGCAAATGATCTCCAAGATGAAAATGAGCCTTCTTACAATAGAGAACATAAAACTGCCTCAGAACAAAAAGTTGTGACTCTAGTGAATCAGATAATGAAAAGACAAATGAACACGGAGAGGAGGCATCTAGCTTCTATCGGAGAAACAGATGTACGTCGTCGGCTATTGAAGCTAAATGGAGAGTGAGAACACGATCCTACAGCTTCACCACGAAAGTTCCTGCAATGAGAGGCCCTGCAAGCAGGTGGCAGATTCATGCGGTCCACGGGGAGTTTACCAGAGATGTAAAATGAAATTTGCTAAACCTGTCGTTTAGTGATGTGTGAAGAGGGTGATGACGAGACCTCGGGTGAGTTCTGAACACTTGTGAAAAATTGTGTATCAATCGTTATGTGAAGTTCATTATGTGTGACACTATACGTTCATCTTACAGCAATCTATTTGTGTTGCATGTTTATTTCTAATTCAATAAAATAATCTGAAATTTTTCGTTGCCTTTCACTTCACTAGTTAGATAAACTTGTTTCCCTTTTGTGATTTATTATGAGTTTTTTGCGTTAATCGTGTTTTTTATTCTGATATTTGTAGATATGAAATTCATGAATAAATATTTGTAATGAAAATAAAATAAATTATTTTAATGGTACAAACAAAATTGAAGCCTTTTGGACCCCACAAAACCATTTACGATGCAAGGAAGTCACAACTCCATTTGAGAATTAAGACCTCTTTGGAAATAAAATGAGTTGCATTGTAACGCCAACAGACGCGCAACAGAAGTGAACAGCGTGAACCCGACGAATGATTAACGGCGCAGTACTTGAAGGCACCAGCCGAAACGAAGTTCCCGGAACCTCACATGCGGAAGGGTACTGGCAGGATGAGCGTACGTTTCAGTCCAGTCAAGAAAGAAGGAAAGAGAGAAGAGAGAGAGAGAGAAACCGGCGAAGACGGGATGTGCAGTACGGTGAGTCAGCGAGCGACCCGTAAGGACAGCCAAATGGCTTGTGTGAATAAACAAGGCGGTGTGGAGAGGGGAAAAAGGTGGTGGAGGAGAAGATGGAGAGGAGGGGGCGGCCTTGGTTCGCCAACGGCCTCTCAATGTCAGGGTCTTCGCGCGCTAGCTGAGCTGGCGCCCGGCTGTGTATTTGCTATTGATAGCGGAGGACGCCTGCCGCTAGTCACACAGCCGCGGCGTAGTGACAGACCGATCTAGCTGTTCTATCGTGCTTAGCTTTGCAGGTATTGCGTCACACCGTCTCGCTACGCCAGGCGTTCTCAACTCGGGCCTTATCGATCGTGATGAGGAAGGGAGGGGGCGGACGGGAGGGGGAAGTTGCGGGTTCGAGCCCCGGCCCAGCGTCCAGTTTTAATTTGCCACGAAGTTTCATAACAGCGTACACTCCGCTGCAGAGACAAAGATTCCGTCTGGATTTCTGTTACACTTTCGTATGGGCTATACCATCGTTTCCCAAGTTCGCGAACCCTCAGCGGATTCACAAAATATTTGAAGGGGTTCGCCGAAACTCTTTTCTCTGATGGCGGGTTTTGAGATTAGGCCTATTACTGTTTACTTAGTTTCTGGGCATTTTCATAATAATAACTGACAATAATAATAATAATAATAATTGTTACTATTATAATTTAAAAATAATATTAAGCATATAATGCCCTTGTTACATATGTATAACATCGGGAACTTATCACATTATTTCAACAATAAATTGATATTTAACGCAGATGCCTGATTTTCAGTTATGCAACGATGTTGGGAGAGCATTTGATTTCGCTACAGTGGAAATTTAGTCTGCCAGCTTGTTTGTGTTGTAGCAGTACTAGCTCTACCGCGACCCCTCCAAGGAACGGTTACATGGCGGTCAGGCCTTTGATTTTCAACAATTGCTTGCTTCTTCTTTCCTTGTGGCAAATGCAGAAAGTATTCTGTATCAGAATCGTTTACGTTCACATTAAAATGTACAACTGATTGAAAAGTGGAAGATTGAGAGGGGAACAGGGTGTAACAAAATAGCAAATTAGTGTTGTGACAACAGGTCATTCAACTTCTAGCGATGTGTGTGTCAAATCGACAAAAGTGAACCGCATGTAAATAAAAGAATTACGATAGCAACTGTATTGTATTTGGATTTTCATGAACAGTTGACAACGACTGTCGAAGGCCACATTGTTTTCTTTGTGGCGACATTCTTGGTAACAGCAATCTGAAACCTTCTCTATTTAAACGTCATTTAGAAATCTGGGTCCTCGTCTGGACAACCCGAGATGGGGATGTAGAAATGAAGTAAAAATTTTTTTTATTATAATTACTTTTTATTTAGAACAAAATCACACGGAACTTGTTGCGGCAGAACCAATTGATACACCATATTTTTCGGAAGATTTCACCTTTTTCAGCAAGTATTTTTTTCATTTTAGGTATTTATAAAACTCCATGCTAGCCATCGTGTAGTTAAACTGTCACTGCAGGACTGATTCCACGGTCCCTGGCAGCAGTCTATTTCTTTCATCTGTCTACTGGGCAGACATCAGCGAAAACACTCTGTCCACAGTGGTGTTATTTGCAGGAATAGAAAACTAACAGTCGCATAATTTTAGCAGCTGGCGTTTGCATTCAGGATTTTCGGTTTCCATTCTTCCGAGTCACGCTTGGATTCTAAAAAGCGTTACAATACATTTATTCCAGAAAACAACTGTCGCCTGAAAAATTCCCACCATTTTTAGTCAGGTATGTAATACTGTCTCTAGCATCACCCAGTCTGGGGTTTCAGATCTACATCTACATCTACATTTATACTCCGTAAGCCACCCAACGGTGTGTGGCGGAGGGCACTTTACGTGCCACTGTCATTACCTCCCTTTCCTGTTCCAGTCGCGTATGGTTCGCGGGAAGAACGACTGTTTGAAAGCCTCCGTGCGCGCTCTAATCTCTCTAATTTTACATTCGTGATCTCCTCGGGAGGTATAAGTAGGGGGAAGCAATATATTCGATACCTCATCCAGAAACGCACCCTCTCGAAACCTGGCGAGCAAGCTACACCGCGATGCAGAGCGCCTCTCTTGCAGAGTCTGCCACTTGAGTTTGTTAAACATCTCCGTAACGCTATCACGGTTACCAAATAACCCTGTGACGAAACGCGTCGCTCTTCTTTGGATCTTCTCTATCTCCTCCGTCAACCCGATCTCGTACGGATCCCACACTGATGAGCAATACTCAAGTATAGGTCGAACGAGTGTTTTGTAAGCCACCTCCTTCGTTGATGGACTAACGTCATCCAATCGACTACTTGATATTTATTAAGAGAAATAGCCCATTTCTCTAAGTAATCAAATGCTGCAGTGCAGAAAGCCACTGTCTCTTCCTCAAATTTCGAAATGATATTACTTCTTTCTTTATTAGAGTTCTCATTCATTAATTTCTTCAAATTCATCTAGATTTCCATGCCATAGAAATTGGCAGTCTTCCTTTCATTCAGACATCTTTGAGTGTCGATTAATATATTTCTTATTTCAATTATCGAGGTTTTACTCTTCTCCAAGTTTTTTTATATATTTTTTCAAACAGAGCCAAGTTTGACTGCAGAAACATGAAGTAAATTTCACTGATCGGACTACATATGAAATTATTTTAAGTGGCCTGTCTTCAACATAAAAAAAAAATATTGTAATGGAGGAATTCTCTCAACTGCGGGTATTAACGACAGCCATCTTGTTTTTGAATTAGCCAGAAGAGTCTGATGACTGATATCAACGTATAAGCAGAACTCTTTAGCTTCTCCGTCCTTATCGTGTACATCGAAAAAATAATTAAATATTTTCATGACGATTATTTCAATGTTGACACTTAGACTCCAGCAGCGCTAGATATAGTTTTGTGGAAAATATGCGAGCATCCAATTCCTTCTACAATTTTTCCCAGTTCTTTAATTTGGTGAAACACATACCGCTGGTCGTATCGATGAAGCCCACCTGAGTTGGTATTGGTACTGTCTATACAAAAAAAAACGATTAATTTATATAATGGGATTTACAGCTGTCTTAAGTGTCTAGACAAAACCTTGCAATTCTCTCCGATGTTTCGTTACTCCGCGAATCAAACTTCAATACCTTTTGTAGGATTCCGTCAGTTACAGTAAAGTAACAACTAAAGGGAACATCTTGAAGCCTTGTGGTTCGACGCGTCGATGCCTATGCTGTAAAATGAAACTTCTTGCAATTGTTTTATGCATTCGGACATGGAGTGTGATGCGAGAATATTTTTAACAATCGCTGTAGCTTTGGGCCTGGCTGTAGACTGCTTTGCGGCGACTTTGAAGTCAGGATACATTGTTACAGTACAGTCAGGAGAACTGAAGGATTGATGATGCTTGTCAACTTTATAAGCTGTTGTTAGTTCTGCAGCAGTACTGAGCAGTTCTTCCTTTAATCGTGAAGATAGAAACAGGATTTGATATCGATGCTACCATGTATCTACTTCTGTGATTCTTCGCAGAAATGTGATGCCTCACATCTGCCTTACCTCCATGAGATGAAACAGCTACAAATCTCGCACAACGCTTCCTGATCCGTACGTCCATTCTTGAAAAAAGATGACTCTTTTGGGTAATAGTCCGAAATGTGACACTTTCTCTTCCCATCCTTGGCATTTTCGTAAGCTGTGGTAAGTTTATTAGACGGTAAACAATCGACTTAGTCATCGAAGTACACGTCGCTACACATTTCACGCAGTATACACCCGCAGTAAACACATTACTTACTTGCACTCTTTGTTCGAATGACTTTTAGAAAAAATCGTCTTGTCAGATCGCTATTCAAATAGGATCTGTCCGATTCTTCCGCGTGGCGCTGCTTAAATTTTGCTTAAATTTTTGAGGAAATGTCTGCCTAATAAGGTAAAGTCTGCAGCCACATTTCATCTTCCATGCACTTTGCTTACAAGGGAACCTCCCCATCGCACCCCCCTCAGATTTAATTATAAGTTGGCACAGTGGATATGACTTGAAAAACTAAACACAGATCAATCGAGAAAACAGGAAGACGTTGTGTGGAACTATGAAAAAATAAGCAAAATATACAAACTGAGTAGTCAAAGTACAAGATAGGCAACATCAAGAAGAGTGTGAGGTCAGTAGCGCCCTGGTCCTCTGGTTAGCGTGAGCAGCTGCGGAATGAGGTCCGTGGATCAAGTCTTCTCTCGAGTGAAAGTTTAATTTTTTGTTTTATTTTTTGTGAGTGTGTATCACATCCACAAGAAAACCTAAATCGGGCAAGGTAGAATAATCTTTTTACCCATTCGCCACGTGTACAAGTTAGGTGGGTCGACAACATATTGCTGTCATGTGACGCACATGCCGTCACCAGTGTCGAATAGAATATATCAGACGTGTTTTCTTGTGGAGGAATCGGTTGACCTATGACCATCCCCCATTAACCATGGACCTTGCCGTTGGTGGGGAGGTTTGCGCGCCTCAGCGATACAGATGGCCGTACCGTAGGTGCAACCACAACGGAGGGGTATCTGTTGAGAGGCCAGACAAACGTGTGGTTCCTGAAGAGGGGCAGCAGCCTTTTCAGTAGTTGCAGGGGCAATAGTCTTGATGAGTGACTGGTCTGGCCTTGCAACACTAACCAAAACGGCCTTGCTGTGCTGGTACTGCGAACGGCTGAAAGCAAGGGGAAACTACAGCCGTAATTTTTCCCGAGGGCATGCAGCTCTACTGTATGGTTAAATGATGATGGCGTCCTCTTGGGTAAAATATTCCGGAGGTAAAATAGTCCCCCATTCAGATCTCCGGGTGGGGACTACTCAAGAGGATGTCGTTATCAGGAGAAAGAAAACTGGCGTTCTACGGATCGGAGAGTGGAATGTCAGATCCCTTAATCGGGCAGGTAGGTTAGAAAATTTAAAAAGGGAAATGTATAGGTTGAAGTTGGATATAGTGGGAATAAGTGAAGTTCGGTGGCAGGAGGAACAAGTCTTTTGGTCAGGTGAATACAGGGTTATAAATACACAATCAAATAGGGGTAATGCAGGAGTAGGTTCAATAATGAATAAAAAAATAGGAGTGCGGGTAAGCTACTACCAACAGCATAGTGAACGCATTATTGCGGCCAAGATAGACACGTAGCCCATGCCTACTACAGTAGTACAAGTTTATATGCCAACTAGCTCTGCAGATGATGAAGAAATTGATGAAATGTATGATGAGATAAAAGAAATTATTCAGGTAGTGAAGGGAGACGAAAATTTAATAGTCATGGGTGACTGGAATTCGAGAGTAGGAAAAGGGAGAGAAGGAAACGTAGTAGGCGAATATGGAATGGGGGAAAGAAATGAAAGAGGAAGCCGTCTGGTAGAGTTGTGCACAGAGCATAACTTAATCATAGCTAACACTTGGTTCAAGAATCATAAAAGAAGGTTGTACACATGGAAGAATCCTGGAAATACTAGAAGGTATCAGATAGATTATATAATGGTAAGACAGAGATTTAGGAATCAGGTATTGAATTGTAAGACATTTCCAGGGGCAGATGTGGACTCTGACCACAATCTATTGGTTATGAGCTGTAGATTAAAACTGAAGAAACTGCAAAAAGGTGGGAATTTAAGGAGATGGAATCTGGACAAACTGAAAGAACCAGAGGTTGTACAGAGTTTCAGGGAGAGCATAAGGGTACAATTGTCACAAATGGGGGAAAGAAATACAGTAGAAGAAGAATGGGTGGTTCTGAGGGATGAAATAGTGAAGGCAGCAGAGGATCAAATAGGTAAAAAGACGAGGGCTAGTAGAAACCCTTGGGTAACAGAAGAAATATTGAATTTAATTGATGAAAGGAGAAAATATAAAAACGCAGTAAATGAAGCAGGCAAAAGGGAATACAAACGTCTCAAAAATGAGATCGACAGGAAGTGCAAAATGGCTAAGCAGGGATGGCTAGAGGACAAATGTAAGGATGTAGAGGCTTCTCTCACTTGGGGTAAGATAGATACGGCCTACAGGAAAATTACACAGACCTTTGGAGATAAGAGAACCACTTGTATGAATATCAAGAGCTCAGATGGAAACCCAGTTCTAAGCAAAGAAGGGAAAGCAGAAAGGTGGAAGAAGTATATAGAGGCTCTACACAAGGGCGATGTACTTGAGGACAATATTATGGAAATGGAAGATGGTGTAGATGAAGATGAAATGGGAGATACGATACTGCGTGAAGAGTTTGACAGAGCACTGAAAGACCTGAGTCGAAACAAGGCCCCGGGAGTAGACAACATTCCATTGGAACTACTGACGGCCTTGGGAGAGCCAGTCCTGACAAAACTCTACCATCTGGTGAGCAAGATGTATGAGATAGGCGAAATACCCTCAGACTTCAAGAAGAATATAATAAATCTAATCCCAAAGAAAGCAGGTGTTGACAATTGTGAAAATAACCGAACTATCAGTTTAATAAGTCACAGCTGCAAAATACTAACGCGAATTATTTACAGACGAATGGAGAAATTGGTAGAAGCCGACCTCGGCGAAGATCAGTTTGGATTCCGTAGAAATGTTGGAACACGTGAGGCAATACTGACCCTACAACTTATCTTAGAAAATAGATTAAGGAAAGGCAAACCTACATTTCTAGCATTTGTGGACTTAGAGAAAGCTTTTGACAATGTTGACTGGAATACTCTCTTTCCAATTTTGAAGGTGGCAGGAGTAAAATACAGGGAGCGAAAGGCTATTTACAATTTGTACAGAAACCAGATGGCAGTTATAAGAGTCGAGGGGTATGAAAGGGAAGTAGCGCTTGGGATGGGAGTGAGACAGGGTTGTAGCCTGTCCCCGATGTTATTCAATCTGTATATTGAGCAAGCAGTAAAGGTAACAAAAGAAAAGTTCGGAGTAGGTATTAAAGTCCATGGAGAAGAAATAAAAACGTTGAGGTTCGCCGATGACATTGTAATTCTGTCAGAGACAGCAAAGGACTTGGAAGAGCAGTTGAACGGAATGGACAGTGTCTTGAAAAGAGGATATAAGACGAACATCAACAAAAGCAAAACGAGGATAATGGAATGTAGTCGAATTAAGTCGGGTGATGCTGAGGGAATTAGATTAGGAAATGAGACGCTTAAAGCAGTAAAGGGGGTTTGCTATTTGGGGAGCAAAATAACTGATGATGGTCAAAGCAGAGAGGATATAAAATGTAGACGGGCAATGGCAAGGAAAGCGTTTCTGAAGAAGAGAAATTTGTTAACATAAAGTATAGATTTAAGTGTCAGGAAGTCATTTCTGAAAGTATTTGTATGGAGTGTATCCATGTACGGAAGTGAAACATGGATGATAAAGAGTTTAGACAAGAAGAGAATAGAAGCTTTCGAAATTTGGTGCTACAGAAGAATGCTGAAGATTAGATGGGTAGATAACATAACTAATGAGGAGGTATTGAATAGAATTGGGGAGAAGAGGAGTTTGTGGCACAATTTGACAAGAAGAAGGGATCGCATGGTAGGACATGTTCTGAGGCATCAAGGGATCACAAATTTAGCGTTGGAGGGCAGCGTGGAGGGTAAAAATCGTAGAGGGAGACCAAGAGATGAATACACTAAGCAGATTCAGAAGGATGTAGGTTGCAGTAAGTACTGGGAGATGAATAAGCTTGCACAGGATAGAGTAGCATGGAGAGCTGCATCAAACCAGTCTCAGGACTGAAGACAACAACAATAACATGACCTTGCGATCAAATGTTTTCGGTTCCCATTTTAGAGGCACGTCCTTTCGTCTACTAATCACACGGTTTTGCGGTGCGGTCGCAAAACACAGACACTAAACTTATTACAGTGAACAGAGACGTCAATGAACGAACGGGCAGATCATAACTTTGCGAAAATAAAGATAGTAAACATTTTACTTGAAGGAAGACTTGAACCAAGGACCTCCCGTTCCGCAGCTGCTCACGCTAACCACGAGACCACGGCGCTACCGACCTCACATTATTCTTGATGTTACCTATCTTGTGCATGGACTACTCAGTTTGTATATTTTGCTTATTTTTTCATAGTTCCACACAACTTCTTCATGTTTTCTCGATTGATCTGTGTTCAGCTTTTCAAGGCCTATCCGCTGTGCCAACTTATAACTAAATCTGAGGGGGGTGCGATGGGGAGGTTCCCTTGTTAGTGAAAGGCATGGCTGGTGAGTAAAACTTCGTCTTGCAGTCTGGGAATAGTTCTACCTCAAGATAGCCACTTAACTTCAGTGTGAGACAATAAACACTTATTTATGTTGCGTATCTTGTACCTTCTAGAGCTTGCGCCATCGTTCGAGTAAACACCAGACTACTGAATACGTAACATAAATAAGTATTTATTGTCTCGCACAAAAGTTAGGTGACTATCTCACGGTAGAACTATTCCCAGACTATATAAGACGAAGTTTTTCTCACCATCCATGCCTTTCACAAAGCAAAGTGCATGGAAGATGAAATGTGGCTGCAGACTTTAGCTTATTTGGCAGACATCTTCTCAAAAATTAACAGTTTAAACTTATCTCTCCAGGGATCAAATATAAACGTTTAAATTGTGCAAGACCGCATCGAATCATTCATTAAAACAATTTTTGGGGTACATGTTTCAGTAGGAATCAAACCGAGTGCTTTGATACCCTTCACGACTTCCTGGTGGAAAATCATCTTTCTTCGGACGAAAATCTCAATAACATGATTAAAGAACATTTGTAGGGACTTTGAAACCCTTCAGAGAATGTTTCTCTGCTACGCCCAATAATAACAATTGGATTCGCAATACCTTCGAAAAGTCAACAGTTTTAGAATCCACATTAAGCGTAAATGAAAAAGAGCAGCTTCTTGAAACTTGCACTGCTTTTTCAGTTAAAGAAAAGTATAAAATCTTTGTCATTAATTCGCTTTTTGTTAAATTTGAAGGAGTTCCCAGTGTTAGCGAATAAACCCATTACGGCTTAATTATCCATTTCATCCACATATTTGTGCGAGGAGTTGTTTTCTTCATATGCCTGTTTAACGAATAAATACAGAAACAGACTTTGTGATGAAAGTGATTTGAGACTTTATTTAGCATCTGTGGTTCCTGACTTCAATGGTCTGCGCAATGGAAAGCAGGCGCAACCTTCTAAATGATTTCCGACGAAGAAGTGAATAATTACAACAAAAACTTGTGTTTAGTATTGCAATTAGGTTCTGCATACTGCGTAACTCTTAAGCCGTAGCTTTAGCTTTTAACCATTAAGGGTTAAGTTAATTTAAGGTTATTAATAATTTTGCTTGAAATTAAATTTTACGCATGTGAGTGGTTCACCCAACTCAGATCGTTGTAGAAAGAGTTCGCGAGTAGAAAAAGGTTGGGAACGGCTGGGCTATATTGACCCGTTACGATACAAGTAGCTAATGTTGCAAGGTGTCCCGATTTTCGCAGGATTGGTTTAAGGCCCCGTTTAAAACCGATATTGGTATTTCAGTTCTGAATAACCGACATTTTTCGTTATTTGTTTGTTCTCGGTTGTAACCAGTGGCGGATACAGAAAAACCTCAAGGAGGGGGTGCTAAAGATATATCGAACTAACTTTACTTTTACCGTAATAAAAAATAATCAAGACACATGCAAAGTTTAACAATTTATTTAAACGGATTAATTATTATTAATACTTACAATTATTATTAATACTTCACAGTTATTAATACTTCACAATCAACTAATCACTCTCACTCTTGACTAATCTTCACACTTGGACTTGCTACAACTGGGACATTTTACTTATTCATTCTTCAGTCTTAATATTTCTGCTTCTGAATGTAAGCTAGCTTTCTATTCGGCGAATAGTCGGTATTTACACTACGGGCCATAAAAACTGCTACACCACGAACATGACGTGCTACAGACGCGAAATTTAACCGACGGGAAGATGATGCTTTGATATGCAAGTGATTAGCTTTTCAGAGCATTCAAACAAGGTTGGCAAGGTGGTGACACCTACAACGTGCTGACATGAGGAAAGTTTCGAACCGATTTCTCATACACAAACAGCAGTTGACCGGCGATGCCTGGTGAAACGTTGTTGTGATGCCTCGTGTGCGTACCATCACGTTGTAGCCTATCGCGATTGCGGTTTATCGTATCGCGACATTGCTGCTCGCGTTGGTCGAGATCCAATGACTGTTAGCAGAATGTGGAATCGGTGGGTTCAGGAGGGTAATACGGAACGCCGTGCTGGACCCCAACGGCCTAGTATCACTAGCAGTCGAGATGACAGGCATCTTATCCGCATGGCTGTAACGTATCGTGCAGCCACGTCTCGATTCCTGAGTCAACAGATGGGGACGCTTGCAAGACAACAACCATCTGCACGAAAAGTTCGAGGACGTTTGCAGCAGCATGGACTATCAGCTCGGAGACCACGGCTGCGGTTACCCTTGACGCTGCATCACAGACAGGAGTGCCCACGATGGTATACTCGACGACGAACATGAGTGCACGAATGGCAAAACGTCATTTTTTCGGATGAATCCAGGTTCTGTTTACAGCATCATGATGGTCGCATCCGTGTTTGGCGACATCGCGGTGAACGCACATTGGAAGCGTGTATTCGTCATCGCCATACTGGCGTACCACCCGGCGTGATGGTATGGATTGTTATTGGCTACAACTCTCGGTCACCTCTTGTTCGCATTGACGGCACTTTGAATAGTGGACGTTACATTTCAGATGTGTTACGACCCGTGGCTCTACCCTTCATTCGATCCCTGTGAAACCCAACATTTCAGCAGGATAATGCACGACCGCTTGTTGCAGGTCCTGTACGGGCCTTTCTGGATATAGAAAATGTTCGATTGCTGCCCTGGCCAGCACGTTCTCCAGTTCTCTCACCAATTGAAAACGTCTGGTCAATGGTGACCGAGCAACTGGCTCATCACAATACGCCAGTCACAACTCTTGATGAACTGTGGTATCGTGTTGAAGCTGCACGGGCAGGTGTACCTGTACACGCTATCCAAGCTCTGTTTGACTCAATGTCCAGGCGCATCAAGGTCGTTATTACGGCCAGAGGTGGTTGTTCTGGGTACTGATTTCTCAGGATCTATGCACCCAAATTGCGTGAAAATGTGATCGCATGTCGGTTCGAGTATAATATATTTGTCCAATGAATCCCCGTTTATCATCTGCATTTCTTCTTGGTGTAGCAAATTTAATGGCCAATAGTGTATAACGTTACGTATAGAAGGTCCTCTGTACAAGAAAACAATAGAATATTCGCGACTTTTCTCGAACGAATGCCAGACAGAATAACGTATCGAGATCACTAGAATGGCTGCGACTTTTTCGTAGGTATGTGTTCGCTATCTATGTCCAGACGGAAACGTATAATATACGATGACGCAGATGCGCGTGCTACATAGGGAAGTGCAAC
The DNA here is from genome assembly GCF_023864275.1 of Schistocerca cancellata. Lineage (NCBI taxonomy): Eukaryota > Metazoa > Arthropoda > Insecta > Orthoptera > Acrididae > Schistocerca > Schistocerca cancellata. The sequence continues at coordinate 198,531,336 of NC_064632.1, forward strand.
TACTCGATAACTCGATTCTGTCGAGTTGACCGACGAAAGAAACGACCGAATAGCGTCGGGCTGAGTGGCGAGGACGGCGTGGGTGGCAATGCGGACGGCCCCGCTAGGGGAGGGGGCACTCCGCCCCCCCCCCCCCCCCCGCATGTATCCGCCACTGATTGTAACAGGTGTTTGTTATAACTGAGTAAAAAAAAAAAGACATATTAACTAGCCACAGTAGCAGTGCTATAAATTTTCGTTTTAAACAAACCTTTATTTTTGCTAATAGAGTATTTTAAGAACAATACCGACAGAAACGAGTCACAACACATGGCATAAGAATTGGTATAGCATTACTGAGACAATAATGTCGCTGTTGCCGTGTCTAGGCTTACGGTTCGCGTGTACGTGCAGTGTCCAAGACTCGACCGCACCTGGTCTATACAGCAGTTCGGTCGTCGTCTCCAGACACCGGTTGTATTGCAGACTGGAAATATTTTTACCAAGTGACGTAGCAATGAAGTAAAATGCTTCACTTGCTTTAAAAGATTAGAGATTTGCCTGCCGTTTCTATGAAGTGATAAAAGAGGAAGGAAATTATGGTAAGAGTAATAAATTAAGCCTCGCGGGATTAGCCGAGCGGTACCAGGCGCTTCAGTCATGGACTGTGCGGCTGGTCCCGGCGGGGGTTCGAGTCCTCCCTCGGGCACGGGTGTGTGTGTTTGTCCTTAGGATAATTTAGGTTAAGTAGTGTGTAAGCTTAGGGACTGATGACCTTAGCAGTTAAGTCCCATAAGATTTCACACATTTGAACATTTTTTAATAAATTAAACATTTAACAACATTTCATTCGTAGTATAGAATAAAATAGAAAGTAGTTGATCTCCTACCTGTGTCTACATAATTATACCTTTATCTGCTTGTACCCTCGAAAACGGACAAAGTAAGACGAAGACTATGAGTCCTTCAGATTCAGTTTTCACACTTTAGCACTGACTATCCGTAATGCCCCAAATAATGGTATGATCCCCGATTACAATATGATTTTTGAGCACAGCTAAAAAGAAATAGAATCAATAGGAGACTACTGGTCATCTTTTGTGGTATTCAAGTTTATTTTATTTGCCTTTTTAATTTAATATTTTGATTCTATGTATCTTGAAACTAAGAGAGTTAAAAATTTTCAATCTTTGTTCGTTTTCTACTTTGATTACAGGAAATAACAGGAATAAAAAACTGAAAATCGTTTTTTCAGAAACCGGTTACTTTGAGCAAATTATAACAGCCAGTTTAAACTGGCGCGGGAAAAACCGATATAATCGAAAACCGGTAGTTTCAGCCATGACCACGATTCCTAGAACAGAGCTGTCCACGTTCAGAATTGTGAAGGAGTGTATTGCAATCAGTAGCGAAAGCTGACGCGGGTAAAGCAGGTGACGACAAAAGGCAAATATGTACCAGTAAACGAGGGTCAATAAGAGACCTGTTTGCAGGAGAACTGCGAATGCAATGTTACGAGGCGCCGTTCACTTCAGTATCAAATTTTGTCCAAATTGGAATTTAAGCCCAATTGGAGGGGGACTTAACTTCTCAAATACATTTATACTAAGTAGGACAGTCTGCATATCAAGTCAGAGGCAACTCGTAACCACACATTCGCAAGTATGCGTCAGACGGCTTCTTTGTGGATGTACATTTACTGAAATGTCTTCGCTTCTTCTATCGCACAGGTTCACGAGTGTGAGTTTACGCTATTAATTGTGATCCACGGGTTATATATAGTATAATAACAGAAATTTTATTGTAACTTGTGTAGATAAGTGTCGTGCAGCTTTCAGCATGATGAAAGTGTTTTCATCCGACGCTGTTTCAATGATGGAACTTATCAGTTTAAATTGTATTCGACTCCAGGTCCACTGCGTGATTTCGCTTTCTCGTCACAAACAAATCTGTGTTATTCTTTTTAGGTGTACACAGAAAACTTTGATCATGTTTATCAATTTTAAGTTATTTTCTGAGAAAATTTCCTAAAATTTAGCTACTTAGCGGAGAATTTTCTTCAAATGTAATATACAAAAGTACGCATTCAATCATCGTACGTGTTTCACACGTCAATATAAAATGAGATGATACCATTTATATTTTTGGGCATACTTTTTCGGATGCAGGGTCAAATAATACGTAAATTATACAAGGTATCCCACATAAAACTGGTACAATGAATTAACTAAAAAGGAATAAACAATAGCAACATTAAAAAACATGTAGTTCCCTGTTCATAAGAGATGCTGCAAGTGGTGGTCATAGGCATCCAAGCATCGCTGACTTCGTAATTCTGCAGGCATATGATGTTAATTTTTCTAGTAATGTTCCGTTTAAGATAGTATATTGTCCGAAGATTATCAGCATACACTTTGCTCCCTGCCGCCGTTGGATAAGCAGCTGCAGCAGCAAGTCGTATACTCCTAGCTCACTCATTTGTTACATAGTTTAATTCTTAATTTCTTTGCGTGTTTTTGGTACTTGCATTGTTTAATTCATAAATTTCGGGCGTATTATAGTATTTGAGAGTTGTAGCATCGCGTTTTAGTACCTGAATAGTGTAAATTCGCGTAGTCGTCTGTCAACTGTTTTTGTTTTGAACGGCCAGTGTCGGTTGGTCACAGTCAGTGTGCTCCCTGCCGCCGTTGGATAAGCAGCTGCAGCAGCAAGTCGTATACTCCTAGCTCACTCATTTGTTACATAGTTTAATTCTTAATTTCTTTGCGTGTTTTTGGTACTTGCATTGTTTAATTCATAAATTTCGGGCGTATTATAGTATTTGAGAGTTGTAGCATCGCGTTTTAGTACCTGAATAGTGTAAATTCGCGTAGTCGTCTGTCAACTGTTTTTGTTTTGAACGGCCAGTGTCGGTTGGTCACAGTCAGTGTGCTCCCTGCCGCCGTTGGATAAGCAGCTGCAGCAGCAAGTCGTATACTCCTAGCTCACTCATTTGTTACATAGTTTAATTCTTAATTTCTTTGCGTGTTTTTGGTACTTGCATTGTTTAATTCATAAATTTCGGGCGTATTATAGTATTTGAGAGTTGTAGCATCACGTTTTAGTACTCGAATAGTGTTAAATCGCGTAGTCTCCTTCCGCCGCCGAGCAGTGTGTCAGCAGTGCACAAGTGGCAGCATTACTGCATTTACTAGGCAATCTTGTATTTTAATAACCGCTTCAATTTTGTGTCGTTTTGTTTGCGCTCTCTGTAGATTAGTTCAGACGTTCTTTGCACAGTTTTTAGCATGGATAGGGACTGCAACTGCTGTGTTCGGATGCAGGCTGAGTTGGCATCCCTTCGCTCCCAGCTTCAGGCAGTGTTGGCTTCGGTCACACAGCTTGAGGCTGTTGCCAATGGGCATCACTGTGGGGGTCCGGATGGGGGTTTGTCGGGGACGGCCAGCTCGTCCCACGCATCCCCCGATCGGACTACGACTGTGGTTGCCCGGGATACTGCCCGCATTGAGGCTGATCCCTCACCTGTGGTAGAGTGGGAGGTCGTCTCAAGGTGTGGCAGGGGGCGAAAGACATTCCGGAGGGCTGAACGGAAGGCCTCTCCAGTTTGTCTGACGAACCGGTTTCAGGCTCTGTCTCAGGCTGATACTGATCTTCAGCCTGACATGGCTGCTTGTCCTGTTCCAGAGGTTGCCCCTCAGTCTGCAAGATCCGGGCAGTCGCAGAGGGTGGGCTTACTGGTAGTTGGGAGCTCCAACGTCAGGCGCGTAATGGGGCCCCTTAGGGATATGGCAGCAAGGGAGGGGAAGAAAACCAAAGTGCACTCCGTGTGCATACCGGGGGGAGTCATTCCAGATGTGGAAAGGGTCCTTCCGGATGCCATGAAGGGTACAGGGTGCACCCATCTGCAGGTGGTCGCTCATGTCGGCACCAATGATGTGTGTCGCTATGGATCGGAGGAAATCCTCTCTGGCTTCCGGCGGCTATCTGATTTGGTGAAGACTGCCAGTCTCGCTAGCGGGATGAAAGCAGAGCTCACCATCTGCAGCATCGTCGACAGGACTGACTGCGGACCTTTGGTACAGAGCCGAGTGGAGGGTCTGAATCAGAGGTTGAGACGGTTCTGCGACCATGTGGGCTGCAGATTCCTCGACTTGCGCCATAGGGTGGTGGGGTTTCGGGTTCCGCTGGATAGGTCAGGAGTCCACTACACGCAACAAGCGGCTACACGGGTAGCAGGGGTTGTGTGGCGTGGGCTGGGCGGTTTTTTAGGTTAGATGGCCTCGGGCAAGTGCAGAAAGGGCAACAGCCTCAACGGGTGCGGGGCAAAGTCAGGACATGCGGGGACCAAGCAGCAATCGGTATCGTAATTGTAAACTGTCGAAGCTGCGTTGGTAAAGTACCGGAACTTCAAGCGCTGATAGAAAGCACCGAAGCTGAAATCGTTATAGGTACAGAAAGCTGGCTGAAGCCAGAGATAAATTCTGCCGAAATTTTTACAAAGGCACAGACGGTGTTTAGAAAGGATAGATTGCATGCAACCGGTGGCGGAGTGTTCGTCGCTGTTAGTAGTAGTTTATCCTGTAGTGAAGTAGAAGTGGATAGTTCCTGTGAATTATTATGGGTGGAGGTTACACTCAACAACCGAGCAAGGTTAATAATTGGCTCCTTTTACCGACCCCCCGACTCAGCAGCATTAGTGGCAGAACAACTGAGAGAAAATTTGGAATACATTTCACATAAATTTTCTCAGCATGTTATGGTCTTAGGTGGAGATTTCAATTTACCAGATATAGACTGGGACACTCAGATGTTTAGGACGGGTGGTAGGGACAGAGCATCGAGTGACATTATACTGAGTGCACTATCCGAAAATTACCTCGAGCAATTAAACAGAGAACCGACTCGTGGAGATAACATCTTGGACCTACTGATAACAAACAGACCCGAACTTTTCGACTCTGTAAGTGCAGAACAGGGAATCAGTGATCATAAGGCCGTTGCAGCATCCCTGAATATGGAAGTTAATAGGAATATAAAAAAAGGGAGGAAGGTTTATCTGTTTAGCAAGAGTAATAGAAGGCAGATTTCAGACTACCTAACAGATCAAAACGAAAATTTCTGTTCCGACACTGACAATGTTGAGTGTTTATGGAAAAAGTTCAAGGCAACCGTTAAATGCGTTTTAGACAGGTACGTGCCGAGCAAAACTGTGAGGGACGGGAAAAACCCACCGTGGTACAACAACAAAGTTAGGAAACTACTGCGAAAGCAAAGAGAGCTTCACTCCAAGTTTAAACGCAGCCAAAACCTCTCAGACAAACAGAAGCTAAACGATGTCAAAGTTAGCGTAAGGAGGGCTATGCGTGAAGCGTTCAGTGAATTCGAAAGTAAAATACTAGGTACCGACTTGACAGAAAATCGTAGGAGGTTCTGGTCTTACGTTAAATCAGTAAGTGGCTCGAAACATCATGTCCAGACACTCTGGGATGATGATGGCATTGAAACAGAGGATGACAAGCGTAAAGCTGAAATACTAAACACCTTTTTCCGAAGCTGTTTCACAGAGGAAGACCGCACTGCAGTTCCTTCTCTAAATCCTCGCACCAACGAAAAAATGGCTGACATTGAAATAAGTGTCCAAGGAATAGAAAAGCAACTGGAATCACTCAACAGAGGAAAGTCCACTGGACCTGACGGGATACCAATTCGATTCTACACAGAGTACGCGAAAGAACTTGCCCCCCTTCTAACAGCCGTGTACCGCAAGTCTCTAGAGGAACAGAAGGTTCCAAATGATTGGAAAAGAGCACAGGTAGTCCCAGTCTTCAAGAAGGGTCGTCGAGCAGATGCGCAAAACTATAGACCTATCTCTCTGACGTCGATCTGTTGTAGAATTTTAGAACATGTCTTTTGCTCGAGTATCATGTCGTTTTTGGAAACTCAGAATCTACTATGTAGGAATCAACATGGATTCCGGAAACAGCGATCGTGTGAAACCCAACTCGCATTATTTGTTCATGAAACCCAGAAAATATTAGATACAGGCTCCCAGGTAGATGCCATTTTCCTTGACTTCCGGAAGGCGTTCGATACAGTTCCGCACTGTCGTCTGATAAACAAAGTAAGAGCCTACGGAATATCAGACCAGCTGTGTGGCTGGATTGAAGAGTTTTTAGCAAACAGAACACAGCATGTTGTTCTCAATGGAGAGACATCTACAGACGTTAAAGTAACCTCTGGCGTGCCACAGGGGAGTGTTGTGGGACCATTGCTTTTCACAATATATATAAATGACCTAGTAGATAGTGTCGGAAGTTCCATGCGGCTTTTCGCGGATGATGCTGTAGTATACAGAGAAGTTGCAGCATTAGAAAATTGTAGCGAAATGCAGGAAGATCTGCAGCGGATAGGCACTTGGTGCAGGGAGTGGCAACTGACCCTTAACATAGACAAATGTAATGTATTGCGAATACATAGAAAGAAGGATCCTTTATTGTATGATTATATGATAGCGGAACAAACACTGGTAGCAGTTACTTCTGTAAAATATCTGGGAGTATGCGTGCGGAACGATTTGAAGTGGAATGATCATATAAAATTAATTGTTGGTAAGGCGGGTACCAGGTTGAGATTCATTGGGAGAGTCCTTAGAAAATGTAGTCCATCAACAAAGGAGGTGGCTTACAAAACACTCGTTCGACCTATACTTGAGTATTGCTCATCAGTGTGGGATCCGTACCAGATCGGGTTGACGGAGGAGATAGAGAAGATCCAAAGAAGAGCGGCGCGTTTCGTCACAGGGTTATTTGGTAACCGTGATAGCGTTACGGAGATGTTTAACAAACTCAAGTGGCAGACTCTGCAAGAGAGGCGCTCTGCATCGCGGTGTAGCTTGCTCGCCAGGTTTCGAGAGGGTGCGTTTCTGGATGAGGTATCGAATATATTGCTTCCCCCTACTTATACCTCCCGAGGAGATCACGAATGTAAAATTAGAGAGATTAGAGCGCGCACAGAGGCTTTCAGACAGTCGTTCTTCCCGCGAACCATACGCGACTGGAACAGGAAAGGGAGATAATGACAGTGGCACGTAAAGTGCCCTCCGCCACACACCGTTGGGTGGCTTGCGGAGTATAAATGTAGATGTAGATGTAGATGTAGATGCTTTTTAGTGTACCTCCTCTCCCCCCCCCCCAAAATAAAATAAGTCTGCGGACTTCGGTACTTTGGAAGAATGTGTGAGCGATTACTCCATCTTCTTGGAATACTGCATACGGCTTCTCTGCAACTGTTACTTGCGCATAGAAAGAGTCAAAGATCTCTAGTACGACCTGTATCTGCAATTCTGGGAGTTTACAGAACATGACAAAAGAATTCAGGCCTCATCTGACAGGCAACTGATGTTAACAGCCAATTACAATAATGAGCCCTTTTTTCCTGATCCTCTAATTTCAGCCCTTACACCACACTCACACGATGGGCTTTTAATTTCACATCTTTTAGTGCACCATGTCATTATGTACGAGGTACATCAATCAGCCCCCCCCCCCCATGAACCATGGACCTTGCCGTTGGTGGGGAGGCTTGCGTGCCTCAGCGATACAGATGGCCGTACCGTAGGTACAACCACAACGGAGGGGTATCTGTTGAGAGGCCAGACAAACGTGTGGTTCCTGAAGAGGGGCAGCAGCCTTTTCAGTAGTTGCAAGGGAAACAGTCTGGATGATTGACTGATCTGGCCTTGTAACAATAACCAAAACGGCATTGCTGTGCTGGTACTGCGAACGGCTGAAAGCAAGGGGAAACTACGGCCGTAATTTTTCCCGAGGGTATGCAGCTTTACTGTATAATTAAATGATGATGGCGTCCTCTTGGGTAAAATATTCCGGAGGTAAAATAGTCCCCCATTCGGATCTCCGGGCGGGGACTACTCAAGAGGACGTCGTTATCAGGAGAAAGAAAACTGGCGTCCTACGGATCGGAGCGTGGAATGTCAGATCCCTTAATGGGGCAGGTAGGTTAGAAAATTTAAAAAGGGAAATGGATAGGTTAAAATTAGATATAGTGGGAATTAGTGAAGTTCGGTGGCAGGAGGAACAAGACTTCTGGTCAGGTGACTACAGGGTTATAAACACAAAGTCAAATAGGGGCAATGCAGGAGTAGGTTTAATACTGAATAGGAAAATAGGAAAGCGGGTAAGCTACTACAAACAGCATAGTGAACGCATTATTGTGGCCAAGATAGACACGAGGCCCACGCCTACTACAGTAGTACAAGTTTATATGCCAACTAGCTCTGCAGATGACGAAGAAATTGAAGAAATGTATGATGATATAAAAGAAATTATTCAGATAGTGAAGGGAGACGAAAATTTAATAGTCATGGGTGACTGGAATTCGAGTGTAGGGAAAGGGAGAGAAGGAAACATAGTAGGTGAATATGGATTGGGGCTAAGAAATGAAAGAGGAAGCCGCCTGGTAGAATTTTGCACAGAGCACAACTTAATTATAGCTAACAGTTGGTTTAAGAATCATGATAGAAGGTTGTATACATGGAAGAACCCTGGAGATACTAAAAGGTATCAGATAGATTATATAATGGTAAGACAGAGATTTAGGAACCAGGTTTTAAATTGTAAGACACTTCCAGGGGCAGATGTGGACTCTGACCACAATCTATTGGTTCTGACCTGTAGATTAAAACTGAAGAAACTGCAAAAAGGTGGTAATTTAAGGAGATGGGACCTGGATAAACTGAAAGACCCAGAGGTTGTACAGAGTTTTAGGGAGAGCATAAGGGAACAACTGACAGGAATGGGGGAAAGAAATGCAGTAGAAGAAGGATGGGTAGCTTTGAGGGATGAAGTAGTGAAGGCAGCAGAGGATCAAGTAGGTAATAAGACCAGAGCTCTTAGAAATCCTTGGGTAACAGAAGAAATATTGAATTTAATTGATGAAAGGAGAAAATATAAAAATGCAGTTAATGAAGCAGGCAAAAAGGAATACAAACGTCTCAAAAATGAGATCGACAGGAAGTGCAAAATGGCTAAGCAGGGATGGCTAGAGGACAAATGTAAGGATGTAGAGGCTTATTTCACTAGGGGTAAGATAGATACTGCCTACAGGAAAATTAAAGAGACCTTTGGAGATAAGAGAACCACTTGTATGAACATCAAGAGCTCAGATGGCAACCCAGTTCTAAGCAAAGAAGGGAAAGCAGAAAGGTGGAAGGAGTATATAGAGGGTCTATACAAGGGCGATGTACTTGAGGACAATATTATGGAAATGGAAGAGGATGTAGATGAAGATGAAATGGGAGATACGATACTGCGTGAAGAGTTTGACAGAGCACTGAAAGACCTGAGTCGAAACAAGGCCCCCGGAGTAGACAATATTCCATTGGAACTACTGACGGCCTTGGGAGAGCCAGTCCTGACAAAACTCTACCATCTGGTGAGCAAGATGTATGAAACAGGCGAAATACCCTCAGACTTCAAGAAGAATATAATAATTCCAATCCCAAAGAAAGCAGGTGTTGACAGATGTGAAAATTACCGAACAATCAGTTTAATAAGTCACAGCTGCAAAATACTAACACGAATTCTTTACAGACGAATGGAAAAACTAGTAGAAGCCGACCTCGGGGAAGATCAGTTTGGATTCCGTAGAAATACTGGAACACGTGAGGCAATACTGACTGTACGACTTATCTTAGAAGAAAGATTAAGGAAAGGCAAACCTACATTTCTAGCATTTGTAGACTTAGAGAAAGCTTTTGACAATGTTGACTGGAATACTCTCTTTCAAATTCTAAAGGTGGCAGGGATAAAATACAGGGAGCGAAAGGCTATTTACAATTTGTACAGAAAGCAGATGGCAGTTATAAGAGTCGAGGGGCATGAAAGGGAAGCAGTGGTTGGGAAGGGAGTAAGACAGGGTTGTAGCCTCTCCCCGATGTTATTCAATCTGTATATCGAGCAAGCAGTAAAGGAAACAAAAGAAAAATTCGGAGTAGGTATTAAAATCCATGGAGAATAAATAAAAACCTTGAGGTTTGCCGATGACATTGTAATTCTGTCAGAGACAGCAAAGGACCTGGAAGTGCAGTTGAACGGAATGGACAGTGTCTTGAAAGGAGGATATAAGATGAACATCAACAAAAGCAAAACGAGGATAATGGAATGTAGTCGAATTAAGTCGGGTGATGCTGAGGGAATTAGATTAGGAAATGAGACACTTAAAGTAGTAAAGGAGTTTTGCTATTTGGGGAGCAAAATAACTGATGATGGTCGAAGTAGAGAGGATATAAAATGTAGACTGGCAATGGCAAGGAAAGCGTTTCTGAAGAAGAGAAATTTGTTAACATCGAGTATAGATTTAAGTGTCAGGAAGTCATTTCTGAAAGTATTTGTATGGAGTGTAGCCATGTATGGAAGTGAAATATGGACGGTAAATAGTTTGGACAAGAAGATAATAGAAGCTTTCGAAATGTGGTGCTACAGAAGAATGCTGAAGATTAGATGGGTAGATCACATAACTAATGAGGAAGTATTGAATAGGATTGGGGAGAAGAGAAGTTTGTGGCACAACTTGACCAGAAGAAGGGATCGGTTAATAGGACATGTTCTGAGGCATCAAGGGACCACCAATTTAGTATTGGAGGGCAGCGTGGAGGGTAAAAATCGTAGAGGGAGACCAAGAGATGAATACACTAAGCAGATTCAGAAGGATGTAGGTTGCAGTAGGTACTGGGAGATGAAGAAGCTTGCACAGGATAGAGTAGCATGGAGAGCTGCATCAAACCAGTCTCAGGACTGAAGACCACAACAACAACACATCAATCAGCTATGAAAACCTCCTTGCGGGGACTTCTCCTTAATGTCCATGCGTGTTCTGTCTATAGTGACAGGGTCCTCGTTGTCGGTCGGTTATTCCTCTGACCATTCTGAACAGATCCTAAAATCCTCCGTTTCTTGTAGAGATCTTGAATAGTGCTGTTCATGGAGAGTTTCCTACCAGGATATTTCGATTTCTTTACATTCCTTGATGGAGTCTGTCTTTATGTAACAAGCCACAATATCAGTTCGCTGCTCAAATCCAAACTGTCCCCTTCCAATAACAACTCAACAATATGAACTTCCCACAACAACTGACGCACGAACACACAGCTGCACTCAACTTTCAGACAAAATGCAGTGCAGCCAACTTACGGCACAAACTTACTGAAACAGAGGATGACAGACTAAAGGCCGAAATACTAAATGTCTTTTTCCAAAGCTGTTTCACAGAGGAAGACTGCACTGTAGTTCCTTCTCTAGATCGTCGCACAGATGACAAAATGGTAGATATCGAAATAGACGACAGAGGGATAGAGAAACAATTAAAATCGCTCAAAAGAGGAAAGGCCGCTGGACCTGATGAGATACCAGTTCGATTTTACACAGAGTACGCGAAGGAACTTGCCCCTCTTCTTGCAGCGGTGTACCGTAGGTCTCTAGAAGAGCGTAGCGTTCCAAAGGATTGGAAAAGGGCACAGGTCATCCCCGTTTTCAAGAAGGGACGTCGAACAGATGTGCAGAACTATAGACCTATATCTCTAACGTCGATCAGTTGTAGAATTTTGGAACACGTATTGTGTTCGAGTATAATGACTTTTCTGGAGACTAGAAATCTACTCTGTAGGAATCAGCATGGGTTTCGAAAAAGACGGTCATGTGAAACCCAGCTCGCGCTATTCGTCCACGAGACTCAGAGGGCCAAAGACACGGGTTCCCAGGTAGATGCCGTGTTTCTTGACTTCCGCAAGGCGTTTGATACAGTTCCCCACAGTCGTTTAATGAACAAAGTAAGAGCATATGGACTATCAGACCAATTGTGTGATTGGATTGAAGAGTTCCTAGATAACAGAACGCAAAATGTCATTCTCAATGGAGAGAAGTCTTCCGAAGTAAGAGTGATTTCAGGTGTGCCGCAGGGGAGTGTCGTAGGACCGTTGCTATTCACAATAAATATACATAAATGACCTTGTGGATGACATCGGAAGTTCACTGAGGCTTTTTGCGGATGATGCTGTGGTACATCGAGAGGTTGTAACAATGGAAAATTGTACTGAAATGCAGGAGGATCTGCAGAGAATTGACGCATGGTGCAGGGAATGGCAATTGAATCTCAATGTAGACAAGTGTAATGTGTTGCGAATACATCCCCTTATCATTTAGCTACAAAATAGCAGGTCAGCAACTGGAAGCAGTTAATTCCATAAATTATCTGGGTGTAGGCATTAGGAGTGATTTAAAATGGAATGATCATATAAAGTTGATCGTTAGTAAAGCAGATGCCAGACTGAGATTCATTGGAAGAATCCTAAGGAAATGCAATCCGAAAAGAAAGGAAGTAGGGTACAGTACGCTTGTTCGCTCACTGCTTGAATACTGCTCAGCAGTGTGGGATCCGTACCAGATAGGGTTGATAGAAGAGATAGAGAGGATCCAACGGAGAGCAGCGCTCTTGGTTACAGGATCATATAGTAATCGCTAAATCGTTACGGAGATGATAGATAATCTCCAGTGGAAGACTCTGCAGGAGAGACGCTCAGTAGTTCGGTACGGGCTTTTGTTGAAGTTTCGAGAACATACCTTCACCGAAGAGTCAAGCAGTATATTGCTCCCTCCTACGTATATCTCGCGAAGAGACCATGTGGATAAAATCAGAGAGATTAGAGCCCACACAGAAGCATACCGTCAATCCTTCTTTCCACGAAGTGTACGAGACTGGAATAAAAGGGAGAACCGACAGAGGTACTCAAGGTACCCTCCGCCACGCACCGTCGGGTGGCTTGCGGAGTATGGATGTAGATGTAGATGTACTTCACAAATAATTAGACTAGAGATGATAAACCGCTACGTGAGACGTACTGGTTTTATGTGGGGCACCGTGTAGAAATAAAAAGTTCCGTTATTAAACTAACAATATAACAGGAATTTTATATTTTCATTCTTTCCACTCCGTGTAATAAATAGCACATTTTTATTGAAGCTAGCATAATAAAATATGTCTAGCTCTTTCTACATTCACTAAAAGCATTTGATGATCTCAGAAATTGCTTTAAACGCAAAAGAAACGTTTTTTCTTCTTAGTAATTAGCAGCAGAATAAGATTCAGAAATATATTTCTGTTCCACAGAAACGTCTACAGCCGCCAAGATGGCCCAACGTTTTAGCGCTATGTTTTCGGGACTCGGGCAGGCGGACCAGCCACGGATCGAATCCATACGGCAGATTAACGAAGGGTATTGTGCCAGCCAGCCTGGGTGTTGTTTTTAGGCGGTTTCCCACATTCGACTAGGTAAAAGCCGGGCTAGTATCCACGTCCCACCTCAGTTACACGATGCGCAAACATTTAGAAAACGTTCGTACAGTTGAGATGGATACCACTATACACAGACACGTGTGGTACACGAAGTCCATCTCGGGGGTAAAGGGGCGGAGACCACTCTGACCATAACATTTCCAAATCCGACAACAAACACGTCGACCCAGTATAGGCACGGGATAAAGGCAAAGAAAACCAAGACAGAGGAATGGCTACATAGAGGAACCGTTTTCCTCTATCACTAGATTTCCATCTATTTTTAACGATCTACATGTACATGATTACTCTGCAGAACACAATTAAGTGCCTGGCAAAGCGTTCACCGAACCACTTTCAAGTTACTTCACTACATTTCACTCTCGAACAGGCGCTCGGGAAAACGAGCACATAAGTCTTTCCGCGCGAGCTCTGATTTTTCGTATTTTATTATGATGATCATTCCTCCCTTCGTAGGTGGCTGCCAACAAAATATTTTCACACTCTTAAAAACAAAACTGGTGACTGAAATTTCATGAGAAGACCATGCTGCAACGAAACTCACCTTCCCTTCAGTGACTGCCACCTCATTTTTCGTATCATATCCGTGCCACTCTGTCCCCTACTTCGCTATAACACAAAACGAGCTGCCATTCTTTTAAATTTTTCGATATGTTCCGTCAATACTATTTGATGCGGATCCCACACTGCACAGCAATACTCCACAAGGTGGAGGACACCCGTAGTGTAAGCAGTCTCTTTAGTAGACCTGTTGCATTTTCTAAGTGTTCTGGCAATAAATCGCACTCTTCGGTTTGATGTCGACCCCCTTAGCTAAGTGGTTAGTGCATCTGACTAGCATGGGTTAGATTCCCGTTCGAGTCGGAGATATTCTCCGCGTGGGGCTGTCCTTATAATCCTTTCATCATCACCGACATGCAAATCGCCCAAGATGGCATCAACTAAAAAGACTTGGAACTCGGCAGCCGAACTTTCTCAGGTGGTAACTTCCGGCCATCAACGCCATACCATTATTTCCTTTGCTTTCTCCACAACGTTATCTAGGTGATCGTTCTAATTTAAGTTATTCGAACTGTAATCCCTATGCATTTAGTTGAATTTACAGCCTTAGGACTTGTATGTTTTATCCTGTGACCGAAATGTAGCGGATCCCTTCATACTTTTCATTATTTAGAGTCAACTGCCACTTTTCGCATCATACAGATATCATGTCTAATCCGTTTTAAAATTTGTTTTGGTCATCTGTTGACTTTAAAAGATGGTAAATGACAGCATCGTCTGCAAAAAATCAGACAGGACTGTACTGATTGTCTCCTAAATCGTTTATGTAGATCAAGAGCAGCAGAGGGCATATAACACTTCCTTGGTGAACACCGGATATCACTTCTGTTTTGATCGATGATTTTCTACTAATTACTACGTACTGTGACCCTTCCGACAGGTAATCACGAATCCAAGTTGCACAACTCAGACAATACTCCATAGGCACGGAATTTCATTACAAGTCGCTTGTGAGGATTCTAAAAATATGGAATCAATTCGACATCGCCTGTCGATAGCACTCATTACTTCGTGAGAATAAAGAGCTAGTTGAGCTTCGCAAGAACGATATTTTCTGAATCTGTGATGGCTGCTTGTCAATAAATCTTTTTTTTTTTAAGGTAGCCATAATCTTCGAACACATTGTATGTTCCAAAATCCTACTGCAAATCCAAGTTTGCGATATTGGTCTGTAATTCAGCGGGATAGCCCTGTTTCCTTTCTTGGAAACTCGTGTGTGTGCCTTGTGCAACTTTTCAGTCTTTCGATGCAATTCTTTCGACGTGTTACAATGTTTGTTCTCCAAAGATATTGCTATGTTCCAAGACAACCGGTTTCCTGTTCATACAGATAGCATTGTTCTGGTCCGGTTTTATGAGTTCAAGAATGAATTTTTGCATCTGCCCCGGCCACCACAGTCACCATATCTCAGAATCAATTACTGAGCCTTTGTGGCCCAGTTTGGAGAGAATGGTGCCCGAATGCTATCAACCTCCAGCATCGTTACCTGGTCTTCCCACTATTTTGCAGGAAGAACGGTATAACATTCCCTTGAGACTCTACAGGTCCTGACTTATTCATTCTGAGATACTTGGAATGCCAACTGTTCTCCGGCACCGTATTAGCCATGGTAATGTGTTGCGTTTTTGGTGTCATCATACACTCCTAGAAATGGAAAAAAGAACACATTGACACCGGTGTGTCAGACCCACCATACTTGCTCCGGACACTGCGAGAGGGCTGTACAAGCAATGATCACACGCACGGCACAGCGGACACACCAGGAACCGCGGTGTTGGCCGTCGAATGGCGCTAGCTGCGCAGCATTTGTGCACCGCCGCCGTCAGTGTCAGCCAGTTTGCCGTGGCATACGGAGCTTCATCGCAGTCTTTAACACTGGTAGCATGCCGCGACAGCGTGGACGTGAACCGTATGTGCAGTTGACGGACTTTGAGCGAGGGCGTATAGTGGGCATGCGGGAGGCCGGGTGGACGTACCGCCGAATTGCTCAACACGTGGGGCGTAAGGCCTCCACAGTACATCGATGTTGTCGCCAGTGGTCGGCGGAAGGTGCACGTGCCCGTCGACCTGGGACCGGACCGCAGCGACGCACGGATGCACGCCAAGACCGTAGGATCCTACGCAGTGCCGTAGGGGACCGCACCGCCACTTCCCAGCAAATTAGGGACACTGTTGCTCCTGGGGTATCGGCGAGGACCATTCGCAACCGTCTCCATGAAGCTGGGCTACGGTCCCGCACACAGATAGGCCGTCTTCCGCTCACGCCCCAACATCGTGCAGCCCGCCTCCAGTGGTGTCGCGACAGGCGTGAATGGAGGGACGAATGGAGACGTGTCGTCTTCAGCCATGAGAATCGCTTCTGCCTTGGTGCCAATGATGGTCGTATGCGTGTTTGGCGCCGTGCAGGTGAGCGCCACAATCAGGACTGCATACGACCGAGGCACACAGGGCCAACACCCGGCATCATGGTGTGGGGAGCGATCTCCTACACTGGCCGTACACCACTGGTGATCGTCGAGGGGACACTGAATAGTGCACGGTACATCCAAACCGTCATCGAACCCATCGTTCTACCATTCCTAGACCGGCAAGGGAACTTGCTGTTCCAACAGGACAATGCACGTCCGCATGTATCCCGTGCCACCCAACGTGCTCTAGAAGGTGTAAGTCAACTACCCTGGCCAGCAAGATCTCCGGATCTGTCCCCCATTGAGCATGTTTGGGACTGGATGAAGCGTCGTCTCACGCGGTCTGCACGTCCAGCTCGAACGCTGGTCCATCTGAGGCGCCAGGTGGAAATGGCATGGCAAGCCGTTCCACAGGACTACATCCAGCATCTCTACGATCGTCTCCATGGGAGAATAGCAGCCTGCATTGCAGCGAAAGGTGGATATACACTGTACTAGTGCCGACATTGTGCATGCTCTGTTGCTTGTGTCTATGTGCCTGTGATCCTGTCAGTGTGATCATGTGATGTATCTGACCCCAGGAATGTGTCAATAAAGTTTCCCCTTCCTGGGACAATGAATTCACGGTGTTCTTATTTCAATTTCCAGGAGTGTATTTCTGGCCACTTCCACTAGGCGGTAACACGCCTAAACATCGACCCACCTTACGTTTCAAAGTTTTAAAAGATGGCAGGTCCTTTCGACCCTCCTCTCTTCAACTTTATTTGCTTAACTGAACTGCTAATTACATGATGGTCGATGAGACTTTTGGAGACGATTGACAGTGGTTGTAATGCTGAATTCAGTATTAGCTAGATGCATGAACTTATTTCAGGCAAAGGAGAGGATAGCTTGTCGTTGCCGCACAGCCACGGCTATGGCAGGTGAGGCTTAATGGTGCCAGTTTGGAGAATACGGTAGGTATCGAGGAAGCGAAGAAAGCCCGACGCAGGGACATGGTGTTCTGTCTCTGAAGCCAGATAAGAAATAGCTTTCACAACTTCTCTCGGTGAGTTGCGTTGGAAGCAGGGAGGACAGTTGTTCCCGGCTGAGGATTTGTTTCCCAGGAAGCTTACTGTAAGATCGGTATTAGCTAGACTGACGAAAACATTTCGCGGGAACATTGCTGGAGGCCGGACACTGATTTCTAGTCACATAGGCGCACAGGACCACGCTGATCCCCGCGCATGCAGATTAACAGTGGTTTGATTACAACATGGTTTGTGTTGTCGGAGACCGTAAAAGCAGACGCCTGTTCGATGCCTCGAGATGTGCTGGGATTCGAAAAAAGCTTTTTTTCCGCCTTATGAAGGGAAGATGTAGAGAATACGAAATGTGGGCAAATGGCGGGGGACTGCTATCCGAGTTCTCAGTTGGTGATTTTATCTATTGGGCACAAATTGCACGCGGCAAACTTGCCTACAGTGTGAGAAGCAGGCATCTGGTCGGGGACCACGGAGGATTGAGGATGAATTTCGGTCGTGAAACTAGGAGGAGATCTGGTTTTAGATTCTGAGTCTGGGTACAAAGTTGGATGCGAATGAGGAGAAGAGATGGAAGTCCGCCATCCAACTTTACGAAGAGGTACACTGGGCACTGCATCACTGCATATCAAGTTTTCTACATGTGTGTTTGAGCATTTCGCAGCCATCGCACTAGGAACCTTTAGAGTGAATTTCTCTTACTTTACTGCGTGCACACTGCAGCAGCAGTTGTCCAACTTGAGAACACTGTGGTAGTTTGTTTCAGGGTTCAGTTTATGATCAGCGTAACTCATATCAGTCATAGTCAGATGGCGTTATCTATTTTTTTTAAATTCATGGTTAAAGTCACCACCCGTGGTTCAAGTTCGTCAACTATCAGAAAACTTAACGAAAGCAAGGCAGAATACAATCATTATGTTACGTTGACTTTGTTCCCTTTAACTCATGTTTTATGAATAAATCTGTCGTGATATTAAATTCTATCTATTATTCCAGTACACCTTGATCGACTTCAATAACATTACATACTTGTGTGGAAACAATAGGAATAGTCTTGGAGTAAAAAGAAATGCAATGTATCATCTTTCGTTTCACTACACGGAGCCATATTTTATAATCATTTGCGTTTAAATCCATTGTGTATGATTTTCACCGTTGTGTCACTGAAGCGTTGGTTCATCGTTTTAGAGATACTGAGAGGCCGAAATTCATTGGAGGTAGCCACTAGCCTGCCTACCAGAGGTACGCGTTGTGTAAGTTGTCGTACCCTGCCAGGATTTAGAATTTGTTTTCGAAACTTGTAGTGATGCAGTCAAGCCATTATTACTGAATCAGTCTTGCTTAGAAGTCACTGACGGGGAGGATCGTGTTCTGTTTAATAACCTTAGTTAGAATCTGGTAACTTTCAATTAATTACTATTTAATTTCATTTGACAGGATTGTGAACCATTAGTTCGATAGTAAGTAATGGCTATTTTTTTCCCTCAGGTGAGCAATTTTTTTGTGTGTTGGTGTCTGGTTTCTGCATTACATGTTCTGCTTTTCACGGCGTCGGTAACAGCTTTGTTTTTTTGGAGGGGTTATATAATACATGTGCATCAATCTAGTGGAATGATTATGGCCCAAAGCACAATATTTCGCGTCAGGTTCATTCGTGAAGATATCGTACCAGATCCGAGCCAGTTCAAAGGAAACTCGAGGAAAGTCAATGATCTGCGTTCTACAAAATGCTCACAGTTTAACCTGACTGGTCTTAGTGCAACATGTAACCAGGCAAAAAAGGAGGTTTGCGGTACGTGCCGAAAGTAGGGACGCTCCGCTCAGGATTGCGAGAGCTATGAGTGGATAGGTACGAGGGAAATGCGTCATGAGGATAATGAGAGGAGATTGCAGTACTGAAAGATGTAGGGTAGCCTTTCCATAATGCTCTTGTTGTGATAGTTTAACTGCAAAAGAATATTTTGTGTACTGCAACTATCATTCACGTGGAGGTACTATTAGTCGTTGTAGTGAAACAGAGTGGTTGTCGAAAATTGTATGTTTGAACCACAAAGTGTGAAGTAAAACAGCGAATATGACTGCACTAACTGTAAGGAGAATTCGGGACAGGGAATCTTTATTATGTGTCGTATTTTGTGTTAAACCAGTCTGTGAGTATATCACCTACAGATTTTGTAATTTTAATGTTCGAGTATGTCATCTGCGAGGCTTACTTGTATGCAGTGAAGTACCATTTTCTCAAAAAGGTGTATCGCCAGAAGGGACTGTATACGAGTTGGTGTGAGAATACAGAATTAAGATATTGGTAGCCAGACGTATGCGAGAACGGACGGTAGGTGAGACTGTCTGGAAACGAAGATATTGAGCCCAGAGAAGAGCGAGAGCAGTCGCAGGAAGAAGGAGAATATTCAGAAGATAAATAAAATAGCACATACTCTGTGCTCAAGATTGGACAAGGCGAGGATCAGAAGGTACCATCAGCTTGTGAGGAATTGTCCAGTGTATTCGATGATAGTGAGGAGAAAGAGGGAATAGGTTCACAACATGTCAAAGCAGTACTCAGCAGTGACAGTAAGAAATAGTAGTGAGAGATCGGTTTCGCCACCAGAGCGATGTACTGCAGAAAGTTCACGTGCATCTATACCACAGTTAAAAAGAAAAAAAATGTACGGATATCGGTGCAGTTTTCGAATTTTTAAAACAGGTAAAACTAAACTCCGTCCGAGCAGGCGTTGGAAGGCCCCGATCGGTCGCCGTGTCATCCTCAGCCCACAGGCGTCACTGGATGCGGATATGGAGGGGTATGTGGTCAGCACACCGCTCTCCCGGCCTTATTTCAGTTTACGATATCGGAGCCGCTACTTCTCAGTCAAATAGCTCCTCTGTTTGTCTCACAAGGGCTGAGTGCACCCCCTTTGGCAACAGCGGTCGGCAGACTGGATGGTCACCCATCCAAGTGCTAGCCCAGCCCGACAGCGCTTAACTTCGGCGATCTGACGGGAACCTGTGTTACCGCTGCGGCAAGGCCGTTTGGCTTTTGAAACACCTGGGAGATGAAAAACAGAGGTAACATTAAAAAAATACAGAGTTTTTCATATTAGCGGAAGATGAAAGGCAGAAAGCAGAAGAAAAGAGAAGTTCGGGAAAGCCTTAAGGAGAGATATAGGCAACATCAAGGACGAAATAGCGAAAATTCAGCAGACAGCAACAGACTCCAGACACCTGAGAACAGACACAAAGAAAGGGCAGCTCGTAATGAAGCAGTAGGAGCAAGGAACGAGGCACTAGCGACGAAGAAACACGCGAGACAAGCAGAATAAGCAGTTTGTCGAACAAAGAAGGCGCTAGCTACACTACAGGAGCATGGGTAGACATTTACACTCCTGGAAATTGAAATAAGAACACCGTGAATTCATTGTCCCAGGAAGGGGAAACTTTATTGACACATTCCTGGGGTCAGATACATCACATGATCACACTGACAGAACCACGGGCACATAGACACAGGCTACAGAGCATGCACAATGTCGGCACTAGTACAGTGTATATCCACCTTTCGCAGCAATGCAGGCTGCTATTCTCCCATGGAGACGATCGTAGAGATGCTGGATGTAGTCCTGTGGAACGGCTTGCCATGCCATTTCCACCTGGCGCCTCAGTTGGACCAGCGTTCGTGCTGGACGTGCAGACCGCGTGAGACGACGCTTCATCCAGTCCCAAACATGCTCAATGGGGGACAGATCCGGAGATCTTGCTGGCCAGGGTAGTTGACTTACACCTTCTAGAGCACGTTGGGTGGCATTGTCCTGTTGGAACAGCAAGTTCCCTTGCCGGTCTAGGAATGGTAGAACAATGGGTTCGATTACGGTTTGGATGTACCGTGCACTATTCAGTGTCCCCTCGACGATCACCAGTGGTGTACGGCCAGTTTAGGAGATCACTCCCCACACCATGATACCGGGTGTTGGCCCTGTGTGCCTCGGTCGTATGCAGTCCTGATTGTGGCGCTCACCTGCACGGCGCCAAACACGCATACGACCATCATTGGCACCAAGGCAGAAGCGACTCTCATCGCTGAAGACGACACATCTCCATTCGTCCCTCCATTCACGCCTGCCGCGACACCACTGGAGGCGGGCTGCACGATGTTGGGGCGTGAGCGGAAGACGGCCTAACGGTGTGCGGGACCGTAGCCCAGCTTCATGGAGACGGTTGCGAATGGTCCTCGCCGATACCCCAGGAGCAACAGTGTCCCTAATTTGCTGGGAAGTGGCGGTGCGGTCCCCTACGGCACTGCGTAGGATCCTACGGTCTTGGCGTGCATCCGTGCGTCGCTGCGGTCCGGTACCAGGTCGACGGGCAAGTGCACCTTCCGCCGACCACTGGCGACAACATCGATGTACTGTGGAGACCTCACGCCCCACGTGTTGAGCAATTCGGCGGTACGTCCACCCGGCCTCCCGCATGCCCACTATACGCCCTCGCTCAAAGTCCGTCAACTGCACATACGGTTCACGTCCACGCTGTCGCGGCATGCTACCAGTGTTAAAGACTGCGATGGAGCTCCGTATGCCACGGCAAACTGGCTGACACTGACGGCGGCGGTGCACAAATGCTGCGCAGCTAGCGCCATTCGACGGCCAACACCGCGGTTCCTGGTGTGTCCGCTGTGCCGTGCGTGTGATCATTGCTTGTACAGCCCTCTCGCAGTGTCCGGAGCAAGTATGGTGGGTCTGACACACCGGTGTCAATGTGTTCTTTTTTTCCATTTCCAGGAGTGTATAAAAGAACTGCAGGAACAAATATCACAAAATTCGGAGAGGGTAAGTCAAACGGAGCAGCAGCGCGTAGAATAGAAGTGTGGAATAATCACACTCAGATTAGTACACGGAAGAGTGAAATTATTAAAGATGTTAAGAGGCGCAAGATCATGTAAAATGCATTTGAAATTTGTTCCATGAAGAGCACAGAGATAGCAAAATACGAATGGAGCAAGAACAGGATACGGAACGCACACATTCAAATGCAACGGCCTGTCATAGAATCGCCGTTGCATGCCCAACGCAAATTAACACACCGTGAGTAATGAGACATGACTCAGGATCCGAACCATTGCATAATTATGTACCATCAGAGAAATGTGTATCATACGTTAGTGAGGGAAATAGTGCAGGAATACGTAATAACCACTTGTGTAATGATGCTTTGCACCACAGTGCAGAAATTCGCATTTAAGAACCAAGAGACGAATGATCGAAAACAACGAAGTAGGATTCGACCAGAAACATTTTTTGTCTGTTAAAAGCTTTCGAAACTGTCGGGACAGCGGTAATACTCTGAAGCGCCAAAGAAACTGGCATAGGCATGCGTATTCGAATACAGAGATATGTAAACAGGCAGAATACGGCGCTGCGGTCGGCGACGGCTACATAAGACAAGTGTGTGGCGCAGTCGTTAGATCGGTTACTGCTGCTACAATGGCAGGTTTTCAAGGTTTAAGTGAGTTAGAACGTGGTGTTATAGTCGGCGCACGAGCGATGGGACACAGCATCTCTGAGGTACGATAAAGTGGAGCTTTTCCCTTGCGACCATTTCACGAGTGTTACAAAATATCAGGAATCCGGTAAAACATCAAATGTCCGACATCGCTGCGCCGGAAAAAGATCCTGCCACAACGGGACCAACGACGACTGAAGAGAATCGTTAAACATGACAGAAATGCAACCCTTCCGCAAGCTGCTGCAGATTTCATTGCTGGGTCATCAACA
Source organism: Schistocerca cancellata (assembly GCF_023864275.1). Classification (NCBI taxonomy): domain Eukaryota; kingdom Metazoa; phylum Arthropoda; class Insecta; order Orthoptera; family Acrididae; genus Schistocerca; species Schistocerca cancellata. The sequence goes on from NC_064632.1 coordinate 198,554,439, forward strand.
AGTGTCAGTGTGCGAGCCGTTCAACGAAACATCATCGATACGGGCTTAATGAATGCACGACACAAAACTTTACGCCTGGCCAGGGCCCGTCAACACCAACATTGGAGTATGGGGAAAACCTCATGGTTCTATGGACCGCCCGCATCTCGTGGTCGTGCGGTAGCGTTCTCGCTTCCCACGCCCGGGTTCCCGGGTTCGATTCCCGGCGGGGTCAGGGATTTTCTCTGCCTCGTGATGGCTGGGTGTTGTGTGCTGTCCTTAGGTTAGTTAGGTTTAAGTAGTTCTAAGTTCTAGGGGACTGATGACCATAGATGTTAAGTCCCATAGTGCTCAGAGCCATTTGAACCATTTTTTTTGTTCTATGGACCCTGAATGTCAGCAGGGGACTGTTCAAGCTGGTGGAGGCTCTGTAATGGTGTGCGGCGTTGCGGTCGGAGTGATATGAGACCCTTGATACTTCTAGATACGACTCTGACAGATGACACTTACGTAAGCATCCTGTCTGATCAGCTGTATCCATTCATGCCCATTGTGCATTCCGACGGATTTGGGCAATTCCAGCAGGACAATGTGACACTCCACACGTCCAGAATTGCTACAGAGTAGCTCCAGGAGCACTCTTCTGAGTTTAAACACTTCCGCTGGCCATCATACTCCCCAGACATGAACATTATTGAGCATACCTGGGATATCTTGCAACGTGCGGTTCAGAAGAGATCTCCACCCCCTCGTACTCTTACGGATTTATGGACAGCCCTACAGGATTCATGGTGTGAGTTCCCTCCAGCACTACTTCAGACATTAGTCGAGTCCATGCCTCGTCGTGCTGCGGCACTTCTCCGTGCTCGCGGGGCCCCCACACAATATTAGCCAGGTGTACCAGTTGCTGTGGCCCTTCAGTGTACTTCGCATCGCAAGCCTTGGACAACACAGTTTGATAGGTTGATGCCTCCTTCATGACCAAAAGAATATAAGCTGAATTTCATATCTGGACACATGGAAGGTTCAGTTGCAGAAAAGATGCGTGGTATTGCAGACACCTGAAGAACATACAAAGAATTTAGAGATGCTTTCCTCATCGGTTATTGGTCACCAGAGACACAGTATAGGGTAAAACAGGAGATCATGATGTGTCAAGACTTGTAATCATCAGGATTTAAGAAGCCTGTGAATTTGTTCGAATCTCTTGTCTAGAAGAACCAGTTACTGGACGAGCCACGTATTAACAGTGAATTTTTTTGTTATATGAAACTGGCGCCCAGTCACCAGCATGTACTTGCAGGAAGGTGCTGATGTAATATTGACCCATTGAAAACCATTCTCCATGAAATGGAGTTCACCTACCAAACGAAAACACACGGGAGAAGAGGAAGAAATGTGAAGGAAACCTGCGTGAGCCGCAGAATAGGAATAATGAGAGGAGGAGGAATAATATCAATAGAAATGGACTGTCAGGAGTAGGCAGTTATGGACAACGATAAGCAGAGGTACCCCTTACGAATAGACGAAACAGTTGCAACATCTTTTCGTGGAGGAGAAAGGAACGGACATGATAAGAGAATCAGACAGGACACGACAAGAAGTCAAAATTGTGGAGGTGTGGCTTCCGAACCCAGCAGCCGAACACGGTAATGGATGGCAGGTCAGTGATTAACAGGAACAGAGGATATAAATTCATTAGGTTAGGAGTACCTTTTTATATTTACATTGTTGTTGAGTAAGAGATTAGTATAGTTTGTGGTTACCTTTCATTAGTAGTTTGTGTGATTCCATGGCTGCAATGACTATTGTATTGTCATACAGCTTAAAAGAATCAGAGTGCCTCGCATATCTTCATACTTTCTCATTTCATGATCATTAGCTAGAAAACGGAGGAGAGAGAATGTGATACGCATTCATACGGAGCAATTTGGTAACACATCATAAGTACCACAATTACAGAGAGAGGTGCTCCCCTGACATCTGTCGTTTTTGTCTGATAGACTCAGAGCTTCTATCATTCTACTCTCACTTGAGAGTATTTGTGTTGTTGTCTGTCCTAAAATGGTTCAAATGGCTCTGAGCACTATGGGACTGAACTTCTGAGGTCATCAGTCCCCTAGAACTTAGAACGACTTAAACCTAACTAACTTAAGGACATCACACACACCCATGCCCGAGGCAGGATTCGAACCTGCGACCGTAGCGGTCGCGCGGTTCCAGACTGTAGCGCTTAGAACCGCTCGGCAACCCCGGCCAGCTTTCTGCCCTAAAGTTTGACATATATTTACTAGTTGTTGGCATAATGGTGTTCGTTTTTGTTGTTCTAATTGGTCACGCTGGAGTTGCATTTTTGCCAATGTTTCCGCTGGAGATCGTCTTGTGTCCACAAAGTGGATGGGTATCTGATGCTATGTCAGCTGCTGAGTTTGCTCCATGTTGGGGTAGTGTAGGGACTCCTTCATTGAGTGTTTCTTGTGAACGTCCCTCATCATAGTACATGCGCGAGGCAATCTGTTTACTTTTGAGAAGGCTTAAGCGATGGCATGGACAGTGCGACTCAGATGTAGAGGCAATGCATCAAGCAGTATCCAATGGCTACGTAGACTAAAATTAAGGATCGTGCAAACGACACCCTGAAACAAAGGAATTTATGTTTTGTGTACTAACGACTGGAAGTGACATGAGCGCGCCACATTATAAGTTTTGCATGGAAGAAAGACGTATCTTGCCATTAACACGCTATTATGAATTTCAGGGAGTAAAAAGAAAAACATAATACATTGAGCCATACTGAGGTGGATCATATTTGTTCCGCACCACCACTTGTTCAAGCCAGGATACCTGTCCAACTGAGCACATCCTCACCAGCGTGACTGAACTCCATGGAAGAGATAGGTATTTAGGGTTAAATGGTATGAATACACTTAATCAACGTAAGTTTAGTAAATAGCAATACTTTTTGTGACTATTACCACACATAATATATTCAGGACAGCTGGACACTATATTATGAAATTTATCTACTATTGTCTGTTGTTTGTGTGTATGTCCACAGGTTGAGTCGCTGTCATCTGGCTGTGCGCTAGGAATGCCCGATTTATTTTGACATATATCCGTAGAGTATCTGCACGGATAAGGCGTAGTTTCGTAATAGTAGTTTCAAATGAGCCCGTAAGTGAATGTTAGAATAAGACTAATGTAGCTCAATGGAAGAGGGAATAGTCAAATACAATCTTACGATGTAATTGGTTATGGGATGGACATTACTGGGACGTATGCGCACTACAAGAAGGTAAGTCCCTAAGTACACGCTGCACCATCGACAGCAGCCGCGCGAGGTAGTCGTGAGGTCTCGGGCGCCTTGTCACGGTTCGCGCGGCTCCCCCCGTCGGAGGTTCGAGTCCTCCCTCGGGCGTGGGTGTATGTGTTCTCCTTAGCGTAAATTAGTTTAAGTTAGTTTAATTAATGTGTAAGACTAGGGACCGATGATCTCAGCAGTTTGGTCCCATAGAACCTTACCACAAATTTCCAAATTTCCATGGACTGCAACAAGTACAATAAACACCGTACCCTCATTTCATATTTGTGACTCATCATGAATATATTGCAAGTTGTAGATAAGCCATTGTAAGATTCATGCTATTATTTTCAATTTTTGTATTCACATTACCAGCGCCTTTTTTTGTATTTGTAAATTGTGGTTGTAAACAGATTGTCACTAGTCGATTACTGTTGGTATGTACACTACTGACCATTAAAATTGCTACACCAAAAAGAAATGCAGATGATAAACGGGTATTCATTGGACAAATATATTATACTAGAATTGACATGTGATTACATTTTCACGCAATTTGGGTGCATAGATACTGAGAAATTAGTACCCAGAACAACCACCTCTGGCCGTAATAACGGCCTTGATACACCTGGGCATTGAGTCAAACAGAGCTTGGATGGCGTGTACATGTACAGCTGCCCATGCAGCTTCAACACGATACCACAGTTCACCAGGAGTAGTGACTGGCGTATTGTGACGAGCCAGTTGCTCGGTCAACATTGACCAGATGTTTTCAATTGATAAGAGAACTGGAGAATGTGCTGGCCAGGGCAGCAGTCGAATATTTTCTGTATCGAGAAAGGCCCGTACAGGACCTGCAACATGCGGTCGTGCGTTATCCTGCTGAAATGTAGGGTTTCGCAGGGATCGAATGAAGGGTAGAGTCACGGGTCGTAACACATCTGAAATGTAACGTTCACTGTTCACAGTGCCGTCAATGCGAACAAGAGGTGACCGAGACTTGTAGCCAATGACACCCCATACCATCACGCCGGGTGATACGCCAGTATGGCGATGACGAGTACACGCTTCCAATGTGCGTTCACCGCGATGTCGCCAAACACGGATGCGATCATCATGATGCTGTAATAAGAAACTGGATTTATCCGAAAAAATGACGTTTTGCCATTCGTGCACCCAGGTTCGTCGTAGAGTCCATCGCAAGCGCTTGTGTCTGTGATGCAACGTCAAGGGTAACCGCAGCCATAGTCTCCGACCTGATAGTCCATGCTACTGCAAACGTCATCAAACTGTTCGTTCAGATGGTTGTTGTCTTACAAACGTTCCCATCTGTTGACTCAGGGATGGAGACGTGGCTGCATGATCCGTTACAGCCATGCGGATAAGATACCTGTCATCTCGACTGTTAGTGATACGAGGCCGTTGGGATACAGCACGGCGTTCCGTATTATCATCCTGAACCCACCGATCCCTGCTAGCAGTCATTGGATCTCTACCAACGCGAGCAGCAATGTCGCGATACGATAAACCGCGATAGGCTACAATCCGACCTTTATCAAAGTCGGAAACATGATGGTACGCATTTCTCCTCCTTACACGAGGCATCACAACAACGTCTCACCAGGGAACGCCGGTCAACTGCTGTTTGTGCATGAGAAATCGGTCGGAAACTTTCCTCATTCCAGCACGTTGTAGGTGTCGCCAGCGGCGCCAGCCTTGTGTGAATGCTCTGAATAGCTAATCATTTGCATATCACAGCATCTTCTTCCTGTTGGTTAAATTTCGCGTCTGTAGCACGAGTGTCATCACAGAGTGGCTGTGGAGGCGTCTGGGAAGCTGGGCTGTGGAGGCTGGACAAGACCCAGCTGGTGTGGGCAACTGACTGCCATCCCAGGTACACCCTGGCAACACTTGATGCAGTTGTGTGGTAATAATCACCCTGCCTGGGTGGAAGGAGAGAAGGAAACCAAGAAAGACAGGTTGGAGGATGGGCCCACTGATTACAAACTTCTGGACGGCTTAATAACTCCTTGGCAGGCCGGCTATCATGATCCACTACAGCAATACCGATCTCTAATCAGATGCAACAACCCACAGAGATTCCTTCTTGATGATTCACTTCCCGTGGCTCATTACCTTCGCCAGTGTGTAACCAAAAGCTGCTTTGTGCCATGAGATTATTTGCAAAATGCATATACATATCTTTTTCCCCTAGTGAGAATAGCCAGCTCCTACCAGCTGTGAAAACGGAAGTGGTCATACCCAACTTCCATCAGTTGGCATTTTGGATAGTGACAACACGGCTGATGTGATACTCCTTCCTTCATTCTGGGCGTATCTTGCTCACTACAAAGTCACGTCTAATTCACTGTCAATCTTGTGAGCTACTCACAACCAAGAAGGCCAACTGCAGGAGGCACATAATATGCTGATCGTACCAAAGAACAATTTAATGGAGCCATTGCGACTGTCTGCACGCACTGTCATGACTGCCAAGTCATCATCCTGTTGTACCAACACGTCCATAAGAGTCTACCATTCCATCTCATGTTGCCCTTGACAGGAGGGAAGGATGCACTTGTCACAGCTGTCCCACACCCAGAGACAATACTGTGTGAAGGTCTTTGCCACTGTCCACTGATCCTTGAACAATTCGCCTACCTAACAACTCCAGCCATGATTCATCACTAAAAGTGACAGCGTTATGTTCAGTGCAATGAAAGGCCATTATGAAGTCGTGTGGCACTTTCAGTGCTACGATTACAAGTCTCTGAGACTGCCATTTCTCGGCTCGCTCAAATGCCGTCATAAAATTTTTAACCATATTTGTGATGCTTCATATGTAACAATTTGTATATAATCTGTATTATCTTATTCTTATTTTTATGTTTTAACACTACGCTGTTCTCAGCCTGCCACTTGATAACCACATCTGACACATGTTCTCTCTGTACTCATTTTGTTGACTATGTTTACAATAGCATCATACATTCATTGATGTTGTTTTCATTTGAATTTATTATGTGCATTTGTCCTACATGCTCTTTATTCAGTTTATTATTATGAAGTTAATGTTTCTATTCTTCTGATACCGCGTAACAAATACAGTATAACAAATGTTTTGTTATACTGTATATACTTGCAGCTTGCATGTTTAGCTCTCTGTTTAGAAACTATAATTCACAGCAGATACTTACTCAGTTATCCACTTGAAGGTATTATTGCCACATCTTGCATTCGACTTATGTCATATCTCTAGTTACATTCATATTTATTAGCCGGCCGCTGTAACCGAGCGTTCTAGGCGCTTCAGTCCGGAACCGAGCTGCTGCTACGGTCGCAGGTTCCAATCCTGCCTCGGGAATGGTTGTGTGTGATGTCCTTAGGTTAGTTAGGTCTGCGTAGTTGTCAGTCTAGGGGACTGGTGACCTCAGATGTTAAGTCCCATAGTGCTTAGAGCCATTTGGACCATATTTATTAGTACTGGTAATTCTTTGTCCCAATACACCATGATTTACCGTAGGCACTTACACATTTCTACTTGTTGGTAATATCAACACAGGTCACACATCACTTGTCAAACTAATTATTGCATTTCTCATGAATGAATATGTGCTGATGAGAAGACATTACCGAATGCCGGTAAAAAAAAAGTCAATTAACATACATGTTTCTTAGAATTGTAGTCAGGGAGACCATATTTTTGTGGAGGAACAGAAGTTTTTTAATATTTTTGAAAGTGTTTTGACATTTGTTCTCTGACCTCAGTAAATGAATTAAGTTTCTTCTGGACAGCACATTTGAGGTTTATGTATCTTAATTGTGTAACTGTGATGTTTTCATACGATGCTGTGAGATGTCAGGAGCATCCAACATGGCCTTCAGCCTCTTAGTCAGCAGTAAAATATATACCGGGTGATCAAAAAGTCAGTATAAATTTGAAAACTGAATAAATCACGGAATAATGTAGATAGAGAGGTACAAATTGACACACGTGCTTGGAATTACATGGGGTTTTATTAGAACAAAAAAAAAATACAAAAGTTCAAAAAATGTCAGACAGATGGCGCTTCATCTGATCAGAATAGCAATAATTAGCACAATAAAGTAAGACAAAGCAAAGATGATGTTCTTTACAGGAAATGCTCAATATGTCCACCATCATTCCTAAACAATAGCTGTAATCGAGGAATATGTGAACAGCACTGTAAAGCATGTCCGGAGTTATGGTGAGGCATTGGCGTCGGATGTTGTCTTTCAGCATCCCTAGAGATGTCGGTCGATCACGATACACTTGCGACTTGAGGTAACCCCAAAGCTAATAATCGCACGGACTGAGGTCTGGGGACCTGGGAGGCCAAGCATGACGAAAGTGGCGGCTGAGCACACGATCAACACCAAACGACGCGCGCAAGAGATCTAAGAGATCTTTCACGCGTCTAGCAATATGGGGTGGAGCGCCATCCTGCATAAACATCGTATGTTCCAGCAGGTGTTTGTCAGCCAGGCTCGGGATGATGCGATTCTGTAGCATATCGGCGTACCTCTCACCCGTGACGGTAGCAGTCACTGACGTTTTGCTGTCCAGCGCCATCTGTCGGACATTTTGTGAACTTTTTTTTTGTTCTAATAAAACCCCATGTCATTCCAAGCATGTGTGTCAATTTTTACCTCTCTATCTACATTATTCCGTAGTTTATTAAGTTTTCAAATTTATACTGACTTTTTGATCACCCTGTATATCGATATAGTTGGGGTTCCTGAGAATGTTTGTGTGTCGATTGTTGGTTCACCTCGTTTCATCTTTTTGGTTGGCAAAGGTTTCCGCTTTCCTTGTCATTTGGTTCAGAGTGACTGATATGCAATCAATCGTTTTGAGTTAAAATTTTTGCTTTTACATGACCCACTATCCTGATTTGCAATTTGATTGGAACAGGTTTCATGCAAAACATTTGTTGAGAGTGGAAGGTTGTGAAAGATGGTTGGTCCTTTCGACCCACCTCTCTTTCACTTTATTTACTCAGTCGAACTGATAATTCGTGCTCTATGGTGTAATTGTTTGATGCACATTTAGACAACTTAAGTAACTGCCGATACCATCAAGACACATGTAACCTTATAGACAACTAACATAGTGTAAATATCCAAAATGGCTAATTACATACACTTTTCAGACATTTTATCCCCACGACAACGAAAGAAATGCGCTAATCGGGCTAATACAACTCGTGAAACTACAAAATTCTCATTACTTTTTGAGTACATCTGTTAACGTAAACAATTTATCAGATAGCATCACCAGCGTTACATGATTACTTGCTGACAATGCTGTTGTGTACAGGAAAGTTTTACCGAGCGAGGTGGCGCAGTGGTTAGACACTGGACTCGCATTCGGGAGGACGACGGTTCAATCCCGCGTCCGGCCATCCTGATTTAGGTTTTCCGTGATTTCCCTAAATCGCTCCAGGCAAATGCCGGGATGGTTCCTTTCAAAGGGCACGGCCGACATCCTTCCCCTTCCTTCCCTAATCCGATGAGACCGATGACCTCGCTGTCTGGTCTCCTTCCCCGAAACAACCAAGGAAAGTATTGTCGTTGGAAGGTCGTAAGAAAATGCAGAAGAACTCGAACCAAATTTCCACTTGGTGTAATGAATGACAGCTCTCATTAAATATGGCCGAGTGTAACATAACATCTCTAACAAATCGAGAGTACACTGGTGTGCAAAACGAGAGTAACTTTCACGTGGTGTGTCGCTTACTAGTAGCATGGTACTATGAAACTTCGACCAGACATAGAAAGAATTGCTATAGTATAGTACAGTACAATATAAGAGGTAAACGAAAGGAATAAGCATTGAGATGAACAAAAACGACTCTTTTATTCAAAGACATAATTACAGGGTAGTCACCGTGATGGTGCCCTGCGCATTACTAAAGGTGAAACACAGTTCTTAACAGGCTGTGTGACCACCATGGACGCATGCGTGCTCTGCGACGTGCTCCCATGCTAGGTACAATTTTGTAGGGAGTTCGTGTGGTTGGGCGTTCCATTCCTCACGTGTTGGATGGGATTTAATTTGCGGGAAACAGTAGGCCAGTCCATTAGCTGAATACCCTCTCGTTCCAAGAACTCCACCTGTATGTTCAATACTGTCGCGCATTGTCATCCATAAAAATGAAGTTTTGTGAAAATATTCCTGAAAAAACGCACTTGTTGAAGGAGTACAGTGTCACAATAACTCTGGCCGGTAAGTGTACCGTAATCAAATATTTGGAGATCAGTACACCTATGCAACATTATGACTCCCCATACCATAACAGCTGGACCATCAAAACGATCATGTTCACCAATGCTGGGCTTACCCTTACATGGCGAGAAGTGGAAACACGTAATGTACCCAGGAACATTATCGAATATGGTCATTTTGGTGGTATTGTGGGGACGTATTGCAGCACGTCAGTTGTTCTTATTTGAACGTCTTATGTCCAGATCAATCAACGACCAGAGCCGCGCGGAGTGGCCGCTTGGTTAGTCCTCCCTCGGGCATGGGTGTGTGTATTGTTCTAAGCATAAGTTAGTTCAAGTAGAGTGTACGTCTAGGGACCGATGAGCTCAGCAGTTTGGTCCCTTAGGAATTAACACACATTTGAACATTTGAACAACGACCATCCAGCGCTGGTGGTGGAATGGAACGCCCTACCACAAGAATTTCTTACCGACCTTGTGGTCAGCATGGGAGCACATTGCAGAACACGCATTGCCATCTGTGGTAATCACACATCCTATTAAGAACCATGACCTGCCTTTTGTGATCCTAGGGGACCATAAAGAATTGTGATAACTTCAATATAATCATTATGAGAAGCGCATAAAAGAAGTGGACAGTGTTAAATTTTTGGGATTACAGCTTGATAATAAATTCAACTGGGAAGAGCACATCACAGAACTCATGAAGCGTCTAAACAAATCTCGATTTGCAGCGCGAATTCTGTCAGACATTAGTGATATAAAAATGAAAAAGTTGGCATACTATGCTTACTTTCATTCCATAATGTCATATGGGATTATTTTTTGAGGTAATTCATCAAGCCAAGCTAAAGTTTTCCGGGCACAAAAACGTGCAATAAGATTTATATATGGTGTGAACTCAAGAACATCCTGCGGATTCCTGTTTAGGGAATTAGGGATACTAACTACTGCTTCCCAATATATTTATTCCTTAATGAAATTTATCATTGAAAATATATCACTTTTTCAAACTGACAGCTCAGTTCATAGAATCAATACTAGAAATAAGAATAATCTTCACAAGGATTTAAAGTTACTTACTCTTGCACAAAAAGGTGTGCATTATTCAGGAACAAACATTTTCAATAGCTTGCCAGCAGCCATAAAAAGCTTAACAACCAATCAAATTTAGTTTAAGAGGAGCCTAAAGGATCTATTAGGTGACAACTCCTTCTACTCCATTGATCAATTTCTCAGTAGAACCAATTGATTTTGTATAAATTAAAAAAAAAACATTTTTTTCAAATATTCAGTCCAGTAAAGCGATGTTAGTAAATGATTGTCGTAAAATGATCCTTTCATATAGTGTTCATTAAAAAAAGATAAAAAGCTTATTTGTTTTAGTTGTAAATATTTATCGTGTATTATTGGTTTTCTGACATTGTCTACTTCCTGGAGGACCTCCTCATTAGGAATCAATTGGAATGAAAGTATCTAGCGTTAGGAACAGCTCGGCCCGAAATCTGTAGAACCAGTTGCATTTCAGGATAGCGGGAGCCAATAGGATTGCTTCGCTTCGGATGAGCTTGTGTGCGGTTTGCCCACAGGCATACGTTACTAGACTGGCAAAAGTGCATCTTTTACTGAAACCTGACATATGCTGAGATAAGAGGGCAGCGTCAGGAAGTTTGCGTGTTGTTCCACTACGATTTTCTGAAACGAAATGACGTTATAACTAATTATCTCTGAATAAATGTGTAATTTCTGTTCCTCCAATTACACATTTCATTTAATTACCTCCTATAGTAAATCATAGTAGTTCTTTCTATGTGTGGTTGAAGATTCATCGAACTATGTTACTTGGCAGTAACACATCATACAAAAGAAAGTTTTGTACATGGGTATACTAGTTTTGAACATCTTAAGTACGTGAAATCGTGTAAGTATTTAGGAGTGATAGTATAATAGTAAGAAGATAGTAGTATTAGCGAAAGTGAATGGAAGTTGGAGGTTTCTAGGAAGGGTTTTTGAGAACATGCAATTAACCTATGAAGAAAATCGCATATAAGACCAATTCTGGAGCACTCTTCCAGTGTTTTTGGTGTCCTTATCAAGTAGGCACGGCAAACATCGGGTCGGGACACAAAAAAGTCTTAAATTCCACTGTATTTTCTTATATTATGAACAAAATTGAAACACTGGTTCCATTCGGTCCATCAAAGCAACAATTTTAGGCTGGCAATAAAAGATATTTCGCAAAAAATGAAATTGAATTGTTAGTCTTCCTTACATCTATGATTCATACGGTGGTCTACAAAAAATTCCTTCATAAAAAACACATTAAATGTGAAGAATCACATGTATAGTAAAGAATTGCATGCTTTGCATTTTTTATGAAAAACACAGCAAGTCTCTCTGTTGGGCAGGCATGTGGATACCTCTAATGAACTTTGGCCTCTCGTACCCCTAAGACCCAGAACCACTGCTTCAGTGAACTACTGTCACAATTATACACAATGCATTTAAAAGCAAATGACTATGAAATGTGGCTCTGTGTAGTGAAACTGAAGACATTGCATTGTAGTTTTTTTTACCCCAAGACTATTTCTACTATTTCCCACACACGTAAGTAAAATTATTGGAGGTGATCAACGGATCTGGTCTCCTTGTGTAATAGATAGGATTCCGTATCATGACAGATTTATTAATAAAACATGAGTTAAGTGGAACATAGTCAATATAACACAATATTTATAAACTACATCTTGCTCATGAAGTGGTCTGAAAGACAGTTGACAAAGTTGAACCACCGAGCGATGACTTGACTTCAATTGTGAATTAAAAAAAGAACAAGTGGATAAGCGATCTGACTGTGATTTAGACGAATGACAGTGACTGTGAACTGAATCCTGAAACAACTACCACAATATGCTTAAATGGGACAGCAACTGTTGCTACAGTGGGCACTTAGAAAAGAAGTTCAGCCTAAAGATTCCTAGTGCCATTGATGGGATATGCTCACCACATGCATCTAAGAAACTCGAGATCAGTCCCCATTGTGCCTTAGCATCGGGTCCAGCAGCAGGTCAGCATATTCTCCTCTCATTCGGATCCACCTTTGCACCCAGTCTCAGAGGCTGAAACCAGATCTCGTCCTCGGTTCACGACCAAAATTCAACCGCACTCTTCCGCGGTTCGTGACCGAATCTCTGCTCCTCACACTATACGCAAGTCTATTGAAAGTTACACGTGGAGTTTGCGCTAAAAAGCTAAAACCATTGACTGAGAACCCGGAAAGCACTTCAACGCCAATTGCACATCTTTTCGCGTACACCTTCCTTCCAGAAGACAGGAAAAAGCTGTTCCTCCAGTCCCAGTACGTCTCAAGGCACCGAGCAGCCGTCCGCTGTAACGATTTCTCACATCACGGACCACGCTCCAGTCAACACACTGTTATTTTCCACTTGCAGAAAACTGCATGGTCCTGTGCATCTGTGTGACTTAAAGAAAAACGCCGCAGCATTCTCTGCCACCCGATGTCCAGCCTATAGCAGTCTTTCCGCGAAATGTTTTCGTCAGCCAAGCTGATACTGATCTTACAGGAAGCTCCCCAGGAAACGATATGAGTCTCTCTGCCAAAACAATGGAATGTTCTTCACCTCAGTCAGCAACAATTGCCGCTTCATCCTTCCAATGCAACTGGACGAAAGGAAACAGTTTTATCTCTGACTTCAGGGTCAATATGCCGTGGTCCTGTGTCAGGCTCTCAACTTCCTGTGGTCATTGACTCCCATGATTCAAGCTGAATCCTCTGCGGCGGCTTCTGCTGTGCTAATGCGCTGGCCTATGTCCCCTCCACTTCTCTATACCTGCAGCTTGTCATATTCTCCATACTGACGCCATTAATTCTCACCTGTCACAGACGTGGTTGTCCGATCAAAACAAGTGCTTGTCTCCTCCACCTCAAATAACTTCTTCCATCTAAGAAACACTGAATAAAGCATTACAACCTCTGTTAATTGTTTATGTAAGAAATATGCTCAGAAAGAAACGAGAATTTTGTAGTTTTCACTAGTTGTATTGGCCCGACTCGCACTGTTCTTTCGTTGCCGTATTGATAAAAATGTCTGAAAAGTATCTGTACATTAGCCATTTTGGATATTACAATGTGTCACCTTCGGCAGTTATTTAATTTGTTTGAAAGTGGATAACAAATGGTTCAAATAGCTCTGACCACTATGGGACTTAACATCTGAAGTCATCAGTCCCCTAGAAATTAGAACTACTTAAACCTAACTAACCTAAGGACATCACACACATCCATGCCCGACGTAGGATTCGAATCTGCGACCGAAGCGTTTAGAACCGCTCGGCCACACCGGCCGGCAGTGGATAATATAATTTGTATTAAATTTTGCTGTAAGATCGCATTAAAATGCAGCAAAGTTGTACAAATATTAAAATTTGTTTTGGTCAGTCTACTGTAAGTAAAACAATTTCTCACGAGTGATGTAAGTGTTTCGAAGAAGGTCGTGAAGACGTTGAAGAGGACGACTCTCTCCGTGCGCCCCAACAAGTCATCAATCGATGAAATAGTGGGGAAAGGGAAAGAAATGATTATGAATGATCACCGAATCACAACCAGAGAAGTCGATGATGGAGGCATAGCATTTGGCTGACGACTCGAATTTTTTCGTATGTTTTTATTATTAAAGTGTATCACCAAAACTTATTCTAATTTTGTTGAATTTCGAACAAAAACATCAGCTAAAGCATGTACCTCGGTAGTCACTGGATGAAGTCAACAACAATACATAACTACAACAGGTATGATACATGGGTTTCGGATACGATGTCGAAACTGTGATATTGTAACAGCAACGCATAACTACACTGTCGGAGAATAATCGCAACACCAAAAAATAATTAATGTAGAATAATGAAATCTTGGGAATACCTCTGTCCACTTAAGATATTTAAGTGATTAACAATAGCAAGATCGCACGTTATTATAAGCGCGAGATAAGCCATTGCAAGTGTGAAAGACTGTTACATTAACAAGAATCCGAACGATGCTTAACAGTCGAGAGAGATTTAGAACAGATTCTCAGGTTCACAGCTCGCGCCGACAGCTGCTACTGTCGCCGCCGACGCAACGTAAACACAGGCGCGCCCTCGCCACAGTGGTTAAGTGATATTCAATTGACACTCAGAACTGCGGTCGTCTCCGGCTCTCCTATCTTTTTTTTTTTTTTTTGTACTTTCAACCATGACCTGTAGTTAAACATATTCAGTGTTGTTGGACCTAATTGGAGCAGAAACGCGAGACATCCGATCTGACGCAAAGGATTGATCACCCACCATAGAGTTATGAATTGCTTTAATTGTGTACTTCTTTTTGATTGCTCTTTGCCAACCCCCATTCAATTTTGGGTATTTTCAATGTGCATTTTAGCGTAATTAATTCTCTGGCACCAACTGTATTTAAGTTGCTTCTATTTTTATCGACCCCCAGACATGTTCGTCAACCATCTTACTATTAAAAAACCTTATAACAGGAATTCCGCTTCACAGTTGTGATCACCCAGTATCAATATTTTACGATCCTGTACCTGATTTTCCTAACATTGCTATGTCATGAAATCATACTTAGAGAATAAGGAAACCTTAATAACGAAAATCTAAGATTTTCATTTGTTGCTAACATACCGTTATGTCTGAATCTGTACACTAATTTCTGTTAGCGATGACGTTTCCTTTACAGGGAGTGTAGTGGAAACGATATTTATATCATTGTCCGATTACATCACTGTCTGCACTGCTGCACTCTTCTAAACTCTGCATGTGTGAGATGGTGTCTTCCTACCTTGCAGGCCGTAGGTTCAACACCAAATTCCTAAAAACACTCACAGAGCGTCCTTGCGCAACTATGGTAGGAAGATAGAACAGAACACAGGTAGATGCCGTGTTTCTTGACTTCCGCAAGGCGTTCGATACAGTTCCCCACAGTCGTTTATTGAACAAAGTAAGAGCATATGGACTACCAGACCAATTGCGTGATTGGATTGAGGAGTTCCTAGATAACAGGACGCAGCATGTTGTTCTCAATGGAGAGAAGTCTTCCGAAGTAAGAGTAATTTCAGGTGTGCCGCAGGGGAGTGTCATAGGACCGTTGCTATTCACAATATACATAAATGACCTGGTGGATGACATCGGAAGTTCACTGAGGCTTTTTGCAGATGATGCTGTGGTGTATCGAGAGGTTGTAACAATGGAAAATTGTACTGAAATGCAGGAGGATCTGCAGCGAATTGACGCATGGTGCAGGGAATGGCAACTGAATCTCAATGTAGACAAGTGTAATGTGCTGCGAATACACAGAAAGATAGATCCTTTATCATTTAGCTACAAAATAGCAGGTCAGCAACTGGAAGCAGTTAATACCATAAATTATCTGGGAGTACGCATTAGGAGTGATTTAAAATGGAATGATCATATAATGTTGATTGTCGGTAAAGCAGATGCCAGACTGAGATTCATTGGAAGAATCCTAAGGAAATGCAATCCGAAAACAAAGGAAGTAGGTTACAGTACGCTTGTTCGCCCACTGCTTGAATACTGCTCAGCAGTGTGGGATCCGTACCAGATAGGGTTGATACAAGACATAGAGAAGATCCAACGGAGAGCAGCGCGCTTCGTTACAGGATCATTTAGTAATCGCGAAAGCGTTACGGAGATGATAGATAAACTCCAGTGGAAGACTCTGCAGGAGAGACGCTCAGTAGCTCGGTACGGGCTTTTGTCAAAGTTTCGAGAACATACCTTCACCGAAGAGTCAAGCAGTATATTGCTCCCTCCTACGTATATCTCGCGAAGAGACCATGAGGATAAAATCAGAGAGATTAGAGCCCACACAGAGGCATACCGACAATCCTTCTTTCCACGAACAATACGAGACTGGAATAGAAGGGAGAATCGATAGAGGTACTGAAGGTACCCTCCGCCACACACCGTCAGGTGGCTTGCGGAGTATGGACGTAGATGTAGATGTAGATGTAGAACCAGTCACACACGTGTTAGACGTCGTGCTGCCATAGTCACGTCAGACGCACTTTCACATGAATCGTCTGAGTACAAATGACAGCTGCTCCAATGTACTGTCCTTTGACACCTTGTGTGCACGATAGTGCCGCCATCTGTATGTGTGCATATCGCTATCCCATGGCTTTTGTCACCTTAGTGTATGAGATACTTGAATAACCCGAATGGGAGAATATGGTCATCGAGATAGCTTATGTTTTGCTTGTAAAGCGAGAGCTTCTCGTATAGTGAAGCTTCTGTTTCTTTCGGCTTTCATAAGCGTTTCAACAAGCGACTTTTTTTCGAATTATGTAGGTCCTTAAGGGGGGACGTTGATGAAAAACACACACTATTTCAAAAATGCACCAAATCCACAGTTTTGGAGATATGGCAATGAAATTTTGTACCACGCTTTACATGAAAGTAACACATTTACATATAAAATCCTTTGATTATATATATTCAAATTTTTCTTGAATGAAATTTGAAGTTCTATTTTCAAAAAATAATTTATGTTCCTTTTTCTCAGAAAGTATTCAAGAGATTTCTACAAAATTTTCTCTGTTTCATCTCTTTATATGTTGTAAGCTTCTCTCATGAGGTTTTAGGAATAGGTCAAATAGGAGAACATTCAAAATTTTTTAATTATAATTCCACAAGTACAATTTTATTTCATGCAAAATTCCAAGCACTTTGCCCCATATCTCAGCTTGCAATCAGAATTTCAAAATTTGCTCTACAGACAACGTTTATTAGGTTTACAGAAATATGTGTACAAAATTTCACAATTCTAGTATTCATAGAATCCGAGGTAAAAGTACATAAACTTTAAAAAACAAACTTTTCAGGAAACGCAATTTAAAGTTCAACCTAACTTTTTTCCTTATGTCATTTCTTCAGAAGGCACCACATTTGTACTCTGGGTCGTCTTTCTCTTCAAGGCTTCTCTTCTGGTTCCTTGTTGTCTGTCTTCTTTCCTTTACCAGGTCTTCAACTGACTTTTCAGTTGCAGAGACGCGCTGTAAATCTATTTTTCTCTGGTTGTCTTGAGTAAAATTTCCTATCTTGAAGACCATTCTTTCTAATACCTTCATCCTCCCGACGTCCCAATCAATAAATACAATAGCTGCATCATAAGTTGCAATTCCGACAGCTGTAGCAGATGCAAATGTGTTTTTAGGGCATCGTTTCTATATGAGTGAATTTAGAGACTCATTTGGATTTTGGGTTTTGCCATGAACACACTTTTTGAGAAGAGTAGGATCGGCCATAAACCTGTAAGTGGGCTCGGTTGAAAGTAATACACAGAATCGTTGTTCACTGAGCTGGTACTGAAGTGCCGCTTCAAAACGTGGGCGTGGCAGGGAAGCCGCGTCACTCTTTTAATTCTCAGGCACTTCGGATGCGATTTCAACATTGAAACTTTGGGAACTTATTGTCCATGAGTTGTACTAACAAATAAAAAAATAAATCGAAAACGGACATTTTTGGTCAATTTCATCAACGTCCCCCCTTAAGAGACAAGTTTTGTCATTTTCAGAACTGTATTCTGAATAAGTTACATAACATGGAATCATAGAAGCAGTTTAACTACAGAACCTTTTAACTATTATTCATGTTTATATTTCATTCTATACCTAGTAAGTATCAATTAAGTTGTATAACACCAATTTGGCAAACACCGCATTAGCTGATAAGGCCATAGTATTATTGTTATACGTTTTGGAATTTGAAGTCCTTTCCGTGCTGGCTGGAAAATAAGATATCTACCTTCCATATGGTCTCTCAGTCTGGTTTCCGTAAGGAAAAGAATAAATAGGAATACAAAATATTAAATTCTGCTTTTAAAAGTGTCTTAACACGTGACTATCGCACTGGCGTACCAACGTTTGGAAGGCAGATTAGAGTTCAACATCCTTTCGACTACGAGTTCATTAAGGACGGCGCAAAATCTCAGGTTGGGTCGGAAAAGCGGTGATGGGGAAACCACAGAACAACTTCATATGAATGTCCGAAAAGGGGCATAAACCACCAGCCTCCCAAATGCGAGTCCTTTCTTACCACTGCGCCATGTCTATTGCTCGGAACCAACGCTGGTCTCACGAATGGTTGACACAGAAATAATCACTGCCCATACTGAAATCCAACTATATATTCTCAGAGTGAAAAGGAAACCATGCCATGGCAGAATTCCCATTAGAGACGGCGGGAATTTACCACATTGCCCAGCTAGCATTGTCGAGAATCTTTCGCAAGCGAATAGTTCCGCCTGGTTGGAAAAGAGGGCAAAGCTCCCAGTTTTAATAAGGGCACTAGCGCGGATGTACAGAAATACGGTATAGATATCCACAACATCCGTCTGTTGCGAGATCCTGAAGCATTCCTAAACTCGAAAATTGTCTTTCCTGGAAGAGAGGAAGAGAGGCAGCTTTTTTCAAAGAAGTTTGAAGCTGTAAAATGACTCCTTCCATATCATTTCGAGAAAGAAAGCGTTCAATGTAACTGACTACCTGAAGAAAAGCTCACTTTTTTTTTTGTGCAGATTCCGCGATCCTAGGTGTGAGAAAGACATTCGACGCAATATCATATTGTTGATTGGTAATCAACCATACGGAATATCTACATAAATATGAGATTTCTTCTGTGAATTTGTAGTAATACTGAATTAGGTTATACGGAACGGGAATGTTTAGAAGAAAGAAAGGTAATGTGTGTTGTGTTCTCAGCACCAACAATGTTATCATTATACAACATGTCAGGGGTATAAGTATATTTCTTTTGATGACTGAGGACAGTGAATTGAGCAACATCAGTATTTACTTCATTTGAAAACTAGTAATTACAGCAGTATGTTTTTTGGTTGACTAGTACCGCCAAGTACGTGTAGGACAAGAAAGACAGCAATGTTTATTTTCCTGTGGGAAGCGAGTCAGGTACTGAAGTGTGAAAGCGAGGACGCGAAACATAGCCGGCCGTTGTGACCGAGCGGTTCTAGGCGCTTCAGTCCGGAACCGCGCTGCTCCTACTGTCGCAGGTTCGAATCCTGCCTCAGGCGTGGATGTGTGTGATGTCCTTATGATAGTCAGGTTTTAGTAGTTCTAAGTCTAGGGACTGATGACCTCAAATGTTAAGTCCCATAGTTCTCAGAGCCATTTTTTGAACGAAAGAGATAGTCTTACTGACAGGCGTAGTCCACTTCGTGGTGCAGTTATGACAATGCAGAAAACATCAGGTAGTAAATCATTTGATACTTTTACGAGAAGTCTCTGACACAGAGAAAAAACAACTAACATACTGTAGTGATATGTATTAAGGTACCAATTATCAACATATCTGCACCTACACTCCTAATTCCCTGTACCTATATGATCTCCACTGACAGATCAAAAGTATCCGGGTGCCCCTATGTAATGTGAGATTATCCACTAGATGTCAGGAGAGGTGGATCCGCCAGTAAAAAAGCGGGGGGGGGGGGGGGGGTAATTGTGTCGTCAGTAGAGTAGCGGTAACAGCAGAATGGGTCGGCCAGAAGAACCGAGTGGCTTCCAAAGTCAACTAGTCACTGGATGTCGCATGAGCAACAAAACATGAGGGACATTTCGGCCCATCTAAGGCTGCACAGTCGACAATTGGTGGTGGTATGACTGGAAAGTGGAAACGACAGCTGACACTAGACCAGGCAGTCCTGGTGCACTGAAGGACAGGAACCGTCGAATACAGCAGGGGGTCGTTATAAGAAATCGCGTAGAAACAACAGAAGGATTCACTCGTGAGCTCCAAAGCCATACCAGTAGTCCATTTGGCAAATGACTATTCATATGGAGTTAAAAAGGGTGTGGTACAGTGGTCGAGCAGCTCATCATAAATCACACATTTTTGTAGTCAATGCTAAATGATATTTCAGGTGGTGAAAGAGCGACGCCACTGGAAAGTGCCATATATTGTTATCGTGCACCATCGATCAGAGAACAGCAGCAGCTGGACTGGATGATTCTACATCCCCACGGGTACTCTGCAACACACTTAAGTGCCTGGCAGAGGGTTCATCGAACCACCATCACAATAATTGTGTATTTTTCCACTCTCGAACAGAGCGCGTAAAAAACTAGCACTTATTTCTTTCCGTACGACTTCTGATTTCCATTACCTTATTATGATAATCGTTTTTCCCTATGTAGGTCGGGCCAATAAAATGCTTTCGCTTTCGGAACAGAGAGCTCGTGATCGAAGTTTCGCGAAAAGATCCCGCAGCAACGAGAAACGCCTTTGTTTTAATGACGTCCACCCCAAATTCTGAATCATGTCCATGAAACTCTCTGCCATATTTCTCGATAATACAAAACACGCTGCCCTTCCGTGAACTTTCTCGGTGTTACTCCGTTAACGTTATCTGGTAAGAATCCCACATCACGCAGCAGCACTCTATAAAAGAGGACGGACAGGCGTAGTGTAGGCGGTCTCTTTAGTAGATCTGTTGCATCTTTGTTCAGCCAATGAAACACAGTCTTTGGTTCGCCTTCCCCGCAACATTTTTTACGTGTTCTTTCCAATTTAAGTAGTTCGTAATCGTAATTTCTAGGTATTTAGTTGAATTTATGGCCTTTAGATCTGATAGACTTACCGTGTAAACCAAGTTCAACGGATTCCTTTCAGCATTCATGTGGATGAGCTCACACTTTTCGTTATTTAGGGTCAGTTGCCGATTTTCTCAAAATACACGTAATTTTTCTAACTCGTTTCGCAATTTGTTTTGATCTTCTGATGACTTTATTAGACGCTAAATGACAGCGTCATCTGCAAACAACCTAAGACTGCTACTCAGATTGTCTTCTAAATAGTTTATATACGAGGGTTGTTTTTTAAGTAAGGGCCGTTCGCGCGTATAGTCCCGTAGTTCGCGCGGACGCCGCAACAAGCCACCGCGCCACTTGCCGGCATTCTTCCCGTTCACAGTGATGCAAGTTGCAGCTCTGTAGCTGACGTGTACGCATCGCTGTGCTACTTTATAATGTTTACGATTATTGAACCGCCCGCCGCGTGTGAGATACGGTCAGTGATACGTTTTTTGACCGCGAGAAGCCTATCAGCTGCAGAAATTCATCGTCAGTTAACAGAAGTATATGGCTTGAATGCAATGAGTGAAGGTAAAGTGCGTCAATGGGTTAGAGAGTTTAAAAATGGCCGTCAAAACGTCCATGACGAAGAACGCTCAGGCCGGCCCTCTGTGATCACTGATGATTTGGTGGCTGCAGTCGAAACAAAGATTCGTGAGGACAGAAGATTCACAATTTCCACTCTTTCTTTGGAATTTCCACAAGTTTCAATATCGGTTTTGTACAAAATTGTGTCTGAAAACCTAAACTTTAAGAAACTGTGTTCTCGGTGGGTACCCAGACTCCTCACAGAGGACCACGAAGGGAAGAGATTTGCCACTTCATTGGACTTTTTGATTCGTTACGAGGAAGAAGGGGATGACATGTTGAGTCAAATTGTCACTGGAGATGAAACATAGGTATCCCATATCACTCCCGAAAGTAAGTGACAATCGATGGAATGGCGACACACAACCTCACCTGTCAAGGTCAAAGCCAAACAGATGCTGTCAAAGCGCAAGATTATGGCAGTTGTGTTCTGGGACCGGCGCGGTGTTTTGCTAGTGGACTTTATGCCACGAGGAACGACAATCAACTCAGATGCCTACTGTGCAACTCTAAAGAAGCTCCGCAGAGCAATTCAAAACAAAAGGCGCGGCATGCTGACAAAAGGAGTTTTGCTCCTGTACAATATCGCTAGGCCTCACACCTCTCAAAAGACTCGGGATTTGATTGATTCTTTTGGCTGGGAAGTTTTGGACCATGCACCATACAGCCCCGACCTTGTTCCTAGCGATTTTCACCTTTTCCGGTACCTGAAACACCATCTTGGCGGGCAGCGCTTCAATGACGACGATGAAGTGAAAACGGCTGTGAACTATTGGCTGTCGGAGCAGGCGGCCGAATTCTTTGAAGAGGGAATTAAAAACTTTGTTGTACGATATGATAAGTGCTTAAATAAACAAGGCAACTATATAGAAAAATAGGTTAAAGTGTGTAGAATCAGAAAATAAAAGTTTTTACAAAAGTATTTGTATCTTTTTTTAAAAATAAAAACGGCCCTTACTTAAAAAACAAGAAACAAACAGCAGAGAGCCTGTAACACTACCTCTGGGAATGTCAGAAACTACTTCTGTTTCACTCGATGACTTCCCGTCAGTTACCATGAACTGTGACCTATCTGACAGGAATTCACGAATCAGTCTGGTAACTGAAATGGTATTCGCTAAGCACGCAGTTTCATTACAAGCCTCTTGCGAGAACCGGTGTCGAAACCCGTTTGGAAATCAAGAAATGCGGAATCACTTTGAAATCCCTTGTCGATAGCATCTCAACATTTTGTGTGTGTAAAGAGCTAGTTGTGTTTCACAAGAACGATGTCTTCTATATCCGTGTTGACTATGTATTAATAGACCGTTCTCTTCAAGGTAATTCATAATGTTTGAGTACAATATATGTTCCAAAACCCTGCTACATATCGGCGTTAATGACTCGGGCCAGTAATTTAATGGATTATTCACGTAAAGTTTTTAAACTACCGCTACCTGCACAAAATTTGCTAACTAATGTATTGTTTATTTATTAGTTAACAAATTTTTTGTCTGATAGCGGTAATAAAAACCTTTACATACTTTTTGAGACAGTGACAGTTGAAAAATAGTCAAAATGGCTTCAAATTCAGGATCACGTCTACTACCTTTTTTGAATACTGGTGTGACCTGTGCAACTTTCCAGTCTTTGATTATGCATCTTCCGTCAAGCAAGCCGTTGTATATGATAAGTATGGAGCTATTGCATCAGCATACTCTGAAAGAAACGTAATTGGTCTACAATCTGGACATGAAGACTTGCTTTTATGAAGTGATTTAGGTTGCTTCACTGTTCCCAGGGTATCTACCTATATGTTGGCAGCTGTTCTTTATTTGAATTCCGGAATATTTACTTAATCTTCTTTGATGAAGGAATTTTGGAAGGCTGTGTTCAGTAACCCTGCTTTGGCAGTACTGTCATCGATTGTATTTTCACTGCAATCGTGCAGAGAAGGCATTGATTGTGTCTTGCTGCTAATATACCTCACACACGACCAGAATCGTTTCGAATTTTCTGCCAGGTTTCGAGACAGTTTCGTTGTGGAAACTATATTAAGCATCTCGCACTGAAGTCCGCGCTACATTTCGACCTCTGTAAAACATTGCCATTCCTTGGGATTTTGCATTCGTTTAAATTTGGTATTCTTGTTTCGTTGTTTCTGTAACAGTATTCTGACCTGTGTTGTGTACCATGGGGGGAGGGGGATCAGCTCCGTATGTTTGTTAATTTATGTAGCATATTCTCTTAATTACTGCCGTACTATTTCTTTGACATGAAGCAACATTTGGTCTACATTTACATTGTAAAATTGGAAGAAGTGGCGATTGTCCCTCAGGAAGGCATCAAGCGAATTTTTAACTTTTTTGAATAGATATATTTTTCGTTTGTTTTTGGAGGATTCTGGAGTTGGGGTATTCATTCTCGCTACGACAACCCTGTGTACACTAATACCTGTATCCGTTTTGATGCTCTTTATTAGCTCAGTATTATTTGTTGTTGATATGTCAAGTGTTTTCTTACGACTGTTTACTATTCGAGTGGGCCCATGAACTAATTGCTCGAAATAATTTTCAGAGAATGCATTTAGCACAATTTCGGATGATATTTTGTGCTTACCTCACCATTTAAATTTGTATTTCCGCACACATATCGAGGGTTTATCGAATGCACCCCCAACTATAATTACAGTCCTCCATCACATAGGAATTCCACACTGCATCAGGATCCACAGCAAGTACTTTGACAGTTAGGCGGGAGGCGAGAAAACTTGGATTTCATGGTCGAGCGGCTGCTCATAAGCCACACATCACGCCAGTAAATGCCAAACGACGCCTCGCTTGGTGTAAGGAGCGTAAACATTGGACGATTGAACATTGGAAAAGCGTTGTGTGGAGCAACGAATCACGTTACACAATGTGGGGATCCGATGGCAGGGAGGGGGTATGGCGAATTCCCGGTGGACGTCATCTGTCACCATGTGTACTACCAACAGTAAAATTCGTGTTATTCATGGAGAGGGCTTGCACCCCTTGTTGTTTTGCGTGGCACTATCACAGCACAGGCCTACACTGATGTTTTTAGCACCTTCTTGCTTTCCACTGATGAAGAGAAATTCTGGGGTAGCGATTGCATCTTTCAACACAATCGAGCACTTACTCATAATGCATGGCCTGTGGCGGAGTGGTTACACGATAATAACATCCCTGTAATTGACTGGCCTTCACAGAGTCCTGACCTGAATCCTATAGAACACCTTCGGGATGTTTTGGAATGTCGACTTCGTGCCAGACCGCACCGACCGACATCAATACCTCTGCTCGGCGCAGCACTCCGTGAAGAATGGGCTGCATTCTTCAAGAAACCGTCTTGCACCTGATTGAACGTACGCCTGCGGGAGTGGAAGCTGTCATCAAGGCTAAGTGTGGGCCAAGATCATATTGAATTCCAGCATTACCGATGGAGGGCGCCATGGACTTGTAAGTCATTTTCAGTCAGGTGTCCGGATACTTTTGATAACATACTGTATACTCATACTAGAGGCAAAGCGAGTGACGTAAGGCGGTCTAGATGCAATGGAACAATAAGTGCCGGCCGCGGTGGTCTAGCGGTTCCAGGCGCGCAGTCCGGAACCGCGCGACTGCTACGGTCGCAGGTTGGAATCCTGCCTCGGGCATGGATGTGTGTGATGTCCTTAGGTTAGTTAGGTTTAAGTAGTTCTAAGTTGTAGGGGACTGATGACCACAGATGTTAAGTCCCATAGTGCTCAGAGCCATTTTTGAACAATAAGTATTCAGGTGCCATACCAGCAGAAAAGAGCCTCTGAAAGGGCAACTTGAAAGGTGAAGTTGCAAAAGCATAAAATCACTAGGAGTGCTGACTGTGAGGGAATACATTATCTCCACCGCCACAGTGCACTTGGGAAGCACCAACATAAATACCCCACCCTTCTTAGCAAAATTATGATTGTGGATTGCTGATTGCCCAGTATGTAATCTCAGCCTTTGTGTCAGTTGGAGCTATCCATTGAGAGGAGAGGCTGTGGAAATCGACCCTTGACATGCCCAGCTGTCTTTGATCTCAATGTAGCCAAAGTCCAACTGGCAGAACACTGCTGTTGCCAGCTGCTCTGGCAACTTCAGAGGCAACACTGATGGGGCACATAGGCTGCAGTCACCCTGCAGGTCAGCTTGAGGCTTGACTTCTGTGACCTGGCCACTGTCAGTCATATGCATTTGAGAGGGAGGGCTACTGCTACAGCTCATGACATTCCTCAGTTCCACCAAGGCTGCTGGCTCCTGTCTCTAAAAGAGGGCTGAGAGCTTGAAACACGTATGTAACATAGCAGCGATGGCGAGGCATTGTAGCATCTGTGACCAGAGAGTATGCGCTTGACCGCGCGAGTGTTGCGAGCGGTTCTCAGTCTGTCAGTAAGTCGTTGCGAGTCTGTAGCTCTGTCTAGTTGAGAGCAGTACTCAGTGGTAGTCGTCGTGGAGTACGCTAGTAGTCGTCATGCAGAGGTGTCGGTCAGTAGTAGCAGCCCAGTGCGGTTGTGTGATGTAGTCTGTCGGCAACACTGGTCAAGATGCTGAATAAGGTATATTGTTAATTAAGGTAATCATCAGATAATTTAAAGTTCATTTATTGTAATTAATTTCCAACAAGTGCCCCAATAATAATTTTGATTTCAAAGCATTTTACAAAAAAAAAAAGTTTCATTCCACTTCCCTTAAAGACAAATTTCAGTTAAATTACAAAAAAAAGGAATATTATCATTTGCAATGCAGTTCCTCCAAGCAGTGCGGAACAATAAGAGCAGAAATCTGGTTAGCAATTACAATGAGGTAAGAATTTAATTCTGATTTATGCACAGGGCCAAAGACCGATATTTCGGTTTAATTGAATTATCATTATCACTGAAGTTTCATTAGTACTGAATTGTTTTTCATTTTTTATTTGTGAGTCAGATTGCTAATTTTTGTTTAATTGTCATTGTCAGTAAATTTCATTACGGGAGGTTACACTTGGCTCCCATTTTTATTAAGTATTTCGTTGTAAATTTTTGTGGGGAGGTTACACGGTGTTTTTTTTTTTTTTTTTTTTTTTTTTTTTTTTTTTTTTTTTTTGTAAAATGCTTTGAAATCAAAATTATTATTGGGGCACTTGTTGGAAATTAATTACAATAAATGAACTTTAAATTATCTGATGATTACCTTAATTAACAATATACCTTATTCAGCATCTTGACCAGTGTTGCCGACAGACTACATCACACAACCGCACTGGGCTGCTACTACTGACCGACACCTCTGCATGACGACTACTAGCGTACTCCACGACGACTACCACTGAGTACTGCTCTCAACTAGACAGAGCTACAGACTCGCAACGACTTACTGACAGACTGAGAACCGCTCGCAACACTCGCGCGGTCAAGCGCATACTCTCTGGTCACAGATGCTACAATGCCTCGCCATCGCTGCTATGTTACATACGTGTTTCAAGCTGACCACTACAAGCCAGTGAGCACTCGAGGTGGACCGGAGATGTGCAAATTTTCGACGTCAGTGAGAGCACTTTGAAGGTAGATACATATAGCTAGAAGCCGCCGCCGTCCTCAGGTTGCCAGCTGCCCCGTGATATGTCCACTGCCACTCAAAGCTGGCGGAATTGCAAGTCGAGTGCACACCGACCGTCTCCTGCTGACGAGGCCGCTGTTCTGCTGGCCCGACTACGGTACAGCGCATTGGAAAAGAATCCTATACTGCTGCTTAATGAATGTGTTATTGTCGGCATCCGTGGTGATTAGTAATCAAAACATCCTCGGTCCCACGATCGAACCCCGCCACTGCTTAAATAATAATCAGCATGGTTGGCCGAAGTCACCCTCACTCTGCCAATGGCCTGCTCAAGTAGGGCGGAGGAGCGGGCAGAGGTTCACGGCACTCTTGGCAATGGGGTGAGAAACTGCCCCTAAAGACCGAAGAATCAACAATGATAAACAGCATGAGGATGCAGAAGACAATGGAAACCACTGCATTAAAGACACATAATGTGTATGTACAGGACATGCGGCCTGTAAACGAAAAAGTATCGTTACGATCTCTCCATTGGATAAAGATACCAGAACAGTCCCCCTTTAGTATCTCCGGGATGGGACTGCCAAAGGGGAGATGGCCACGAGAAAAAGACTGAATAACCAACGAAAGGACAATGTTCTATGAGTCAGGGCGTAGTATGTCAGACGCTTCAAAACACGTAAGGGAAGCTAGAAAATCTGAAAGGGGAATACAAAGGTTCAGGCTAGATACACTGGCGGTCAGTGAAGTGAAATGGAAAGAAGACAAGGATTTCTGGTCAGATGAGTATAGGGTAATAACAACAGCAGCAGAAAATGTTATAACGGGAGTAGGATTCGTTATGAATAGGAAGGTGGCGCAAAGGTCGAGTCACTGCGTACAGTTCAGTGATAGGGTTGTTGTCATCAGAATCGACAGCAAATCGACACAGATAACGATAGTTCAGGTATACATGCCGACGTTGCAAACTGAAGATGAAGAGATAGAGAAAGTATATGAAGATATTGAAAGGCTAATACAGTACGTAAAGGGAGATGAAAATGTAACAGTCATGGAGGACTGGAATGCAGTTGTAGGGGAAGGAGTTAAAGAAAGGGTTACGGGAGAATATGGGCTTGGTACTAGAAATGAGAGAGGAGTAACACTGAGTTCTGCATAAATTTTTTTAGTAACAGCGAATAGTCCATTCAAGAATCCAAGAAGAGGTGGTATACTTGGAAGAGACCGGGAGATACTTGAACATTTCAGTTAGATTACTTCATGGTTAGGCAGAGATTCCAAATCAGATACTGGATTGCAAGGCGTACCAAGAGCTCAGATCACAACGCACTAGTGACGAAGAGTAGATTGAAGTCTAAGAGACTAGTGCAATTTTGTCATATGATGACATGATGGAGACCGTAGCTGTTGTCTGAAGACAAATTTTGATGGTATTACGACAGCAACCAGCCACAAATTTACTTTCAGTTCCTTTATTCAAAGGGTACCGTTACCGGTTTCGAATCGTTGTGATTCATCCTCAGACGGTTTACACGCTTTCTTTATGACATGTGGTGTGTTTTTTTACAGATTAATTGTCCTAAAATATAAATAATACATAATTATAAACACGCCACACACAGATGGTTGCGTTACAGATTTTCGTTCCATGTGACTTACGTGAAACGTCGGTTTGGAGTGTTTGTTTTCATAACATTCGTCCAACAGATGTAATGCATTCGCACTGCATTCTTATTGTTGCACACGTAAATTGTTCTCACTGAACACTTTAGATTTGTCACTGAGAAGATTTCTACCACGCACCACATGTTTTGATACATACAAAGAGCTTAAAAACATATGAGTGTCACAGATGCTATGATATATCGTAACATTTGTCGATGATGTCCTATGTTTGGAAAGGATCATATATTCATCTACGCAACTGTAATGCCTTTTACACTAGTACATAGACATTGAATTTTTGAGTTGATGTATATATAGAACTCTATAGGTAAAATAGATTAATATTTAATTACATTTAGCATCATGAGAATTATTGTAACATATAAATTTGCTACTTGATCTTCAGATAGATGTACTAATATTATTTGCTTTGGAGGCTGGAAAGTAAGTTTTGGAAATTGTTCAGGAAAGGGGTGTTAGCTAACTCTGTTTGTTCGTTGAGGATATAGTCTGGGTGCTGTTTTTGTGTGTGTGTATATTTTTAATTCTTCTAATATATTCGTAGTGGCTCCTTTTTTTGCTATATGCAAAATTTTTAAGTTGTCCTAAGAGTCACTAGTCCGGAAGAATCAAAGAAGTGTGATACAGAAGCACTTAGGAATAAAGAGATAAGCTTGAAGTTCTCTAAGACTATAGATACTTAAATAAAGAATAGCTCAGTAGGGGGTATAGTTGAGAGATGGAGTGGACATTCTGAAAACGGAAATCACAGAAGTTGCAAAGGAAAACATAGATACAAAGAAGGTAACTGTGAAGAAACCATGGATAAAACAAGAAATACTTCACTTAATCGATGGAAGAAGGAAGTACAAAAATGCTGAGGGAAATTCAGGAATACGGATATAAAAGTCGCTGAGGAATGAAAGAAATAGAAGAAATAGGAAGTGCAGAGAAGCTAAGACGAAATGGCTGCATGAAAAATGTGAAGAAATCGAAAAAGAAATGATTGTCGGGACGACTGACTCAGCATTTAGGAAACTCAAAACAGCTTTTTGTGAAACTGAAAGCAAGGATGGTAACATTAAGAATGCAACTGGAATTCCACTATCGAATGCAGACGAGAGAGGTAGAAAGAGTACATTGAAGGCCTCTATGAGGGGGAAGACTTGTCCGATGTGATAGACGCAGGGGTCAGTTTGGAAATGATACTGGATACAGTGTTAGAATGGTGGATGGAGCAAGGAGGATATCCAAAGCAGACCAGTACACGTAAAAAAGCACTCCTGGCCAAGAGAAGTCTATTAGTATCAAACGTAGTCCCTAATTTGAGGAAGAAATTTCTGAGAATGTACATCTGGAGCACAGAATTTTATAGAAGTGAAACATGGACTGTTGGAAAACCGGAACAGAAAAGAATCGAAGCATTTTAGATTTGGTGCTTCAGATGAATAATGAAAATTAGGTGGACTGATAAGGTAAGGATGAGGAGGTTCTTCGTAGAATCGGAGAGGAAAGGAATATGCAGAAAACACTGAAAAGAAGAAGGAAAAGTATGATAGGACATTGGAGAAGAGACAGAGACTGGATGTTGTTGTTGTTGTGGTCTTCAGTTCAAAGACTGGTTTGATGCCGCTCTCCATACTGCTGTATCCTGTGCAAGCCTCTTCGTATCCGAGTAACTACTGCAATTTACATCCTTCCGAATCTGCTTAGTGTATCCATCCCTTGGTCTCCCTCTACCTCTCCCTATACCATTTTTATCCTCCAGGTTTCCCCTCCAATACTAAATTGGTGATCCCTTGATGCCTCGAACGAGTCCTATCAACCGATCATGCCACAAATGTGTCCTCTATGAATTTCATTCAGCACGTCCTCATTAGTTATGTGATCTACCCATCTAACCTTCAGCATTCTTCTGTAGCACCACATTTTAGAAGCTTCTATTCTCTTCTTGTATAAACTGTTTATCGTCCATGTTTCACTTCCATACATGGCTACACTCCATTCAAATACTTTCAGAAAAGACTCCCTGGCGCTTAAGTCGATACTCTATGTTAACAAATTTCTCTTCTTCAGAAATGCTTTCCTTGCCATCGCCAGTCAACAATTTATATCCCCTCTACTTCAATCGTCATCAGTTGTTTTGCGCCCAAATAGCAAAACTCGTCTACTACTTTGTCTAATTTAATTCGACTACTTTCCATAATCCTCGTTTTGCCTTTTTTGATGTTCATCTTAAATCTTCCTTTCAAGACACTGTCCATTCCGTTCAACTGCTCTTCCAAGTCCTTTGTCGTTTCTGACAGAATTACAATGTCGTCGGTAAACCTCAAAGTTTTCGTTTCTTCTCCATGGATTTTAATTCCTACTCCAAAGTTTTCTTTTGTTTCCTGTACTGCTTGCTCAGTATACAGATTGAATAACTTCATGGATCGACTAAAACTCTGTCTCACCCCCTTCCCAAACACTGCTTCACTTTCGTGGCCTTCGACTCTTATAACTGCCATCTGGTTTCTGTACAAATTGTAAATAGTCTTTCGCTTCCTGTATTTTACCCCTGCCACCTTCAGAATTTGAAAGAGAGTATTCCAGTCAAACTCTTTCTCTAACTCTACAAATACTATAAATGTAGGTTTGTCTTTCGTTAACCTCTTTTCTAAGATAAGAGACTGAACTACATCCAGCAAAAAATCGCGTTTGTTGGTTGCAAGTGCTGCACTGAGATGAAGAGGTTGACACAGGAGAGGAATTCGTGGAGGGCCGCATCACACCAGTCAAAAGACTGATGTCTCAAAAAAAAGTTTTCTTTGCGCTCTCGAGTGTAGCTGGGTCCTCACCCTGATGACTGCAGGAGTCTGGGACTGGACTCTCACAGTCCTATAGTTCTCTCGTGGCTAGCAAGATCCCAAAATCTGTCCCCGATCGAACACGTGGGACCAGCTCGGACATAAACTCTGTCCCGGCGCCAGCACACAGGATACCAAGGACCAGTTGCAACAGTCGTGCGACGGCTCGTCTCAGGAAGGGATACAGCAACTGTATGAGATATTTCCCAACTGAATCAGTGGATGAAATGACGTGACAGCCACTGTCAAATAGTGAAGTTTCACTACGTTTCCTCTTCCTTTTCGGAGTGCTCCACTTTGACTGTGTGGTAGTGCACTTTTGAGGAATGTTTATAAATGAATGGATGGTTCTCACTAACAGAAAGGGTAGTTGATGTTCCCTGCCGAACGATCATTAAAGTAAATTAGTATTTACAGATTATGTAATTGCTTACGCGTTACTGTCTTGAGCGTGCGAGGTGTCCCAGTGGCTAGCACAGTGAACTCGGATTCGGGAGGACAGCGGTTCGATTTTCTCCGTTATTCAGATTTAGATTTTCCGTGGTTTCTCTAAAGCACTTACGGCAAATTCTGCGTCGGTTCCTCGGAAAATATCGAGCTGAATTTTTTTTCTTCATTCCTTAAATCCTAGTTTGTGCACCAAAGACTTTGTCGTCGATGAGATATTAAGCCTTGATTTCCCTCCCTCTTAGTTGTAACACAGTACCATCAATACTGGAGATCGAGTCTCTAACAATGTCGCTTATGTGTTACGTATCAGAAAAAATAGATTTGTTGACTGGGTCACACATGTTTGGAGACGTTGACATGACGTTGATATGTATGACAGAAATTTTATAGAAAATGTCAGGTGTATTTCGGCAGGTGGCTTCGATATATACATTTCGACTGCAACACGCAAGAGAATGAGCCAATTTGTACGTCATCAGTCAGAACGCATCTAGTTGGTCGACTGGTATGAGTAGCGGCCTCTGCTCATAACAACGACAATGTACAAGAATTCCAAAGTGGCGAATATGGTGTAATGCAGTTCCTGGATTATGGGACGCCAGGAAATTTTCTTCGTAATGTGCAGCGACTCAGATGGTATGGACGGCTATTAGTTGTTGAGCCACATGGTGTGTGTAGAAGCTCAAAATGGTTCAAATGGCTCTGAGCACTAAGGGACTCAACATCTGAGGTCATCAGTCCCCTAGAACTTAGAACTACTTAAACCTAACTAACCTAAGGACATCACACACATCCATGCCCGAGGCAGCATTTGAACCTGCGACCGTAGCGGTCGCGCGGTTCCAGACTGTAGCGCCTAGAACCGCTCGGCCACCACGGCCGGCTCCTACTCAATTAAATTAATTATTAGCTCACGATGAATCATGCTTTCAGCTTTTGTTCTCATGGTTCCGGCACCTGGGTTCGGTGTGTTCCCTACATCCCTGAGCAGGACGCCTCTGTGTGGGCCATTTGTGCGTATAAAATTTCCTTCTGCAATTCGGGCACACCTTCAAAGATTGTACTATTCAACGTATACAATGTATTCTGATGATGGTACTTAACTAGCGTATGCTACTGTGTGTGTGTGTGTGTGTGTGTGTGTGTGTGTGTGTCCATTAGAGTGCCCACAGTAAATCGGTCGTTGTTACTGCATTATACAAGTGTACTGTCGGGTGGGAGGAGCCTATTGCCGCGCGGGATTACCGAGCGGTCTCGGGCGCTGCAGTCATGGACTGTGCAGCTGGTCCTGGCGGAGATTCGAGTCCTCCCTCGGGCATGGGTGTGTGTGTGTGTGTGTGTGTTTGTCCTTAGGATAATTTAGGTTAAGTAGTGTGTAAGCTTAGGGACTAATGACCTTAGCAGTTAGGTCCCATAAGATTTCACGCACTTTTTTTTCTTTTTTTTTTGAGGAGCCTGTTGTCAACATTTACATCACGGCAGTGGAGAACCTGTTCAAGTCGTCAAATAGCTGTTGTGACTTGTTAACTGTATTCTGTTCAGAGAACGCGAAAATTTACGCACTATGCGCACGAATTCTTGGCAAGAACGGTATGGACTACATTACCTTTTCACAGTTAATGCTGTGCCTGCTGTTAGCTGATTGCGGCATGACACGTTATGTGCTCGCAGCTTTGCTGCCAGCTAATGCATCGCGTCCGCCGCTCCACGTTCGCGGTTTTGCACGTCGTCACCACTGCCCGTAAATCTACCGCACCGTCAAGATTTAGAAGTAGGCCTTCTTTCGCGGTGTACAGCTGTCGTATACTGCCTCGGAACGTGTAACATAACTTTTCGTTAGTTGTCACTCTTTGTAACGTACCGGGTGTAATTTTGAACGCAGGCTTTTGCTGTCGGTCGTAAGTGCTACGAAAGTGGAACTCGGTTTCTTAGCTCTTTGTTCCATAGACCCACCTGCTACACATTCTACATAAAGGTTATCATGTCCTCGACGGAGAGACAATTTGAAATGACTGGTTGTTTAAGGATGAAAACGTGCCTGGCGGAGTGGCCGCGCGGTTTGAGGCGCTATGTCACGGATTGCGCGGCCCTTCCCGCCGGAGGTTCGAGTCCTCCCTCGGGCATCTGTGATTTTGTTGTTCTTAGCATAAGTTGGTTTAAGTTGAAATAATGTGTAAGTCTGGGGACTGATGACCTCAGCAGTTTGGTCCCTTAGGATTTCACACACACACAAGAATGAAAACGTCTGTACAACGCGTCTGTTTATGTAATTCTACATCTTCCATACATACTGGCGTGAAAAATTTCAGGATGACAGTGACTTTTGCATGATCCGTCCCTGCCAAGACGCTAGAGATGGGTCGTTCGCGAACTAACGCGTCCAAAGGAACGGTTCATCAAGATGAAAGGAACGACCGAGGAACGAATTTTAAGGAAAGGTCTTTCATAGTCCACTTCGGTCGCGGCTTTCTACTTATAGTTCCTGGGAACGGGATACGGTCGGTCTGGTTCCCGCACCGGCACGTCGGCCGGTCTCGTTCCAGACTCGGTCCCGTTCGCGTCTGTCTCGGTCTCGGTCTCGCTCGGCCGCACTCGTCCTTCTTCGCATGGCAATCCGTCGTAGTCCCACTACCGGCTGCTCATAGTTTATTTCAGTATCGAATTGTCCGTTTCGTTCTCTGTGCACGCCCATTCTAGAACTGTTTCAAACCTTTTTTGAACTCTGAACTTCTGGTTCTTTTCGTATTCTATTCAGCGCCCATGTATTTTATAATTACGTAAATTACATGAAAATTACGTGCTATGTAATAAATACATCTCTTCAGGTAACATAACGGCATATCAGCTTACTTCACTATTTCGATAAACAGCAGAAGAAATACTTGTAAAAAGGCAAGATTTTTTTTATTATTACACACGCAAAGGAAGTCGGCATGGCACACACGAGTGGCATTTTCCGTCTTTTTTGGACCAAGGTTAAAGAGCATGTTCATTGTTATAGAAGGCAGACCGAATGAAGCCCGAGCTCCATAATCGAGTGTCTGGTGTCATATTTTGTAAAGAGAATGTGATAACTTCTACAATATTATTTCAGTGGTACAGGGTGGTGCATGAAAAATCGGCCCCGAGTGCTAGACTGTTCACTGTCGACCACCAATCGTCATCTGTTGTTTCGAAGTTGTTGTTTGCATCAGCATATTTGTTATTTCTTCACTGCCTAGTTGTTACATGTTTATCTATTCTGCTCGAAGCGGTCAACAAATCGTGCGTAACTGGCGAGCAGTCTGTACTGCTGCCGGTTTTTCATGCGCCACCCTATATTACTTCACTGTGATCAGCCACATAATGCTACAGTTGGCTAAACGAGACGTTTTGCAGAATCATGAAAATTGCAAGTGCGTGGCAATTCTGTTATCAATAAAAACTCTGTTCTCCAGGGGGGAGGCAAGTGGCCCCCCGCTCTTGGCGCCTTCCATCTTCAGTCACATATGCTACTAATTTTCAGTTTGTCATAACAACCATACTAAGCACAAATGAACGGTGAACGAGTAAAAATGAACGGTTCCCAAAAAAGAGCGATCACCATTGAACTAGTTCCCAAGGATGAACGAGTTTGCCCATCCCTACAAGACACATAGACGGATGAAACTTGGAGCATACTTAAAAAGAACTGCTACAGTATTGTACAGAGTGTAACTGAGAGAAATATGCTACGAGGGTCACTCCAAAAGAAATGCACACTCTTTTTGTAAAAATACAGTTTTCATTCTGCATGTGTGAAAGTTTTACAGTGTGTAGATACATCCTTCCCGCATGTTTTCAAACTTCGTTCATCCCTTTCCCGTGAGCGGCGCCGTCACGGCATGTCTTCAAGATGGCTGCTACACTTGTAGTTCGTCAGAAGCAACGTGCTGCCATAGAATTCCTGTGCTGTGAAAACGAGACAGTGGAAACATCCACAAGAGGTTGAAAAAGGTGTATGGAGATGCTGCTGTCGATCACAGTACAGTTAGTCGGTGGGCAAGCAGGTTACGTGATGAAAGCGGGCACGGCAATATTGAGGATTGTCCTCGCAGCGGTAGGCCTCGTACTGCACACACTCCAGACAATGTGCAGGGAGTTAACAAATTGGTGATTGCTGACAGACGCATCACAGTGAACGAATTGTCACGCTACATTAGGATGGGGGAAGGAAATGTTTGCAGAATACTGAAAGTGTTGGCGTTAAAAAAGGTTTGTGCCATGTGGGTTCCCAGGATGTTGACAGTGGCTCACAAAGAAACAAGAAAAACGATATGCAGCGAACTTTTGGAACATTACGAGAATGGTGGACATGAATACCTTGGAAGAATTGTGACAGGTGATGAAACATCGCTCCATCATTTTTCACCAGAGACGAAGAGGCAATCAGTGGAGTGGCGTCATGCAAATTCACTCAAGAAAAAAAAATTCAAAACCACACCTTCTGCTGGAAAAGTTATGGCTACGGTGTTTTTCGATTCTGAAGGACCCTTGCTTGTGGACATCATGCCAAGTGGAACCATCATAAATTCTGATGCATATGTGAGGACACTGAAGAAACTTCAAGCTCTCCTGAGTCGTGTTCGACCACATCGGCAAAAGCAGGATGTTTTGCTGTTGCACAACAATGCACGGCCACATGCCAGTCAAAAAACCATGGAAGCGATCACTAAACTCGGATGGACAACATTGTAACACCTGTCTTACAGTCCTGACTTAGCTCTTTTTGGGAAACTGAAAGACTTTCTTCGTGGAACAAGGTTTGAAGATGATGACTCCCTTGTGCACGCTGCCAAACAGTGTCTCCAACAGGTTGGTCCAGAATTTTACCATGCGGGTATACAGGCGCTGGTTCCAAGATGGCGTAAGGCAGTTGAGAGGGATGGAAATTATGTGGAGAAATGAAAATATTGTTCCTAAAGGATGTATCTACACACTGCAAACTTTCAAACATGTAGAATAAAAGATGGATTTAAAAAAATAGTGTGCATTTCTTTTGGAGTGACCCTCGTATAAGAGTAAGAGCCATGACACTTTTATTCAAAGATAATGACTATGCTGAACTCATTGTGATTTATGATGGTCTCCTGGGCATTACAAAATATGTGTGATCAGCAGGGACGGCAATACATGGTCCTCATTGTGTTGCCATGCCGTGCACAACGTTGGTAAGCAATTCTGGTAGGGCACTGCACTCCTCCACCAGCACGATCGACAGCTACTGGATGGTCATTAATGCAGTAAGTCTCCCCAACGCATCCCACACCTGCTAGACGGATTTTAAGTTGGGGAACGGGCAGGCCGGTCTATTCGCTGAATATCCTCTCTTTCCAAGAGCTTTTTTACCTGTGGTGTTCGAAGTGGTCGCCCATTGCCACCCTTAAAAATGAAGTCAGGACCGACTGCATCCCTGAAAAGATGCACATGAGGGAGGAGTACAATGTCACAATAATGGTTCAAATGGTTCTGAGCACTATGGGACTTAACATCTGAGGTCATGAGTCCCCTAGAACTTAGAACTACTTAAACCTAACTAACCTAAGGACATCACACACATCCATGCCCGAGGCAGGATTCGAACCTGCGACCGTAGCGGTCGCGCGGTTCCACACTGAAGCGCCTAGAACCGCTCGGACACACCGGCCGGCTCACAATAACGTTCACCACTGAGTGTAGTATGTTGAAAGATATGGAGGTCAGTACGCCCATGCAACCATGTCTCCTCATAGCCAACATCGTAACACCCGAGCCATGAAAACGATTATATTTGACAAGGTTCCCCGGTGCATTACGTATTAAGTACAGGGTCATTGCAATTAAACTTTCAAAACGCTGTAGAAATAACGCCACTGGTCAGAATGACTTCAAATTACAACGGAATATTGTCGGAGAAGGGATAAAACGTATGGTAGAAGAAAAGAGTAGTGTGAAAATTGATCAGTAGATGGCGCTGTATGTGTCAGAATACGTAAATGAAAACACCTGGCATGCGCACGACCCATTGAAGTTGGTACACGGCTTTTACTCCCTTCGCGTCCGCGACGTTTGCCATGACTATCTCAATGCAGGATCGCGCTCTGCTTGTAAAGCTGTATTACAATAATGATGACTGTGGACTCGTCGCTCTGCAGAAGTTCCGTACACTGAAGGGCTTGAAAAAAGGCGTTGATCCGATGACTGCCGTGGGTCTGGAGAAAATGATTAGAAAATTCGAAAAGACGGCTTCTTTTGGTGTGCATCGTGGTAGAGGGAGGAAACGAATTGATTCGACGTCAGTGGAAGCAGTGGCCACAGCAATGTAGGAGGGGACGAGTGGTGGTGTGCAAAGGTGTAGTGACCGAACATTGGAAAAAATGGTTCAAATGGCTCTGAGCTCTATGGGACTTAACATCTATGGTCATCAGTCTCCTAGAACTTAGAACGACTTAAACCTAACTAACCTAAGGACATCACACAACACCCAGTCATCACGAGGCAGAGAAAATCCCTGACCTCGCCGTGAATCGAACCCGGGAACCCGGGCGCGGGAAGCGAGAACGCTACCGCACGACCACGAGCTGCGGATACCGAACATTGGACGTACCCGTGAGGGAGTGTCCGTAAAATCCTACGAAACATCCTTCTTTGCTATCCATTCAAAATTACCCATGTGCACGAGTTGTTTCCTGTTGACCAGCCAGCAAGAGACCTTTGCTTTAGAATTTCTTGCTCGCATGGAAGTGGACAATGATTGCCCGCGGAAGAGTTTGTGGAAAGGCGAAGCCCACTTCCATCTGACAGGATATGTCAATACACAGAATTCTGGAATATGAACAACTGAAAATCCACACTCAAATCAAACAGTACCACTTCATGCTGAAAAGGCCACTGTGTGAGTGTGGGTCTACGACATCATCTACCATAGGGCCATATTTTTTTCTAAGAGACGGGTGCTTCCGCTCCTGTTACCTGTACCGCTATGAGTGTGCTAGAATTATCAGCCTCCATTTCCCTACAGCCTGGACGTCCCGATCACCTGATCTTAATCCGTGTGACTTCTGGCTGTGGGGCTGTCTGAAAGATGTTGTGTTCAGTGTTCCGTTTGCAAACTTAGCAGCATTGAAGGCACGCACTGCGCAACACATCCTGAACGTGACTCTGGAAACACTTCGATCAGTTGTGGAACATGCTGTTTCTCAATTTCAACTTGTTGCAGAAAACGTTGGACAGCATATTTGGACACCATATTGAACACGTTTTCAGCCAGTCATACGAAAATTAACAATCCAGTTTGATTTTGATTGATGTTTTTATGCGGTTTTCGGGCTCAGGACAGTTAAAAACCGATGTGAGTGATGCTTTTTATGCGATTTCTGGCCACAGGACAATTAGAAACCGATTTTTCCTATCCGATGTGATATGACCTTGCCATGGTGGCTGGGCTTACGTAACAAACAGTATCACAGCTTTACACCCATGCACACTGAGTAGTACCGTTTGTTTAATGTCAGACATACACCTTAGGCATTGATGTATGATTCATTTGTCATTTGCAGTCGACCACTATTAAATTATGATGCTTATAGCTCCATCTATTGCTACATTTTGTAACTATTTATTTTTCTTCTGCCATACATTTTCCCCTTCCTCCGATAATATTCCGCTGCAATTTGAAAACATTCTGACTAGAGGTTTTATTTATACAGCGGTTTGAAAGTTTAACTTTAATTATAACCACCCTGTATATAAGAATACGTCCAGAATCACTTCTCAGAATGAATCTATTCTCACCCGAGAAGTGCACATGACGGCACTCTTCGTTGGTCCCGTCCCTAGGCTCTTGGTACCGTGGCAAAAGGTGCTGCCGATGTGCGGGTGTCAACTGAACATTACGTTCTGGTCGTCGGGCAAAGAGACAATCCCCGTGTAGTCACCGTGCCATTGTGGTGCGTGAGATTCCATGCCTTGCATTCCTGTTAAGTGTCGTCGTAATTTCACCCGCTGCTTGAGCTGTGGTTGGCAACCTCCTCTCTTTCGGGCAGCAGTGACTGCCTTGTGCTTCGGAACGCTCGCCATGCATCTGAGATAGTGCTGTGAACAGTACCAAACTCCCGGGCTACACTTGTCACACTTCGTCCTTCTTTCAGTTTTCCGATGATTCTTCCCCGTGTGGAGTCATCCATATGCTGTCTCTGGGCTGTGTTGTAGTGGAGAGCCCAGGGCGCTCCGCTGATTGACACACACACATACACACACACACACACACA
This sequence comes from Schistocerca cancellata, assembly GCF_023864275.1. Lineage (NCBI taxonomy): Eukaryota > Metazoa > Arthropoda > Insecta > Orthoptera > Acrididae > Schistocerca > Schistocerca cancellata. The sequence continues at coordinate 198,595,017 of NC_064632.1, forward strand.
CACACGCCAGCAAGCAAGCAAGCGCGCGCTATTTCCCCATTTCTTCAACTGCCCCGTGTTGCGCGGCTATTTGCCACCTATAGTTAAGCTGACCTCATGCCATTTGATGTCCATCTTGCTGTACACGACTGGTAGACCTCGGGCAAGACGATTCGCATTGTCATTCATTGCCACAGAGTAGTTAATATGTTACTTTATTTAGCTCGTCCTAAAGTTTTGTAGAGCAGTGTACATAAATCACTGTATGGGAGGCGGTAGGTCGTATTGTGTTACTTATTAGGGTTTCCCTCCCCCGCTTTCGCATGTCAAGCGCTGGAAGAATGCTTAAATGCCTTGCTGTCACTGCAGGAGCGATACGTAAGAGGCTGTAATATATTCCTTTAGTCTTTACCTATACATATTTCTGAATCTTTTCAAGTAAACTTTCGTGGGATAGTTTGTGTCTATCTTCAAGCGTATGTCAGTTCTGGTATTTAATCATTTCCGTGATTCTCTTCCACAGGTCAAACACACTTGTGACAGTTTGTGCTGCCTTTCTGCGTGTAGGCTCGGCAAGATGTCCCAGAAATATTGCGACACACTGCGAGGGACTATGCGAGGACCTATCTCTTCTAAATCGACTCCTGTTTCTTCTTCTATCACATCAGACAAATCTTCTTCCTCGCAGAGTTCTTCAGTGTTCTCCTTCCACCTATCCGCTCTCTCCTCTGCATTTAACTGTGGAATTCCCGTTGTTACCACCCTTGCTTTTAATTTCACCGAAGGTTACTGTGACTTTTCTGTATTCTGAGTCAGTCCTTCCGACAGCCATTGCCTTTTCGATTCCTTAACACTTTTCATGCAGCCACTTTGTCTTAGCTTCCCTGAACTTACTATTTATTTCATTCCTCAGCGACTTGTACTTCTGTATTCCTGAATTTCTCTGATTATTTTTGTATTTACTTCTGCCATCGATCAACTGAAGTATTTCTTCTCTCACCCATGGTTTCTTCGCAGTTCACATCTTTGTGCATAGTTTTTCTTTCCAGCTTCTGTGATTGCCCTTTTCAGAGATGTCCATTCCTCTTCATCCCAACTGCCTACCGAGCTGTTCTGTATCGCAGATCTATAGCCCCAGAAAATTTCAAGCGTACCTATCCATTCCTTAGTACTTGCGTATTCCACTTCTTTCCACACTGATTCTTCCTAACTAGACTCTTAAACTTCAGCCTGCTCTTCATGACAAATAAATTGTGACCTGAGCCTGTATCTACTGCTAGGTACGCGTTGCAATCCAGTATCTGACCATGATGTAATGTAACTAGAATCTTCCCGTATCTGTCGGCCTTTTCCAAGTATACCTCCTCCTTTATGACTCTTGAACCGAGTATTCCCTATTACTAGGTGAAATTTATTGCAGAACTCAATTAGTCTTCCTTCTCTCTTATTTCTAGTACCAAGCCCATATTGTCCCGTAACCCTTTCTTCTATTCTTCCCCCTTCAAAAGCATTCCAGTCCCTCATGACTATTGCATTTCCATCTCCCTTTTACTTACTGCATTACCCGTTCAATACCTTCATACTTCCTCTACTCTTCATGCTGTGCTTGCGATGTCGACATGTGTACCTGAACGGTCGTTGTTGGTGTTGGTTTACTATCGTTCTAATGAGAACAACTCTGTCACTGAGCTATTCACAATAACACACTCTCTGCCCTCCCTCCATTCATAACGAATCCTACTCCCGTTCTATCATTTTTTTTCTGCGGTTGATATTACACTGTACTCATCTGATCAGACATCCTTGTCTTCTTTCCATTGTACTTTTCTGACCGACATAAAATCTACGTCAACTGTTTACATTTCTCTTTCCAGATTTTCTAGCTTCCCTACAGGGTTCAAGCTCCTGACATTCCACGCCCTGATTTGTAATACGTTATCCCTTCGTTAGTTATGCAGTCTTCCTCTAATAGTCACCTCCCCCTTGGCAGTCCCCTCCCGGAGATCCGAATGGGGAAGTATTCCGGAATCTTTTGCCAACGTAGAGATCATCATGGCATTTTTTCAATTACAGGCCACATGTCATGTGCATACAAATCATGTGACTTTAATGCTGTTGCTTCCATTGCCTTCTGCATCCTCATGCTGTTGACCACTGCTCATTCTTCCGCTTTTAGGAGGTGTTTTCCACCCCAAGGCAAAGAAATTACCCTGAAGTTCTGCACGCTCCTCCCCCTTCTTTGATAATGTCTTTGGCAGAATGAAGGTGGCTTCTTACTCTGGAAGTCTTCAGCCGCCAATGCTGTTGATTTTATTCAAATTTTAAGAGGTGGCGGCGTTCGAACCCGACGTTTCGATTATTAATCAAAGACGCTACCCTTAGACCAAGCTCGCCGGGTTGGCCGTGCGGTCTAACGCACGGCTTTCCGGCCGAGAAGGAGCGCCGGTCCCCGGCTCGAATCCGCCCGGCGGATTTGTGTCGAGGTCCGGTGAGCCGGCCAGTCTGTGGACGGTTTTTAGGCGGTTTTCCATCTGCCTCGGCAAATGCGGGCTGGTTCCCCTTATTCCGCCTCAGTTACACTATGTCGGTGATTGCTGCGCAAACAAGTTCTGCACGTACGCGTACACCACCATTACTCTACCACGCAAACATAGGGGTTACGCTCGTCTGGTGTGACCCGTTCCCTGGGAGGGGTCCACCGGGGGCCGAACGCACAATAACCTTGGGTTCGGTGTGGGGCGGCGGAGGGGTGAAGTGGACTGCGGTAGTCGTCGTGGGGTTGCGGACCACTGCGGCTGCGGCGGGGACGGAGCCTCTCCGTCGTTTCTAGGTCACCGGTTGCCATAACGTAACATACCATAACCCTCAGACCATGGAGTTCGTTACCACAATGAAAAACGCCTTTGTTTTTGGGTACCATAACCAGGTCACTTTCTCCTATAATTCTCAACAACACAAAATGAGCTGATCTTCTTTGGACTTTTGTGATGTCCTCCGTCAGTCTTATTTGGCAAGGATCCCATACCGATCACTAACATTCAGTAGATGACTGACGGACGTAGGGTAGACGGTCTCTTTAGTAGAAACATTGTATCTTCTAAATGTTCTGCCAATAAAACGCAGTCTTTGGTTTGCCACCCCACAACAACATTTTCTATATGATCTTTCCAATTTATAAATTGTTTGTAGTGAATAGATGGACAGAGCGAATAGCTGTCCGGTCAACTACCTGGAAGATTTTAGATTCTCTGAGGAATCTTCTAAAAATTCTTAGAAACTATCACAGCCCTGTTCAGACATTTAAAAGAACGCTTTAGAATCCGTTTCCAAATTGTATTCTAGGAAATGGAGATGAATAAGTAAGCTTAGAATGCCGGATCATTATATCGTACCCTGGCATGAGAAGTGATGTCAAAAAATGCAATTTTTAGTTTTTGTCACTGATAAAATACGTGTGAAGTGCACCATCGTGCACTAGAAACATCATATCTGTCTCGCAATTTGTCCGCTTCGTGGCATTAGTATTTGGGTTATAGACTACTTCATGATTCGCCACGGCAAGAAAAGCGTCGCTTCAGCGTTCATTGGTTGATCTGGGAGAAGGGGCCGTCAGCGAGGTCATCTGTTCCATCGGATTAGGGAAGGAAGTCGGCCGTGCCCTCTCAAAGGAACCATCCCGGCATTTGCCTGAAGCGATTTAAGTAAATCGCAGAAAACCTAAATTAGAATGGCCATAAGCGGGCTTGAACCGTCGTCCTCCCGAATGGGAGTTAGCTTGGTAACCTAGATTAGATTAGATTAGATTAGTTTTTCGTTCCCTAGATCCGTGCTGAGGGGATCCTCGTGGATGTGGAACATGTCAATTTTTTAAGCTGAAATAACAATACTAATGGTATGAATATATACAATACATCATTTGTTTCTATTAAAAAATTCGTCAGTGGAGTAGAAGGAGTTGGCCACCAGTAAGTCTTTCAGGCTCCTTTTAAACTGATCTTTATTTGTAACTAAATTTTTTATGTTTGCTGGCAAATTATTGAAGATGAGTGTTCCTGAGTAGTGGACCCCTTTTTGAACTAAAGTAAGTGCTTTTAAGTCCTTGTGCAGATGATTTTTGTTCCTGGTATTGTATGTATGAACTGAGCTGTTTGTTGGAAAAAGAGATATAGCGCCACGTCGCTTGGTACTTCTGCGTTGCTACTGACAGATGTGCATAGGTCGTTCAAGAAGTTCGGCACATTCTGAGTTGTGAAACTTTTCATGTATAAGGTTAGTTGAATGTAATTTTTAATAAAAATAATTATTACAATGTCTGTGTATATACAGTGCCTGTATTTCACTTTACGATGCTCTTCAGACGTGCACGATTACAGCTATTGTAAATATTACGAAATTTCGTGCGTTGCAGCGTACAAGAAAACAAATGGAAATTTCTACGACAAAGTAGATCCATACCGAATCCCTCTGATGGGCGAAAAGGTTTCTCACGTTACATAAGTCCACTTACGAATCTAAGTTTTCGTAAATTGTAAATTGTGTTCCTTAAATTGCACCTAATTGATGTTCCTTATTAAATTGTATTTATTTTCATAAATTACAATTTTGCCTTTTTCTAATACTACAATTTCGACTTGTTCTTCATTTTTCTACTTTAACCTAAGTACTAATTTTGCCTGATGGAGGTTCGAATGTCGTATTGTATTACAGCAAGTATATATATATATATATATATATATATATATATATATAAAATTTAGGGTGGAAAAGTGGCAAAAGTATTACGTGAAAAGTCATAACAAAAACAAAAATGTTACTAGAGCAGTAAGAAAAGTGACACAACTGAAAGAATTAATTAATAATCATCTCATAACAATTCAGATTGGAGGAGAGCAGAACCACTTGCCCGTATTATTGTTGTCCACTACAATGGAATTCACTGGCAAAATTACTTACTTGAAATTTAGAAGATGCTCCTACTACTTGTAATGTGCTGCGAATACATAGTAAGAAAGATCCTGTATCATTTAGCTACAATATAGCAGGTCAGCAACTGGAAGCAGTTAATTCCATAAATTATCTGGGAGTAAGCATTAGGAGTGATTTAAAATGGAATGATCATATAAAGTTGATCGTCGATAAAGCAGATGCCAGACTGAGATTCATTGGAAGAATCCTAAGGAAATGCAATCGGAAAGCAAAGGAAGTAGGTTACAGTACACTTGTTCGCCCACTGCTTGATTATTGCTCACCAGTGTGGGATCCGTACCAGATAGGGGTTGATAGAAGAGACAGAGAAGATCCAACGGAGAGCAGCGCGCTTCGTTACAGGATCATTTAGTAATCGCGAAAGCGTTACGGAGATGATAGATAAACTCCAGTGGAAGACTCTGCAAGAGAGACGCTCAATAGCCCGGTACGGGCTTTTGTTGAATTTTCGAGAACATACTTTCAACGAGGAGTCAAGCAGTATATTGCTCCCTCCTACGTATATCTCGCGAAGAGACCATGAGGATAAAATCAGGGAGATTAGAGCCCACACAGAGGCATACAGACTATCTTCCTTTCCACGAACAATACGAGACTGGAATACAAGGAAGAACCAATAGAGGTACTCAAAGTAACCTCCGCCACACACCGTCGGGTGGCTTGCGGAGTATGGATGTAGATGTAGATGTACTTCAACACAAGTTTCACAGAATTCTTTAAGTCGATTTTTCTGAAGTCCTGCTTTACTGAGGTGTCTGTTCTTGCCGCAGTGCGATATGGTAGTTTACAAGTACATTTCATGGAAGAGACTAGCTTGATGGCTGGAGAAACTGAAGGACTCCAACACCTGCTTTAGGAGAAGAGTGGTTTTCGAAGAAACGACTGCTGGTACCGAGAACAAGAGACGGCGCGCAGACTGCCATCTTGTGGTCAGAAGAGCCGCGGGAGAGCGGGGAACACTCGCGGAGGCACGCGAGTTCCTTGACGTCAAGCAGGGCTCGCCGGAAGCAGCTTCCTCTGGCTACGGCTCTCTCTGTTTGTACTGGCAGCCGCGGCGCGTGAAGAGGTTCTGCCCCTCCCGCCAAACAGGAAGGGACAGAGAACGCCGCCGTCCCAGAAGGTGCGTGACTAGCTAACGGTCTGTGCGGGAAAGATCTTAGACTTCCTTCGCAACACTGCACGTTCATTTGTTGAAGCAAGCAGTTTTAAGGGGCTCCGGAACGCCCTATACTTGCAATGTTAAAATAACGCTTATAAATTACATCATTCCTCACAAAGTATTTGAGGTAGGAAGTTGAACTTTTTACAGATTATTTATTGGAATATGGGCTACAACTTAACACAGGGATTTTACAAAATTTTAGTTCAGTTATTAAAGATGATTTTTTTTCAATTGTAATGAAAATTCACAACATTTTTTTGCAATTTTTTATTTATATATTCAAAAATATACAGTTTTTTGGAAAAAGGTTGTGTTAAATTATGCAGAAGGTACTGTGTAACATTTACTGAAAGTTTGAAACAAATATGTTTGGAAGATCCTTAGAAAGCATGTAATTAGTATGAGAAAATAAAAGTTTTGGGAATCGAGCGACAAAGATTGGATTAACTTTTTAGTGCATTCCAGGTCCATAGGATGGATTATCTTCATCCTCTGCAAACTCCTCCTCCAGCTTCCTCTTGTTCCTCCTCCTGTTTACTCTTGCTTGTATTTCTAGACTCTTTACAGCCCTGTCTGCAGCCCGAAGGCGTTCCTCGTCTAAAGCAAGCATCGCTCGTACCATGTTAGAACCTATCTTCGTTCCCATATTTCTAAATACCTTGTACCTTACAATGTTGCCATCATTGAAAGTCGCAACAGCAACTTTACTTTTACTCGTTATTATACTTCAACAAAACAGAGACTCAAGAAACAGAATTAATTACGAATATTTTCGAGATAACGACAGAGTAAATAAACATGAAACAATCGACAATCACACCAGCGATATATATTGAACCATCACAGGTTAGCCACAACACATACTTTATCTCACATCACTAAAATGTACCTGATGAACACGGACGTTAATAATAACACCATTTGACAGCAGTTTAACAGCGCCACAGTGGGTCACGCCCATGTAGAACACATTTCAAAAAAAATTTAAAAATAGTTGTAGTCTTCGGAATTGAATAAATTATATATCTATTAAAAGGTAATAGTCTGCAGATTCAGAAAAAGCAAAAAAGTAAAAATTGAACTTTTCATGATTTTGAGCCTTTCCGGAGCGCCTTAACGTAAATAACGTAGCGTTAATCTGATTTAAGTTTTTCTGCAGGGTGAACTACTTAGTACTGCACCGACAAAACTGGATAGGCTGGTCAGGGATGTTTCCGACCACTTTTGTGTAATGGACCTGTAGGCGCTGATGGCTCATTATAGAGCCATTGCATTTCCTTTGACTTCTTACTATCTTTATACAGGGCGAGTCAGCTGCCCCAACCGATGTCGTTTCATACAACACGCAATGTTACATCTGGACTTCAAAAACCGCGCCCAAGGTTTTCATATTCTCTCGCTCTGTACGAGCGCACTGTTATTCCGACAGAAAAAATGAACACAGTTTTTTTTGTAGGAAATTTTAAGTAGTAAAATTTTGTGCTGGAATATGTTTTCGCCAGAGGCCGTAGTTTTCGAGTTGATCTAGAAAAACGTACAAAAGTTATCTTCAAACGCACCCCCACTCCCATACTCAGTCCCCACTGGTCAAGATATGTAGCAGGATGTTCATTACACTCCCTCCCACCACTGCACAAAAATTTGCGTTTGCAATAACTATTTCCCACTTTGACCTCTTTTAATGTTCATTGACTGGCCTTACTATGCCACCGGCTTAGTCGAGCACTTACAAATTGTAAAACTGACGTTTGTATAAAGTTTGCCTAATAGTTTCTTGAATTTTAACAGCATAAAGTAAACAATATTCGTGAGGCCTTCTGACTACGAAACTACCATGCTTGACAGATTTAAGTCTGGTCTGATTTTTCAACGTAATTAGTTTCAGCGAAAGGTTTAGGAAAGTGGTCTTCTTTCATTTCCCTCACGGGCACAATTAAATTAGTAATGTTAACGAAACAGCCGACTATGCTGGTGGTATAATAGCCCAGTCAAGAGATACTAAAAAAGGTCGAATATCGGTAACTGTTCGCGTAGTCGGATGCTTCTGTACAGTCGTGAGAGGGAGTGCCAGAACAACACAGAAGAAATCCTGACTGGTGAGAGACGACTCTGGGATGGAAGTTGGTTTGAAGGTCACTTTTTCAGTATTTCCTCGAATGACTCGGAAAACGGGGCCACCAGATAAAACGTAAGCTTGTACAACATTTAACTAAATTTCCTACAAAACGGCAGCTGACTCACCCACTGTGTTTACTCCAGTGAAAATATCTGCACGAAAATTCAAATGTCGACGTTGAGCACTATGACTTCTTTGGAAATAAGGTTTACTGATGAAGACATGACCGACCTGCACCTCGTGCCTGAATGTACTGCTGCTTGTGTACTGAATGGGAGAGTGGAACAACGGCGCAATGCTGAGCAATCACTTAGCATTAGTTACGCTTCAAGCATTATAAACAAGTCGTACGACGACAGATACTTAGCGCTACCCATGCGAAGCCGGGGTGGATCGCTGTTGTGTATTTACTGGGTCGGTATAATTAAAATGCAGCTATTCACAGAGATTCAGCGTGGGTTGTAATTACCGTGCGGCAGCAAAACTTGGCAGATATTCTAAAGCGGGACCGAGTTACGCTGGTAAAAAATTAGTTACAATTTTGGCCACCAGGTGCAAATCTGGAGCTTTTAATGCAAGAATGACGTACAGAAACGGCGTCCGTACGTAACAGATTAGGAATAGGACGTGAGCAGAAAAGGTCAAACAAGTGAGAAAGGCATTTTGTTGATTTTATTATTAATCAGCATTTAAACAATTTGTTCAGTATGAGCATCGAAAACGTCGACAAGATGCTGCATCTGTAAAACGACGTGATCAGCAGTTGCTGTCGGCAGTTCCGATGGGATCTGAGCAATGTGGTCCTGTATACTGGCCTTCAGATCAGATAGATACCGAACGTGCCCCTGGTAAATGCGTTCTTTTAGATGCCCCCAAAGCCAAAAGTCACATATATCAGTATCTTGCAGGCCATGCATCTGGAAAACCTCAGGAAGGTTGCATCAAGCGGATCTTTCAGTGGACGAGGGACATGAGGTGTTGCCGCAGTTTGCATGAGAACAGTGGTTTTAACTGAGTTGCGCTCTTCCAAAGTAGGAATCACATGCTGAAGAGGAACTCTCGACAATGCACAGACGTCGCGGTACACCTGACAGGTCCCATGGGTGTATTTTCTTCAAAGAAGAACGGAGTGAGAGTAAAGGTGCTTGTGGATCCACACCACACAGTCACATATGGCGTTTGCAATGGCTCTTCGTGCACAATATGCGGTTTAACCGTACGCCAAGTTGGTAGTTTTGTGTATTCACTGCATCCTGTAGTGTAAAATTTGCCTCGTCACTTCATAGAATATTGCCCGGCCGCATGTAATCAACTTCGATCCGAAACCAGAAACCGAAGAGCAAAGTCAGGACGTTGCTACGCGAAGTTTTCGTTGCTGCTCAGTCTGGATCTTGTACGGATATCAATGTAAAATGGACCGCAAAATGGATAATTCTCGTGATACGGCACGAGCTCTAGCACTACTCGGAGCATGTGTTGCATGGACAGTTACAGCAGTAGAAACCTCGTTAATAACTTTCACTGGGACATGACACCTTCCTCTTCCAGGTGCCACACCAAGCTCGCCTTTGTTTTTGAATTTCATTATCGTCCTCTTTAAACTATTTAATGATACCGGGCCTCTCCTCCGACGTTTCACTCGACGATCCACTCTCGATGGAGTACTGTGACTGCTGCTCTTCAGATATAAGTTTCAGATTTGCACCTGTTTGTCACAATTGGCACTACTGAGTTTTCCAGCGTAAATAGGTTCCGCATTAACGCATTAGCATATCTACCAAATTTCGCTGCCGGATGATTATTACAGGCCACGCTGGACGTCCGAGAGTGGCTGTACTTTAATTAAAACCAGTCGGTAAATAAACACTAGCGATGGGTAGCACCAAATATCAAGACGTTGAGTGGATCTATGCAAAATATGGTAGGCTGATTCTTTTGTTTCAAGGCTATCAGCTATAACCTACAAAGAACAAAAGTAAAAACGTACTTGTTGGAGCACCTCAGTAACGTGTTTCTTATGCATCGACTTTGACAGTACAGCCTTACGCCCAGTAATGAAGATTGTCAAGAATATGGTCCTATCCCAAACAGTAAGCCGACGAAACACTCTTCTGGCTGTTTGGTGAAGGTTGTTTATTTCATTTATTGCTTTAGTTCTGCCGTTACTTGCAGAGCGGAAGTTCGCTGTTTAATGAAAGACATGATTCCCGACTACAGTTCCTCTTACTTTACACAATATTGCCTTCGTCTGTCTAGGCCAAGATAATTTGTGTCGTGACGAGTGTAATTTCGCAGTATCCAAACAATGAAATGAAGCTAGTTATTTCCTATGCGTGGCAATGCTACCTTTCGCCTCTATCACTTGATATTGCTATATACAGTACTGGCCATTAAAATTGCTACACCATGAAGATGACGTCCTACAGACGCGAAATTTAACCGACAGGAAGAAGATGCTGTGATATGCAAATGATTAGCTTTTCAGACCATTCATACAAGGTTGGCGCCGGTGGCGACACCTACGACGTGCTGACATGAGGAAAGTTTCCAACCGATTTCTCATACACAAACAGCAGTTGACCGACGTTGCCTGGTGAAACGTTGTTGTGATGCCTCCTGTAAGGACGAGAAATGCGTACCATCACGTTTGCGACTTGGTTAAAGGACGGATTGTAGCCTATCGCGATTGCGGTTTATCGTACCGCGACATTGCTGCTCGCGTTGGTCGAGATCCGATGACCGTTAGCAGAATATGGAATCGGTGGGTTCAGGAGGGTAATACGGAACGCCGTGCTGGATCCCAACGGCCTCGTATCACTAGCAGTCGAGACGACAGGCATCTTATCCGCATGGCTGTAACGGATCGTGCAGCCACGCCTCGATCCCTGAGTCAACAGATGGGGACGTTTGCAAGACAACAACCATCTGCACGAACAGTTCGACGGCATTTGCAGCAGCATGGACTATCAGCTCGGAGACCACGGCTGCGGTTACCCTTGACGCTGCATCACAGAAAGGAGCGCCTGCATTGGTGTCCTCAACGACGAACCTGGGTGCACGAATGCCAAAACGTCATTTTTTCGGATGAATCCAGGTTCTGTTTACAGCATCGTGATGGTCGCATCCGTGTTTGGCGACATCGCGGTGAACGCACATTGGAAGCGTGTATTCGTCATTGCCATACTGGCGTATCACCCCGCGTGATGGTATGGGGTGCCATTGGTTACACGTCTCGGTCACCTCTAATTCGCATTGACGGCACTTTGAACAGTGGACGTTACATTTCAGATGTGTTACGACCCGTGGCTCTACCCTTCATTCGATCCTTGCGAAACCCTACAATTCAGCAGGATAATGCACGACCGCATGTTGCAGGTCCTGTACGGGTCTTTCTGGCTACAGAAAATGTTCGACTGCTACCCTGACCAGCACATTCTCCAGATCTGTCACCAATTGAAAACGTCGGGTCAATGGTGGCCGAGCAACTGGTTCGTCACAATACGCCAGACACTACTCTTGACGAACTGTGGTATCGTGTTGAAGCTGCATGGGCAGCTGTACCTGTACACGCCATCCAAGCTCTGTTTGACTCAATGGCCAGGCGTATGAAGGCCGTTATCACATGTCAGTTCTAGTATAATATGTTTGTCCAATGAATACCCGTTTATCATCTGCATTTCTTCTTGGTGTAGCAATTTTAATGGCCAGTAGTGTATAAGAAAGCTGAAAGAACGGACCACAAAATTACAGACCAATGTCTATGACATCGGTTTGCTGCAGAATTCTGGAACATATTCTGAGTTCGAATGTAATAAATTTCCTAGAGCTTATGTCCAGGAATCAGCAAGGTTTTAGAAATCATCGATCATGCGAAATTCAGCTTGCCTTTTTCTCACTTGATATACTGTGAGCTATGGATGAAGGGTAACAGCAGATTGCATATTTCTAAATTTCCGAAAATCAATTGACACGGTGCCCCACTGCAGACTGTTAACGAAGATACGAGTACGCGGAATAGATTCCCAGATATGTGAATGACTCGAAGACTTTGTAAGTAAACGAACCCAGTATTTGGTCCTCGACGGCGAGTGTTCAGCACGGACAAAGGTATCGTCAGCTGTGCCCCAGGGAAGAGTGATAGGACTGCTGTTATTTTCTGTATATGTAAATGAACCGACGGACAAGATGGACGGCACTCTGCGATCGTTTGCTGATGATGCTGTGGTGTACGGTAAGGCGTCGGAGTTAAGTGACTGTAGGAGGATACAAGATGACCTAGGCAAAATTTCTAGTTGGTGTGATGAATCGCAGCTAGGTCTGAATGTATAAAAACGTACGTTAATGCAGATGAGTAGGAAGAACAAACACGTAATGTTAGAATACAGTATTAGTTGTGTCCTGCTTGACACAGTCAGGTGCCGGCCGTGGTGGCCAAGCGGTTATAGGCGCTACAGTCTGGAACCGCGCGGCCGCTACGGTCGCAGGTTCGAATCCTGCCTCGGGCATGGATGTGTGTGATGTCCTTAGGATAGTTAGGTTTAAGTAGTTCTAAGTTCTAGGGGACTGATGACCTTAGAAGTTAAGTCCCATAGTGCTCAGAGCCATTTGAACCATTTGACACAGTCAGGTCGTTAAAATGTCTGGGCGTAGCGTTACACTGTGGTATGAAATCGAACGAACATGTGAGGATTCTGGTACGGAAGACGAATGATCTTCTTTGGTTTTTTAATCGTACCAGGTCGGATTAAAAGAAAATATCGAATCAATTGAGAGGCCGGCTGCTAGATTTGTTACCGATAGGTCCGATCAGCATGCAAGTGCTACGCAGATACTTCGGGAACTCCGATGGGAATCCCTGGAGGGTAGGCGAAGTTCTTTACGAGGATCACTAATGCGAAAGTTTAGTGAACCGGCATTAGAAGCTGACTGCAGAGCAGGTCTACTACCGCCAACATACACTCCTGGAAATGGAAAAAAGAACACATTGACACCGGTGTGTCAGACCCACCATACTTGCTCCGGACACTGCGAGAGGGCTGTACAAGCAATGATCACACGCACGGCACAGCGGACACACCAGGAACCGCGGTGTTGGCCGTCGAATGGCGCTAGCTGCGCAGCATTTGTGCACCGCCGCCGTCAGTGTCAGCCAGTTTGCCGTGGCATACGGAGCTCCATCGCAGTCTTTAACACTGGTAGCATGCCGCGACAGCGTGGACGTGAACCGTATGTGCAGCTGACGGACTTTGAGCGAGGGCGTATAGTGGGCATGCGGGAGGCCGGGTGGACGTACCGCCGAATTGCTCAACACGTGGGGCGTGAGGTCTCCACAGTACATCGATGTTGTCGCCAGTGGTCGGCGGAAGGTGCACGTACCCGTCGACCTGGGACCGGACCGCAGCGACGCACGGATGCACGCCAAGACCGTAGGATCCTACGCAGTGCCGTAGGGGACCGCACCGCCACTTCCCAGCAAATTAGGGACACTGTTGCTCCTGGGGTATCGGCGAGGACCATTCGCAACCGTCTCCATGAAGCTGGGCTACGGTCCCGCACACCGTTAGGCCGTCTTCCGCTCACGCCCCAACATCGTGCAGCCCGCCTTCAGTGGTGTCGCGACAGGCGTGAATGGAGGGACGAATGGAGACGTGTCGTCTTCAGCGATGAGAGTCGCTTCTGCCTTGGTGCCAATGATGGTCGTATGCGTGTTTGGCGCCGTGCAGGTGAGCGCCACAATCAGGACTGCATACGACCGAGGCACACAGGGCCAACACCCGGCATCATGGTGTGGGGAGCGATCTCCTACACTGGCCGTACACCACTGGTGATCGTCGAGGGGACACTGAATAGTGCACGGTACATCCAAACCGTCATCGAACCCATCGTTCTACCATTCCTAGACCGGCAAGGGAACTTGCTGTTCCAACAGGACAATGCACGTCCGCATGTATCCCGTGCCACCCAACGTGCTCTAGAAGGTGTAAGTCAACTACCCTGGCCAGCAAGATCTCCGGATCTGTCCCCCATTGAGCATGTTTGGGACTGGATGAAGCGTCGTCTCACGAACGCTGGTCCAACTGAGGCGCCAGGTGGAAATGGCATGGCAAGCCGTTCCACAGGACTACATCCAGCATCTCTACGATCGTCTCCATGGGAGAATAGCAGCCTGCATTGCTGCGAAAGGTGGATATACACTGTACTAGTGCCGACATTGTGCATGCTCTGTTGCCTGTGTCTATGTGCCTGTGGTTCTGTCAGTGTGATCATGTGATGTATCTGACCCCAGGAATGTGTCAATAAAGTTTCCCCTTCCTGGGACAATGAATTCAAGGTGTTCTTATTTCAATTTCCAGGAGTGTATATTTCGCTGAAGGACCACGAAAATACGAGAAATTAGAGTTCATACTGAGGCTTATAGAGAGTCGTATTTCCCTCGCTCTGCTTACGAGTGGAACAGGAAAGGAAATGATTGGTAGTGGCACGGGGTATTCTACGACAACCATGGTATGCGGAGTATCTATGTAGATGTAGATGTATAAGGAAGGAATATTAACGTCACGTCGTCGATAAGATCATTACAGAGGGAGCATAAGCATGGTGGAGGTTGGCTGGGGGAACGAAATCGGACGTGTAATTTTCAAAGAAACCTTGCCGGCATTTGCCTCAGTCGATTTTGTTGGACTATGTAGAACCTAAATCTGGACGGCTAGAAACTGATTTAAATCTCCGTGCTACCAAATGCGAGTACAGTGTGGCAGTTTGTGTAATACACTACTGTCCAAAAGTATCTGAACACCTGTATACAGCGCGTTACAAAAAGGTACGGCCAAACGTTCAGGAAACATTCCTCACACACAAAGAAAGAAAATGTGTTATGTGGTCATGTGTCCGGAAACGCTTACTTTCCATGTTACAGCTCATTTTATTACTTCTCTTCAAATGACATTAATCATGGAATGGAAACACACAGCAACGGAATGTACCAGCGTGACTTCAACACTTTGTTAATGGAAATGTTCAAAATGTCCTCCGTTAGCGAGAATACATGCATCCGCCCTCCGTCGCATGGAATCCCTGATGCGCTGATGCAGCCCTGGAGAATGGCGTATTGTATGACAGCCGTCAGCAATACGAGCACGAAGGGTCTCTACATTTGGTACCGAGGTTGCGTAGACAAGAGCTTTCAAATGCCCCCATAAATGAAAGTCAAGAGGGTTGAGGTCAGGAGAGCGTGGAGGCCATGGAATTGGTCCGCCTCTACCAATCCATCGGTCACCGAATCTGTTGTTGAGAAGCGTACGAACACTTCGACTGAAATGTGCAGGAGCTCCATCGTGCATGAACCACATGTTGTGTCGTACTTATAAAGGCACATGTTCTAGCAGCACAGGTAGAGTATCCCGTATGAAATCATGATAACGTGCTCCATTGAGCGTAGGTGGAAAAACATGGGGCCCAATCAAGACATCACCAACAATGCCTGCCCGAACGTTCACAGAAAATCTGTGTTGATGATATGATTGCACAATTGCGTGAGGATTCTCGTCAGCCCACACATGTTGATTGTGAAAATTTACAATTTGATCACGTTGGAATGAAGCCTCATCCGTAAAGAGAACATTTGCACTGAAATGAGGATTGACACATTGCTGGATGAACCATTCGCAGAGGTGTACCCGTGGAGGCCAATCAGCTGCTGATAGTGCCTGCACACGCTGTAAATGGTACGGAAACAACTGTTTCTCCCGTAGCACTCTGCATACAGTGACGTGGTCAACGTTACGTTGTACAGCAGCAACTTCTCTGATGCTGACATTAGGGTTATCGTCAACTGCACGAAGAATTGTCTCGTCCATTGCAGGTGTCCTCGTCGTTATAGGTCTTCCCCAGTCGCCAGTCATAGGCTGGAATGTTCCGTGCACCCTAAGACGCCGATCAATTTCTTTGAACGTCTTCCTCTCGGGACACCTTCGTTATGGAAATCTGTCTCGATACAAACATACCACGCCACGGCAATTGCCCCGTGCTAATCCATATATCAATTGGGCGTCTGCCAACTCCGCATTTGTAAACATTGCACTGACTGCAAAACCACGTTCGTGATGAACACTAACCTGTTGATGCTACGTACTAATGTGCTTGATGCTAGTACTGGAGAGCAATGAGTCGCATGTCAACACAAGCACCGAAGTCAACAAATGGTTCAAATGGCTCTGAGCACTATGGGACTCAACATCTTAGGTCATAAGTCCCCTAGAACTTAGAACTACTTAAACCTAACTAACCTAAGGACATCACACACACCCATGCCCGAGGCAGGATTCGAACCTGCGACCGTAGCAGTCCCGCGGGTCCGAACTGCAGCACCAGAACCGCTAGACCACCGCGGCCGGCCCGAAGTCAACAATACCTTCCTTCAATTGGGCCAACTGGTGGTGAATCGAAGAAGTACAGTACATACTGACGAAACTAAAATGAGCTCTAACATGGAAATTAAGCGTTTCCGGACACATGTCCACATAACATCTTTTCTTTACTTGTGTGTGAGGAATGCTTCCTGAAAGTTTGGCCGTACCTTTTTGTAACACCCTGTATATTGTGGGCCCTGCCGGTATAAAAGGAAACAAGCAGTGGGCAAGCCGTAACAGAAGAGTAGGTCGCTCAGGGGAACACAGTGGCTTCAAACATGGACTTCATATAACAAATCCATAGCGGGCGTTTCGACCTTTCTAAACGTACTCAAGTCGAGTATTGGTGCTGTGATTGTGAAGTGGAAACGCGAAAGGAATAACACCAGCTAAACGAAGACAAGGCATTGACGGACACGGACTGCCGGTTGTAAGAAATCGCATGAAGTCAGCGAAAGTAATAACTCGTAAATTCCGAACTGTTAGCAGCATTCTAGCAACGACGAAGACTGTGCATCAGGAATTAAAAAGAATGGCGTGCAGTGGTGGAGCAGTTATCCATGAGCCACACATTTCTTACATTTCCGTAGTCAGTGCTAAGTGACGTTTGTGGTGACGTAAAGAGCTACGCCTCCTCGACGACTGGCGACTGATTTGAAATGGTGAATCACGGTATACTCTGTGCAATCCGATAGAATGGTTTGGCTTTGGCATAGTGTGTAGTGTAGTGTACTGTAATGTAGTGTAGTGTATAGTGTCAACAGTGAAGTAGGGGGGAGATGGTGTTAGGTATGGGTGTGTTTTCGTGGTTAGGTTGCGGTTTCCTCATTGTGCTTAACAATACGCTAAATGCGGAAGGGTGTGAACACGTGTTACAGCATTGTACAGAGCGTGCAGTAGACGAACAGCCGGAGACGATGAATGATGTGTCAGTGTAAGAATGCACCCTGTCACAACGCAGCATCTGTGAGGCAATGGTTTGTGGACAATAGTATTCCTGAAATGGGCTGGTTTTCTCAGAGTTCCCACCTGAACTCAATGGAACACATTTGAGATAAGTTAAAATGTCAGGCTGTCACAAAGAAGCCGGCCGGTGTGGCCGTGCGGTTCTAGGCGCTTCAGTCTGGAACCGCGTGACCGCTACGGTCGCAGGTTCTAATCCTGCCTCGGGCATGGATGTGTGTGATGTCCTTAGGTTAGTTAGGTTTAAGTAGTTCTAAGTTCTAGGGGACTGATGACCACAGATGTTAAGTCCCATAGTGCTCAGAGCCATTTGTCACAAAGGAGAATGGTGGACACACCACACATTAATATCCACTAATAGGTGTCCACATACTTCTAATCGGATAGTGTATATGCTTTAAGAAATTGCCTGCTAATCATTTAACGCCGTTAAAAACGGTTACGCACTCCACTTTCTCACTCGTTATATGACCTCTGCGCACTTGAGTTCGAAGTGCGCTGTGTATTTTGAGCTGGTAAACACTGCTTGCAAGCACGATCGATAGCGTTAGACTGTCCAAATGAATCGTCGTTCAGGGTTACTAATAGGAACAAAAACACTGCATGTAGTACGTTGCTGCCATTAGTTTCCGCCGGCCGCGGTGGCCGAGCGGTTCTAGGCGCTTCGGTCCGGAACCGCGCGGCTGCTACGGTCGCAGGTTCGAATCCTGCTTCGGGCATGGATGTGTGTGATGTCCTTAGGTTAGTTAGGTTTAAGTAGTTCTAAGTTCTAGGGGACTGATGACCTCAGAAGTTAAGTCTCATAGTTCTCAGAGCCATTTGAACCATTAGTTTCCCCACCTCCTGACTCTTTACGGGAACTGTGCATTCCACGGCCGCGGGCGTGCGCGATGTTACACATGCCGTGCAGTACAGTCTTTGCCGGCTCCTGACCTGCATTGTGCTGTGTGCCGAGCTTGTCATTATTTCAGATTGAATTTTCAAAAACGACCGTGAAGAAGCAGCAGGCACCAAACCGAAAAAATAAAAATCTTCTCTTCTTCTTTGAAGACGCGAATTGTTTGCAACTTAACGTCTGAAGCCTGTTACAGTACACAGAAGCGGGCTTAGGAATGCAAACATTGTAGAAAATCATTGAGGATCTCCACCCAAACAATTTCTTAAATCTCGCACCCTCCACCAAAGAAATAATTCGTCCCGTCAGCACTGTTCTCCAAAGCATTTATTCATTTGAGCGACCCCATATCCTGTTAGAAATTACACTGCCATCCCGTCCGTATTTCATCTCAATGCAACAGCAACATACTCCCAGAACTACTCGCAATTTCACTTTCTCCCCGTCTACACACCCTTGTCCCTGCTCTCACTCCTCACCATTAGACTGCCAGATCCTATTGCATTACCCCAACACTCGCTGTACATGAAAAACTGGCTTCTTCAACTTAGCCTATTACTCTAGGCCCCCACCTACATGTCACCTCTCGTTCCCTCTCACATTCCATTCCACCCGAGTTTTTATACCAGAGCTGTTAATGGATCCACTGAAGACGACTTCCAGTCGGACACCTAGCCTCCAACATCAGCACCATTACAACGCCAATTCCATCACCACATCAAGATCATTCAATGGCTGCAACTTGCGTTTATTGCATTCTTTTGTATTATCTCCAGCTGTATTGCACGCAATACCTATATCCTCTTCGTTCTCTCGGTTCACACAAGTGGACCTTCATTCACTTTTTTCACCGTAACTAAGCGTATTTTCCCGCTTTTAGACAGATGTTCCTTGAGTTTGTACTTTCTAATTCTTGGTTTTAAAACCAGGACACAGCGTAACAGCTGGTCGTACGCAGACAATGGTTACGTCTGCAAATCTGAAATGTATGTAAATAATTATTATGCCTAAATTTTAGTCTAAGAATCTGTCTTTTTACCTGACATTCGCTAACTATTCTAGATATTGAGAATTAGTTCAGGTTTGTATACATTTTGTTCGTTACTATGAGATAACCTATTCTCTGGAGGTGGACCTCAAGTCATAATGCACATTTGCTAATTTCAATTTGGTCTTCGATAATGCAATACTGAAATAACTACATTCTACAGAAACGCATGAAATATTAACTGATGAGCGATTGGAAGATCTCCTTGACGACAGCTATACGGAATTACCTGAATGGGATGAAGATGAATTCTCGTTTTTGACTGAAGATTGTTCTGCTGAGCTTGAGAAACTGACAGGTGTACAATAAGAACGTTAAGATGAGATATGTTGCCACACGTTTCAGAAGTTAGGTATTACAATGTTGGCCAGATACCAAAATTTGTTGAGGGGAGGAATGCCTCAAGATACAGGAAACGCAATTCCGAGATAACAAATATGTGCATCAAATGTGGAATGTATATATGTATTGTCAAAAATAATTGTTTTGAAACTTGTCGCAAAACATAAAGATTTATTTATTGGCGGTAGCAAATTATTGGTCGCCAGAAATTATTGTATGATTATTTTTTCCGTGCATTTATTAAGTTTAAAAACATTAACAAAAACAAAATTTGTAATTCAAAATATTAACAGTAAGAATTCTAGTTTCTGTGCGCATTAGCAAATACAGTTCACCGTTTCAAATAAAATATATATATTGTTGAATAAAATGTTCTTTTTGGAGAAAGACAAAAGTAAATACAAAGCAAAGACTAGTAAAGTGATACCTGAGGTCCAGATTTGTGAAGCTCCGTTTACGCCTTAGTGAATTATAAAAAAATCATTTGCATTTTCAGCGTGGTTGTGTATTAGTTTGCTGGAAAATATGAAAAGAAAAAATTTGCTGTGAAGTTTCTATATCTCAGGAGTATAGAGATCAAGCTGAAGAGTGGATACTGTTATCAGCCCCTCGCCTCCCTCTTAACTACTAAGAAAAAAATTCAGGATTATGTGTTGGAATTATTGATATATTAACAGTCCCAATAGAATCATGCCTGGTATGTCAGAACTTTATCCTCAAAATTATGCCCATCCTCCATCCTGTCAATTTACTAAGTACTTCAGCAAGTTGCTGAGTATATACTCTTTGCACGATAACATCGAGGGTAGAGGTGTAGGTGACCTATTACAACTAGGTGATGATCTGTAAAGAATTTCAAGAACATCTGACACTTCGTGTGATACCTTCTGTTTATCTTTTCGTGATTGTTGTCATGTCACCTCCATGTCGTAAGGACGGGGATGGACTGCTACCGATACAATCAACCCACTCTGCAGCCAAAGGGTTTATTACACAAACAAGACGAAAATTAAAATAGACTTGATTGTCTTTTTATAATTAAATCAGGAAAAAGCAAAAGGCAAAATAAGGTCAATAAGAACAGACACAAAACGTGCAGAATCGATAATATCTGAAAAGGATCACTGCACTTCACCAAAAGTTGAAGGACCTGCACTGAGAAAAAAATTGTCTTTGTAGTGTAAAAACATTAGGTATTTAGTAGGGTATGGATATAAATATAGAGATCTGCTGGATACTATCTATAGAGGTGTTGGGGTACATGTTGGGTAGAGAGAAAGAGAGTAGTAGTTTGAGGTGCGTATAGATCCACAATAATAAGTAGGAGAAAAACTGTAGGGAAAGATGGCGACGAAAAGGGTAGGGTGGATCCATGGTGGGTTGGCATACGTGGGGAAATGCCATAGATGTTGGACTGGAAACATATGGGAGCGGATTTCAATGTCTGTGAGAGCAAGCGGTTGAAATTTTGTTGGGAGAGGCTGTGAGCGTGCGTATGTAGATGTAGGGCTGGTGGACTGTGTCTGTAGCGGCGTGGCAGCTTACCAGTATTGGGAATTAGAGTGAGACAATAGAACTGGAGTTGAGTTTGCAGATGCTGTAGATTGTACGGAAGAGTTCAGTGTGAGGGAGGAGATGCGGGAATTTGATGGACTGGTAAAGGATCCTTGTGAGGGAAGGTAAGTGGGTGCGCAAAGGAAGGCGAAACGCATGAAGTTCAATATTTTTATATAAAATTATTTGCTGCATGTTTTCCAATCGATTTTCCTCCACAGTTTTTACACTCCACAGCTTCCTCTAGCACCAGGAAGTCACTCCCTGAAGTCTTAACAAATGTTCTATCATTCTTTCTCTTCTTCTTGCCAGTGTTTTCCATAGTTACTTTCGATTCTGCGTAGAACCTCTTCACGCCACCTTCAACATTCTTCTGTGGCACCACATCTCAAATGCTTAAATTCTCCTCTGTTTCGGTTTCCCACAGTCCACGTTTCACTATACAATGCTGCGCTCCAAACGTAAATCCTCAGAAATTTCTTCCTCTAATTAAGGCCTATGTTTGATGCTAGTAGATTTCTCTTGGCCAGGAATTCCCTTTTTACCAGATCTAGTCCGCTTTTTACGTCCTACTTGCTCCATCCGTCATTGGTTATTTTGCTGCCTAGGTAGTAGAATTCCTTAACTTCATCTACTTCGTGACAACTCATCATGGTGTTAAATTTCTCGCTGTTCTAATTTCTGCTAAGTCTCATTACTTTCGCCTTTCTTTGTTTACTCTTAGTCCATATTCTGTTCTCCGTAGACTGTTCAGTCCATTCTATAGATCCTGCAATTCTTCTTCACTTTCACTGAGGATAGCAATGTCATCAGCGGATCTTATCATTGATATCCTTTCGCCTTGTAAGAAGACTGTTTAGTTTTTTATGTTGGTAACGCCACATAGCGCTCTGTATGAAAATCACTGACTGTGCTGTGTGCGGTCTGTGGCTGGTTTGCATTGTTGGAATATTTGCTATTGTAATGGTGGGCAGTTGGATGTGAACAGCGCGTAGCTCTGCGCGGTTGGAGGTCATCCGCCAGCAGTGGTGGATGTGGGGAGAGAGATGGTAGAATTTTGAGAGCGGATGATCTGGACGTGTGTCCATCAGAAAGAGTAAATTTGTAATACTGGATATCATGAACTGATATATATATATATATATATATATATATATATATATATATATATATATGATGACTATTGAACATTATTAAGGTAAATACATTGTTTGTTCTCTATCAAAATCTTTCATTTGCTAACTATGCCTATCAGTAGTTAGTGCCTTCAGTAGTTAGTATCTTTTATTTAGCTGGCAGTATTGGCGCCCGCTGTATTGCAATAGTTCGGGTAACGAAGATTTTTGTGAGGTAAGTGATTCATGAAAGGTATAGGTATTAGTCAGGGCCAGTCATTTGTAGGGATTATTGAAAGTCAGATTGCGTTGCGCTAAAAATATTGTGTGTCAGTTTAGTGTTGATCAGAATAAGTAAAGAGAGAAATGTCTGAGTACGTTCGGTTTTGCTCAGCTGTTTGAAAATCAAATAACGTAGAGGTTTACCAGCACTCTCATTCTTAATTTTTCTAAGAGGATGTTACAACTTCGAATTTTAATCCCACTCTTGAAATTCGTTTCTACCTTCCAACAAGTCCTCAGTAAAACGAAAAAAATTCCTCGGCACCTTATATGAATGTGTTCTCTGGCAGGCATTGGTAAGGAATCAAATGCGGAAGGCTGGTTACTCGATTCATAGTACTGTATTTAGATACACAATCGCCTTGTTCTGAATCAGTACTGTTTGTCTCAGTGAAAGATACTTCAATCCAGGCAGGACTGTAGCGAGATAGGCATCCGACACCGGCGCAAAAAACTCAACAGAAAAAAAGACGATTTAAGAATTAACTGGGAGAGGTAAGTGAGGTCATTTACCCCTTGTGTTAATGTCTTCTACCTATGAGAAGAAAACTTTCCCCCGACTTGCGAGTGTAAACGCTCGTTGTTGTCACAGTGTCATTTCTGCAGCGACAATTCGTCCAAGTAGCACCATAAAAATCGACTAGTACGGAACATGCGTGCAAAGCTGACACGGTTTGTCTGGTAGCACGGCTCTCGGCTCACATAGCTGCCGCCTTCCAAAGCTCGCTCACGTTAAAACAATGGAGTTCGCTTCAGTATATTTAGTTGCTTAAAGGTCAGCGAGCAGATGCTAAAGCAAATATGATACTTGAGAGAAGGCTTCCGGTTTTTGCCGATTGCTGCCGATTAAGAACTGGAGCGAAAAGCGACGGTGGAGGAAGGCAAGCAGAAACAGTGGAGGGGTGCGAAATGCATTTGTACACTACTGGCCATTAAAATTGCTACACCAACAAGAAATACAGATGATAAACGGGTATTCTTTGGACCAATAAATTATACTAGAACTGACATGTGATTACATTTTCATGCAATTTGAGTGCATGGATCTTGAAAAATCAGTACCCAGGGCAACCACCTCTAGCCGTAATAACGGCCTTGATACGCCTGGGCATTGAGTCAAACAGAGCTTGGATGGCGTGTACAGGTACAGCTGCCCATGCAGCTTCAACACGATACCACAGTTCATCAAGAGTAGTGACTGGCGTATTGTGACGAGCCAGTCGCCCGGCCACTATTGACCAGACGTTTTCAGTTGGTGAGAGATCTGGAGAATGTGCCGGACAGGACAGCAGTCGAACATTTTCTGCATCCAGAAAGGCCTGTACAGGACCTGCAACATGCGGTCGTGCATTATTCTGCTGAAATGTAGGGTTCCGCAGGGATCGAATGAAGGGTAGAGCCACGGGTCGTAACACATCTGAAATGTAACGTCCACTGTTCAAAGTGCCGTCAATGCGAACAAAAGGTGACCGAGACGTGTAACCAAGGCACCCCATACCATCACGCTGGGTAATACCCCAGTATGGCGATGACGATGAAACGTCCCCTTAGAAAAATTATACATGACTGTTTAAACTGACACATAATATTTTTAGCGCAACGCAATCTGACTTTCAAAAATCCCTACAAAAGAATGGCCCTTACTAACATTAACCTATACGTTTCACAAATCACTTACCTCACCAAAAATCTTCGTTACTCGAACTACTGCAATACAGCGAGCGCCACTACTGCCAGCTAAATAAAAGATTCAAACTACGGAAGGTACTAACTACTGATAGGCATAGTTAGCAAATGAAAGATTTTAAGAGAGAATAAACAATGTATTTACCTCAGTAGTGTTCAAAAGTCATAATGTAAATAGCAGTTCATGATATCCAGTGTTACAAATTTCAAAACTCCGCCATCTCTCTCCTCACATCCGCCACTGCTGGCGGCTCACCTCCAACTGCGCAACGCTACACGCTGTTCACATCCAGCTGCCGCTGCCCAACACTACAATGGCAGACAACAATGCAAACTAGCCACGGACTGCACACAGCACAGCCAGTGATTTTCATACAGAGCGCTACGTAACGTTGCCAATAAGAAAACATAAACAGCCTACTTACAACGAATACACGCTTCCAATGTGCGTTCACCGCGATGTCGCCAAACACGGATGCGATCATCATGATGCTGTGAACAGAACCTGGATTCATCCGAAAAAATGACGTTTTGGCATTCGTGCACCCAGGTTCGTCGTTGAGTACACCATTGCAGGCGCTCCTGTCTGTGATGCAGCCTCAAGGGTAAGCGCAGCCATGGTCTCCGAGCTGATAGTCCATACTGCTGCGAACGTCGTCGAACTGTTCGTGCAGATGTCTTGCAAACGTCCCCATCTTTTGACTCAGGGATCGAGACGTGGCTGCACGATCCGTTACAGCCATGCGGATAAGATGCCTGTCATCTCGACTGCTAGTGATACGAGGCCTTTGGGGTCCAGCACGGCGTTCCGTATTATCCTCCTGTGCCCACCGATTTCATATTCTGCCAACAGTCATTGGATCTCGACGAACGCGAGCAGCAACGTCGCGATACGATGAACCGCAATCGCGATAGGCTACAATCCGAACTTTATCAAAGTCGGAATCGAGATGGTACGTATTTCTCCTCCTTACACGAGGCATCACAACAACGTTTCACCAGGCAACGCCGGTCAGCTGCTGTTTGTGTACGAGAAATCGGTTGGAAACTTTTCTCGTGTCAGCACCTTGGAGGTGTCGCCACCGGCGCCAACCTTGTGTGAATGCTCTGAAAAGCCAATCATTTGTGTATCACTGTGTACCTCCGCTGGTCCCAAGTTTTAGTTGATACTGTTTCTGTGTAAATAAAAATTAATTCAGGAATAAGACTCCTCTGGATAATTAATAACATTACAGGAATTGTTAGTTGTTATGCTTACAGGCAACTATACTCTGTTTATCTACGTTGAAATCTCGTAGAAACAAACGGATGCGATGTCACTGGTCATCGACTGCATTGTTCAAGTACGTGGTGTCTTAAGACAACTGAAATTAGACCTTACTTACGTGTTAGGCTTCTTCTTGTTATTCTAATGCGAATACCCGCAAATCCGTGTTCCTTGCGCATCACTTCGCTAAACGTTAAACGTTCGCGTATCAAATCTCGTAGGAAAATAGATTTCGTTGTGCTTCATTTTTGTTAAACCTACAAAATTATGAATTGTTAAATTTGCTTAACAAAATTTCTAAAGGGTGGGGGACGAGGAGTGGAAGAGAGTTGTCCAGTTTTGGGAGTTCTGTCGGGGGCGCAGTATCTGCACGATACGGCTCTGATTCCAGGTGCTTCATTGCGTTATAACTCGGAGGATCCTAGATCCGATAGCATAAAGCTGTCAAGAGCGGTAAATTTATGGAGAGATTCTTTCATGCTTCTCTTAGGCGCCTATGTAGCATATCTCGACCACATACATCTGTATCAAAGCATAATCACACAATTCTTTCATTTTATTTTTGCTTTCAGTAATGGACAAGGCAGTCGGGAGAATTCCTTTGGTGACTGAGCAAATACTGGAACTGGAAAAGATTACAAATGTTTTTTTATTGCTATCTCGTTTGCTTCATTCCCAAATTGCTGGAATATGGCTGGAAAGAAGTTCTACAAAGACCGCTCGTTCCACAGGTGTAGGGAGTAACAGAAAAAGGACTGTTTTTGGTTACATAAACACCGGACTTACTGCTTATAACAAGTGATTTTGTATGTTTAGATCCCACTATATTTCGATAAGATGTATTCGTTGCCAGGTGTTGATTCACGTCCACCAAAGGACGCGTTTTTTCTTTATTATTTCCCCTATCATAATGCATCGAAGGTGCTCAAAACACTGAGTATATGACGATGGGCGTCTATGTTGGACAAAGGATTTACCTATCACAAAAATTTCTGATCAACTGTAAAAAATGTGGACAGTAATCTGGATACGGAAATGTGGTCAATATGTAGCTGGAGACAGAAACCTTGTGATCTGGCTATAGAAACAGTAACTGTTAGTACCGCAGAGGTCGCTGTGTGGTCGTTTCCCATTTATAATATGAAATTAAGTGTACTCTTTCTCATTTCAAACCAAACTCCATTTCCATAATTGTAATAATTATCTTGTGTGTTTCATAGACGATGATTCGCTGCCAAAGAATGTCATAAAAACAATTATTAGAAGTCTTTTTACGGAGATCGGGAAGAACGTGTTTCACTAATAGCTTGGTTTATCAACAATTTTTGAAAATTTACACTAATTTTGATTAAATTAAGAGCCAAGCGCAAAGAAAATGCCTGTATGATTTAAAACTCAGTTGCATAAGTTAAATGAGAAAACATATAAGGCTCGCTACTGGAAATTAGCTGATTCAGCAACATTGACTTAGTTACGCATTTTCAAGTTGCCACTCAAAAATCCTTCATAGTGTGGTATATGCGACAGTTGTGGCGAAATCCGGGTAAAGGAATATTATGACAACTGTGAATGGATTTATTCATTTCGTAGGCCTGTGCCCCGGCATTTATCCTAAGTTTAATCCGTGATAAAATGATTGACCTGCCTTTCTTTTACATTTTCGAAATACAAGACGCATTTCAAAACTATGACCTCACAGGAAAGAAATGCGTCGCGGCAGTCTGACGTTTACAATTCAGGACAACACTCGCCGAACTAATAATGATAAAAGAGAAGTCAAAATGATATTGTACGTAAATGTATTGTTTCGGTTTCAAGTCGCACTATGCTAGTTATAGTCCGTAAGTGAATATCCACCAACAGAAAATCCATATTGGAAAATGAAAATAATTACAAGTGAAAGCAGTGGATTGAATTCTGAGCTTCGAGGTGTATCGCTTGCAGCGAAAACATGCTCCTGAGCTGGCAATTCTATGAATACTAAAGATACGTTTTAAAGTTACACATATTTTTTATTTACGCAAAAAGCAGTAGGCTTACGTAATATTTTACCACAGCCAAGGCTTTCTTTTTGTCGCACAAGTGTTCATTTAACTACTGTCATTTGTTCAAACTAGTATCAGAATTAATAATAATACATAGCTCTATCCCACAATCAGTGTGGTATTTTTTCCCATTTCAAATAAGCTAAAAGGCGGTTGTTACTGTTTTGTGCCCATGACCTATCGGCAGTGTCTCTATAGCAACGAATAATTGTTAAGCCTACTTACGCATTCAGACTGTCACAAAAATAATATTAATTGATCAAGCGGTTTTTATTTGTCACTCGCTTTCAGAATAATTACGGACCCGGAGCATGTAGGCATCTTTTTGTTTCGTGAAATGTCTAACCTGCGGAGGCGTCTGAATCCTTGGCAGCCCGAGATGTAAAGCAACGAGGGAAGCCAGTCTTCAGCTGTTTGTTTGTTTGCAACGTAGTCCCGGGAGAATTCCGTACAGCTCGGAATGAAGAACGCCGCGTGAAGATAACGGCGACTGTCCAGATGCAGCTGTGAAGACGAGAGCGCTATTTGTACACTGAATGCAAGGCCGTGTCGGTATTTCCGTTCAACGATTATCGGCGAAGGACGGCCAGTGCCCTCTGTTGCCAGTAACACGAACTACAGACGCCAGTGTACGATGCGGCTGGCGTCAACGCTTATTTTGCTGCTAGAGCGTAACGACCACGGGTGTCTGGGTCTCCTCAGCCGCTTCCTCTGTAGTTCAGCGCACTTATCGAAGAACGCCAACCAAACGGTTTTGCTCTGTGATGTCAGCCGTTAGGGATTATTGGATTGAATTGTTTACGAAGTAATTTGCCTTAACGAAAACGTGTTTTCCATGTAATCACAAATTACTCCAAGACAACGAGATAGAGTTACATTACTGAAAATTAATCGATCTGGCACCATACAGCAAGTTCACGCTTCCATTTGAAAGTTTAAATAGCCACAATTGTGAAAAGGATAAAATGAAAGTGCGTGTAGCAATCAACGTCTTGTAAGTAGAGTTCCATTAAACATTTTCGCCTGCAAGGCACCGTTCGATGCGTGGCGCAGGTTGCGCGGTGTGAAGATCGATTAAAACTGGACGTAGCGCAACGTAATGAAACGGAAGCGAACTTCACTGACAAGTGGGCGGGTTGGTTGCTAAGTGATGTATTTACAAAATTCCACTTTCTCAAGACAGCAAACTTCAAGTTTGGAGCTCACTGTAAATTCATAATTATATATTTCTTGACTAAATTAGGGTACGGCAATATCATATAATTGCAAACTTTCTATACAATGTATAGATGTGTTGTTGAAACGTTTTAACAACTTCAAAATTAAAATTACAGTGTCATGTATTGAAAAAATAATTTGGGAAAAGGAATGAGCCTAAACAAAAGTGAAACTGAAACTGTTATTATTGCCAGGAGGTACGAATAAAAATGAAGACCATAAAACACAAGATGAAAATTTGATGTTGTCATGATTTCATCAAATTGTTCACCACCGCGTGAAACACTGCCATTATTACATTGTAAAACCGAAGGAAACGTCATCGCGAAGGGTGTATGTAGTTCTGTAGGTCCGCCATTTTTGTTTTTCTTTGCTTCTGTGAGGAATCTTCATCACGGTAAGCTGTTCATGGTTGACGCAGAGCGTTGATAGGCGTTCAGCAATGCTCGCGGAAGCATGCACGACCTTTTCTCAAATCAAGCTCCTGGAATTCAACCTTGTCTTTCCAGATGTTCCACGTGCTTTTCGCACTTGATATGACACATTTTCAACCAGCTGCTTTCTTTTGCAGTAACATTCTCCTCCCTCCGTTCCATACTCTTGAAAGACTTTGCCAGAAAATCTGAAAGTTACATTTCATAGAAATCAAACTTACTCGTTATCAGGTGGTAGTAGCAGACATGACTGCCAAAACACTTGGACGTACACCGCTTAATTGCCAAGCTGCTCAGCAGTTTCGCTCACAATCTGTGTAATAAGATTCTGCTTCTGTGAGTAGGGTCGGTTTAAGCCGCGGCTTATGACAGCAAGCTGAGAGGGATGCCAGATGCCCCTCAACCAAGTTTTCTATACAGCAAGTATTAGAGGGGACGCTTGGGGTGCCACGAAGAGGCGGGGGGGGGGGGGGGGACCAGGGGCGTCCCAGTGCAATTAGTAAAGGTCTGCCGGTGGAGTAATGATAAGTGTTGTCAATCCATTTTTAATTTTTGTGTATTAACACTGCTTGGCAGTCAGCCCGCCAAAACGGCAGTGTGTTCGCACTAGACGTAATGTCAACGTAACGTGGAGTCGCACTGAATAGCGGAAGTGAGGTTAACAGGTACAGTTTGTCTTACAAAAAGTCAAAACGTACAGAAATACAGAGATGATGAAGTGAACGAATAAGCATGCACATTAACTAAAGAAACTATCTTGCCGGTCGAATTTATCAGTCGTCGCCGGCCGGAGTGGCCGAGTGGTTCTAGGCGCTACAGTCTAGAACCGCGCGACCTCTTCGGTCGCAGGTTCGAATCCTGCCTCGGGCATGGATGCATGTGATGTCCTTAGGTAAGTTAGGTTTAAGTAGTTCTAAGTTCTAGGGGACTGATGACCTCAGAAGTTAAGTCCCATAGTGCCCAGA
This sequence comes from Schistocerca cancellata, assembly GCF_023864275.1. Taxonomy (NCBI): domain Eukaryota; kingdom Metazoa; phylum Arthropoda; class Insecta; order Orthoptera; family Acrididae; genus Schistocerca; species Schistocerca cancellata. Next base: position 198,625,482 of record NC_064632.1, read on the forward strand.
GCCATTTGAACCATTTTTTATCAATCGTCAAACCAAAATTTATAAAGGTTGTTCTTGACTAAGGTTTTATAGTAAATGAAATACACCGATGAGAAGTTGTGATGTGCCCCTTCTGCCATTAGCAGCAGTAGCCCTTTCGTTGTTGCAAGGGAGATTATGTTCTTTCGTGGTGATAGCGTCTTTTCAAATAGAACAAACTTTAACATCCTACATGTTTATTCTTCATGTCTACGTATTTATTTCTTATTGTTAGAGCAGTTCCATCGCTGCTGTCATTTTCTTTTCCCTCTGGTGGTGATGAGATGGTTGTCTTTTTCTGCACACACACACACACACACACACACACACACACACACACACACACATATATATATATATATATATATATATATATATATATATATATATATGACGAGTCACTAACTATTGCCACCAAGAATAACTCCGAAAGTATGATAGGAGCTGAAAAGTTAGTGGACCAAAAGTTGCATGGGACAACAGGGGCCATAATATAACGTTAGTTTTTTGTTGCTAAGTGGTGTCGCTCAGAGATTTGAAGGTCAACTTTGTTTTTTTTTAAGCAGGATGCTGTAGTTTTGTACTTATTTGCTGATAGCGGGTATCTAGACGAATCCAATGATGTGTAACAGTAAGGTCTTTGAAGGTCAACGAAGGCCACAAAGGTGGCATGAACTTCCATTTACAGAGGGTGTTCGAAGTGATGACCATTGGTATCAGTGCAGTGCTGCAATCTTCTTATCATGGATTGAGTGCTATTTCTTATCACATCGGCACTTATCGAAGTACATGCTCTGACAATTCTCTCTCGTGTATCTTCAGGTGTAGTTGGAACGTCTTTATAAACAATGTCTTTTACGAATCCCAATAATAAAAAATCCAAAGGCGTCAAGTCTGGCGAACGAGCCGGTCACGACACGTCTCCGCGTCCAATCCAGCGATTTGGAAATAGTCTCTGCAACTCATTTCTAGCCATCAGCGAAAAATGTGCCGGACATCCATCGTTTGATACCACATTCTGTTCCTTGTTCCTAAACGTATTTTTTCCAATAACAGACCTAATGTTTATTTCCAGAATGTGGTGTACTTCCTACCATTAAGATTTCCTTCGATAAAATAGGGGCCTATAATTCTGTCCTCCAGAATCCTACACCATACATTCAGCGACCACGGTTTTTGATGTGCAACTTTCCGCAGCCAGTGTGGATTTTCAGTTGCCCAATAATGCATGTTATGCAAATTATCATGTTACGCAAATTAACATTTCCATAGTTCGTGAATGTAGCCTCGTTAGTAAATAAAATCAAATTAATAAATGTGTCATCCTTCTGAATCTGCAGTTGGGCTCATCGGCAGAATACAATGTGACGCATACAATCCGCACAACCGCGCGGGGTAACCGCGCGGTCCGAGGCGTCTTGTCACGGTCCGCGCGGCTCCCCCGTCGGTGTTTCAAGTCCTCCCTCGGGAATGGGTGTGTGTGTTGTCCTTAGCGTAAGTTAGTTTAAGTTAGATTAAGTAGTGCGTAAGCTTAGGGACCGATGACCTCAGCAGTTTGGTCCCATAGGCCCTTACCACAAATTTCCTATTTTTCATTCCGTACCAGTCAATTCTTGGTGGAGACTTACATGGTAAGGATGATATTTATGGCGACGCAGAACACGAACAACACTGCTGTGGTTAATGCCGGATTCCCTTGCAGTTTGACGCGAACAAACACACGGATCTCGAACCACAGAGGCAAGAGTACTAATTTCCATTTCCTCGTTAGTAACTTTCCTTTGCCGGATGTGTTTCCGATGCGTTAAAGATCCAGTTCATCTCAATTTATCATACACATATTGAAATATACGACGTGTAGGGTGAGTACGTTGAGGATATCTTTCAGCGTACAAGTCTCTAGCTCTCACTGAATTTCGTTGGCGTCCTCCGTAAATGAGAAGCATATCGACTTGTCCTTCGAAGGAATACATCATTCACATTCACTTGATTCGACGACACTACTCTTACCGTTCGTATTAGTGTTGTATTGCGAAACCGGTGAATGGTGTTTACATGGCAATGGCACGTAAGATGGATACGCCGTATTCGGCGAATATTTACTTTTTGCACAATATACGAGAAGGAATTGTAACAGTATGTGCTTCGATAAGTGCCGAAGTGATAAGGAATACCACTCAATCCATAATAAGAAGATGCAACATTTGTCCCACAAACTTTACAGCTACTGTCATACTTTAGGAGTTATTCTAGGTGGCAATAGTTAGTTACTCATCCGGAAAATGACAACGTCGTCAAGCATTGCTAGGTATTAATTTTTGATGTAGTAGTGCCTATATATATATACTACACCAAAAAATTACGGGTTAATACCTAGCATATGCCTGACGACGTTGTCATTTTCTTGGAGCAAAGCAAACAAAATCTGGTGACGCAGTTTCAAAGTAAGTACAGATGGTGATAGGTAACATCAGACGCATAAAGAGGCGTACCGGTATTTTAATTTTAAAAATATCAAAGAGACCGTCAGGTATAAGTTTATCTTCAATTTATTACCTAACTAACTTAAGAACATCACACACATCCATGCCCGAGGCAGGATTCGAACCTGCGACCGTAGAGGTCACGCGGTTCCAGACTGAAGCGCCTAGAACCGCACGGCCACACCGGCCGACAAGAAGGGTGACAAGACAGACCTAAACAGTTATCCTCCAATTTTCTTACCGACATCTTTTTCCAAAATATTGGAAAAGTAATGTACTCAACAGTAGTCGCACACTTAAGTGGAAAAAATTTACTTAATATACACAGCTCGACTAAGAATGCTATTTATGCATTCACTCATCATATAGAACAAGCCATAAATAATAATATATTACCTGTTGGTATTTTCTGTGATTTTTCTAAGGCGTTTGATTGTGTATGTCATGTTCCTCTATTAGAAAAACTCTATTCTCAATGATTTTAGGGCTTTAAGCACAGATGGTCTGAAAATCATACTTAACAAACAGAATGCAAAAGGTTGTGCTCAATATTTCAGACAATGTCGCAAAAGTAGCAAATTTTAATGACTGGGGCAAAAATCACAAAGAATGTCTCCTGCTTTCAATTCTGGTTCACTCCTGTTTCTTGTATGTCTGAATGACCTTCCATTTAGTATTCAACAAGCAAAATCGGTAGTTTTTGCAGACGAAATTACCTTTATAACAAATACCGTTTGGATAAAGAGGCGGAAGAGTTGGTAAATGATATTTTCCAAATAATTATTAAGTGGTTCTCTGAAAATGGACTCATTCTAAATTTTGAAGAAAAAACACTACATTCAGATGAGTACAACCAATAGCCATACCAATAATTGATGCAGCATATGAGGAGATGTCAGTAAACAGGGTAGAATGTTCTAAATTTTTGGGTTTAGATACTGATGAAAACTTGAACTAGGAGAAACATATCACTGAGCTTCTTGAACAATTAAGTTCAGCTACTTTGCTCTTCGTATAACTGCAAATCTTGCATACAAACATATCAACCTCCTAACATATTTAGCATATTTCCACCCAGTAATGTCTTACGGAATAACTGTCTTTGGTAACTCTTCACTTAGAAAGAAAGTATTGATTGCATAAAATCGAGCAGTAAGAAGGATATGTGGTGTTCACCCTTGGACGTCATGTAGGGTACCGCTACAAGGAGCTAGGCATTTTAACGGCGTCGTCACAATACATATATTCGGTAATGAAATTCGTCATAAATAATCGATCAGAATTTGAGGAGAACAGTGATGCCCATACCTACAACACTAGAGGGAAAAATTACCCTTATTACTCAGTGATAAAGCTGCCAGTGGTTCGAAAAGGAGTTCAGTGTGTAGCAACAAAAATATTTGATCATTTGTGTAACAACATAAAATGTCTGATAGGTAGCGAAGCTAGTTTTAAAGCTAGTTTAAAACCATTTCTCGTGGACGAGTCCTTCTATTCAACCGACGTATTTCTGCTTAAGAACTGGCAGCCAATAAAAAAAAGTGTAGCTATATGAGTATGACTAAAAATAGTGTTTTCATTAACACTAATCTTGTATACATACCCTGCAAACTGACACGTTACACATCATTTCGATAAAAGAAGCGTACAAATAATCCTTGGAATGTAACTAACTAAACTGGAGATGAACTTACAGCTAACAGTGTTCTTGATATTTTTTTACATACATGTCGGCTGTTGCACTACTATTCAGCAAGGCAAGAACGGATGCGCGCGCCTGAGAGATATTGTACATATTGTGCGAACGTTTCAAAAATCAACTTTATTTGCTCGGCAAAACCATAAAATTATTCTAGACTACAGAGCAACTTTTTCCTTTATCCATCGTCTTTTGTTTCTCAGTACCAAAGAAGATAAAAACTGCCTATTTCTCTTCCAGTATAGCTGACGTATTCACTGTTGAAACAAGATTTTTAATGAACATCGTTTCATCTACGAGGGCGTGCTGAAAAGTAATGCCTCCAATTTTTATTTCGAAAATCTTAAAGCTAAATAATACAAACTTTATTAACATTCTACATCTTTATTCTTCATGTCTACACTATTATTTCTCAACGAACTTACTCAGGCGAACAGCATGTCTCTGCTAACGGGAGACCAGTTTATTGATACTGTGACTGTAGTATGTTTGACTTTGTTGACGGAGCCACCTCTGCTTGCCCCACTTCATCACTATCAAAGTGAAGTCCTCGAAGGTACTCATTAAATTTTCGAAACAGATGAAAATCGGACGGGGCCAAGTAGGGGCAGTGTGGAGGACAGTCGATGACAATGACAGTGAACACGAGGCGTCGAATTGTTGCAGATGTCGCAGCGCTCGTCATGCTGAAAGGAATGGTGCCCCATGTGTGGACGTCTTCGGATGTGCACTTTTAATTTTCTGAGGGGTTACGACAAGCTGTTTCTAACGCATCAACATGCTCACGTTGCATACCGCCGTGTTACATACTACAATTGGTTACAACTATCGTCAGCCAAGCGGAAAAGTTGAGTGAGTAACAACCGATATTGAGAACAGAATAAAAAAAAAATTGGAAGCAAAACACTAGTAGGAAAAATACGCAAGCCGTCATGCAACCTTCGGAATATGTCACGAAAATAAAGCAAACAATACAATTAAAATTAAGAAGACACTAAAACCATTGTTATAGCACGAGAATGCGAGACGGAAGTAGGTTAACTTACCATACACTTGGCAATATCAAGTGTTTTGCTCTTTTATAGAGAAATTACAATTTCTCAGTACCTTACCAACGAATCGTAGTCCACCTATTGTGTAACCTGCCATTGACCGTAGGTGTTTATTCTGCTTCATATCTCTATACATTTCACTGCCAATTGTTTATGTGACAGAACTGTCTTTAGCTGTGATATACTAATCCTGCAGTCGAAGGAGACCACATCTTTACGTTTATTGAAGCACAAATCTTTGCATTTCTCTACCTTTAGAACCGACTGCGAGTCTATATCAGACAGATTTTTTTGTCAAGATGCAACTCGATATCACTGCATCTTAACTTGATAGTATTTCATCGGAGATAACTGCATCGTTTAAGAAAATTCTGGCTTTGTAACTTCTCTTCATTGTTAATGTATAACATGACAGGAACTCATCGCACTTTGTCCGTGTCACCAGAGGATGCTATCTGAAGACGACTATAAGGCTGTAATGAAGAAGAATAAGACAAAAAGCAAGAAGACGGTAAAGAAGAAAACCATAAATTGTTTGTGGACAAGACAGATAAACTGGTGCCGAATGCTGAAACTGACTGCGATGGAAAGTTGTAGATACAGGAAAATGGTAAAGTGCGTACGATTCGTCATCTGTTCAGTAGTTCACCGTTCAGCGGGTGTGGGGGAGGAGCACGTTTACGATGTTGGTCAGGAATGTAAACTGCGTCATGTTTTGTTCCCTTTTAGTAGAAATAATTGCAGCTCTATTGACTGTAACGCCAGTTTGGAGTCACGAGGGTAGGACTCTAATTTGAGCAGCCACAAACTTCCGGAATGGCAGTCATTACTGCATTCTGTTAATATCGTGTTATGTGGCACAACCGTCCTAGTTACCACATAACATACGATGAATTTCGCACTTTCTGCTCATGTAGGGCAACCACACACACACACACACACACACACAGAGAGAGAGAGAGAGAGAGAGAGAGAGAGAGAGAAGAGTGCAGAACGGAATAAGTGATGAGTTAATGGGAAGTTTTAAGTTTAAACTACCTACACTCAAGTTTGTTTGCGTGGTCATCCTCCGCAGCAAGCATATAAATACTTGTTTTGTAAATAAAACTGCCTTTTCCAGCAGCAGGAAAAGGCAGTTTTATTTACAAAACAAGTGCACCTACACTTATTACATTTTCTACCATTTACATTAATTATAGCTCTAACTGTACGATCTGTCTTTTGAACAACAATATTCAATGAATCTTGTACCCTTCACTTGCAAGCGCCTCAAATTTCCAGAAAACTATCCTCTTTCCAGTTGATCTTCTTCTCTTCTGCTTTTCACCTGATGCTTACTCTTCTCGAATGTAGTAATACGCGAGGAGATTTCAAAAAGTAAGCTTACACATATGGCAGGCCATGTAACTTTTATGTAACACTGCACCACATTTCGAAGTGACAGTTTTTGAACATAGTTGCCAGCTCTCTGTAAACGACGGTCCAGTTCCTCGACGACAGAAATCCGCTCGTTGGTCGAGGAGTCATTCGAGGACCTCTGTGTGGAAGTCCTCATCTTTAGTAAATCCCTTCCCCTCAGATGTTCTGTCAGCTTGCTGAAAATATGGAAATCAGATAGTGCATGATCTGGTCTTCCTGATTCAGCATCACCCACTTCTGTGCGATCTTGGTCAAAGTGTTGACGCCATATCACTGCTGCTCGACGAGACATTGCGTTTTGTCCGTATATTGCCTGAATTTCGAGGGTGAATATGTGTGCAATTCAGAAGTTTTGTCCAAAAGAATCTTACTGTCCCGCGTACTTCAGCTTTGAAATGTTTCCAGTTGCAGTGTCATTTTAATCGCACATTTGAGTTCGATTTCAAACACATATCCGACTCATACAATTATAGTTGGTGGTGACTTTAATTTACCCTCGATATGTTGGCGAAAATACATGTTTAATTCCGGAGGCACGCATAAAGCACCATCCGAAATTGTGCTAAACGCATTCCCTGAAAATTTTTTCGAGTAGTTTGTTCATGAGTCCACGCGAGTAGTAAACGGATGTGAAAACACTCTTGACCTCTTAGTAACAAATAAGACCACTTAGTAACAAATAATCCTGAGCTAATAGCCAGCATCAAACCGGATACAGGAATTAGTGAACACAGAGTTGTCGTAGCGAGACTGAATATTGTAACCCCCAAATCCTCCAAAAATAAACGAAAAATGTACCTAATCAAAAAAAGCAGATAAAAATTCGCTTGGCGCCTTCCTAAGAGACAATTGCCACTTCTTCCAAATTAACAAGGTAAGTGTAGACCAGATGTGGCTTGAATTCAGAGCAATTGAGAGATTTATACCAGATAAATTAACAAACGGCAGAGCTGATACTCCTTTACTCACAAAACAGGTCAAACCCCTGTTGCAGAAACAATGACACAAACATGCCAAATTTAAACGGACACAAAATCTCCAAGATTGACGAGCTTTTAAAGAAGCTCGAAATTTATCGCGGGCTTCAATGCTTATAACAGTTTCAAGAGCGAAACTTTGTCTCGAAACCTGGCAGAAAATCCAAAGAGATTCTGGTCTAATGTGAAGTATGCTAGCGGCAAGGCACAATCAATGCCTTCTCTGCGCGGTAGCAACGGAAATACTATCGACAACAGTGCTGCCGAAGCAGAGTTACTAAGCACAGCCTTCTGAAATTCCTTCACCAAAGAAGACGAAGTTAATATCCCAGAATTCCAATCAACAACAGCTGCCGACATGAGCAACTTAGAAGTAGATGTCCTCGGAGTTGTGAACCAGTTTAAATCACTTAATGAAAGCATGTCTTCGAGTCCAGACCGTATACCAATTAGGTTGCTTTCAGAGTATGCTGATGAAATAGTTCCATATTTAATCATATACAACCGTTCGCTCGAGGAAAGATCCATACCCAAAGAATGGAAAATTGTACAAGTCACACCAATATTCAAGGAGGTAATAGGAGTAATCCACTATATTACAGTCCCACATCATTAACGTCGATATGTAGCAGGATTTTGGAACATATATTGTGTTCGAATATTATGAATTACATCGAAGAAAACGGTCTATCGACACACAGTCAACACTGATTCAGAAAACATCATTCTTGTGAAACAATTAGCTCTTTACTCACACGAAGTGTTGATTGCTATTGACAAGCGATTCCAAATTGATTCCGTATATCTAGATTTCCAGAAAGCTTTTGACACTGTACCACAAAAGCTTCTAGTGAAATTGTTTGCTTATGGAATGTCGTAATGTATTGCGAATACATAGAAAGAAGGATCCTTTATTGTATGATTATATGATAGCGGATCAAACACTGGTAGCAGTTACTTCTGTAAAATATCTGGGAGTATGCGTGCGGAACGATTTGAAGTGGAATGATCATATAAAATTAATTGTTGGTAAGGCGGGTACCAGGTTGAGATTCATTGGGAGAGTCCTTAGAAAATGTAGTCCATCAACAAAGGAGGTGGCTTACAAAATACTCGTTCGACCTATACTTGAGTATTGCTCATCAGTGTGGGATCCGTACCAGATCGGGTTGACGGAGGAGACAGAGAAGATCCAAAGAAGAGCGGCGCGTTTCGTCACAGGGTTATTTGGTAACCGTGATAGCGTTACGGAGATGTTTAACAAACTCAAGTGGCAGACTCTGCAAGAGAGGCGCTCTGCATCGCGGTGTAGCTTGCTCGCCAGGTTTCGAGAGGGTGCGTTTCTGGATGAGGTATCGAATATATTGCTTCTCCCTACTTATACCTCCCGAGGAGATCACGAATGTAAAATTAGAGAGATTAGAGCGCGCACGGAGGCTTTCAGACAGTCGTTCTTCCCGCGAACCATACGCGACTGGAACAGGAAAGACAGGTAATGACAGTGGCACGTAAAGTGCCCTCCGCCACACACCGTTGGGTGGCTTGCGGAGTATAAATGTAGATTTAGATGTAGATCGTGACTGGATTCGTGATTCCCCGTCAGAGAGGTTACAGTTCGTAGTAATTGATGGAAAGTATCGAGTAAAACAAGTGATTTTTTGCGTTCCCCTAGGCACTTTCCTCTTCCTTATCTCTATAAACGATTTAGGAGACAATCTGAACAGCCGTCTTAGGTTGTTTGCAGTAACGCTGTCGTTTACCGTTTTGTAAAGTCGTCAGAAGATCAAAACTAATTGCAAAACGATTTATCTGTATGGTGCGAAAATTGGCAACTGAGCCTAAATAACGAAAAGTGTGAGGTCATCTACACAGTGCTAAAAGGAATCCGTTAAACTTCGGTTACACCATAAATCGGTCAAATCTCAAGGCCGTAAATTCAACTAAATACCTACAGTCACGAACAACTTAAATTGGAAAGAACACATAGAAAATGTTGTGGGGAACGCTAACCAAAGACTGCTTTTTACTGGCAGGACACTTGGAAAATGTAGCAGATCTACTAAAGAGACTGCCTACACTACGCTTTTTCGTCCTCTTTTAGAATCCTGCTATGCGGTGTGGGATCCTTACCAGATAGGACTGAAGGAGTACATCGAGAAAATTCAAAGAAGAGCAGCACGTTTTGTGTTATCGCGAAATAGGTGAGTGTCGTTGAAATGATACAGGATTTGGGGTGGACATCATTAAAACAAAGGCGTTTTTCCTTGCGGCAGAATCTTCTCACGAAATTTCAGTCACCAACTTTCTCTTCCGAATGGAAGATATTTTGTTGACGCCGACCTAAATAGGGAGAAAAGATCACCATAATAGAATAAGGGAAATCAGAGCTCGAACCGAAATATATAGGTGTTCGTTTCTTCCGCACGCTGTACGAGATTGGAATAATATAGAATTATTGTGAAGGTGGTTCGATGAACCATCTGCCAGGCACTTAAAACGTGATTTTCAGAGTACACATGTAACTGTAGATGTACACTGTGAGCCATCTGTTATCCGCACCGCAGCGGATCTGTGTTTGTGGGACACCCTGAACGTTTACTATTCTCTGACTACGTGCCACTATTTTTGCGCAATGGTCTGTGCGTGGAACGACATGCGCAATTTATTTTCTGAGGTTCCTACGTAAACAGATATTTAGGGAATGGAATAAAATGCATTTGGAAACTTACTTAGCTACTTCCGTTACATTGTTGGGCTGCTAAGAGCCCCGAAAGTGCTACTTCCTGTCTGATTTATAAAATGAGTATCTGCAGTTTCCCAGCTCGAACAAAGCAAACGGAATTTCGAGCTAGATCATTTATGTGTGACTATATAAGGTTTATCAACAATGCACTGGCGCTTTCACTAGCACACAGTTTTATACGAGGGCTGTTCAATGAAGAATGATCAAATTTTTTTGGTCATAATTTCTCGCGCTAAAATTTAATCTTATGATATTCTGTTAGCTTAATCTGCAACAATCACGCCGTAGTAGTTTCTTTGTTGGGACTCCTGGTTCCCGCCTGTGAGAGGCAGGCAAGGTCAGACATGTTCAGTATCGCCTACGGCCGCAATGGAGGTAACACGCGAGGAACAATATGTGGCTTTGAAATTCCGTTTTCGTCTCAACAAAGCTTCAGATGAGGCATATACAATGTTACAGGAGGCCTATGGAGAGACTGTTATTCCCTAAAGCGCAGCTCGAAGGTGGTTTAAAACGTTTAAAGAGGGGAGAAAAACAAGTTCAAAGGAAGGTGGACCGGGTGCTCCAGCTACTGCTTTTACGGAAGAAAACATCAACATTGCTGCTGTAATTGTGAGAGAGGATCGACGAATTACCTTAAGATCACTTTCTGAAATACTAAACATTTCTTTGGGTGCCACCCAGTCGTTGATGACAGAAAAATTACTCATTACACTTGTTTGTGCGCGATGGCTTCCAAGACTGTTGATTCCCGAACAAAAGGACATTAACGTGCAGGTCTGAATGCAGTTAAAGTTGATGTTAGAGGAAGATCCGTAGTTTCTTTCAAATGTAATCACAGCTGATGAAACTTGGCTACACCATTTTGATCCTGAGAGCAAACAGCAAAGCTCAGTGTGGAAATCTCCTTCATCATCAACCCAGAAAAAAGCAAAAGTGGTTGCTTCTGCTGGGAAAATTATGGTCATCTCATTCTTTGATATTCATGAAATGGTTTATCATCATGTTGTACCTGCACACACATCAGTAACTGGACAATACTACAGTGATGTCCTGAAAACATTGCAAGTCCATATCAGGCGCATAAGACCACATTTCCGTGAAGCAGGCTGGATGCTGCACCGTGATTATGTGCGGCAGCATATTGCCAATGTTGTTGCTGAATATCTTGCAAAAATAAACGTGAAGTGCATCCCTCACCCTCCCTAGAGACCGGATTTAGCCACATCTGACTTTTTTCTATTTCATAAGATGAAGAAACGTCTTCGTGGGAGGCATTATCAGTCATTAGAAGGAGTCGTGAAGGCTGCGAAGGTGATTTTGAAAGACCTCTCAAAAATGGTTTCCAACATGTATTTGAAGACTGGCAGAAACTCTGGGACAAGTGCATCGGATTCATGGGAGACTACTTTGAGGAGGACCATCAAAATTTTGAGGATGAGTAAAGGTATGTTATCAAAAAATTATGATCATTCTTTATTGAACAGCCGTCGTATATATAACGTACAAGGGGTATGATAGGCAGCAATGAAACAAAATTTGTGCCAAAGCGCTATTGAAAATAGGAGAACTGAAGTAAAAAAGAGAGGTTGATATAAACCAAAAACCAGAAAAAAGTAACGTAGGAAACAGAGGAAAAACGTGACGTATTTTTGAGGGAAAGACAAACCGCCAGTTCTGAGTGCTGCTGTTAATAGCGATGCATTAAAGTGAAGTTCAGTCCAATGGTTAGGAAATGAGTGTTGTTTGAAGATGGAGGAATGCAGCATTCCCGTCTTTGATAAAGTCCCAGTGGAGGGCGTTTGCTGTTGCATTACTCCAAACTGTTACACTTCGGCGAAAGAAGCACTGGAGGACTATTCTGAAGAGCAGTAATTGATTATGATTCGTGTTTGTTCAATTTGTACTAATGTACAATAAATTTACAAAGAGTTCCAATGCGCGTGTGTCATTTCATTCTTTGCCGTCACCTCCAATACAGAATCCTATTCAGCAGAATCCTATTCAGATACACACTGCCTTACTGGTTCAATTCCCATGTTGTCGCATTGTCAGAAGATATACCGTAGTTGCCATGACTTACGGGATAAATCTCGATATCGTGAAAAGTAACTGTCGTGTCACACCTTCTTGGGGTAGTCCTAAAATTACTTTGACACCTGTCGATTTTGTTCCATTACGAGCGACGTGTTGCATTCTCTCTACATTAACTCTAGAATCTAGCCGCAAATCTACTCCGATGCTCGACAAGCCCCTATTTGATTCATTAAATGACAGCGCGAGACAGTGTCAAATGCGTTCCTGAAATCTAGAAACACGGCATCAACCTGTACACTGATGCCTACATATCTGTGGATCTCATGTAGGAAGAGACATACTGGGAACAAATATGGAATTTAGCGCAAAATCTGTTGAGCAGAAATGTTCCCGCCTCACGTTACCGATCCGATAACGACGTTGAAACATCCTTCCACCACCAGGATTCAAGCCACTAACTACGAGTCGAGCACCAAGGCAAAAGCGTGCAGCTACGGAGGCAGATAATGGTTATGAATTCTGCTACAAATTGAGCTGAGAGACACAGGGCGGTGTGGAATTCGGCTATTAATTCGTGCTACGATGTAACTTACATGAGAATTACCAACTACACTGCTGGCCATTAAAATTGCTACACCACGAAGATGACGTACCACAGACGCGAAATTTAACCGACACGATGAAGATGCTGTGATATGCAAATGATTAGCTTTTCAGAGCATTCACATAAGGCTGGCACCGGTGGCGACACCTACAACGTGCTGACATGAGAAAAGTTTCCAACCGATTTCTCATACACAAACAGCAGTTGACCGGCGTTGCCTGGTGAAACGTTGTTGTGATGCCTCGTGTAAGGAGGAGAAATGCGTACCATCACGTTTCCGACTTTGATAAAGGTCGGATTGTAGCCTATCGCGATTGCAGTTTATCGTATCGCGACATTGCTGCTCGCGTTGGTCGAGATCCAATGACTGTTCGCAGAATATGGATTCGGTGGGTCCAGGAGGGTAATACGGAACGTCGTGCTGGACCCCAACGGCCTAGTATCACTAGCAGTCGAGATGACAGGCATCTTATCCGGATGGCTGTAACGGATCGTGCAGCCACGTCTCGATCCCTGGGTCAACAGATGGGGACGCTTACAAGACAACAACCATCTGCATGAACAGTTCGACGACGTTTGCAGCAGCATGGACTGTCAGCTCGGAGACCACGGCTGCGGTTACTCTTGACGCTGCATCACAGACAGGAGTGCCCACGACGACGAACATGGGTGCACGAATGGCAAAACGTCATTTTTTCGGATGAATCCAGGTTCTGTTTACAGCATCATGATGGTCGCATCCGTGTTTGGCGACATCGCGGTGAACGCACATTGGAAGCGTGTATTCGTCATCGTCATACTGGCGTATCACCCGGCGTGATGGTGTGGGGTGTCATTGGCTACAAGTCTCGGTCACCTCTTGTTCGCATTGACGGCACTTTGAATAGTGGACGTTACATTTCAGATGTGTTACGACCCGTGGCTCTACCCTTCACTCGATCCCTGTGAAACTCTACATTTCAGCAGGATAATGCACGACCGCTTGTTGCAGGTCCTGTACGGGTCTTTCTAGATATAGAAAATGTTCGATTGCTGCCCTGGCCAGCACGTTCTCCAGTTCTCTCACCAATTGAAAACGTCTGGTCAATGGTGGCCGAGCAACTGGCTCATCACAATACGCCAGTCACAACTCTTGATGAACTGTGGTATCGTGTTGAAGCTGCACGGGTAGCTGTACCTGTACACGCTATCCAAGCTCTGTTTGACTCAATGTCCAGGCGTATCAAGGCCTTTATTACGGCCAGAGGTGGTTGTTCTGGGTACTGATTTCTCAGGATCTATGCACCCAAATTGCGTGAAAATATGATCGCATGTCGGTTCGAGTATAATATATTTATCCAATGAATCCCCGTTTATCATCTGCATTTCTTCTTGGTGTAGCAATTTTAATAGCCAGTAGTGTATGTTTATGGGTGTAAACGACAGTGAAAGTACTGTTATCTACCCGAATAAAAAATAAGGTACATCTTGGCTGATAATTTCGATTGAATTTGCATTCACAGAGATGGGTAAACTTGTTCATTTTCGACAAGCACACATATTTTCAGGAAAAACAGAACACCTTGAACGACTAGAGATAGGACGTTCATATTCACAGGACGTGTACATTAGTATGCTCTGCAGAAATGATTAACATTTCAGTCAGCTCGGTTCAGCATGTGTCCTGTTGCCTAGTAGGCACAGGGCCAGCCATATAACCCTGATAACTTGGTCTATATGTGATGATGTCTACGCATATAAAGCGCGAATAGTGTCTTGTGGTATAGCCACAGCACCGCTGTACCCGTCGTTTCACCATATCCCGTACACTTTCGATTGGCGACAACTCTGACATCCTCTGACACCAAGAAAGCACATGTTTGTGTAGCAACATGTGGTCGTTCATTGTCCTGCTGATAAATGGCGTCTGTGGTGCTGTGCAGAAAGGGTATAGCTATGGGTCGCAGGATGTCATTCACGTAGGTCACACTGGTGGCAGTGCCCTAGAACGCACCACCTGTGATTTGTGGGTGTATCCAGTAGCACCCCACATCATAAGGCTTTGAGTCGGCGCTGTATGCCTCGTGCGAATGCAGTCACTGTGGTGCCGCTCACCCTGTCTGCTGCGAACCAAAAGGCAGCCATCATTTCCAAACAAACAGAACCTGGATTCTTTGGGAAACACTATCTCAGGCCATTCCTGTTCCCAGCGACGTCCTTCTATACACCATTGCCGTGTTTCTATCAGAGATAGACGGAGAAGAGGATGAAGCGCTATTAACCCATGCCGTAATAAACGCCGATGGATTGCCACCCCTAATAGTGTACGGTGTTTTTAAAAAATGGTTCAAATGGCTCTGAGCAATATCGAACTTAACAACTGAGGTCATCAGTCCCCTAGAACTTAGAACTACTTAAACCTAACTAACCTAAGGACATCACACACATCCATGCCCGAGTCAGGATTCGAACCTGCGACCGTAGCAGCAGCGCGGTTCCGGACTGAAGCGCCTAGAACCGCTCGGCCACTACAGCCGGCCTACGGTGTGTTCCACTGGCGCCAGAGCTGAGGTGGACGCAGGTCTTTCCCGCAGTGCCATTCGGATGAGGTGTCGATCTTCTCTGGGGGGTGGTCTGGGTGGTGCGACCTGACCCATCTCGTCATGTTCTACGGCCTTCAGTGAACCATTCTGCACACACCCGCTGCACTGTCGAAGCACTTCGTCCCACATGAGCAGCAGTTTGCCAGATATCTATATCTACATGTACATGGATGCTCTGCAAATCACATTTAAGTGCCTGGCAAAGGGTTCATCGAACCACCTTCACAATTCTGTATTATTCCGAGCTCGTATAGCGCGCGGAAAGAATGAACACCTATACCTTACCGTACGAGCTCTGATTTCCCTTATTTTATCGTGGTGATCGTTGCGCCCTATCTAGGTCGGTGTCAACAAAATATTTTCGCATTCGGAGGAGAAAGTTGGTGATTGTAATTTCGTGAGAAGATTCCGTCGCAACGAAAAACGCCTTTCTTTTAATGATTTCCAGCCCAAATCCTGTATCATTTCTGTGACATTCTCTCACATATTTCGCGCTAATACAAAACATGCTGCCTTTCTTTGAACGTTTAGGTCTGTTACATTTTTTAAGTGTCCTGCAAATAAAACGCAGCCTTTGGTTAGCCTTACCCACAACATTTTCTATGTGTTCTTTCACATTCTCTCACGGCAGTATCGCTCCCTCTTTCACACTCACTGATTTGACGGTACGATTCGGGCATATGTCTGCGGCATCCTGCATCTCTGCTCGAGTCACACTGATCCATTACGTTCGATTTGTAGCGACGAGAGCCTCAGGCACATTTTCCCGGCATTTGCTGCTGCGCCACGATATCGATATTGACCTTGAACCAGCGGGCCGACGTAGATCAAATGCTAATCATTTCTGCAGATCGTACTAATGCACATGTCCTGTGAATAGGAACGTCCTAACTCTAGTGGTTCAAGATGTTCTGTTTTTTCTGAACATGAGTGTAGTTCAGTAGTGATCATGATTTGACATGCAACTGTAGGGCAAACACATCAGCTGAATTCACCGAAATAGTATAAATCAGAATGTTAAATCCTTCATGGCTTCAAAAATATTACGGAGTCACTAAATCTAAGGGCAGATTTGAAATTAGCACAAAAATTCCTTTAAGATGAGACATGTTATGCAAAAATTCTTAGTAGCTTGAAAACGTAATACAATTATGCTGCCGGAAGGCTAACTCTTCCTCTTTTGTTCAAAATGGTTCAGATGGCTCTGAGCGCTATGGGACTTAACATCTGAGGTCATTAGTCCCCTAGAACTTAGAACTACTTAAACCTATCTAACCTAAGGACGTCACGCACATCCATGCCCGAGGCAGGATTCGAACCTGCGACCGTAGCAGCAGCGCGGTTCCAGACTGAAGAGCCTAGAACCGCTCGGCCACACCGGCTGGCTCCTCTTTTGTATTAGAATTTTCTGTTCTCTACGCAGCCTGTATGAACGTGTAGTAACGTGGTGACAACTATATTTGAGTACACTATTACCTTCTGGAACCTGTGTGTAGTCTTAGCGAAATAAAATATGTAAAATTTTCACGGAAGTTTTTATTTGTCTATGTGTCTTGAATATTTCATGTCCACTTTACATAAACAGGGCATGTGCCATTTAAATTTGTTGCCTTCAATTTCCGCGAGAATCCTGGCGCCAGTGCGACGGTGGAAATTTCGCCGTGTCACAGCCTTTCATCTTTTTACAGAGGGCTATTGTGACGGTACGGGCCTGCATCCGCAAGCCGATTTCCAGCGCCAACACCTAGGATTAAACTGACTGTCTCGTCATATATTTGCTCCGTTCAGTTACAGTCCTTATCTAAAGAAGGGACAGGGTAGTGGGATGTCTGCTGACGCAATGAAATGTAATTGATTTGGCGCTAGAAGGAGCAGTAGAGAGAAAAATAGCAGAGGTAGAGAAATAAACAAAGCAGTTTGTTGAGGAACTGTGTGTAGACGGCTTTCTTTCTCGAGTACTGTCCGCTAGTGGAACAGGAATGTGGGGGCCAATGGTGCAGATGTACTGTTGTATCTACTGTCACACAGTGTGCGCTAGCTTGTGGAGTAAGGACATAGGTTTGTGCATTTACTACAGCAGTTTTACAAAGCACTACCACATGCGAACTAGTGGCGCCTTAAACAGTTATCTGACACAACAGACAGTGCATGTGTGTTTTTGAGTAAAAGTAGCTGATGCTGTGAAAGAATACATGTGGGATCCCTAACTTGACTGATTTGGGTAGAAGTTTTCACAGACTGAGGCATCCGGAGAGTTGGGCCAGTGACGAACAAGTTTCACGACACTTTTCAATGACTAGTATTTGCCGTTGTGTTCTCGGAAGACCGCTATAGCACTCTGAAGAGTCTACTACAGCCGCCGGATAGGTGACGTCAGCGAACACTGTATGCCGAAGGTTTCACGAATGTGGTGTGTGTATACTGCTCGAATTCGTAGGAGGACGGAGGATTTATCCAGAAAAACCAACACGTACGGGGAACTACAGATATACGCAGGAATATTCCTTACACAGATGAGTCCAGCTCCAGATTATAAAGTGGAAACAGGCTTGTCTCGTCTTGATGGGGAAATTAGAACGTCTGGGCCTTAGGCTAAAGAAATGTCTGTGCAATAGCGTAACGTGTCGTGGATACACAGTGGTTAGCATTGCGTCCTTCTATAATTTGTGCTACCTGTTTTCGCATCGTTCCACTATCACAAATTTCAATGCTCTCTGTCGAAATATACGACAGAGGCAGCAGAATATTTTGCACAGTATTCCTCGACTTCCGATTCTCTACCTAGAGTATATTTTCGTAAGAACAGATTTACGTTTCTGCTAAAGATTCGCGTGTAAGTTCCCTGAGTTTGTATCACTATTACTTCGAAGTTTGCTGTCATGCGTACTTGACAAGCAATCCAAACACTGGAACAGTACTCTATACTGAACAGAAATGTTACACCACGGACCCGTCCAGTACTTGCCAAACTGCGTAGAGAAGTTCATCACATATCGGGTATTAAATCGTCAAACTTTCATCCCACTCTTTGCTGATGTCCATTGTCAACGTCAGTATGAGGTGTGACTCCCACGGTCTAAAATTCGTTGTGGCATGGAAGCAGACAGCCTCTCATTGCCAACTTGAGGGATTTATTGCCATGCCAGAAAAACCTACTGTATAATGTCAGTCTGTGCAAGCTAGCCGGAGGCTGTGATGAAAGTATACGTCTTCCCATCGCATTCCGGACATGGTATATGGGTAATAAATCAGATGACTTAGCAGGCCGATTAAAAGCCTAGACATTCCTCAAGGTATTGAAACGTTCACTTAGAAAAATTATTGAATTACTATGCAGATAAACCTCTTACATTATTTGATTTTCAAACGGCTGAGCAAAACTGAACGTACTCAGACATTACTCTCTTTACTTATTCTGATCAACACTAAACTGACACACAATATTTTTAGCGCAACGGAATCTGACTTTCAATAATCCCTACAAAAGACTGGCCCTGACTAACATTAACCTATACATTTCACAAATCACTTACCTCACAAAAATCTTCGTTACTCGAACTACTGCAATACAGCGAGCGCCACTACTGCCAGCTAAATAAAAGATTCAAACTACTGAAGGCACTAACTACTGATAGGCATAGTTAGCAAATGAAAGATTTTGATAGAGAACAAATAATGTATTTACCTTAATAGTGTTCAAAGGTCATAATATATATAGCAGTTCATGAGATCCCTTCTTACAAATGTACTGTTTCTTATGGACATACGACCAGATCATCCGCTCTCAAAAATCCGCCATCTCACTTCCCCACTGCTGGCGGCTCACCTCCAACTGCGCAACGCTACGCGCTGTTCACATCCATCTGCCCAACACTACAATGGCAGACAACAATGCAAGCTAGTCACAGACTGCACACAGCACAGCCAGTGATTTTCATACAGAGCGCTACGTGGCGTTACCAATAAGAAAACCTAAACAGCCTACTTACAGTATTTGCGGTGTGAAGCGCGGCTTGGATCTTTGCATCTTCATGCTGCAATACGTTATTTAGTACTCTGTGCGAAAAGAGCCAGCAGTTGCTGACAAGAGCTCTGTACCGAAGAATGTAAAAGAAAATCGAGTATGTGATAGACGACGATCAGTTTGTCTTTTAAAAAAGGTAAAGGAGCCAGAGAGGCAGTTCTGACTTTGCGGTTGGAGTAAGCTGTAAAACAGGAAAAGACTGGTAAAACACAATGTTCTCAAGAGCCAAGAGGGAACAATAAGAGTGGAAGGCCCAGAACGAAGCTCCCCAATTAAGAAGGGTGTAAGACAGGGTTGTAGTACTTCGACTCTACAGTTCAATGTACACATCGAAGAAACAGTGACGGAGATAACAGAGAGGTTCAAGAGTGGAACTAAAATTCAATGTGAAAATGAAGAAGAGTTATAGGATATGCTGAATGGAATGAACAGTCGAATGAACTCAGAATATGGATTGAGAGTAAATCGAAGAAAAACGAAAGTACTGAGAAGTAGCAGAAATGAGGACAACGAGAAACTTAAGATCGAAATTGATGATTACGAAGTAGGTGAAGCTAACGAATTCTTTTCCCGAGGCAGAAAAATAACCCACGCAAAACAAACCATGACGGACGGAGCAAGGAGGACATCCAAAGCGGACTAGCGCTGGCAAAAAGGGCATTCCTGGCCAAGAAAGTCTACAAGTATGAAACATAATCCTTAATTTGAGGAAGAAATTTCCGAGATTGCACGTTTGGAGTACAGCATTTTATGGCAGTGAAACAAGGACTATGGAAAAACCGGAACAGAAGAGAATCGAAGCATTTCAGATTTGGTGCTGCAAGAGAACCTTGAAAACATTCTGTCAAGATAAGGAATACGATAAAGTGGTAGGGCATTTTAAGACATCAGGGAATAATTTCCATGGTACTAGAGGGATCTGTAGAGGGTAAAAACAGTAGAGGAAAACAGAGACTGGAATACATCAGAGGAAATAATTGAGGGCGTTGGTTGCAAATGCCCTCTGAGATGAGTAGGTTGACACAGGAGAGGAATTCGTGGCTGGTCGGATCAAACCAGTTAGAACAGTGATGACTTGAAAAACAACATGAAGGGTATTTAGGATTGCATGGTTTTGGCTACATGCTGTCAGGCATTCAGCGTGCCTTCATCAGCTACCAGATCGGTCCTGTTGTCATATGCAGTAGCTTCCCACACCACGATTACAGGAATTACAGATCTACACGCGAACCGGTGTTTCTCGTCACTTTTCACTAGGTCGTCCACGGGTACGTTGGTGTCGATTTTAACGGCAGAAACAAAAGCGAGACTCATTGCTGAACACCACAGAATGCCACTCAGAGTTCAGGGTTATTCTGGCTCTGCACCATGAATGTCTCTGCCGCCTGTGGTATAATGTCAGTGGTAAACACGAATGGCAGTTCAAGATTACAATCTAGCTTCTAGTAATCTACACCCGGCGGTTCGTGGTGACGCTCTGCCTGTACGCCTTCCCCTGATTTCAGCTGTGGTCTTCCGTCTACTCGTCAGAGCTTCTCGTATCCACTCTTCTCGCCACGCTGTTTCCCTGAACCCATATTGACACTGTTCTTTCTGCATTCATTGCTGTTGCTACAGGTCTGTACGGTCTATCGGTATGTATCTCCTATGTACGAGGGGCTTCAATAAGTAATGCAACACTTTTTTCTGAAAGCAGATTGGTTTTATTCAGGAATTTAATAGCCATAGTATCCCTACTCTTTTGACTAAAAAACCGTATTTTTCACCATAATCTGCGTTCAGTGTACGGCCTTACGCCACCTTATTGGCAGGGCCTGTATGCACAAATGGTACCACTATACTGGTGGACGTCGGAGCCAACGTCTCGCTGCATCAATAACCTCTCCATTATCCATTTACTGCCTCCCGTGGAGTGCATCCCTCATTGCGCCAAACAGACGACGGAAGTCGGAGGGGGCCAGATCAGGCTTTTAGGGCGGAGAAAGACAGCCCAATGAATATTTGTGGGCACCTCTAGGGTGAGTAGACTTGTGTGGGGCCACGTGTTGTCACGGAGAAGTTCGTTCGCATTTTTGTGGCGACGAACAGGCTGTGCCGCGCGGAGTGGCCGAGCGGTCTGGGGCGCCATGTCACGGGCTGCGCTGCCCCTCCCACCGGAGGTTCGAGTCCTCCCTCGGGCATGGGTGTGTGTGTTGTTCTTAGCATTAGTTTAAGATAGTTTAAGCAGTGTGTAAGACTAGGAAGCCGGCCGTAGTGACCGAGCTGTTCTAGGCGCTTCAGTCTGGAACCGCGCGACCGCTACGGTCGCTGGTTCGAATCCTGCCTCGGGCATGGATGTGTGTAATCTCCTTAGGTTCGTTAGGTTTAAGTAGTTCTAAGTTCTAGGGGACTGATGACCTCAGATGTCCCATAGTGCTCAGAGCCATTTGAACCATTTTTAAGACTAGGAACCGATGACCTCAGCTATTTGGTCCCTTGGAAATTCAAACACATTTGAACATTTTGAACAGGCTGAAGTTTTCTCAGTTTCCTAAGGGTAGCACAACACGCTTCCGAGCGTTGCACCATGAGGGAGGACATCGAACAGAATAGCCCCTTCAGAATCCCAAAGGCGGTCGCCATGACTTTACCAGCTGAGGGTGTGGCTTTGAACTTCTTCTTCGGAGGAGAGGTGGCGTGGCCCCACTCCATGGACTGCCGTTTTGTTTCAGATTCGAGGTGATGAACCCATGTTTCATCACCTGAGACGATGTTCGACAAGAAATTGTCACGATCAGCCTCGTAAAGCGCAAGCTATTCCACATAGACGGTCCTTCGTTGCTCTTTACGGTCTTCTGTTAGGCTGTGACGAACCCAGCGGGCACACAACTTTGAGTACCCCGATTGGTGGACGACTGTGTCAGAACTACCGACAGAAACGTCCAGCTGACCAGCGAGGAGTGCAGTCAATCACCTCGAACGAGTGTGTCCGCACGTTTCAACACTGCAGGAATCAGAGCTGTCTGTGACTGGCCAGCGCGCAGGAGGTCGGACAGGTTTGCGCGACAGCTTGTCGCTGCCGGTCATTAAAATTACAATACGAAGAAGTAGAGCAAATAACGACATTTTTCTTATTGGGTCTACAGGGTGGTCCATTGATAGTGACCGGGCCAAATATCTCTCGAAATAATCATCAAACGAAAAAACTACAAAGAACAAAACTCGTCTAGCATGAAGGGGGAAACCAGATGGCGCTATGGTTGGCCCGCTAGATGGCGCTGCCATAGGTCAAACAGATATCAACTGCGTTTTTTTTAAAATAAGAACCCCCATTTTTTATTACATATTCGTGTAGTACGTAAAGAAAATGAATGTTTTAGTTGGACCGCTTTTTTCACTTTGTGATAGATGGCGTTGTAATAGCCACAAACGTATAAGTACGTGGTATCACGTAACATTCCGCCAGTGCGGACAGTATTTGCTTCGTGATACATTACACATGTTAAAATGGACCGTTTACCAATTGCGGAAAAGGTCGATATCGTGTTGATGTATGGCTACTGTGATCAAAATGCCCAACGGGTGCTCGGTATCCTGGACGATATCATCCAAGTGTCCAGACCGTTCGCCGGATAGTAACGTTATTTAAGGAAAAGGAAGTGTTCAGCCACATGTGAAATGTCAACCACGACCTGCAACAAATGATGATGCCCAAGTAGGTGTTTTAGCTGCTGTCGCGGCTAATCCGCACCTCAGTGGCAGACAAACTGCACGAGAATCGGGAATCTCAAAAACGTCGGTGTTGAGAATGCTACATCAACATCGATTGCACCCGTACTATATTTCTATGCACCAGGAATTGCATGGCGACGACAATGAACGTCGTGTACAGTTCTGCCACTGGGCACAAGAGAAATTACGGGACGATGTCAGATTTTCTGCACGCGTTCTATTTAGCGACGAAGCGTGATTCACCAACAGCGGTAACGTAAACCGGCATAATATTCACTAAGAGGCAACGGAAAATCCACGACGCCTACGACAAGTGGAACATCAGCGACCTTGGCGGGTTAATGCGGCATTACGGGAGGAAGGATAATTGGCCCCCATTTTATCGATGGATGTAAATGGTGCATTGTATCCTGATTTCCTACATAATGTTCTACCGATGTTATTACAAGATGTTTCACTGCATGACAGAATGGCAATATACTTCCAACATGATGGATGTCCGGCACGTAGCTAGCGTGTAGTTGAAGCGATATTGAGTAGCATATTTGATGACAGGTGGATTGGTCGTCGAAGCACCATACCATGGCCCGGACGTTCACCGGATCTGACGTCCCCGGATTTCTTTCTATGGGGATAGTTGAAGGATATTTGCTATCGTGATCCACCGACAACGCTTGATATCATGGGTCAGCCCATTGTCAATGCATGTGCAAACCTTACGGAAGGCGAACTACTCGCTATTGAGAGGAATGTCATTACACGTATTTCCAATTGCATTGAGGTTGAAGGACATCAATTTGATCATCTATTGCATTAATGTGGTATTTACAGGTAATCATGCTGTAACAGTATGCGTTCTCAGAACTGGTAAGTTCACAAAGGTACATGTATCACATTGGAACAACCGAAATAAAATGTTCAAACGTACCTACGTTCTTTATTTTAATTTAAAAAACCTACCTGTCACCAACTGTTCGTCTAAAATTGTGAGCCATATGTTTGTGACTATTACAGCGCCATCTACCACAAAGCGAAAAAAGTGTTCCAACTAAAACATTCCTATTTCTTTACATACTACACGAATATGTAATAAACATGGTGGTTCCTATTTTAAAAAAACGCAGTTGATATCCGTTTGACCTATGGCAGCGCCATCTAGCGGGCCAACCATAGCGCCATCTCGTTTTCCCCTTCAAGCCAGACAAGTTTCGTTCTTTGTAGTTTTTTCGTTTGACGCTTATTTCGTGAAATATTTGGCCCGGTCACGATCAATGGACCATCCTGTATACACTAGTGTGCAATACTTGAGAACGAGAGGAACTTTCGCTTGATGTGATAATGCCAACAAACACAGCTCAATGAAATTTGGACCCTACATAGAAAGAACTGCTAGAGTGTAGAAGAGAAGGTAACTAAAATACTCCTTGAGAAGAACGAAAATGACATTTTTATTCAAAGACAATAATTTCACTGCAGTCACCGTGATTAATAATGGTTCCCTGGACATTACAAAAGGGGGTGTGCGGTCACCACGGATGACAAGGTAGTACGTCCAGGAAACATAGTGCTTCCCCCCCACCATAACACCTGGACCTCAGAAACAACCATGGTTGAGAATGTTCCTGGGTGCATTACGTGTTTCCACTTCCTGCTGCTTCCAGCATTGTTTATCTTTTTGGTGGTCCAAGTATTATTGTGTGGAGAGGCATGACGTTTCATAAAGGTACTGAACTCCAAATCTTTGGACATGATACACTCACCAGCCAGTGTTATTATGACGCTGTACCCCATCCCCATGAGCGTTTTCTCAGGGATGCTTTCGGCCCGGACTTCATTTTCTTGGATGACAATGCGCACGACACAGAACAGCGCAGGTGGAGAAGCTCTTGGAACGAGAGCATATTCGGCGAATGGACTGGCCTGCCATTCGCCCGACGTAACTTCCTTCGAGCACGTGTAGAATGCGTTGGAGAGACGTGTTGCAGCACGTCCGTATGCACCAACAAACATCCAACAATTGCCAGTCGCGCTGGTGGAGGAACGGAACGCCCTGCCACAAGAACTCCACACAGAACCTGTGGCCAGGATGGGAGCACGCGGCAGAACATGCACTGACGTCTCTGGTGATCACACACCCATCAAGAACCATATCCTGCCTATTTTAATGTACAGTGGACCAGCATGAATGCGGTGTCTTCAGAGTAAATACTGTCTTTGAATAAAAGTGTCACTTCTTGCGTGTCTCATTGTGTATTTCTTCAGTTACCTTTTGTACTTTACTGTAGCAGTTCTTCCTATGTATGTTTCAAGTTTAATCGCGGTGTGTTACATAGCAGTGACACGTCTTGCGAAAGTTACAAGAATTGCACACCAGTGAACAAGAAATTTGTAGGTGATCTGAGGATGAACAACGTGCCAAATTTAATACTTCCGGCATCAAAAATGGCTCTCGCTCAGCTGGCCGTAGGGCCTAACAGAGTCTGGATCAGAGGAATGGGTACGTCATTCCACACTGCTTCATCTCCATACCAGAGTACATGGATAATGAGTGTTGGCTTGCTAGAATGTCGGCAGCTCATGGCAAGATGTTTTCAATGGGTATGGTCAGGCAATACTCGAACACCTTCTGAATCGTGGTGGATCACGACAGCATGTAGCACATTAGGCCTTGCATCATCGTGTTGAAAGATAACGTCACGGAAACCTCGAAGACGGAATAAAGCTGCTGACCTTATCCCTGCTCTTCAACTTACCAGCTGTGGGACAAGAGGCGATCGTGTTGTAAGCAAATGGCATCCCTAAAGCGTTCCGCTATCGTAAAAGGCTTCAGGCTTGATAACTGTGGTACGTTGCCTCATGTTCTGATATATATACACATACACCCAAAAAGTTTTGCACCTCCTCGGTTGCGAGAGTTCCGGAACCTGTACAGAAAATTGGAGTATACATCAACACAAAATAATTTCATTCCTTTTTATTCCTCATGAAACCCATGTTGCTCATGTTGTACCACCATACAGCGAGACCTTCAGAGAACCCAGTAGCGCGTCCTCTTGCATTGATGCATGCCCATATTCGTCGTAGGATACTATCCACAAGTCCATGAAGACGAATGCCTCGCCAATACGCTGCAGATATGGTTGCACTGTCTGTGGGAGGATGGCATTCACGTATGGTACAGCCACTACGGCGCCTTCCATGACCACCAGCGGCGTACGTCGGCCCCACATAATGCCACCCCAAAACAGCAGGGAACCTCCACCTTTCTGCACTCGCTGGACGGTGTGTCTAAGGCATTCAGCCTGACTGGGTTGCCTCCAAACACGTCTCCGACGACTGTGTGGTTGAAGGCATATGTGACACTCATTGGTGAAGAGAGCATAATGGCAATCCTCAGCGGTCCATTCGGCGTGTTGCTGGGACCGTCTGTATCGCGCTGCATGGTTAGTGGTTGCAAAGATGGACCTCGTCATGGACGTCGGGAGTGAAGTTGCTCATCATGCAGCTTATTGCGCACAGTTTGAGTCGTAACACGACGTCGTGTGGCTGCACGAAAAGCATTATTCAACATGGTGGCGTTGCTGTCAGGGTTCCTTTGAGCCATAATCCGTAGGTAGCGGTCATCCACTGCAGTAGTAGCCCTGGGGTAGCCTGAGTGAGGCATGTCATCGACAGTTCTTGTCTCTCTGTATCTCCTCCATGTCCGAACAACATCGCTTTGGTTTATTTCGAGACGCCTGGACACTTATCTTGCTGAGAGCCCTTCCTGGCACAAAGTAACAATGCGGAGGCGGTCGAACCGCGGTATTGGCCGTATAGGCATGGTTGAACTACAGTCAAACGAGCCGTGTACTTTCTTCCTGGTGGAATGACTAGAACTGATCGGCTGTCGGACCTGCTCCGTCTAATATGCGCTGCTCATGCATGGTTGCTTACATCTTTGGACGGGTTTAGTGACATCTCTGAAGATTCAAAGGGACTGTGTCTGTGGTACAATAGCCACAGTCAATGTATACCTTCCGGAGTTCTGGGAACTGGCGTGATGCAAAACTTTTTTTGATATGTGTATTTTACATTGCAGATGTCGTAAATTTCATTGTAACTTCCCCTAAGTTCTTGCAAGAGAATTCTCTGTGCCATATTCTCTTCACCTGTAGCTTTAAGGATGTCGCCTAGTAGTCGTTTAATAAAGCACTCTTCATGCGGACGAGGAGGTTTGCGTACTCTCATTAGGCTGGGGGCTGCGTGGGTGATGGCTTAGCTTATCCTTAAGGAATCGACCTTGGGTGAGGAGCCAGGCGAAGTGTGTCCTGTAATGACCTGTTATTCCCTTTCCTTTCCTTATCCGCAAGAGCCGATGAGTGAACTAAAAAACTCAGAGTTTGTTGCTGTCATTAGTTATTCCTTTTCCATTTTATTTGTTTTTGGAAAGTAAGAACTCTGAGGCATCGTGAAGCCAATCCTCCTAGGGGAAGATGACAAATACTGGTTCTCCAGGCTGGGTGTTGTGCGATGGGCCAGCTCCCTATTCATAGAAAAAAAGACAGCCAGCTAAAATATCTAGTAATACAACGATACTATCGGATTGTTGCAAGAGAATTCGACAACAGAAACGCAAATAGACTTTGCGTTTTGGTACTTGGAATGTACATGGCATCCAGAATAAACAAGTTTTAATGGGTGTAATACAGCACAACCTTAATGTAGCTGTCCTTTCCAAAACAAAAAAGAAAGGTATTGGTTGCGAATATCTGCCGGAGTTCGTCCATTATTTTAGTGGAGTGGCCAAAAGCAGCTATGGCGAGAGCAGGAGTATTCATCATTCTAAATAAACAGTGATAAAAATATATAACCTTGTGGGAAGCAGCAAATGAAAGGTTGATAAAGTTTGATCTGAGAGTGAGCCATAAATATAGTGATAGTGGAAGTGTATGCCGCTACTGAAGATGGATCCTAAATGGAAAATATTTTGTATTGATGCTGACAGACTTTAAAAACAGTTCCAAGTAGCGATGTATTGATAGTGGCTGGAGATTTTAAAAGCAAATTACGGAAAGAGAAGAATAGTAAGGCTATTAGGATGTATGGGAAGGATGTTAGGAATGAGAACGGGAAAAGGGTGGTAGATTTAATGGAGCGATATGAATTACGACCGGAAAATACAGTATTTTCTCACAAGGATATATATATATATCCTTGTGAGAAAATGCGTACCATTACGTTTTCGACTTTGATAAAGGTCGCATTGTAGCCTATCTGCACCCCAACGGCCTCGTATGACTACCAGTCGAGATGACAGGCATCTTATCCGCATGGCTGTAACGGTTCGTGCAGCCACGTCTCGATCCCTGAGTCACCAGATGCGGACGTTTGCAAGAGAGCAACCATCTGCACGAACAGTTCGACGACATTTGCAGCAGCATGGACTATCAGCTCGGAGACCATGGCTGCGGCTACCCTTGACGCTGCATCACAGACAGGAGCTTCTGTGATGGTGTACTCGACGACGAACCTGGGTGCACGAATGGCAAAACGTCATTTTTTCGGATGAATCCAGGTTCCGTTTACAGCATCATGATGGTCGCATCCGTGTTTGACGACATCGCGGAGAACGCACATTGGAAGCGTGTATCGTCATCGCCGTACTGGCGTATCACCCGGCGTGATGGTATGGGGTGCCATTGGTTACACGTCTCGGTCACCTCTTGTTCGCATTGACGGCACTTTGAACAGTTGATGATACATTTAAGAGATGTTACGATCCGTCGCTCTACCCTTCATTCGATCCCTGCGAAACTCTACATTTCAGCAGGATAATGCACGACCGCATGTTGCAGGTCCTGTACGATCCTTCTCGATACCGAAAATGCTCGACTGCTACCCTGGTCAGCACATTCTCCAGATCTCTCACCAATTGAAAACGTCTGGTCAATGGGGGCCGAGCAACTGGCTCGACACAATACGCCAGTCACTACTCTTGATGAACTGTGGTATCGTGTTGAAGCTGCATGTGCAGCTATACCTGTACACGCCATCCAAGCTCTGTTTGACTCAATGCCCAGGCGTATCAAGGCCGTTATTACGGCCAGAAGTGGTTGTTCTCGGTACTGATTTCTCAGAATCTATGCACCCAAATTGCGTGAAAATGTAATCACATGTCAGTTCTAGTATATTTGTCCAATGAATACCCGTTTATCATCTGCATTTCTCCTTGGTGTAGCAATTTTAATGGGTAGTAGTGTATGTATATACAGTTGTTACAAACTTTGAAGGATGATGGAGAAGGCCGGCCGGGGTGACCTAGCGGTTCTAGGCGCTACATTCTGGAACCGCGCGACCGCTACGGTCGCAGGTTCGAATCCTGCCTCGGGCATGGATGTGTGTGATGTCCTTAGGTTAGTTAGGTTTAAGTAGTTCTAACTTCTTGGGGACTGATGACCTCAGAAGTCAAGTCCCATAGTGCTCAGGGCCATTTGAACCATTTTTTGATGATAGAGAAGGACAAGTGTATCAATTTGAGGTAAGGTTCCCTGGTGCGAAAAAGAACGAGTCGAAAGTTACAACTGAAAACCCTTATACGTCTGGCAGTGGAATACATTTACTGGTATTTCTGTTGCAAAGGCTGTAGGTAGGCAGCTTTCATAGGTGCTAGTGTGGACCAAAACAAGAGAAAAAGTTTAGTAAAGAGGGGCTCTAAAAGGAGTGCCTTAAGAGTTACGAGCACTTGTCCAGTAAATGAGATGTGTTTCTAAATAGTGAAGATGAACAAGTGGTCATAGCTCCTCAGACATGCATTCTAA
The DNA here is from genome assembly GCF_023864275.1 of Schistocerca cancellata. Classification (NCBI taxonomy): domain Eukaryota; kingdom Metazoa; phylum Arthropoda; class Insecta; order Orthoptera; family Acrididae; genus Schistocerca; species Schistocerca cancellata. The sequence continues at coordinate 198,655,631 of NC_064632.1, forward strand.
AGCCAATGTTTACTAGACATCAATATGTGTGTACATACATTTACAGGCGCCGGCGCCTACTACTTTGCCACTCTGTAGCGCCGTTGGATGACGTTTCCGGACATGGATTCCTATGTAAAACGTGATCTACTAAGTACCTTCTAGAAGTCATCATCATCATCATCATCAAAGTCATCATCAGCCAATTCAATCATTAAATGATGTGGCCTCTTCGAGTCGCGGATTTAGGTAGGCTTTCAGCAGTCTTCTCCAAGTGGGACAGTCTTGGGCAGTTCTCTGCCAGGTTTTACCAGCGATCTTCTTGATGTCTTTGTCCCATCTGTCTGGTAGTCTTCCTCTAGGCCCCGGTGCTCTCGCGGACTCCACTCCAGTACTAGCTTCGTCCACCTGTTGTCTTTTCTTCTTGCGACGTGGCCAGCCCACTGCCATTTGAAGGAACCTACCGTCTCTAAGATGTCGTTAACCTTCGTCACAGACCGGATGTCATCTGCCCTTTTCCTATGGCTCTCTGTGCTGTCCTAAGTTTCCCTTTTGTAAATTAGTTCATTGTTCATGTCTCGCGGCCATACGTCATCACAGGAAGAGTGCATTGATCAGATACTGCTTTCTTCAGATTTACTGGCAGTTTTGATCTGAATACTGTTGAATTCTTCCCGAATGCTTGCCAGCCAAGCTTGATGCGTCGATAGATTTCTGGCCTTATGTCTCCCTTCATATTTATAATCTGGCCAAGGTAGACATATTCACTGACCTCTTCTAATAAACTGCCCTTGACTTTCACATCTCCAGCCGGGACCCATTTGTTGGACATTTGTTTTGGAAAGGTTCATGTTCAAGCCAACAAACTGACATTCCGATGCAAGATCTGTAACTAAGTTTTGGAGCTCTGCGAAGTCTTTGGCCAGTGAGGCAATATCAATTGCAAATCTCAAGTTGGTAAGCCTTCTTCCATTAATTCTAATTCCCTTACCTTCCCAGCTCAGCTGTGACATAGCCATTTCCAATGCAGCAGAGAACAGTTTTGGGGAGATGGGATCGCCTTGCTTGACACCCCTCATGATGCGGAATTCTTGAGCTGATTCGCCGATGTTGACATAAGCTGAAGAATTCTCGTAGATTTTCCTGATTACTTCAATGCATGCTGTTCCCACTCCTTGCTCACTCAAAGCTTGGAGGACAGCTACATGGCTAACGGAGTCAAATGCCTTTTCAAAGTCAACAAAGGCAATGCAGAGAGGCAGTTGGTATTCATTCGCTCTGCTTATCACTTCACTAACGGTCAGAATGTGGTCAATAGTGCTAAAATTGCTTCGGAATCCTGCTTCTTCTATAGGTTGGGCTGAGTCTAGGGTGGAACTAATTCGGTTTAACAAGATCTTTGTGAAAATTTTGTACAAAATTGAGAGCAAGCTGACAGGACGGTAGTTTTTAATATTGTGAATACTTCCTTTTTTGTGTATCAAAATAATCTTAGCCTTGTTCCACAATAGTGGGATTGAAGCATAGTGCAGGCAGGAAGTAAATACTAGAAGTGTGTAACATGAATTGTAAAACGTCCTGTGTATTGTTCTACACATCTAAAGAAGTGTGGTGAAATGTAAGAGAGGACGTGAAGACCGTAATCTCGCCAGCTGAAATAAATTGCAAAATAAATAAATAAATGTGCGGAGAAAAATGTTTTGTTCTTGTAGAGCATCTTTCAGGGCTTTATGTTTATGGGTCCAGCTGTGTAGAACTAAGGCAAAACTTTAGCGTGCTGTAGTGACCGACACCGATACGAAACGTGGCGTTTTAGGTTCGCAACTGTTCAGCAGTCGGAGACCAGCGGAAGGCAGGTGCAAGGCGCACCCATTCGCCCAGCAGCTGCCCTCCAGGACAGACCCTACCAAATAGCCGGCAGGCACCGGCCGCGCGCCTCAGGCTAATCGGAAATGCTACGAGAGCCTTCATTACCTTCGAGAGTTCCCGATGAAACCCGGAACCACACGGTAAAGTGCACTAATGACGTGCAGCTGCCTTCTTAGGAAGCCGGGAATACAGAGCGCCGTTTCTGGATTCGTGTTCGGAATGAGTGGCTTTCAAACAGCCGTTTATCCATCCTCATGCCACTATCACTGGTCTTTAACGGCCAGCGAAGGATTTCCTCCCGCCACATCCCTTCTTCTACTTTCAGCTGATGCAGTTCCTCGTCGAACACGACAGAAAAATACTCCTACAAACAGCAGAGAAGAGAGTCTTGACAAGGGTGAATGACTGTGCCATCGTCACTTCCCCACTCTTATTTCTATGTGTTTCATGAACTGTCTTCGAGCTTAGGAATATAGTCGGAATCATTGAAAATGTGCATAAGTGAGCACTGGTTTTGCTTTGCGTTATTTTGCGAGAAAGTAGATGAATTCATTTTGTCGGATGTTTTTTTGCGACATCATCCAGATAAAGTTCACATCTACTACTATCCTACGACCTATGTACAGTATCTGTGTATGTCAATGAAATTCTTCGGGGTTCTTGACCGCACTGATAATATATAAAATTGTCCGACGTTTCGGCCACTGTTGCAAGAACAATTTTATGTATTGACAATACTATCAACAGCCAAGAAGAATTTTACTGACAATGACAACAGCCGTGGGATCCTACGCTTACATTATCTGTGTATGATTCTATCTTTAACTAGTTCCATATTTAAATACAAAGGTATCAAAAGAATGTGGCCGGCCGGAGTGGCCGAGCGGTTAAAGGCGCTACAGTCTGGAACCGCACGACCGCTACGGTCGCAGGTTCGAATCCTGCCTCGGGCATGGATGTGTGTGATGTTCTTAGGTTAGTTAGGTTTAAGTAGTTCTAAGTCCTAGGGGACTTATGACCACAGCAGTTGAGTCCCATAGTGCTCAGAGCCATTTGAACCAAAATAATGTGATAAAGGGATAATTCTTCACCTGCGGCGTACCCTGTGATGATGGGGGCTCTATTGCGTTCAGCAATAGGATCTTTACGACCATCCTTGTTCCGATGACAACGAACGCCGGTGGATGTTGCGTAATAATATGATGATCATCATCATCTTCATCATCATCATCATTTAAGACTGATTATGGTTTTCAGCGTTCAGTCTGGAGCATAGACCCCCTTATAAAATTCCTCCATGATCCCCTATTCAGTGCTAACATTGGTGCCTCTTCTGATATTAAGCCTATTACTTCAAAATAGTTCTTAACCGAATCCAGGTACCTTCTCCTTGATCTACCCCGACTCCTCCTACCCTCTACTGCTGAACCCTTGAGTCTCTTGGGTAACTTTGCTTCTCCCACCATCTAAGCCAGTTCGCCCTGAGTGCTACATCTATAGAGTTCATTCCCAGTTTTTCTTTGATTTCCTCATTGTGGACACCCTCCTGCCATTGTTCCCATCTACTAGTACCTGCAATCATCCTAGCTACTTTCATATCCGTAACCTCAACCTTGTTGATAAGGTAACCTGAATCCACCCAGCTTTCGCTCCCATACAACAAAGTTGGTCGAAAGATTGAACGGTGCACCGATAACTTAGTCTTGGTACTGACTTCCTTCTTGCAGAAGAGAGTAGATCGTAGCTGAGCGCTCACTGCATTAGTTTTTCTACACCTCGCTTCCAGTTCTTTCACTATGTTGCCATCCTGTGAGAATATGCATCCTAAGTACTTGAAGCCGTCCACCTGTTCTAACTTTGTTCCTCCTATTTGGCACTCAATCCCTTTATATCTCTTCCCAGTGACATTACTTTCGCTTTGGAGATGCTAATCTTCATACCATAGTCCTTACATTTCTGACAGAGCTCTGAAATATTACTTTGCAAACTTTCAATCGAATCTGCCATCACAACTAAGTCATCTGCATATGCGAGACTGCTTATTTTGTGTTCAAATATCTTAATCTCACCCAGCCAGTCTATTGTTTTCAACATATGATCCATAAATAATATGAACAACAGTGGAGACAGGTTGCAGCCTTGTCTTACCCCTGAAACTAATCTGAACCATGAACTCAATTTACCGTCAACTCTAACTGCTGCCTGACTGTCTATGTAAAGACCTTTAATTGCTTGCAAAAGTTTGCCTCCTATTCCATAATCTCGTAGAACAGACAATAACTTCCTCCTAGGAACCCGGTCATATGCCTTTTCTAGATCTATAAAGCATAGATACAATTCCCTGTTCCACTAGTAACACTTCTCCATTATTTGCCGTAAGCTTAAGATCTGGTCCTGACAACCTCTGAGAGGCCTAAACCCGCACTGATTTTCATCCAGTTTGTCCTCAACTAATACTCGCGCTTTCCTTCCAACAATACCTGAGAAGATTTTACCCACAGCGCTGATTAAAGAGATACCTCTGTAGTTGTTACAATCTTTTCTGTTTCCATGTTTAAAGATTGGTGTGATTACTGCTTTCGTCCAGTCTGATGGAACCTGTGCCGACTCCCACGCCATTTCAATTATCCTGTGTAGCCATTTAAGACCTGACATTCCACTGTACTTGATGAGTTCCAACTTAATTTCATCCACCCCCGCCGCTTTATTGCACTGCAGTCTGTTGACCATTTCCTCCACTTCCTCAAATGTGATCCTAATCCCATCATCATTCCTATCCCATTGTACATCGAAATAATATGATAGGAGATCTTTTTTTTTGCAAGTTTGTGTGGCTATAATCATGGGAGGTCAAGAGCATTTAAAAATTCTGTGGGCTAATGCACAGGTTGCTGTGTATCCGTTACTGAATCACTGGACGTATAGGTGACACAGTGGCCGGGAAGCATTTTCTGGATAAGGTTATTAACAAAGTTGAATTTTAATAATAGAAATAACTGCGAAACACGGACTGAAATATCTTACAGGTCATATATCATATGTAAAAACGGCAGCTAATCAATAAATAAAAGTTTGCAATCGTGTTTCTGTCAAATTTTTCGAGTTTTCGCTCGTCCCGCTCTCTAGTGATGTTTGATTGTACTATCTCCAAGACAGGTATTGCCGCTGAAATATATTCTCGAGATAGGAACTGAGGTAAGTTTTCCACGACATATTTCGTTTGTTACGCATTTAATTTTTTATTAATTTTCTTCAATGCTTCATCTGAGTGTAGAAATTTGAAATAAATCGGCCAAGACCTTTGAAGGAAATCGATCAAGTCCTTTTCGAGATTTGGTAACAATGTTTCGCTCTCTCTCTCTCTCTCTCTCTCTCTCTCTCATATAATATTCTATGTTAACAAGTTTCTCTTCTTCAGATACAGTGTTCTTGCCGTATCCTCTCTGCTTCGCCCGTCACCACTTGTTTTCCAAAACTCATCTGCTACATTTAATGGCTCGTTTCCTAAACTAATTCCCTTAGAATCACCTGATTTAGCCGCGCGCTGTGGCCGAGCGGTTGTGTAAAAAATATAAAAATAAAAAATAAAAAAGTGGTCAAGGTGACCAGCTAGGGAACTGTTGGCTCCGTTTCGATTGCCACTCCTGCTAACACTCTTTTTCGTTTTATTTTATTCCTCATGTTATTAATCAGTTAACTACAAAATTAAAATATATACAAACAGTTAAAAAAATAGAGCAAAAAAAAGCGGTTCTAGGCGCTTCATCCGGAACCACGCTGCTGCTACGGTCGCAGGTTAGAATCCTGCCTCGGGCATGGATGTGTGTGATGTCCTTAGGTTAGTTATGTTTAAGTAGTTCTAAGTATAGGGTACTGATGACCTCAGATGTTAAGTCCCATAGTGCTTAGACCCATTTGAACTATTTTCACCTGATTTAATTCGACTACAATCCATTACCTTTGTTTTGTTGTTATTGGTCTTCATCTTATATCCTCCTTTCAAGATACTGTTAATTCTGTTCAGCTGCTCTTCGAAGTCTTTTGCTGTCTCTTCACGAATTACAATGTCATCGGCAAACCTCAAAATCGTTATTTCTTCTCCCTGTGCTTTAATTCTTTCCCCAAATTTTTGTTTGGTTTCCTTTGCTAATTGCTCAGTGTACAGATCGAATAAAACAGGGCACAGCCTACAACCCTGTCTCACTTCTTTCTCAACCACTGCTTCCTTTTTATGCCCCTCGACTATTATAATTGCCGTTTGGTTTCTGTGGAAGCTGTAAATAACCTTTCCCTCCGTGTATTTTACCACTGCTACCTTCAGAGTTTCAAAGAGTGTATTCCAGACGACCCGACCGCTTGGCCGAGCGGTTCCAGGCGCTTCAGTCCGGAATCACGCTGCTGCTACGGTCGCAGGTTCGAATCCTGTCTCGGGCATGGCTGTGTGTGATGTCCTTAGGTTAGTTATGTTTAAGTAGTTCTAAGTATAGGGGACTGATGACCTCAGATGTTAAGTCCCATAGTGCTTAGAGCCATTTGAACCATTTATTCCAGAATACATTGCAGAAACTTTCTCCAAATCTACAAAAAATCATAAACATAGGTTTGCCTTTATGTAGCGTATTTTGTAATAGGCCCAGTATTGCCTCGCATGTTCGTACACTTCTCCCGAATCCAAGTTGATCCTCCTATTTCAGTATAGTCACGAAATGCCTTCTTCTGCAACGACCAAAATATTAACGAGTAGTGTAAGTTTCGTTCACTGTAATAAGAGACAGGAAAAAGGCTTTTTATTTTGTGGCCAGCGTCAGTGTTATTTTTTACCAAAGCCGGCGCTATTTTTTCCAAAGTAGGTGTTACTTTTTGCGAAGGTCGATGCTACTTTTCGCCATATTTTGTTTTACTTTGTGCGAAATTACTTGCTATTTTTGCCAAATTTTCTGTTGTTTTTTTTTGCCAAATTCCTTATTATTTTCTGTCACATTTGGTGTCATATTTTTTCAAAGTTGGTAATTTTTGCCAAATTCGGTGTTTTCCCCAAGTTTGGTGATTTTGCCAAATGACTTATTTTTGCCAAATATGGTGGTTTTTTGTCGAATTCGATGTTTTACCAAATTAGATGTTTTTGCCAAATTGGTATTTTTTGCCATGTCCAATATTGTTTGTCAAATTGGGTGTTTCTTTTGCAGAATTTGTTGTGTTTTCACCAAATTCAGTCTCTTTCTTTGCCCGTGTTATTTTTTCCTCAAATTCGGTGCTATTTTTGCCAAGTTCGGTGTCATTTTCTGCCAAATTAGGTGTCATTAGTTGTCAAATTCCGTGTAATTGTTTACCAAATTCAGCGTTTTTGGCAAATTCGTTTTTTCGTTAAATTCGGTTCTGTGTTTTTTTACCAAATTTGCCGTCATTTTTTTGCCGAACCTGATGTTATTTTCTTGTCAAATCCAGAGATTTTTGCCAAATTCGGTGGTATTTTTTGCGGAATTCGGTATTGTAGTTTGCCAAATTCGAGGTTACTTTTAGCAGCTTAGGTGATGTTTTCGTCCTCACACCGAAGTTCGTTTTATAGAGATATGACCTATTATTTTACGATTATATATGAACCTGAACCTTGAGAAAATTTGAAGTCAAAACCTCAGAAATAAAAGTTTCTTTCTACGTACATTCAATAACTGTGAGTTACGAATAGTAGGTACCTATCGTCCTCAGATTTATAGCATTTCCTAATTTCGTGTTGTTTCTCGCTTTATCGTTTTCGCGAAATTTTTTTTCCCCAAACTGCTATAAATTCCAGATGTCAGTGAGCAGCGATGTGTGACTTGCACTGCTGTCGGTACGTGCTCTCAGTTGGAGCTGGATTACTACGTACGTGACCACATAGGAATCCTCATAGGAGGTGGCGTGAAGCCTTACATCGAAGGCAAGAGCTGGGGGAGGAGTTGTCAGTGAAAGGGGCTGGCGGCTTCGACAAAAAAAAAAAAAAAAAAAAAAAAAAGTCTGTGGGGACTGGACTCCGGTGCGTGACCGATTCCTCTGTGTGGCGTTACCGGCATAAATGAACACGGCTGCTGTTTGTGCTTCTGTCTCTGATGCTTTATTTACTTACAGTTAGCGCGTATCTTCCGAACTGTCAGGGCGCTCGCTGTCATTTCTCTTCGTTTGGGAGACGATTATTCTCTCGTTTCTACACATGTACGCTTCAGCTCAGTGAGATGGAAATGACAGAAATAAAAGTTTTTTTTCTATGTACAATCAGATGCCCATCCCTAACACGAACTCCGTAACTTGGACCTGCTCAACACTTGAAGTCTTGAACTTATAAAGAAAAAATAACTGCCCTAACCTCCGAAAACCCGAACGCCGGAGCTAGAAGCTGGTCTGTGATTTTCTCTTGGACACTGTTCACAACAGCGTAGCAATATCTGTAATAGTGTAGCAGTTTTAAGCTAAAAAGTAGGGGCCTACGACTGAATTTTTATTACAAAATTTGAAAGACAGACAAATATTATCTTATCCTGATAAAAAGATGACGAAAAAAGAGAAAGTATACAATAACGAACTTTGAAACTTCTTGGCAGATTAAAACTGTGTGCCGGACCGAGACTCGAACTCGGGACCTTTGCCTTTCGCGGGCAAGTTCTCTACCAACTGAGCTACCCAAGCACGACTCACGCCCCGTCCTCACAACTTTACTTCTGCCAGTACCTCGTCTCCTACCTTTAAAACTTTACAGAAGCTCTCCTGCTAACCTAGCAGAACTAGCACTCCTGAAAGAAAGGTAGAGCACTTGCCCGCGAAAGCAAAGGTTCCGAGTTCGAGTCTCGGTCCGGCACACAGTTTTAATCTGCCAGGAAGTTTCATATCAGCGCTCACTCCGCTGCAGAGTGAAAATCTCATTCTAATAACGAACTTAAGTACTTTGACTTGAAAGAAGTTTGTAAGGTAAGGATCACATTTAAGCTTTGTACAGAACACTCTTCAGTAAGAGCAATCTGTACATTTCAGCATTTTGCCATTGTACAATTTGGCTCTTGATGAATACTTCTCTTTCTTTGTTTTTTTTCATTTTTTGGTATGTTACCTAGAGCAGACACTATTCAGCCGAACGTAAGACTCTGTTTGTGCTCTTTTCGAGTTATAAATGTGTAAATGTTAGGATGAGCCGATTCGAGCATCTGTACTAAAAACTGTCTCATGTAGTTGTCACTTTCTGCATAGAAATTAAGACTAGTATCTTCTTGTTCTTTCTGATTCGGTGATCTGTGCACTTTGGTAGTATTGATTAACTTCGGTTGTTTGCTTACGGTGTTTTCGTACTCTGTCAAACACTGTCTCGGAAATCTGTGACAACCTCGACTTTCGATATGGAAGTTACCCTGTCGCAAATATGTTACCTTTCTTCCCCGTTTCTTGCAAATCCTTTGGATCAAGCGGACTTTGTGTTCCTTGCTATTACTGTCTGAGTTTTGTACAGTGATTTAAAAAGAAGAACAACCCTAAAGAGACTTAGGTGTTACTGAAATATTTGTGGAAGCGAAGCCTGAAACAATTTAGTGTATAAAGTAGCTTTGATTGATGGAGCACTCGACATAATGAACCTGTCCCGCTGCAGTGATTATCCACGACGGTATTAAGACGGAAACGTCTTTATTTAGAATGATTAAACTGTCAGGGAGGCGTGTTGAGCCACACTTACACTATTATACGTAACTAATGCACAGGACGGCGCTGCAATCATATCAAACAGACGATGGTTCGATGATGAAAAAATCTCAGTATGAAGAGCGGCAGCCATTTGCATACATCCGTCTAGTCGAAGAATTACCTCGTTGACATGACAAGTAGTTTGCTGTCACATAAATCAGTATCAAGCTCATTCATGCTTCAGACGAACTTCTGTACCGAGAAACAAACCATGTCTGCCCTGCCACTGGAGTATGTTCGGATAATTTCATCCGTGTCCAGCACCAGTTTGTACTCTGTCTAATAAGCTCGTATTTAGGGGGAACCTATGCTATTATCTCCCTTCCATTTTTCATCTTTTTGATACAAATTATGTGATAATTGTGTCATAACGTGCTTCAGTAATTCTAATGATTTTGATAATGATCTACTTAATATTTGATTGCACTGTCGTGGCTACGGTTCACAGTCATATAAAGCTTTCTTAAGTGATATCATTGTTGTCTCTGACTGCAAAACTATTTTCTTATAAAATCCACTATTAGCCGTGTGGTCATTATCAGTGTAGCAGGGGCGAACGTTGTAGCCTAACTAGAGAACAGCGTACCTAAGAACTCGCGATGTTTTTTCGTCAGTACTTCAGAAAAATTTATTGAGGCTTTGTTAGATTATGATTAGTTTGGCTTGAGGGAAGATAGCGGCGCCAGAGACACAACTCTGACGTTGAGGTTGGTAATGCAAGACTGAAGAAACATCAAGACACGTTCATAGGGTTTGTCGATCTGGAAAAAGCATTCGACAATGTCAACTGGTACTGACATTTTACTGACTGGTACTGACGTTGTACTGGCACTGTCTCTGACACTGTGCTCCATGGATCAGTGTTGGGGCCATAACTGTTCCTTATTTATATGAATGTTACGCCCTCTAATATTACGGGTAACTCTAAAACATTTCTGTTTACTGGTGACACTAGCTTGGTGGTAAATGTTCTTTGCAACATTGGCTCGGTTTCAAACAGTGCTGTTCATGACATAAGTTCATGGCCTATAGAAAATAAACTAACGCTAAATCACAGTAACACTCAGTTTTTACTGTTTCTAACAAACAATTCGACAAAACCTGAAGTTTTAATTTTACAGAATGGGCATATGATTAGTGAAACTGAACAAATTTATAGGTGTTCAGATAGACAGTAAACTGTCATGAAAAGCCCACGTTCAGAATCTTATTCAAAGCCTTAATGCTGCCACTTCTACTATTCTAACGGTATCTGAAGTAAGTGATCGTTAGACACGAAAATTAGTTCTACTTTGCTCATTTTCATTCGCTTACGTCGTATGGCATTACATTTTGGATAACTCTTCTCATTCTCAAAGGATATTTTTTGTCCAGAAACGGGCGGTTCGGCCAGTAAGTGCTGTAATTTCAGTGGCTCTGAGCACTATGGGACTTAACATCTGAGGTCATCAGTCCCCTAGAACTTAGAACTACTTAAACCTAACTAACCTAAGGACATCACACACATCCATGCCCGAGGCAGGATTCGAGCCTGCGACCGTAGCGGTCACGCGGTTCCAGACTGAAGCGCCTAGAATCGCTCGGCCACAACGGCCGGCTGGTGTAATTTGACGAACCTCTTGTCGACCCCTGTTCACAAGTCTGGGTATTTTGACATTGGCCTCTCAATACATATATTCCTAAATGTCATTTCTCGTTAACAATATTAGCTTATTCCCAAGAATAAGCAGCTTTCACTCAGTTAATCAAACCTGCATTTGGACATGACTTCCTCAGCTCTTGTGCAGAAAGGTGTGCAGTGTACTGCTGCATCGATTTTCAATAAGCTACCACAAGAATTAAAAAATCTAAGCGGTATTCCACGCGCTTTCAGATCGAAGCTGGAGAGTTTCCTCATGGTCACTCCTATTCTCTCGAGGAGTTCCTTGAAAAATTAAGCTGATTCTTGTTGTATGCCTTTTTTCGGGTTCATAAGCATTTTATTTTTATCTGTTATTACTTTTATGTTGTAATTTCATGTAGTTGTGGTTGGCAGGAGAGCCAACACCGTGTTACTAGAGGAGGCCGAAATGCACGCGTTTTAGCTCACGCAGGCTGGCGTGAGGTCTGGAACAGGACAAGGAAATTAGAATTTAGAAAAACGGACGTAGGTGGTGGAATAATTAACTTTAATCCATTAATGATGAACGTCGCTCTTGACGGTACATGATTCACAATATCAATAGTAACTGACTATGGCGCCTTGCTAGGTCGTAGCAAATGACGTAGCTGAAGGCTATGCTAAACTAACGTCTCGGCAAATGAGAACGTAAGTAGGCAGTGAACCATCGCTAGCAAAGTCGGCTGTACAACTGGGGCGAGTGCTAGGAAGTCTCTCTAGACCTGCCGTGTGGCGGCGCTCGGTCTGCAATCACTGATAGTGGCGACACGCGGGTCCGACGTATACTAACGGACCACGGCCGATTTATAGGCTACCACCTAGCAAGTATGGTGTCTGGCAGCGACACCACACATGTACTGACACTTTCCATGACCTTGGAGATTTGCACCTCAATTTGGTCGTAAGGAACTTGACGTGTAAATAAAATAAAATAAAACAAGATGTTCGAAGCTCTGAAAAAAGTAGGGTAAAGAAAAGATGGGTAAGATACAATATGTATAAGAATGAAGAGGGAACAATAAGACAATAAGACTGGAAGACCAAGAACGAAGAGCTCGGATTAAAAAGAATGTAAAGTAGCGATGCAGTGTTTCACCTCTACTGTTCAATCTATACATCGACGAAGCAATGACGGAAAAAAGGACCACATGTGGGATTAAAACTCAAGGCCAAACGATATCAGTGATAAGATTTGCTGACGACATTGCTATCCTCCGTGAAAGTGAGGAAGAATTACTGGATCAGTTGAACGGAATGAACAGTGTAATGAGTACAGAATATGGATTGAGAGTAAATCGAAGAACGACGAAAGTAATGAGAAGTAGCAGAATTGAGAACAGGGAGAAAATTAACATTACAAATGGGGACCACGAATTAGACGAAGTAAAAGAATTCTGCTATCTAAGCAGCGAAATAACCGGCGACGGACGGATCAAGGGACCATAAAAAGCAAACTAGAGCTGGCAAAAAGGGCATTCTTGGCCGAGAGGAATCTGCTAGTATCAAACATAGGGCTCAATTACAGGAAGAAATTTCTAAGAACGTGCGTTCGACCACAGCCTGGTACGGCAGAAGAACGTGTCTATGGGAAGAGAATCGAAGCATTTGAGATGCGATGCCGCAGAAAATATTGGCAGTTATGTGGGCTGATAAGATACGTGATGTGGGGGTTCTTGGCAGAATCGGCGAGGAAAGGAATATATGGAAAACACTGACATGAAGAAGGGACAGGATCATAGGACATATAAACAGTGTACATGATGTCCTTTAAGAAATACTAAATGTTTCTTATCGTACTCGGTATTTAGCTACTACTACTACCGTTACTATCACATCAGCACTCTGCAAGTTACTTGGCAGTGTGTGGCGGAGAGTACCTACTGTACCAATACTGATTTTTTCCCCCTCTTCCCTGTTCTGTTCGCGAATAGCATATGGGAAGAATGGTTGGCAGTAAGCCTCTGTATTAGCTGTAATTTCTCGAATGTTCGCTTTGTTGTCGTTTCGCGAGACGTATCTGGGAGGAAGTAATGTATTGTAGAGTAGCTTCACACCTTTGTAAAAATAAAGTTTTAACAAAATGTCAGTTTGGTTTCCAGAAGAGTTTTTCAACGGAAAATGCTATATATACTTTCACTAATGAAATATTAAATACTCTGAGTAACCGGAAGTCACCCGTTGGGATTTTTTGTGATCTATCAAAGCCTTTTGATTGTGTAAATCATGGAATACTTCTAGATAAGCTCAAGTACTGTGGTATGAATGGGACAGTGCTCAAATGGTTTAAATCATAGCTAACTGGAAGAGTGCAGGAAGTTGAAATAAACAGTTCACATAATATGTAAAAAACTGGTGATTTCTCAAACTGGGGAACAATCAAGAATGGGGTGCCGCAAGGTTCGGTCTTGGGTCCTCTGCTGTTCTTAATATATATTAACGACTTGCCATTCTGTATTCACGAAGATGTAAAGCTGGTACTTATTGCCGATGATACAAGTATAACTATCACACCCGACAGACAAGTATTAACTGGTGAAATCGTAAACGATGTTTTTCAGAAAATCATTATGTGGTTCTCTGCAAATGGGCTCTCATTAAACTTTGACAAAACACAGTATATACAGTTCCACACAGTAAATGGAATGACCCCATTAATAAATATAGACTTCGATCAGAAATCGGTAGCTAAGGTAGAATATTCAAAATTTCTAGGTGTATGCATTGATGAGGGGTTGAACTGGAAAAAACACACTGAGGATCTGCTGAAACGTTTGAGTTCAGCTACTTATGCTGTTAGGGACATTGCAAATTTTGGCGATATACATCTGAGTAAATTAGCTTACCACGCCTATTTTCATTCTCTGCTTTCCTATGGCATCATATTCTGGGGTAACTCACATTGAGTAAAAGAGTGTTCATTGCACAAAAGCGTGTAATCAGAATAATTTCTGGAGCTCATCCAAGATCATCCAGCAGACACTTATTTAAAGAGCTAGAAATCTTCGCTGTGGCCTCACAATATACATATATTCACTTATGAAATTTGTTATTAACAATCCGAACGAATTCCAAAGTAATAGCAGTGTACATGACTACAACACTAGGAGAAAGGATGATCTTCACTACTCAAGGTTAAATCTAACTTTGGCTCAGAAGGGGGTAAATTATGCTGCCACAAAAGTCTTTGGTCACTTACCTAATAGCATCAAAAGTCTGTCAGATAGCCATATAGCATTTAAAAGGAAATTAAAAGAATTTATTAATGGCAACTTCTTCTACTCATTAGATGAATTTTTGGATATAGTAAGTGGGTAATTTTCCAACCTAAAAAAAAAAAAAAAAAAAAAAATATATATATATTGAGTGACATGTAATATGTTGTCCAAATGTAATATCTTGTATAGACACCTATTATTAACCTGACACGTTCCACATCATTACGAAGTGTCGTATTCATGATCTATGGAACAAGTACTAATCTAATCTAATCTAATCTACTATGTTGTCCGGCTCTTTCTGGAAAGTACTCTCTCGATATTTCAAAAGTAAACCTGTCCGTGATGCACAACGCTTTTCTTGCAGCGTCTGTCTCTGGAACTCCGAACATTAACATCCTTTTGGGGCTATCATCAGATCTAGTTGTTGACATTTTTACGTCACCATCACCATCATCATCATCCATTTGACATCCACTGCTGAACGAAGGCTTCCATTAGATTTTTCCGTATATTACTGACCTCATTGTACGCGTCCATGTTGTTGTTGCATATAGCCAGGCGCTTGAGTGGTAGATACACCAAAGTATTTGTCTGGTGGGTTCCGAGATCGTCTAATTCCCAACATGTACTTCTCTCTCTAGTGCTTGGCTAGCGACTCGCAGTTTTTACACATATTTCGCATCAAAAATCTGCTACAGTGCCACAAACCTGGTAACATATTCTCACTGTAAACATTTCTTTACAGATACGTTGGTATTTTCGATTTTAAATGTTAAGTATTCCACATATTTAAATGTTTGTGATATTTTTATATTTTTCCTGCTAGCTTCAGTCGTTGATTTAAGGTGTTCTAAACAAAAAACCCATCACCTGATGCTATTACAAGATTCCAAATAGCTACAATCGATGTTCTTATAACTGACATTGGGCCTACTTTCAGACTGCCTCAGTTAAGTTCTTCCTTTACTTGTCTGAAATTTAGCTCTACCAAAGGCAATGTCATCTTCAAAATGGAGATGATTCGCATATAATCTTTTATCAAATATTCTTTCCTCGTTTTCTTAGTTTAAGGGCTTGAAAACTTGCTGAGAAGAGTTTTAGTGATATGCTGTTGTTGTTGGTACGCAGTATCTTGATTTGAAATGTCCTTTGTTTTTGTTTTTTGGGCTCCAGAGCGTGAACACTACTGAGCCGTGTGAAACGCGTGTTTACGTTGTATGCTTAATTGTACGAAGAAAATACATAGATGCCTGTTTACATAATTAAAAGCCCGAAATGTAACAAATTTTTCCATAGCAGTTTTTTAACAAATGGCGTGATAAGTAAATTAGACATTTTTTGTTATCTATTGATTCTATTTTTTAAATTTAACCATCAGCAAACAGAGAAATGAAAATATGAATACTACTAAAACCTACCGATTTTTCCCTTTAACGATCACTTTACAAGGCAAATGTCATTAGTAAACAAAGTAGAAGAACCTGATTAAGGGAGGTGGTTATCAGTATTTATCAATGTCTTCAAAAACTACGTTCTTTCAGTTTCAAATCTGGGACGCGAAAACATCGTGCGTTTTTCATCAGCTTCTAACTCAGAATCACAATCACATATGGGAGAACCGTAAATGTGATTCTGTGTAGATGTTAGGGCAATAAATGAGTGGATAAAGTGGAGTCAAATGATCGTAAAAGTTGTTGATCGGTCCAAATGTGTCCTCGTAAACCACGGTCTTGTAGGAATATAAGACTGTAATGCCGCATCATATTCACCTTTCCATTTCTTGTAACACGTCCAATATCTCTTGCCATTGATGTTTTTCGTGTCTCTTGCCCTCAAGTTAGTAGTCTGTATGCGGATATTTCAAGTCGAGGACAGATTCAACATGTACAGCTTCCTTCGTTGAGCGTCAGCTTCCTCATTATAGCGGATGCCAGCGTAGGAATGAATTCTCAATCTCCTCCTGGTATGCCCTTATCTTAAAACTCTTTCAGTTTTTAATTTCACTCTATCTAGATGAACTGTAATGGAAGCTGTAGAACTAACGTAAATGTTCCTTAGAATAGAAAAAAAGGCTGAATAATTGTTTAAAAAGAGTTGTTAATACAGATTTTGTTAAAATTGAATCAATAGCTTTCTCAAGTTTCATGAATTCCAGACAAAACGATGATTCATATTCATTATTCCGTTCCACAGCTTCATTCACAACGAGCTAGTAGTCCATCACGCAGTATCTATTTGTGAAGTTGGCTCTTTCCATTGCTTAATCAAATCGAATGACACTACACATGTAACTTTACTAAAGAAGTGAGGATCGATCGCTGAAAGTGTGTCTGCCTAAGATGTCTGATAAAATATTTCTTGTTGTTTTTGAGTATGACAGATTAATAGATCTCAAAAGCGACATCTCTTCTGACAATGTGAGTGGACTGTGAACGCTAGATCCATCAGCAGCTGTTTGATATATGCCGATATTTTTCGCTCCCTGTTGTAAATGCTGCAACCTTCAGTCCGAGATCTAGTTTAATGCAGATGTCCATGATAATCTATCCTGTGCAAGCCTGTTCACCCTTATATAACTACTGCAGCCTATATTCAGCTGAACCGGTTACTGTGGGGAAACCTTGCTCTCACTCTACAATTTTTAAAACACACACTTCCCTCCATTGGAAAACTGACAATGTCTCAGGATGTGAATTACTAACCCGTACTGTCCTTTCGTCAAATTGTGCCTTGAATTTCTTTTCTCTCGAATTTATTTCAGCACCTCCTTATTACTGATTCGATCTCCCCATCTAATCTTCAGCATTCTTCTGCAGCCCCACTTTCCGAAAGCTTCTACTCTCATCTTGTCCGTACTGTCTATAATCGACATTTCACTTCCTTACAAGGCTACTCTCCAGGCAAAAACTTTCAAGAAAGGCTTCCTAACGCCTAAATTTATATGAGATATTATCATTTTTTCTGTTTCAGAAAAATGCTTCTTGCTGCTGGAGGTATGAATTTTGTATCCCCTTGACTTTTGTCATCGTCAGTTATTTCGCTCCCTAGATAGAAAACCTTGGCCACTACTTTAATTTTTCGGCATCACCTTTTATAATTCTACTACATTCCATAGTCCCTATTTTAATTTTGCTGACGCTCAAATCGTAACTGCTATCAAGACATTATCCAGTCCAGTCAGCTGATCTTCCAGGCCCTTTCCAGTCTGTGACAAAATTACAATGTCATCGGAAATACTCAAAGCTTTTATTCCTTTAATTTTCTTTCCAAATTTCTACATGATTTTCTTACTGCTTGCCCAATGGAATTTTTTTTTTCAATGGACTATACTCTACAACCTGTCTCACTGCCTTCTAAACTACTGATTCCCTTTCATTTCATTGCAGTTCCTATACTGTTACAGTGTGATACGAAACAGACTGCGTACAGCAGAATGTTTTCTGGCTGATTCAAACTTAAGCTTTTCATATTTTTCTCCCTTGTCCCGCCTGTGACATGGTTTGCTGATTGTGGCCATGTGCTCGCTCACGATTCGGCAGTTTTTTTCTCTTTTTAACATTATTCCGTTGGCAGATGCGTTTCCCCACCTCCATCCCCTCCCTGGCAAAAAAGTCCTGTTCTGTGTTTGTTTCCCTATCTGTCCTAGTTATTCCTAGCCCTCAGATTTTGAATGGTCTTCATATTAAACAATTATGTATCATGTTACACTACCATGAGCCAAAATTGTTAACAACACACACACATTGAAAACTTTTCTTTTCTGTTTTATCACAACCATTACCCAAAGTACAAGAAAAGGACAACCGGTCCTACAACGATATTGCTAATTTGCACAATTTTCGTTTCGACACGTTGGTTATATAATTTCTATTTTATTACAATTGATCTCCAGACCAATTCTCAAATTTCCTCTGATAACTACCTCCATTCCTTGCTGTTTATCCACGCTAGAGGCAAACGATGCAATACCATCCGCAAAACAGACAGGTTTCAGATATGTCCTATTGAAACGGTTCTTGCAGCTTAGCAGACGTCGAGTAGATGTGTTTACACATGAAGATTAAATCATTCAGAATATTTTAAAATCGTTACTATTTTTAATGTGTAAGAGGCGTTGTTTCGCAGACAAATGTATGGGAAAGTTGCCTGGAAATAGTAACTTGCAACGATGTGCTGGTAGTTAACATTTGAGATTTTACAGACTTTCGCTTCATATCAATTACTTGAACTAGTGCTGGTTCATTTTGCACTACCGTTGTTACTTCTGTCGTTTTAGCGAGATCGACAGGTGCGCTGGGAATGATAAATCTAGCGTACACATTCTACCGACAAAATGTCGGAGGTTGTTCAGGGATGTTTTGTGAGTGCTTGGGACAAAGGACCTGTGGTTTCCAGTGACTCGTTACAGAATAATAAATTAACTATGATTTATTCGGTTCGTCATCCCAATTCCTTTTGTTTATGTGAAAATACCATTTCTTTGGGTCATCAGTCTCCTGACTGGCTTGATGCGGTCCGCTACGAATTTCTCTCCTGTACCAACCTCTTCACCTCAGAGTAGTAATTGCAATCTACGTCCTTCATTATTTGCTGAATATATTCTAATCTTTGTCTTCCTCTAGAGTTTTTGCCCCCTACATCTCCGTCTAGTACTATGGAAATCATTGCCTGATCTCCTATCATCCTGTCCCTTCGTCTTGTCAGTGTTTTCCACATATCCTTTTCCTCTCCAATTCCGTGCAGAACCAAGCCATTTCTTACCTTATCAGTCCACCTAGTTTTCAACATTCCACCTAGTTTTCAACATTCGTCTATAGAATCACATCTCAAATGCGTCGACTCTCTTCTGATCTCGTTCTCCGACAGATCATGTTTCACTATCATACACTCCTGGAAATTGAAATAAGAACACCGTGAATTCATTGTCCCAGGAAGGGGAAACTTTATTGACACATTCCTGGGGTCAGATACATCACATGATCACACTGACAGAACCACAGGCACATAGACACAGGCAACAGAGCATGCACAATGTCGGCACTAGTACAGTGTATATCCACCTTTCGCAGCAATGCAGGCTGCTATTCTCCCATGGAGACGATCGTAGAGATGCTGGATGTAGTCCTGTGGAACGGCTTGCCATGCCATTTCCACCTGGCGCCTCAGTTGGACCAGCGTTCGTGCTGGACGTGCAGACCGCGTGAGACGACGGTTCATCCAGTCCCAAACATGCTCAATGGGAGACAGATCCGGAGATCTTGCTGGCCAGGGTAGTTGACTTACACCTTCTAGAGCACGTTGGGTGGCACGGGATACATGCGGACGTGCATTGTCCTGTTGGAACAGCAAGTTCCCTTGCCGGTCTAGGAATGGTAGAACGATGGGTTCGATGACGGTTTGGATGTACCATGCACTATTCAGTGTCCCCTCGACGATCACCAGTGGTGTACGGCCAGTGTAGGAGATCGCTCCCCACACCATGATGCCGGGTGTTGGCCCTGTGTGCCTCGGTCGTATGCAGTCCTGATTGTGGCGCTCACCTGCACGGCGCCAAACACGCATACGACCATCATTGGCACCAAGGCAGAAGCGACTCTCATCGCTGAAGACGACACGTCTCCATTCGTCCCTCCATTCACGCCTGTCGCGACACCACTGGAGGCGGGCTGCACGATGTTGGGGCGTGAGCGGAAGACGGCCTAACGGTGTGCGGGACCGTAGCCCAGCTTCATGGAGACGGTTGCGAATGGTCCTCGCCGATACCCCAGGAGCAACAGTGTCCCTAATTTGCTGGGAAGTGGCGGTGCGGTCCTCTACGGCACTGCGTAGGATCCTACGGTCTTGGCGTGCATCCGTGCGTCGCTGCGGTCCGGTCCCAGGTCGACGAGCACGTGCACCTTCCGCCGACCACTGCCGACAACATCGATGTACTGTGGAGATCTCACGCCCCACGTGTTGAGCAATTCGGCGGTACGTCCACCCGGCCTCCCGCATGCCCACTATACGCCCTCGCTCAAAGTCCGTCAACTGCACATACGGTTCACGTCCACGCTGTCGCGGCATGCTACCAGTGTTAAAGACTGCGATGGAGCTCCGTATGCCACGGCAAACTGGCTGACACTGACGGCGGCGGTGCACAAATGCTGCGCAGCTAGCGCCATTCGACGGCCAACACCGCGGTTCCTGGTGTGTCCGCTGTGCCGTGCGTGTGATCATTTCTTGTACAGCCCTCTCGCAGTGTCCGGAGCAAGTATGGTGGGTCTGACACACCGGTGTCAATGTGTTCTTTTTTCCATTTCCAGGAGTGTAGAATGCTGTGCCCCAGACATACATTTTTAGAAATTTCTTCCTCAAATTAATGCCTATGTTTGATACTAGCGACTTCTCTTGGCTAGGAATGCTCTTTTGGCCAGTGCTTTTGATGTCCTCCTTGTTCCGCCCGTCACTTGTTATTACGCTGCCTAGGTAGCAGAATTTCGAACTTCGCCTACTTCCTGACTATCAATCCTGATGTTAAGTTTCTCGCTGTTCTCATTTCTACTACTTCTCATTACATTCTTCTTTCTTCGATTTACTCTCAATCCATATTCTATACTCATTAGATTGTTCATTCCATTCAGCAGATCTCGTAATTCTTCTTCACTTTAATTCGGGATAGTAATGTCAGGGGCGAATTCTATCATTGATATATTTTTACTTTGAATTTTAATTCCACAACTGAATTTTTATTTTATTTCTGTCATTGCTTCTTAAGTGTACAGATTTAAGAGTAGGGGCGAAGCACTGCATCCCTATCTCACACCCTTTTTAATCCAAGCCCTTCGTTCTTGGTCGCCCACTCTTATTATTCACTCTTAGTTCTTGTACGTAAGCCGGCCGGTGTGGCTGAGTGGTTCTAGGAGCTTCAGTCTGGAACCGCGCGACCGCTACGGTCGCAGGTTCGAATCCTGCCTCGGGCATGGATGTGTGTAATGTCCTTAGGTTAGCTAGGTTTAAGTAGTTCTAAGTTCTAGGGGACTGATGACCTCAGATGCTAAGTCCCATAGCGCTCAGAGCCATTCTCTTGTACATATTATATATTACCCGCCTCCTCCTACAGTTTACCCCTATTTTCTCAGAATTTCGAACATCTTGTACCATTTTACATTGCCGAACGCTTTTTCCAGGTCGACCAATCCTAAGAACGTGTCTTGTTTTTTATTTAGTGCTCCTTCCATTATTAACCGCAACGTCAGAATTGCCTCTCTCATGCCTTTATCTTTCGTAAAACCAAACTGATCTTCTTCTAGCACATCTTCAATTTTCTTTTCCATTCTTCTATATATTATTCTTGTCAGCAACTTGGATGCATGAGCTGTTGAACTGATTGTGGGATAATTCTCGCACTTGTCTTCTCTTGCAGTCTTCGGATTTGTGTGAATGATATTTTTCCGAAAGTCAGATGGTATGTCGCCAGACTCATACACTCTAGACAACAATGCGAATAGTCGTTTTGTTGCCACTTCCCCCAATGATTTTAGAAATTCTGATGGAATGTTATCTGTCCCTTCTGCTTTACTTGATCTTAAGTCATCCAAAGCTCTTTTAAATTCTGATTGTAATACTGGATCGCTTCTAGATCGACTCCTGTTTTTTCTATCACACTAGACAAATCTTCCCCCTCACAGAGGCTTTCAATGTATTGTTTCTACCTATCCACTCTCTTCGGTGCAAAGTTACCACCCTTGCTTTTAATGTTACCGAAGGTTGTTTTGATTTTCCTATATGCTGAGTCTGTCCTTCCGACAGTCATTTCTTTTTCAATTTATTCACTTTTTCTACGCAGCCATTTCGTCTTAGCTTCCCTGCACTTCCTGTTTATTTCATATCTCAGCGACTTGTATTTATGCATTCCTGAGTTTGGTTCAAATGGCTCTGAGCACTATGGGACTTAACAGCTGAGGTCATCAGTCCCCTAGAACTTAGAACTACTTAAACCTAACTAACCTAAGGACGTCACACAGAGCCATGCCCGAGGCAGGATTCGAACCTGCGACCGTAGAAATTCCTAAGTACCTCCGTATCCCTCTTCTTTGCGTGTTGATTCTTCCTGACTAATGTTTTAAACTTCCACCTACTCTTCATAAGTACTATATTGCGATCTGGGTCTATATCTGCTCCTTGGTACGCCTTACAGTCCAATATCTGAGTTCGGAGTATATGACTCACCATGATGTAGTCTAACTGAAGTCTTCCCGTATCATCCGGTCTTTTCCAAATATACCTCCTCCTCTTGTGATTCTTGAATAGAGTATTCGCTATTACCATCTGAAATTTATTACAGAACTCAATTAGTTTTTCTCCTCTCTCATTCCTTGTCCCAAGCCCATATCCTCTTGGAACGTTTTCTTCTACCCCTTCCCCTACAACTGCATTCCAGTCCTCCATGACTATTAGATTTTCATCTTCCTGTACGTACTTTATTACCCTTTCAATGTTCTCATATAACTTCTACATCTCTTTATCTTCAGCTTGCGACAGCGATATGTGTACCTGACCTATAGCTGTCCGTGTTGGTTTACTGTCGATTCTGATAAGAACAACCCCATAACTGAACTGTTCACAGTAACACATTTTCTGCCCTACCTTCCTATTCATAATGAATATTACTCCTGTTGTACCGTTTTGTGCTGCTGTTGATATTATCCTATACTCATCTGATCAGAAATTCTCGTCTTCTTTTCACTTCGCATCACTGACCCCTAATATATGCAAAATATCTACTAAAGAGACTGCCTACATGACACCTGGTGGCTCTTTTTTTTTTTTTTTTTTTTTTTTTAGTATTGCTGCACAGTGTGTGGCATCCTTATCTCATAGGACTGACGGATGATATCGAAAAGGTTCGTTAGTAAACCTCTCTACATCGTTGATCTGCATCACTCCCAGAAAGCCACGTAATGGTGTGTGGCGGAGGATACTGCTGACTCCCCGTACCTGTTCCATTCGCGAATGGCGCGTGGGAAGAATGATTGTACTGGCTCTAATTTCGCGAACTTTTGTCGTCGTTATGCGGAATGTATGTGGGAAGAAGTAATATGTTGTCCGACTCTTACCGAAAAATGCTCTCTTGTAACGTCTGACAACGGAGTTTTTTAAGCGTTTTTGTAACGCTCTCGAGCCGACAAAATGATCCTGTGACTCTCTTCGTTGTATCTTCTCTATATCTTCTATCAGTCCTACCTGGTAATGATTCCAGACTGACCACAAATACTCAAGAATCGCTCGAACAAGCACCTTATAAGCCACCTCCTTCGTCGTGAGATACATTTCCTGAAGTTTCTTCCTATGAATCTGTCTGGCATCTGCTTTTCTTATTGTTTCTTTTATGTAGTTGTTCCACTTAGGTTCGCTCTGGATAGTTACCCTTGGATATTTTATGGTAGATACTATAATTGTTATCCAAACTGCTGTGTATGACTGTTAACGTACGCAGACGGAAGAACAAACCTTAGACAAAATCGAACAGCACTGCGGTTCCCCAAGAAAGTTTTACAGGTCTTCTGCTGTTCTTCATCTATGTAAACGACTTAGGGAACGATGTCAGCTGCCCTCTTAGATGTTTTGCAGATGAAGGTACCGTTTACCGTCTCGTAACCTCGTCAGAAGATCAGTTCGAGCTACAAAATGGTTTAAACAAGATGACTGCGAGGTGTGGAACGCAGCAGTTTATCGTCGACAGTGAAAGATGTGTGGTCGTCCGCATGAGTACTAAAATCTTTAACATTTAGATTCCACGATAAGTAACATAAATTTAAATGTCTTCGAGTCAACATAATACCTAGGTATCACAATTACAAGTAACTTAAACTTGAGGCATTACATAGAAAACGTTGTGGTGAATGCAAACAAAAGACTGGGTTGGACTGGCGAAACACTGGGAAGATGCAAAATATGTACTAAAGAGACTGCCTACATGACTCCTGGTGCCTCTTTTTTTTTTTTTTTTTTTTTTAGTATTGCTGCACAGTGTGTGGCATCCTTATCTCATAGGACTGATGGATGATATCGAAAAGGTTACAGTTCGTTTTGTATTACCGCGAAATAGGGGAGAGAGTCTTACGGATATGATAAAACAAAGGCGTTTACGCTGATGCGAGATCTTTTCACGAAATTTAAATAACTAGCTTTCTCCTCCGAATGCAAAAATATGTTGTAGACTCCCACCTACGCAGGGAGAACTGACCATCGTAATAAAATAAGAGAAATGAGAGCTCTCTTTGTGTGTTCACTTTTCGCACATACTGTTCAAGAATGGAATGGTCGAGATTTTGTCTGAATGTGGTTGTATAAATCCACACCTAGCGCGATGCCGCAAGGTGCGCGGACATTTGCCACGCAGGACATTTGCCACGATTTTACCTACTCCGAAGGGTTGGGTCCCTTGTCTCCCCCTCCTCCTCCTCACCCGCCCCTTTCTAGAGGGAGTTTCGTTGTGGAAACTATTAAGTGCATCTCTTATTGAAATCCGCACCAAATTTCGAGCCTCAGAAAAATTCGCCAATCTTGGAGATTTTGCGTTCGTCTAAATTATACGTGCCTTTTTCGGTGCTCCTGCAGCAGCTTTCTGTCGTGTTTTGTGTACATGGGGGATCAGTTCCGTCTCTTATTAATTTATTTGTACGAATCTCTCGAGTGCTGTTGATACTATTTCTTGGAACTTAAGCCACATATGGTCTTCACTTACATAGTTTGGAAGGATTGGAGACTGTCGCTTAGAAAGACGTCAACCGAAGTTTTAGCTGCTTTTAGAAATAGATATATTTCGCGTTTAGTTTTGGTGAATTTGTTTGTTACGGAATTGAGCCTCGCTACAACTGTGTGTTCACTAATCCCTGTGTAATAATCCCTGTATAATAATCTTCAGGATTGTTTGTGGCTAAGAGGTCAAGTGTGTTTTCGTAATCATTTACAATTTGAATGGCCTCGTGAATTAATTGTTCAAAATATTTTTTTAAAAAGCATTTAGAACAATTACGGAAGTCGTTTTCTATCTACAATATGGTCTGAAAATGTATTTTTGTCAATATACGGAAGGTAGATTGAAGTCACTGCCAACTATAATTGTATGAGTAGGGTACCTATTTGTGATGAGACTCAAGTTCTCTTTGAACTGTTCAGCAACTGTATCGTCTGAGACCGGGGGTCGGTAAAAGGAGCCAGTTATTAATTTATTCCGGTTGTCGAACATAACCTCTGCCCATACTAAGTCGCAGGAACTATTTGCTTCAATGTCGCTTGTGAGCTGGAACACACATTAAATTATTTTTCCTAAGTTGTGCTTCTTGTTTCTGTTGTAATGCAGATCATTACAATTACGGCTTTTCCCTCCAAAACCTAGGATGCTTTCTCTGTGACCCTGTAAATACCAGAGCCAAACAATGTAGAACAACAACGTACGTTACAAGCATAGTATTCTGTATTACTTCATTTCCTTATTTCTAACATTTTAAAATTGTACGTCGACTTTAGATGACATGTCAATCATAGATGATCTTATCTCTAGTTATTGAACGTATTTTCTGTCATGTTTTGAACATTGTCCCGCTACACTTTATTAACTAATGTTTCGCCGCAAGGGGTATCGGATTTTAGAGAGTAAATTAATATGGAGTATGTTCTTCTTTTCAGACATTCACATGCCCATTTCTTCTTTCGTTATTGTCTTTTGGGCACGCAGTTGTAGTAATTGAAGTGGGCACAAATGCAGTGATCAAAAAGAAATGATTAGCGTACATTCGCATTCTCTTTACATCGTTCCTTTCTTGTGGCTCCCATCGTGGTGGACTGTTTCTATCGCAATCAGTAAGCGTGAAAGGAAGCTACTGTACAGACAGAAGGATCTATATTTATACTTGGCGGAACTAATTGCATACTGACATAATCGTTTGTATTGCTTTCGTTTCCCAACAGTTATAAATATTTCGATTTCAGAAAAGAAGCTCTGTATTTCGCCAAGATGTCGAAGAAGAAGGTTCCTTACGTACTGGTTGTATCGAGTAAGATGTGGAGACGGCGGTTTGAAAGCGGACAGAAGAGGTACGAGGAAGGACGTCCCTTACCTGAGGGATCGCTACTCAAGCTACCTGGCGAAGGGGCAAGTGTGGCAAATGTCCGGCGTGGCAAATGTCCGGCACTCGTGACACAAAGGCTGGCACGCAGGGATCATTTTCGACGTCTCAAATCCGTGACGGGCTGTCGAGATTTAGGTTTTCCGTGATTTCCCTAAAGCACTCCAAACAAATAGCCGGTTGATTCCTTCCCCACCCTTGAAACAGTCCGAACTGTGCTCTGTCTCTAATGACCTCGATACCTTGGGATTTTAAACCCTAATCTTACTTCCTTATTTTTTCTATGAACCCTCTACCAAGCACTAAAGTGTGAACTGCATTGTAGCCATAGTCACGTAGATGCAGCTATGCAGAATACAAAGTTAAGGACGGCGAGCAGAGTGGCAGTGACTGTTGTCAACAGCGAGTATAATGACCGAATATACCAGGCATCCAAGCAAGACACTCAGCGCGTAGTGTCGACATTTGAACTGTCGTGCAAACATTTTCAGTGCAATAAAATTTCAATGATAATTGGAGTTACCGAATCAAATAATACTCTGTAGCGAGCTGTCGGATACTTACAAGGGAACCTCCCCATTGCACCCCCCTCAGATTTAGTTATAAGTTGGCACAGTGGATATGCCTTGAAAAACTGAACACAGATCAATCGAGAAAACGGGAAGAAGTTGTGTGGAACTATGAAAAAATAAGCAGAATATACAAACTGAGTAGTCCATGTGCAAGATAAACAATATCAAGGACAACGTGAGCTCAGGAGCGCCGTGGTCCCGTGGTTAGCGTGAGCAGCTGCGGAACGAGAGGTCCTTGGTTCAAATATTCTCTCGAGTGAAGAGTTTAATTTTTTATTTTCAGTTTATGTGACAAACTCTTATGTTTTCATCACTTTTTTGGGAGTGATTATCACATCCACAAGAAAACCTAAATCGGGCAAGGTAGAAAAATCTTTTTACCCATTCGCCAAGTGTACTAGTTAGGTGGGTCTACAACATATTCTTGTCATGTGACGCGCATGCCATCACCAGTGTCGTATAGAATATATCAGACGTGTTTTCCTGTGGAGGAATCGGTTGACGTATGACCTTGCGATCAAATGTTTTCGGTTCCCATTGGAGAGGCACGTCCTTTCGTCTACTAATCGCACGGTTTTGCGGTGCGGTCGCAAAACACAGCCACTAAACTCATCACAGTGAACACAGACATCAATAAACGAACGGACAGATCATAACTTTGCGAAAATAAAGAAAGAAAACCTTTCGCTCGAGGGAAGACTTGAACCAAGGACCTCTCGTTTCGCAGCTGCTCACGCTAACCACGGGACCACGGCGCTCCTGAGCTCACACTATCCTTGATGTTGCCTATAACGCACATGGACTACTCAGTTTGTATATTTTGCTTATTTTTTCATAGTTCCACATAACTTCTTCCTGTTTTCTCGATTGATCTGTGTTCAGTTTTTTAAGGCCTATCCACTGTGCCAACTTATAACTAAATCTGAGGGGGGTGCGATGGGGAGGTTCCCTTGTTAGGATCCCTTATACTAAAATACTCAAAAAATGCCCCTGAAGAACGTATGAAATTTGGTCACTGTATTTTGGATTCGCCCTAGATAAGAAAGAACGAATCTATAACCAAGACACGACTTAAATCTCTGAGCCTGGGAAAAGGGTTGTTCCTACTTTATTACAAATTGTAGTGAAAGTGACAAATGGAAATACTATTTCAGAGTGCCACTTTATGCTATTCCTACTAGTTTCTGAGTAAATTTCTGCATCCTTCCGTAGTCGTAAATGTCTTATTGCAACTTGCTATTATATAGATTATCGTGTGTTGAAAGTGACGTCCTCGGATGTGAAAGGAATATTTCTTCGTCAAGTGCACGCTGCTAGGAGCTGGACAGAGACGTAGGCGAAGGACGAAACGGAGGTCTAGGCCCCGTGTGATGTGAGCCGTTACCCGTTAGCGCCACGAAGCACCGATTCTGCCGCACCGTTACGTCGCTAATTGCTCGCTGCATTCCGCGGGGACACGTCAACGTAGTTGCTCCCACCGTCTCGTCAATTGATTACGAAACAGCACTGGAGACACTGCACGCTACCCTCACTGCGCTACACTGCAATAGCCTCTTAACTTAAATTCTTACTGGAAGCGAATGACGAAGCGTACACACGCATCTACGTCAACAGTCTATGCGGAAGGTTTTAGAGTGCTACGGGTCTAAAAACGAATGGAACTTGGTAGCTGCTCCCTAATATACAGGGTGTCCCAGAAGTCTTTCCCTGGCTATAAACATGCACAAGGTTCAAATGGTTCAAATGGCTCTGAGCACTATGGGACTTAACTTCTGAGGTCATCAGTCCCCTAGAACTTAGAACTACTTAAACCTAACTAACCTAAGGACATCACACACATCCATGCCCGAGGCTGGATTCGAACCTGCGACCGTAGCGGTCGCGCGGTTCAAGACTGTAGCGCCTAGAACCGCTCGGCCACTCCGGCCGGCCATGCACAAGGCAGAAAATATGATACGCAGACATGAATCTTGAAGTACACGTAACATATTCAAGCTTTTGTGTACACACACAATAAATGAATTTCGACGTGTGCTCCTTACGCTATCCGAAAGTTATCCAAGCGATCTTTCAGTTCCACCCATGTGTTGGTCAACATTTCGTGAGGGATGGATGTTATGACATCAGTAATTCTGCGCCACGATGCTGAGACGTCGTTAAGTGGCGTTTCGTAAATGTGGCCCTTGACGTAGCTGCAGAGGAAGAAATCCAGTCGTATTGTGTCCGGTGATCGCGAAGGTCAGTTGACGGGACCACTACGCCTAATCCATCTCGCCGGAAATGTTGTATCGAAACATGCACGGCCGTCTAAGCCCCAGTGAAGTGGAGCACCATCTCCTTCGAAAATTAAGTCCGGAATGTCAAAAAAAAAAAATGGTTCAAATGGCTCTGAGCACTATGGAACTTAACTGCTGAGGTCATCAGTCCCCTAGAACATAGAACTACTTAAACCTAACTAACCTAAGGACATCACACACATCCATGCCCGAGGCAGGATTCGAACCTGCGACCGTAGCGGTCGCGCGGTTCCAGACTGTAGCGCCTATAACCGCTCGCCCACCTCGGCCGGCTCCGGAATGTCCTGAATCTGTGTCACAACAAATAACTGCAACATATCAAGATAGGCATTGGCTGTGATTGTCATTTCACTGAAGAAAAAAACTTCTATGATTTTATTGTGCGTAAGACAACACTATACGTTAGCTTCGGGCTGTCTCTGACTGTCTCGAGCATAGCGCGGTGATTCTCGGATCCTAGCATCGTGTCGGTTGACATCACCGTTCAAATGAGATGTCGCCTCAACTGAGAAAAGGACACGATTCAGATAGTCAGCATCTTCCTCTGTCTCAGCCAACATGGCAACAGTAAAGTCATAACGAGCATTGTAATCTGTTAATTGCAGGGAGTGCATGCTCTGCATGTTGTACGCAGGGAAAAGTAGTTGTTTATGTAGGATGTGGTGCTCGGAAGTCTTCGGAATCTGCAAGTCACGTGACGCTCTGCGACTAACGTCTTGGGAGTTCTCACAGAGGCGTCTCTTACTGTCAGAATCTTCTGTGCACTTGGTCCAGGCCAGCCTGTTCCAGAGAGATCACAGGTGCTCCCTAGTTCCTTAAACTTCGCATACCACATCGTGACGTTTTCAACATCTGGTGGCTGTCTATGATATGCCCTCTGGAAGTTTCTCTGGACTGTTGTTGGTCACTGTGTCTCGTGATACTCAACAGAGGAAAGTCCACTGGACCTGACGGGATACCAATTCGGTTCTACACAGAGCCCGCGAAAGAATTTGCCCCCTTTCTAACAGCCGTGTACCGCAAGTCTCTAGAGGAATGATTGGAAAAGAGCACAGGTAGTCCCAGTTTTCAAGAAGGGTCGTCGAGCAGATGAGCAAAACTATAGGCCTATGTCTCTGACATCGATCTGTTGTAGAATTTTAGAACATGTTTTTTGCTCGCGTATCATGTCAGTTCTGGAAACCCAGAACCTACTCAGTAGCAATCAACATGGATTCCGGAAACAGCGATCGTGTGAGACCCAACTCGCTTTATTTGTTCATGAGACCCGGAAAATATTATATACAGACTCCCAGGTAGATGCCACTTTCCTTGACTTCCGGAAGGCGTTCGATACAGTTCCGCACTGTCGCCTGATAAACAAAGTAAGAGCCTACGGAATATCAGACCAGCTGTGTGGCTGGTTGAAGAGTTTTTAGCAAACAGAACACAGCGTGTTGTTTTCAATGGAGAGACGTCTAGAGACGTTAAAGTCATCTCTGGCGTGCCACAGGGGAATGTTATGGGACCATTGCTTTTCACAATATATATAAATGACCTAGTTCATGCGGCTATTCGCGGATGATGCTGTAGTATACAGAGAAGTTGCAGCATTAGAAAATTGCAGCGAAATGCTGGAAGATCTGCAGCGGATAGGCACTTGGTGCAGGGAGTGCCAACTGACCCATAACATAGACAAATGTAATGTATTGCGAATACATAGAAAGAAGGATTCTTTATTGAATGATTATATGATAGCGGAACAAACACTGGTAGCAGTTACTTCTGTAAAATATCTGGGAGTATGCGTGCGGAACGATTTGAAATGGAATGATCATATAAAATTAATTGTTGGTAAGGCGGGTGCCAGGTTGACTTTCATTGGGAGAGTCCTTAGAAAATGTAGTCCATCGACAAAGGAGGTGGCTTACAAAACACTCGTTCGACCTATACTTGAGTATTGTTCATCGCCGTGGGATCCGTACCAGGTCGGATTGACAGAGGAGATAGAGAAGATCCAAAGAAGAGCGGCGCGTTTCGTCACAGGGTTATTTGGTAAGCGTGATAGCGTTACGGAGATGTTTAGCAAACTCAAGTGGCAGACTCTGCAAGAGAGGCGCTTTGCATCGCGGTGTAGCTTGCTGTCCGGGTTTCGAGAGGGTGCGTTTCTGGATGAGGTATCGAATATATTGCTTCCCCCTACTTATATCTCCCGAGGAGATCACGAATGTAAAATTAGAGAGATTCGAGCGCGCATGGAGGCTTTCCGGCAGTCGTTCTTCCCGCGAACCATATGCGACTGGAACAGGAAAGGGAGGTAATGACAGTGGCACGTAAAGTGCCCTCCGCCGCACATCGTTGGGTGGCTTGCGGCGTATATATGTAGATGTAGATGTAGATACCAGAGAACACATTGGAATTTCTCCAGGTTTGAGTACATTTTGTTTGCTGATGATTTCCGATTCCGCTGTTGTTATGCCACTGAGCCCTGTAACAAACAAAGTAGCAATAAGTATGTTTGGACACAAAAACTTGAATATGTCACATACATTTCAAGATAAAAAATATTTGTCTATGTGTCATACTATGCCTTAACGAGGGAAAGACTTCTCAGACGTCCAGTATTGCGAGCTGACTGTTGCGTAGTTTGTTTAAATGGGTCTAATAGTTTGCTAATTAACAGCGTTTAAATATTTTGTATGCCCCGAAAAATGTATTTGACTAGAGAATATCTCCGGGCAACTATTATGTACGATTTTAAATCTTTATAACGCGTAAACAGTATGAAGATCAGCTTAGAAATGCATGACGGCTTAGAAATGCTTTTGGCAAAGAAGCCCCACGTGAAGCAATAATTTCTGTTTGCTACAGCCAATTCAGAGGAGATTGGCGTTTTTGTTAGTGATGTACTTAGTGATTGACGTCCAAGAACTGCTGCTACTAATGAAAATATTACTTAATGTTTTAGACATGGCTGTGCTCAGCAACCGTAATTACAATGTTACAAACTTCCAGCCAACCGGTTGCAAACCACATGTAAGGTAACAGTTTCTTCTGAAGAAGGCGCCCCTAGTTGGTGTTGAAAACTAGTTAAGGAATTTTAAATTCTGTTTGTAACCGGTCGGCTAGAAGTTTGTAACATTGGAAAATGTTACTCTTGTTCGAGCAGTGATTAAAGAAGATCGACGGAGATTTTCCGAACTTTTTCGGGCGATATTGGGTACTGTTATGAGTCAAATACAATACATTTTACGTCAACAATTAGAGGTGAGAAAAGTTTGGTGTCGACTCTTGATCAAAAACGAGAACGCTATGATTGGTGCAGAAAAATCTGTAAAAATTACAAAGTGGCACTTCAAATTTGGTTTGGAATATACAAGGTGACAATTATTGAACTATATGAAATAAAATCGTCATAACTTCTGAACGGTTTGCGTTAGGATGTTCAAACTGCAAGGTTGGCCGCAGAGCATGAGGGGAATTAGTATGCGCATGCGCACATGTCTTCTTGTTGTCGGGCACGTGACAAGAACGTGTCAATAAGCAAAACTGGCGCATTTGGGGGACTGAGAATCCGCATTTCGCGATCGAGAAGTCTCTTCATCCTCAACGGGTGACTGTATGGTGTGCAATGTCCAGTCACGGAATAATCGGTACAGTGTTCCTTGATGACACGGTGACTACCGATCAGTACGTGAAGGTTTTGGAAGATGATTTCAGTCCCGTTATCCAAAGTGACCCTGATTTCGACAATATGTTGCTCATGCAAGACGGAGCTGGACTCCATCGAAGCAGGAGAGTGTTTGATGTCCTGGAGGAACAGTTTGGGGACCGCATTCTGGCTCTGGGGTAACCAGAGGCCACTGGCATGGGCGTCGATTGGCGGCCATATTCGTCGGATCCAAACACACGCTGTATGAAAGACAAGGTGTACAGCAATAACACCAAAACCATTGCTAAGCTGAAAACAGCTATTCAGGAGGTCATCGACAGCACGATCTTCAAAAAATAGGTTCAAATGGCTCTAAGCACTATGGGACTTAACATCTGAGGTCCTCAGTCCCCTAGACTTAGAACTACTTAAACCTAACTAACCTAAAGACAGCAGACACGTCCGTGCCCGAGGCAGGATTCGAACCTGCGACCGTAGCAGCAGCGCGGTTCCGGAGTGAAGCGCCTAGAACCGCTCGGCCACAGCGGCCAGCTAACATCGATGGTTCCGACACTTCAGCGGGTCATGCAGAATTTGGCTAGTCGTCTGCGCCAAACCATCACCAATGATGGCAGGCATATTGAACATGTCCTAGCCTAAACCCGAATATCTGTAATGATGTTTACATGTTGAATAAAGTGTGTGCACGCCATAGTTTGTAACTAATTTATGTTTTTTTCATATAGTTCAATAATTGTCACGCTGTAGTTACTGGTGAAGACTCTTTATGATCCTGAAAGGGGAACTCTGTCGTATCAGTGGGTTTTCCGAACAGAACCTAAGCCTACAAATGTCCGACGAATTCGCGGTGCTGATAAGAAAATGGTTGCTAGTTTTTTTCTGAAACGGGTCACTTTGTTTCTATACCATTAGAAGACAGACATCCCGCTACAGCAAACTGTTGCACAAATGTCTGTTTACTAAAAAGTTTTGAAAAATTCGTGAAAAAAAATTTCATCACGACAGTGCATCATCGCATCAGCAAAACTGATTATCTGGATGCGCTAAAGATCAGCACCATGGACCCTCCAACATACAGCGCCGACCTAGCATCCTGTAACTAAAGATAAAATGCATGGAATCACTTTTTCTTCCTCACATGAAAAAGTGGAGTATTATAAGAACCTAGTATCTGAATTGCGTCAGAAGTGTGGCGGCATTGCATTGACTGGTTTCATCGAATACAAAAATGTATTGAAGTTAATTGGGCAATATTCTGATAAACAATAACGCTATATATTTTTTTTCAAATCTAGTGCTTGCTTGATTTTCTACAAAACTTCTGTGTCGCCCTCGTACAAAGTACCTTTCGACGCGTAGAGGAGAATACTTTCTGTATCACTGTCACCTTACGCGAATTGTGCGCGAGAAGAACGAATTTTTGGTGATCTTCCCCACGAGTTTTAATCTTCCCTGTTTCATCTTCATGGTCTCTTCTCGATTTAAATATAAGAGGAGGAGCTTATGCTCTCGGAATGTTGGCAGTAAACTACACAGCGAGATGCGCAGCCCCTCTGTCATAGCGTCTGCCTGTGGGACTGGGTGACTATCCCCGAGACGCGTTCACGTTTCTTTAACTAACCTGCGACGAAAGACGCTCCTCTTCATTGAAAAGTCTATACAGGGCGAGTCAAAAGTCCTTGGACACCTTCATAAGTTGGAAGATTAAAGGGAAAATTGAAATGTGATGATGGCTAAAAAATGGTTCAAATGGCTCTGAGCACTATGGGACTTAACATCTATGGTCATCATTCCCCTAGAACTTAGAACTACTTAAACCTAACTAACCTAAGGACAGCACACAACACCCAGCCATCACGAGGCAGAGAAAATCCCTGACCCCGCCGGGAATCGAACCCGGGAACCCGGGCGTGGGAAGCGAGAACGCTACCGCACGACCACGAGATGCGGGCTGTGATGATGGGAACATAGGTTTGACGTGGGGCCGCAACTTTTGGAGTTAATGTCATTCATGGCCGCCATCTTCAATCCGCCATTTTGGATCCAAGTAATTTTTTTAAAATTGGAAGGGGGTGTACGACACAGCAAATAACACTCGCTTGAGCTCTGGAACTGAGTGGTGTAATTTGTTTTTGTCTATCTTGTGCAGTTTAGAGGTTATTAATGTTCAAAGTTGGGAAATTACCTTCATACCGACTAATGTAACACATGTTCTACGTGTTGTCCATCCCGTGCTATGGGACATCTTAAGCAGATAGTGTATGCTGAGAGCATCCGTGATTTGAGACACCTGGAGGAACGCATACAACACGCCTGAGACCAAATTGCTGGAGACACTCTCCTCCGTGTGCAGTCAGAGTGGTTGCGGCGACTACAGTAGTGCATTGCACGGGGTGGACAACACGTAGAACATGTGTTTAGCAGTCGGTATGAAAGTAATTTCCCAACTTTGAACATTAATAACCTCTAAACTGTACAAGATAAACAAAAACAAATTACACCATTCAATTCCAGACCTCAAGCGAGTGTTATTTGATGTGTCATACAACCCCCTTCCCATTAAAAAAAAAAAAGAGTGACTTAAATACAAAATGGCGGATTTCAAGATGGTGACCATGAATGACATTCACTTCAAAAGTTGCGGCCCCACATGAAACCCGTGTTCCCATCATCACATTTCACTTTTCCCTTTAATCTTCCAACTTATGAAGGTGTCCAAGGACTTTTGACTCGCCCTGTATTTTCTCTGTCAAATTGGTTCAAATGGGTCTGAGCACTATGGGACTTAACATCTGTGGTCATCAGTCCCCTAGAACTTAGAACTACTTAAACCTAACTAACCTAAGGACATCACACACATCCATGCCCGAGGCAGGATTCGAACCTGCGACCGTAGCGGTCACACGGTTCCAGACTGAAGCGCTTAGAACCGCACGGCCACACCGGCCGGCTTTCTCTGTCAGTCTTAGCTTCAAATTGTTCCATAGTCAGGAGTAATCGGCCGAATGAGAGTTTTGCGTGCTACATCCTTCGCGGGTGGACTTCTCTTCCTCAGGATTCCTCCAACGACTTTCAGTCTGGGATTGCCTCTCATGCGATTAGTTTCAAAAGGGTCGATCCACATCAAGTCGCTCCTCATGCATGCTCTGAACAATGGATGTGTGCTTCCAGTGATAGTTCGGCATTCATGTAATCTATTTATGTACAAGACGATGTATTTGAATATATTGAGGATTAACTTCCAATATATGCGCCAATCGTCGGTCCTCTGCAGGTCTTCCTGCAGTTTGTTACAATATCCGTGACGCCTGGCACCGCTTTCAGCTGCGAAGCGGAAATGCCGGCCGGCGTGGCCATGCGGTTCTACGCGCTACAGTCTGGAACCGTGCGACCGCTACGGTCGCAGGTTCGAATCCTGCCTCGGGCAAGGATGTGTGTGATGTCCTTAGGTTAGTTAGGTTTAAGTAGTTCTAAGTTCTAGGGGACTGATGACCTAAGATGTTGAGTCCGATAGTGCTCAGAGCCATTTTTGAAGCGGAAACGGCTGAAGGCGAAAACAATAGCCGCCGAGCTATGAAAAGACGTTGCCGTACAAAACAAACTTGTAGACTCGCTAAGCAGCTGCGCCCAGTGCACAGAAAAATGCCGATATCATTTTCATTAAAACCTCCGTTACTCGCGCGAAAGTTCCTGACATGGTCACTCACGCGGATGACACGTGTCATCCACAAATCAAGCGGTCTATTTGTATACTTTGAACGGTCTTTATGACTGACTTAATGGTTTTTTATTAAATCTAAATATAATACATTTAATATTCGTACACAGCATAATATATTCTAACGTTTGAAACAGTTTGTGCAATAATCTAATAAGGGCACATTTCAAAATAACAAATTTACATCTGTTTTTCATATAGGCATTGAGGTGTGTGCAGCAATGCAACTAATTATCAAAAGAACATGAAAATGTTTACTAATTGGTGACTCCATAGAGTGCTGTGTGCACAACGAGCATATGATACATAAAATTATAAGGAAGGTCAGCACTGGCCGTAATTTTGATGATTTATTAAGAGCGAAATAGATTTCCGATCACATAATGATCATCTTCAGTCCTTTAGCGTACAAATTAAAGCTCGTAGGCACTGGTGTCTAGTTATTAGCAGTAACAGAAGCTGTGAAACGATCACAATAACTGACAGTGTAGCTTCTGTTACTGTTAATAACTAGACACCAGTGCCTACGAGCTTTAATTTGTACGCTAAAGGACTGAAGATGATCATTATGTGATCGAAAATTGCTTTTGCTGTTAATGGATCATCACAATTACGACCAATGCTGACCTTCCTTATAATTTTACGAAAATATTTATTTCAAAACAACGAAGTAACTAATAAGCATATACAAACAGTAATTTAGTGACCAAGTGCAAACAAAATTGAAACAAAGAACACATTACAGTTTACACATATGTCTTTCAGATGATCTACGCACGTCCAGTTGTTGCATGTAGTGCACATCTACGAGTTATTTTATTTCCTGCTCTTCCACATATATATAACACCTTTCACGTGATCCAGTTGACTTTTCTGGCTGTTCCACAATTTCTTGAGTGCCTAACATTAATTTAGCCCTCCTCCGAATTTCACATGGAAGGCTTTCAATAAGGGAACGTCCATCTATTTGAGGCTTTATTAATTCCTAGCTGATTTTTTCTATAAATTCAACCCTTTTTAGAACGTGATTTGAAGCCATGCAGTGGTATTTACGAGTATGCATAAAGCATTTATGGCTGCAATGTTCAAAATATTGTGAAACAGGACCAGAGGCCACCTTCTTGTGTTACGTGACACATTGTTCTTCTGACAAAGCTGATCTATCCCCACTTTTGACATCAGGTTTATTTTGTTCCCCTGTTGAACGATCTAC
Source organism: Schistocerca cancellata (assembly GCF_023864275.1). Taxonomy (NCBI): domain Eukaryota; kingdom Metazoa; phylum Arthropoda; class Insecta; order Orthoptera; family Acrididae; genus Schistocerca; species Schistocerca cancellata. The sequence continues at coordinate 198,693,620 of NC_064632.1, forward strand.
TGTGTCATCGAAATGCATCCTTGACAACACCAACACTGTCCTGTTTTTCTTTGGACAGTGTACAATAGTGTACAATCCTGGTGAAATCTGAAGATAAATTATTTTGGCACCCTTTCTCTTTTTGGTAGAAATTCTTTCGGCACTTCTCTTTTTTTTCCCTACTGTTCCGACGTATGTCAGTTTCTTCACCTAAAGTTTCTTCACCAAAGATAAACAGGTAAACCAGTTGTCCCCAGCAATATTTCTGCTTGTACCTTGTACTGGTTCGACCATTCGAAGAACAATATCCTCAGCTGAATTACTGGCATTATATGATCCCTCTGGTTGCTTATCGACGTACGGTTCTAAATTCAAAGTGTAACCTGTTTCCACGCCAACCAAAGCAAACACTTTCAATTTGTATACTTATAGCACGTGAGAAAAATCCACACCTAAATATTTACGTGAGAGCTCTGATTTATCTTATTTTATTTCGACCGTCGTTTTACCCTAGGTAGAAATGAATCGATAAAATATTTTCGCATTCGGAGGAGAAACCTGGTGGCAAATTTTGTGAAAAGATCTCGCTACAAAGAAAAACGTCTTTGTTTTATTGTCACTACGGCTAACTTTTCGATGTCCTCCGTGTGTCTTGTCTGGCAAGGACCCCATACAGCGCAGCAATACTCTAACAGAGGACGGACAAGCGTAGTGTAGGCGGTTGCTGTAGATTTTCTGCATCTTCCAAGTGTTCTGCCAATAAAATCCAGTCTTCGATTCGCCTGCCCCACAGCATTTTCTATGTGATTGTTCCAGTTTAAGTTGTTCGTAATTACAATTCCTAAGTATTTGGCTGAATCGATAACCTTTATAAATTTGTATTATTTATCGCGTAACCGAAATTTTATGGACTCTTTTTAGTACTCATGCGGAATACTTTACACTATTTACTGTTCAGGTTCAACTGCCTTTTTTCGCACCATATAGATATCTTGTGTAAATAATTTTGTAATTGGCATTGATCTTGTGATGATCTTACGAGACAGTAAACGAAATCATTACCTGCAAACAATCTAAGAGACCTGTTCACATTTTCTCCCAAATCGTTTATTATACAGATTAGCAACACCAGAGGGCTTTCTAGGGGAACGCCAGATGTCACTGCTCTCTCACTCTATAACTTTTTTGTCATTTACCACGAGCTGTATCATTTCCGAATGACGCGATACTCCATAGACACACAATTTGATAGAAGCCGCTTGCGAGGAACGAGGACAAAAGCCTTCTGGAAATGTATAAATGTGAAACCAACTTGAGATATGTGCTATGTGTGAATGGAACGTTTTCTCTGAGGTACTACCCAACCAAGTTATTATTGCCTTGGCCTTTACTGGAAAAACGCTGTGACGTTAACAGTAAACAAGTGCAGTGATAACTAAAGAAGACGTATGTTTTCTGTCAATGCTTTCAGGTTAGTTGTGCATGTGCTATCAAGTCCGCTTTCAGGCTGGCTCACGCTAAGTTGACTGAAGCTCCCTCACTCCCAGGTACAATGATACTGTGGTCGGCTAATATTTCAGGACTCTGTAATATTCCATTGAGCTACGGCCGAAGCTACTTTTACGTCTTATATTTCTCACTGTTAGGAACGGCAAGCTGCGTTCTCTTTACGAGGAGCTCTTCCATCGCCGGCCGCGGTGGCCGTGCGGTTCTAGGCGCTCCAGTCCGGAGCCGCGCTGCTGCTACGGTCGCAGGTTCGAATCCTGCCTCGGGCATGGGTGTGTGTGATGTCCTTAGGTTAGTTAGGTTTAAGTAGTTCTAAGTTCTAGGGGACTGATGACCACAGCAGTTGAGTCCCATAGTGCTCAGAGCCATTTGAACCATTTTTGAGCTCTTCCATCCAGTCGCAACGCTGGTCTAATATACACTACTGGCCATTAAAATTGCTACACCACGAAGATGACGTGCTACAGACGTGAAATTTAACCAACAGGAAGAAGATGTTGTGATATGCAAATGATTAGCTTTTCAGAGCATTCACACAAGGTTGGCGCCGGTGGCGACACCTACAACGTGCTGACATGAGAAAAAGTTTCCAACCGATTTCTCATACACAAACAGCAGATGACAGGCGTTGCCTGGTAAAACGTTGTTGTGATGCCTCGTGTAAGGAGGAGAAATGCGTACCATCACGTTTCCGACTTTGATAAAGGTCGGATTGTAGCCTATCGCGATTGCGGTTTATCGTATCGCGACATTGCTGCTCGCGTTGGTCGAAATCCAATGACTGTTAGCAGAATATGGATTCGGTGGGTTCAGGAGGGTAATACGGAACGCCGTGCTGGATCCCAACGGCCTCGTATCACTAGCAGTCGAGATGACAGGTATCTTATCCGCATGGCTGTAACGGATCGTGCAGCGACGTCTCGATCCCGGAGTCAACAGATTGGGACGTTTGCAAGACAGCAACCATCTGCACGAACAGTTCGACGACGTTTGCAGCAGCATGGACTATCAGCTCGGAGACCACGGCTGCGGATACCCTTGACGCTGCATCAAAGACAGGAGCGCCTGCGATGGTGTACTCAACGACGAACCTGGCTGCACGAATGGCAAAACGTAATTTTGTAGGATGAATCCGGGTTCTGTTTACAGCATCATGATGGTCACACCCGTGTTTGGCGACATCGCGGTGAACGCACATTGGAAGCGTGTATTCTTCATCGCCATACTGGCGTATCACTCGGCCTGATGGTATGGGGTGCCATTGGTTACACGTCTCGGTCACCTCTTGTCCGCATTGACGGCACTTTGAACAGTGGACGTTACATTTCAGATGTGTTACGACCCGTGGCTCTACCCTTCATTCGATCCCTGCGAAACCCTACATTTCAGTAGGATAATGCAAGACCGCATGTTGCAGGTCCTGTACGGGTCTTTCTGGATACAGAAATGTTCGACTGCTGCCCTGGCCAGCACATTCTCCAGATCTCTCACCGACTGAAAACGTCTGGTCAATGGTGGCCGAGCAACAACGTCCAGAGGTGGTTGTTCTGGGTATTGATTTCTCAGGATCTGTGCACTCAAATTGCCTGAAAATGTAATCACATGTCAAATCTAGTATAATATATTTGTCCAATGAATACCCTTTTATCATCTGCATTTCTTCTTGGTGTAGCAGTTTTAATGGCCAGTAGTGTATATATCTAATACAAATAATCTAAGCCTCAAGAGTTTACAGGAAAGCTATCAACACAAACAGACATCTTAAAGAGCACTTACGCTACACACGATTAAGACAAAATATATAACAAACGGTAGTGGAGCACTAAGAAGAATACGACAAGGATATAAATTTTAAGAACATACGCCTGCTAGCCAGAAAAAGTGATATTTGTAGGTGGAAAGTCCGTAAGCAGTCGAAAAATCGAAGAATGAGTACAATGACCTTGGAGATGATGGTTACAGTCTTCCGTCTTCGTGGCTACCCACTATCACGGAAGTAAACACCCAGTCACGTCGAGCGAGGAACAGAAATAGCTACGGGGAAACCGAGGCGGCACAACAACAATAATGTTTTGCATTCCCCCTCTATTTCAGTATCTGTTTCCAGTAATTATCAGTGAAGAAGATTTTTGGCCAGTAACTCCACGTGAAAATAGCCTTTTATAACTCTTTTATAAGTGAATGCGACACTGTTTTTGACGTGGCCAGCCATCCAAGAATACCAGTCGACTACTGAAGAAGATCACGGGCAAGGGATTGAAACGTAAATCACTGAAGAAGTTTGAAGAGGAATGTGAACGACCTAAGGACTCAGAAGAATTTATCATCAGTGATAGCGGCCATGAAAGCTAGCACACATCACTTCAACATTCTTGACGGTAAGGATTTACAACAACCAGAAGCTGTTTAGGTTTCTGAAGTCGTTTTTTCCCTTTAGCTTCATATATTCTCACATCCATCTTCGAAAACTATGCTTAATCCAATAGCAATGATAGTGAATTATGCAGTGCTTTGGAAGAAGGACTGAAATATTTCATTAAGGGGAGATGGAAGGCTACTTTTATCCCTATTCTGCCAATACCATTTTACCCTTTGAATAGGTATACTTTTCAAAAGAACTATATAAGTAATACAACAATGAAATTTTTACTGCATATATATAACATACATGCCTCAATTTACAAGTAAAATGAACATAATACTTCATATGGTTTTGAAGAAAAAAATTTATTCTTTCACTAGTAAAATTTAACTTTTTGTGTACATTAATTGCTATAAAACAGTTTCTGATTGTTTACTGGTTCTCAATTTACTTGTAATAACTTATTACCATCTGGAGTACAAATTGACCAAATTTCATTCCTAACCTCATTAGTTTATCAAATAATGGTACCTGAAAGTAAAAAAATGTAGTTTTGAGAAATCCATTTAAAATTGCAATTCTAGTATAGGTATTATGAGAATTACTTAGGACTAATATTTTCCTGCACCATACTGAGTATCATCTGAGTCATACTGATCTTTTCTTCTCTTGGTCCCTCTTCTTTTCTGTCTGGCTTCTTTTATTCATTTTAAATTAGCAATACCTGCTTTGCACCAAGGATTTTACAGTATTTCCACTAGATTTTTATGCCCAATAATTCCAAAACATCCAGTTTTCTAAATACACCATCATTGAAGCATAAAATAGCGTCATAAACACCAAATTTGAGTATTGTAAGCTGAACAAATACAGTTTTCTGTAACCGGTTCCAAATGACAGAATTCACACATTCATTTAAATTTTGGGTTTTCCCGTGGAGACATTTCTTCAACAAGGTATCTTTGCAAAGGTCTCTAAATATGGGTTTAATTTCATTCATTACTGATGCACGTAAAAAATGTTTGTGCTCATACCTGGCACTTCACCTGTACTTTAACTAAGTGTCAGGATCATTCGGGCAAAGACCGTGCACTGGATTTTCATTTGTGGAACGCTTATGGAAAAAGATAGCCCATACAGCTTTATTCATGTTTTCTAAATTCCCTACATTTCTTCTTATGGCCAAGCCATAGTAATTCTGTAATTTATCTATTTCAACATTTGTCAGGCGACCTTTACCACCTACCTTCTTACCACCTTCCAATACTATTTTTGAATTTTATTTCAATAATCTTCTCAGTCTGGACCCCATTCTCTTCTGGACATGCCCAATGCACTCTGATTTAGAAATTGTAACATTAAGACGATAGGGTTTTTCTGCACATACCCGGTCAGAAGCCTTGCTGTCACCGTCCCCAGATTGCACAGAGCGTCAGGAAAACCATCATATCTCACGAAAAAATTGTCGTATTTATATAAAACAAAAACTGTTTCACGCGTGAAAGACCAGGCATTTCAAATACGCTAAAATCTAAAAATCGATTTTTTGAAGCCCACTTGCCTTCCGTCTCCACTTAAGGGACGTTTGGAATAAGAATACAATTTTTATTTTATTTTTGTTTACCAGCAACAGCACTGTTTACGCTATCAATTCTAATCCAGGTACTTCTCCAGATAATACAGAAAACTCATGACATCAGATGCAAGCCATATGGATAAAGAACGATTCCACTCTTGCTATTCAACTTTTTTGGTTCGCATTTGGCATGTGTCCGAAGACTGGAATTTTTTGTATGCCTCATCAAGCGTGATTCAGAGCTCATCGGCAACAGCTTGTCAACACTTCGTCTCATATTGCGATATTTGTGTACCCTTCTTACATTTCGAAGTCACGTAGCTCTGGTTGTAGATGAATGGCATTTACAAAATTCATAGTTCTTTCGCTTGTCCACTCCTATACACAGCAAATAATAACGACACACAATATAGGCGCGCAAACATTCGAGCAAAAGCAAAATGATATTGTTTTGGCTCAGACATTGTCTACAGCGTAAACGGGGAGGAAAGAAGGAAACAAAAGTGACAAAAAGAGGGCAGCATTTACACACGAGGACAAATACAAATATTATCCTGTGAAACGAAATATTCTTCACCCTCGGTGGACAAGACTGGCAGCTCTTCGGCAACTATTTCCAACAACCTGCAACATGAGCAATATTGCTCAGCCATACCCCAATTGACGTCAATTGCAGCAATGTTGACGGAACGCTATTGTCACCAAATACTGCCGTAAAATATGGCCCATCTAAACGCACCTTTGCGAACCGAGCTGTCCAACCAAAGGCCCAACACGTCCCGCCTTCAGAGATTCGCCTCTGCCAGTTCCTCGCTTCTTTTTTCCGAACTTCACAGAGGCTCTACAGCATACCTCGACGTAGTGGAATAAATAAAAATAGTTCGGGCTTTGCCTACTTTAATTTCATAATATCACATTGTATCGTGTGTAGGGATAACACATTAAGCCAAGATCAATTACGAAAACGACATGCTGTAAATCATTTGTATGAATTCATTAACATTCTGAAAAAAAATCTGTTATAAAATTTTTGCTGTTAACTTCAAAAAATGGCATAATGCGACTTAACTTCTGAGGTCATCAGTCGCCTAGAACTTAGAACTAATTAAACCTAACTAACCTAAGGACATCACACACATCCATGCCCGAGGCAGGATTCGAACCTGCGACCGTAGCGGTCGTTCGGTTCCAGACTATAGTGCCTAGAACCGCACGGCCACTCCGGCCGGCTGCTATTCACTAGTGTACATTTATTCATCAATGCATTTTGCTGTAAATAATATATCCATTTTTAAACAAACAGCCAATTCAAAAATTCAACACTAGGAATTTTAAAAGCTGTTTCTTTGGTCCTGAAATAAGTCCCTTATTGAAGAAAACGTATTGCCGGTAACATACCAGCACCTATAAAAAGTTTACCTGTCAATAAAGTACAGTTTACGAGGAGCCTGAACGACTTCCTGACGGCTAATTCCGCCTATTTCGTCGATGAGTTTCTCTGCCGAACCAAGTGATGTATATGTTGTTAATAATATCCCGTAGTGGAAGTGCTGTTTATCACATTATTTCTGCACATCATAAATGCAGTAATATTATCAATAGAAGTAAACATTGTAAACTTATTTTCATGTGACATTCCGTAAATAAAACGACTTTTACATTTTTTCACTTATTCCTCGTCATAGAGGACCGCGTTACTGAAAATCTCTGAAAATAACGCTAAACCTAAACCTATTACTTATTGTTCTGTATTATTGTATGATAGCCGAACTATCACTGGAAACTATAACGGCCATTAAATAATTAGTAGCACGTTCGAAGCGATTTAAAGTGGAATAATCACGTAAAACTCATCGATGGTAACACAATGACGCAAAAGTCCTCATAAAATGTTGCCTCCCCCCACGAATGAAGTAGTTTACAAAATTTGTTGATTCATACTTGAATATTAGTGGTCAGTCAGGTACCTGAACCACTTGCAGTACGGTTAATACAGAGAACAGAGAAGATCCAAAGAAGAGCAGCGTTACAGGCTCCTTCAGTAAGTGCGAAACCTCATGAAACTCAAATTACAACAAAAGTGGTGTTGTGTATCATGATGTGAGTTACTCTTAAAATACCTAGAGTGTACGTTTCTAGCAGCAGAGTCAACCAATATATTGCTGCCTCCGCATATTTCTAGTAAAAAGACGATGAAGGTAAAACAAGAGATATTCGAGTCCACGCCGAGGCTTCCCAACTATTATCATTCTGCCCGCGCACCATTCGGGACTGGAATAGAGGAGGGGGGAGGGGATGGGGGGGGTGACAATGGTACACAAAATACCCTCGGTAATAGATCAACACGCGTCTTGTGGACTACAGACGTAATTACTGCAGATAATTATTGTTGCTGCCGTATTTCATATCCACGAATATACCCCTATTACTTGCGTATGCAACGAGCATTGTACCCAGTTTAAGGTAATCTAAATACAGATAAGGAAATCATATTACAAGCAAAATATTCATCGCTTATTGGGAGTTCTTCCTTTGAACATATATCATTGTAGATACATTCTCTGTATTGTAATTGACGCATTTCTGTAGTGTACCTATTGTCTCCAGCTGTTTAGAGCAAATCACGGGATTGTATTAGTGATTTCTGTGCGTATCCATATTACCGAAACGACAATAGCGTGTGCAGTCGTCCACTGGAACACGTATTAAAGATACGATCTTCCATCCACATGATTGTAACTACTCAAATGCGACTCTCCAATTTTCCTGCTACTGTTCTTCGCTTTACGGAGAATAACTCTAATTATTCTGCATCGCTCATATACAAAATACTGTATCTTCTTGTTTCGTATAGGCCAGCTAACTACCACGACGTTCAGCTCATGTGTTTGTAGTGGGTTTTCATACCTGCCCAGTAACTGCGCATCCTCTGTTTATGTTGTTCGTTCCTTTCCTTTTTCCTGAGGGCACCTGTCATTTTCTTGGTGGTTTGTCTTGTATTCTCACTTGCTTAAGCATTCTCCCGAGAGATGTACAGGCTTTTAGGTCTCTTTTATACCTCCCAGCCCATTTCCATCAACCATGGTGACTTGGTCTCCCGTTTTTTCCCGTATGCGAGAAGCTGATCAGCCTACTGGTATCCATTCTATAGAAATATCCACATGAGGCGAGGCTTCTATTCCGGTGATTTTTCGCAGTAAATGTAGAGCTTAACTGGTGCATTATCTTATTCATTTTTTCTACCGGATTTCAGATTTGTCTGTGAGTCCTTCTTGTTGAATACTAGGCATTCTGAGGCATATCGGGTTTCATAGCGGACAACTTTCTGGCAGTGTTTCATTTTTATGTTATGGGGAACACTTCTTCTTAGAGATGTTCTTCGTCCATTGATATACCATTTCCAGCTTGTTTACTTGAGTTGGTAATGCTACTCTTTCGGAAAGACAGCTCCAGTCATTCCGCCAGGTAGTTTGTTGTTTTTCTTGTTTTCTCCAAGCTTCAGTGATGTGAGCAAGGAGAAGCAGTGATGCTTACGATGTGTTTCTTCAAGCGCCGCATTTAGCCCTATATTTGCTTCTTGTTGCCTGAGAATACTGAGCTGATGCACTAAAGTTTCTGTTGAATTAGACAGAAGTGCCAGATCGTCGGCAAAAGCCAGACAGGCAACATTCACTACGTTTACACGCGTCACACCTTGCGTCTTTCGCTGTCGTATTCACATGTTAAGGTCTGAAGCGGATATGCTAGTCCAGTTAAATATGGCGTCTAGAAAACAGCTCATCCAATTTCTGATTCAGTCGACACAATCGTTATTTCTCTTCACTTCAATATTACAGACTGACAGCCTAATATTTCTACTTCTCCTTCACTGCACAGTAAGTCTATATTAACCGAATACTACGAACGCAAGACGTAACTTGACAACCGAAGCACGTTTCAAAACCATTTGCGATCCAACTGAAGCACGTTTCAAAACAATTTGCGTTTGCATGGAAGCGAAAATAGATTGCAGAATTGAAAAACCGGCATCTAGAAGTGGGTTTCCAGAATCGATTTTGAAGTGTTTACGTGATCATCCAGAAGCGTTATTGGGAAATTGGAAATTGGTTTACGAAATCCGCTTTTGGGAGTGCCATGTAAAATGTGGTGATACATCGCGCTTGTGCCGCAAAGAGACACCATTTGCAAGTCCCTGTCTATTTAACTTCTTTCGTCACTCTCTTATTGTCTTTCGCAGTGCACAGTTAACGTGAAGAGGGGAGAGACCATCTCCCTGTGTTACTTCTGTCTTGAGTTCGAAACTTAGTGTTCCTCGAGCTTTACTAGTAATCTCGTGTCATTTAAAGCCTAGTGGATAAGATTATGGGTCTTCTGGTCCAGTCTTTCTGGTCCAGTCCTGGTTCCCGCAGGATCTTCGCGAGTGTACATCTGTCAATCGAGCCATACGCCTCATTAAAATCAACAAAGACGACGACGTACTTCTTACCAGCCCTTTTCACTTATTTTGGCGCTGACTTCTGGTTGAGTATTCTCACTTGTTGTAACACTGACCTCAGACTGATTATCAGTTCAGTGCAAGAGCGTCCTTTTCTGAACCTTCCCAGATGTTCTCCGCAGTGGTACGATCTGCTCGTCTCAGAACAGGAGTATAATACTCGACAACTGTCCGCAGGTTGATTGGAGCAACCTTTATTCAAAGAATTGGTATCTCACCTCATGCAGACCACTTACAGCCTTTTGAGGCGTCGATTGCCGAGGGTAGCTACGGCGAAGACGGTATGTTTTCTACTCGTATTTGCTCAAAGTGTCACTTAACAACGGATGCACCGTAGCTCAGGGTCAGCCTGGAAATAGCCCTAGCAGAAAAACATCTGTTACCGTGCTAATAATTATGAATTGCAGCTTAATGATCTAGCTGACAGCTATTACAGTTTACTGCTTGAATGGAGAAGACAATTTTAGCTTATAAATGTCGATTTCTTAAACTACAAACTTCAATAAAATTCATTTTTGACAGAAACAACATAAATTAGCATACTGTGTCACACACTATAAACGATGTGAAGTCATCAAAATTTGTATCGTAAATGCGTGAGCGGTTCTAACTGTACTCCATCTAGGCACCAATCGCACTCTTCGACTTGTGCTAGCGCACAATCTGCGCATTCGGCTTAGTTAACACAAAAATATTTCTTACCAGTAGGCGCGGTTACCGAGTTAGCTGTGCCGCTGATGTTCTGGAATATTCTGCCTATGCAACGTTAACAGGCGTACAGCAATAATTAGAAAAACAATAATTAGAAAACAGTAAATAATTTCGAGTATTTTAAAAGAAAAACACCTTTTGCATGCTGCGTATTAAGTTTTTTTTTTTTTTTTTTTGTTTAGCTTTAGCACCCAGATGCGTTTCGCCTTATTGACAAAGCATCTTCGGTGAGTGCCCTGAAATATTACACGATTTTTTTTCTTTCCACATATAGATTATTGTCTGAATAATTGTCATCGTGAACGTGGGATGCTCACACTTTTACAACGAATGAAAGTAATTAATAGAACAAGTTTGAATGTACGTATTTGAATCAGTTATTACAAGATTAAAATAATGTGTAACAGACACTACAATAAAAGCTGTACAAGTTAACTGTGAACATGGGATACTTACAACTTCAATAGCAAATGAAAGTATCTCATAGAGCAAGTTGAAATGTTTGAGACTCATTTGTTATAAGATTAAGATAATATATAATCAATACTATAAAAAACACTGAAGTTATAAAATCTGTTGATAATTTACTTTATTTACTGTAACAGAAGGCAACATCTGAATGGAAAGAAAAGAAAAATAGGAGTGAAAATGACTTGACGTTCTCTTGTGAAACTATAGGGTTTTCAAAACTAAGTTCCCGCTGTGTTTAAATAATTAAGCATTCGATCTATGTGTATTAACAGTTTTGTCTTATTGCAGGTGGACAGGGACTTTTAATGAGTAATCTATTGAACAATTGAGGCTTGCTCAGCGAGAATTACTATGAGACACAGAGAAAGAAATTGAGCAGGCAGAAGACTGGAGTAGAAGACTTAATTACGACCGCAATAAAGATGAAGTGGAGATTGGCGGGACATGCAGGTACGCACCAGGGACTTCATTTACTTGGTTCTGAAAGGTAAGAGACCGAGATGACGACTTAATGGAAGGTACGTAAATGACATCAGAAGACATCCAAGAATAACAGGGCCGCGTATAACTGAAGATTATTGCACGCTAAAGTCTAGAGCGAAGCTTTATGCAGCAGTAAATGTCGCATTGGTTATGATGGTGATATGTGTTGCAAAACATCACAATATTCTGCAGAGGGTAAAATGTTGAAACCTGGAATAATGAAGGGACACAATAGTTAGTCCTATACAGACATTCCTGACAAGTTTTAAAATACTTTGTCTTAAAACTCATATTGCTTTCCGAAAAACTACGTGTTCTGTAGACGCTGTTTGAAGCAAAGTGGGCAATAACAGATGTTTCCCTAATACCTTTTCTTACAGTTCAAATGCTGTTAAGTGTTTACGAAAACATCACACGCGCTTCTGATCAGGAGACACTGCTACAGTGAGTGCAATAAAATGTACGTTGTTTATGTTGTGTTGTTATTATGGTCTTGAACTTAGAACAATTATACATGACTGTGCTTAAACTGAGACACAATATTTTTTTAGCGCAACGCAATCTGACTTTCAATAATCCCCACAAAAGAATGGCCCTGACTAACATTAACCTATACCTTTCACAAACCACTTACCTCACCAAAAATCTTCGTTACTCGAACTACTGCAATACAGCGAGCGCCACTACTGCCAGCTGAATAAAAGATTCAAACTTCAGAAGGCACTAACTACTGATAGGCATAGTTAGAAAATGAAAGATTTTGATAGAGAACAATGTATTTACCTTAATAGTGTTCAAAAGTCGTAAATATCTAGCAGTTCATGACATCCAGTCTTACAGATTTCAAAACTCCGCCATTTCTCTCCCCACATCCACCACTGCTGGCGGCTCACCTCCAACTGCGCAACGCTACACGCTGTTAACATCCAGTTGCCCAACACTACAATAGTCAACAACACTGCAAACCAGCCACAGACTGCATACAGCACAGCCCGTGATTTTCATACAGAGCGCTACGTGGCGTTACCAATATAAAAACCTAAACAGCCTACTTACATAGCCCCCATGCTCCCCACAAAAAATTTTACAAATTGTTTTGGACAGTGGCCAATAATGATTTGATAAAATTTTTCATAATTACAATAACAAAGAAATCAAATGCACACACTTATTGATACAATGTTGGTAAAAGCTAAAATTTTCTCACAGTCCATAAAGACAGTCCTGATCATTCATTACAGAAAAATTGCAGTGTTTTTTTTTCCTCAAAGTCTGAGCAGTAAAAGAAAATGCACACGGAAGTAGTGGATTTCCATGCAGTCTTGAAGAAGTAGTGTTGTCCTTCAAACGGAAAGATAGTGCTGACTCTTGACGTGCAGACAGGTAATGGACCACAACAGAGCAAATCCACAGCAGAGTCAGTCGAAGTTTTGAAGAATATTGGTAGGTAGGTCATCAAAGAGCAGACCCACTGTAGTTCTGGTAGAGAGTATGGTATTGGTGAGTCATCAAAGGTGCAGACCCAGTGCAGTCCTTGTAGAAATAATGGTATTGGTGAGTCATCAAAGATGCAGACCCACTGTAGTCCTTGTAGAGACGGCCAACAGCTAACTGTTGCGACTGTACAGGTGCACAATCACCATCGAAGAGTCTTGTGGAGAATATAGTAAGGCCATAAACCACCACTTGTGTACTCACAAAGTTTTTGGAATTGTCCTTAGAATCAGCACTGCTGTTAACCAGTCCCTTGCTGACTTATCAACACATGTGGGAGCACTAACAGTCCTCTTTTTTTTTTTTTTACATATTGTGCATGTACTATGACCAACAAAATGTGTGCAGTGAAATGAATGCTTACAAGTTACTTAATTTGCTGAACTGGTGTCAATTACAATATTATAACATGAGAATACAATAACAAAGGTACAAAATATATCATTAAAGAACATAACAATACAGACAACATTTGTGGTAATACGGGCTTTACAAAAGAATTGAACTAACATATACATCAGTGTTACAGGAATTATGACATAAGTACATACATAAAGGTCAGAATAACTTTTGAAACATCAACTTCACACGTGAGCATTAAAACAAAACAGAATAAATAGTGTCTAAACATCTTTACAAAGTAAGTAACATATTATTAATGCCAATTATATTTGAGGATAACAGTATTCCTCATCATAGTGAATGTAGCTTAGTATTAGCAGAGAAAAAAATTCTATGAAACAGTACACAGAGACAGGAAGAAAACAAATACACAAGGGTACACAAACACATAGTGGGATAACACAAAAGGAAAGGACAGGGTTTGTTTTCAGTGTAACATTTGGTACTGCAGTCCAACCCAAAACTGCATTCCATAGATCGTCCCTCTTATTTCGACATTTGCTCCAGCCAAAAAAAAATTCTATCCAAGCATGCTTTCTGTATTCTGTTCACATCCTCTTTCAAAAATAGTTTTTCTCCACTGTACACTACTTTTTTGGCCAAACCATTTTCTTATAACTTCTCAATGCATTTCTTCCAATCCATCATAGTTAGTTTCTTATATAGTCTACCCCCTCTTAAGGTAACTTAAATCTACTGAGCTCAGATGCTAAATTAAGGGACGAGGCAATGCAGCAGCACTAAACAATTTACACAAACAGCAATGACAAAAAATGCAGATTGGCAAAGCAAGCAGCAGTAAATCTAAATTAACAGAGAAAATGCAACATTACAACTAATATGAGCCAATGTGCAGGAACAAGAAAAATAATTCATTAGTAAAACAGGCTTAACAGAGTAATACAAAGTGAAATTCAGCAGCACTATGCCTGGTAAACAGCAGCAGCAAATGCGTTAACTTATATCTAAACATGACAAACCCACATGCAGAAAAAATAGTACACTAAAAACAACAATGCAGATAAGGGAAATGTATATTCACATCTCAATGTTTATGTAATTAAAGTGGTGCACCACAACTTACTCTACCACAAAAATTACCAAGTACTTGAAAAGTAAACTATGTATACAGTTACTGTTATTAGTCCATTCTTACTGTTCTTTCCTTTCGAAGTGCTTCTTCTTTTTTTTTTTTTTTAAGAATGTGGATCATAAAATTATTATCTAACAGATCTGTTGACAGAAAGTGTTCACATTAGCAAAAGCATTTAATTTTATTTTATAAAAGCAATGATGCAACACACCTGGAAAACAGATATCAAATAAAATAAGCAACCATGTACAAAGTAAACCATAAAATAATCATTCAGTAGTCATGAGGCATTTCATAAGTTAGTAGAAATTCTCTCAATTCTCGTAGAAAGACACTTGTCATAAACAGGTGTGCAGATGTATGAATATTTCCCATCAATTCATAAGCATTTCAGTAAGTAGCACAAAGTACGAGTAATCATATGTTTTCAAGTAATGAGCATGTCATATTTCTGATGCTTTCTGCAAAGGAATGTCAATAGCGAGGTTAATGGTCTCTTTTTTTTCTCCACCTGTGCCTCTGAAAGGTACGCACTAAAGGCTTTTTCCCAGGTGACTACCGCGCAGCTGGGTGCCCACCACGCATTACGTGAAGGTCACCGAAATATTTACGACAGTAGTTTGCGCTACAGTGACAGTCTCATATAAAAATTTCACAGGTCGAGAATTTGCGTTTCAAATCTGTAGAAACTAAATCCTGTAAATATAACAGTGTCCAAAAAATTTTTGCCAGGATAGTGATACATTCACGCATATACACACATTTCATAACTCTTAAAGTATGATTCTCGGTTTCCAACATCCTTTTGCACAAACCAGAGTCCCTAACCACTACTCAGTATTCCTTGCTTTATTACACATATACATATTCGTAGACACTTGTTCAATATTTCATCATAATAAATATATAGCACAATCAAATTCCTCATATAGCATCAGCTTATTGATCATAAACATACCGCAACAGCGTAATACACATCGTCATCATAAAACCTCAGCCAAATCTCAAAATCGTCGTAGCTTCCTCCAATAATTTCAAAACCTAAAAAAAATTCTCTGCTCATGTCAAAAGTTTCATCTACCTCAAACGTACTTTAAAAATCATGATCTCATACCAAATACATCGTTCAAAGCTTTCATAATATAACAATAGTTCTGAAAAAATATGAAGAGTTCACAAAGTACAGACAAAATACAATTTCATAAGTGTAAGTTATCCAGCTGTGTAATTGCGTAAACATCTGTCACTGATGTAGTAAAAAAAAATGTTTGTCTCTCTCAGTTAAATGATCAGATAGCTGTGTTATTTATGTGTTAGAGAAATATGGTACCAATGTGTAAAGTTGTATAAGCAAATACCATATTAGCTAGGGCTCCTTGTGCTTGCTACACACGTGGTACACAAAGTAGGCGTGTACCTCCCTGAGGATTAATGTAATAATACCCTCAGGTGTTACAGATTACAGCAATGGAATGAAATGTATCACGGAAAACCTTTGTATCATTGTACTTCAAATATCTTTAAAAATAAATGTTTTAAGTACAAAATTGATCACTCAAATACGTGTACTGTAGCGCTAAACTGTGCGTCTTGTTGTAAGATAATCTCTGTGGAAGTGTCGTAGTTATCGTCCTTCGAAAGCTAAGTTCTGCAGAAGTCAATGTACTTACCTCATGATAAACAAAAGATTGCTGTGATGAAGAAAGTACTGTGCTGTAACGTATTGTTGTGCTACGGAAAAGGCTGTCTCATTGTAGCTATACCAGAAAAGTTACTACTAAAACATGTTTTACTTTCCAGAATAATTCAGAAAAACTGTGCAGATATAAAACAGAAACACCGCAAAAGCAACATTGTAAATTGTCACTCATTAGTAAATCGTGTAGCTGTCACATAAACTAACTACTGTGTCATCTGGTATCTCGCAGAAAGTATTTTAAATCCAGAATGTATTTTCAAGTAAACCAAAATGTTGCATTAAAATCTCATTAGCAGTACCAGCATATGTTCTAAGTATGTAAGCCTGATAGTCGTTACGTAATCGTGCAACTGGGCTATGTAAGGGTTTGACAGGTACTGATTCTTGTGCAACATGTCTTCAAAATATTTAACAAGACTGGAAAATTCAGATTGTTCGAAATGTTTCATCATTGTGATGCTATGTTTTACTCGGTCTTGTGTAGCTTGAGACCAATATGCTGAGAGGAAGGGATGATAAAATTCTCCTTCACTGTGACAATCGTGAATGACCGATTGCATTCGTTCAGCTGGTTCATTCTCTAAGTAGCCACACACAAATTCTAATCTGTGCTCTAATGACCAGTTGGGAGGAAAACTATGAGAGAATTGATGGAGCCACGCTTGTGGATGAATGTCGTTGTCAGAATTCTTAAATGTTTTAAATTTACGTGTAGTAATGAACAGCTCATAGTCAAAATCATCATGTCAGCAAGTCGCATATCGGTCATTGTTACTTCGTTTAGGCGGTTCCATCTCTAAATTCGGTGTACCTTGCCAATTTCTTTCATAATTACCGAAGTACCTCGTGTTATTATTTTGTGACTGTTCCGTATTTCTATGTCACTCTTCCCGTATTGGAGCGCGAGTGTCCTCTGAAATATGTAATTCTTGTATTACCTGCGTCAACTGATCTTGTACTTCCCGGATTTCTCTTTTGTACTGTGTATTGATTTGATTTTGATTTTGTTTGAATTTTCTAATTTGTTCATACTCTTCTGTGTCAGTGAAGGCTACGGGTCTTTTGTCATTCAGATCATCATCTACCTTTGTAGATAAGTTAGTGAACTGATCCGAAAGTTCGGCTACTTTCTCCGATAGTGAACACATTTCCTCAGTGTGTTTTTCTGAACCAAGTTTCAGAGTGTCCATTTGTGTTGAAATCGAATCTACTGTGTCCTTTAAGTTTTCCTGAGTTTTTGCAAGTTGCGTAACCGAATCAGTAGATGTAACTGAGTCAGTTTTAGCCCACAAGGTCTCATGATTTTCATGAACAATGGTTTGCAGTTCTTTTATGGCTGCTTCGTGATTCTGTAATGCATTTTCATGCCGCGAAAAAATATGTTGAAAATGCTCACAAATTTGTGTTTTTACGTCATTACAGACTTTTTGACATTTCAATCCAATGTTATGTTACTCAGTAGTTAAATCTTCACGTGTTTGTTCAAGTGTGGTGTCTAACTTCCGAAGATTTTGTTCCATTGTGTCTAACTTTTGAAGCTTTTGTCCCATTTGTTGCATTAATTGTAATAACAATGCAAGGGTGTCTGAAACATGTTCCTCAGTGCTATTCGGCAATGCATTTTAACCGGCAATATTCGCGTTTTGAAAAGCAGAAAATGTGTCTTGACTTATTTGAGAAAACGGCGAGGACGCAAAACCTGAATCTACAGTATTTGCAAGATTGTGTCCTGTCATTTCGGATTCCTGAGGCAAGCTGTTGCCAACCGATCGATCGATAATGCTTCCCTGTTCACTAATTGTTTCACTGCCTACACCATTATTTTCAGCCCGCTCCATTTCCCTATGCACAATTACCAAATTACTACTTTGAACATTAGTTAATTCATTACTCGGCGGCGCTAACACACTGCTTTCGTCTTCACTGTCATTTCTCAGTTTACTTTGGAGCCTAGTATTACGTTTTTCACACGCCATTATTGTCACAACATTTCACACGACAACACAGAAAAACACAATTTGAAGAGCAAAACAAGAAAACACATTAACATAACATTGAAAATAACATCTCGTTAATTGCAAGCGCAGCTGCGAAATACTTGGTGCAAATCTACATGCATGCCACAACTGTTTTACTGTACAAGAATGAAAAACTACAACTACAAAGTAAATTCTCTCTACAATTACGCGCTAGCAATAAACAAAGGCTGCACTTATTGCACAAACTACAAGAAAAAATCAGAAGATTCCAGTGAGGTATCCTCTGCTAAGGGTCGACATATGAAACGTCCCCTTAGAACAATTATACATGACTGTGCTTAAACTGAGACACAATATTTTTTTAGCGCAACGCAATCTGACTTTAATCCCTACAAAAGAATGGCCCTGACTAACATTAACCTATACCTTTCACAAATCACTTACCTCACCAAAAATCTTCGTTACTCGAACTACTGCAATACAGCATGCGCCACTACTGCCAGCTAAATAAAAGATTCAAACTACTGAAGGCACTAACTACTGATAGGCATAGTTAGCAAATGAAAGATTTTGATAGAGAACAAACAATGTATTTACCTTAATAGTGTTCAAAAGTCATAAATATATAGCAGTTCATGACATCCAGTCTTACAAATTTCAAAACTCCGCCATTTCTCTCCCCACATCCACCACTGCTGGCGGCTCACCTCCAACTGCGCAACGCTACGCGCTGTTAACATCCAGCTGCCCAACACTACAACAGTCAACAACAATGCAAACCAGCCACAGACTGCATACAGCACAGCCAGTGATTTTCATACAGAGCGTTACGTGGCGCTACCAGTATAAAAACCTAAACAGCCTACTTACAGTCTTCATTCGGAGGACTGGTTTGGTGCAGCTAATTTATCGTGTGCAAATTTCTTCATCTCTTCGTAACTACTACGCCATACTTTCAATTGCAAACTAACTATTCCTTAATTTCTCAAGAGTATGTTCGTTCAACCAATTTTTTGTTTTGGTGAAGTTGTGTCATAAATTTCTTTTCCTCTCACTTCGATTCTGTACGTCTTCATTATCTGATCTACCCATCAAATCTGCAGCAGTACAAAAGCTTCTGCTGTCTTCTTGGCGCCGGCCGCGGTGGTCTAGCGGTTCTGGCGCTGCAGTCCGGCACCGCGGGACTGCTACGGTCGCAGGTTCGAACCCTGCCTCGGGCATGGGTGTGTGTGATGTCCTTAGGTTAGTTAGGTTTAAGTAGTTCTAAGTTCTAGGGGACTTTGACCTAAGCTGTTGAGTCCCATAGTGCTCAGGGCCATTTGAACCATTTTTTGTCTTCTTGGCTATACTGTTTATCGTCCACGTTTCATTTCCATACAAGGCTATATTTCAGACAAATACCCCCAGCAAAGTCGTCCTGCTGCTTATATTCGTGTTGGATGTTAACACATTTCTCTTCCACAGAAACGAATTTCTCGCTATTGGCAGTCTGTATTTCATATCTTCTCCAGTTAGGCAGTCGTCTGTTATTTAGCTACCAAAAGAATAAAACTCATGTCTTACATTTAATGTGACCACATCCCATTACTCTTGTTTTACTTTCGTTTATATCCATCAAAATGTTCAAATGTGTGGGAAATCTTATCGGACTTAACTGCTTAAGTCCCTAAGCTTACTCACTAAATAACCTAAATTACCCTAAGCACAAATACACACACCTATGCCCGAGGGAGGACTCGAACCTCCGCCGGGACCATCCACACAGTCTATGACTGCAGCGCCTTAAACCACTCAGCGAATCCCGTGCGGCGTTGACTTTCATCGTCAAATCTCTTACAAGACTCACTTCATTCCATTTACTGCTCTTTCAAGCCTTCTGCCGTCTCTGACAGAATTACAGTCACATACCTCAAAATTTGAATTTCTTCTCCCTTTTCAAAATTCACGTTAGTTTCATTTATTGCCTGTTAAGTGATATACTGTCCTTACACTGTATCTGCTATGAGCTTGCTAAATTCTGATAATTTAATCATAGTGATACAAACAGTCCAAGAGAATAAATCAAGGTGTTGAAGTGTCTGTTGAAATTACTCCACATTCCAAGTATAGACGAGGCACTAAAAATAACTTAGTTCAGCAGTTGCAGAACATTTCAACAAAGATAAAAAGTCAGTCTTCAGTTGCACAGGTAAACCTTTATGTTCTTCACTTTACCGGTTTCGACAGTTTAAACTGTTATCTTCAGAAGTGAAATAGTCAAAATAATAATCTGACGGTAGTGTCCTTTCGTTTGCTACTCATCGTACATATGATATATTTTTAGCGACGTCACTCTGTTTTACTGGTTCTCTAGCAAAGGACGCTACTTTCCGATTATTATTTTGACATTGGCTTACCAATGGATTAAGCCTATTTCGATTCTGAAGATGGCAGTTTAAACTGTCGAAACCGGTAAGGAGAACTAAATAAAATATTTCTTGTGCGGTTGACGACTGACTTTTTATCTTTGTTGATACTACAGAGGGGAGTGGGGAGGGGTTGTCTATCAAGGATTAGGACACGTGTTGAGGTTATTGACACATGAACGGCTTAGGACAATCTAGCAAGAGACTGAAGACGGACTGTAGCTAAAGAATTATAACTTAAAAATAAATTATTTTCAACTAGCTGTGTCGCATTTCGTTTTTCCTTTCCGTACCAACCAGCCATACTTACGGGGTGGATAAAGCAGCCACATGGTCTCGGCACCTTGGTAAAAGTACAGTTTTAGTGCTGCCTTGTATGTGTCAGCCCTGTGGCTACTTGGCGACTACCTGCTATACAGACAAAGGCGTTTACCTGACCACAGGTAGACCGTACCACACACAAAGGAGCCCCGAAACCGCCGACCTGGTGAGTATACACAGAAAACTACTTGAGCAGGCAGAGAGCAGCGCTACCCCACGAGCTAAGAGCATGTTTCTTTTTCCGATATCGGTGCGTCTTTTGGTGTCTTCTTTCCAAGACATCTACACGCATTATTTATCACCTGTTTGGAGTTCTACGTCTTTGCTTACAGTTTTTTTTTCAAAGGAGCGACTCGTTAACAGTTTGAGTGTATTTACTCCTGTTACAATTATCGATCACAAAGACAGCAAAACGGTGTTATTGCTTCCATTTCTGCCTCAGCAAGGTTTACGTTTCGAAGTTCCCCTGTGTGCTTTCCCATCAATGCTTTTTGCTTTGGAAAACATCTGTCAGCTGCTTTAGAATACTGACTGGATTGTTATATGAAGAAAATTTGCGATAGCTCGCTGCCTACACAGCATATGTCATATGAATCGTTAATCGTGATTTCATCTACATAACATCTAATTATAACTTATTGATCTCACTCTCCTTTCCATCACATAGCATCTGAGGTTTCAAGTCTGCCTTCAACTTCTATAATCCTGTCCCCGTGCTCTTCTCGTATTTCATCACAGGAACATGTCGACCACATGGAAGTAATGCAGCGACGTATTTGACAGTTTTCACCTCCATCTCCGACCCTACTGAATTTGAAATGTGAAACATCTGTGCATAGTATGGACAGATAAATACATAAATTATTGTAAACGGAAATTACCACGTTTAATTATTACGGTACGTGAAGAGTGTGGCTCCATAACTGTGCTGAATTTGGAATCTTTTTATCAGACCGCATAGGAAAGGGGTTATTTCTTCTTCCTCCATTCTGCCAGATACACTTGCATGATCAATTCTATGTGTATCTACAGATTGCTGCACCAGTTCAGCATGTTCTCCAGTGTTCTTGTTATGTAAAGAACGTCATATTTAAATACCACAAAGAAGTGCTGATAAAATAAACCTTTATTCGCCAACAGTGTAGATTGATGTTGCCTGATGGCGATCACAGCT
Source organism: Schistocerca cancellata (assembly GCF_023864275.1). NCBI lineage: Eukaryota > Metazoa > Arthropoda > Insecta > Orthoptera > Acrididae > Schistocerca > Schistocerca cancellata. The sequence goes on from NC_064632.1 coordinate 198,715,770, forward strand.
ATCAAAACTGGTGCCAAATAACAGTACTTCTTGATGGTACATAAAAATGACCTTCTTTAATTATTTACGAGCTATGGGACACCACCTGAACCGAATATATTGTTTTTTCAGTTTTCCAGAAACTGGAAGATTTGCAACTGAAAGATATTACCTCTGTATTAAGAATTTTTCCACATTTTCCTCCTGTCACTGTTGACATTGCATGGCTGCCACATTATGTTGTGATGTGTGGCCTAATGTTGCCAGAAAACATCACAAGTAAAAACAGTCTCTCCAGCGTTTATCATGGCTATTTTCCCAGACCAGACGGTCCCTCTTGCTGCAACCTGTGTGCGTTCTGTAAGTCTGTCAACAATCAAATTGTATTTTTATCGCAGAAGGAAAATCCCCGAATGTTTGAAACAGGCTAATACCAGGAAGACCTTTCCAAGCATCTCATAGTGTAAATGATTGTCTGTTTAGGTACACCAAATTGTTTACTCCAGTAATAGTAATGTTTCAGACAGTCCAAACGCTTCCACACTTCCCGCACCTGATGTAGTCTTAAACACTCTACACAAGGGAGTTCCTATTTCCTCAGACATTAAATCTATATTATAAATATCTTTTTACTTTCTTCATTAAAGCACTTGGTATGTGGTTACAGTTACCAGCATTGATCAGAAAATTACTGTATACGCTTCACCGCAAGTATTTGTTTTTCGCTATCTAAAACTTTTTGCGGTTTCATCGTTCTGAGTTGACCTTATTCCTTCGAAAACCATTCTTCAACAGCTCCAGGAAGACATCCACACTCTCCGTAACACATCACAAGTAATAGTTATAGCACCGATACGAACTTCAGACCACCGCCTTAGAAGTAAAGGGGGTCCATGAATTTTTCTTTACAAATTAAGACTTTAATACTTTCAAAACTATACTAGATTTGAATATGCGATAACATAAATCGTAAAGTTTTTTTTGTCATTCATACTCATCAATGTGTGCACCCTTAGTGGCACGGATAACGTCTAGTCGGAACTCCATTTCTCTCCACATACGGTTCAAGGTATCCACAGTGACATGTTCAAACGCACTGCCATCAAGTCCTGTACGTCCCTAACCTTGATTGGTACGCCAGATCCTTTACAATACCCCACCGGTAGAAGTCTAGTGGTGTGAGGTCAGGGCATCCTGGCGGCTGTCGAACTGGACCATCTCGTCCAACCCACCTAGACAGGAAATTTTCATCGAGAAATTGACAGAAATTTATGGACCAGTGCTGGAATACGTCAGCAGGTTGCAGGTGTTCACATTGTAGCACAGAAAACAGTTGTAACATGTCCAGGCAAACGCCATCTTTGACGGCAGACTCGATGAGAAAGAGTGGACCACTGATGCAGTTGTGCATCACTCTCCACCAAACATTGAACTTGTGACTGTCTCTGTCCGTCTCACGCTTAAGATGCTAATGCTGTATATGAACGTTTTGACGATTCAGTTTGCTGGATAAATGAAACGTCGCCTCATCAGACGAACAGATCTTTTCTAAAAAGTCATTGTCAGCGTCTGTCTTGCCTAGCATGTCCACTTTAAACTGTTCGCTCTGAGGTTTGTCCGAAGGCTTTAATGTCTGAAGCAGCTGCACCTTGTAGGGATATAACCGTAAGCTTTTATGCAAGACATTGTGCGAGGTGGATCTCTCATGTCCAGCTCTCTGGCTGCTGTACGCACCGATTTTGTCGGACTCCTTGCTAAAGCCTGCCATACCTTATCCACTTTGGCGTCTGAAATAAATGGACGACTCGCCTCCTTTTTATGGAAAATACTATCTGTTTCCATGAATGACGTATGCTAAGCCCAAACAGTTAGTCTGGACGGTGGTTGCCTTCCATACCGTGTTCGAATTCATCGTTGCACTTGGGTATCGGACGTCCTCTGTATGCATCAGGCTAAACACAGAGCTTTCTCCTGTGGCGTCCACATTTGATAAGGCTTTCAGGCTCAAGTCTGAGTCAGAATTGCGTCACCTGGTAGGTAGAAAAATCTTATCTTATAACATGTTGAAAACTATCCTTTAATATCTAGTACAGTTTTAAAGTTATTAAAGTCGTAAGTTGTAAGCTAATTTATGGACACCCTGTGTATTATTTTTACAGCCATTTGTGACGCACAGGCATGAGAGGTAGGTGACAATGTGGAACAGGCAACCAGTTAAACCAAGAATAGCAACTGGTGACTGAATCTAATGTAAGACCACAAAATTTCCCTCACCCATATTCACATATGTACTGAAGAGCCAAAGAAACTCGTACACCTGCCTAATATCGTGTAGGACCCCCTCGAGCCCGCAGAAGTACCGCAACACGATGTGGAATGGTCTCGACTTATGTTTGAAGTAGTGCTGGATGGAACTGACACCACGAATTCTGCAGGGCTGTCCATAAATTCATAAGAGTACGAGGGGGTCGAGATCTCTTCTGAACAGCACACTGAAAGGCATCCCAGATATGCTCAACAGTGTTCATGTCTGAGGAGTTTGGTGGCCAGCGGAAGTTTTTAAACTCAGAAGAATGTTCCTGGAGCCACTCTGTAGCAATTCTGGACGTCTGGGATGCCGCGTTGTCCTGCTGGAATTGTCCAAGTCCGTCGGAATGCACAGTGGACGTGAATGGATGCAGGTGATCAGACAGGATGCTTTCGTACGTGCCACCTGTCAGAATCGTCTCTAGACGGGTCAAGGTACCGTATCACCCTAACTGCACACACCTCACACCATTACAGAGCGTCCACCAGCTCGAACACTCCCCTGCTGACATGCACGGTCCTTGGATTCATGAGGTTGTCTCCTTAACCCTATACATCCATTCACTCGATACAATCTGCAACGAGACTCGTCCGACAAGGCAACTTGTTTCCAGTCATCAACAGTCAATGTCGGTGTTGACGGGCCCCGGCGAGGCTTAAAGCTTTGTGTCGTGCAGTCATCAAGGTTACACGAGTTGAATGGTTTGCACGCTGACACTTGTTGATGACCCAGCATTGAAGTCTGCAGCAATTTGCGGAAGGGTTACACTTCTGTAACGTTGGTCGTTGGTCCCGTTCCTGCAGATCATTTTCCGGCCGCAGCGATGTCGGAGATTTGATGTTTTACCGGATTCCTGATATTCACGGTATACTCGTGAAATGGTCGTATGGGAAAACCCCCACTTCATCGCTACCTCAGAGATGCTGTGACCCATCGCTCGTGCGCAGACTATAACACCATGTTCAAACTCATTTAATTCTTGATAACCTGCCATTGTAGCTGCAGTAACAGATGCGCCATACACTTGTTTTCTTGTATAGGCGTTGCTGACCACAGCACTGTATTCTACATTTTTTTATATCTCTATATTTAAATACGCATGCCTATACCAGTATATATACCTTCATAAATCAGTAAAACGTTTCCTGTAAAATCTATACAGTTGCTGAGTTAAACGAACGAAAGAAGTTTTAGTATAGTTTAAAAATAACGCAAGTTTTGAATCTCTCTACCCCCCCCCCCGCCCTCCCCCCCTCCTGAAACTGCCCCGTGAACTACACTATTTATGTACGGAGACGAAAGTGACTACTTTCCTAATCTCTTTTTTTATTTATTTATTGACGTGAGTAGCACGTGAAGCATACGAGTCAAGGACTAGACGGAATTCACAGTCCACGTATTTACACAGGCTGAACAACGTTGCCTTTCCTTCAGTAATTTCCCTGAGGACTTCCCTTGCTTTTTCGAAAAGGGTACACCGACCAGTATTCCTTCGGATCGGCTTGATAATGATCCTAAATACAGGATCGGTTCTCTAGAATAGGTCGGACAACAGTTTCATATGAGGTTCCGTAACAAATTTACTGAGCTTTTTCAGAAGCCTCCCAACAAATTTAGCTCTGTGGTTCTCCTCCCATAAGTGTTTATTTCACGTCATTTCGCATTGAATAATTAACTCTACGTACTGAAACAATCTCTCGTGTTTCAAGAATGTATCAATAATACTGTAAAGAGGGGAAAATAGGAACGGAAGGAATGGAAGAACAGAGTGTTCGCATTACGAATGGAGTATGAGGGATGTCCCTACTGTTCAGTATGTCTATCGGAGAAGCAATGACAGAAAGAAAGGAAAGGTTCACAAATGGTATTAAAATTCTAAGTGAAAGGATGTCAGTAACAAAATTCGCAGATGACATTTCTATCCTCAGTGAAAGTGCGAAAGAATTGCAAGACCTGTTAAATCGAATGAAAGTCTGATGAACACGTTATGGACTGAGAGTAAATCAAAAAAGAAATTAAATTAAAATAAAATAATATAATGAGAAGTAGCATAAATGACGTTGCCAATAACGTTAATATCAAAATTGGGGACCACGAAGGAGTTTTGATATCTTGGAGGCAAATATCCCACGACAGATGAAGTGAGGAAGAAGTAGCAGACTAGCACAGGCAAAGAGGGCATTCCTGGCTAATAAAAGTCTATTAATATTAAACACGAGGTGCAAATGCAGCAGAAAAAAGTGAAACAATGACGTCAACTGCCAAGTTACACCACGGTTCGGAATCGACTTTAAGCTGTAGGTCCTAAAAAAATGGTTCAAATGGCTCTGAGCACTATGGGACTTAACATCTGAGGTCATCAGTCCCCTAGAACTTAGGACTACTGCCACCTAACTAACCTAAGGACATCACACACATCCATGCCCGAGGCAGGATTCGAACCTGCGACCGTAGCGGTTGCGCGGTTCCAGACTGAAGTGCCTAGAACCGTTCGGCCACACCGGCCAACTGTAGATCTTCCTAGAACTAACTGTCAAAAGAAGATAGTAGAAAAGGCCTGTCACTTGCTTGCCTTAGGACCAAGTCTAACAAAGCAATGTTCAAATCAACTTGGTTCAAATCAACTGGTTGAGAACAGCTATATTTTATTTACTACACAATGAGGTGACAACAGTCATGCGATAGCGATAAGCACGTATACATATGGCGGTAGTATCGCGTACACAACGTATAAAAGGGCAGTGCACTAGTGGGACTTCATACGTGCTCAGGTGATTTATATGAAAAGTTTTCCGACTTGATTATGGCCTCACGATGCGAATTAACAGATTTTAAACGCGGATCGGTTGGTGCAACTAGAGGCATAGGCCATTCTATTTCGTCAACTGTTAAGGGGGAGGTAGGACGACAAATGGGCCGACTTGGAGCAGGAGCGGCACCACAGACATTTTAATTTCCACTGTCAATACTTTTACAAATAAATTCATAAAACTTAAACAGAATGACCAGGAAGGATTCAGGATTCATACTCATAGCAGTGGAAGCTCAAAAACGTAACAAAACACATTTTTTTACATGTGAAATTTGATCATTTTTTTCACTTACTACTGGCTGCTTTTGTTGCTATAGGTACACTTTTCTTCCTAAGTAAGAGAGATTCTTCGATGACTTTTGCACAGCATACAAACCATAGTTACAGGTGTATGAAACTCCAGAAGTTATTTAATTTATGAAAAAATGAATGAACTGTTACATTTTAAACTTCATGTTAAGAAAAATTCAATTTTTATAGTTAATTATCTCAATTTTTTCCACAGTTTTTTAATAGATTTGGAAAATTCTAGAGTTTCATACACCTGTAACTACTGTTTGTATGCTATGAAAAATTCATCTAAAAATCTCTCTTACTTAGGAAGAAAAGTGTACCTATAGCAACAAATGCAATCAGTAATAAGTGAAAAAAATGATGAAATTTCGCATGTAAAAAAAAGGTATTTTGCTACGTTTTTGAACTTCCACTGCGATGATTGTGAGTCCTCAATCCTTCTTGGTCATGGTGACAAAGTTTTATGAATTTATTTGTAAAAGTATAGACAGTAGAAATTAAAATGTCCTGTGGTGACTCTCCTGCTCCACGTCGGCCCGTTTGACGTCCTACCCCCCTTAAGGAATTCTATATTTCGAGACCCGTAGTGTCAATAGTTTGCCCAGAATACGAAATTTTAGGCATTACCTCTCACCATGGACAACGCCAACGGTCTTCACTTAACGACCGAGTGCAGCAGCGTTTGCATAGAGTTGTCAGTGCTAAGAGACAAACAACACCGCGTGAAATAACTGCAGAAATCAATGTGGGACGTACGACGAACGGATCCGTTAGGACAGTGCAGCGAAATATCGAGTTAATGGGCTATGACAGCACGACATCGCCTCCAGCGACTCTCCTGGGCTCCTGACCTTACTGATTGGACCTTTGACGACTGGAAAAGCGTGGCCTGGTCAGATGAGCTCCGATTTCAGTTGGTAAGAGTTGACAGTAGGGTTCGACTGTGGAGCAGACCCCACAAAACCATGGACCGAGGTTGTGATAAAAGCACTGGGCAAGCTGGTGGTGGTTCCATAATGGTGTGCTCTGTGTTTGCATGGAATGATGGAATAGACTGGGTCCTCTGATGCAACTCAACCGATCATTGGACTGGAAATGCTGACGTTTGGCGACTTGGAGACCATTTGCAGCTATTCATGGACTTAATGCTTCCAAACAACTACAGAATTTTTGTGAATAACAATGTGTCACCAGTCCACCATTGGTATGAAGAACATTCTGGACATTTCGAGTGAATGATTTGGTCACCCCGATCGCCCGACATGAGTCCCATCGAACATTTATGGGAGAAATCGAGAGGTCGATTCAGCGCAATATTCTGCACTGGCAACATACACTATGTGATCAAAAGAATACGGACACCCCCAAAAACATACGTTTTTCATATTAGGTGCATTGTGCTGCCACCTACTGCCAGATACTCCATATCAGCGACTTCAGTAATCATTAGACATCGTGAGAGAGCAGAATGGGGCGCTCCACGGAACTCACTGACTTCGAATGTGGTCAGGTGATTGGGTTACTTGTGTAATACGTCTATACGCGAGATTTTCACACTCCTAAACATTCCTAGGTCCACTGTTTCGTATGTGACAATGAAGTGGAAACGTGTAGGGACTCGTACAGCACAAATGCGTAAAGGCCGACCTCGTCTGTTGACTGACAGAGACCGCCGACACTTGGAAAGGGTCGTATTGTGTAATAGGCAGACATCTATCCAGACCATCACACAGGAATTCCAAACAGCATCAGGATCCACTGCAAGTATTATGACAGTTAGGCGGGTGCTGAGAAAGCTTGGATTTCATGGTCGGGCGGCTGCTCATAAGCCACACATCACGACGGTAAATGCCAAGCGATGACTCGCTTGGTGTAAGGAGCGTAAACATTGGACGATTGAACAGTTTAAGAACGTTGTGTGGAGTGACGAATCACGGTACACAATGTGGCGATCCGATGGGAGGGTGTGGGTATGGCAAATGCGTGGTGAACGTCATCTGCCAGCGTATGTAGTGCCAACAGTAAAATTCGGAGGCGGTGATATTATGGTGTGGTCGTGTTTTTCGTAGGGGGAGGGCACACCCTTGGTTGTTTTGCGTGACGCTATCACAACTCAGGTCTACACTGATGTTTTAAGCACCTTCTTGCTTCCCACTGTTGAAGAGCAATTCAGGGATGGCGATTGCATCTTTCAGCACGATCGAGCACCTGTTCACAAACCACGGCCTGTGGCGGAGTGGTTACACGACAGTAACATCCCTGTAATGGACTGGCCTGCACAGATCCTGACCTAAATCCTTTAGAACACCTTTGGGATGTTTTGGAACGCCGACTTTGTGCCAGGCCTCACCGACCGACATCGATACCTCTCCGCAGTGAAGCACTCCGCGAAGAATAGTGCTTCCAGCACCTGAATGAACGTATGCCTGCGAGAGTGGAAGCTGTCATCAAGGCTAAGGGTGGCCCAACACCATATTGAATTCCAGCAATACCGATGGAAGGCGCCATGAGCTTGTAAGTAATTTTCAGCCTGGTATCCGGATACTTTTGATCACCTAGTGTATTTGCAGTTATAGAGGCTGTAGACGTAACTTGGATCAATATTTCTGCAGGAGACTTCCAACAACTTGTTCAGTCAATGTCACGTCGGGTTGCTGCACTATGCAGGGCAAAAGGAGGTCCGACAATTATACTACTAGGTATCCCATGACTTTTGTCAGTGCAGTATAAACTGACACTACAGGCTGCGTTCCCATTGTTTTGCTCATCCTCTTATATTTATACACATTGCATGAGGTCTATAAGGTTGAGCTGTTGTCTAACACTATCTATGATATGTTTCCCTAATGTGATCCAAAGGTGGCATTCTTCTGTAGACTTTAGAAACAACCTTCCGGAGGAAGGGCTCATTCCTCTGGAACCGATGGCGAAGTCGGTTAGTGTCAGCCAACAGATGTATAAGATGTGGTTCAAGCGTTAGATATCCCAGAATTTTGTGTATATTTCGCCTTTCACCTCTGGCAATGACTCATATGTGAGAAATGCCGCGTAGCAGTGAGGTTCAACGTTAAACTGTAGTTCTGTCTGTAACTGGTTGGGAAAGTCAGTTCCAAAATTGGAGGAAGGCAAGATCATATCCCCTCTATAGCACCGTGGTTAGAAAAGCACTGCACTATTCAAACTAAATATCGGATTGAGAATGACTTTGCGTTCCCTTACGCTATGCAGCAGGAGGCATCAAATACCGATCCTGTTGTTTTGTGATAATAGTTTAGCTGGTTCCCTAAATCACTTCGGGCGAATGGACTGATTTTTCAACATGGTACAATCGAATCCCTCCACGGAACGGCGTTACTGAGCCAACGCTTGGTCTCTAATGGCGTTACTGTACAACACAACAGCATCTTTGACAGTCTTATTTTCTCTATATTGAGTGCCTTCCTCTCAGCCGAACCTATTGTTATCCTAGAGGTTTTTCAGTTTACATTCACAGAAATCATCATTAAGCATTTTGCGTATCTTCACTGTCCTATTACAGTGATTACGGTGTGTGGTGGAGCTTTACTTTGTATACCAGTTTCACTTCGTCCCTTCCCTGTTCAAGCCTCGAATAGTTCTCAGGAAGAACGACTGCCGGTAAGCCAGTAAGCCTCTAATCTCTCTAATTTTGTGTTTTCGCGAGATATGCGTTGGAGGAAGCATTCTATTTGTTGAGTCTTCTGGGAAGTACGCTCTCGGAACTTTAACAGTAACCACGTCGTGATGCAGAATGCCTGTGTTGCAGCGTCTTTGACGGTTTCATGCTTTCCAAACGAATCTGTCACGAAACGATCTGCATTTTTTTGGTTCGTCTCTACTACTTTTATCAACCCTGCCTGGTTATTATTATTATTTTCATGTCCAGGACAATACAGAATAGTTGTTTACAAATTCAAAATAATACAATACACTACAATATCTACACATAATACATACACTAGACTTGGTACACGTCAAACTGATTTTGAGGCACAAAATTCGGTAGTTTTGATTGCTGGGACATTTGCTGAAACCAGTCCTCCAGCGTACAGGCTTCAGACAACTTCAGGCGGATCAAGAGGTGTTCATTGTCTTTGAAGTTCTCTACATTCGTAGGTTGCATCTCCAGAAACGTAGCACCACCGCTTCACGTTTTGTTCACAGTGTGTCGCTGCAGTTAGCAGTCTGTCCACGTCTGGCAGGGCAGTTGGAAAGCTTTAGGTTTTGGTTGTTACTTCTAGTTTTCTTGTTTCGCCACAGTTCTATTTGGCGACGCGGAAGGTGATGAGGCAGTGGCTTTAGCTGCTCTTTATCGAACCTATCTGGCACGGATCCCATACTGCCGAGTAATATGCAAGTATTGGTCGAACGAGAGTTTTGTAAACTACATCCCTTGCTGGTGGATTACATTTCCTTAAGATTATTGCAGTGAATCTCTGTCTGGCATCAGCCTTCCCTACATTGGTTGGTTTTATGTGGTCATTCGACTCTGAATCACCCTGTGCGCCACTGCTAAATATTTTATGAAAATAACTCCGCCCAGTGATTGTTCTGCAATCGTGTAATTGCATTGTAATGTTCTTTTTAAAATTTCTTTAGATTGCATTGAGTGAAAGCCTGAACTAGGAATTCATACAAAACATCAGATATCGTGTACCGTGTTGTACCTGCAAGTGGTGTATTTACGCTGTGTCATTGTTAGCAAAAAGTTTATAGGAACTGATTGCATAATGCAACTCCCAGTACCAATAACGAAATACGGTCACTTCAAAATACATTCAGCCCCTTAGGCAGTGAATAATCTAGTCCTGTTAAAACCTGGTAACTTTGGTTCAAATGGCTCTGAGCACTATGGGACTCAACTGCTGTGGTCATAAGTCCCCTAGAACTTAGAACTACTTAAACCTAACTAACCTAAGGACATCACACACATCCATGCCCGAGGCAGGATTCGAACCTGCGACCGTAGCGGTCGTGCGGTTCCAGACTGTAGCGCCTTTAACCGCTCGGCCACTCCGGCCGGCAGGTAACTTTGGTCCCTGTGCACATAACAAATAAATAAAACTGTCTTATTTCTAAAACAGCAACGGTTAATCGCGACATATTCTGGTCTTTCATGAAGAAGAATAAAATATACTAGCTACAGGCGCAGCGGTGTGCAATACTGGCCTTATTACTTTGAAATGTACACGAAATTCTTTTCGCTGATAATTGAAAACATTTAAGAAAAATTCAATGTCTTTGAAAAACATATGACCTGGGCAGCGTGGCGGTACTGATTTGGGTCAATTACTAACGCTGACCTTTGCAATAGTGAAATTGTACTCGAAGTTAAGTTTGGCTTTCCAAAACGTGTGAAACTGAAATCCCATTACTCAGAAAAATTACATCCTTTTTACTAACTCACAAACAATGAGATTTATACAGCGAGTATTATCTAACCTCACCAAAAAAGCATAAAGACAAATCATCAAATTACATATACCTGTGTTAACAAATCTTAGAAACATTGCAAAAGGGAAATATCTAACTAGCCTTTACATCAAACCTGTTTACGTACATTCCGGGGTTACTCAACAACTCCCAATTATCAGCCATCTCGTTTGTACTAAAGCCCTGGCAAATACGAAAGTCATAAATATTTTAAGATCTTTAACTTGCTTGCGAGAAGACTTCCGTTTCCTCATTTATGTTTACAAAAATACATGTACTCGTAATTCCTACAGTATAATCTAACACTTGGTGGCTTCACAGAGCACGCCCCAAAAACTGCCACTCCATCTTCTTTCGCTCACCGACAGCTACACACTGATGTGCTCCAAGAGCTCTCTTACTTCAACACTTCAGTCTCAGACGAGAAGTAGTATCCTTGGCTCAGCGGTCGTGCACAGTCAGCGACTGATTTTACGGAGCCCATCAAAGACATATATCGCTCATAACGTAGTTGTTGTTGTTGTTGTTGAGGTCTTCAGTCCAGAGACTGGTTTGATGCAGCTCTCCATGCTACTCTATCTTGTGCAAGCTTCTTCATCTCCCAGTACCTACTGCAACCTACATCCTTCTGAATCTGCTTGGTGTATTCATCTCTTGGTCTCCGTCTACGATTTTTAGCCTCCACGCTGCCATACAGTACTAAATTGGTGATCCCTTGATGCCTCAGAACATGTCCTACCAACCGATCCCTTCTTCTAGTCAAGGTGTGCCACAAATTTCTCTTCTCCCTAACTCTATTCAGTATCTCCTCATCAGTTATGTGATCTACCCATCGACTCTTCAGCATTTTTCTGTAGCACCACATTTCGAAAGCTTCTATTCTCTTCTTGTCCAAACTATTTATTGTCCACGTTTCCCTTCCATACATGGTCACACTCCATACAAATACTTTCAGAAATGACTTCCTAACACTTAAAACTATACTCGATGCTAACAAATTTCTCTTCTTCAGAAACGCTTTGCTTGCCATTGCCGGTCTACATTTTATATCCTCTCTACTTCGGCCATCATAAGTTATTTTGCTCCCCAAATAGCAAAACTCATTTACTACTTTAAGCGTCTCATTTCCTAATCTAATACCCTTTGCATCACCCGATTTAATTCGGCTACAGTCCATTATCCTCGTTTGGTTTAGTTGATGTTCATCTTATATCCTCCTTTCAAGACATTGTCCATTCCGTTCAGCTGCTCTTCCAAGTCCTTTGCTGTCTCTGGCAGAATTACAGTGTCATCGGCGAAACTCAAAGCTTTTATTTCTTCTCCATATATTTTAATTCCTACTCCGAATTTTTCTTTTGTTTCCTTTACTGCTTGCTGAATATACAGATTGAATAACATCGGGGATAGGCTACAGCCCTGTGTCACTCCCTTCCCAACCACTGCTTCCCTTTCATGCCCCTCGACTCTTATAACTGCCATCTGGTTACTGTACAAATTGTAAATAGGCTTTCGCTCCCGGTATTTTACCCCTGCCACCTTCAGAATTTGAAAGAGAGTAATACTTTCATTTTAGTTTACCTTAGTATCATTACAATATTCGGGTGTCACATATAAGTGTACCCATGTAGACTCCTTTCAGTATAATAATGGTTTTCTGTCTATGTATACGCAATGCACCACAATTGTTTATGCTGAAGGCCTATCGCCACTCTCTGCATAAAGTATCGAGCTTCTGCAGGTCTATGGAACCAAGTTGTTAACAAGACACTGTGCAAGCTGGTGGTGGCTGCGTTATGGTGTGGGCTGTGTTTACATCGATGGAATGGGTCCTTTGGTTCAACCGAAGCTATCATTGACTGGAAATGGTCATATTCGGCTGCTCGTAGATCTTTTGTAGCCATTCGTGTATTTCATGTTCCCGAACAACGATGGAATTTTTATGGATGATAATGCGCTGTGTCACTGGGTCACAGTTAGTCGCGATTGGTTTGAAGAACATTCTGGACAATCTGAGCGAATCATTTGGACACCCAGATTGCCCGACATGAATCCCTTCGAACATTTATGGGACATAATTCGGATCTCAGTTCGTGCACAAAATCCTGCACCGGCAACACCTTTGTAATTATGGAGAGCTATAAAGGCAACATGGCTCAATATTTCTGCAGGGGACTTCCAATTACTTGTTAAGTCCATGCTATGGCGAGCTGCTGCACTACCCCGGGTAAAAGGAGGTCCGATGCGACAATACGAGGTATCCCACGACTTTCGTCACCTCGGTGTATATCTGCACTCCTGGTGCATGTCTAAATCCCTACGTCACAGTACCGTGACACTCTGGGAGGCAAAGCAAAACGGTACACCCCGTTAATAATGTGGAGAATCGTGTGGTGATTCTGTTTCTGCCTTTGAAAGGGAACAGCGCTGTAGCAGTCCACAGTGAGTTGGTTCAAGTGCACGGCAACAGTGCACCATCATACGACACAGTGCTTATGTGGCCCCAGGTGGAGGCACTGGTGCTCGAAGACCGACGTATCACGACCTAGGAGACATTTTGAACACGGAAAAGGTCGCCTCTTGCTGAGCTCCATGTTGCTCACGACTATTCAGAAGACCGCCCCATACAGACCTCTGTTGGTCCAATTCTGATGACTCCTTTAGTTGCGCCTATACACCATGGACGAGCGCTGAGTGTGTCGGTCGCTATGACCCCGAGACGAAGAAGCAAAGGAAACGGTGGAAACACCGTCGCAAGGTGGTGCTGAGTGCTTTTTGGGATTGCCACATTGTGGTGGTAACAGATTATGCTCCTTATAAACAATCTGTTACGGGAGAATACTACCGAAATCTCATGCCGAGGTTGTGGGAAGCTGTGAAGGGGAAGCCGTATGGTAAGTTGTCCAAGGAGCTATTGCTCCACGACTACGGCCAGGCCCCTTCTGCGTACGACACAGTCACATATTCTACTTTTTTGGGCTACCTTATTTGTGTGCTAGAGTCTTGAACTGGATCCCTTTTATAACAGAATATTTCGTAAACTTCTTAAGCAAATTCCAGTTAACGTAATTTCAGGTGCGATCAAACAATATTTTTATTCGATTATAATTTGTGCATAACAATTCTGTTTATAGTCAAGTCTATAAAAAGACAGACGTAATGTGTCTTACATTTCACTGCCCGGTGCAGGTGACAGGTCTTGCGTATTTATCTAAAGTGGTAGCACAGCATCTCCCTTCAGTTTTCTTCCTATGTTTAATGCCTCTGTGTCAAAACAATGACACAAACTGTATTTGTTACATAGTTTTGCTTGAACTTTGAGACTAAACATTTTTGCTTTTCAAGACAAGTCTCGCAAACATTATTTTGCGCTTTATCAGTCAGAAATGAATTATTATCCAAAAAGAGCTTATAAAGTTCGTAACATGGAAATAAAAGGACTCAGTGTGATAATATTGAATTTATTTCTACTCCTACGTTTATGAGAAAAATATAAAATCACCTTTCTGGGTAAATTCGAAACATTCGTACGTAAATAAATACAATTTTATAGTGGATCATTTACACATGACCAGTAGCGATATCACTCCTTATCTTTAGTCTACAATTCAAGCAGTTTATATTGAAAATATGTTAGCAAAATGTTGTTATTTTTAAAACAACTTTACATGTGGAGCGAAACTAACTTCTTCACATATTTTTTCGTGCAACCAATTCAGATATGTAAACTTAGAACACTACGGAAAAAAGACTAACGTTTACTCCATGAAACGCTTGTTACTGGTATTCGCTCGTCGGCTTATCGAGATGTTAGCTACCATAGAATGACGTTGTGCACCGTATAACATCTCTTTTTTTTTGTCTAAGGAAGAGCTACTTACTGTATCTTAACCGACATGGTCCAATTACGATAATTCGTTTCCCAGTACACACAACCTGCGCATTCCTCAAGAACGTTGAAGCGACTGTAGCGTACGTATAAGCTTAAGTAATTCTACACTGAAGAACCAAAGAAACAGACCTGCCTATTATCGTATAGGGCCCCCGTGAGCACGCAGAAGTGCCTCAACACGACGTGGCTTGGACTCAACTAATGTCTGAAGTAGTGCTAGAGGGAACTGACGATATGAGTCCCGCGGGGCTGTCCATAAATCCGTGAGAGTACGAGGGGTTGGAGATCTCTTCCGAACAGCACGTTACAAGGCATCCCAGACATGCTCAACAATGTTCATGTTTGCAGAGTTTGCCGGTCAGCGGAAATTTTAAAATCAAAAGAGTGTTCCTGGAGTCTCTCTCGACTTGTGGGGTGTCGCATTGTCCTGCTGGAATTGCCCACGTCTGTAAGAATGTACTTTGGACATGAATGGATGCAGGTGATCAGACAGGATGCTTACGAACGTGTCACCTTCAGAGCCATATCTATACGTATCAGGGGTCCCAATCACTCCAAGTGTACACGCCCCACACCATCACAGTCCCCTGCTAACACGCAGTGTTCATGGATTCATGAGGTTGTCTCCATACCCGTACACGACCAACCACTCTATACAATTTGAAACGAGACTCGTCCGACTAGGTAACATGTTTCCAGTCATCAACAGTCCAATGTTGGTGCTGATGGGCACAGGCGAGGCTTAAAGCTTCGTGTCGTGTAGTCATCAAGGGTACAGAAGTGCGTCTTTGGCTCTGAAAGCCCATATTGATGACGTTTCGTTAAATGGTTTGCATGCTGACACTTGTTGATGGCCCAACACTGAAATTTGCAGCAATTTGCGGGAGGGTTGCACTTCTGTCATGTTGAATGATTCTCTTCAGTCGTCGTTGGTTCCATTTTTGCATGATCTTTTTCTGGCCGCAGCGATGTCGGAAATTTGATGTTTTACCGGATTCCTGGTGTTCACGGTACACTCGTCAAATGGTCGTACGGGAAGAGCTCCACTTCATCGCTACCTCGGAGATGCTGTGCCCCATCGCTCGTGCGCCGGCTATAACACAACGCTCAAACTCAAATGTCGATAACCTGCCATTGTAGGAGCAGTAATCGATCCAACAACTGCGCCAGACACTTGTTGTCTTATATATTCGTTGCCGACCGCAACGCCATACTCTGCCCGTTTACATATGCCTATACCAGTATCTTCAGTGTAGAGCGAGGTTTTCTTATATAACTGAGCGCGAACCATAACTCTTCTAACAGAGGGATTATTTTGTAGAGAAAATAGATAGTTATGCTGAAGTTTTTTTATGAGCAATAGGTGGAGGAACCCTCTGTGGCTCTTATAATTCTCCAAAATTGAAATAAATAAATTACAACCAAATCATCGCACTACACGCAACGACAAAGTGATGATTTGCGAAGCCAAGTCGTACATATTTCATGGTTACTCGGAAAGGTCACACTACTGCCAAGGAGTATGTGATCATTTAGGCAGATCAGGCCCATACCATGGTACAGCTCGTATCGTCCAGGACTGTTTTGTGACCCGAGGATGAAATGTCGCGTATGTCCTGGCCACCACAATCGACATATCTCAATATTAATAAGTCCTTGTGCTTTACTTTGGAGAGAAGGGTGCGTGATCGCGATGACCTTGTGCTGTTCCCGTATCTTTGTCCATCCCTGTACTTCATACACTCCTGGAAATGGAAAAAAGAACACATTGACACCGGTGTGTCAGACCCACCATACTTGCTCCGGACACTGCGAGAGGGCTGTACAAGCAATGATCACACGCACGGCACAGCGGACACACCAGGAACCGCGGTGTTGGCCGTCGAATGGCGCTAGCTGCGCAGCATTTGTGCACCGCCGCCGTCAGTGTCAGCCAGTTTGCCGTGGCATACGGAGCTCCATCGCAGTCTTTAACACTGGTAGCATGCCGCGACAGCGTGGACGTGAACCGTATGTGCAGTTGACGGACTTTGAGCGAGGGCGTATAGTGGGCATGCGGGAGGCCGGGTGGACGTACCGCCGAATTGCTCAACACGTGGGGCGTGAGGTCTCCACAGTACATCGATGTTGTCGCCAGTGGTCGGCGGAAGGTGCACGTGCCCGTCGACCTGGGACCGGACCGCAGCGACGCACGGATGCACGCCAAGACCGTAGGATCCTACGCAGTGCCGTAGGGGACCGCACCGCCACTTCCCAGCAAATTAGGGACACTGTTGCTCCTGGGGTATCGGCGAGGACCATTCGCAACCGTCTCCATGAAGCTGGGCTACGGTCCCACACACCGTTAGGCCGTCTTCCGCTCACGCCCCAACATCGTGCAGCCCGCCTCCAGTGGTGTCGCGACAGGCGTGAATGGAGGGACGAATGGAGACGTGTCGTCGTCAGCGATGAGAGTCGCTTCTGCCTTGGTGCCAATGATGGTCGTATGCGTGTTTGGCGCCGTGCAGGTGAGCGCCACAATCAGGACTGCATACGACCGAGGCACACAGGGCCAACACCCGGCATCATGGTGTGAGGAGCGATCTCCTACACTGGCCGTACACCACTGGTGATCGTCGAGGGGACATTGAATAGTGCACGGTACATCCAAACCGTCATCGAACCCATCGTTCTACCATTCCTAGACCGGCAAGGGAACTTGCTGTTCCAACAGGACAATGCACGTCCGCATGTATCCCGTGCCACCCAACGTGCTCTAGAAGGTGTAAGTCAACTACCCTGGCCAGCAAGATCTCCGGATCTGTCCCCCATTGAGCATGTTTGGGACTGGATGAAGCGTCGTCTCACGCAGTCTGCACGTCCAGCACGAACGCTGGTCCAACTGAGGCGCCAGGTGGAAATGGCATGGCAAGCCGTTCCACAGGACTACATCCAGCATCTCTACGATCGTCTCCATGGGAGAATAGCAGCCTGCATTGCTGCGAAAGGTGGATATACACTGTACTAGTGCCAACATTGTGCATGCTCTGTTGCCTGTGTCTATGTGCCTGTGGTTCTGTCAGTGTGATCATGTGATGTATCTGACCCCAGGAATGTGTCAATAAAGTTTCCCCTTCCTGGGACAATGAATTCACGGTGTTCTTATTTCAATTTCCAGGAGTGTATTAAGGATTCTTCTCAAACGCTTCGTTTCTCTTCTGTTTCAATTTTCCTGCAGTTCTTGATTGAGTACCATACAGTGCTATGATCCAAAAGCAGTCTCAGAAATTTCTTCCTCGAACTAAGACCTGTATTTTACATTTGTAGAATTCTGTTCGTCATAAATGCCTTCTATGCATGTGATAATGTGCTTTTTACGTGTTTCCTTCTTCATCTGTAAGAGGTTCTTTGGTTCCGAGGTAGCACAGTTCCTTAAGTTCGTGTATTTTGCGATCATCAATTTTGATGTAAATATTCTGCACTCATTTGTTCGTTCCATTCAACAGATCTTGTAATTTTTCTTTTTCGTCACTGATAG
This sequence comes from Schistocerca cancellata, assembly GCF_023864275.1. Taxonomy (NCBI): domain Eukaryota; kingdom Metazoa; phylum Arthropoda; class Insecta; order Orthoptera; family Acrididae; genus Schistocerca; species Schistocerca cancellata. Next base: position 198,734,020 of record NC_064632.1, read on the forward strand.
TAATATCATCAGTGGGTCTTATCATTGATATCCTTTCACCCTGAATTTTAATCACACCCTTGAACCTTTCAATTACATCCATAATCGCTTTTTCGAAGCTTAGATTGAACGGTAGGGACGAGAGACTGCATCTCTGTCTCACGTCATTTTTAATCCGAGCACTTCGTATTTGGTCTTCCAATCTTATTATTCTCTCTTGATTTTTATACATGTTGTATATAAGCAGTCTTTCTCTATCGCTTACTCCGATTTTTTTTCTGAATTTCGAACACCTTGCACCATTTTGGATTGTCGAATGTTTTTTCTAGATCCACAAATCCTATGAGCGCGTATTGATTTTTGTTCAGCCTTGCTTCCATATCAAGGGCAAAGTGAGAACTGACTTTCCAGTGCCTTTACCTTTCCTAAAGCCAAACTGATCATAATGTAACTGTTTCTAAATTTTCTTTTCCATTCTTCTGTATATTATTCTAGTTAGCAGCTTGGACGCCTGAGTTGTTAAGCTGATTGTGTGATCGTTTTCGCATTTATCTACTCCTGCTATCTGCGGAATTGTGTGAATGATATTTTTCCGAAAGTCTGATGGTACGTCGCCAATTTCTTAGATTCTACACACTAACTTGAACAGTTATTTGCTTGACATTTCCCCCATTTAGAAACTGCCGCTGTTGACACAGTGCTCGCGGTTCTCTATACGACATTAAATTGTCTGTTGTAATCTTCAGTCTGAAGAGCGGCTTCGTACAACGGACTATGCAGAGACATCCTGGCATCTTCATGTAACTCCTGCGACCTACATCCGTTTAAATCTGATTTCTGTGTTCAAGTCTTGGTCTCCCTCTGCACTTATTACTACCCACCCATACCTCCATTATCAAATTAACTACACTCCTGGAAATTGAAATAAGAACACCGTGAATTCATTGTCCCAGGAAGGGGAAACTTTATTGACACATTCCTGGGGTCTGATACATCACATGATCACACCGACAGAACCACAGGCACATAGACACAGGCAACAGAGCATGCACAATGTCGGCACTAGTACAGTGTATATCCACCTTTCGCAGCAATGCAGGCTGCTATTCTCCCATGGAGACGATCGTAGAGATGCTGGATGTAGTCCTGTGGAACGGCTTGCCATGCCATTTCCACCTGGCGCCTCAGTTGGACCAGCGTTCGTGCTGGACGTGCAGACCGCGTGAGACGACGCTTCATCCAGTCCCAAACATGCTCAATGGGGGACAGATCCGGAGATCTTGCTGGCCAGGGTAGTTGACTTACACCTTCTAGAGCACGTTGGGTGGCACGGGATACATGCGGACGTGCATTGTCCTGTTGGAACAGCAAGTTCCCTTGCCGGTCTAGGAATGGTAGAACGATGGGTTCGATGACGGTTTGGATGTACCGTGCACTAGTCAGTGTCCCCTCGACGATCACCAGTGGTGTACGGCCAGTGTAGGAGATCGCTCCCCACACCATGATGCCGGGTGTTGGCCCTGTGTGCCTCGGTCGTATGCAGTCCTGATTGTGGCGCTCACCTGCACGGTGCCAAACACGCATACGACCATCATTGGCACCAAGGCAGAAGCGACTCTCATCGCTGAAGACGACACGTCTCCATTCGTCCCTCCATTCACGCCTGTCGCGACACCACTGGAAGCGGGCTGCACGATGTTGGGGCGTGAGCGGAAGACGGCCTAACGGTGTGCGGGACCGTAGCCCAGCTTCATGGAGACGGTTGCGAATGGTCCTCGCCGATACCCCAGGAGCAACAGTGTCCCTAATTTGCTGGGAAGTGGCGGTGCGGTCCCCTACGGCACTGCGTAGGATCCTACGGTCTTGGCGTGCATCCGTGCGTCGCTGCAGTCCGGTCCCAGGTCGACGGGCACGTGCACCTTCCGCCGACCACTGGCGACAACATCGATGTACTGTGGAGACCTCACGCCCCACGTGTTGAGCAATTCGGCGGTACGTCCACCCGGCCTCCCGCATGCCCACTATACGCCCTCGCTCAAAGTCCGTCAACTGCACATACGGTTCACGTCCACGCTGTCGCGGCATGCTACCAGTGTTAAAGACTGCGATGGAGCTCCGTATGCCACGGCAAACTGGCTGACACTGACGGCGGCGGTGCACAAATGCTGCGCAGCTAGCGCCATTCGACGGCCAACACCGCGGTTCCTGGTGTGTCCGCTGTGCCGTGCGTGTGATCATTGCTTGTACAGTCCTCTCGCAGTGTCCGGAGCAAGTATGGTGGGTCTGACACACCGGTGTCAATGTGTTCTTTTTTCCATTTCCAGGAGTGTATTTATTGGTGCCTCGGGATGTGTACCGTTAGTCTGTTCCGTCTTTTCGTAAATTGTTTCATAAAGTCCCTATCCCCTCTTTCGATTCATTACCTCTTCAATATCCATCTTATCTATCTAGTCTTCAGCATTCTTCTGTAACATTTAAAAAGCTACTGTTCCCTTATCGTCTATAGTGTACATTGTCCAAGTACCTCTTTCATCTAAGGTTACACACCAGATAACCCATCCAGAAAAGAGTCTGTAACAGTTCACACTTTGTCACAGCAATGTCACTCAAGAAAGATTATCTCAAAGATAATGCAGCTTCCAAATAGCAATGTTTGACCTATGCTATGTCGTGTTTTGGATCTGGAAATAGCAAAATGTATGTGAATTCGTAAGGGACCAAACTGCTGAGGTCATCGGTTCCTAGGCTTACACACTACTTAAACTAACTTATGCTAAGAACAACACACACGCCCACGCCCGAGGGAGGACTCGAACCTCCGGCGGGAGGGGCCGCGCAATCCGTGACATGGCGCCTCAAAACGAGCGGCCACTCCTTGCCTTTGGAAATAGCAACTGGCTGCACAAGATTGTGGCGATGGCGGTGAGGACACAGAGGTTGGGCAAAAATATGGAAACGCCGCGACAAATGCACGCTTCAGCTTAAATGCAGATGCAAGCCCTGCTTTATTACGGATGGCACCTGTGGAATGTCCTCAATACGTTGCAAATGTCGGTGGTGGTCAGAATAGTGTTCTGTTAGTTAGGAGCATGTTGTATAGGAACCACGTGAATTTGGACATGGGAAAATTGTTGGTGCCTGTATGGTAGATGCTTCCGTAACCAAGGGAACAGACGTGTTTAGTGGTTAAAGATGCACCGATCGAAGATTTATATTGCATACGTGTACAGGAAAATCGGGAAAACACCATCCGCTAAGTCACCACGCGGCCGAAAATGTACGTTTATTGATAGTGAGAGACGGTCATTGAATAAGACTGTCACGAAAAATAAGAGCGCAGCTGCTAAAATCACTGCAGTACTGAATGTCGCACTCGCGAGCCTTGTTATCACCAAAGCAACACGAAGGCAGCGCCATTAGCAGAGAATTCCAGGGTGAGCTGGAATTTCAAGACCACTCATCAGTGGTAACTGGAAAATGTGGTGCCGAAGCCATAAAATTTGGACTGTGGATCAATGGAAGGAAGTCATTTCGTTGGATTAGTCTTGTTTCACTGTGTTCCCAACTTCTGGCCGTGTTTGCGTCCCAAACGTGACACGTAGCTGAGGTTCGGTGATGTTATGGGCTGCCATGTCGTGGGCTTCCATGGACCCCATGGTTACTACCAAGGATTATATGATCGTGCCCATCCCGTGATACAATGTTAGTCCCACAATGGTGGTACAGTGTGCCAAGATGACGGATCCTATGTCCACACAGCTCCCATCGTCCAGGACTGGTTTTGTTAGCGTTGAATATTAAATTTTCGCATCTCCCCTAGCCAGCATGGTCACCAGATCCCATTATCTCTGAGCCCTTGTGGTCTACTATGCAGAGACCTAAACTTCAAAAATGGTTCAAATGGCTCTGAGCACTTTGCGACTTAAAATCTGAGGTCATCAGTCCCCTATAACTTAGAACTAATTAAACCTAACTAACCTAAGGACATCACACACATCCATGCCCGAGGCAGGATTCTAACCTGTGACCGTAGCGGTCGCTCGGCTCCATACTGTAGCGCCTAGAACCGCACGGCCACTCCGGCCGGCGACCTAAACTTGCCGCTATTTTGCAGGAAGATTACCTTGAAGACGATACGGAACTTGTACTTATCCATTCCCATAAGACTGGAAGCTGTTTTAAGTGGCAACGAGTTCCTACACCGTATTAGGCTTGGTAATGGGTTGTGTTTTCAGTATTTCCGTATTTTTTTTCAACCTCCGTAACTTAGTACCATCTGAGATACGCGGACACTGCAGAGGAAACAAAGAAGTACAGGTGTCAATTGAGTCTCGCTATCATTAAAAAAAAATCGTAACATGGAAACTAAACCAGGAGATCAAAAGTATCCGACACCTGGTTGACAAAGACTTACAAATTCGTGGCGCCCTCCATCGGTAATGCTGGAATTCAATACGTTGTTGGCCCACGCTTAGCCTTGATGATGGCTTCTAAGCTCGCAGCCATACTTTGCTGAAAGGTTTCTTGGGGAATGGTTGCCCATTCTTCACGGATTGCTGCACTGAGGAGAGGTATTGACGTCGGTCGGTGAGGCCTGGCACGAAGTCGGCGTTCCAAAACATCCTAAAGGTGTTCTACAGGATTCAGGTAAGGATTCTGTGCAGGCCAGTCCATTACACATTATTGTCGTGTAACCACTCCGCCAGAGGCCGTGCATTACGAACAGGTGCTCGATCTCGTTGAAACATGCCGTCCCCGAATTGCTCTTCAACAGTGGGAAGCAAGAAGGTGCTTAAAACATCAAGGTAGGCCTGAGCTGTGATAGTGTCACGCAGCCGGCCGGGGTGATTGGCTTTGAGCACTATGCGACTTAACTGCTGAGGTCATCAGTCGCCTAGAACTTAGAACTAATTAAACCTAACTAAGCTAAGGACATCACATACATCCATGCCCGAGGCAGGACTCGAACCTGCGACCGTAGCGGTCGCTGGGCTCCAGACTGTAGCGTCCAGAACTGCACGGCCACACCGGCCGGGGTGACCGAGCGGTTATAGGCGCTACAGTCTGGAACCGTACGACCGATACGGTCGCAGGTTCGAATCCTACCTCGGGCATGGATGTGTGTGATGTCCTTAGCTTAGTTAGGTTTAAGTAGTTCTAAGTTCTAGGGGACTGATGACATCAGAAGTTAAGTCCCATAGTGCTCAGAGCCATTTGAACCATTTGAAGTGCCACACAAAACAACAAGGGGTGCAAGGGGTTTCATGAGAAACGCGACTACACCATAACACCACCGCCTCCGAATTTTACTGTTGGCACTATACACGCTGGCAGATGACGTTCACCACGCATTCCCTATACCCATACCCTGCCATCGGACCGCCACATTGTGTACCGTGATTTGTCACTCCATACTGTTCAATCGTCCAATGTTTACGCTCCTAACACCGAGCGAGGCATCGTTTGGCATTTATCGGCTTGTGAGCAGCTGCTCGACCATGAAATCCAAGTTTTCTCACCTCCCGCCTGTCATAGAACTTGCAATGGATTCTGATGCAGTTTGGAATTCCTGTGTGACGGTCTGGACAGATATCTGCCAATTACACATTATGAACGTTTTCAACTGTCGGCGGTCTCTGTCAGTCAACAGACGAGGTCGGCCTGTCCGTTCACGTTTCCACTTCACAATACATCGGAAACAGCGGACCTATGCATGTTTAGGAGTGTGGAAATCTCGCAAACAGACGTATGAAACAAGTGACACCCAACCACCTGACCACGTTCGAAGTCCATGAGTTCCGCGGAGCGCCCCATTCTGCTCTCCCACGATGTCTAATGACTATTGAGGTCGCTGATACGGAGTACCTGGCAGTAAGTAGGTGGCAGCACAATGCACCTAATATGAAAAAACGTGTGGTTTTGGGGGTGTCCGGATACTTTTGATCACACAGTGTGTTAGAGACAGAGAATCGTGGTTCATTGTAAAACGTTTAGCAGTTCCCAGGAGTCAATTCGTTGTGCACCACGCGAATTGCAGGAAGCAAGATCAACCGTTCATAAAGTGCTTCATAAGCTGTTACGCCTTTTAGCTGACAAAGTACAAGTGATTGAAGCACAGCAACCGAACGATCGTCGTCTGCGGTACGCATTCACGTGTTTCATGCGGGCCGCCATAGATGATGATAATGACTACTTGGAGGCGTGCCTGGTTTCACATGAAGCTTTGTTCCACGTTTCCGGACATGTGCATCGCGACAGCCTCAAAGTTTGGGACACAGAAAATCCAAACGATACACGTGACACGTGGATACATCCTCGACAGGCTGAAGCTTAATGTATCCTGTGGTCTACTGCATGATAGAGTGATGGCTTCATTTTTCTTCGCAGAGAAAGCCATAAAAGGAAATGTTTACCTGGACAGTTCCTGCTACCAAATATCGAAGAGCTGCAGCCATCAGTCATATTCCAGATTGATGGAGCATTTCCACATAGTAGTTTGAACGTGCAGGTTTTGCTGACACATTTCCAGAGAGGTGGGTGGGTCATAATGGTTCCATCAGATGACCGCACGCTCTCCCAGTGTTATGCCGTAGATGTATTTTTGTAGGGTTACGTCGAGGATCGAGGATCGCATGTATAAACCGACAACACCAGCCCAAGGCATTGCTACCATTCGAGCACGAATCATTGCGGCAATCGAACTGTTGATGCTGCAATGTTCGACTTCTACGAGTACACTGGCGAAACCACCCATTCGAGGGTGGTTTTGAGAGGTTTCCCACTTTCATCTAATCGTATGTTGGTCGTGCCTACATTTTGCTTAAACCCCTCCCCCCCCCCCCCCGCCCCCCAAAAAAGCTTTCAGAACGCATTTTGTTCAACTTCAGTTATGTCTGTCAACACTAAAAAATAGAAATCGTGAAAGTAATGCAATAAATCCATTAACGTGAGCAAATGTGAAGCTTTAAAACAAAGTATTATAGATAACGTTAATGCCTTTTGAAGTATACTCCCTGTTTCTCCACCTCGGGGAGTATTAAGTAAGATTTTTGCTGGTATCCAGCATGATTTTCTCAATCATTCTGACCTTTTTCCTATTTCAGATGTTTAGTTTTTTGTTTCAACCTCACATTTTGGGACTATTAATAAACAATTTTTGCCAATATTTTTAGATGTATTTCGTAGCTCTTTGAATACCATTGATTTTATCGTTTGAGTACGTAATTTCAGGTCTTTGAATCAAGAAGGTGGCATCCACATTCCTACTAATAGCAGAAAAAATGTACTTTACATATGCTATCACTCTGTATTAAAGTAATCTACCTCGATAATACTAAGTAGATAACTATCTCTATTTTTTATGTACACATTATCAGATTTAGTTCTTGGGGCATGAATCGTTTTCAAATTTATCGAATCACTTATATCTAAACCGGAAACACTCGTTTTGTAAATAAAACCTCCTTCTCTTGCTGCAGCTTAATTTATTTTTCCCAGAAACGTTTTGCCTTTTTCTTGCTCTAAAGCATCATCAATGGGATGGTTTTCTGCGACCTGCGTTCCCTCTCATCTGGTCTGGAGGTCGAGCTACCATTTTATTACCGATACATAAGCACAATTTTGTATTCAGAACTTTTTCACACTGTTCACCATGTTTCTCCTTCTTTTTTGTGGTGTACTGTTATTCTTTTGCCACTCGATATAGCTATTTCTTCGAACATTGTGCTTTTAACAACGTAAATGTTGTAACTTCATTACACTAGACTCTCGCTAATCCGGTCCTCAGTAGTCCGGCGTCTCAGTAATCCGGTGCACATCCAAAATCATAAATTATCGTGCGCAACAATGCTTAGTTAAACAATGCTTTATATACTATATCTGAAATTGTAGCTTTCTTTAAAGTTCGAAATCATGTCTTCTAAAAAGAAACACATTAAGCTAGACCTCAAGCAGAATGTTCAATGTTGGACGAGCAACTATTTATGACATCAAAAAGAAAGAAGATGTTATTCGAAAGTACTCAACACAAATGGATAGTGAATTGGGAAAACGGAAGGTTATGCGAAAGAGTGAGAATGAAGAACTGGACGCTACCATAATGAAGAGCTGGGGAACATTGTGGCCTTCTATTGATGCCGAGTTGGATCCAGTAGTGAGTGACAGCAATGAGCCAGTCAATTCGGAATTATCAATTATTTTGTACACTGACATGTTCCACAACCTTCCAGGAGGAGAAGAAATTGATGATGAAGATGCTACTAAGTAGCTGAATGAGGAAAACTCTGATACGGGTTAAACTTTAACAGATGAAGAAATAATCAAAAGCGTGCACGAAAGTAATGATGAAAGTAATGAAGAAGAGGACACAGGAGGAGAGAGCATGAAGATTTCTCACACTGCTGATGCTGAAGCTGCGGAGGTCTTTCTGGAGTACAACCACATACATACAGTACCGCTGTAATGCTTGAACAGCGCTTGCGTGATAAAGTATGCCACAGTCGCGTATCATCATTGCGACAGTTAAAAGTTTGGGACATGTTTCATAGTGAGTGATATAACTGTATAATTATGTACCGTACAGTATACACTCAAGGACTAAGTTTTCTTTGAAAATTAATGTATTTTTGATTTAATAAAGTACATCCTCTATGTTTTACAATTGTGTCCTTCGGTTTAATAACGTACAATGCACTATATCCCCTATGTTTTCAAAATAAATAAAAAGCATAATAAAAGAATAAAATAAATTTCAGACTTCCGCTAATCCGGCACTTCTGCTAATCTGGCACCCATATGTGCCAGGAATGGCCGGATTAGCGAGAGTCTAGTATATTTTGTTAAAAGCACAGTGTGTGCTTCTGTGTCGGTAATAAAACGGTAGTGCGACCTCCAGACCAGACGAGAAGAAACGCAGATAACAGCAAACCATCCTACTGACGATACCTTAGAGCAAGAAAAAGGCGAAATGCGTCTGCCAAAAATAAATAAAGTTGCAGCAAGAAAAGGCGGTTTTATTTACAAAACGAGTATTTCTGTGCTTGCTGTGGAGGATGGCCACGCAAACACTCTCTGAGCTGGCAAGTTTTGAATCTTGCAGCGTCTCTGCGGGCGCGCACGGGTGGCGAATGTAAATTCCTATGAATTCTGCAATGAATTCGTGGGGACGCTAGCGAATAATAGCTATGTCGCGAGACTTAACAAAATTAGGTAAAAAAAATATTTTCTGCTAAAGTAATCCCGACAAAAACTTAAGTCAGCCTACGTTACGTATCGTGCGCTCTATCTGGGGCGACTTCCTGTCCACACGCACAGTTTTGTCTGCACGCTAGTGAACTGCGCAAACAATTGTGCTGACAAGCCATTGCGTGTGGTATGATCTGACCGCGATCAAAGGATTTTCTTATGCTGGCAACACACGAGGACGGCAGTATTTCGGTGAGAATAGCGGAAGTGTGGAGTCGTTTGACGGCGACACTAGCGCAGCAGCGGCTGCCCTCGGAGACACGTGGTGCCGCGTGGACCCCACGAGCGGCAGATGTTCGCAGCGACACAACACAACAGCACGCGCGCCAGCGCACGGGTAGGGCTGATCATAAAGGTCGGACCCCTCGTGGGGTGGGGGAGGGTGGGTGTCGCTGCTACATTGTGTGAAGCTCAATAGGCCTGCCCTACAACCGAAACCGACAAACGGTGGGGAAATCTGCGGAGTGCGCACTGCTGATGCGCTTTGCAAGTCGCAGGGAAAGACTGCACAGGATTCAGCGTGTGGTTTCGAATCAGTGGGCGATGTTCACGGACCGTACGTTACGTAATGATGGAAGGTGCTGACACGTTTTGCTGTTTCCTTGTAACAATCCGCTTTTTGTCTTCTCAGAATATAACAGCACGACCCGAAACTACGTCCGTGCCGCAGTCCACGAATTACAAAACATTACCGCTGATCTTCGTCCTCGTGAATATTCTAAACTCACTCATTACGACTCTCCAGGAGGAAAGAAAATTTCTTTCAGAGAACCAGCACGGATAAATAAAATCGACACGTGGGAAACACAACTTTCTTTATTCACACACGACATTTTGGACAGAACAGATGCAAGTAAACAGTTAGATGCCCTCTTCCTAGATTTCTGAAAGGCGTTCGAAATTGTTCCACGTCGTCGACTGTTTAACAAGATGCGATCGTAGTGCAGCTGTGTACAGGTAACGATCGCCGTTGGACGATGAAAAGGTTCAAATGGCTCTGAGCACTAAGGGACTAACTTCTGAGGTCATCAGTCCCCTAGAACTTAGAACCACTTAAACCTAACTAACCTAAGGACATCGCACACATCTATGCCCGAGACAGGATTCGAACCTGCGACCGTAGCGGTCGCGCGGTTCCAGACTGTAGCGCCTAGAACCGCTCGACCACTCCGGCCGGCCGGACGATGAAAAGTAATTGCAGAAAGACCTAGACAACACTTTCATTTGTTGCAACGAATGGCAGCTCTTATTAAATGTGGATAAGTGTAAGGCAATGCCTATAAGAAGAAGGAAGAATCCGAAAGCATCTGCTTGCAAAATTAGTGGTGAAAATCTTGTGCAAATCATACCGAATTTTAGATGTAATACTAAGCAGCAGTATGAAAACGGGTGATCAGTATTGCTGAAGACGAACAGAAGATTTAGCTTTGTTCGTAGCTTTCTAGGGGAATCCATGGCATCTGTATAGGATAATCAATTAAAGAGAGTCCCCTTCTTGCAAGACCATTTGTTTTGTCTGACTACCAAACACATGCCACATTTCTGGCATCCTCAGTGGGTTTTGTGCTTTTATTGTTCCTGAAATACATACTTGCAATACACACTTAGGAATATGTTGACAGTAGATATTGTTGTTGTTTAATTTGCATGCGTATTTTAACGTTTCTAAAAATTGTGTGTGTTATGTGGTTACCAACAGAAATCAGACGCATGTCTAAATTAATACACAAAGTCATCTGCAACACGGTGATGTTAGGACAATGACTGAATTGCATTTCTGTTTAGAATATAATCTTTAAACAATGTTTTCCGGGAAAATAGTGACTTGCGTATCTTTTGATACTTACCATTGCTATATTTCACTTGTCCTGAGCTATTCTTGGTTTTTTTTGCCCTCTAAATTTGTTTTTGTATTTCAAAAATGGTTCAAATGGCTCTGAGCACTATGGGACTTAACAGCTGAGGTCATTAGTCCCCTAGAACTTAGAACTACATAAACTAACCTAAGGACATCACACACATCCATGCCCGAGGCAGGATTCGAACCTGCGACCGTAGCGGTCGCTCGGTTCCTGACTGAAGCGCCTAGAACCGCGCGGCCACTCCGGCTGGCGATCAAGCGTCATTCACCAACAGCTGTAACGTAAACCGGCATAATATGCACTATTGGGCAACGGAAAATCCACGATGGCTGCGACAAGTGGAACATCAGCGACCTTGGTGGGTTAATGTATGGTGCAGCATTATGGGAGGAAGGATAATTGGCCTCCATTTTATCGATGACAATCTAAATGGTGCAATGTATGCTGATTTCCTACGTAAAGTTCTACCGATGTTACTACAAGATGTTTCACTGCATGACAGAATGGCGATGTACTTCCAAAATGATTGATTTCCGGCACATAGCTCGCGTGCGGTTGAAGTGGTATTGAAAAGCATATTTGATAACAGGTGGATTGGTCGTCGAAGCACCATACCATGGCCCACACGTTCACCGGATCTGACGTCCCCAGATTTCTTTCTGTGGGGAAAGTTGAAGGATTTTGCTATCGTGATCCACCGATAACGCCTGACAACATGCGTCAGCGCATTGTCGATGCATGTGCCAATATTACGGAAGGCGAACTACTCGCTGTTGAGAGGAATGTCGTTACACGTATTGCCAAATGCATTGAGGTTGATGGACATCATTTCGAACATTTATTGCATTAATGTGGTATTTACAGGTAATCACGCTGTAACAGCATGCGTTCTCAGAAATGATAAGTTCACAGAGGTACATGTATCACACTGGAACAACCGAAATAAATTGTTCAAACGACCCTACGTTCTGTAGTTTAATTTAAAAAAAACCTACGTGTTACCAACTGTTCGTCTAAAATTGTGAACCATATGTTTGTGACTATTACAACGCCATCTATCACAAAGCGAAATAAGTGGTCCAACTAAAAGATTCATATTTCTTTACGTAATACACGAATATGTAATAAAAATGGGGGTTCCTGTTTTTTAAAAAAAACGCAGTTGATATCCGTTTGACGTATGGCAGCGCCATCTAGTGGGCCAACCACAGTGCCATCTGGTTTCCTCCTTCAAGCTAGACAAATTTCGTTCTTTGTAATTTTTTCTTTGACCCTTATTTCGTGAGATATTTGGCCCGGACACGATCAATGGACCACCCTGTATACTAAATCACAATCCGGACGGAAGATCACATACTAGATGCTAGTGCGACCAATTCTTTTGCTCCAGACCTTGGTGTTCTTATCTGTTAACCTCGAGGAGAGACACAGAATTCATTCCGAGACGAGCTGCTAGGATTGTCAGCTGTCGGTCTAGGCCACACCGAAGTGAAAGAGCCGATTCTCGTGGGACTTAATTGGTAATCGTTGGGAGACAGGCGATGTAGCTGTCACAAAACCTTGTTGGGTACATGTAGAGAACGTGTATTCGTGTCACCGTCGTGTATATAGAGCAACGACTATGAGAATAAAAAAAAAAGTTCGTATGTGTGTGAAATCTTATGGCACTTAACTTCTAAGGTCATCAGTCCCTACACGAGAATAAGAAGAGCGATTTTTGAATGTACAGGGGCATATAGAAATTTTTTCCTTCGCTCATTATGCGAATAGAACAGGACAGAAACTCGACAGTACAAATAGGAAGTACTATCCGCCTTGCATTGTATAGTAGCTTTCTAAATGAGTAGATGTAGTGAAACTCCAGCTTTTTAAGATATGCCGGACCCCGCTAAGTGCGGTACTATCGTGTAAGCACTACCTACATCTGCGGATTCGGATCAGCTTTCTGCGCTCTCATGTTATCGAAATAGTTTTTGGGAAGGGCCACCCGACGTGATTCAACCGGCGAATCAAGGTTAAAAAGACACAAAAATAACACTAGTGATCACAGCTTAGCAGTACTTTAATTACCTTGCGAAAATTCTAAGTACCGACAACTAAACTGGAACCATACTACACCAACCCACACCTTTTAAAATGCAACTGACTCTTCGTCTTCATTCTTTCATATCAGATAATACTTTCCGTTTTATCACGTATTACGTTTTCTTCCTCTTCCATTCGCGAATGGAGAGAAGAGAGAACGATTGCTTAAATGTCTCTATGTCAACGTAATTCCTCTGATCATGTCTTCGCGGTCCTGAAAATTAGGTGGACTGGTAAGATAAGGAATGGGGAGGTTCTCCACAGAATCAGCGAAGAATGAAACTTGTGGAAAACACTGATACGAAGAACGAACAGGACGATAACATGTGTTAAGATATCAGGGAGTAATTTCCATGGTGCTAGACGGAACTGTAGAGAGTAAAAACTAACCAGGAAAACAGAGATTGGAATGCCTGTGACAAATAACAGAGGACGTAGGGCGGAAATGCTACTCTGAGATGAAGAGGAATTCTTGGCGGACCGCATCGTACAAGTCAGAACGCAAAAAAAAGTCTGCCAGTACAGTTTATTTTTCAACATTTCCGTGACGCTTTCACGAGAGTTAAGCAATGCAGTGACGATTCGTGTTGCTTTTTTTGTGTACGTTCAGTATCCTCTGTTTGTCTTACTTGATATGTCGCTATAGCAATATTCTAGTTTGAGTTGTTTGGCATCTCCTTTACCTACAATTGAGCCTATGTGATCACTCCATTCAAATTTTGTCATCCACGTGTTTGTCTGAGTTCACCGAGTCCACATGTGACTCAGCGAACGTGCATCTGCAGCTCGTGGTCTTGTAGCTAAGGTCGTGAGTTCAAAACTCACCTGAACTACGTGTTCGCTCAGAGAGCTGGTTGGCATCTGTAATAAAAAAAAAAACTAAGCGGAAGGATTAACAAACGAACTTGAACGGATATCATGTGACGTTCGCAACGACCAAACACAACGATCAAAAAAAAAAAAAAAAAAAAAAAAAGTGGTTAGCGTTGCTGCCTCTGGAGCAAGGGATCCCCGGTTCGATTCCCGGTCGCTCTGGAGATTTTTCTCTGCTTGGGGACTGGGTATTTGTGTTGTCCTCATCATTTGATCATCATCATCATTCGTAACAGTGGCTAGACAGAACTGCGAAAAAAAATGGACTTTGTAAAAATAGGGAATTTGTACGAGCGCTGATGACAGCGCAGTTGAGCGCCCCAAAAACCAAACATCATAATCACTGATGGTGCAATCATTGGGTACTGCGTTTTTGGCGTTTTGTGGCGTGCATGTATCATAGTTCTTAATTTTTAAAGCTTCTAGTCCCTACACCGCTTTGAAATCTTATCGAAATCAAGACCTGAGAATATTTATGGGGCTTTCACTCAGGTAGCATTTCAGTATAGGTAACTGCATTATCTGCGACAGATTTGAGATTACAATCTCGTCTGCCAGGCCATCGAACTTCACTGGGGTACGCTTGAAGTTCTGCGTCCGATATAGCATGCTGCTCCCTCCTGAACAAGAAATCTTCACTCCCGGATGCCATCTTCAGCTGTATGGTAATCGCAATTTGGAGAGGATGCTAAGTTTAATGGGTTTCCCTCTTTGTTAGTAGCTATGTGGCCTACTCCTAAACTGTTAGCGGTGACAGTTTCATTTCGCTTGAGACCAGAATCAAGAAACCGTGGCGTTTGAGCTGGGTGATATTGGATTACCCAGTACCAATTTCCTTTGAAGACAGGGTTCGCAATACATAACACTGAACATCCTACAGGTGCAAAAGATAGGAGTGGCCTAGCAGTTCTATGCGCTACAGTCTGGAACCGGGCGACCGCTAAGGTCGCAGGTTCGAATCCTGCTTCGGGCATGGATGTGTGTGGTGTCCTTAGGTTAATTAGGTTTGAGTAGTTCTAAGTTGTAGGGGACTGATGACCTCAGATGTTAAGTCCCATAGTGCTCAGAGCCATTTGAACCATTATTTTGCAATAGATAACTGTATACAAGGTACCACAGTGGTGAAGGGGAAGTAGAGAATAATGGTTTGATACGTAACACTTGTGGTCTACTAAGCCAAGAAGCGACCTCAAATTGCTCTGCAGTAGCCATATAAGCTACAGCACATGCGCGCTGCGCGAGGTTTTGAATATCCTCTCGCCGTTAACGCCATCGGATTAGTCGGCCGTAAATGTTTACAGCTGATTTCTTTTTCTCGTTAAAATCAACTTTGGGCATTAAATACACCCTGTTCATAGTTGTTGTTAGTCTCATACTAAGAAGACGAGAGGAACAAAAAATTCAAATGGCTCTAAGCACCATGGGACTTAACATCTGAGGTCATCAGTCCCCTAGACTTAGAACTACTTAAACCTAACTAATCTAAGGACATCACACACATCCATGCCCGAGACAGGATTCGAACCTGCGACCGTAGCAGCAGCGCAGTTCCGGAATGAAGCGTCTAGAACCGCTCGGCCACAACGGCCGTCGCGAAAGGAACAAAACGACTTTATAGTCAAGTTTGTGTTCTTGAAATTCACCAAATTTTGAAATAAAATTTATAGAAACGTCAATTTCACAATTGGTAATGCAAGAATAAGGTGAGTTTAATATTCAGGGGTAATTTTACGGAGGGAATGAAATGAGCTTCAAACAGCTGAGACCGACTAAGTAGAATCCGGTGAGAGGATATTCAAAATCTTACGGGGTGTTTGCACAGTGTCCTAGATGGCCGTTGTACGCCAGTTTGAGATGATCTCCCGGTTTGATATATCACAAGTGTCCAGTATCAAATCGCTCTTTTCTATTTCTGCTACATGAATTTGGTACGTTGTAAACAGTTTCGTTTGCACCTTGTCTATTCTGAGGACTGGACGCGAGATCCAATGTCATTTGACTGGCATTACTACACTCCTGGAAATGGAAAAAAGAACACATTGACACCGGTGTGTCAGACCCACCATACTTGCTCCGGACACTGCGAGAGGGCTGTACAAGCAATGATCACACGCACGGCACAGCGGACACACCAGGAACCGCGGTGTTGGCTGTCGAATGACGCTAGCTGCGCAGCATTTGTGCACCGCCGCCGTCAGTGTCAGCCAGTTTGCCGTGGCATACGGAGCTCC
Organism: Schistocerca cancellata; assembly: GCF_023864275.1. NCBI lineage: Eukaryota > Metazoa > Arthropoda > Insecta > Orthoptera > Acrididae > Schistocerca > Schistocerca cancellata. The sequence continues at coordinate 198,750,293 of NC_064632.1, forward strand.
ATCGCAGTCTTTAACACTAGTAGCATGCCGCGACAGCTTGGACGTGAACCGTATGTGCAGTTGACGGACTTTGAGCGAGGGCGTATAGTGGGCATGCGGGAGGCCGGGTGGACGTACCGCCGAATTGCTCAACATGTGGGGCGTGAGGTCTCCACAGTACATCGATGTTGTCGCCAGTGGTCGGCGGAAGGTGCACGTGCCCGTCGACCTGGGACCGGACCGCAGCGACGCACGGATGCACGCCAAGACCGTAGGATCCTACGCAGTGCCGTAGGGGACCGCACCGCCACTTCCCAGCAAATTAGGGACACTGTTGCTCCTGGGGTATCGGCGAGGACCATTCGCAACCGTCTCCATGAAGCTGGGCTACGGTCCCGCACACCGTTAGGCTGTCTTCCGCTCACGCCCCAACATCGTGCAGCCCGCCTCCAGTGGTGTCGCGACAGGCGTGAATGGAGGGACGAATGGAGACGTGTCGTCTTCAGCGATGAGAGTCGCTTCTGCCTTGGTGCCAATGATGGTCGTATGCGTGTTTGGCGCCGTGCAGGTGAGCGCCACAATCAGGACTGCATACGACCGAGGCACACAGGGCCAACACCCAGCATCATGGTGTGGGGAGCGATCTCCTACACTGGCCGTACACCACTGGTGATCGTCGAGGGGACACTGAATAGTGCACGGTACATCCAAACCGTCATCGAACCCATCGTTCTACCATTCCTAGACCGGCAAGGGAACTTGCTGTTCCAACAGGACAATGCACGTCCGCATGTATCCCGTGCCACCCAACGTGCTCTAGAAGGTGTAAGTCAACTATCCTTGCCAGGAAGATCTCCGGATCTGTCCCCCATTGAGCATGTTTGGGACTGGATGAAGCGTCGTCTCACGCGGTCTGCACGTCCAGCACGAACGCTGGTCCAACTGAGGCGCCAGGTGGAAATGGCATGGCAAGCCGTTCCACAGGACTACATCCAGCATCTCTCCAGCATCTCTACGATCAGCTCCATGGGAGAATAGCAGCCTGCATTGCTGCGAAAGGTGGATATACACTGTACTAGTGCCGACATTGTGCATGCTCTGTTGCCTGTGTCTATGTGCCTGTGGTTCTGTCAGTGTGATCATGTGATGTATCTGACCCCAGGAATGTGTCAATAAAGTTTCCCCTTCCTGGGACAATGAATTCACGGTGTTCTTATTTCAATTTCCAGGAGTGTATTTACATGTGAAGACGAACATCCCATGACTTGCTATGCAGTACGATGTCGTTAACAATATTTTGTGTAGCAATTTTCCATCGCAAGGGATGATTTGATAACGTTCTTACACTCAACCTGAGTACGTACGAGGGTTGGATCTTAAATAGTGGCAATTATTTATTCACAACCGATACAAAAGAGTTACATGTTTGCACCTGTTACTGTCCTTCAAAGTTGTCACCAGCGTCGTGTAGAACCCATTGCCAGCTATGTGGGAGGCGTAGTATGCCGTTAGCAGAGCCTGTTCTGTTGATGGTGCGAATGGAGTGGTTTAAAGTTATGGTGATTCTCGTGTACGACTGTGATGGTGTTATCCTAGTGTATTACGTTCCTCCATGGCAGACCGTCAATGCACAGTACTACTGTTCGATTTTGGAGCATCATCTGCGACCAGCTTTGCGAAAGAAGCGGCGACACTTTCTGCGCAACCCACCCACCATTTTGCACGACCATACAGTGCAAGTTGTTGCTGCTCTGTTCGGTCGACGAGACTGGGAAGTACTGTAATATCCACCATACTCCCCGGGCTTAAGTCCTTGTGACTTTGATTTGATTCCGAAGTTGAAGGAACCACTTCGTGGCATTCGCTTCAGAACTGTTTCAGAGATTCGACAGGCAGTAGACCAAAAATGTGGGCAGGGAGTTAAAATTCAAAGAGAAAAAAAATGTTTGAGGTTTACCAATACCTTGTAATGCTGTCGTAGACGGTGAATGGCCTGGAATATCAGAAGAACGGAATGGATAGCGTTTTCATAATAGTTTATAAGATGAATGACAATAAAAATAAAACGCGAGTAACGAAATGCATTCGAATTGAACGAGGCGATGCTGAGGGAATTAGGTTTGGAATGAAACACTAAAAGTAGTAGATGGATTCTACTATTTCGACAGAAAAATGACGACGATGGCTAATGTAGGAATGATATGTAATGCAGACTGTTCATAAGAAGGAAATCGTTTCTGAAATGCAAAAAGGTATTAACATCGAATATAAATTTGTTTTTCCGAAGATATATGCCTAGAGTTTAAGCTTGTACGGAAGTGAAACGTTGACGATAGACAGTTCCGATAAAAACAAAATAAAAGCTTTTCGTGTTTTGTTACACTAGAACGCTATAGCTTAGATGGGAAGATCGAATAACTATTGAGGAGATGCTGCATGGAGTTGGAGTGTACAGAAATTTTTGGTACAACTTGACAAAAGAAATATTGATATGGCATATCTAGGACCTTTAATGAATAGTCAGTGGGGAGAAGTTTGGGGCTGGTGTGAATTATTTCGGGAGACCAAGACTCGAATACGTCAAAGTGGATGTAGGTTGCAGACATGAAGAGGCCTGCACAGGATGGATTCTTGAGGATTTTTCATGAAGTCTTATGTCTCTTCCATGGTAGTCGAGTGTCTAGCAGCTATTGTAGTTGTTGATTTGTAAGTATATTGCTTCTGAATCTATTCTGCACCTGATGAAAACGGCCAGTTGACATTTCCCAGGTACCATTCGCCTATCCTTCGCTAACACATTTATGTAAATACGAGTTGTTGGGTAATTGAGGACTCCGTTCTCGAACTTGTTCGTGGCATATCTCACGAATTTGTCTTCTTACTGTAGAAAGATGATGGGTTACGATAATCTTTTGCCAATTTCCACATTATTTCGGTTAAAAACAGCGAATTTATAGGATCTCCTTAGACTTTGTTCGCACATTTCGCGTTTTGCCTTTCTTGTGTGCGCTATGAAGTCTGAGATCTTGTCAAAGACGAAATTTCCTCAAGCGTATTTGTGCTCCGTCTGTCTCATAAATAGATTGCTGACTCGGAGCATGTTCGGGCACTAACGGTGAATCTAGCGGACTGCACCTGCAGAAATAGCCAATACTGATCGTAAGACAGGTTAGTTTCCGTGCGCATAAGTTCTGTTCGTCCAGTAGAAAATGTAATATACATTATGTGCGCAGATTTTGTCACAGCTGCTGAAACACAAGAGAACAGATGTAGGAAAGTACACACAGGGCCGTTGGAACAACGTCTAAGAGGTCGGGAACCGGAAGTGCTTTAATTCTTGGTGATGGCGATAATATTGTCTGACTTGATTGTCACTCATAAATAGGTTTAAGAAATGAATCATTATACGCAAGTTATATATTACATATTATAAGCAATAAATTAGCGTCAGCACAGTGCACTTTTTTCCCTTATTTGTACCATTAGCACTGTTCAGTGACAACAGTACTGAATTTTTAATTACATCCTACACATCTCAGCGAAAATATCGTTCAGACGATTGAGGGGCTGAGAGGACAAGTGATACAAGTGGCATTACGCAAGAAATGATCGAAAATCATATTTGGTTAGCTAAATTGTGGATCTCTTAAGAGCAAAAGGAGTACAACGAATATTCTGTGCCGGCCGGGGTGGCCGAGCGGTTCTAGGCGCTTCAGTTTGGAACCGCGTGACCGCTACGGTCGCAGGTTCGAATCCTGCCTCAGGCATGGATGTGTGTGATGTCCTTAGGTTAGTTAGGTTTAAGTAGTTCTAAGTTCTCGGGGACTGACGACCTCAGATGTTAAGTCCCATAGTGCTCAGAGTCATTTTTGAATATCCTGTAAGGTGTCGCTCTCTTTGATCATAAAGTTTAAGCTCTAAGCCAATGCCTGGACTGCATTTAGAGTACAACTAGTACAAATGAACTGGCGGACACAATGAGAATTTATGCTGTCTTTAATTTAAAAGGTTCAGGTATGTATTTTTCAAAGTACTGCAATAGCATTAAGTGTCTGCTTTTAAGAGGACTTATGGTAATATTTAATGCATGTTTAAATAGGTCATATTTTGAAATGCCGCTTGTACAACTTGAGTCAGAATCAGCATGTTAACGCAATGGATCAGGAAGACCTTGAACGTGGTCATACATATACGGAATGCAATAAACATTTTGGTCTCTCTGAAAATGCAAAGAAACATTTCGAAAAAGTATTTTTTCCTCAAGACAAGATGGAAGCTGTGAAGCAGGTTAGCAGAAAGTTTTCCGTGGTGCAAACAAAAACAGGAAATTTGCTTTCAGTTGAAGCCATGGAGTCCATAGCAAAGCCACAGAAGGAAGCAAAATACAGCGGAGGAATACCAGATGGATCTGAATCAGCAAAGAAAATCCTCTAACGATACAGTTCAAGTATTCACTAAATCGTCATCCTGAATTTATAGAACCGGGCTTTATGAGGCCCAATACTGGTCCCCCATCAATATTTTTTCTGCATCCTTTACATCAATATGAGTTTGAAATAAAATTTGAGAAATGGAGAAAATCTTCAGGAAATCAAGAACCACATTCCTCCACTTCATCATGAGTTCTATAACAACATGAGCCATTGACAGACAGCACATGCTATGGGTGTAAGAAGAGGGAGTGGTCAAAGAAGTGGACGAGGAAGACTGAAAAATGCACAACACAATGATACAGCACCACGAGTGTTGCCCAGGAAGGACGTCCTTCAAGAGATACCACGGAAGGAAACGATTACGACATCCTGTAGACGCTGACTGTGAGGGGATTATAGAAAGCACACCAAAATACTTTCGTTTTGGTTTTTAATTTTACATGCGACTTAACTATTATTTTTCAGCTTGTTGTATTAGTCGAGGGACATGAAAGGGAAGGAGTGGTTGGGAAGGGAGTGAGGCAGGGTTGTAGCCTCTCCCCGATGTTATTCAATCTGTATATTGAGCAAGCAGTGAAGGAAACAAAAGAAAAATTCGGAGTAGGTATTAAAATACATGGAGAAGAAATAAAAATTTTGAGGTTCGCCGATGACATTGTAATTTTGTCAGAGACAGCAAAGGACTTGGAAGAGCAGTTGAACGGAATGGATAGTGTCTTGAAAGAAGGATATAAGACGAACGTCAACAAAAGCAAAACGAGGATAATGGAATGTAGTCGAATTAAGTCGGGTGACGCTGAGGGAATTAGATTAGGAAATGACACACTTAAAGTAGTGAAGGAGATTTGCTATTTGGGGAGCAAAATAACTGATGACGTTCGAAGTAGAGAGGATATAAAATGTAGACTGGCAATGGCAAGGAAAGCGTTTCTGAAGAAGAGAAATTTGTTAACATCGAGTATTGATTTAAGTGTCAGGAAATAATTTCTGAAAGTATTTGTATGGAGTGTAGCCATGTATGGAAGTGAAGCATGGACGATAAATAGTTTGTACAAGAAGAAGCTTTTGAAATGTGGTGCTACAGAAGAATGCTGAAGATTAGATGGGTAGATCACATAACTAATGAGGAAGTATTGAATAGAATTGGGGAGAAGAGAAGTTTGTGGCACAACTTGACTAGAAGAAGGGATCGGTTGGCAGGACATGTTTTGAGGCATCAAGGGATCATCAATTTAGTACTGGAGGGCAGCGTGGAGGGTAAAAACCGTAGAGGGAGACCAAGAGATGAATACACTAAGCAGATTCAGAAGGATGTAGGTTGCGGTAGGTACTGGGAGATAAAGAAGCTTGCACAGGATAGAGTAGCATGGAGAGCTGCATCAAACCAGTCTCAGGACTGAAGACCACAACAACAACAACGTATTAATTTCGCTTCAATTACTCACATACCCTTGTTTTAAAGTGAACGTGTATTGTACTATGTAAATCACCTGTGTTGTAACAAAAAAAATGTTCAAACTATAGCACAATAAATAAAATGTTTTCGCAATTGTAGCTGTTTTACTCTAAAAGGTTTTAAGATGCAAAGAGTAAAAGTATTTTTAATATGTACACATCAAAAAAGTTTTGCATCACCTTGGTTACGAGAGTTCCAGAACCTGTACAAAAAATTGGAATAGAGATCAACATAAACATCATTTCCGGCCTTTGTGTTGCTCACGAAAACCACACATTGCATGTTGTACCACCATACAGCGAGACCTTCAGTGGTGGTGGTGCAGATTGCTGTACACACCGGTACCTCTAATACCCAGCAGCACGTCCTCTAGCATTGATGCATGCCTGTATTCGTCGTGGAATAGTATCCACAAGCCCATCAAGGCACTGTTTTCCAGATTGTCCCACTCCTCTATGGCGATTTGGTGTAGATCCCTCAGAGTGGTTGGTGGGTCACGTCCTCCATAAACAGCCCTTTTCAATCTATTCCAGACATGTTCGAAAGGGTTCATGTCTGGAGAATATGCTGGCCACTCTAGTCGAGCGGTGCCGTAATCCTGAAGGAAGTCATTCACAAGATGTGCACGATGGGGGCAGGAATTGTCGTCCATGAAGACGAATGCCTTGCCAATACGGTGCCGATACGGTTGCGCTATTGGTAGTAGGATGGCATTCACGCATCGTACAGCCGTTACGGCGCCTTCCATGACCACCAGCGGCGTACGTCGCCCCCACATAATGCCACCCCAAAACAGCAGGGAACCTCCACCTTTCTGCACTCGCTGAACGGTGTGTCTAAGGCATTCAGCCTGACTGGGTTGCCTCCAAACACGTCTCCGACGACTGTGTGGTTGAAGGCATATGTGACACTCATTGGTGAAGAGAGCATAATGGCAATTCTCAGCGGTCCATTCGGCATGTTGCTGGGTCCGTCTGTACCGCGCTGCATGGTTAGTGGTTGCAAAGATGGACCTCGCCTTGGACGTCGGGAGTGAAGTTGCTCATCATGCAGCTTATTGCGCACAGTTTGAGTCGTAACACGACGTCGTGTGGCTGCACGAAAAGCATTATTCAACATGGTGGCGTTGCTGTCAGGGTTCCTTTGAGCCATAATCCGTAGGTAGCGGTCATCCACTGCAGTAGTAGCCCTTGGGAGGCCTGAACGAGGCATCTCATCGACAGTTCCTGTCTCTCTGTATCTCCTCCATGTCCGAACAACAAGGCTTCGGTTCACTCCGAGACGCCTGGACAGTTCTCTTGTTGAGAGCCCTTCCTGGCACAAAGTAACAATGCGGAGGCGATCGAACCGCGGTATTGACCGTCTACGCATGGTTGAACTAAAGATGACGCGAACTGGGTACCTCCTTCCTGGAGGAACGACTGGAACTGATCGGCTGTCGGACCCCCTCCGTCTAATAGGCGCTGCTCATGCATGGTTGTTTACATCTTTGGGCGGGTATAGCGACATCTCTGAACAGCCCAAGGGACTGTGTCTGTGATACATTAACCCAGTGACCGTCTATCCTCAGGAGTTCCAGAAACTGGGGTGATGCAAAACTCTTTTTGGATGTGTGTATTATAAATACTAAAACCTCTAGCTATAGCTACAACTATATATAGACCAATTGACCATTGCGAAAATATATCTGATGCTTCTGTGTTAGCTCACATAATTTATAAATAGCCATTCTACTGTGGTAGCCACTTAATCAGTTTGCTTCAGCAAGCAACTTTATCACGCGAGCTCTCAGCCCTTCAGTTATTCACAGTAAAATATAACAGATGATGTCTATGAAACTGAAATGTTAAAGAATTAGAAACTCAGAATGCAGCGAAGGAAGTCAGGAACACATATCAGCAGATGAAAAAGTAAACAGTTTCCTCTACTGTGACGTATGTACAGTTTAATTAAAGTACTTCGAGTCAAAAAGAGGCTACAGTTATAAGTAAAAATTGCGATGTTGCACAATGCTTGTTTGTTGGTTCATAACATGCTCCATTACATACGAGGGCTATTCGGAATGTAAGGAACGATAGGTCGCTAAATGGAAACCACAGTGAAAATCAAAACTGCATTATTGCAACAGTTAGCTACAACTTCCAGCTACTCATCTCCATAGTCGCCGATCCGACTCTGACGTCTGTCGTAGCGTTGTACCAACTTTCCAATACCCTCGTTATAGAAGACAGCCGCCAGCGCTTTCCGCCATTTCTCTACGCTGGCCTACAGCTCGTTATCTGTGCCAAAAAGTTATCTTCATTGCCATCGGTTCATGTGTGCAGAGATGAAACTGAGAGGGAGACAATTACGGGCTGTGTTGTGGGTAATCAAACATTCCCAATTGAAAACGATGCAGGACCATATTCATTGCCCCTACAGAATGCGGCTTAGAATTGTCTTGAAAGCCGGCCGATGTGGCCGAGCGGTTCTAGGCGCTTCAGTCTGGAACCGCGGGACCGCAACGGTCGCAGGTTCGAATCCTGCCTCGGGCATGGATGTGTGTGTTGTCCTTAGGTTAGTTAGGTTTAAGTAGTTCTAAGTTCTAGGGGACTGATGACCGTAGATGTTAAGTCCCATAGTGCTCAGAGCCATTTGAACCATTTTTTGAATTGTCTTGAAGAAGAAAACGCACGACAGTTATGTAATGTTGGCTGCATAGCTTCAGGCGAAATTTCTCAACAGGCCCTCGTACTTGGCGGAAGACACTATTGTTTTAGGTATCTTTATGCGCTCCCTGTGTGCTCAGAACTAAAAAGAACGACGTAACGCGATCGACGGGCACACTAGAGACTGCTCAACACACCTGTGAAAAACTTCATCGGATTTTTATTGTGGTTTTCATTACGCGATCGATTCGTATTATTTGTAATACTCCAAGTATGTACTTTGTTTGTGTATATGTGTTTGTAGTGTAATGTTTGTGCAGTATGAAGATGATATTGCGAGAAGGGAGAGGGTGAACCCCTGTGCCAGCACATAGCTTACTCCTCAAGTATAGCACCAAGGAAGCCGCCAAATTTAACGTCCCCAACCGACGGACGGATCAGATGAAGTTCAGATGTGTGTGAAATCTTATGGGACTTAACTGCTAAGGTCATCAGTCCCTAAGTTTACACACTACTTAACCTAAATTATCCTAAGGACAAACACACACACCCATGCCCGAGGGAGGACTCGAACCTCCGCCGGGATCAGCCATACAGTCCATGCTGCAGCGCCTAAGACCGCTCGGCTAATCCCGCGCGGCGACGGACGGATCACCATCAATAGTGTCACATGCCCTCACTTCATAAGACTCTGCAGGTAGGTTTGCATTTAAACCAGGACGTTGGCTCAATGTCAGGTGATCAGAAACTTTACGCCACCACCTCTCCCTCACCTACAGCCTGATACTGGCAGTGAAAACTTTTTCCACCACCATGTTTTTTACAAGTTTGGCAATTACGTAGACTCGTCCCCAAAACTAAACCACATAAATGGTAATAGCTTTAGCTGACTGTGTATCTATGAGCACTTGGATGGACATAGTGCGAATTCTATTTTGTGAGTCAGTTGTGTAGATGGACAGCTGTCCACGAAGCGCACATGCCCGTGGGCAAAACATCTTCACGATACCAGTTGACAGTGCTGCACTGGTCTCTAACACGAAGGTTACTCGATACACGCAAGCCTGAAGATGACATAATGTAATGTCGAAACTGGTTGCCTAACAAACAAAAACCAAAATAACGGTTGTTTGAATTTTATTACTGGAAATCGACCAGCCGAAGTCCCGCACTCCGGACATAGGACGGAGTTACATTTATTAAAGATACACAGTTCGCACCAGAGATTGGTAACAAGTCCATAAACTTGATAGATATAATCGTGGACATCAGTGCAGAAACACATTGTTTCAAAATTTATATACCCTCTGCTGCTTCTCCACTCTCTGCAGGATTTTTTTTTTTTTAGTGAGTCATCAGTCTTCTGTCTGGTTTAATGCGGAACGCAACGAATTCCTCTCCTGTGCCAACCTCTTCATCTCAGAGTATTGCTGGACCTATTCCAATCTCCGTCTTCCTTTGCAGTTTTTGGACTCTACAGCTGTCTCTAGTTCTCGTTGTCATTGTTTTGCACTTATTCCTTTCCTCTCCGATTATGCGCAAAACATCATTTCTTACCGTACTAATCTACCTAATTTTCAACATTCGTCTGTAACACCACATCTCAAATGCTTCGAGTCTCTTCTGTTCCAGTCTCCTCATACTCCATGTTTCACTACCATATAATGCTGTTCTCCAAACGTACATTCTCAGAAATTTCTTCGTTAAATTGAGGCCTATGTTTGATACGCTAGGAATGCCCTTTTTGCCAGTGCTAGCCTGCTCTGTCCATAATTGATTATTTTGCTGCCTAGGTAGCAGAATTCCTTAATTTCATCTACTTCGTGACCATCAATCCTGATGTTAAGTTTCTCGCTGTTCTCATTCCTGCTACTTCTTATTACTTTCCTCCATATCCTGATCTCATTAGACTATTCATTCCACTCAGCAGATCATTAATTCTTCTTCACTTTCACTCAGGATAGCAATGTCGTCATCGAATCGTATCATTTATATCCTTTCACCCTGAATTTTATTCCACCCCTAAACCTTTCTTTTATAATTCATTGCTTCTTCGATGTACAGATTGAACAGTAGGACCGAAAAACGATGTCCCTGTCTTACACCCTTTTTAATCTGAGGTCTTGGTTCTTGGTCTTCCACTCTTATTATTCCCTCTTGGCTCTTGTATGTGTCATATATTACCCATCTCACCCTATAGCTTACCACCACTTTTCTCAGAATTTCGAACATCTTGCACGCTTTTTGCAGGTCGACACATCCTGTGAAGGCGACTTGATTTTTCTTTAGCCTTGCTTCCGTTAGTAACTCCAATGTCAGAATTGCCTTTCTGGTGCCTTTACCTTTCTTAAAGCCAAACTGATCGTCTTCTAACACAAAACCATATCTAGGACAAGTATCACAGTCTAGCAAAAGCACTGAAATCCTGCAACTATGGAATTCCGTAATATGTGAAGAACACCACAATTCGCTATTTTCAATAGCGAAGACAAGACCCACTTACTAGCCAACAGTGTGGTGTAGAAAATTACTTGTCCTATCTGTGAAAAGTTTGTTTTGGTCAATCAGGCACAGATGCTGTTAAATCCTGCCTAGTCGTCAATTCAAACATGGTTCAAATAGCTCTGAGCACTATGGGACTCAACATCTTAGGTCATAAGTCCCCTAGAACTTAGAACTACTTAAACCTAACTAATCTAAGGACATCACCCATGCCCGAGGCAGGATTCGAACCTGCGACCGTAGCAGTCCCGCGGTTCAGTCGTCAATTATCGGGTGTCTAGGAAACCTGCCTTTTCGGATTGTTAGACAACATTCAAACAAATCGCTCGCGACTGGCGTGCCGGCAATTGACTTCACGCCGTAACAGACACAATAACTAAGCGGGTTGACTTGAACGCAGCCGGAGGTTGCAGAATTGTGACTTCAGATTTGCTTAGTGTGTACTGAACGAGGACCATGCAGCTACCAGCCGTAGTACATGGTTTCCGCTTAACACTTTGCCGTCCGGCTAAACCACAGTGGTGTCGCGTGCATAGTATGCTCAGTGACCGGCGACAACACGGTGGTATGATGAGCATAGTATCGCACAGTGGCCGGCGACAGCACTTTAGTATCTTTTTCATTCTGTTGGTGGTATGTTCAGGTAACAATAAGTTACACACGTCAACAAGTTTTTTGTTTTTATAAGTACTTGTGTACGTTCAGCGTGGCAGACGGAAGAGACGATACGATTATTTACGATGAATGCGCGGACGTCTTCTCTGACGTTCTTGACGACTTGGCCTATTGGGAAGAAGACATTGGATATCAAAAAAATGAAAGTGAAGCAGAATCTTCGAAAGATAGTGAAATACGTCCAAGATGCATTCGGCGAATGCTACGGTTGCCAACTGTTTTGGATGAATCAGACAAAGAAGACAGACTATGATTTACTGAGGACCAATAATAAATTTGAAGGATCTCCGGTTCCACAAAAATTTCCCAAAGATGCACAGAGCGTCGTGGGTATCGTAGAATTATATATTGGGAACGATCTTCTTGAATATATTAGCAACGAAACCAACAAGTATTACAGTCAAAATTGCAACAGAAGGAAACGGGATAAAAAAATGCCATATTTGTTGACGTTACGGGACCCGAACTTAGAAAATGGTTTGGGCTTGCTATCCTTATGCGAACTGTAAAAAAAGAGCAAGGATCGATTATTACTGATCAACGAATCCGTTGATAGACACACCGATATTTCGCAAAACGATGTCCCGCAAACGATTCCGACAAATTTCATCATATTTACATTTTTCCGACAACAACAATAAACCGGATAATGCCGACCGGCTTTTCAAAGTGCAATTCGTAATTGATTATTTTTCCAAAAAGTTTAAAGAAACGTTTAATCTAAGTCAAAACATCTCAGTTGTTGAAGGAATGGTAACGTGGTGTGGGCTGTTAAATTTTAAAGTTTACAATCGCTCGAAAATTACGAAATGTTGCATACTCATTCGGACGCTGTGTGATTCGAGTACGGCATACATTTCCTCATTCAAGATACATTCCGGCGCTGGAGAACCTTTAGCAAAAACAGTGACGGAACTATTGACACCTTCTTATGGGAAGTGGCATCACCTCTACATGGATAATTATTATAACAGTGTAGAACTTGCAGAGAAGTTACTTGAAAAGAATATTCGAGCTTGTGGAACGATACGGCAAAATAGAGGATTTCCGGAAAAATTAAAGCGCTCAAAAGTCAATGTGTCTGAAGCTTGTCATCAACGGGAAGGTGACAAGCGGCCGGCGACAAGCCAAGTAATCCGAATTAGCGCTGCCGGCGCCAAGCGAATAAATTTCTACGAGACGTGCGGACGGCAAAGTGTTACTAGCAAACAATGATTAAAAACTCAGCATGTGGAAACCCTGCAAATCAACAAACATCTGGCCCACAGACCTGATGTAATATTAAATAACCAAACACAGCTCAATATTTCCCCTCTTCTAAACCTCATTCAGCCCTGTCACTTCGTCATTACTCCCCACAATGCCTATTCCTTTATATTCCTTGATTTTCTTGTATTTATTTCTTTTTATCTTACTGTGATTTCCTATGTACTCGTCACAATCTGTTATTACACTTGTGAATTATATCTTTTACTCTATTTGTGTATCATTCTCCCTTTGTTATATCTCTTCAACCTATTCTGTAGCAGTCTTCTCACTAATTTACTTTATTGGGATTGTTCATTTAATGTAAATTGTTATATAGGATCTGTTTCTCGAGATCAGTGTTAGTTTTTCTTGGTTTTCTTCCTTTATATTTATTTATTGTTCAACTCGTTACCTTTTTAATTGAATAACCACCGCATTGTCAAAGATGGCATTTCCTGCATGCTTGTGCCTCACTCTTTTCCAATATTGCTTACAAATACTGTAACTTCTTTGACGCCAATAGTCAGCTGAAGTATGATGTTGGCCTTGTAAGCCGAAAATCAGCTAATTAAATAAATTAATCCTGTAGAAGACACACAATATTGCGCTATATGATACAAAGTGTACAAAACATGTCACATAATTAAAATCTGAGACTAAAGAAAAAAATAATGATTTTTTTTTAAACTTTGGAAGTTAGTCGGTGGAGTTCTGGTTCACTCTACATTTAAGATAAATAAAAAATGAAAACATTTGTACGGATACAGAATATTTTCCGTATAAATTACTAATTATTTCAATTCAAGAAATGCCCTATGCTGAAAAGGAGTTGTTAAAGAGAAACGTCTTTAATCTATATATGAAAAGAATTCTGCTGTTCCTCAGGCATTTTATTTCCATGGATAGACTATCAAAGCCTTTTGTTGCTCCAGGGTTCACCTCTTTCTGTGCCAGTGTTAGAGACAAGGATGATACAATTACTTTTCGTTATAGTGCTGTAGTTGTGAATATTTCTGTTACTCTCAAAAGCGAATGGGTTGATGATAACAAATTACATAAGTCAATAAATATCCCGAGGCTGTGGTTAATAATCCCATCTGTTTAAAGAGATGTCAGCAACATGAATGTGAGTGAACCCTACATACAATTCTAATTACTTTCTTTCGTGCTATGAATACGTCTTAGTTAGGTAAGGAGCCACCACAAAATATTATCCCATAAGATACCAGTAAAAGAAATGCAAAGAATATGTGAGTTTACTGAGATTCTACATTTCAGAAATTTGCGGCTATTCTTATGGCAAAAGCATCTGAACCTAAACGTTTAATAGGTCTGTCATATGGTTTTCCAGTTTGAGTTTTGATCACTGTGCACATTCAAGAGCTACCATATTTATTATGTATTATTTTTATACTAGGCCAATATGCAGTGAGATACTTTTGACTGTAAAAAACTGGATGACCCACGTTTTTTTCAAAGGTTAATGCTAGGATATTTGAGCTAAAACCAATCAGCAACTTTCACAAATCATTGACTATATTCTCCGTTGATGCATCTTTGCTCGACCTCGCAACAATGCTTGTACCACGTGCAAACAGGAGTAATTCTGCCTCCCGATTTAAAATAACTTGGCAGATCATTAACGTAAAACAGGAACAGCAGTGGACTGATAGTGGAACCCTGTGGGACTCTCAGTGTAATTTTTCTCTATGCTGAAGATGTTTCGTCACTGTTTGAAGTACTCGAATGATCTAGGGTACTTTTTGAATTCTGTTTCTAAAAAAATTACTAAACCAAGCAAGTGCTGACCTGCGTATTCCATAAAAAATTTTCTAATACAGTATTATGATTGACTCAATCAAATATCCTCGCTAAGTCGCTGGTGGCAAAAATTGGTAAAGTTGTTGCAGATATAAAGATATATTTAACGAAAATGATCTTTTCTGTTGCGGAGCTCACAGTCATGCTTGTATAGTTTCTTTAAAAAGACTGCATTACAGCCTTCCAGCACTGAAATTTCAGCTTTTGACAGTTTTCGAAAGGAAGCACGAAATTTTTGCATTGTTCTACTTGAAAATGTCTGAAGACTGAAGTTGCAAGAGTGCGCTTTATGTTTTAATACTTTTAATGGTCAAAGTCGACCTTGATGTCTTTCAAAAAACTTACCAATGGGTTCCTTATTTATGTAATTTACTTATTTATTTAACTTGACTTGGTTGGGGCCATCAGGCTCTTACATCAGAACAGGGTTTCACACTTTCAGTAGTTCGTTACATCAAAGTTACCTAAGAAATAACAATTTTAATATGACAAATAGTACCAAATTGATTTGAATGTCTGTAGTGACAATGTGAGTAAATAATGGCGAATATGAACTAATAAAGTTAATACTGGCAACATTGTATTACTGCTACTACTGGCACTAATAATAATAATAATAATAATAGTAATACTGACGATAATAGCGATAATGTTAGTGGCAGAAATAAAAAGAATTGGCAGATGCCCAAAATATATGTCTTATGACATAGAGAGTTCTGGGAAAGGAAATTTAAGGAGACTGCACCAGCAAAGAATACTAGGAAATGAAGATGATGCTGGAAAGAAAGATGTATTAGGGTAACAAATGCCTAGAGGGAGAATACTAGTAATTATTTTTACTTTACTAGATATGTCATTAACTGTCTTCTGGAGTTGGAAATGTTATTCATTTCTCTAATATAATGCAGGAAATTATTCCAGAGTCTGGTTCCTGCTACTGAAAAGGTCTTTGATAAAGTGGCCGAACGATGGAGCAGGACAGAAGGGATTTTGCTCTGATGGAAATAGATGTTTTTGCCGTGTTCTTCAGACAAGAGTGTTATGGTAGAGCAGAGATATGGGTAACAATGTACGTTACTAAGACGGTAGAGAAGACAGAGGGTATGGAAATCTCTTGCAGTTGTCTGCACTCAACCAGGACAGCTGTGAAGGATGGTGAAATATGAACAAACAGTTGCACATCAGATATAACAAACACGGGCATTCATTACCAGTTCCAAGCGCTATGAGTTTCGCTGAGAATTGTTTTGCCCTATAACAATGCTGTAATCATTAACTGGAAGTAGAAGTGTTTGTACCAGTTTATTTTTCACGTCGAGGGAGAAGGGATTTTTATATTTTTGTAAGGTATGGAAAGATGCTGATGCCTTCTAGCACATAGCGGTTAAGCGCTCAGTCCAATTTAGATTTTTAGAGTTTCGTCTGCTATCACTCATAGACTCTTCGCTGAGTAAGAGAAGTTGACATTTGTTCCACTTAGTGTTAAAGGGTAGGGATTCCACAAAATTCGGGCTAATGGGCCATGACCAACCAGTACCACTAGGGTTTTGGGTGGATTGAGCTTTACCCATATATCCCGTACCCGTTTTGATAGTGTACATAGCCAGTACTGAGATTTTCGATAGCTCTCTTCAGGTTTATTTGTTTTGCGCTTAGGTACAAGTGGAGGTCACCAGCATACATGTGGTATCTGCAGTAGGGATGACACATCATTGAAACACAATGACAGTAATAACGATAATGTTAGTGGCAGATACATAAAGAATTGATAGGTGTGCAAAACATATTGAAACGTCCCCTTAGAACAATTGTACAAGACTGTGCTTAAACTGACACACAATATTTTTAGCGCAACGCAATCTGACTTTCAAAAATCCCTACAAAAGAATGGCCCCGACTAACATTAACCTATATGTTTCACAAATCACTTACCTCACCAAAAATCTTCCTTACTCGAACTACTGCAATACAGCGAGCGCCACTACTGGCAGCTAAATAAAAGATTCAAACTACGAAAGTCACTAACTACTGATAGGGATAGTTAGCAAATGAAAGATTTTAATAGAGAACAAACAATGTATTTACCTTAATAGTGTTGAAAAACCATAATATACATGTTCATGACATCCAATCTTACAAATTTCCAAACTCCGCCATCTCTCTCCCCACATCCACCACTGCTGGCGGCTCACCTCCAACTGTGCAACGCTACGCGCTGTTCACATCCAGCTGTCGCTGCCCAACACTACAATGGCAGACAACAATGCAAACTAGCCACAGACTGCACACAGCACAGCCAGTGATTTTCACACAGAGCGCTATGTAACGTTGCCAATAAGAAAACATACGAGTAAACAGCCTACTTACATAGCCCCCATGCTCCCCACAAAAAATTTTACAAATTGTTTTGGGCAGTGGCCAATAATGATTTGATAAAATTTTTCATAATTACAATAACAAAGATATCAAATGCCCACACTTATTAATACAATTTTGGTCAACAGCTAAAATTTTTTCACAGTCCATAAAGACAGTCCTGATCATTCATCACAGCAAAATTGCAGTGTTTTTCTCAAAGGCTGAGCAGTAAAAGAAAATGCACACGGAAGTAGTGGATTTCCATGCAGTCTTGAAGAAGTAGTGGTGTCCTTCCAACGGAAAGACAGTGCTGGCTCTCGACATGTTGACAGGTAATGGGCCACAACAGAGCAAACCCACAGCAGAGTCATTCGACGTTTTGAAGAATATTGGTAGGTAGGTCATCACAGAGCAGACCCACTGTAGTCCTGGTAGAGATTATGGTATTGGTGGGCCACCAGAGCTGCAGACCCACTGCAGTCCTTGTAGAAATAATGATATTGGTGAGTCATCACAGGTGCAGACCCACTGTAGTCCTTGTAGAGACGGCCAGCAGCCATATGTTGCAACTGTGCAGGTGCACAATCACCATCGAATAGTCTTGCGGACAATATAGCAAGTCCATAAACCACCACTTGTGCACTCACGAAGTTTTTGAAATTGTCCTTAGAACCAGTAATGCTGTTATCCAGTCCCTTGCTGAATTATTAACATACGTGCAAACACTAACAGTCCCCACTTCTCACATATTGTCCATATACTATGACCAACAGAAACGTGTGCAGTGAAATGTTACTTACAAGTTACTTAATTTGATGAACTGGTGTCAATTACAATTTTATAACATAAGAATACAATATCAAAGGTACAAAATACATCATTAAAGAACATAACAATACAGATAACATTTGTATTACAGGCTTTACAAAAGAATCGAAATAACATATACATCAGTGTTACAGGAATTATGACATGAGTACATAGATAAAAGATCAGAATAACTTTCGAAACATCAACTTTACATATAAGTATTAAAACAAAACAGAATAAATAATGTCTAAGCATATTTACAAGGTAAATAACATATTATTAATGCCAATTATATTTGAGGATAACAGTATTCCTCATCATAGTGAATGTAGCTTAGTATTAGAAGAAGAAAAAATTCTATGAAACTACACAGAGACAGGAAGAAAACAAATACACAAGGGTACACAAACACATAGTGGAATAACACGAAAGGAAAGGACAGGGTTTGTTTTCATTGGAACGTTTGGTACTGCAGTCCAACCCAAAACTTCATTCCATAGATCTTTCATCTTATTTCAACATTTGTTTCCACCAAAAAAATCCTATTCAAGCATGCTTTCTGTATTTATATGTTCACATATTTCTTACCTCATTATTCATTTTCCATTCTCTTACTTCATCATTTATTTCCAAGAAAATCCTACCTAAACCTGTTGTCCCTAAACCCTACTTTTTTGCTTCATATCCTCTTTCAAAATACTGTTTTGGCCAAACCATTTTTTTATAGCTTCTCAATGCATTTCTTCCAATCCATCATAGTTAGTTTCTTATATAGTCTACCCCCTCTTAAGCTAACTTAAATCTGCTGAGCTCAGATGCTAAACTAAGGGATGAGGCAATACAGCAGTACAAAACAATTAACACAAACATCAATGACAAAAAAATGCAAATTGGCAACCCAAGCAGCAGTATTACAACTAATATAAGGCAATGAGCAGCAAACAAGAAAAATAAATCAGTAGTAAAATTAGCTTAACAGAGTAATACAAAGTGAAATTTAGTAGCACTATGCCTGGCACACAGCAGCAGCAAATGTAATAACTTATATCTAAACATGACAAAGCTCAAGCAAAAAAATATTAGACTAAAGATGGCCATGTCTAATACCTATGTCACATCTTAATACTAGAGTAATGCATCACAATATATTCTACAAAAGAAATTACCAAGTACTTGAAAAGAAAATTCTGTATGCAATTCCTGTGAAGGGAAATGTCTTTCTGTGCTCCTTCGTTTTTTTGAAGTACATCATAAAGTTAGTCTTTACTGGGTCTGTAGGCATAAAATATTTATATTAGTACATCTATAAAATTTTATTTTAACCATTGCTGCATTGCAGCTTGAAACTAGATATTAAACAAATGAGCAAATATACATAGCCTATATAGAGCAATGCATGAAACGTCATTCACTGGGCAAATGTCGTCTCCAAAGGCAAAAGAGTCTCTCAACTAGAAAGACAATAAATGTAAAATGTTTCTCGTTATTTCATTAGGCATTTCAGTAAATATCATAAATTAAGAGCTCCACAGTATAATCATATGTTTTCAAGTTTGAGCGTGTCGTATTTGCGATGCTTTCTACAAAGGAATGTCAATAGCGAGGATAATGGCCTCCCTTTTTTTTCTACCTGTGCCTCTGAAAGGCACACACTCGTAGCTTTTTTTCCAGGCGTCTGTCGCGCAGCTGGGTGCCCACGACGCATTATGCGAAGGTGGTCACTTAACTTTCTTACCGAAATATTTACGACAGCAGTTTCCGCTACAGTGACAGTCTCATATAAAAATATTTCAGAGGTCAAGAATTTGCGATACAAATCTGAAGAAACAAAATGCTATTGATGTAACAGTGTCCAAAAAATTTTCGTCGGCATTGTAATACATTCACGCGTTTACATACATTTCATAACTCTTAAAGTACGATTCTTGGTTTCCAACAACCTTTTTCCACAAACCAGAGGCCCTAGCCACTACTCATTATTCCTTACCTTATTACATATATACATATTCTTCGACACTTCTTCAATATTTCATCACAATAAATATGTAGCATAATCAAATTCCTCATATAGCATCAGCTTATTGATCATAAACATACCGCAACAGCGTAATACACATCGTCATCATAACATCATAAAACCTCAGCCAAATCTCAAAAGTGTCGTAGCTTCCTTCAATAATTTCAAAACCTAAAAAAATTCTCTGCTCATGTCAAAAGTGTCATCTGCCTCAAACGTACTTTAAAAATCGTGATCCCATACCAAATATATCATTCAAAGCTCTCATAATATCACAATGGGTCCGAAAAAATATGAACAGTTCACACAGTACAGACAAAATACAATTTCATAAGTGTGAAGTTATCCAACCGTGTAATTGCGTAAACATGTGTCACTGATGAAGTAAAATAAATGTTTGTCTCACTCAGTTAAACGATCAGATAGGTGTGTAATTTGTGTGTTAGAGAAATATGGTACCGATGTGTAAAGTTGTATAAGCAAATACCATATTAGCTAGGGCTCCTTGTGCTTGCCAAACACATGGTACGCAAAGTAAGCGTGCACCCCCCTGAGGATTACTGTAATTATACCCTCAGGTGTTACTGATTACAGCAATGGAATGAAATGTATCACGGAAAACTTTCTTTGTAATTCAAAAATCTAAAAAAATAAATGTTCTAAGTACTAAATTAATCACTGAAATGCGTGTCCTGTAGTGCTAAATGTGCGTCTTGCTGTAAGATAATCTCTGTGGAAGTGTTGTAGTTATTGTCCTCTGAAAGCTAAGTTCTGCAGAAGTCAATGTACTTACCTCATGATAAACAAAAGTGAAATGCTTTGCGTATAGATATCTTAGTTATTACACTTATTGTTGTGATGAAGAAATTACTGTGCTGTAACGTATTGTTGTGCTACGGAAAAGGCTGTCTCATTGTAGCTATACCACAAAAGTTACTATTAAACATGTCTCACTTTACAGAAGAATTCAGAAAAAACTGTGCAGGTATAAAACAGATACACCGCAAAAGCAACATTGTAAATTGTCACTCATTAGTAGCGTCGTGATAAAATCGTGTAGCTGTCACATAAACTAACCACTGTGTCATCTGGTATCTCACAGAAACTACTTTAAATCCAGAATGTATTTTCAAGTAAACCAAAATGTTGCATTAAAATCTCATTAGCAGTACTGGTAAATGTTCTAAGTATGTGAGCCTTATAGTCGTTACGTAATCGTGCAACTAACAAGGAGGAATGTATAAATAACAACACTGTGTCGTCTGTTCGCAATAACAATGCATTCGCAATTACTTGTCTAAGTTACCTATGTTCTTGACTGGATAGTTAGTTAGCTTTAAAACATAGTTGCATGTTAACAGTTTGTAAGTGTGACAAAGAGTACTAGTAACGTGAAGTGAAAAATTTTATAGCAAAGACTAAATTAAAAAACAGTTTATCTCACAATAACCGGTTTTACATGTGAGATGTGGTGTAACCCTTTGCTCTTCTCAGTACGCAGAGTTTCAACTTGAATGCAATTATCATGCGGTATTCGTCCGTAAAGAATACTGGAATTTTGCTCAAGGTTAGCGTCAATGTTATTTTTCCCTGAGCCAGCGGGCGCAAGTGGCTGCCTGCGGTGCGAGTCGTTGTCTGTTTCTTTGTTGGCGCGCGTCGTTATTGGGATTAGGAGACCTAACTTCTACAAATTCACCGTGACGAGAGGGCCCTGCTCTGTTTGCATCCCGCCAGTTCTGATGCAATTCACGTCTGTCGTTACGATCATATCGTCTGTCGTCATGTCGGTAGGTTGCATAGTTTCTTTCTCGTCGGTCACGTGGTGGAGAATTTCTCCCTGAGTCGTAACTGCGCACTGGACTGTTGCGTCTGAAGTTATTCTGTCTCCCTTGATAATAATTATTTTGGTTCCCATATTGTCTGTTTCTCTGATTGTCTCTCTGATAGTCAGTACCGCGGAGAGGTGATCTTTCCCTGTAATTATTACTACTCTGCCAACGGTTGTCATACGGGTGGTGTCTGTTTTGGTCTCGATTTACGTTGTAAGAATAGCCTTGTCGTGTCCATTTATTATTTCTGTCATCGCGGAATTGTGACAGATGTGACCTGTAATTGTTGTGCTCCTGTTTTCGCGTTACGCGATTGTCAGTGTCAATTTCCAGTTCTTGTAACAGTCCCTGAAAAGCTTCAATGTCATCTTTGCAACGTCCTGCTAAAATAATATGTCGTAAATGTTCAGGCAGTTTGATTAAGCAAATGCGGATGAGTTCTGAGGGGCTATATGGGTTTGAAAGATACTGATTCTTATGCAACATGTCTCAAAATATTTCATAAGACTGGAAAATTCAGATTGTTCGAAACGTTTCATCATTATGATGCTATGTTTTACTCGGTCTTGTGTAGCTTCAGACCAATACGCTGAGAGGAAGGCATGATAAAATTCTCCTTCACTGTGGCAATCGTGAATGACTGATCGCATTCTTACAGCTGGTTCATTCTCTAAGTAGCCACACATAAATTCTAATCTGTGCTCTAATGACCAGTTGGGAGGAAAACAATGAGAGAATTGACGGAGCCACGCTTGTGGATGAATGTCGTTGCCAGAATTCTTAAATGTTTTGAATTTACGTGTAGTAATGAAAAGCTTATAGTCAAAATCATCATGACGGCGAGTCGCATGTCGGTCATTGTTACGTCGTGTCGGCGGTTCCATCTCAAAATTCGGTGCACATTGCCAATTTCTTTCATAACTTCCGAAATGCCCTGTGTTATTATTTTGTGGCTTTTCCGTATTTCTGTGTCCCTCTTCCTGTATTGGGGCGCTAGTGTCCTCTTAAATACCTAAGTCTTGTATTACTTGTGCCAACTGATCTTTTACTTCCCGAGTTTCTCTTTTGTATTGCGTATTAATTTGGTTCTGATTTTGTTTGAATTTCTTAATTTGTTCATACTCTTCGGTGTCAGTGAAGGCTACGGGTCTTGTGTCATTCAGATCATCATCTACCTTTGTAGATAAGTTAGTGACCTGATCCGAAAGTTCGGCTACTTTCTCCGATAGTGAACACATTTCCTCAGTGTGTTTTTCTGAACCAAGTTTCAGAGTGTCCATTTGTGTTGAAATCGAATCTACTGTGTCCTTTAAGTTTTCCTGAGATTTTGCAAGTTGCATAACCGAATCGGTAGATGCAACTGAGTCAATTTTAGCCCACAAGGTCTCATGATTTTCATGAACAATGGTTTGCAGTTCTTTTATGGCTGCTTCGTGATTCTGTAATGCATTTTCATGCTGCGAAAAAATAGGTTGAAAAAGCTCACAAATCTGTGTTTTTACGTCATTACAGACTTTTTGACATTTCGATTCAATGTTATGTAACTCAGTCGTTAAATCTTCACGTGTTTGTTCAAGTGTGGTGTCTAACTTCCGAAGATTTTGTTCCATTGTGTCTAACTGTTGCTGTGTTTGTCTCCGGTGTTGTTCCATTGTGTCTAACTTTTGAAGATTTTGTTCCATTGTGTCTAACTTTTGAAGATTTTGTTCCATTGTGTCTAACTTTTGAAGATTTTGTTCCATTGTGTCTAACTTTTGAAGATTTTGTCCCATTTGTTTCTGATTTTGTTCAAGTGTTATGTCTAACTTTTGTAGCCTTTGTCCCATTTGTTGCATTAACTGTAATAACAGTGCACTGGTGTCTGAAACATGTTCCTCAGTGCTATTCGGCAGTGCATTTGAACCGGCAATATTCGCATTTTGAAAAGCAGAAAATGTGTCTTGATTTATTTGAGAAAACGGTGAGGACGCAAAACCTGGATCTACAGTATTTGCAAGATTGTGTCCTGTCATTTCGGAATCCTGAGGCGAGCTGTTGCCGACCGATCGATCGATAATGCTTCCCTGTTCACTAATTGTTTCACTGCCTACACCATTATTTGACGCCCGCTCCATTTCCCTATGCACAGTTACCAAATTACTACTTTGAATATTTGTTAATTCATTACATGGTGGCGTTAACACACTGCTTTCGTCTTCACTGTTATTTCTCATTTTACTTTGGAGCCTAGTATTACGTTTTTCACACGCCATTATTCTCACAATATTTCACACGACAACACAGAAAAACACAATTTGAAGAGCAAAAGTAGGGGAACACATTAACATAGCACTGAAAATAATATCTAGTTAACTGCAAGCGCAGCTGCGAAATACTTGGTGCAAATCTACATGCATGCCACAACTGTTTTACTGTACAACAATGAAAGACTGCAACTACAAAGGAGATTCTCTCTACAATTATGCACTAGCAACAAACAAAATCTACACTAATTACACAAACTACAAGAAAAAATCAGAAGATTCCAGTGAGGTATCCTCGACTAAGGGTCGACATATGAAACGTCCCCTTAGAACAATTGTACAAGACTGTGCTTAAACTGACACACAATATTTTTAGCGCAACGCAATCTGACTTTCAAAAATCCCTACAAAAGAATGGCCCCGACTAACATTAACCTATACGTTTCACAAATCACTTACCTCACCAAAAATCTTCCTTACTCGAACTACTGCAATACAGCGAGCGCCACTACTGGCAGCTAAATAAAAGATTCAAACTACGGAAGTCACTAACTACTGATAGGGATAGTTAGCAAATGAAAGATTTTAATAGAGAACAAACAATGTATTTACCTTAATAGTGTTGAAAAACCATAATATACATGTTCATGACATCCAATCTTACAAATTTCCAAACTCCGTCATCTCTCTCCCCACATCCACCACTGCTGGCGGCTCACCTCCAACTGCGCAACGCTACGCGCTGTTCACATCCAGCTGTCGCTGCCCAACACTACAATGGCAGACAACAATGCAAACTAGCCACAGACTGCACACAGCACAGCCAGTGATTTTCACACAGAGCGCTATGTAACGTTGCCAATAAGAAAACATACGAGTAAACAGCCTACTTACAATATGTTTCATGACGCACCTGCAGACAGTTCTGGGAAAGGAAATTTAAACTCTGAGGAACACCTGATACAACCTCCCTCCATTGTGGCTTTATGCTACTGCACACGACCTGTTGTTGGCGAGACGTCAGGTATGAGTGAAGCCATTGCACTGTACTTGGCGATAAGTTTAGCCTGATAAGTTTGGCAAATAGAATGTCGTAGTCGACAGTGTCAAGAACGACTTCATACACAACTGTAAGGAAAGGTGGGCTACGGAGTGGTGTGGTAACTGTTGTCGTAGGAAAGCTGGGAAGGAGCAGAAATGATTAACGAGCAATTCAACGCAACAAACAGAACATTTATTTAACTTGTATTTCTCCAAAAGTATGAAGACAATGAAGATGATGCAACAAGAAATAGAGTCCAGCTATTACAACAGCATCAACGATAGTGATGGAGCCGCGACTAGGCAGCTTGTGCATAGCTCCATGTAGCAGTGTTGCTCCAAGTGCAAGTGCGACTGAGCGGCTACTGTCGACCGGCCCATAATGCCGCGGCAGCGGACGCTTGAAGTACAGAGCTACTGGAGGTGTAGCTGAGTAGATGCGCTTTATTGGGTCCGCCAGATAACCCCCGCCGATGTCGTCTTGAGAAGGAAACTTGCTATTCCGTTAGCAACTGTTGAACGCCCAACGCCTGTGTGGTGGTATCGACACGTAACACTACACAGTGACTTTGCTGAAGTCTTTTGCAAGGGTCTAGAATCAGAACGAACTTCGTGGAACGAGAAGTCACTGTTCCATAAATAATCATTAATGTCTCAGTCTCATGAGAATGGATCGAATGGGACATCCAACAAGAGCTACACTACGTTTCGTTACATCCTGGCGGAAACTTCAGTCAAACAGTTGACATCATACATGAAAAAGTATAAGAAATTTTAAACTTCTCAATTGCTTGGGCGTACACTTGAAAGCAGGAAAGAAAACTAGAGTTCCACATGCCGTGTACAACGAGATTATAGGATACCGAGCAGAAGTTCGGATTAAGAAAGGACAGGGAAAGGAGTTTTATCGTGCCCTTTGCAAAGGAAACATAACGGAATTTGCCTTAGGCGATTTAGGGAAACCATGGGAAATCTATATCTGGATGGCATGAAACGGACTTGAAGCTTCGTCCACTTCGCTTGACGCCGTCACTCGAAACAACCGAAACCTACATTTACTGTTTTCAGAGGCTTATGTTTCATTTTTTGTTGCTGGTACGTCGTAGATCACAGACAATGACTGAACTGAATCGACTCAGTTACAACATCTCGCATATTACCCAGTCTTTGCAGATTCTCGCTATTTTTAGACAATACTGTTAAGCAATTTTATTTCGTGCCGGCTTCTGGTGTCTATTGCTCCATACGTAAACGTTTCCTTGCAGCGCCCATTTGAACAATGTATTCTGCCATTATGAATCTCCATGTATATTATTTTGGAACGGAAAGAATGAGAGAAGGCAACAGAGTACAATCTTACGCAATAACATATTTCGAACTTCAGTGTGTCGTTCTCCGTTTCGGTGCAAGTGTGACGCAGGGCGACTATATATTATTATTATTATTAATCTTATGGCAGTTACACTTACATGAGCAATGTAAATAAAATATCCAGCGAATTTGTAAATTTATTGACACGTTATTTACACAACTGATGACATCCGCTGTAGTGTCTAAGAAGTCCGAGCAGTTTTCAGGGCACAAATTTTGAGGGCACTCTTCAATAATATGTCTGGCAGTGTGTCTTTGGAAGCCACAGGTGCACTCCGCAGACCTACACCACCTTTTTAGCGGGTCACCGCATCTCCCACGGTTAGTCCGGGTCCTGTTGACTGTACTCCATATTCTCCGGGACAGATGAAGTTTCCGAGGTTTGTAGTTGGCTTGGAGAATGTTATGCAGCTCTGGTGGCGTGTTGTTATATCATGCTTACATCAAAGCCTCGTGGAGACTGAAGTTATGGTCCGCCTGGTTGACAGCTGTTCTGAGTGGGGGATGTCGAGTGGAGTCTCGTGATTCGGATAGCAGGTTTGTCCTCATGAATTGGCAGTTGCTGGTTGTTGATGTTTTTCTTATATTCCCTCATAAGGATATTCTTTCTTCTCGGGTTAGGTGGCGAAATGCGGTTTAGGGTAGGTAGCCAGAAAAACTGGATGGAATCGACCGTGCGAATAACAGTCCGCTTTGTTTGGTTTAGCTGCGTATCTACCAGCTTCGTGTGCCCGCTGTTTATCCAGACAAGAAAGTTCTTGACATGTCCGTTGGGAACATACAAATTCATCAGGGCACAAACTGAAGTGAAATACGTTGCTGTGACTGACGAAAATGACAGATATGGAGATACATGATCGCTGAAAACAAAATCAGCTAAAATCAAAGAGATGGAAAGTGACTGGATCTAACGAAATACCAGTACGGTTCTACATAGATTATGCGAAAGAACTTCCTTCCTTTCTAGCAGTAATTTATGGCAGGTCGCGGGAGTACTGATAAGTTCCAAGGTTCAGGTCATTACTGTATTCAAAAAGGGTTGTTAGCTATATGTGGATAATTATAAGCCTGTACTCTTGACGCCAGGACGATAGCATGTGTAGTCAGAACGAATGGACGTTAAAGGAACGAAGAAAGTTCTTTGCTGGATTCCAAGAGAGAAAACCGAGAAGCCGACCCAATGGATAGCGGGTAGGTGACTGAGCCGTGGCGGCTTCTGTGAAGGCGCGAGCGCGATCCTACTGGCACCATTGGTGCGAGCGTTCCATCGACTCTGGCCCTCGTCGTATCATCTTTGCTTGGTTATGTTCTCGCTCTGGGGCTGTGTGGTAGGGAGCGGTGTGTGGGACATGGAGTTGGATGAGTGGGCCGAAGTACCAGGCGTCCTGGTGATTGCAGCGAGTTGAAACTGTTGACTGTTGGGCCAACGGGGCCCGCATTTTCCTGCGGCGTTGACCGTTGCTAACGGCGAGATTAGCGGGCAAGGAGCGGCTCTCGGCGTGTGCAAGCCGGTTACGAAGTGCATCAGTTAATTGTTGTGTGCTAAATACTCGAAAATGTGTTGAATACCTTGTTAGCAGCTACGAGCAGGAGGACCGTATTATCTGGTGCCCACTTGGAGTCCTGAAGCTATTGGACTCCTTGGCATTTATTTGAAGTTATGTACGAGGGTCACACCAAAAGAAATGCACACTATTTTTTTTTTAAATCCATCTTTTATTCTACATGTTTGATAGTTTTACAGCGTGTAGATACATCCTTTAGGAACAATATTTTCATTTTTCCACATAATTTCCATCCCTCTCAACTGCCTTACGCCATCTTGGAACCAGCGCCTGT
This sequence comes from Schistocerca cancellata, assembly GCF_023864275.1. Taxonomy (NCBI): domain Eukaryota; kingdom Metazoa; phylum Arthropoda; class Insecta; order Orthoptera; family Acrididae; genus Schistocerca; species Schistocerca cancellata. The sequence goes on from NC_064632.1 coordinate 198,778,563, forward strand.
ATACCCACACGGTAAAATTCTGGACCAACCTGTTGGAGCCACTGTTTGGCAGCGTACACAAGGGAGTTATCATCTTTAAATCTTGTTAACGAAGAGAAAAAAATGAATGAAATGGCTCTGAGCACTATGGGACTTAACATCTACGGTCATCAGTCCCCTAGAACATCGAACTACTTAAACCTAACTAACCTAAGGACAGCATACAACACCCAGCCATCACGAGGCAGAGAAAATCCCTGACCCCGCCGGGAATCGAACCCGGGAACCCGGGCGTGGGAAGCGAGAACGCTACCGCACGACCACGAGATGCGGGCTAACGAAGAGAGTCTTTCAGTTTATCAAAAAAATGATAGTTACATGGAGCCAGGTCAGGACTGTAAGGCGGGAGTTTCAGTGTTGTTCATCCGAATTTTGTGATGGCTTCCATGGTTTTTTGACTGACATGTGGCCATGCATTGTCGTGCAACAGCAAAACATCCTGCTTTTGCCGATGTGGTAGAACACGACTCAGTCGAGCTTGAAGTTTCTTCAGTGTCGTCACATACGCATCAGAATTTATGGTGATTCCACTTGCCATGATGTCCACAAGCAAGAGTCCTTCGGAATCAAAATGGTTCAAATGGCTCTGAGCACTATGGGACTTAACATCTGTGGTCATCAGTCCCATAGAACTTAGAACTACTTAAATCTAACTAACCTAGGGACAGCACACACATCCATGCCCGAGGCAGGATTCGAACCTGCGACCGTAGCAGTCACGCGGTTCCGTACTGAGCGCCTAGAACCGCTAGACCACCGCGGCCGGCCCGTCGGAATCGAAAAACACCGTAGCCATAACTTTTCCAGCAGAAGGTGTGGTTGTGAATTTTTTTTCATGGGTAAACTTGCATGATTCCATTCCATTGATTGCCTCTTCGTCTTTGGTGAAAAATGATGGAGCCATGTTTCATCACCTGTCACAATTCTTCCAAGAAATTCGTCTCTACCATTGTCGTACTGTTCCAAAAGTTCGCTGCATACCGTTTTTCTTGTTTCTTTTTGAGACACTGTCAACATCCCGGGAACCCACCTGGCACAAACCTTTTTTAACGCCTACACCTTCAGTATTCTGCAAACACTTCCTTCCCCTATCCCAACGTAGCGTGACAATTCGTTCACTGGATGCGTCTGTCAGCAGTCACCAATTCGTTAACTCTCTGCACTCCATACACCTTTTTCAACCTCTTGTGGATGTTTCCCACTGTCTCCTTTTCACAGCACAGGAATTCTATGACAGCACGTTGCTTCTGACGAACGTCAAGTGTAGCAGCCATCTTGAAGACAGGCTGTGACGGCCCCACTCACGGGAACAGGTTGAACTAAGCTTGAAAAGGCCGGCCGGAGTGGCCGAGCGGTTCTGGGCGCTTCAGTCTGGAACCGCGCGGCCGCTAAAGTCGCAGGTTCGAATCCTGCCTTGGGCATGGATGTGTGTGATGTCCTTAGTTTAGTTAGGTTTAAGTAGTTCTAAGTTCTAGGGGACTGATGACCTCAGATGTTAAGTCCCATAGTGCTCAGAGCCATTTAAGCTTGAAAACAAGCGGGAAGGATGTATGTACACACTGTAAAACTTCCACACATGCAGAATGAAAACTGTATTTCTACAAAAATAGAGTGCATTTCTTTTGGAGTGACCCTCGTATGAAGACTGTTGAGTAAGTACTGTACGTAAATATTGTTAATTCTACCCCGGTGTAAGCTGGCCAGGAATCCAGTTCCTTTATGCCTTTCAGTGACTACTTTTGGGGCTTTGTGTTAATCTGGAGGTGTCTGTAGGCGCCAAGCTAGTATTTTGTGATGTTAATCTGGTACTTGAAATCATTGTTTGTTTATCATTATTTGTTATTACTGATTGTAATTTCTGTTGTTGTAGACCTTATGGCCCTTCCTGGGCGATTTATTGTATTTGGCCTGTAACTAAAGTCGTGTGCGCTCAGCCTAAAGGTACGCACGTATCCATCGTTCGTGCGTGTTTATATTTGCATATTTTTACTGTTTAACTGCTCATCTGCCATTTGGTTCGTATCCCAATTACAGTGTCGATTGTTCCTAAGTGGCCACAGTAAAGGTATACCTTGACTTATTTAATCTTGTCTGAACTATTATGTAATTATCCTTTTAAATGACTTTGTACATTGCTTCTTGTTATTGGTAGGAAGGTTGATTCGCAATGTTTATCAGCGGGCCGCTCCTGCACTGAAGTTTTAATAGTTGGGTTCCTTCAAAATAATCTTTAATTGCCCGTTTAATTATAACTGTGTACGTTAATTTCTATTAAACTTGCGTTGTTGTTTGTTGCTTGGTATTGTTGACAGCTGTGTATCGGCAGCAGTTGACGCGTTGGTGTCCTGTTGGTCCGATCAGGGACGCGCTTTCCTTTTGCTTCGGCAGCTTTCCCGTCATCGCACGAGGCCTAAGTGTTGGTAGGTCACACGCGCTTCTGCTGATCTTCCGTTCCAGCCACATGTTGAGTAGTTTATTGTCATTCTTTTGGTATCGTGCCGCAGCGGGGGTGTCGCCGGATTAGAACTTGGCTTTAGTAATTTATTTAATGTTTGTATCTGATGAGAGCCTTTGGGCAAACTGAGCACTGAGTTTCTTGATTTCTTAAAACAATAAGGGTTTGTCATTATCATTTAATAGTGTTTTAGGGGCTGGGTAATTTATTTAAGTAGTTAACTTGATTAATGTGTAACAGTCTTGTGGCTGTTTGCTTCGGTTTTTACACGTGGGTAGCGTTTGGTCAGCTAGCCCCGTATCTTGTCTATATGGGAGCAGAATAACATATTCTTATGACGTCAAGGTGTCGTTATTGGCCTTACGCTTGCATTTTAAACTCTTTTATTCAACGTTTATTGAACTTAAATTCAAGTCCTCTTGTGGGATTGGCCCACAATTGTGATGCTAGTCGCGCGGACTGAGTGCCGCCTCAGGTTTATGTAATCGATTAACTTTTTGTAATCGGGCCATCATTGTATTGCACAGTTGACATGTTTTTTGAGTATGCAAATGCCCTTATGAATTGTGATATTAATTTAAAAACCCTAACTATTTTTGTCAATTTGGCAAGAATCTTGCTAGCTGTAACTTGGCTTGTGATAGACGTGTTATTACATAACAATATTTGTTTGGGAATGACAAGTGACACATCAAGTTGCACCACCCTTCCAAGTGTTTTTTTCCTTAAGGCAATCCCTATCCTTGTTCTGGGTCTCAGTGACATTATGAATCAAGCATTATCGACATGTATACGTGTTACTGAAGGCCCTAAATGCAAATAAACGTCTAGAGGTTATGGCTGATGATTACGAATACCTCTGTCTATAATGCCGAATAAAATACGCTGCTGTAAAACGTTCGACGGGAGTTTACGTTTGTCTTACAGCCTTGACACGCTGTCACTATGACTACCTTGAGGAAAAAGAAAATCTCTCCGCTCTTTCGAAACCTCGCAGTGTATCTTCAGCTAGCATAAAGATAGTAGCTTTTAGAGAAAAAAAGAAGAAATTGGGAATAGCTTTTTCTACTATCAGTTTAATAAGTCACAGCTGCAAAAGAGTAATACGAATTCTTTACAGACGAATGGAAAAACTGGTTGAAACCGACCTCGGGGAAGATCAGTTTGGATTCCGTAGAAATACTGGAACACGTGAGGCAACACTGACCTTACGACTTTTCTTAGAAGAAAGATTAAGGAAAGGCAAACCTACGGTTCTAGCATTTGTAGACTTAGAGAAAGCTTTTGGCAATGTTGACTGGAATACTCTCTTTCAAATTCTAAAGGTGGCAGGGATAAAATACAGGGAACGAAAGGCTATTTACACTTTATACAGAAACCAGATGGCAGTTATAAGACTCGAGGGCATGAAAGGGAAGCAGTGGTTGATAAGGGAGTGAGACAGGGTTGTAGCCTCTCCCCGATGTTATTCAATCTGTATATTCAGCAAGCAGTAAAGGAAACAAAAGAAAAATTCGGAGTAGGTATTAAAATCCATGGAGAAGAAATAAAAACTTTGAGGTTCGCCGATGACATTGTAATTCTGTCAGAGCAGCAAAGGACTTGGAAGAGCAGTTGAACGGAATGGATGGTGTCTTGAAAGGAGGATATAAGATGAACATCAACAAAACCAAAACGAGGATAATGGAATGTAGCCGAATTAAGTCGGGTGATGCTGAGGGAATTAGATTAGGAAATGAGACACTTAAAGTAGTAAAGGAGTTTTCCTATTTGGGTAGCAAAAACATTTATTCAGGTGAGTAGGGAGCAAAATAACTGAAGATGGTCGAAGTAGAGAGGATATAAAATGTAGACTGGCAATGGCAAGGAAAGCGTTTCTAAAGAAGAGAAATTTGTTAACATCGAGTATAGATTTAAGTGTCAGGAAGTCGTTTTTGAAAGTATTTGTATGGAGTGTAGCCATGTATGGAAGTGAAACATGGACGATAAATGGTTTGGACAAGAAGTGAATAGAAGCTTTCGAAATGTGGTGCTACAGAAGAATGCTGAAGACTAGATGGGTAGATCACATAACAAATGAGGAAGTATTGAATAGAATTGAGGAGAAGAAGAGCTTGTGGCAAAACTTGACAAGAAGAAGGGACCGGTTGGTAGGAAATGTTCTGAGGCATCAAGGTATCACAAATTTAGCATTGGAGGGCAGCATGGAAGGTAAAAATCGTACAGGGAGACCAAGAGATGAATACACTAAACAGATCCAGAAAGATGCAGGTTGCAGTAACTACTGGGAGATGAAGAAGCTTGCACAGGATAGGGTAGCATGGAGAGCTGCATCAAACCAGTCTCAGGACTGAAGACCACAACAACAACAACTTTCCCCACCACGAGGCACTAGAAAGAGAATTCTGCCTTAGAAAAATATTCAAGTCGATATACGCAGGCAATGGTGTTGTTTGTAAGGTAGCAGAAATCTCACTTGTAAGGTTCGTGTCTAATCAACAACAACCGTGTAAGCTGTAAATAACTTTGGTTTAATGTTGCAAACTTATCACAGAAATACCGGCATTTACACAGTTTACAATGTGACAATGTTATGACAGTTGTCAAACGAACGCATCTCGTCCGCAGAAAGTGAATTAATCCTAAACACAACAACGGTAAATTTTAACTCTAAGTTTCCTTACAAAGTTATTTTTATGTCTACGTCATGATGTTGGCCAGTACTACGATAAATCATCCGATTCTGGTTCAAAGTTTGGTACTATTTAGGATGACAACCAAGTCTTTGGAGGATGGTTAGCTTTGTGACAAGTTGAGCGAAAGATTACCCAGGTCGCTCGAATGTACAGTGGAGGCAAGCTGGTGAACCAACAAGTTTACACATCTGCGCATAGTATTTACCTTAGCTGCGATGAGCTGTCGTCTGCATGGCTGCTCTCACCCACTGAAATTCCTATAAAATCTAATTAAGCCTTTGCTGATTATTTTTCAGCAGAAATTCTCCCTGTGTTTCTCGTGATGCAGTCCAGAGACTGGTTTGATGCAGCTCTCCATGCTACCCTATCCTGTGCAAGCTTCTTCATCTCCCAGTATTTACTGCAACCTGCATCCTTCTGAATCTGTTTGGTGTATTCATCTCTTGGTCTCCCTGTACGATTTTTACCCTCCACGCTGCCCTCCAATGCTAAATTTGTGATCCCTTGATGCCTCAGAACATGTCCTACCAACCGGTCTCTTCTTCTTGTCAAGTTGTGCCACAAACTCTTCTTCTCCCCAGTTCTATTCAATGCCTCCTCATTAGTTATGTGTTCTACTCATCTAGTCTTCAGCATTCTTCTGTAGCACCACATTTCGAAAGCTTCTATTCTCTTCTTGTCCAAACTATTTATCGTCCATGTTTCACTTCCATACATGGCTACACTCCATACAAATACTTTCAGAAATGACTTCCTGACACTTAAATCTATACTCGATGTTGACAAATTTGTCTTCTTCAGAAACGCTTTCCTTGCTATTGCCATTCTACATTTTATATCCTCTCTACTTCGACCATCATCAGTTATTTTGCTCCCCAAATAGCAAAACTCCTTTACTACTTTAAGTGTCTCATTTCCTAATCTAATTCCCTCAGCATCACCCGACTTAATTCGACCGCAGTCCATTATCCTCGTTTTGCTTGGAATATGGCAATATGCACGTGCATGGCTGGAGCAGTGTGCATATTAAAATGCCCTCTCAGTCCTCACAAGGACAATTAACTAACTGGCTGGTTCGTTTCTCCACAGTGGGAGCTCAACGATGCTACAGCTAATATCTTGCTGAATGTCAGGCGCAGTGAACGCAGTGTTCACTCAGGCATCTCTTCTGCGTCGCACAGAGAATTATGGTCTCCTTTCTGCACTTGACACCAGTTGAGAGAAGAGTCCACGAAAATTTCGCTCTCGTCTTTCTTTTAGCTGAACTCTCTCCCCACCTGGGTTCTTTCGTTCTCCACGTCAAGGCTTTTTTCGACCAATAGGAGCGTTCCTCTTATTTTGTAGAAACTCTCTCTACCAATCACAAGGGCCCTACCATTGAACTGCAACGAAATCTCGGCACTTTACTTTTTCCTAGTTCGTTTCCACCATTCGGACGTTTCACGCCCGCTCACATGTGTACCATTTTCTGTTCACGTGGTCAACTGCGTCACTGATTTTGTTCGTATCCATTTGGAATTCCGAAATGCAGTTTTCTAAAGCTTCTTTCTGTCCTACTTCTGGTGGCCGGTTATTCGCTCTGCAGAATGCGTCACCTGTCCAGTCGCTGACTCCCGCCACGGGAGCCCCCCCCCCCCCCCCAATAGCTTTCCGCAGTGCCTCCTTGGGTGTGGTCTCTGCGTCTGCCCATGTTGGCTTCCACACAAAACGTTTCTTCTCGCTGCTTGTTTCACCTTCTGCTCATTGATATGCATTATATAGGAGTATTGTGTTAATATCGTCGATTGAGTGTCATCCCTTTTGCATTACATAATTGTAGGCAAATCTGATCATTACCGCCAAAGTAAGTTAGGTGTCATATTCACCTTCCCGTTACGATGAATCAAACACTTATGTAACGTGCAAAATTGACCTTCATTTATTCTGCCCTGTTCACGGTGCGATAGTGTAGACTAGCTAGACAAATACGAATCTGATTATAAGCAATGTGGCGATTTACTCCGTGGGGTCTTCAAAAAGAAAGTCATGTATGTCGTACCTTGCTAAGACCATCGCGCGGAGTGACGCATTGTCAGAAGAGAGTACTTGTTCCAGGTTTCCTGCGGAGATAGTTTTGCTGGGTTACTGATAACAGGGCATCAAAGTGTGCCGGTGAAATGGCGCCGGAAGTGGAAACATTCCACAAGGTTGAAGTAAGTGTGACAGTACGTTCCTTGTAGGTAAAAAGTCTAAATTGCACGTAGATTCAGCGTGAAACTCTGATTGTATGTAAACCAAATGCAGTGTCGCGTCTTTGCAGTAGTGAAAAGTGATATGGTGCCAACAAGTTGGCCAATGCCGTCACGGAAGCGTCTAAAGCTAATCGGGAGGGAAGGCCAATGACATCGGCCACAAACGATAACCTCCAGGCAGTCGAGGACCTGACTCGCAGCAATCGCAGATTTTCCAACGATGAGGACGTTCACACAGCGGTTCTCAAAAGTGTCCTTGATCAAGGAGCGGATTTCTATCGTAGAGGAATTGAACGACTGGTAGAATGTTGTTTACAAACATTTAGTGACTATGTAGAAAAATAGTTTCATATATCAGTGACAGAGTCAGTGTAGTTATCATCTTTCCTTGTTTAATCTGACAGTTTAATGTGCCTGTGTCAAACCATTAGAAGCAGTAGTCACAGTCTAATACATACAGTTACGACACCTGGTGCTGGAGCGGCACTAGCGCTCCAGCCGGTGAGGAAGCAGACGTTCACATGTGTCGCAAGGATAACGTTATTTTCCGATTATTTTCTACAGAATTAACGAAATAATTTTTATATTTTTCCATTCCATGCTTTAGTAAATTACTAAGAAACATGAATTATTCTGTTAGCTGAATGTGCAACAAACACGCGTAGTAGTTTCATTGTTGGGACTCCAGTTTCTCGCCTATGAGAGGCAGGCAAGGTCAGACATCGCCTACCGTTGCAAAGGAGGTAACACGCGAGGAACAATAAGTGGCCTTGAAATTCTGCTTTCGTCTCAACAAATCTTCAGCTGAGGCCTATACAATGTTACAGGAGGCCAATGGAGAGTGTGTCTTTCCCTACAGCACAGTTCGAAGGTGGTTTAAAACGTTTAAAGAGGGGAGAAAACAATTTCAAAGGAAGGTGGACCCGTTGCTCCAGTTACTGCTTTTACGGAAGGAAACACCAACACTGCTGCTGTCATTGTGAGAGAGGATCGACGAATTACCTTAGGATCACTTTCTGAAATACTCAACATTTCATTGGGTGCCATTCACACGTTGGTGACAGAAAACTACACATGACACGTGCTTGTGCACGATGTCTTCCAAGACTGTTGATTCCCAAACAAAAGGACATTCGCGTGCAGGTCTGTATGCAGTTAAAGTTGATGTTAGAGGAAGATCCGGAGTTTCTTTCAAATGTAATCACTGCTGATGAAACTTGGCTACATCATTTTGATCCTGAGAGCAAACATCAAAGCTCTGTGTTAAAATCTCCTTCATCGCCAACCTCCAAAAAAGCAAAAGCGGTTGCTTCTGGGGGGAAAGTTACGGTCATCTCGTTCTTTGATATTCATGGAATGGTTTATCAGCATGTTGTACCTGCACATACATCAGTAACTGGACATTGTTACAGGGATGTCCAGAAAACATTGCAAGTCCATATCAGGCGGAAAAGACCACATTTCAGTGAAGCAGGCTGGATGCCTCAACCACGATAATGCGCATATTACCAATGTTGTTGCTGAATATCTTGCAAAAATGAATGAGAAGTGCATCCATCACCCTCCCTATAGTTCGGATTTAGTCACATGTGACTTTTTCTATTCCCTAACATGAGGGAGGCATTATCAATCATCAGAAGCAGTGGTGAAGGCTGCGGAGCCGATTTTAAAGGACCTCTCAAAAAATGGTTTCCAGCATGTATTTGAGGACTGGCAGAAACGCTGGGACAATTGCGTCGCATTCATGGTAGACTACTTGAGAAGGACCATCAAAATTCTGAGGATGAGTAAAGGTATGTTGTTAAAAAAAATGTACGATCATTCTTTATTGAATAGCCCTCGTACATATATAAACATATGAATTACATTGATTCAATGGCGTAAGCTACAACTTTTTCACGAAGAAATACTTTCGAATATGTATATATCTGCAGCTTGTACAACTGAAAGTGAGAGAATATAAACACATATTTCATGCATGAGAAGCATATGTTTCTGTTGTCTGTTGTTATTATCATAGCCATTTTCCTTGACACTTAAAAAATTTTTATGGGATCACCCATTCTTACACTTCACTCGACTTTCTAATGCACGAATATTTTAGTAAACGTAATTACTTTTGTTTCAAAAACGAATGTGTTGAGGATTCTTGCTGTTTGTGTCTCGGATTTAGCAAAAATAATGTGGAATTAGTTTCTTCTGTGTTGGAAAAGTGTTATTGCTTTTGACGATTTATTATCACGTCCATGTGGTTTTTCCTTAAGCTACAGTTGTAGTGGCCTATTTCATACTTTAAATTCCACACCGTTTTCCTACGTTCCATATTCACTGATTTTGCTGAAAGTGTAGCGAACAAAACTATGCCTTGTTGGGTAGATATTCGACGTGTTTCCACAAACGTCGGGTCTTCTGGTATTTACTAGCAATTTTTTTGTTATTAAAGGAAAACGGCGTTGTTCAGCAAGTGTCTGTACATTACAAGAGTATTGCAAAAAAGAACTGACCAATAATGTACCGTTCCGTACCTCTCATGTGCTTAGGAAACTAAATAATGATAAATGTGGTGTCATTTTTTAGTTATTGTCGATTTTTGTGGCACCACACACTCCTTACCAAAGAAATTAAGCTACAGATCAACACAAACAATAGTATTTGCACTCATCCGATATCGTATTCAGAAGTATCGCGTGCTGGCAGCTTGTGGCACTGAGGGTAACAAAAATGTGAGGGCGTGTCGCGATTGTTACATTAGACTGTGGTAATAGTTACATATATTGGCAGTGCGCTACTGATTAACCAACGATTATGTGACGTGAATTATATCGTAAATGTAATATGCGCTTAGTGACTTATTCTTTGGTAGAGTGTATTGTGACACATCTACACATGCAATCTGATTTTTTGGCTTTATATCTATCCAGTACAGGAGAGTCATTGAGAAGGGGGTTAATGAGATATAAAAATTCAGTTGAAATACATGTTGATTGAATGGAAGAGGAATGAGTCGAATAAAAGATCGCTGTGAGACTTAAATCTAATTATACTGGCTACTTATTTTATTTATCTGTCGTGTAGGTTTCAGTTACGACGGTTAGGAATGTTGGATGCTGTGAACGAGCCTGCCACGCGGTCAACACTGTTTCGCACCTCCGCTACGAAAGCTTTCAGTTTCACTATTCGGGCCCGCATTGTACATAGGGGAGTCCCTCCAGTTGTTGTTCACAGGAGCTGCTACCCTATCTGTACCTTCTATCTAGTTCTGCTAGACCCTGTCTCTTTGACTGACTGACAAAAAAGAAAGGCTCACTACTTACCACCCCAACACGTCTTCAATTCTGACACCAACCCGTACATTTGTAAAGTCGATCATTACATTACATTAATAATTTTGAAATTATGACTGTGTACTAATGAATAAATGCAATTTATGTTTTGCCACAAGCATGTAGCTTCAGTTTATTGAAGTATCTTCAGTGATCGGAATTACAGACAAATTTTCAGTTATATGCAATATTTCTTATTTACATATTACGCCATTGTACTTACTCATATAAAGAGTTCTAGCCCTGACACCCATACGCTCAGTACTTACTTCATGTTTGATTCAGTACTTACTTCATGTTTGATTACTGACAGCATGTGTTGCTGTTGAATCACATGTGTGCTTATTTTTCTATGGGGCTGTTCTTGTGCTCCAATGCTAAAAACACTCGTTAGCAGGCACAGAAACTGTGACACACAATTCTTCATCATGTTTTCACCATTATTTTCTGTAACGTTGCGAACTGTGGAATGCCTACGATCAATAGTTTCATTTGTGTGAGTTTTAGCAACTGGGGATTCACGAGCCATCGACATTAAAGATATTTCGATCATACCCATTAGCATTTTCATTTCCGAAACAGCAGCTTATTCTAGGTAACGAAACAAAGTGGAGATTACAATACAGTTTTATGTATACTTAGCTTCAATTAGCTGCCACCCCACATGCGTCTTTCAGGGTAGGGAATCTATCTACTTCAGCTGCAGTTCTGTCGCTAACTATCTCAGAGAAGTGTATCTGAAATTTTCCACTGGGCAGTCTTATTGAAAGGTTGTGGTGAACATTGCAATAGAGCTCGACTGAGTCTGTGGTTGCAGGCTGGTTGTCTTGAGTGGAGTAATTTCCTGAGTGCCAACACAGTAGCATCACTGAATACAACAGTAAGCTCGACACAGTTATCTCAATTTCATATTCATGAGGCAGTTAACACCTACAAATTGTCTCTGATCAAAGTTTGTAATTGTAGCAAGAGTTAGCAGCGCAGTTTATCTTAAAGGCGGCGCTGCCTGTGGATTCCTCTCCTGTGGTGCAGCTGCATCACTTACTGTCCTCATTCTGTTAACATGCCACCAGGCCGCCGGGAACACTGAATCTATTACGGAAATTAACTGCAGCGATGGCCGGTTCGATAGCATCTCTCTGCTCTGTCTGCTCACTGGAAGATGCGCTGCATGGCCTCTGTTTATGCCGTTTTAGTGCATTAACGAAACATTCACTATCTCCAGCGAACAGACATATAAACTCCTCCAAGCTGCTAGAAACATTTATCTTCTAGAAGTCTTATGAAAAATTTTGTATATTTCAAACGTGAAACAGTTCTTTATAACTTCGCTCACCCTACAGAGCACACAGTTTTATATTTCGTCTATAGTCCTGTTTTGCCACTCACGTGATATCGTCAGTCCTTTGCTATAGTTACTTAGTTACCTGTTACATAGATCACTTGAACGATTCTTTTATCCAAATGATGAGGAAGGAGTAAGCTTGCAGGATATGTATTGATTATAAGGGTTAACATTAATGAACACATTATTATTTTCGTCCTATTCTTGCTGCTATCCTTAAAAACAAGTTTATTTTCATTTTTTACTTCTTATTTTTACTGGCTACCATCTTTTAAGTAGAAATTCGTCAATGGAACAGAAGGATTTGTCCAAGCGATTTAAAACTTGATTTGCTAACTGTCAGACATTTTACATTATTGGGCAAATGATCAAATATTTTTGTCACTAGGTACTGAACCACTTTCTGAACCACTGACAGCTTTAATAATGGATAGTAAAGATCATTTTTCCCTCTAGAGTTGTAGCTTGGACATAGGAATTTTCTCAAGTTACGATGAATTATTTATGACGAATTTCGCTAGCGGAGATATTTATTATAACGGCGACGTTAAAATGCGTAGCTTCTTAAAGAAGTACGTACATGACGTCACTCGGTGAACACCACGTATTAGTCTTACTGCTCGCTTTTGTGCAGTTAGTACTTTCTAAGTGATGACATATGAGCTATCCCAAAAATTATTCCATAACACATTATTGAGAGGAAACATGCAAAATATATCAGGAGATTGATTTGTTTGTTTCCAAAATTATGCTACTGAATATACTACTGCAGAATTATATCACTGTATGACACGTATATCAGGAAATATGACGTCATAAACATTCAGATCCGTGAAAAACTTGGTTTTGCTTAAAACTGAGCCTAGATTTCCCTGCTGACATTCATTCAGCGTTTGACAATGAGAGTTCTCAGCGAATTCCGACAAATTTTTAAACACAGTACGAAACCTTTCCTAAACCTTTTCTCACTTAATGCTTGACGTCAAATATTTAATACGTTAGCAAATTTGTAAAATAATCAAACGTTTGAAGCTGATTTATACAAGGGAGTTTCATTCTTTGAAGTTACGGAATCGGGGTTGGGTGGTTCCACGGTACCTTCCTAACGCCGGCGTCAAAATGATGCTAATAGCGATTAGGAACGATTGTTTATTGGTGCGATGCTAAAATGTGTGTTGCGGTGAACGATCAGGTCAAGTGCGAAGTTCGTAGTGTAATAGGGTCTCTGCATATTTCACATATCGCACCTTGACAAGAAAAGTCACACAAGTCAAAAAACGAGATCTTTAGTTTATGTCACTGAAAATTATTGAGAAGTGCCCGAACGCGCACGAAAAATATAATGGAATTTGCTGGCAACAGTTCTTACACTTATTTGAAGGTTAAAGGAAGCTTATACTATTTTAGATTACGTTTCATAGAATAAATTCTTTAAGTCGAGTTTCTCAGGTATTGGATTTTTGAGTTGTGTCACTTCTTACTGGGGTACAATATTAACACATTTGCTAAATAATCAGACGTTTACTCGTCGAAATTAACCGACAGATAACCTAGGTTTATGGCAGTGAAAGGGTTTGACTGTCTTTGGAAACAATATCTCAGCTCTTGGCGATTCTGATCTCGTCTCTTTGTAGCGGAACGTATTTTGAGTACAAACACCTGAAATAAAATGACATTATCTGTAGAATCCAGCAAGAATTTTGAAAATTCCGATTCTCCAAAATCCACCTTGCGTTCTTCGCACAAAATTAACTGCGAGCTACGGCTGGAGATAATGAAGCCCCTTCGTTGTTTCGTGACTTCAGTAGAATTTTGGGTTACGTTTTGCAATGATTTCTGCTAAGACAATATACTTATACAGAGGATGGGCAGAAATTTGTAAATATAAAAAACACAACACATTACCATGCCTAATACGGTGTAGGAAAACCGTTGGCATTCAAAACAGCTTCCACTCATCTCGAAATGTATGTATACGCGTCCTGTATGGTTTTCAAGGCAGTGTTATACCATTCTTCCTGCAAACTAGTGATAAGTCCAGATAACGGATATCGATCACATACCCTTCTCTCCCAAGCAGACCAGAAAGACTCAATAATATTGAGATCTGGCGGTTGTGGTGGCCAGGAAAGACGCGATACTTCATCCTTGTACTAAAAAAACCAGTCCTGGACGATGCGATCTGTGTGACTAGGGGCCTGTCGTCTTGGAACACAGGCATTGGTTAACAAACATTGTTCCATGAGATGGACCAGATGAGTCAAAATAGTCACATAATACTTGGTAATAACTCGAGCTTGCAGAGTAACTATGGGGCCGATGGAATATCCCGATATGGCTGCCCAAAATATCACTGAACCCCGGCCACGTTCCACCCCTGGAACATCAACTAGACCAAAAGATGGAAACAGTGTGAAGCAAGGCTCATTCGACCAAATGGCTTTCATCCATTGTTCCACAGTCCGGTTTTTATGACTTCGGCACCATGTTTTCCTATAACGGGCATTTGCATCACTGATGAATTGTTCGACCTGCAGTTCCCTGCTTGTGGATCTCCTTCATATTGTTTTGGTGCTGAAAGGGCTTACGAGTGCGTCATTCAGTTCTGCAGTGACTTTTTCAGCTGTCGTCCTCTTGTTTTTCGCCACAAGCCTCTTCAATGACCGTCTGTCACGATCACTCAACACAAAGATAGGTCTGTATTGTGACTTTGCGAATGAAGTTTTTTTTGTCGCTTTCCCTGTGTACGGTACACAGAGCTTCTTGAAACACCAAACACTTCGGTTACTTCTGTCACGGAAGCATCAACCTAACGAGCGCCAACAATTTGCTCACGTTCGAATTCAGTTAGCTCCTACAAAATGTGCTCACAGCTACACGGAGCACTGTTCAGACCACAACCGACAATTGCAACGTATTGGGGACATTGTACAGGTGCCATCTATGGTCAAATACAACAGCGCGACTTGTGGACTTGACTAGCATCTACTTTTGTGTTCAAGCATGCATTCCGCGCGGTATTTACTTACTTTGGTCTATCCCCTGTGGGTCTTGTTAATTGTGAGTGGATTGAAAATTTCGTGACAGGTGGAAGAGAGCGCTGTGTCCTGGACTAGAAGCCAGTTCAGAGTAATTGACACAATTTCAGAGGTAACCAAGGAAATCAGGCAGAGGCGTTACTGTTTGAAACATCTACGAGCTATTGCTGACACATACAGAAATTTTATCGTTCCTTTCCATTACCGTTATCGAACAGAAAGGTTCCTTAGCAAGCGTCTACAGTACTTTAATGAGGCGAATTACTGATCATCTGTTGTTCGACTGTCATGATACCCAACAGTAAGAAACAATTTCAAAACATACATGTTGGTAACCGTACTGAATATAATTGCTAAACGCATGGTACTGTTTGGCCCACTTACCATGAAACTTGTCCCTTGATTAGGTGAAGCCGGCACGGTAGCTCAGCGTGTTCGGCCAGAGGGTTAGTTGCCCTCCGTAATAAAAAAAAAAAAAAAAACTGAGTCAACGGATCAACGATGAACTTCAAAAAGTGTCGTAGGACATCCGCCCCGAACAAATACAACGATCAATTAGGAACAAAATGAGATTAACACACAAAAAATTGGCTTGTCTTCCATGCAGCGGGCCCGGGTTGGATTCCTGGCCGGGTTATAGATTTTCTCCGCTAGTGGACTGGGTGTAGCGTTGTCCTCTTCATCATTTCATCCTCATCATCGGCACGCAAGTCGCCCAATTTAGCGTCGGCTGCAGTTAGACTTGGCGGCTGAACCCGAATGGTACCTCCCGGCCAACAATGCCACACGATCATTTCATTTTTTCACCATGATATCTTCCATTTCATTTCTAGAATTTTCTTAAGTTTCCATTTAGCACAAAATACGACATGCCGATCATCTTAATTTTAATATCTGCTTTCAGCAGCAGAATCTTATAATGTTTAAGCCTAATATATGAACTGAGATACTGTTTGCACATAGAAGAACAACATGATCACAGAGTGACATAACTATTTATTCCTGTGCAAATTATGCCCCACTCCTTTTTCTTTTCACGTTTAAACTTTTTTGAATTTGCTGCTAAGGCATTATAACAAAAACCGAACAAGTATCATATTTTATGATTCGTGGAACTGTAAAAATATAGAGGAGAAAACTAAAAGATCTCACTGTTAGTAAATGGGCACAAATATACTCTCGTTTTTGTGTTGAGTTTTTTCTGTATCGTACCACGAATCTCAAAAAGACATTTGTCTTATTAATACACTGCAACCATCTGAAAATGAACGCTTTGTTTGTAGCCGGTTTTGGCAAGAAATTATGAAATGGTCCAAATGTGTCATCGCATTAATATCTCGTAGCTGTTTGACTACATATCTTCCAATACAACCAGAGCTTCCTTAACATGTCATGTATTGACAAAGTAGCTTCATTACTGCTCATATCATACATTAGTGTCCTAGTGGAGAGTATCGCTTACAGTCTTTGTTAAATCGCTGCTCCCACGCGGTCTTAGGCGTCTTGTCACGGTCTGCGCGGCTCCCTCCGTCCTCGGGCATGTGTGTGTGTGTGTGTGTGTGTGTGCGTGTGTGTGTTGTCCTTAGCGTAAGATAGTTTAAGTTAAAGTAAATAGTGTGTAAACTTAGTGACCGATGACCTCAGCGGTTTGGTCGCATAAGATCTTACCCCAAATTCCCAAAATTTCCAAAATCGCTGTTCTCTATGGGGAAGTTCTATACGACTAAACTGCAGCTATCTTCAGTCAAACCTAAAAATTATATTAACCTCTAGCAACATCTGTCAACTACCTCTTAGGATAGAGAAGGGTAAACTTGTGCACTTTGCGAAACTTAAATGTGTATAAACCTGTAATACAGGACTGCTGCATCCCAACTTTAGTCAGTCACGTCACAGACGTGTCTGGGCCGGCCGGAGTGGCCGTGCGGTTCTAGGCGCTACAGTCTGGAACCGCGTGACCGCTACGGTCGCAGGTTTGAATCCTGCCTCGCGCATGGATGTGTGTGGTGTCCTTAGGTTAGTTAGGTTTAAGTAGTTCTAAGTTCTAGGGGACTGATGACCACAGCAGTTTAGTACCATGGTGCTCAGAGCCATTTGACGTGTCTGGGAGTAGCAATATGAGACTGTATGAAGTAGAACGATCAAGTACGCTCTATTGAAACAGCAGATACAAGGTTCACATTTATTAGTGAGATAGTGGGAAACGGCAGTTTGTCTACAAAAGAGGTCAGCCATTTGTCATATTGGGGGCAATGGTTAAATGGATAACCCCCAACAACTCGCTATACCTACGGATTTAATGTTATGATATTAATTTATCTGCGACTCTTTTCGAGTCGTTGCTACTCATCTCCACACAGCCAGACATAGAAAATAATCAAATATTACTTACATTACTAAGATTATTAACTAGAAAACATATTGTAAACCGTTAATTTAGTACACCTAGGAAACGTTCGTACGTGTCTGGAATCTCTTTATTCTTCCCAAAACATCAACAAAACACCTACCCTTCTCCGTATGTAGTTACATGTTGACTAGCTCGTTAGCAATGATACTAAGTTGTCATTAATGTCCTTTATCTTAAGCACTGTGTATGTTAGCACATAAGTCAGAACAGTAGGCAAACTGCACTATACTTTACGTATTATTGCATTACTAAATGAAGAATTTCTACCAATATGTAACACTTTTGAGTGCCAAAACATCTGCTGATCGACTACCATAAGTGATTATATGGCGCCCACCTTGTGTTTATATTGTGATGCTTTCTTCGACTCTCATATATTAACCTCCTATAAGGCTCTCATATACATTGACGTATTATAAGTGAGTACAATTTGATACGTACAAACCTCACGTTAAAAAGATACTGCAAAGTGAAACGTGACATAAAACAGTGTAGGAAAGAGCTACGAAACGAGGACAGATATTCGACTCCCGCAGCAACCATCGGAGCAGGCAAATCAAAGGCATAATATGACCGAGAACTGTTCACACATTTTTTTTACAAGGAATAAACGATGCATATTTGCCACTTCTATATGCCGAGGCAAACGATCTGTAGCTCAAGAAACTGGCAATAAACTGACTTCTAGTAATGAAAAAAAAAAATGTTTTGTAAATAAAAAAACCTCTCGCTGCACTATTTTGGTTCTCCCAGACGCGTTTGTCACTTTAAGGCGTTTTTATTTGGCATCCGCATTTCCTCTCATTTGGTCACAGGCTGGAGGTCGCACTACAGATTTATTTACGAAACATAAGCATGTTTTTATGTTTAGAACTTTTTTATTGCCACTTTTCATTTTGTTTGCTCTTGTTGTTGTGATGCACTATCAGTTTTCAGTCACTAATTATAGATAATTGGTCTAAAACTATGATTTCAAGACGTAACTACTTTATAGCGATATGAAGTGGGACGAGCATGTAATGGCAGCTGTGGGGAAAGCGGATAGTCGTCTTCGGTTCAGTGGTAGAATTTTGGGAAGATGTGGTTCATCTGTAAGGGAGACCGCTTATAAAACACTAATACGACTTATTCTTGAGTACTGCTCGAGCGTTTGGGATCCCTATCAGGTCGGATTGAGGGAGGACATAGAAGCAATTCAGAAGCAGGCTGCTAGATTTGTTACTGGTAGGTTTGATCATCACGCGAGTGTTACGGAAATGCTTCAGGAACTCGGGTGGGAGTCTCTGGAGGAAAGGAGGCGTTCTTTTCGTGAATCCCTTCTGAGGAAATTTAGAGAACCAGCATATGAAGCTGACTACGGTACAATTTTACTGCCGCCAACTTATATTTCGCGGAAAGACCACAAAGTTAAGATAAGAGAGGTTAGGGCTCGTACAGATGCATATAGGCAATCATTTTTCCCTCGTTCTGTTTGGGAGTGGAACAGGGAGAGAAGATGCTAGTTGTGGTACGAGGTACCCTCCGCCACGCACCGTATGGTGGATTGCGGAGTATGTATGTAGATGTAGATGTAGAAGTTCGCTATGTGTCTCATCCTGTTTGGTTTGTATACGTCAATTTTTTGTATGAAAGCATTGTGAGAGTAAGATACCGCTACTACCGCTAAGCATGGGGATGCAGACGAGAATGGGTGATACGTAAAAATGTTCTAAAACGACCTATTAGTGTTTCTTTTCTGTATTTTGTTGTCTTGGTATACTTTAAAAGTATGAGGTGCATTTGGTCTCTCATATGTGCTGTTCATTTCATCAAGAAGATGAGAAGAATGAGCACTGCAGAGAGCCAAATTTTGTCAACTTGTATCGGTACCTAAGATCAAGTCACACGACTAAATACCGAATATAAATTTAACATCCTCTCTGGAATCGTATGGTGTTAAATAACAATCGGTCATACATGTTTGTGACATACGTGACACGACATGAGCGCACGCGGGCGAAGCCGCGGGTAAGAAACTAGTGAGACATTTTTCACAGCAGAATATGGGCGCTCGGAGGACTCTGTCCTTGACCAGATGTCCGTTACACAGTCGTCTCTGGCACAAAGGGCAAGCACATCGGCAGACACATGTACGGGACACAGCGGGAGAGAGCCACGGGTTTCCCCGCAGATCCTATTGTGTTTGAGGATCGGGAAACTGCCGGGGTTTGGGGGCGGGCGCTGTTGTGTGGAATGCTTTCTGCCCCGCCTCCTTCCTCCCGTTCCACTTAGGCTAACTGCCCTCAGGTACTTCCCGATGGACCCTTCGGCGCCAGACATTTTCGTGGGCGCGCAGCGTTGGGAAACCCAACCGTTTCTAAAACTATAGAAGTACACAGAAGTTGAGGAATTTCTGTGACAGTATACTATATTTTAGGTTCGTATGAGCAGCTTAGCGGGCTCGTGCGCATGCGCAGAGCTGAATTCGGGTATGAGCAGTGCCTTCCTCCCGCTTCTGGCTACTTGATGCGTGGCTGTTTGCTGTATGAGCAGTAGCAGCAGGTAGCCAGATGCTACCCGGAAAAATTTTTCCGGCGCGCTTGATTCGCGCATGCGCAGAGCAAGCTGAGTTATAATGGAGGGGGATCCTTCCCCACGTGACCCGTGTATATGTTTCGTGTCTTCGTAATATTGCTGGTCTCTTCGTTTACAGATCCCACGTCAAATGAAATCAAATCAGATTTCTGTGGCCGGTAGCCATCAAGTGAATTAACATACATTCTCATAAGCATGAAAGACCAAAATAAGTTATTAGTTTCAATTTTCTGATTTTATATTATTTCCACGTTATTAGCAATCAACCATTAATGTCTTAATGAAGCTATTTCTGTCTGTTTTGTGGAGAAATTTGCTTCTATTAATTTTTTTTCCGCTGAGGCAGTTAGTTTATTTGAAACGAAGTGTTTCATTCGCACTATTGGCTACTTTCAACTTCGTTCGATTTCAAGTGCAAATTTTCAATTTCTGGGACGAATGACATTATACGATAATAAAGAACCAAACATGAGAATACAGTACTGGACCTCCGAGAAAATTGGTATCACGAAAACCACATGAAAAGCTGAATGTCAGGTACTTCAGAGTGCATCTGGACATAGAAATGTCCAGTTAGAGCGGAATGAAGCGTTTTAGTATGGTTTATGAAATTTCGATGCTGGCTGGCGTAGTCTCCGATGTCATGTTCCTTTTATGATACTGTAAGATCTCTTAATGCTATGTACGTACGAACATATGTAAACATTTACTTGAAGCTGACTAAGTAGGCAAATTGGGTTAGTAGTTTTGAACTAAATATTTTGTTTCAAATATAATGACAGCTGTAACAGAGTTTTACAAATCTGCCTTCTCTGAAAGTGTTTTCCGATCACAGGGCACTTGTGTATTACTTCCTCTAGGCCTGAAGTTATTTCTTAATTTGAGTTTATGTCTTAAATTTATAGAATGCCATTCTATGGTAAATTGTAGACTGGCAGCATACCGTGTTTTATCGTTTTAACTCCGCACATGGCTTCATATTTAATCCTAGAGTAGAATATAAACTGTCAGTTGTACAGTTTCTTTGCCTCACAGACAACCTTGTTAATTTTTTACACATTTTGAAATAGTCATGAAATTTATTGTCTTTTATTCCGGTGTAAGCTACACAAGAAACTGTTTCTTTTTTTGCAAGAAATTTGTATTCCATCTGTAATATCTCTTCATATTCTACTAATTATCCCTGTACAATTCTATGAGTGAATTACGTTTCCTACTTCTGGTTTGTTGAGGGTACTTCTAGGATATTCTACGTGCCGAATAGCCGCATTGAAGAATTGTAGTTTTGCTATCGAGATTACTGGAAGAAAGAGATTGAAAATATATTGTATGCTACTCAAGAAAATATATACTGCGCATTTACATCAAAGGTGTGTAAGGAATTTCATTATATACGTATTCTCTAATTGGAAATTTGCACGGAGGTGTCGTTTCGTTGGTAATCAGAAGGGAACTTCCGATGAATTGGAAACGAACCTGCAATTATTAGATCCAAGAGCACCATTATTTCATCGGATAATTAAACTCTATCAAAGCAAACTTTCCGCTTGATCTGAGGTTTCCCGTCTGACTACGCCACGCAAGGAAACCAAGACATTTTATTTACACAGGATTGCGGATCGCTTCGAATCATCGAGACTGCGAACAAGGAGATTCATCGTCCGATTCTGATTAAACAAGTAAAGCTTAATTATAACTTTCTTGAGCGACTGTGATGACTGTGATATGGCTCCTTATGAATGAGATCATTAGTAA
Source organism: Schistocerca cancellata (assembly GCF_023864275.1). Lineage (NCBI taxonomy): Eukaryota > Metazoa > Arthropoda > Insecta > Orthoptera > Acrididae > Schistocerca > Schistocerca cancellata. Next base: position 198,800,429 of record NC_064632.1, read on the forward strand.
AATACTAATAACTAACTTTCCTTCTCACCAGCAACCAGTATAAACACAATACTAATTAAAATTATACATCCTACTAGCTTTTTGCAGTGCTGCGTAGATGTAAACCTGTTGGAAATGCTACATAACAACATTGCAGAGTACGGATTTAGAAAAAAAAATCTGTCAAATTCACGCCATAGCAAAACGTTATGGTATTTCGGGCTGTGGAGTCTAATTTTGAAAAGATATTTTGCCAAGAACTGCTTCGTTATTTGCATCCTTTATCTGTGTGGGATATGATAAAACAATTGCTCTATGTACAACTCTGCATGTCCTCTCAACAACATGCCGCAGGGCTGCACATGGTCACGTGATGCCCCACCACGCACGAAATTCCACCAGAATTGCGACGAAAAGCGTATGAGCAGAAGCACCAAGCACGGGCTGCCTACGTCATCGTAGCTGCGCATGTGCAGTACAGCCTGTTGTCTAGCGCTGTCTGGTAACTGCTCAAACGAACCTCATGAAAGCACCAAACTGGGGGCACTATCAAAGGGATTGATCAACATGCTTTTAGCACACTTTCGGATCTCGATAAGAGAATTAAATAAGGTAATCATTGCTGACTTAATATAAGGCGGGGTTACAAGTTCTTTTTGTTCTAAATATAAAACTATGATTGCCGTACCTTTTATCTGGAGCGTAGCCCAGGTAATCGGTACTGGGCCGGGATGTTCTTTGGTTTTAAATAAGAAAGAACGACTGCCGTAAAACAGTGACTGTCATGTTCCTGTCGAGATCTGGACTAATCCTTTCAGTACTACCGCAGTTTAGTTTTATGTTGTCAAATGGTCATATTACATATGAAACAAACAGAACGAAACAAAAGAAAATATTGCATGCATCACACAGACCTACATTACTTTAAAACTCTTATTCCATTAATATCTTTCACATGACTGAATGTTGTTTAAAGGTTCCATTTGTTAAAACAAATATTTTCTAAAGTTGTTGCAGTTCAAATGTCTAAGTGAATTTTGCCATTGCAACCCCTTTTACAGATTCAGCTACCAGTCTGTTTCTCTTTTTTCCACTGGACAAGAGGAGAACAACCTTTCAACACAAGAGTTATTGGTTAACACTGCGAAGAAGAACAGCGTAACTCATTGTGCTGGCTGGCACCATGATTACATATTGAAACATAGTTCCGAGGGCAACAAACCACACATTCTTATTCCCATTGTACTTTTCTGGGACGAGAGTTTGAATATTTATCGCAGAGTTTGTCCGTTAATGTGCATTTCTTCTTCGGCATGAGGAGAAATTATCACATCATCTTAAACAAATGCGAAACAAACAATAACCAAAACGCATTGTTCAGCTATAGAGGAATCTTAACTTATAAAACCAAGCAATGTTTCTGTCCCATAGGCTATATCTTAAAAATAATGAAACTGTAGATTCAACATACTAATAAGATTATTTTTTGGTCGATCAATATGTCGTTTAACGAAGACGCAGCTTGGTGAGTACACTAGTTCGCTAACAATACTTGTATCGCACAAAAATTAACTGTCAAGCAATAAGTGGAGGGAAGGTCAACTACCAGAATCAAGGAACGTAAGCATCAGAGCTGTCTCTTAGCAAAAAAGATCGAAACATTAACTGACATAACAGATCGATTGTAACCACATAAATTATGTAATTCAATAACCAAAATAAAAAGTGTATAATTTGCTGGCGATACGAGATGGATGCAAAATAAAATACCTTAATTCCTCAAGCTGAAAAATGTGAAAACTACGGTAGCAGAAATCGTAAAAATGAATGTGGAGGCTACATTAAACGTGGGAAATATGGACATGTCTACATAAATGCGAACGTGTGGTAATTCTGTGTGACAGACTTTTCTTTACAAAGTCGTAGATCTCACACAGTTCTACAACAATCAAAGTTACTTCCACTATCAGTAAGTTGTTTAGCATACCATTAAATCAGTACTAACGTGTACAAATAACAGCACGATCCAGACTTGACTTACTTATCATTTCTCTTTCGATACATGCAGACGGTATATCATAGTTAATAGGGATAACTGATATGGGTGAAAAAAACATCGTAATAGAAGAAAAGCTTTTTAATAAATATGAGTACACGATCGAGCCGCTTGCGTAACAATTGCGAATTTATGATTACAAGCCGCCATTGACTACAGCCATCATCATTATCATCGAGCGTTTCCTGTAATATTAGCAGATCCTTTGCGTCTCCATTTCCTGAGAGCCATTTCTTCCTTCCACATAAACCTGTGACTATTTTTATAAGCCCCTTCTTCTTTCTTAATATATGACCAATCCATTTTCTTCTCCTGCTTTTTGTTATTTCCATGAATTGTCTTTGCTGTATCATTCTACCTCTCTTCTCAGTAGCTCTTAATTTTTCACTCTACCCATAGAACTTATTTTTTCCACCCCCGCAATGTCCACATTTCAGAAGCCTCCAGCCTAGCTCTGACTTTCACCCTCCGTGTCCACCATGCAAAATATTTTATTTGTCTTTTCCTCGAATCTTTGCTAATAATGCTGCAGAAAATTCTCCTTTTTCTATAAAATGCCTCTTTCGTCATAGCTATTCTGGTTTTAATTTCTGTGCTGCCCTTCCAATTGGCTTCTGTCCTCCATCCGAGGTATTTAAAGCTTTTTATTTCGTTCTGGTGCCATTACTTTTGTTTGATTTTCATTCCATAAATCTTTCCTTTAGCTTCAATGTATATTATAATGGACTACGCTTTTATCAAGCGAGATATCTCGTACGATTCTGGTGGAAATGTTTTAAATAAATATAGCTTTAAAAGGACATAGCGAATAAATGAGACTTTCTCTCCAAAGCGCAGGTTAGACGCTATGAGAGAGACTAGTAATTGCAATTTTTCTGGAAATTGGTTCCAGCAGATAGCCTGAAGTGCGTAGTTCATTTTAAAATCTATTAATGAACCATTTAAGCCTTTACAGATCAATATGTCATTAAACGTGAGTTAATGTACCGGAATATTATGCCATCAGGTACGCGAAAGCAAGTAATTACTTTTGATCTATATTTATTCGCCACTGAGCACATATTTTGCAATATCTGAACTCTCTGTGCTTTCGTAGTGATCATTAGCGACAAATATCAAGTTCAGTGCTCCGGTTACTGAAATATACCGATACGTCCAAAGTCAAGCGCCTTGTATTGCAAATTCTCCTCTAACAGCAATAGCAGGCAGCAAAGAATGAAGCACGGAACCTTAAATTACTACATACAAATACTGTCTGTCATCAGCAGGTAACTGTAGCAGATGCGAAAGTTGCCCAAAAAAAGCTCCCTACAAATGAAACACTACAAATGGTACGCTTTAGATACTGTAATTCTTTTTCGGCTGTCGCTAGAAAAACCATGTCGTCTGCGAACCTCAAACAACATATTGTCCTTTCTTCAGTTTCTAGCCCTATTATTTTCCAGTGGGCAGTAGTTATTTACACTTCCTAAGTATAGGTCGAAAAGGCTAGGGGACAGACAGCAGGGTTGTGTTACTCCATTTTTTTAGTTCTATTCACTGCTTTCTCCTCTCACTTTCACTGATGGTTTTTAATTTAAATATAAGGAGTTTATAAGTCCACTCTCTTTTCTATCGTTATAGTTGCAAGTTAATCCAAAGCCACATTATCAAAATTTTGCAGGTCCAGGACTTTAGTATGAAATATTATCTTAGTACAAATGTAATTGAAAAACAAACTTTTCGATTAAGTCCCCAACTAATTGGGTTCAAATGGTTCAATGGCTCTGAGCACTATGGGACTTAACTTCTGAGGTCATCAGTCCCCTAGAACTTAGAACTACTTAAACCTAACTAACCTAAGGACAGCACACACATCCATGTCCGAGGCAGGATTCGAACCTGCGACCGTAGCGGTTGCGCGGTTCCAGACTGTAGGGCCTAGAACCGCTCGGCCACCCGGGCCGGCAATTCGGTTCAAATTTCGCCCATGGCCTATGATTGGAGAATGTGGTACATGCACTGCTGGGGCGCCGCTGCATTTTGCTGCTGTTGGGTAAAACATCTATCGCGCTAATATGGTTCAAGACGTATAGGCAGAGCAACGTCTATACTTTGGGTCCAAGACCACCTGACTTCAGACCACTGGGTTTTTCTGTCTTGGGACATGTGAGAAAAGTTAGGTACACAGGGCTACCACTGATTCGGTTGAAGAAATGGAGCAGTGGTTTTTAAAATCTCGTCTAGCTCTGCGAGATAATTCGGCGGTGCTTGAAGAAATTCGTAATTCACCGCAGAGACGAGTGTAGTATTGCGGCCTAAGGCCATGATGACTCATGGTACAATGTTTTAACAGCTGTCGTTCACCTTTGTCATCCATGGCCCGTGGTCTACCACAGATGCCTCGTCGCCGGTTTTGGATAGCGTCATTTTGCCACGCGCTGTATTGTACTTTAACCACGGCGGCATGCAGACAGGTTATAAACTTGGTCGTTTCGGAAATGCATCCACTCGAACACCCCCCCCCCCCCTCCTGCCGGGCCCACAACCCCACCGACACGCTTTACATACCCGCCAATAGTGCTGCCGCCTATGGTCTGTGAGTAGTTATTGCACATTGACGCTGAATATAGCCGGTGGTTATATTACTGTAACTGTATCTTAAATAAACTTGATGTCATTTAATAGAAGAAACACCTTTAACAGGTTAGATTCCAAAGGAACGGATGTGCTCAGCGACTGTTTTTCATTAAAACTGAGAAATGATTGCTGTACATTTCTCAGCTTTAAAAGAAACGCCTCCTACTGAAGATAAATCTGTAGTTGCTCGGAAACAACATAACGATACAACAAATCGTATCAGATTCAATAAATGACTGCGTGCATTTCATTCGTTCCTAAACTGCCAATAGAAGACGATATTTGTTGAGTGAACAGCCTATTTATATTTAGACGACAACACGAAATTTTTCCAAGAAATGAATGCTGCCGTCTGAAGATGTTCTTGGGTTCGAAACCAGCCACAACTGAAATACACCGTTCAACCGATGAAATAGTGGCTGGTTGCGGTGTAATCGCTCCTTTAGACGACAACATGAAATTTTACCAAGAAATGAAGATGTGCTTGGGCTCGAAACCAGCCACGACTGAAATACACCGTTCAACCGATGAAATAGTGGCTGGTTGCAGTGGTCTCGTTAAGCATTTAACTGTTAGCGCTGCATATATCCGCGCACAGTCCTCATGCCTCCAGTGCTAACGACGTATGTATGCGATAGGAGCTGAGCATGCCAAGAGTTCTCACGTCGAATATATACGTTTCGACGTTTTCTATTAGCTACATGGTAACACGACGTCACTGGTAACGCTCCAAGGGGCTCATGGCAGAAGCGGCAGTTTGTCGGCCTCATAGCTTTTTTTGTATTACTGCACGATTGTTGGAAAATGTGTAAGGGCGTTATTTCTGATGCGGAAATACAAGTAAGCTCATGGAAAGTGGTAGTGAGAGTGAGTTTTGTCTCTCTTCATCTGTAACTGAGGACACGTGCCATTTTGATTCTCATCCGTCAACATGTCAGCGGTCGAAAAGACTTTTTTCTCGTTGCATACGTTCACCTTCCAGAAGTACGACTGACAGCAATAGTTAAGATGAAGATGACATGCCCTCAGGAAAGAAAGCAAGTTTGTTGGTTTGTTTGGGGAGGGGATCAAACAAGGAGGTCATCGGTTCCACCAGATTAGGGGAAGGGTGGGGAAGGAAATCGACCGTGTCTTTCAAAGGAACTATCCCTGCATTTAAACGCAAGTTTGTGAACAGATTTCGATGGTAGAGGAAAGAGCTGAATCCCAGGATTCATGATGTTCATAGAATTCCGGAAAACAGTAGTGTGCTACAAGTTCACGGAGGTATTAGACTTAATTATCGACAAACTAATAGTTACTATACTGTTCAACGTTCCACTCTTTATGAGGAAATCCGTTTGAAGGCCAAAATATATTGTTTCGCGGCAGTAACTCTTCTCGTGGTAAGAACTAAATGGCTGATATTATTTGTGAATATTGCTCAAACGATTCTCTACTCAAAGCTCCGATTTTTTTGGAAAATACTGTCTCGTGACAGATATTTGTTGTTACTCTGAAATTTTTTTTGCAGTAACAATTTTCTTGCACAAGATAACAAAGTACGAACAGTAGTTTCATACCAGAGAGTGTAGTTCAGAACAGTACTCACCCCATTTCAAAAAGTTTGTATTGACGAAAGCCTCTTATTGTGTAACCGACGTTTGGCTTTCAGATAGTGTATCCCATCTAAAAGGTGTGGTGTTGTATAAAAATATTTATTACCTGTGATTGTGAAACGGCATCTATGCTTCAGTCTTTATAGTTTATACTGATGCAAAATGCGAGACAATAATCACTGAAGACTATTTGGGAACTGCTAGCAAAATCTATCAACACTTTTGGAGAATTATTTGGGATGAGGCCACACTGTATGTGGACAACTGGTACACAAGTCCACTTCTCTTCCACGGCTTGCATGAAAGAGGAACAAGTGCGGTAGGTATAGTTCACAGGAACACTAAATGTGCGTCAAAACTTGCAGCCATGCTGCAAAGAAGTGAGATGGTATTTACATCAACCATCTTACGATGACTTTGAAGTCATGTGACAAAAGAGAAGTATGTACACTGATGACATGCCATACAGCTAAAATGAAATGCACTGGATAAAATGGGCCGCGAAAAGTAATTACGAAGAATTTAAACCAAAATGAGTACTGGATTACGAGTCTATGGATACAGTGAATAAATGCGCCATGTTACTTAGCTTATCGTAACGCGTCCAAAAAATACTGAAATAGTATAAACTAAAAAAAAAACCGAAAGTATAGATCCCGTTGCACAATTACAGATAACAAATATTTTTATACCAACATGACATCTTTTAGATGGAATGTACAGTTTGAAATCCAAACGTCAGTTACACGTTTTTTCACTCCTTCGACATGTGCGAGCTAAATTCCCACGTTGTTTACAACGTCCATATGGTAAAGAATACTTCAGTTGTCGAATTTCATCTCAGCCTCATTCGAGAAATTTTAGGCACATTGCACCAAAAAAGGAAAGCATCAGGTGGTCACTAATCAGACGAGGAAAACCCACTGCGATTTCGAGAAAGGTACTTTGGAAGCACCGTTCAATTATCAGTAAAACGATACTGATCTGTAAGGAGTTGCATCGTATGCAGAGGCGGCAGGGTGGGGGGGGGGGGGGGGGGAGTCGAAAGGAATCGCACTATTACTGCAAACAACATGACGTGGCTCAGTGTGTTGTACCTTGTTTAGAAATAATTACATCGAAAAAAATTCTAAGATATACTTCTTTGTAACGTGATCTAGTTTGTAGAACTTCAACATTAAAGAATGGCGCACACAGAAACTGAAGAGATAAAGGGACTAGAAGCACTATCGGTCTTCTACGGCCCTCATGGATAAATAGTGATTCGGTCTGTGTGAGAAGAGCGCATAGTGCCCATAGGAACAAGATGCCGCAAATGATGAAAAATAGAAGGCTAATCCAGTGTGTTTCTGAAAACAACACAAATTCCTTACCAAGCCATCAGATTCTGGTCTCCTTCTTTGTAGCTCAAAATAAACGTAAAATTACGTGCAATGGTGATACCTTTTTTTGGGTAATTGGATCCCGGCTACGACTTTCGCTCCTGTGCCAACCTCTTCATCTCAGAGCAGCCCTTGCACCCGATGCAGTGTTATTTGTCGGATATATTCCAGTCTGCCTATACAGTTTTAGACCTCTACGGTTCCCTCTTATACCATGGGAATTATTTCTTGATTTTATAACAGTACGGTCGCAGGTTCGAATCCCGCCTCGGGCATGGATGTGTGTGAGGTTAGTTAGGTTTAAGTAGTTCTGAGTTCTAGGGGACTGATGAACTCAGATGTTAAGTCCCATAGTGCTCAAAGCCATTTGAACCATTTTGTAACACGTGTCCCATCATCTTGTTTTCTCATTTAGTCAGCGCATTCCACACATTCCTTTTCACGTCGAGTCTGCGGAGAACTTCCTCACTTCTTATCATCGACTTAATTTTCAGCATCCTTCTGTAACAACACTTCTCATCTTTCTGGTTTTTCCAACAATAGACGGTTCACTACCATACAGTGCTGTGTTCGAAACGTAAATTCACAGAAATGTTTTCCTTAAATTAAAGTCAAGTTTGAGTCTAACAAATTCTTTAAGCGACGGGTGTCATCTTTGCTTGAGCTAGTATGCTCCTAATATCTTCCTTACACCATCCCGCATACGTCGTTTCGCTTCTATGGTAAAACAGTTTTATTACTTCGTCTACTACATAGATATGGAGGTAAGATAGTCGGTAATATCATTTCAGCCACTTCTCATTACTTTCGTTTTTATTTGGTTTACTCTCAGTCCATAGTCGTTGTTCAGAAATTGTTTAATCTATTCAATAAGTACTGTAACTCGCCCTCAGTTTTACTGGGGGCACTATCTTATAAATGGTGTGAATTTTAACCCACTCTCGAGAAAAGTAAGCAATCTCCTCATTGTTTCAAAAGTAATCGCCATAATGTTAACAGATTTGTCCCACTATGAGAGTTGGCGGTCTATGTCTTCATATAAAAATGTTCGCTGTTGCATACGGAACCATGATTGTACCTAGACGTGCACGTCTTCATCCGAAAATGGTTCAAATGGCTCTGAGCACTATGGGACTTAACATCTGAGGTCATCAGTCCCCTAGAACTTAAAACTACTTAAACCTAACGACATCACATACATCCATGCCCGAGGCAGGATTCTAACCTGCGACTGTAGCGGTCCGCGGTTCCAGGCTGAAGCGCCTAGAACCGCTCGGCCACACCGGCCGGCTCTTCGTCCGAAGCAAATCGACAGTCACGAATGTCTTTCTTCAGGCCGCCAAATATTGAAATCGCATAGGGAAAGATTGGGACTGTATGGACGATATTCATAGGCACGCCAGCTCCAGAAGATGACCTTTTTCTTGGACTGCGAAGGTCCGCAGCTCATTGACTTTCAGCATCATGGCGCTAGAGTTAACGCACCGCGGTGTGAGGACTAAGTTCAAACGCCCAGGAATGTTGACGGACGCCAGCATTTTGTTGTTTGATAATGCCCGCACATATGTTGCCAGGTCGTTTCGAATAAGCTGTAGGAGTTTCACTATCAAGCCCTCCCACATCCTCTGTACAGCCCCGATCTCTCCCCATGCCATTTCCGTATTTTCGAGCTCTGAAGAACATTCGAAGCCGTCGATTTGCTTCGGACGGAGAGGTGCTCGCCTGGGCACGGTCATGGTTCCGTAGGAAACCACAGACATTTTTTCATGAAGCCGTTGAACGTCTTGTCGCACGCTGGGATGAATGTATTAACGGTTATGGCCATTATTTTCGGAATAATAAACAGTTTACTTTTTTTTCATCTGCCTGAACGGCACCTAATATTTCCTGTACTTCTGTCTGTGCTTCTTCGATGTACAAATTTAGCAATAGGGAAGAAGTACAACATGCCTAACTTAAGTCATTTTTAAACTAAGCATGTCTCTTCTGGTCTTCCATTCGCTTGGTTCCCTCTTGGTTCTTGTACATACTATATATCCATCATTCCTTAAAGCATGTACCGGTACCTACTTTTCTGAGAATTTCGAACATCTTGCATCGTTTTGCGCTGTCGAACTCCTTTTCTTGATCGACAAATCATATGAAAGTCTCTTAGTTTTTCTTATGTCTTGGCTCCATTGTCAAGCTCAGCGTCATAGATGCCGCACTTGATAAATAACTTCACACTGACTAGGCACTAAACTTTAATTCCTCAAATACAACACGTTCTTGAGGTTTTCACCCATCTTCTGTGACCCTTGATCGAGAAATGACTCAGAAATGCATCGTAATTGAGGAATTGCAGTTTAGTGACTGGCTACGGTGTTTATTTATTTACAGTTTAAATAAAGAGTTTCAAAGACAGCTTATAAAACATGAATACTTGTGAAACAACTTAATGTCTCTTAATACTAAAAAACAACACGTCCCGAAAATTATGTATGTCCACGAAGTTTAGCAGCTTGTTGTTATTGTGGTCTTCAGTCCAAAGCCCTTTTTGATGCAGCTCTCCATGCTACTCTATCCTGTGCAAGCCTCTTCATCTCCGAGTAACTATTGCACCCCATAGCCTTATGAATCTGCCTACTGTATCCTTCTCTTGGTCTCCCTCTACGGTTTTTACCCTCCACGATTCCCTCCAATACTTAATTGGTGATCCCTTGATGCCTCAGAACGTGTCCTAGCAACCGATCCCTTCTTCTACTCAAGTTGTGCTTCAAATTCTTATTCTACCAATCTAGTCCTCAGAATTCTTGTGTAGCACCACATCTCAAAAGCTTCTATTGAAACGTCCCCTTAGAACAATTGTACATATGAAATGTCCACTTAGAACAATTTATACATGACTGTGCTTAACCTGGCACACAATAATTTTAGCGCAACGCAATCTGACTATCAAAAATCCCTGCAAAGGAATGGCCCTGAGTAACATTAAACTACACCTTTCAGAAATCACTTACCTCACAAAAATCTTCGTTACTCAAGCTACTGCAAAACAGCGAGCGCCACTACTGCCAGCTAAATAAAAGATTCAAACTACTGAAGGCACTAACTACTGATAGGGATAGTTAGCCAATGAAAGATATTAATAGAGAACAAACAATGTATTTACCTTAATATTCATAATTGACATCCAGTATTACAAATTATCAAAACTCCGCCATCTCTCTCCCCACATCCACCACTGCTGGCGGCTCACCTCCAACTGCCCAGCGCTACGCGCTGTTCGCATCCAGCTATAGCAGTTCATGACAACAATGGCAGACAACAATTCAAACTTTTCATATAGAGAGTGCTACGTAACGTTGCCAATAAAAAAACATAAACAGCAAACTTACATAAAGAAAACATAAACAGCCTACTTACATAAAAACATAAACAGCAAACTTACATAGCCCCCATGCTCCCCACAAAAAATTTTTACAAATGGTGTTGGGCACTGGCCAATACAGATTTGAAAAAATTTTTCATAATTACAATCACAAAGATATCAAATGCACACACTTATTAATACAATGTTGGTCAACAGCTAAAATTTTCTCACAGTCCATAAAGACAGTCCAGATTGTTCATCATAATAGTAATTACAGTTTCTCATTAGTAAAAGAAATTGCACACAGAAGTAGTGGATTTCCATGTAGTATTGAAGAAGTAGTGTTGTCCTTCCAACGGAAAGACAGTGCTGACTCTTGAAATGCTGACAGGTAATGGGCCACAATGGAGCAAACCCACAGCAGAGTCATTCGAAGTTCTGACGAATATTGGTAGATAGGTCATCACAGAGCAGACCAACTGCAGTCCTGGTAGAGATTGTGGTATTGGTGGGCCACCAGAGGTGTAGACCCACTGTAGTCCTTGTAGAGATGGCCAGCAGCCATCTGTTGTGACTGTGCAGGTGCACAATCACCATTGAAGAGTCTTGCGGATAATAGAGCAAGTCCATAACCACCACTTGTGCACTCACAAAGTTTTTGGAATTGTCCTTAGAACCAGCAATGCTGTTATCCAGTCCCTTGCTGAATTAGTAACACATGTGCAAACACTATCAGTCCCTACTTCTCACATATTGTCCATATACTATGACCAACAGAATGTGTGCAGTGAAATGAATGCTTACAAGTTAATAATATGATGAACTGGTGTCAATTACAATTATATAACATAAGAATACAATTACAAAGATACAAAATACATCATTAAAAACATAACAATACAGATAATATTTGTAGTAATAGGGGCTTTACAAAAGAATAGAAATAAACATATACATCAGAGTTACAGGAATGATGACATGAGTACATACATAAAAGATCAGAATAACTTTTGAAACGTCAACTTCACACATGAGCATTAAAACAAAGCAGAATAAATAAAGTCTAAGCATCTTTACAAAGAAAATAACAGAGTATTAGAAAAATTCTACAACATAGCTCTCATCAGCTAAACACATAAAGACAGGAAAAACACAAATACACACGGGTACCCAAACACATAGTGGGATAACACCAAAAGGAAAGGACAACACACAATTACATATTGGGAAAAAACAGCAAAGAGGAAAGGACAGGGTTTGTTTTACTGCAGTATTTTGCTTGGAGATCTCCCTTCATTCCATAGATCGTTCGTCTTATTTCAACCTTTGCTTCCACCAAAAAAATCCTATCTAAGCATGCTTTCTGTATTTATATGTTCACATATTGCTTACCCCATCATTTATTTACAAGAAAATCCTACCTATACCTCGTTCCTGTATTCTATTCATATTTCTTTCAAAATAATTATTTCTGATTGTACAATACTCATTGGGGCCCAAATCTTTCTTCGCAATGCATTCTTTACCTATTCTCCATAGTCAGTTTCTTATATAGTCTACCCCCTCTTAAGCTAACTTAAATCTACTGAGCTCAGATATATATACCAAGGGACGAGGCAATGCAGCAAAAAAAAATAATTAACACAAACATCAATGACAAAAAATAGAAATGACAAAGCAAGCAGCATAAATTAGCAAAGCAAGTGCAATATTACAACTAATATAAGGCAATGCAGGAAACAAGAAAAACTAGCTTAGAAGAGTAACACAAAGTCAAATTCAGTAACACTATGCCTGGCAAACAGCAGCAACTTATACCTAAACATGACATAGCTCAAGCAGAAAAAATATTACAGTAAAAACAACAATGCAGACAAGGGAAAAGCATATTCACATCTTAATGTCTATGTAATTAAAGTGGTGCACCATAACAACTTATTGTAAAAAAAATATTACCATGTACTTGAAAAGAAAATTATGTGTTACTGTTATTAGTTCCTTCTTATTGTTCTTTCCTTTCCAAGTGCTCCTTTTTTAAAGAATGTGGATCATAAAATAATTATTTAATAGATCTGTTGACAGAAAGAGTTCACATTAGCAAATGCATTTCATTTTATAAAAGCAATGCTGCAACACAGCTGGAAACCAGATATCAAATGAAATAAGCAATTACGCAAACCAAAGCATAAAAATATCATTCAATAGTCATGTGGCATTTCGTTTCATAAGTTAATGGCTCTCAACTCTCGTAGAAAGACACTTGTCATAATCAGGTGAGCAGATGTACGAATATTTCCCATCAATTCATAAGCATTTCAATAATTAGCACAAAGTGCGAGTAATCATATGTTTTTAAGTAACGAGGGTGTCACATTAGCGATGAAAGGCACATCCTAATGGCTTATTCTCCAGGTGTTTGACACAGCTGTGTGCCCACAACGCATTACAAAAATCATATGTTTTTAAGTGACGAGGGTGTCGCATTAGCGATGCCCTCTACAAAGGAATGTCATTAACAGATATATAGGCCTCTCTTTGTCCTTCTCTTCCACCTGTGCCTCTGGCACACCCTAATGGCTTTCTTTTCTACCTGAGCGTCTGAAAAGGCTTGTTCTCCAGGTGTCTGACACACCTGGGTGCCCACGTCACATTATGTGCAGGTGGTCACTTAACTTTCTTACGGAAATATTTACGACAGTAGTTTCCGCTACAGTGACAGTCTCATATAAAAACATTTCACAGGTCAAGAATTTTATTGACATAAACATACCTCAACAGCATAATACACATCGTCGTCGTAAAAATAACATCATAACACCTCAGTCAAATGTCAAAAACGTCGTAGCTTCCTCCAATGATTTCAAAACCTAAAGAAAATTCTATGCTCATTTCAGTAGTGTCATCTACCTCAAACGTACTTTAAAAATCATGATCTCATACCAAATACATCATTCAAAGCTCTCATAGTATCACAATGGTACCAAAAAAATATGAACAGTTCACAAAGTACAGACAAAGTACAATTTCTTAAGTGTGAAGTAATCCAACTCTGTAATTGCGTAAACATGTGTCACTGACGTAGTAAAAGGATGTTTGTTTCTCTGTTAAATGATCAGATAGCTGTGTAATTTATGTGTTAGAGAAATATGGTACCGATGTGTTAAATTGTATAAGCAAATACCATATTAGCTAGGGCTCCTTGTGCTTGCCAAACACATGGTACACAAAGTAGGCGTGTACCCCCCTGAGGTTTATTGTAATTATACCCTCAGGTGTTACAGATTACAGCAATGGAATGAAATGTATCACGAAAATCTTTCTTTGTAATTCAAAACTCTTTAAAAATAAATGTTTTAAGTACAAAATTAATCACTCAAATACGTGTCCTGTAGCGCTAAATATGCGTCTTGCTGTAAGATAATCTCTGGGAAGTGTCGTAGTTATTGTCCTCCGAAAGCTAAGTTCTGCAGAAGTCAATGTACTTACCTCATGATACACAAAAGTGAAATGCTTTGCGTATAGATTTCTTAGTTATTACGCTTATTGCCGTGATGAGGAAAGTACTGTGCTGTAACGTATTGTTGTCCTACGGAAAAGGCTGTCTCCTTGTAGCAATAGCACAAAAGTCACCACTAAAACATATCTCACTTTATAGAAGAATTCAGAAACAACTGTGCAGATATAAAACAGATACACCGCAAAAGCGACATTGTAAATTGTCACTCATTAGTAACATCGTGATATAATCGTGTAGCTGTCACATAAACTAACCACTGTGTCATCTGGCATTTCACATAAAGCACCTCAAATCCAGAATCCACTCGTAAGCAAACCAAAATGTTGCGTGTTAACAGTTTCTCAGTGTGACAAATTGTAGAAGTAGCGTGAGGTGAAAATTGCAAAGACTAAGTTAAAAAGCAGATTATCTGTCAATAAATGGTTTTACATGAGAAATGTGCTGTAAACCTTTACTCTTCCTAGTACGCAGAGTTTCAACTTCAACGCAATTATCATGTGGCATACGTCGGATTCTGTAAGGTCCATTGTAAACTAGAAAGAATTTGTGACTCAAGTGTTTCTTCTTATGTGACAATGAATGAGCTTTAATGAGAACTTTCTGACCAATATATAATTTCTTTGCATTTGCTTTACCGTGTAGTTTTCTCCTTTTCTCTGCTGCAGATTTTATATTTTTAAGAGCCAAATCAATTATGTCTTTGTGTCGCAGTTTACGTGTATTCGGGAAAGGTACAAGCTCTCTGATTCTGTTCGGAGGTTCTACATTCTTCAGTACAAGAGTAGGTGGTAAAGCAGTGGAATCATGAGGCATTTCATTCAGCACATTTTGAAATAAGTGTAAATATCTGTCCCAATGCTGATGCTTTCTGTGACAATAAAGTCTGCAAAGCTTATTGATTTCTTTCATAATCCGTTCAGACGGGTTACAATGTGGTGAATACAATGAAATAAAAACAGGTTTGATTTTATGATTCCGAAGCATGCGTGACCAAACAGCAGATCTGAATTGCGGTCCGTTATCTGAAATGACTTTACTAACGTGTCCAACTTCACGTAAGAAATTTTTAACAAAGGCGTTGGATACAGACCGTCCAGTGGCTTTACGTAACGGAGTGAAAGAAACAAATTTTGAAGTAAGTTCAACAGCGACTAGAACGTACGAAAATCCATTCGATGTTCTGACAAGGGGTCCCAAGAGATCAACAGCAGCAAATTCTTTTAATTTAGAAGGAATAATAGGAAATAACGGAGCACGATGTGAGATAGTAGATGGTTTCGCCTTTTGACAAAGTTTACAAATAGACAAGACTCTTCGAATTCTCTTTTCCATATTGTTAAAATAACAAGTCGTTCGAAGAATATGATAACATTTTCGTGGGCCAAAATGTGCGTAGCTGAAATGAATGTACCAAATGAGCTTATTAACAAAATCGTCTGGAATGCAAAGTACCCATAGCTTGTCATCAACAGTGCAGCGTTTGAAGAGTATGTTGTTTCTAACCAGGTAATAATGCCGAATCTGAGTGTGTGTCTTTTCATGGCATTTACTTTTGATATCTTTCCAAATCGGACCTTTATCTTGTTCATGAGCAATGTCCTTTAAAGATGTGGTGATGAAGTTTTCAAAGGCGACTTTCTGAATGTAAAGAATACTGAAATTTTTCTCGAGGTTGCCTTCTGTGTTACTTTTCTCAAGCCCAGCCGGTGCGCGTGACAGCGCGTCCGCAACAATGTTCTCCTTGCCGGGAATGTAGACTATTGTGAAGCGGAATTCTTGCAGAAACAATGCCCAACGTTTTAACCTATCATGATTTAATTTTGAAGACATAAGAAATTGTAATGCACGATGATCACTGTATACTTTTACGTGCTTACCAGAAAGAAAGAAACGGAATTTGTTAAATGCCCAAACGATAGCTAAAGCTTCTAATTCAGTAACGGAATAATTTTTTTCAGATTTTGTTAGCACTCGGCTAGCAAAAGCAATGGTTTTCTGAACAGTAATGTCATCTTCTATGGCTTCTTGAAATAAATGGGCACCAAGACCAACTTTGGAAGAATCAGTGCTAAGGCAGAAATCTTGTGACAGATCTGGATGAGCTAGTATTGGCGCGTGAAGTAACGCTTCTTTCAAAGAATTGAATTCCAACTGTGCTTGTTCGTCCCAGTTCCAAATAGTATTTTTTCCAGTGAGAGAACAAAGTTTTGATGTAACTAGAATTTGCATATTCAGAAAACGACGGTAAAAATTTACGAGACCTAGAAAACTGCGGACTTGTTTTTTTGTGGATGGAACTGGAATGGCTCTGATTGCTTCTAACTTTTCTGGATCCGGCTGAATGCCTTCAGAAGAAATAATATGTCCCAAAAACTTCACCTTTGACCTACCGAATTCTGACTTTTCCAAGTTAACTGTAATTCCAGATTCTGCAAAAATACGTAACAAACTGTTGAGGATGCGGTTATGTTGTTCCCATGAAGCTTCTGCTATTAGAATATCGTCCACATATAAAGTGATGTGACGTTTTAAGAACTCAGGTAATATGGAATTTAGCCCCCGAATGAATGCCGCTGAAGAAATGTTCAAACCAAAAGGAAGTTTCCGAAACTGATAACAAACGCCGAAACAAAGGAAAGCTGTGTATTTTCTGCATTCTGGATGAAGTTCGATCTGATAAAAGCTGGATCTGAGATCAATGGAAGATAACACTTTTACACCATTAAAATTTTGAAGAAGTTCTTCCATCGTCTGCGGCCTGTCTGTTTCAGGAATGATGATAGTATTGATTTGTCTCGAATCTAAAACAAGCCTGATCGATCCATTCTTCTTCTCAACAACATGTAATGGGTTGTTGTATGAGCTTACTGCAGGCTCAATAATGCCCTCGACAAGCATAGATTGTATTTCTGTTCTAACACGGTCCCTATAATGCGCCGGAATTACGTAAGGTCTAACACAAAATTTAGTATGCTCACGAACACGAAATTGGTATTGAAATCCCTTGATTGTTCCTGTTTTGTGAGTAAAAACTGTGGAATGTGCTTGTAAAATCTCAAAAAGGTCCTGCCTATCAGTGTCATTACAATTCTCAATTGTCTGAATTTTATTCTGAATTAACTCATTAATTTCAAATATGCCGTCGATGTCATCCCTGTCAGTACTTGCAGAGTGATTGTTGGTGTCTAGTTCCGTAGAAAATTCCGAACTGTTGTCTAACAGAACGTAAAGCCGATTAATTTCCTCATCATGGTTTGAGAGCCAGTCTTCAAATTTCAAAGCTATTGACTTACCTTCTTTCTCTAAACTTATTTCAGCATCGTGAAAGCTTAAGATTGCTTTGTATTCATTCAAAAAGTCTACTCCCAGTATAATTTCCGTCGACAATAATGGAACAATAAGGAAGTTCATAGAGAAGCTGTGGCTTTGACAAAAGAATTCTAAATTGGTTTGTTGGCGTACATCTACACTTTTTCCAAAGATTGCACCTTGTAATTTAATCTTACGTAACGGAAGTGTGGGGCAATCGTTCGCTTTGTTGCATTTGCTAAAAGCTGTTTCGCTAATTACTGAAATGGGACTGCCAGAGTCAAGTACTGCCGTAAATTTTACGTCATGTACAGTAATGTGAATCACAGGATATGCAATGGTGTTATATGTTACGTCGTGTTCCTGGAGTAAGATGTCCCTAATGTCTTCCATTTTTACGTAATTACTAGCTACGGCAGCTGCGTCATCAGTTTCATAAGTACGTCTTGTGGCTGCCAGTGGTGTGAGTCATCGCCTATTGTCTCTTTGTTGGCGCGCGTCGTTATTGGGATTTGGAGACCTAACTTCTACAAATTCATCGTGACGAGAGTGCTCTGCTCTGTTTAAATCTCGCCAGTTCTGATGCAATTCAGGTCTGTCGTTACGATCATATCGTCTGTCGTCATGTCGGTAGTTTCCATAGTTTCTTTCTTGTCGGTCACATGGTGGAGAATTTCTCCTTGAATCGTAACTACGCGCTGGACCGTTGCGTCTAAAGTTATTCTGTCTCCCTTGATAATAGTTATTTTGGTTCCCATATTGTCTGTTTCTCTGATTGTCTCTGTGATAGTCATTACCGCGGAAAGGTGATCTTTCCCTGTAACTATTACTCTGCCAGTGGTTATCATATGGGTGGTGTCTGTTTTGGTCACGATTTACGTTGTAAGAATAGGTTTGTCGTGGCCATTTATTGTTTCTGTCGTCACGGAATTGAGACGGATGTGACCTGTAGTGATTGTTTTCCTGTTTTCGCATTCCGCGACTGTCTGTGTCAATTTCCAGTTCTTGTAACAGTCCCTGAAAAGCTTCAATGTCATCTTTGCAACGTCCTGCTAAAATAATATGTCTCAAATGTTCAGGCAGTTTGATTAAGCAAATGCGGATGAGTTCTGAGGGGCTGTATGGGTTTGACAGGTATTGATTCTTGTGCAACATGTCTTCAAAATATTTGACAAGACTGGAAAATTCAGATTGCTCGAAGTGTTTCATCATTATGATGCTATGTTTTACGCGGTCTTGTGTGGCCTGAGACCAATATGCTGAGAGGAAGGCATGGTAAAATTCTCCTTCACTGTGGCAATCGTGAATGACCGATCGCATTCTTACAGCTGGTTCATTCTCCAAGTAGCCACACATAAATTCTAATCTGTGTTCTAATGACCAGTTGGGAGGAAAACAATGAGAGAATTGATGGAGCCACGCTTGTGGATGAATGTCGTTGCCAGAATTCTTAAATGTTTTGAATTTACGTGTAGTAATGAACAGCTTATAGTCAAAATCATCATGTCGGCGAGTCACATATCGGTCATTGTCACGTCGTTTCGGCGGTTCCATCTCAAAATTCGGTATACCTTGCCAATTTCTTTCATAATTACCGAAATGCCCTGTGCTATTATTTTGTGGCTTTTCCGTATTTCTAAGTTCCTCTTCCCGTGTTGGAGCGCGAGTATCCTCTGAAATACGTAATTCTTGTATTACCTGTGTCAGCTGATCTTGTACTTCCCGCATTTCTCTTTTGTATTGCGTATTAATTTGATTCTGATTTTGTTTGAATTTTCTTATTTGTTCATACTCTTCTGTGTCCGTGAAGGCTACGGGTCTTGTGTCATTCAGATCATCATCTACCTTTGTAGATAAGTTAGTGACCTGATCCGAAAGTTCAGCTACTTTCTCCGATAGTGAACACATTTCCTCAGTGTGTTTTTCTGAACCAAGTTTCAGAGTGTCCATTTGTGTTGCAATCGAATCTACTGTGTTCTTTAAGTTGTCCTGAGTTTTTGCCAGTTGCATAACCGAATCGGTAGATGCAACTGAGTCAATTTTAGCCCACAAGGTCTCATGATTTTCATGAACAATGGTTTGCAGCTCTTTTATGGCTGCTTCGTGATTCTGTAATGCATTTTCATGCCGCGAAAAAATAGGCTGAAAATGCTCACAAATTTGTGTTTTTACGTCATTACAGACTTTTTGACATTTCGATTCAATGTTATGTAATTCAGTAGTTAAATCTTCACGTGTTTGTTCAAGTGTGGTGTCTAACTTCCGAAGATTTTGTTCCATTGTGTCTAACTTTTGCTGTGTTTGTCTCTGGTGTTGTTCCATTGTGTCTAACTTTTGAAGATTTTGTTCCACTGTGTCTAATTTTTTAAGATTTTGTTCCATTGTGTCTAACTTTTGAAGATTTTGTTCCACTGTGTCTAATTTTTTAAGATTTTGTTCCATTGTGTCTAACTTTTGAAGATTTTGTCCCATCTGTCTCTGATTTTGTTCCATTTGTTGCATTAATTGCAATAATAATGTATTAGTGTCTGGAATCTGTTTCTCTATGCTTTTTAGCAGTGCATTTTGACCGGCAACATTCACATTTTGACAAGCAGAAAATGTGTCTTGACTCATTTGAGAAAAAGGTGAGGACCCAAAACCTGAATCTACAGTATTTGCAAAATTGTGTCCTATCATTTCGGATTCCTGAGGCGAGCTGTTGCCGACCGATCGATCGATAATGCTTCCCTGTTCACTACCTGTTTGACTGTCTACGCCATTGTTTGACGCCCGCTCCATTTCCCTATGCACAGTTACCAAATTACTACTTTGAACATTAGTTAACTCATTACACAGTGGCGCTAACACATTGCTTTCGTCTTCACTGTCGTTTCTTAGTTTACTTTGGAGCCGAGTGTTACGTTTTTCACACGCCATTATTGAGACAATATTTCACACGATAACACACGAAAACACAATTTGAAGAGCAAAAATAAGAGAACACATTAACATAGCACTGAAAATAATATGTAGTTAATTACAAGCGCGGCTGCGAAATACTTGTTGCAAATCTACATGCATGCCACAACTGTTTTACATTACAACAATGAAAGACTGCAACTACAAAGGAGATTCTCTCTACAATTACGCGCTAGCAATAAACAAAAGCTACACTAAATACACAAACTACAAGAAAAAATCAGAAGATTCCAGTGAGGTATCCTAGGCTAAGGGTCGACATATGAAACGTCCCCTTAGAACAATTGTACATATGAAATGTCCACTTAGAACAATTTATACATGACTGTGCTTAACCTGGCACACAATAATTTTAGCGCAACGCAATCTGACTATCAAAAATCCCTGCAAAGGAATGGCCCTGAGTAACATTAAACTACACCCTTCAGAAATCACTTACCTCACAAAAATCTTCGTTACTCAAGCTACTGCAAAACAGCGAGCGCCACTACTGCCAGCTAAATAAAAGATTCAAACTACTGAAGGCACTAACTACTGATAGGGATAGTTAGCCAATGAAAGATATTAATAGAGAACAAACAATGTATTTACCTTAATATTCATAATTGACATCCAGTATTACAAATTATCAAAACTCCGCCATCTCTCTCCCCACATCCACCACTGCTGGCGGCTCACCTCCAACTGCCCAGCGCTACGCGCTGTTCGCATCCAGCTATAGCAGTTCATGACAACAATGGCAGACAACAATTCAAACTTTTCATATAGAGAGTGCTACGTAACGTTGCCAATAAAAAAACATAAACAGCAAACTTACATAAAGAAAACATAAACAGCCTACTTACATAAAAACATAAACAGCAAACTTACACTATTCTCTTCTTGTCTAAGCTATTTATCGTCCATGTTACAATTGCATACATCGCTACACTCCATAGAAGTACTTTCAGAAGGGACTTGCTGACACTTAAATCTATATTCGATGTTAGCAGATTTCTCTTCTTCAGAGACGGTTTTCCTGCCACTGCCATTGCCCCCACTTCGATCATCTTCAGTTATTTTGCTTCCTAAATAGCAAAACTCATCTACTACATTAAGTTCCTCATTTGCTAATCTAATTCCCTCAGCATTACCTGATTTAATTCGACTAGATTCCATTATCCTCGTTTGCTTTTGTTAATATTCCTTTTTACAACCTCCTTTCAAGATATTGTCCATTCCGTTCAGCTCTCTTCCAAGTCCTTTGCAATCTCTGAAAGAATTACAATGTCATCGGCAAACCTCAAAGTTTTTATTTCTTCTCCCTGGACTTTAATTCCTATTCCAAATTTTTCTTTTTTTTCCTTTACTGCTTGCTAATTATACAGATTGAATAACATCGGGATAGGCTACAACCCTGTCCCATTCCCTTTCAACCATTGCTTCCCTTTCGTGTCACCTGTACAAATTGTAGGTAGCCTTTCGCTCTTTGTATTTTACCCGTGCCACCTGTAGAATTTGAAAAAGAGTATTCCAGTGAGCACTGTCAAAAGCTTTCTCTAAGTCTACAAATGCTATAAACCTAAGTTTATCTTTCCTTAACCTATCTTCTATGAGAAGTTGTAGTGTCAGTACTGCCTCGCGTGTTCCTATATTCCTCCGGAATCCAAACTGATCTCCCCCGAGTGGTCTTCTACCAAGTTTTCCATTCTTCTGTAAAGGATTCGTGTTCGTATTTTGCAGCCATGACATATTAAACTGATAGTTCGGTAATTTTCACACCTGTCAGCACCTACTTCCTTTGGATTTGGAATTACTATATTCTTCTTGAAGTCTGCGGGTATTTCACATGTCTCATACATCTTGCTCACCAGATGGAAGTGTTTTGTCATGGCTGGATCTCCCACGGCTATCAGTAGCTCTAACGGAATGTTGTCTATTCCCGGTGCCTTGTTTCAACTTAAGTCTTGCACCGACTTGACAAATTCTTCACGCAGTATCATATTTCCCTTCCCATCTTTATCTATGTTCTATTCCATTTCCATAATGTTGCCCTGAAGTACAGGGTGATTATAATTAAAGTTAAACTTTCAAACCACTGTAGAAATAACACCACTGATCAGAATGACGTTAAATTGCAACGGAATATGATCGGAGAAGGGGGAAAACGTATTGCAGAAGGAAAATAAATAGTTACAAAATGCAGCAATAGATGGCGCTGTAAGCATCATAAATTAATAGTGGTCGACTGCAAATGACAAATGAATCAAACAACATGCCGAAGGTGTACGTTTGACGTTAAACAAAGTGTACAGGTGCGATACTGTTGGTTACGTAAGCCATCCACCACGGCAAGGTCATATAATATCGGATGGGAAAAATCGGATTTTGTCCTGAGGTGAAAAACAGCATAAAAAACATCACTCACATCGGTTTTTACTTGTAATGAGGCTGAAAACTGTATAAAAAGCATCAATCATAATCAAAGCCGAGTATTAATTTCCGTGTGACTGGCGCAAAACATATCCAGTGCGCTGTCTACCGTATTTTGCATCAAGTTGAAATCGAGAAACAGCATGTTCCACAACTAATAGAAGTGTTTCCGGAGTCACGTTCATAATGTATTGCGCAATGCGTGTCTTCTAAGCAGCAAGTTTGCAATCTGAATAAGTTCTTTTTTCTCATCATACATTTACTCAATCTCCTCCTCATCTGCGGAGCTAGTTGGCATATAAAGTTGTACAACTGTTGTGGGTGTGGGCTTAGTGTCTATCTTGGCGACAATAATGCGTTCACTACGCTGTTGTTCGTATTTTGTTTTTCATTATTAAACGTACCCCTGTTTGTTTCTGCATTGATAACCATGTATTCACCTGACCAGAAGCCCCATTCCTCCTGCCACCGAACATCACTATCTCCCACTATATCTAGCTCTAACCTATCCATTTACCTTTTTAAATTTTCTGACCTACCTCCCCGATTAAGGCATTTGACATTGCACGTTCGGGTCCGTAGAACGCCAGTTTTGTTCCTCCTGATAACAACATCCTCTTGAGTAGTCCCCGCCCGGAGATCCGAATGGGGGACTATTTTACCTCCGGAATATTTTACCCAAGAGGATGCCATCATCATTTAACCATAAAGTAGAGCTGCATGCTGTCGGGAAAATTACAGCTGTAGTCTTCCCTTGTTTTCAGCCGTTCGCAGTACCAGGACAGTAAGGCCGTGTTGGATATTGTGACAAGGCCAGATCAAATCATTTAGACAGTTGCCCCTACAGCTACTGAAAAGGCTGCTGCCCCTCTTCAGGAACCACACGTTTGTCTGGCCTCTCAACAGATACTCCTCCATTGTGGTTGCACCAACGGTACGGATATCTGTATCGCTGAGACGCGCAAGCCTCTCCACCAACGGCAAGGTACATCGTTCATTGGGGGGGAGGGGGGGGTTAGCAGCTTATTGTTTCTGCATTTCACCCGTATCCTCAGTGTTCTGCTTTACATGCCAGACTACATGTAGCACTAAACTGGCGAAGGCAGTCCATTCTGTCGCAGGAATATCTTACTCACTCTAATTCTGTACTTGCTGAATAAAGTACCAGTGAGATACTGCTTTCTTCCAAAACTATTCTTGTCGAATCCATTATATCCATCGTGCAGTAGTGATCTGAACTGGCGTTTTGTGTGGATATAATGTGCAGCCAGTTCTATTTTGAATTTTATACGATCCATTGTACCATTCACTAGTTTTCGGGCCGCTGCAGCTACTTCACCAAATGGATGTGTTACAGGAACGTTTTTTGCTGGACCATGTGCAGCTAGAAGTTAGAGTCATGGTGGTTTCACTGCCTTGTGGTGTCCATGCAAAATTTAATTTGGATAATGTATGTTTTAGGCAGCAGTTTCTCCTCTCTCCCTCCCTCTCTCTCTCTCTCTCTCACTCAGTCCGGAACCGCGCGACTGCTACAGTCGCAGGTTCGAATCCAGCCTCGGGCATGGATGTGTGTGATGTCCTTAGGTTAGTTAGGTTTAAGTAGTTCTAAGTTCTAGAGGACTGATCACCACAGATGTTAAGTCCCATAGTGCTCAGAGCCATTTGAACCATTCTCTCACTCGCTCATACACACACACACGCACGCACACACACACACACACACACACACACACACACACACACACACACAGAAGCATGCGCGCTCCCATTCACTTGATTTCGCGGTAAACAATCACAGAACGTTTGTTTACCATTACTGTTTACTATGTAGGTGCACTGGGTTTAAAAGTAAACAAACACTGAACGTGTGTTTAATGTCTACTGTTTACTATGATACCATGTGTACCTAAACGCTATGTGTGTGTGTGTATGTGTGTGTGTGTGTGTGTGTGTGTGTGTGTGCGTGTGTGTGTGTGTGCATGCACGCGCGCTCTATTGTGTGTAAACTCGCTAAACTCGCATAGCACTGGTTTGAAAACTAGTTAATGGCACAATAGATCGTATCAAATTCAAAAAGCGACTGGTTGCTTGTCATACCTGCATGTTGCTGAGAAGAGTTATCTATTGAGGTGGGAGTTTAAGCTACGTTCATCTTTGGTGACAAAACGGCACACGGCACGGCACTGGGTCTCTAAACGGGATACTTGTCTCCTTGGAAGCGAGCCAGTGGGAAATTGAAGCTTGGATGCGCTCCGTGAAGTCTCCTTCTGCTCACGAAAGGTGGCCTGCCTGCCTTTGGTTAGTGGTCCGCAACACACTTTAAAACTGTCAAAAGCGATCTCTCTGTCTCTCTCTTTTTATTTTTATCTTTTTTTTTGCATTTCTTAGGATGCAAACATGTTTCACCACTGATGTGGCTTCATTGGCACCTGTGTACCAAAGATCTCGTTCACATCGCAACAATCATGCTTACAGTGTGGCAATCAGGCTAATCCCTCGTTTATATTACACTAGCTTTGTGTCCGCTGCTTCATTTGCGTTGCCTTCATGGTCTGCACAACTTTTTTTGTTTTCCTGTTATCGAATTTTTGTTCTTCGTCAATTGCAACACCTTCTAAACTTTTCACGCTAATCAAGTCCACAGAAGCGTAGTCTTTTCTAAATGTACATCTGGCTAAAAAGCGATTTTGACAGCTAGAGTCGGTCTTCGTTAATACCGCCTTTTGGGTTCTTCTCATCACACTTCTGTAAACTTTCATCCACTAACACATATTACTTTAGAAGTCAGATACAACTTTTCATAGATTTAGCTTTAAAAATGTTTTAATATAACGAATTATTTTCATAAAAATTTTCGTTGAATACAAAAAAAATTGAAACACGCATGGGCGTACCCAGCGAGGGGCATCCCCCCCCCCCCCTAGAAGATATTCGCAGTTTTTCACTGGTTTACTGTTTTATTTAATAAGAAGTGCTGTATGTTGTCTCGAGTCCTTGTTTTCTGAGACTAGTATGACCTGCCCCCCCCCCCCCCCCTAGTTCAGAGCCTGGGTACGCCCTTGGAAACACGTATTTCTTTAATTTCTAACCAAGAAATCAAATACAAATTTTCAGAGATTTAGTTTAAAAATTCTTCCGCTGTGAAATATTTCCATAAAAACGTTCATCGCCTATTTTACCCCATTAGGAGTCTAGTTTCCAAAAACATTAAAAAACATATTTTTCTATTTGTAACCGAGAAGTCAAATGTCAATTTTCATAGATGTAGATTTAAAAATCCGTAATTAATACTGTAATAATGATGTATTTTTGCCCTCTTAGTGTTTGAACTTCAAAAACTGTTGAAGCGTATATTTATTTTAATTTCTGGCGGAGAAAGTAAGTACCAATTTTCATACTCCCTAGTTTCAAAATTGTCTCAGTAGTGATATATTTTCGAATATCCTCTCATCGCCCACTTCACACCGTTAGGCTCCCTTCTTAATCGACGCTTACAGTATAAAATCGACACCCTCTCCAAATTTCAAATTTCTGTCCTTAGCAGTTTGGATTGGGCGAGCCTATGTCTATCAGAAAGTTTATCAGAGTATCGTCTAACAATCTGAAGTAAATCGGCCAAGAACTTTTTTGTCAACAAAGTTTCCTCTATATATGTAGGCTATGTCTATCAGAACGTTTATCATTGTGTAAAACTCTGACTTTGCTTGTAATTTTAATTTGACTGCGAAGGCACGTACTGAACTAAACTACATTCTGAAGTATTTGAAAGCGTTTCAGTGTGCCTTGATGTCTTCATTGTAGTAGCTGCAACAAACGTAAGTAATGTAGTGCTTCGAGCAAATGAAACCACAATAGATGCAGAAAGTGCTATATGGTCTAGTGGAATACGTAAATTGAGAAATAGTTGCAATAGTATTTACGCAGAGAGTTGCAATGCAGCAGAAAATACTGAAATATCACCTGACTTGAATGTAACGATTCGCGGCACAGAGAAATGGAAGGCAAAATACAGTGCACTGCAAATGAAAGACCACAAGAAAATTTAAACTTGAACCCAGACGAAAGTTTTAAACTAAACGCTTTCAGCGTTACTCTAGATACAGTTCCAGAGAATTTAACTATAAGGTATGCTGCCATAGACAACACGATGGACCCATTTGTTTTCTGATAGAACTACGTAAGCCTAGACGATTTTACACTATCAGAGCGCGTACAAAACATGGCAATAAGCAGATCAAAAACTTGTGAAGTCAAGAATGCCTAATTATTTGTATATTTACAAACAACAGGCTTCGAGAGACTTTGCTGACATCTTTCAGGTCTTCAAGAATTTATGTTAAGAACTGTGTTCATTTTGAGTTGGACCTCAAGCAAACTTGTCATGTAGACAAAACGTAGCACACAATATAAAGGTTCGTCATAAATAAAACATTTAAAATCAACAAGTACCTTATGCGCATGGCCATGTCCATATAATAGCGATCACAGATACAATAAAATTCATTAAAGCACACATTTACTTACTGTGCATACAGGATGTCCCACACATTTTGTGTCGCACTGAAACAGATGATACTGGGTCCATAACTGATTATATTGATACAGGAATCCAATAGTTGGAAATACATGTTTATTGTTTTATGGATGTATGCAGCGTACACTGCGTAACAGCAACATAGCTCACAGTCATTGTTCAAAATGACGACCGCCAATCTCAGTGCATGCATGGCGATGGCTCATGAAGTTATGCCACACTCTTGCAAATATCCTAGCAAGCAGAGCTCTATCCGAAACTTCCAGGCAGATTAAAACTCTGTGCCGGGCCGAGACCCGAACTCGGAACCTTGTCTTTCGCGGGTAAGTGCTCTACTGTCTTTTTTTAATTTTTAGTTTTGTTCGGTAAAGTTCGTTTCGTTTGGCCTGGGCGGACGTCCCATGACATCCGTTCAAGTTGCTCGTTGATTCCTTTACTCATTTTTTTTATTACAGAGGACAACTGACCCTCCGAGAGAATACGCTGAGCTACCCAAGCACGACTCACGCCTCGTCTGCTTCTGCCAGTACCTCGTCTCCTATCTTCCAAGGTGCCAGGACGGGACGTGAGTCGTGCTTGGATAACTCAGACGGTGCCGGCACGGTAGCTCAGCGTGTTCAGTCAGAGGGCTGTTTGCTTTCTGTAATAAAAAAAAACTGAGTAAAGGAATCAACGATCAACTTGCACGGATGTCTTGTGACGTCCGCCTAGACCAAACGCAACGAACAATACCGACCAACCGAAAAAAAAAGGTGGAGCACTTGC
This sequence comes from Schistocerca cancellata, assembly GCF_023864275.1. Lineage (NCBI taxonomy): Eukaryota > Metazoa > Arthropoda > Insecta > Orthoptera > Acrididae > Schistocerca > Schistocerca cancellata. The sequence goes on from NC_064632.1 coordinate 198,828,913, forward strand.
CCACGAAAGGCAAAGGTCCCGGGTTCGAGTCTCCGTCCAGCACAAAATTTTAATCTGTCAGGAACTTTCATATCAGCGCACACTCCGCTGCAGAGTGAATATCTCAGTCTCGAGCTGTTTCCGTTTCTGAGGCCGTGGTCTATGGGTAACGTCTTTGATTAGTAATCAAAACATCCATCGTCACGGATTCGAAACCCGAAACTGCTCAAATTTCGATTAATAATCAGCATTGGCGATCGAAGACTTCCGGCATAATAAGTGACCTTCATTCTACCAATGGCCTTGTCAGAGAGGGCGGGGGAGCAGACAGAGGTTCAGGGCACTTTCTTGTCCTAGGGATGGCTAACTGCCCCTAAAGGCGGAAGAATCAGCATCGAGCAACGGTTGAGGATGCAGAAGGCAATGAAAGTCGCTGCATTAAAGACACACAACGTGTATGTATATGACATGGGGCCTGTAATTAAAAAAGTGTCATTACGATATTTGCATTGACAAAAGAGTCCGGAATAGTTCCCCATTCGGATCTCCAGAAGGGGACTGCCAAGGGGGATGTGACACGAGAAAAAAATTGAATAACTATCAAAAAGGATAATGTTCTACGAGTCGGGCGGTGGAATATTAGAAGCTTGAACGTGGTAGGGAAGCTAGAAAATCTGAAAAGGGAAACGCAAAGGTACCATCTATATATAGAAGGGATAAGTGAAGTGAAATGGAAAGAGTCAGATGAGTGTAGGGTAATATCAGCAGCAGCAGAAAATGATATAATGGGAGTAGGATTCATTATGAATAGCAAGTTAGGGCAGCCAGTTCCTTACAGTGAGCAGTTCAGAGATAGAGTTGTTTGTATCAGAATCGACAGAAAACCAACATTGACCATGGTAGTTCAGGTATAAATGCCGACGTCGCAAGTTGAAGATGAAGAGCTAGAGAAAGTATACGCCGGCCGGGGTGGCCGAGCGGTTCTGGACGCTGCAGTCTGGAACCGCGCGACCGCTGCGGTCGCGGGTTCGAGTCCTGCCTCGGGCATGGCTGTGTGTGGTGTCCTTTGGTTGGTTGGGTTTAAGTGGTTCTAAGTTCTAGGGGACTGATGACCTCAGAAGTTAAGTTCCATTATGCTCAGAGCCATTTGAACCATCTGAGAAAGTATATGAGGGTATTGAAAGGGTAATACAATACGTAAAAGGAGATGAAAATCTAACAGTCATGGAGAACTGGAATGCAGTTGTAGGGGAAGCAGTAGCAGAAAAGGCTACAGGAGAATATCGGCTTGGGACACGGAATGTGAGGGGAGAGGGGCTAATTGAGTTCTGTAACAAATTTCAGCTAGTAATAGCGAATACGCTGTTCAAGAACCACAAGAGGAAGAAGTATACTTGGAAAAGGCCGAGTGATGCGGGAAGATTTAAGTTAGATTACACTATGGGCCGGCAGAGATTCCGAAATCAGATACTGGTTTGCAAGGTGTACCAAGGAGCAGGTATAGACTCAGATCACAATGTAGTAGTGATGAAGAGTATGCTGGAGTTTAAGAGATTAGGCAGGAAGAATCAATACGCAAAGTGGGATAGGGAGGTATTAAACAATGACGAGATTACGCTTGAAGTTCTCTAAGCCTATAGAAACAGCAATAAGGAAAAGCTCAGTAGGCAGTACCGTTGAACAGGCATCTAAAAAGGCAATCACACAAATTGGAAAGGAAAACATAGGTACAAAGGATGTAACTGCGAACAAACCATGGGTAGCAGAATAAATACTTCAGTTGACCGATGAAAGAAGGAAGCACAAAAATGTTCAGGGAATTTCAGGAATACGGAAATACAAGTCGCTGAGGAATGAAATAAATAGGAAGTTCAGGGAAGCTTAGACGAAAAGGCTGCAAGAAAAATGTGAAGAATTCGAAAAATAAATGATTGTCAGAAGGATTGGCTCAGCATACAGTGAAATCAAAATGTAAGTGAAATTTAAGCTAAGGGTGGTAACGTTAAGAGTGCAACGGGAATTCCACTATTAAATGCAGAGGAGAGAGCGGATATGTGGAAAGAGTTCGTTGGAGGCCTTTATGAGGGGGAAGATTTGTCTGAGGTGATAGAAACAGGAGTATGTTTATAAGAGATAGGAGATCCAGTATTAGAATCAGAATTTAAGAGAGCTTTGGAGGACTTAGGATGAAATAAGGCAGAAGTGCAGATAACATTGCATCAGAATTTCTAAAACCATGGGGGCAAGCGGCAACAAAACGACTATTCATGTTGGCGTGTAGAATGTATACCATCTGACTTTCGGAAAAATGGCATTCGCATGGTTACGAAGACTGCAAGAGCTGACAGGTGCGAGAATTACCGCACAATCAGCTTAACAGCTGATGCATCCAAGTTACTGAGAAGAATAATATACAGAAGAATGGAAAAGAAAATTGAGTATGTGTTAGATGACGATAAGTTTGGCTTTAGGGAAGGTAAAGGCACCAGAGCGGCAGTTCGGACGTTGCGGGTGATAATGGAAGCCTGATATAAGCAAAATCGAGACACATTCATTGGATTTGGCGACCTGAAAAAAGCATTTGACAGTGTAAAATGATGCAAAATGTTCGAAATTCTGAAAGAAATAAGGGTAAGCTATAGGGAAAGACGGGTAATGTATAATATGTATGAGAATCGAAAAGGAACAATAAGACTGGAACCAAGAAATTAGTGCTCGGATTAAAAAGGGTGTAAGACAGGGTTGTAGTCTTTCGCCCCTACTGTTCAATCTGTACATCGAAGCAACAATGGTGGAAATAAAAGAAAGGTTCAGGATTGGAAATAAAATCAAAAGTGAAAGGATATCATTGATGCAATTCGCTGAAGATGTTGTGAAAGTGAGGAAGAATTACATGACCTACTGAATGGAATGAACAGTCTACCGAGTATAGAATATGGACTGAGAATAAATCACAGAAAGATGAAAGTAGTGAGAAGTAGAAGAAATGAGAACAGTGAGAAACAACTTCAGGACTGATGGTTACGAAGTAGATGAAGTTAATGAATTCTGCTACCTACGCAGCAAAATAACCAATGACTGACGGAGCAAAGAGGACAGGAAAAGTAGAGTAGCACTGACGAAAAGGTCATTCTTATCAAAAATAGGCCTTAATTTGAGGAAGAAATTTCAGGGAATGTGCGTTTGGAGCACAGCGTTGCATGGTAGCGAATCATGGACTCTGGCTAAACCAGAAGGGAATCGCATCATTTGATACGTGGTGCAATATGTTGAAATGAGGTGGACTGATAAAGTAAGAAATGAGGAGATTCCGCGCAGAATGGGACAGGAAAGGAATATGTGGAAAACACTGACAAGGAGGAGGGACAGGATGGTAAACCATATGTCAAGACATCAGAGAATGTCTTTCGAGGTACTAGAGGGATGTGTAAAGTGCAAAAACTGTAGAGGAGGAAGACGGAGATTGGAACACATCCAGCAAATAATTGAGGACGTAGATTGCAAGTGCTACTGTGAGAGGAAGAGGTTGGCACAGGAGAGGAATTCGTGGCGGGCCTGTTCCACCAGTACACTCCACATTGTATCCTTCGAAGCACGACTTTCACTGACAAATCGTCCGCCCCAGTAGCTGAGTGGTCAGCGTGACGGATTGCCGTCCTCCGGGCCCGGGTTCGATTCCCGGCTGGGTCGGAGATTTTCTCCGCTCAGGGACTGGGTGTTGTGTTGTGTTCATCATCATTTCATCCCCATCCGGCGTGCAGGTCGCCCAATGTGGCGCCGAATGTGATAAGACCTGCGCCAAGGCGGCCGGACCTGCCCCGCGAGGGGCCTCCCGGCCAATGACGCCAAACGCTCATTTCCATTTCCACTGACAAATCGACGGGTACTTATTACTCGGTGGTCGGCCACGCCATCCAGCACCAATTCCTCAAAGTCTGGTGTTCGGAGATGCCTTTGCCGCGAATCTTTACCAACTCTGTCAGGCGTTAACGACCCTGTCTCTCGTAAGATGGTATCCGCGGAGATAAACTTCTTCAAGTTAGGACTGTGGTATCGATAGCTACGATGCCACGACGTAAATACAAGTTCTAAAGTTGGCACTACGACAGACACCGACGACAGCGCACCCTAGCCGGAGCAGGAGAGATCTACGAGCTCCGCTCCAGTTTCAGCCCATTTGATCAAGAGAAGACGGCCGGGACACTTCGCTTCAGCTTCGCACCTCAGGGCAAAGTTATTACTCTTGTTGCCGGCCGGAGTGGCCGAGCGGTTCTAGGCGCTACAGTCTGGAACCGCGCGACCGCTACGGTCGCAGGTTCGAATCCTGCCTCAGGCATGGATGTGTTAGTTAGGTTTAAGTAGTTCTAGGTTCTAGGGGACTGATGACCTCAGCAGTTAAATCCCATAAAAAATAGTAATAATAAAAAAAAACTTACTCTTGTTGCTAAAGTAAAGGTGATTTTAATTCTCACTGCAGTACCGAGAGATTTTCACTTTTTCTGCTCGTACCCCCGCGATTTTCACTTTTTCTGCTCGTACCCCGCGTCGCCTCCCAGGCGGGATACAAAAAGGACGACGCCTGTCGGAAAGTGTTCGTGTTCATGTCTGCCAACTTTAGTGGCGAGTAAAGTTCCATCGTTGACTACGTGTTATGCACGGTCCTTAGTAACACACCTCACCGTGGACACAGATGCGGCACAGGTTAATGCGCCGGTGAGATGCATGTGGTCATCACATGACAGACCTGCTATGAGCTAAGCTGTGTATAGTATGTCCGCTATATGGGCAGGGTGTTACGCTGTTTATCATCCGCTGTCCGTTCCAGCGTGCAGCCGACACCTGGGACCTGTGCAAGAGTGCGACAGAACTGTATGCGCCGTTGCAATACAAGCGCTGAGACTGGCGGTAGTCACTTTGCACAGTTAGTGTGAACACCGTAGTTGCTATGCAGTGTATGTTGTGTATGTCCATAATACAATGAATATTCGCTTCCGATCGTTGGTAATCGGTTGTGGACCCACTATCACCTGTTTCAATTTGGCCCAAAAGGTTTGAAACACCCCATGTACAGTACAGTAGGAAGAATACATTATTAGATTTGAACGTAATTTGGGGGTATATAAAGTGCAAAACTAAGTACACAGAGGTACCATCTCTGGCAGCAACAGTGGCTTCAGCCCTGTGGAACATCGCGTTTAAGCTTGAATGCCAGATTCGGGTACATCAATCCATGCTGCTACAACTCAGTGCCAGAGTTCATTACCCGAAGTCGCTGGCAAGAGGGGGCGTACCATTATCTAGACAGACCTGGAGACTTTGTTGACCAGAGCAGTAGTAGCTGTATTAAGGTAGGTCAGTATAGCACGGTGAACATTCAGTTCTCTTACTTGCGTCTCTTGTTCGAAGATAATATCTGGGGGACCTCGAGTATACAGGGCGTGCGCGAACGCATGGAAATACCACAAATGCAACAATACCATACATCATACGGTGTAGGAAAACAGTTGGTATTAAAAACAGCTCCCATTCGTCTGGGAACCGAGAAGCACATGTAGCGTATGGTTTTCAAGTGAATCTTACACTTCTTTTCCTGCGAAACTGACGGAAGTTCAGGCAATGATGATGTGATGGATAGTGATCATGTACCCCTCTCTCCAAAGTAGTTCACAAAGGCTCAATCAAATTGATGTCTTGTACTGTGGTGCGCGGGAGAGACGTGACAATTCGTTATCCTGCTCACAAAACCAGTCCTGGGAGATGTTAGCTGTGTGAAAGGGACGCTGTTTTGTTGGAACACATGAAACATTGTACCAAGGGATGGACCTGATCAGCTAATATGGTCAATCCTTGGTATTAATGTGATGCTGCAAAGTATCCTTAGGGCCCATCGAATACCACAATATGGTTGCCCGAATCATCACCGAACCACCGAAAACTTTCACTCTTCGGATGCAGACTCGTGCAGAAATTCGAAACACGACTCATCCGACCAGAAGACTTCATAGAATTGCTCCGAAGTCCAGTTGCGGGAATTTGCATTGCCCTGCAATTCCTAACTTATGGAGCTCTCTTCGTGTAGTTTTGACACTGACAGGGTTCGCAGGTGCGACATTCAGCTCTGTAGTGCCTTTTGCAGCCTTCGTCCTTTTATTTTACATCACAGTTACCTTCAATGATCCTCAGCCTTGATCGCGCAACATACATAACTTTTTATTTGTCTTAATCGCAGAGGTTTTTGAACAGAATTACGAGTTTTGATAATGCAATAGCTATCTTCCGAGTCTCTCACTCCGCTATTCCGTAACTATGTTCAAATAAGCCGGCCGCTGTGGCCGAGCGGTTCTAGGCCCTTCAGTCCGGAACCGTGCTGCTGCTACGGTCGCAGTTTCGAATCCTGCCTCGGGCATGGAAGTGTGTGATGTCCTTAGGTTAGTCAGGTTTAAGTAGTTCTAATGACCTCAGATGTGAAGTCCCATAGTGCTTAGAGCCATTTGAACCATTTTCTGTTCAAATAATTTTGCGATCAAGACAGTTAAACGTACATAATATGATCCCTCTCCAAATGGCCATTTTACATCAAATTGTTCTCAACACACAGTTTAGTCCGCTTTGTGACTTAGCGAATGATTCCAGCATGAAACCTTCCCACTGCAGCAGAGTGTGCCTTGATATAAAACTTCCTGGTAAAATGGTTCAAATGGCTTTAAGCACGATGGGACTTAACATCTGAGGCCATTCCCCTAGACTTAGAACTACTTAAACCTGACTAACCAAAGGACATCACACAAATCCATGCACGAGGCGGGATTCGAACCTGCGAGCGTTGCGGTAGCGCGGTTCCGGACTGAAGCGCCTAGAACCGCTCGGCCACGGCGGCTGACTACATCGTGACAGATTAAATGTTTGTTCAGTCCCGAATTTGAGTCTCGGTCCGGCGCACAGTTTTAATCATCCAGGAAGTCTCATGTTAAGAGATGTTTTTTCCGCTTCCCCTATACACTCACAACTACTTTCCGTATTCCTTTAATGCCTCGATAATCCCGTGGAGCAGCAGCACTATTACTTCTTAATAATTTCCGGGTATGCAGCCGGATCCCGTCGACATTCTGCCACGATATTTCGGCCCAGAGACGTCCGGCCATCATCAGGTGAGTACACAACTACTGAAGAGCCCAGGTGCAGTCGCGGTATTTATGCCGAATCTCGCGCATGTGAAATGTACTGGCATCCTACAGCGCATGCGTCAGGTGTTGACATGCGCAGCATAGCCGAGTTGTACGTGCTGCCCTCGGTGGTGGAAATAAAGGTTCATCTAGTCATTGAGTATCGAATGACACTGTCGATTCCGCTGTGATTGTATAATTTTAATAACAGCGGAATCGACAGTGTCATTCGATACTCAATGACTAGATGAACCTTTATTTCCACCACCGAGGGCAGCACGTACAACTCGGCTATGCTGCGCATGTCAACACCTGACGCATGCGCTGTAGGATGCCAGTACATTTCACATGCGCGAGATTCGGCATAAATACCGCGACTGCACCTGGGCTCTTCAGTAGTTGTGTACTCACCTGATGATGGCCGGACGTCTCTGGGCCGAAATATCGTGGCAGAATGTCGACGGGATCCGGCTGCATACCCGGAAATTATTAGAAGAAGAAATACGCCGGGAAAATTTCAGAAGCACTATTACTGTTGTTTTGATAGAATAGCTCACCTTGTCCAGACGAAAGTTGAGTGTCTGCAATTGTAATGCACACTGATGGTTGTATTTCAACTCTACGACGTCATGACAGTGCCGCCGCCTAAGGACAATACAAGAAACTAACACTACTAACAACGTAAACCCTGCAGCGCAGCACAGACTGAACATCATTCCTATAATGTTGGCTACCAGTACGGCAAACAATTTTCCGTCTACACTGGTTCAGGTAGCGAAAGCTTAATTATAACCAATGTGTACTAATCACTTGCATATCCAAGCAAATAGCGCACTTCACTTTCATTTGTCATTTGTTGCATGCCGTCTTCATACTGAGAAAAATTCTGTAGATGACAGTATGCTAAAATCTACCCTTATCTAATTTTTCCGATACCACTGAACACGCATTGTTCTTTTTGCAGCTCTAAATGAGTAGCCATTTTCGAGCCGAGTCTAGTTTAGAATTTAGCGTGAGCTGACTGTTCGTGAGATTTCAACTCGCGTCCTAATTGGGGATAACACCAGACGAGGACGAAGTGTTTTGCCATCTGTACTGTAATAAATGGCGGCAACTTGTTGCACAAGCTAGTTTATGTGTTGAGCGGTAATCGACAGAAACGCCGGCGACTTGCCGTGAAAGACAAACGGGGAGGCGAGTCTGTGAGGTACAGGGGGCAAGTGTTCTTCGCTACATTTGCTTCCATGATTTACGGCGATGGCTCTTTTATGCTCCAGTCTGCCATATCCTTTGACTTTCTGCACATGGAAAATATATGAGCTGCAGTAGCAGGAGTAGTGATGACAACACGGAATGCATGCTACACCGATAAACACACACAACGATTCAGTAAATACGAAGTCACTATAAGATTGAGTAGTATGTGTTGATGAACCAAAACGTTGTGGTCATCTGCTAAACGCGGTGTTGGTATACCTCTGGAGCAGTACAGTAGCAGTTCTGCGTGGTTTGCAGTCAATTCCTTAGCACGTTTCTGGAAATATGTGACACGAAATGTCTACACGCATGTCACCTTCCCGGAAATTACCGACCTGTATTCATACTTTGCTCTACCTTTACAATTTTTACCTCTCACACTTTCCTTGATTAGCAAACTGACAATTCCTTGATATCTCACGCTGTGCCCGCTCAACCGATTCTTCCTTTCAGTCAAGGTCTTCAGTAAACTTTTTCCTTAGTGAAATTTTCTACTCTTTCATTAATTATTCAATCCACACATCCATCTTCAGCATTCTTCTGTAATATCACTTTTCAAAAGTTTCTCTTCTCTTTCTGTTTGAATCGCTTTTTTCCAAAAGTTCCGTTCTGGCTATAGTCAGTTTGCATTTTACATACTCTACTTCGGTCATCGCCAAATGCTGCCTAAATAGCAAACATCTCCTGCTATTAGTGTCTCATCTGCTAATTTAGATCCCTCAGCATCACCTGATTTAATTCGACCCCAACCCATTACCCTTGTTTTACTTTTCTTGATGTTAATCTGAAAATCACTTTTAAGACACTACCCATTCCGTTCAACTGCTCTTCCAAATCGTTTGCAGTCTCCTACAGAATTACAGTTTCATCGACAAACCTTAAAGCTTTAATTTCTTCTGCTTGAATTTTAACTCCCTTTGCGAATTTCACCTTTTTTTGTTTGCTGTTACAGATTGAATAATACCGAGGATGGGCTGCAAGTATGTCTCACTCCCTTCTCAATCATTGCTTCCATTTCATGTCTTGGAAACTTGTAACCACAATCCGGTTTCTGTTCAAGTTGTAAGCAACCTTTCTCTATCTATATTATATCCCTGCTACCTTCAAAATTCAAAGATCTGTGTCAGTCAGTATTGTCAAAAGCTTTTTCTAAATCTTTAAATGCCATAAACGTAAGTTTGCCGTTCTTTACACTGTCTTGTACCGTAAGTCATGAATCAGTATACCCTCCGTTGTACTTACATTTCTCTGTAAGCCACTGTCGGTATTTACACGTTTTTACAGTTATTCTGTAAATAATTCTGGTCAATAGCTTGTAATCATTACCTGTTAAACTGATGATTACCTAGTATTCACATGTTAGCTTAAGTGAAAATGAAATTATTACTTTCTTTATGATACCTGAAGGTATTTTGCATTTCTAGTATATCTTCCAATTCCGAAGAAGGCAAATACCATCAGGTGCGAATATTACCGAACTATCAGTTTAATAAATTGTGGTTGTAAAATACCAGCTCGAATTATTTACAGAACAACGGGAAAACTCGTAGAAGACGATCTAGGGGAAGACCAGTTCGGCTGTCGGAGGAATGTAAGAACACATGAGGCAATACTGACCCTACAACGTATCTTAGAAGACTGGTTGAAGAAAAGCGAACCTCCGTTTATAGCATTTGTAGACTTAGAGAAAGCGTATTACAATGTTGACTGGAATACACTCCTCGAAATGCTGCACGTATTAGGGTAAAACCAGCGAGCGAACTGTTACGTGCAACTTATACAGAAATCAGACAACAGCTGTAAGAGTGAAATGGCATGAAGAGGAAGCAGTGCTTGAGAAAGAATGATATAGTGTTGAAGTCCCTCCCCGATATTATTTAATTTGTGCACTTAGCAAACGGTAAGGGAAACCAAAGAAAAATTTGGGAAAGGTATTAAAGTTCAGGGTGAAAGAATATAAGCTTTGAGGTTTGCCAATAACATTGTTATTCTGGCAGGAGCACCAAAAGATTTGGAAGAGCAGTTGAACAGAATGGACAGTGCCTTGAAAGGAGGGTATAAGATGAACATTAACAAAAGCAGATCAAGGGTAATGGAATGTAGTCAAATTAAATCAGGCGATGCTGAGGGAATTAAATTAGAAAATGAGACTCTAAATGCAATTGATGAGTATCATCGTCTGGACAGCAAAATAATGGATTATGACCAACGTAGAGATGGTATAAAACGCACACTGGCTAACGTCAGAAAAGCAGAATTAGAGAAAGAGGAATTTGTTTACATCGAATTTAAACTTAAATGTTACGAAGTTTTTTTTGGAGGTATTTGTCTTGAGTGTTACCTTGTACGGAAGCTAAACATGTACGATAACCAGTACAAAGAAGAAGAGAATAGAAGCCTTTGAAATATGCCACTACAGAATAATGCTGAAGATTAGATGGCTAGATCGTGTAATTAATAAGGAGGTACTGAATAGAATTGGGGAGGAAAGAAATGTGTGCGATCACTTGACTGAAAGAAGGGATCGGTTGATAGGACACATTCTGGGGGATCAAGGGATCATCAATTTAATCCTGGAAGGAAGTTGGGGAGGTAAAAATTGTAGAGAAGACCAAGAGGTGAACACAGTAAGCAGGTTGAAACGGATGTTGGTTGCAGCAGTTATTCTAGATAAAGAGGCCTGGACAGGCTAGGGTAGCGTGGATAGCTGCATCAAACCAGTCTTCAGACTGAAGATCGCAACAACAACATATCTTGCACACCAGGCGGAGTATTTTTGGCATGGATAACTCTCCCAAGGACTTTAATAATTCTGTGGGAATGTCATCTGCCCCAGGGCCATGTATCGATTTAAGTTGTGAACAGTATTCGTATACATGCAAAGACCGTTAAGAACTGTCGTATAGTACGAGGGCAGTTCAATAAGTAATGCAACACATTTTTTTTTCTCGGCCAATTTTCGTTGAAAAAACCGGAAATTTCTTGTGGAATATTTTCAAACATTCCCGCTTCGTCTCGTATAGTTTCATTGACTTCCGACAGGTGGCAGTGCTGTACGGAGCTGTTAAAATGGCGTCTGTAACGGATGTGCGTTGCAAACAACGGGCAGTGATCGAGTTTCCTTTGGCGGAAAACCAGGGCATCTCAGATATTCATAGGCGCTTGCAGAATGTCTACGGTGATCTGGCAGTGGACAAAAGCACGGTCAGTCGTTGGGCAAAGCGTGTGTCATCATCGCCGCAAGGTCAAGCAAGACTGTCTGATCTCCCGCGTGCGGGCCGGCCGTGCACAGCTGTGACTCCTGCAATGGCGGAGCGTGCGAACACACTCGTTCGAGATGATCGACGGATCACCATCAAACAACTCAGTGCTCAACTTGGCATCTCTGTTGGTAGTGCTGTCACAATTGTTCACCAGTTGGGATATTCAAAGGTTTGTTCCCGCTGGGTCCCTCGTTGTCTAACAGAACACCATAAAGAGCAAAGGAGAACCATCTGTGCGGAATTGCTTGCTCGTCATGTGGCTGAGGGTGACAATTTCTTGTCAAAGATTGTTACAGGCGATGAAACATGGGTTCATCACTTCGAACCTGAAACAAAACGGCAATCAATGGAGTGGCGCCACACCCACTCCCCTACCAAGAAGAAGTTTAAAGCCATACCCTCAGCCGGTAAAGTCATGGTTACAGTCTTCTGGGACGCTGAAGGGGTTATTCTGTTCGATGTCCTTCCCCATGGTCAAACGATCAACTCTGAAGTGTATTGTGCTACTCTTCAGAAATTGAAAAAACGACTTCAGCGTGTTCGTAGGCACAAAAATCTGAACGAACTTCTCCTTCTTCATGACAACGCAAGTCCTCACACAAGTCTTCGCACCCGAGAGGAGCTCACAAAACTTCAGTGGACTGTTCTTCCTCATGCACCCTACAGCTCCGATCTCGCACGGTCGGATTTCCATATGTTTGGCCCAATGAAGGACGCAATCCGTGGGAGGCACTACGCGGATGATGAAGAAGTTATTGATGCAGTACGACGTTGGCTCCGACATCGACCAGTGGAATGGTACCGTGCAGGCATACAGGCCCTCATTTCAAGGTGGCGTAAGGCCGTAGCATTGAATGGAGATTACGTTGAAAAATAGTGTTGTTTAGCTAAAAGATTGGGGAATAACCTGGTGTATTTCAATGCTGAACCAAACAACCCCTGTTTCAGAAAAAAAATGTGTTGCATTACTTGTTGAATTGCCCTCGTAGATTCGACAAGTGATTCAGGCTAGGTAGGGGGGTGGGACAGCACGGTGATGTGGAGCTAAAAGCAATGTGACGCAGTCGACGGGAATAGTCTCAATGAAGAATGAGAGTAAGCAGCCGAGTAAATGAATCATAAGCAGAGCGTACAGGGCAAAAGAGCCACGGTTCAAATAGTAGGCGGCCAGTCTATGGCCGTTTAAATTTGAAAGCCTACACCACAAACAATCCGAATAACAGCCAGTCAATAGATGAACAGTTCAAGTACTGACGTATTGGATGACTAGTATACTTGGGATTTACTAAAGTAAATTACGCAGTAGAACCCTCAACAAACTCCGTTATTAATTTCACACCATGCAGGCTTTGACAGTGTTTATTTCCTTGCTGACAAGAATTCTGAAATTCAGGCATAATTTTCAATCACTGTTACATCTTTTGCCATGGCAGATGTTGTGAGATGCTACGAACACAGGTTAAAGAGTGTGAACAGTTGAGTCCCTGTAATTCTTTGTATGTCGCGGGGTCATTCGTGGCACAGACTAGAAACTGACTTACGAGTGTGGCTTCACTGATTTGATACGTGTTTAGAAATGGGATCATATCTAAGAGGTTAATTATCCCATCCCAGTGAACTATTAGATCGAAGAGGGACGAGTGTGATATAAACCATTGTGAGCTCCAAACGTGTTTCTCAAAAACTTAGAAAGTTACAAGACGGTATTTATTAAAATGTTGCGATAAGCGTGGAAAATGCAACTATATTTACGAAATTTGTCACAAATGATCACAAAATTCTAATAGGATAAAGCTTATAACTCCGGACCCGGAGGCGTGCTACATCTAACACCAAAACTGCTTACAGTTTTCAGTCCGCTTTCTTTCACCCAAAATTCAGGCGAGTACAAACACATGCCTAAAGCGATAGACGCCGCAACGACTCTTCGAGGCGCTCGAAGGAAAACAACTGAAGCACATGTCATACTCTCAGTGTCATAGAAAGATCTCACTTCTCATCGAGTTTACGCTAGCTCAACAGGCAGATTAAATAACACTCACAAGGAAATCAGCTGTAACTTTTTCCTTTTCTTTTTCTTAAAAAGAAGGGGATAACACAATATATCGAGGTATCGTACGTCATGTAACAGCTTAAAAGGCACTTTCTAAATCACACAATGAATAGCGCCACAAGCCAAAGCAGAAACAACTGAAAATCATGGTTCAAAATGGTTCAAATGGCTCTGAGCACTATGGGACTCAACTGCCGTGGTCATAAGTCCCCTAGAACTTCGAACTACTTAAACCGAACTAACCTAAGGACATCACACACATCCATGCCCGAGGCAGGATTCGAACCTGCGACCGTAGCGGTCGTACGGTTCCAGACTGTAGCGCCTTTAACCGCTCGGCCACTCCGGCCGGCGAAAATCATGGAATGAGAGATTATCTATAGGTAATCTTCTAACTTCTCAATACGAAACACTTGACTTTCCAGCTAGCCAAGAAGTTCACCACTGACCAAGGCGAAAGCGAAACCAAGCCATTTTCCACAACAATGACAACGCTCAAGAAGACGCTACGGCAGGACCACAACGAGCACGGGCAAATCAGACTACGGCCAAGCAAATGCCAAATTCAACTCCCTGCCTGTGCTCTCTTCGAGTCAATTTTCTCACTGGCCGCCCGCACTCGTCACAACACTCGTCTCGCCGCCATGCGCCACCCAGCCGACTCGAACAGCCGAAAACCAATGAGCGCGACTCCTGTCGAAAACAGAATCGATACGAGCCACCACGGCTCAATAGTGTTTTCGGTCGTCACTGCATATGATGGCATTCGCACTTCGCGAAGAGAAGACGGCAGTATCACCGAAGGAAGAAATCTTCTCTTTTCTAGGCGTTCAAAACACTCCACCTGGGTCTCCCTGTTAACAGCGCATTGCTTTAGGCCCATTCCTATTTACCTAGTGATTATACAGAGTGATTATAATTAAAGTTGAACATTAAATCAGCTGTAGAAATAACACCACTGGTCAGAATGACGTCAAATTGCAACGGAATATTATCGGGGAAATAAGAAAACATATCACAGAAGAAAAATAAATAGTTACAAACTACAGCAAATAATGGCGCTGCAAGCATCAAAATTTAATAGTGGTCGACTATAAATGACAGATGAATCATCCAAAGTGCCTAAGGTGTAGTGCCGGCCGCGGTGGCCGAGCGGTTCTAGGCGCTCAGTTCGGAACCGCCCGACTGCTACGGCCGCAGGTTCGAATCCTGCCTCGGGCATGGATGTGTGTGATGTCCTTAGGTTAGTTAGGTTTAAGTAGTTCTAAGTTCTAGGGGACGATGACCACAGCTGTTAAGTCCCGTAGTGCTCAGAGCCATTTGAAACTAAGGTGTACGTTTGACGTTAAACAAACTTTACTACTCAGTGTGCATATGTGTACAGGTGTGATACTGTTAGTTACGTAATCCCATCCACCACGCCAAGATCATATCATATCGGATGAGAAAAATCGGTTTTTAATTGTCCTGATACCAAAAACCACATAAAAAACACCAATCAAAATCAAATAGAGTTATTAATTTCTGTGTGACTGGAGCAAAACATGTTCAACATGCTGTCCATCGTTTTCTGCAACAAGTTGAAATCGAGAAACAGCATGTTTCACAACTGATCGAAGCGTTTCCGGGGTCACATTCAGGAAGTGTTGCGCAATGCGTGCCTTCAGTGCAGCTAAGTTTGCAGTCGGAACAATGAACACAACATCTTTCAGTCACGCGGATTGAGATCAGGTGATCGGGACGTCGAGGCTGTAGGGAAATGGCGGCTTATAATTCTAGCATTTCCGAAATAGCGCTTCAGCAGCTGCTTAACTGAATGATCCCATCCACACATCCGCGCTGTTGGAGAGCTGGAATGACGTGGTTGCTCAAAAGACACTCTTAGCGCTTACCAGTGACGGTACAGGTAACAGGACCGGTAGCACCTGTCTCTTCGAAAAATATTGCCCTATGATAAATGACGCCTTAAACTCTCACCACACAGCGACCTTTTCAGGATGGAGTGGTACTGGTTGATTTGCGTGTGGATTTTCCGTTGCCCACATCCGACAGTTCTGTGTACTGACATATCCTGTCACCTGGAAGTGGGCTTCGTCTGTCCACAATATTTTCCACGGCCTATCATTGTCCACTTCCATGCGAGCAAGAAATTCTAAAGCAAAGGTCTCTCTTGCTGGCAGGTCAACAGGAAACAACTCGTGTACGTGGGTAATTTTGAATCGATAGTAAAGAAGGATATTTCGCAGGAATTTACGCAACGTGCTCACGGGTATGCCCAATGTTCAGGCAATTCTCCGTGCACCACACGTTTGCACACCACCACTCGTCTCCTCCTGCATTGCTGTGGCCATTGCTTCCACTGACGTCGAATCAATTCGTTTCCTCCCTCTACCCGAATGCATACCAAAAGAACCCGTCTCTTCGAATTTCCTAATAATTTTCTCCAGACCAACGGCAGCCATCGGACCAACGCTTTCTTTCAAACCCTTCAGTGTCCGGAACTTCTGCAGAGCGACGTGTGCACAGTCATCATTCTTGTATTACAGCTTTACAAGCAGAACGCGATCCTGCATTGAGACAGTCATGGCGAACGTCGCAGAGGCGAAGGGAAGAAAAGCCGTTTACCAAGAGTGTTTATAGCAGCTTCAAAAAAATGGTTCAAATGGCTCTGAGCACTATGGGACTTAACTACTGTGGTCATCAGTCCCCTAGAACTTAGAACTACTTAAACCTAACTAACCTAAGGACATCACACACATCCATGCCCGAGGCAGGATTCGAACCTGCGACCGTAGCAGTCGCGCGGTTCCGGACTGCGCGCCTAGAACCGCTAGACGACCGCGGCCGTATAGCAGCTTCAATCGGTCGTGTGCATGACTGGTGTTTTCAAATGGTTCAAATGGCTCTGAGCACTATGCGACTTAACTTCTGAGGTCATCAGTCGCCTAGAACTTAAAACTAATTAAACCTAACTAACCTAGGGACAGCACACACATCCATGCCCGAGGCAGGATTCGAACCTGCGACCGTAGCGGGCGCTCGGCTCCAGACTGTAGCGCCTAGAACCGCACGGCCACTCCGGCCGGCACGGGTGTTTTCATTTACGTATTCTGTCACATATAGCGCAATCTATTGATCAATTTTCACACTATTTTTTTCTTCTGCCATACGTTTCCCCCCTTCTCCGACAATATTCCGTTGCAATTTGACGTCATTGTGACAATGGCGTTATTTCCACAGCGTTTTGAAAGTTTAATTATAATCACCCTGTATAATAATAGAGGCTTGTATCCATTTGTAGTTCATTGGCGTTTGTCCCTGAGAGACGCTGTTCAGTATAATGTTTCATCTTTTTGTTCGTGTTTCCTTTCCAATGCAGCAAACCTGGTTTACTCAGAGTATAAGCAAT
This sequence comes from Schistocerca cancellata, assembly GCF_023864275.1. NCBI lineage: Eukaryota > Metazoa > Arthropoda > Insecta > Orthoptera > Acrididae > Schistocerca > Schistocerca cancellata. Next base: position 198,846,037 of record NC_064632.1, read on the forward strand.
AACTCTTGAATCACGCCTCCTAGCGAGTTTTGTCTGGGGCGAACAGATTTCTTGTAAGAAATCACAACTGGCGATTTGTAGAAAAATGTTCTTGTTTGACGACCCTTAGAAACTTAAATAAATGGCCTTATAAAAGAAGACAGCCTCCGAAAAACGCCTCATATTTGCATGGCCTCGTAACTCTGCGCCAGTGAATGCAACTCTCGTCGACACAGCAACAGAATACTGGGTAACTGAATATTTACTGATATTTCTGGTGTACCCATTCCGCGACGAACTTTCCAATCCCGGAGGTGGCGTGCAGTATGTGACATTTATCAGTTAGCAAAACAACAGCGCAGCGAATATAGCTTGATAAGCGGGCGATTAATCAAAACGGTGGCGAGCCGTGCGTGAAATATGTATTGCGTTCACAGTGATCTGTATGACGCTGCAGCAATAGAGGGTTATTATACCTGTCTCTCTCTACATATACAATGCGTACTGCATCGCTACCATGTTGACAGTTCTGTTACTTCTTTTCATATTTTTTAATTATTTTTTTTTTGTGACTGACCCTCTGAGATATCGCCATCCTCAACTATGTTTTTACCTGTTGGCGGGTAAAGGCGTTTTGTCAGGCTTATCCATCAATTACTGTGGCCAGAACGTTCAATCTGACACACAATACGTGCTAGAAAAGTACAACTGTTAGCGTCCTTCTGGCTGAATGCAGCGGTTCAGAGTTCTACTCTAGCCAGTTTTAGCGCGTTACAAATTCTCATGGTAGCGTATGATCTGCGAAAGAAAAGAAACATGTTGTCTCATCAAGTTTACGTATCTTTGTGCATGCAGCCTGAGTGAGACATAATATCGGCTACCAATCTGCCATTAAGTTGTCGTCTACGTCGTACCTTGCCACCAAGAATCCAACAGAAGTTGCTCAAATTCTTCCTGAAAATTCTCTTTACTCTCGTGGTGTCTCTTTCTATTTTTCGTGAAACATCTTAAAGTTTGTGAAGGGTTTGTCTGTTTAAGAAACATCGCTCAAACAGTTTCTTCAATAAGCGAGGGATATCGAAAAAGATAATGTTACATACACAGTAGATTCACCTATTGACCGGCACTGACCTGTGGCTATTAAAATTGAATAGTGAGCAAGAGATCAAAGCCTCAGAGTCACAAGTTAGAGATGAGACGCACACTGAAAATAGAGCACGTGTTCATGATTCGAAACACACCTTTTTGGAAAAATATTTACGTGCAAAAGCGTTGCTTGGAACAGCTGAAGTAACTGGAACATGCTTAGCGAAGTAAAATTATCCTTTAGCACAGAGACAACAGAAAGTGGTCAGAATTTAATTTCACTTGCAGGTTACAATTTATTCACAACCGGTTCTAGATGTCAAGCGTTTATTATCACCGCTTGAGACTTGATATGGATATCTGCCATCCGGTGCCGATGGTCAATGGATTTTAACTTGCGATCGAGACTGTATACAACGTACTGTTGAGAGGAAACGTCTATTAGGTTAGTTACTTGACAGTCACCGTGAACAACTGTCGTAGAAGTCGCAACAATTTGCCAGAGTTTGAAGCACTCCTAAAAAGTAGTGTAGCTCACAATACAAGGTACAGAAAGCTCGCCGGCCGCGGTGGTCTCGCGGTTCTAAGCGCTGAGTCCGGATCCGCGCGACTGCTATGGTCGCAGGTTCGAATCCTGCCTCGGGCATGGATGTGTGTGATGTCCTTAGGTTAGTTAGGTTTAAGTAGTTCTGAGTTCTAGGGGACTGATGAACTCAGATGTTAAGTCCCATAGTGCTCAGAGCCATTTGAACCATTTTACAGAAAGCTCTCTAAAACTAGAAACTGACAACATTGAGATTTTTGGCGTAAATAAGTTAGCCGGAAAGAGAAATGGAGTGTTTGTCTCAGTAGTCAATGGAACTACCTGCTTTCATACGTACAATACAGGTACGCTTGACTCATTCTACCTGAGCTCAGCCAACAAAAGGGACCGCTGACCTGCCCGCGGACGCTAGGCAAGCTACTGCCGTGGCTAATGATGCCTTGTTATCCGTCGTAGGAATGGGTCGCACATCGACACATTCATGCGCTGCGGCTATGCTACACAATTGATACTGTACTCTAAATTCAAAGCGGGACTGGTTTGCGAATTAAACATTAATAAAATTGATTAATGATTAATAGCCGCAAGGGATTAGCCGAGCGGTCTAAATCGCTGCAGTCATGGACTGTGCGGCTGGTCCCGGTGGAGGTTCGAGTCCTCCCTCGGGCATGGGTGTGTGTGTTTGTCCTTAGGATAATTTAGGTTAAGTAGTGTGTAAGCTTAGGGACTGATGACCTTAGCAGTTAAGTCCCATAAGATTCCACACACACACACAATGATTAATAACTTCGGCAAATCCCATAGGATCACTAATGACACACAACATCGATTATTTAGCTTTGCCGGCCGGAGTGGCCGAGCAGTTCTGGGCGCTACATTCTGGAACCGCGAGACCGCTGCGGTCGCAGGTTCGAATCCTGCCTCGGGCATGAATGTGTGTGATGTCCTTAGGTTAGTTAGGTTTAAGTAGTTCTAAGTTCTAGGGGACTGATGACCTCAGAAGTTAAGTCCCATAGTGCTCAGAGCCATTTGAACCATTTGATTTGGCTTTGATGAATTGATTATTCTATTTTGATTATTTTAAGGTAGCTTCAATTTAGATGAGATAAGTCGTAACATAGTTGATGTACTGGAAAGTGTATCTAGGAAGAGGTTCAAGATATAACTTATTAGTAAAGTGTTTCACTTACACTGAAAATTTTTCTGTGCAAATCAGGATGTCTTGATTATTTATTTCATTATATTGATTTTTTGTTTATTTAATTACTTAATATAAATAATTTTGTTGGTTTTTGTCTTAGTATATTTTATAGAATTGATTTTTAAAATCATAGTATATTGGTAATGTAAAGGTTTTATGAAATATTATTTTAAATTTTTTAAAGTAGGTTTTATTTATTGTACCTTTTGTATCAGGGTTTATCAAAATTTTAGCATTTATTTCACTGGAAAACTGGAGAAATAGAATGGATGCCCTACAAAAAGCATGTAGTAGCGTGCAACACAATGATGTTAATAGTATATCTGCGGAAAAATTCGTGTGTTTGCGATCAACTGCAGGCAGTTTCTCTCAGTAGTGCAGATGCGCGTAATACAAAGTCCCACAGCGCATCAACTAGTCATAGAGCAACAGCTGACCCTCACGGCTAAAAATCAACAATTCGTTAAAAAGCCTAAATTTCCTTAAGCGTTAGTGAAGTCTATGAGACTAGCCAATAAGAGTTCTTAAAAGCAGCGGAAGTCCCGTGCTGCTCACAATATGATATTCGAAAGAGTACCAGCTGGTGGTCAGATTCTTAGCGGTGGTATTAATGACATCCACACAGAAGTATTGAGCGGCATAGTTGCCTCCCAGTTTTTAATCACTTGACCGCCGCAAGTGAGATGGAACAGACACACATGCACCACATGTTGCTGTCTCAAAAAATGAACCTCAGGGCGCCTGCGTCCGTCCTTTTACATTCTCAGAAGCCCGCAAAACTATAACTAAATGGCCCACTATTCAATTTTTGAGTAACTTATATGTAATAAATACATGTCGAGAAACGTCTTTCTTCGCTGATCCCTTACCCTCCACACAAGGTAACCTCCGCCTTACGCCTATATACTGCGCTCACACACTTAAAAGCTTACTACAAAAAAAAAAAAGACGGATTTAACTAACTGTAAGACTTCAAACTAACGCGGCTTATTCGTAAGGATCGTCATGCATGCCCTTTTTAGTGATGGTTTCAGAAACTGCATAAGCGCTTTCAGTAATAAATGACTTTAAGTAATAAACTAATAAATAATTCTAATAACTCTTCATAGGACGTACTTGACAATAAAATAAGGTTATTGAATCAAACAATGGAAAATCCAGGATGAAATGTAACAATACCAGAGAAGGAAAGTTGTTACTCACCATATAGCGGAGATGCTGAGTAGCTATAGGCACAATAAAAAGATACACACACTCATAGCTTTCGGCCATTAAGGCCTTTGTCAGCAGTTGACACACATACATACACACACACACACACACACACACACACATGCAAACGCAACTTGCACACACGTCTGCAGTCTCAGAGCTCAAACTACACTTTTATATTCTCAGAATGCAGTGTAGTTTGAGCTCTCTGAGACTACAGACGTGTGTGCAAGTTGCGTTTGCGTGAGTGTGTGTGTCTTACTGCTGACAAAGGCCTTAATGGCCGAAAGCTATGAGTGTGTGTATCTTTTTATTGTGCCTTCGCGACTCAGCATCTCCGCTATATGGCGAGTAACAACTTTCCTTCTCAAATGAGGTTACTGGTACTACAAGCTGCATTAATATGAGTGTATGTGTCGAGGATTCGTCACTCTGATACATCTGTGTAATTGGCTATTAAAAAAAAAAAAAAAGAACGGCACATCACGAAGCGATTATCCGTATGGGACAGAAATCGGTATGCAGACACAAACAAACGATCGCAGTGATGTTTAAAGCTTTCCCGGATTAATGATTGTTCTATAAAAACACGGGAGAACTGCCGGATATCAGTAACGTCCTGCCACGATAGTTCGGCGCAGAGTCTTCTGGCCATCTGTGTACCTTTATGTAGACAGATGGAGTTTATGTCATTCCGACATAAACTTTTCCACATGTGCATGGTATACGGAAGGTATATGGAAGGAGAAAAGAGACCCACTTGCAATGACGGGAATATACCGTATACCATGCACATGAGGAAAAGTTTATGTCGGAATGACTGGACGATCCATTAACACCAGGATCAAAGAGCATAAGCGACATTGCAGGTTGGGGCAGGTGGAGAAATCGGCCGTGGCAGAGCACGCACTGAATGAGACCGACCACGTAATAAAATTCGCCGACACGGAAGTTGTGGCTGTAGAGAAGCACTATCACACGCGCTTGTTCAGAGAAGCTGTAGAAATACAAAAACATGCGAACAGTTTCAACAAGAAAGAGGAAAGCCTTAAGGTAAACGGATCCTGGCTTCACGTACTGCAGCGAACGATCGTCGCAGGTAGCAAGAGGAGAACCGCACCGGAAATGATCGCGGAGAAGCCCTCGGACGTTGGCGCGCCAGGTACATATAGTCTGCGGCCGCGAGCTCGGCTCCAGTTCACCACCGGCAATGGAGGCTGAAGCTTTGGCAATGCCAGCCACTCGTGCTGGCGAAACGTCAGAAAAATCATTAGATGAACGTCGGCCGAAGAACCCGAGACAGAAGACAATAGGCAGTTTGTCAGAAGTAAGGAAACTTACACTCTGTTATTTATTGAGCACGTCAAGATCCTGTAGTTCTTCTTCACTTTCACTGAGGACAATGAAGTTGTCATTGATACGTATCGTTTCGCCTTGAATTTTAATCCCACTGCAGAATTTTTCTTTTACATCTGTCATTGGTTGTTCGATATATATACAGTAGACTGAAAAGTAGGGGTGAAAGACTACATCCCTGTCTTACACCCTTCGTTCTTGGTATTGCAGTCTTATTGTTCCCTCTTGATTCTTGTACATAATATACAGGGTGAGTCACTTAACATTACCGCTGGATATATTTCGTAAACCACATCAAATACTGACGAATCGATTCCACAGACCAAACGTGAGGAGAGGGGCTAGTATAATTGGTTAATACAAACCATAAAAAAATGCACGGAAGTATGTTTTTTTAACACAAACCTACGTTTTTTTAAATGGAACCCCGTTAGTTTTGTGAGCACATATGAACATATAAACAAATACGTAATCAGTGCTGTTTGTTGCATTGTAAAATGTTAATTACATCCGGAGATATTGTAACCTAAAGTTGACGCTTGAGTACCACTCCTCCGCTGTTCGATCGTGTGTATCGGAGAGCACCGAATTACGTAGGGATCCAAAGGGAACGGTGATGGACCTTAGGTACAGAAGAGACTGGAACAGCACATTACGTCCACATGCTAACACCTTTTTATTGGTATTTTTCACTGACGCACATGTACATTACCATAAGGGGTGAGGTACACGTACACACGTGGTTTCCGTTTTCAATTACGGAGTGGAATAGAGTGTGTCCCGACATGTCAGGCCAATAGATGTTCAATGTGGTGACCATCATTTGCTGCACACAATTGCAATCTCTGGCGTAATGAATGTCATGCACGCCGCAGTACATCTGCTGTAATGTCGCCGCAGGCTGCCACAATACGTTGTTTCATATCCTCTGGGGTTGTAGGTACATCACGGTACACATTCTCCTTTAACGTACCCACAGAAAGAAAGTCCAGAGGTGTAAGATCAGGACAACGGGCTGGCCAATTTATGCGTCCTCCACGTCCTATGAAAGGCCCGTCGAACATCCTGTCAAGGGTCAGCCTAGTGTTAATTGCGGAATGTGCAGGTGCACCATCGTGCTGATACCACATACGTCGACGTGTTTCCAGTGGGACATTTTCGAGCAACGTTGGCAGATCATTCTGTAGAAACGCGATGTATGTTGCAGCTGTTTGGGCCCCTGCAATGAAGTGAGGACCAATGAGGTGGTCGCCAATGATTCCGCACCATACAGTCCACGGTCGCTGTCGCTCTACCTGTCTGAGCCAGCGAGGATTGTCCACGGACCAGTAATGCATGTTCCGTAGATTCACTGCCCCGTGGTTTGTGAAACCCGCTTCATCGATAAACAGGTAGAACTGCAACGCATTCTCTGTTAATGCCCATTGACATAATTGCACTCGATGATTAAAGTCATCACCATGTAATTGCTGATGTAGCGACACATGAAACGGGTGAAAGCGGTGACGATGCAGTATGCGCATGACACTATTTTGACTCAGTCCACCAGCTCTCGCAATGTCCCGTGTACTCATGTGTGGGTTCATGGCAACAGCAACTAACACACCAACTGCACCCGCTTCTCCTGTGACGGGCCTGTTACGGACCCTTTTGCGTGCTACGACCATACCTGTTGCATACAGTTGGCGGTAGATGTTTTGCAATGTGCGGCACGTTGGATGCTCTCTGTCCGGGTACCGTTCTGCATACACCCTGCTGGCTTCAGCTGCATTTCGACGACACTCGCCATAGATGAGTATCATCTCCTCGTTTTCAGAGTTCGAATACACCATGGGCACAGTTCCTACAACACTACACTATCACAGACGTCTGGTAACAACGGTATACTACAGTTGGTCTGCGTGCGGAGACGAATGCAGAATAACAATGGCAGCAAGCGCTACATGCGGACACTGCGACAGCTAGACCAAACCACAACAGTGCACTACAGCCACACTCGTAAACACGGTCGTCATCGTAAACATGTCCCTGCAGATGCTGCTCGCCGACCGTGGCCCGTGTTTGTTACAACACGCAACTGAACGTCGGAGGTTTCAAGCGTCAACTTTAGGTTACAACATCTCCGGATGTAATTAACATTTTACAATGCAACAAACGGCACTGATTAAGTATTTGTTTATATGTTCAGATGTGCTAACAAAACTAACGTGGTTCCATTTAAAAAAGACGTAGGTTTGTGTTAAAAAACATACTTCCGTGCATTTTTGTATGGTTTGTATTAAACAATTACACTAGCCCCCCTCCTCACGTTCGGTCTGTGGAGTCGGTTCGTCAGTATTTGATGTGGTTTACGAAATATATCCAGCGGTAACGTTAGGTGACTCACCCTGTATATCACAAGTCTTTCTTTGTTGCTTACCCTAACTTTTTCAGAATTTCGAACGCATTGCGCCATTTGAATAGTCGAAAGCGTTTTCCACATCGGCAGATACAACGAACATGTCTTCATTTTTCTTCTTTTTTTTTCAGTCTTGTTTCCGTTACGAACTGTCTCTCTTGTGGCTGTACCTTTCCTAAAGCCAAACTGAACGTCATCTAACGCATTCGCAGTATTCCATTTTTCTGTGTATTATTCTTGTCATGAATTTGGATACATGCCCTGTTAACCTGGTTGCCGATAATTCTCGCACTTTTCGGCGCTCGGTATCTTCTGAACTGTGTGGATGATGATCTTCCGAAAGTGTGATGGTACATTCTACACACCACTATGATTAGTCAATTTGTTGTCACTTTCCCAATGAATTTAGAAATTCTAATGGAATGTTATCTATCTCTTTTTCCTTATTTGATCTTAAGTCGCCCAAAGCTCTTTTAAATTCCCATTCTAACATCGGATCCTCTGTCTCCACCCTGTCGATTCCCGTTTATTCTTCCACCACGTCATCAGCCAAGTTCTCCCCCTCTCTCCCACCCTTCAATGTATTCTTATCACATATCCACTCTCTTCTCTGCATTCAACTGTGAAATTCCCATTGACTTTCAATGATACCGCCACCCTTCTTTTAATTTGACCAAAGGTAGTTTTGATTTTTCTGTACGCTGAGTCAGTTCTTCCGAAAATAATTCCTTTTTTGATTTCCACACGTTTTTCCTGTAGCCATTTCGCCTCAGTTTCCCTGGAGTTCCGATTTATTTGATTCCTAAATGACTTCTGTGTTCATTTCCCTTTTGTACTTCCTTCTTTCATCGATCAGCTAAAGTATTTCTTCTGTTACCTGTGGTTTGTTCACATTTACGTTCCTTGTACCTGTATTTTTCTTTCCAACTTGTGTGGCTACCGTTTTTAGAGATATCTATTCCTCTTCTACTGAACTGCCTGCTGAGCTGCTGATTATCGCAGTAGCTATAGCCCCAGAGAATTTCAAACGTATCTCTTCATTTGTTAATAGTACGGTATCCCACTTGTTTGCGCAGTTATTCTTCCTGACTAGTCTCTTCAACTTTAGCCCACTATTCGTCATTACTAAACTGTGATCTGAGTCTATATCTGCTCCTCGGAGCGCCTTACAATCCAGTTTATGATTTTGGAATCCTTGCCTGACCATGATGTAATCTAACTGAAATCTTCCAGTATCCCCGGCCTTCTTTTCCAAGTACACCTCCCCCTCTTGTGATTCTTGATCAGAGTATTCGCTAACAGTAGCTGAAATTTATTACAAAATCAACTAGCTTTTCTGCTCTCTCATTTCTACTGCCAAGCCCATAGCCCCCCGTAACCCTTTCTTCTACTCCTTCCCCGATAACATCATTCCAGTCCACATGAGTATTGAATTTTCATTTACCTTTACGTATTGCATTACTCGTTCATTATCTTCATACAATTTCTCTAGGATAGTGAGTGTAGCAGAGTGCTTAGGGCTTGTGTTTGGTGGGAAGGTATGGGGGAGGAGGAAAGAGGACGGACGAGCGGGAGGGGAAAGTATTACTGTATGATGTCCCAGAGTCTCACAAGGCCATTCACAGATGTATCAGATTAATACCACAGTCTAGCATCTACACACGATGTATCCTCTTTACAGCCTAACCAAATATCGTCTGCTGTATCTGTTTTCATCAATGCTGCTACCATTACACTTACATGTTGTTGTTGTTGTTGTGGTCTTCAGTCCAGACTGGTTTGATGCGGCTCTCCATGCTACTCTATCTGTGCAAGCTTCTTCATTTACCAGTACCTACTGCAACCTACATCCTTCTGAATCTGTTTAGTGTATTCATCTCTTGGTCTCCCTCCACGCTGCCCTCCAATATCAAATTGGTGATCCCTTGATGCCTCAGAATATGCCCTACCAACCGATCCCTTCTTCTAGTCAAGTTGTGCTACAAATTTCTCTTCTCTCCAATTCTATTCAGTACCTCCTCATCAGCTATGTGATCTACCCATCTAATCTTCAGCAGTCTTCTGTAGCACCACATTTCGAAAGCTTCTATTCTCTTCTTGTCCAAACTATTTATCGTCCACGTTTCACTTCCATACATGGCTACACTCCATACATATACTTTCAGAAACGATTTCCTGACACTTCAATCTGCACTCGATGTTAACAAATTTCGCTTCTTCAGAAACGCTTTCCTTGCCATTGCCAGACTATATTTTATATCCTCTCTACTTCGACTATCATCAGTTATTTTGCTCCCCAAATAGCAAAACTCATTTACTACTTTAAGCGTCTCATTTCCTAATCTAATTCCCGCCGCATCTCCCGATTTAATTCGACTACATTCCATTATCCTCGTTTTGCTTTTGTTGATGTTCGTCTTACATCCCCCTTTCAAGACACTGTCCATTCCGTTCAGCTGCTCTTCCAGGTCCTTTGCTGTCTCTGACAGAATTACAATGTCATCGGCGAACCTCAAAGTTTTTATTTCTTCTCCATGGATTTTAATTCATACTCCGAATTTTTCTTTTCCTTCCTTTACTGCTTGCTGAATATACAGACTGAATAACATCGGGGAGATGCTACAACCCTGTCTCACTCCCTTCCCAACCACTGCTTCCCTTTCATGTCCCTCGACTCTTGTGACTGCCATCTGGTTTCTGTACAAACTGTAAATAGCCTTTCGCTCCCTGTAGTTTACCCCTGCCACCTTCAGAATTTGAAAGAGAGTATTACAGTCAACATTGTCAAAAGCTTTCTCTTAGGTTACAAATGCTAGAAACCTAGGTTTGCCTTTTCTTAATCTAGCTTCTACGATAAGCCGTAGGGTCAGTATTGCCTCATGTGTTCCAATATTTCTACGAAATCCAAACTGATCTTCCCCGAGGTCGGCATCTACTAGTTTTTCCATTCGTCTGTACAGAATTCATGTTAGTATTTTGCAGCTGTGGCTTATTAAACTGATAGTTCGGTAGTTTTCACATTTGTCAACAACCGCTTTCTTTGGGATTGGAATTATTATATTCTTCTTGAAGTCTGGGGGTATTTCGCCTGTGTCATACATCTTGGTCACTAGATGGTAGAGTTTTGTTAGGGTTGGCTCTCCCAAGGCTGTCAGTAGTTCTAATGGAATGTTGTCTACTCCCGGGGCCTTGTTTCGACTTGGGTCTTTCAGTGCTCTGTCAAACTCATCACCCAGTATCATATCTCCTATTTCATCTTCATCTACATTCTCTTCCATTTCTATAGTATTATCCTCAAGAAAATCGCCTTTGTATAGACCCTCTATATACTCCTTCCACCTTTCTGGTTTCCCTTGTTGCTTAGAACTGGGTTTCCATCTGAGCTCTTGATATTCATGCAAGTGGTTCTCTGTTCTCCAAAGCTGTCTTTAATTTTTCTGTAGGCAGTATCTATCTTACCCCTAGTAAGATAAGCCTCTACATCCTTACATTTGTCCTCTAGCCATCCCTGCTTAGCCGTTTTGCACTTCCTGTCGATCTCATTTTTGAGACCTTTATATCCGTTTTTTCCTGCTTCATTTACGGCGTTTTTTTATTTTCTCCTTGCATCAATTAAATTCAATATCTCTTCTGTTACCCGAGGATTTCTATTAGCCCTCGTCGTCTTACCTACGTGATCCTCTGCTGCCTTCACTATTTCATCTCTCAAAGCTACCCATTCTACTTGTACTGCATTTCTTTCCCCCCATTCATATCAATCGTTCCCTACTGCTCTCCCCGAAACTCTCTAAAACCTCTGGTTCTTTCAGTTTATCCAGGCCCCATCTCCTCAAATTTCCTCCTTTTTGAGGTTTCTTCAGTTTTAATCCACAGTTCATAACCAATAGAGTATGATCAGAGTCCACATCTGCCCCTGGAAATGTCTTACAATTTAAAACCTGGTTCCTGAATCTCTGTATTACCACTATATAATCTATCTGAAACCTAATATCCCCAGTTTCTTCCATGTATACCACCTTCTGTCATGATTCTTGAACCAAGTGTTATCTATGATTAAGTTATGCTCTGCGCAAAATTCTACCAGGCGGCTTCCTCTTTCATTTCTTAGTCTCATTCCATATTCACCTACTACGTTTCCTTCTCTTCCTTTTCCTAATATCGAGTTCCAGTCACGCAAGACAATTAAATTTTTGTCTCCTTTCACTATCTGAATAATTTCTTTTATCTCATCATACATTTCATCAATCTCTTCGTCATCTGCGGAGCTAGTTGGCATATAAACGTGTACTACTGTGGTTGGTGTGGGCTTCGTATCGATCTTGGCCACAATAATGCCTTCACTATGCTGTTTGTAGTAGCTTACCCGCATGCCTATTTTCCTATTCATTATTAAACCTTCTCCTGCATTACCCCTATTTGATTTTGTATTTATAGCCCTGTATTCACATGACCAGAAGTCTTGTTCCTCCTGCCACCGAACTTCACTATTTCCCACTATATCCAACTTCAACCTATCCATTTCCCTTTTTAAATTTTCTAACCTACGTGCCCGATTAAGGGATCTGACATTCCACGCTCCGATCCGTAGAACGCCAGTTTTCTTTCTCCTGATAACAACGTCCTCCTGAGTAGCCCCGCCCGGAGATCCGAATGGCGGACTATTTTACCTCCGGAATATTATACCCAAGAGGACGCCATCATCATTTACCCATACAGTAAAACTGCATGCCCTCGGGAAAAATTACGGCTGTAGTTTCCCCTTGCTTTCAGCCGTTCGCAGTACCAGCACAGCAAGGCTGTTTTGGTTAGTGTTACAAGGCCAGATCAGTCAATCATCCAGACTGTTGCCCTTGCAACTACTGAAAAGGCTGCTGCCCCTCTTCAGGAACCACACGTTTGTCTGGCCTCTCAACAGATACCCCTCCGTTGTGGTTGTACCTACGGTACGGCTATCTGTATCACTGAGGATCGCAAGCCTCCCCATCAACGGCAAGGTCCATGGTTCATGGGGTGTACACGCACATATACACTTACATATACACTTAATATACACTTACATATTCCCTTAAATTTCTATGTCCCTGTTAGCGTATACATTATATCTTCTGTCATGATTTTTACTTCTTTTGTTGGTTGAGTAAGAAGTTTTTCATGACTTTTTTATCATTCTTCAGACCCTCAAAATGATTTCTCAACACTATCCTTGCTGATGCAGCTTGTGCCATTCACATCCAGTTGTCTTGAGGACACTTAAGCCTCTACTTTGAATGAATCAGCAATAGCGTCTATGAGCTATAGTTTATTGTGTGCATTTTTACCATGAATATATGATGTTTTTAACATTGTCTACTTGTTATTCCTTGTCGTGTTTCTTTTTACTAAGGTAGATGTTAGGGCAAACAGTGTCGGTCCTGGAAGTCTAGCGATAAAGCGCGGCATCGAACCCCGGTTGAATTGTGAATTTGTAGTCTGCTTCTTAATCTAGCATTCGCCTCTCTGTGCTTCGGAAATTCCCCAGAAACAGCACCCGGTTGGATAGCTAACGTAGGTTGGGATACGCAAATCGTCGATGTGGCATCCTGTGGATAAATCAGCCCTGCGTAAAAGTTGTAGCTCTGCGATAATTTAAGAACTGTTATCTTAATTATACCACATGGGACCCTACGCCATTAACGTAAGGTATTGCAATGGACAACTTACCTCTTGTTGTCAATTGGTGTCCCGCGCCTGTTAAAGAGAAAGAAAGGTAGTTCCTCATGATCTGCTTAAACCCACTACTACTGTACTTTGAATTATTCGTGATTATCTGCAAGCAGGAGAATTGTTGTTATCCATCAGTGAAATTGGCTCTTGGGCAGAATCTCGAAGTGTTCGAGACGCGATTCACTTTTCCCGATGTGATCTTCTAAGTCCATAAAGCACGGCTTTCTCGTTGCTTGGACAGCTAGTGTACGAATGGGACTTCCTTCTCCCCTTAGAAGTTCCATTTTTCAAAGCTGAAACAGTCGAAAACAGAACAAATTAACAATCTGCATCAGTTAAGCATGCTATGAAGACAATTTAGAGACATTCATTTTGTCTGAAATTAATCTTTTGTGGTAGTATTATCATTCATTAATAACAGATTGTACAACGGAAGCAATATTCTACAATATAGCAAGTAATTCGTGACAGGTTTGTTGTGTTATTGGGATACGTCTTGTGAAGGACAGTCATGACTTCTTAGTCCCAGATACCCACAAAATTCCGTGTGGATGTGACAGAAGCTAAATGGGACAGTCTTTCAGATCGTTTCACAGCGCGCCATCCAGAAAAATCTACTGTTGCTGAACAATGCTAACGAATAAGCACAAAATCTAATTTGAGCGGACATGGATTCTGGCCGCATTTCAAACTAATGGGATTCAGTCATCAAAGAGGTTGTGGAAATTGGAATGAGGTTGAACAACTTTAATAGAGATATGGCATTGACACTCGGGAGTGCGTATAAACGGGTGACGATATCTTTTTCTTTAATTTTAATTGTTAATTTTATTTTGTTTGATTTTATTTTATTTTTACATTCCCTGCTTTTGAGATCAGGGTATCCTATTATAGAACAGCGTTTTTTATAACGAAATATCCTAGTAGGCTAGGAGTGCTGTTGTGGAAATTACAACAGGAAGTATGTGCGTTGTTTTTCTTTTTTTACCAGTTCGTCAGAGCAAGGCTGCCTGTTAAAGTACTTCTTTTTTCCCTGACACATATCCAAGCAGACTGGGAGTGGGGAATAGGGAATCCCAACAGGGAATATCTGAAAGCCCACTTTCAGTTCCGGAATTTGGCTGATATCCAAGGGAAACCTCCTGAAAGTCTTCGTCGAACCGATGGATTGGAAATACTTCAATTTATTTCTGGGAAAATGGCCACAAAGATTGTAATTTTGTATATGTAATTACAGGTATATAGGTACAGACTGCAAGAGAGTACGTTCCATATTATACACTACGGAAACAGAAACGCTGAGGGTGACTTATCGTCATTGGCGGCAATGTAATCTCAAGTCGAGGGCAATGGTTCATCAGTGGAATTCCGCTATTTTTTCAACAGTTGCTTTCCTAGCGATGAAGATGAACGCTATAAGTGCACCGAAAATATTTAATACAGTATCTTACAACCTCTCTCATTCACTCGTCCTGGTGACCAGCAGGACTGACAATCCCATTTTTCGCATATTAATTCAAAGTCCGCTACGGGTGTCCTAATTACACGTTGTGAGCGATGGTTTTTTGTCTGATTGCTTCTTGATGTCCAAAAAGTCTCTTTACATCATATCCTCACTTCTTCAAGTTTCTTGAAAATAGGTGGAAACTGTAAATATCTGCTCTTCACTTCTTTTTCTTCTATTATGTGATATTGCTCGGGCTATTATGTGATATTGCTCAGGCTTTGGCAGACACTATGGATATTGTTCATCGGCCTCCAATAACAGTTTTTTTTGACGGAACTGGAGCCAGTGTAGTCAGAGGAATTCTGAGTCAGAATATAGTTCGTTATGTATATGTCCTGCCAACGTCCGGTTTTACATTTCAAATGTCGCAGGTAGGTTGTCTTTTACAGCTGATGTAAACAGCAGGAAAAGCGAAGAATGTCCCATCAGATCATTAAAGATCCAGAATAAACTGATATTGACAAGCAACGAAGAGATACAAAAAAGAATGACTCAGCATGAGCATAGATGCAACATGAAAGACATCTCATCTGCTGACCATGTGTTGAGGGAAGTTCACAGATAGCAGGTATGCACAGAACTAATTTTTTTCTTTTCTTGCCTTGTCGTCATGTATCTTCTTCTAGCCCAGTCCACACGTTTTTATCTCTATGTTACTTCAGTTTACAGCATCTTTCTACAGTACCACAGTTCAAATGCTTCCATTCTCTGGTTCTACCAAAGTCTGTACAATGTTGTGCCCCAGATGTTCTACATATAACCAAGAGAGGGAAAAAACTAACCTACTGGATGCAGCAGACGCCAAAAAGCATGTGCTAAAAGTCCCTCTCAACGTTCTGTGTGATCAGATACAGCTGAAATGATAAATATTGATTCCCCAGCATGACAGACTTGTACTTTAAATTAGTGACCGTTAATACCTCATTTTGTAGTGAATACAGTGCTTTGTGCTAAACTCTGCAGCTCCTTCCCCGTATGGGAGTGTTCAGACTCTTTACTATTTCATTGGTACTTTCTCTGTACACTTACTATAAACTGGTGGTTCATGGTATTCGTATATTGCTTCATATATTCTTTTTAACATAATTTTTGCCTCTTGTACTCTTTCTTCGGTTTCAATGTCTAAATTAAAAAAAAATTGTGGCCATACAACTGGTGTACTTTTGTACAATGTAGGTCTACTTTGTAATGGTTTGCTATCTTTCATTGTGTAACCTGTAGCTTAATACTCTTGTACGTTATCATCGGCCGGTATAATATAAGTTGTCTCTCTCTTGTGCGAAAATGTAACAATAACAGTTTTGCATAGATATGTATGTTATCTTAGAAATAAGGACCCATTTGACGTCTGTTCGTAACATATTTTTGGTATAGTGACCACAGTTTACAATGTGACACAATGGCAAACTCTGTACTTTTTTTTTCTATGCAGCAGTATCGCACTGTGGCAAGTAAAAGCGTCTAATAGTGTCTAACGTATTTAGTGAATACCCCGAGATTATAACATTTGCTGTCTAATATCAAGGCGAAAAATTCTGTACAGTTATAATGTCTTTAGTTTTCTACGTTTAGTTTCTTGCAGAGTAAAGCTTTCGTTGTCGCTGTCTGAAGATGTCTTAATAAGACAAGTGTGTAAGCAACAAGACGAAATTTATTTGCTTTTCAAACATAAATATGAAACTGTTCTACCAGGAATGGGCAGAGGAATCCATTTACACACAAAACAACATTAGACAACAATAACGAAAAATGTATTGCATGAAACGCAGTTTGCTCGCTTTTCGTCCATAAACATGAAAGTCTTCTATCAAGAAGGAACGGAAAATTCATTGACATCTAAAACACCTTTAGATTAAAATTTTACCCACATACATACAATGTCAGTTATTAATTACTCTTAGAAAGTCCGATATTTCTTCATTTCTGCTCGCTCGTGCTACATGCAATGTTCGACGAAAATGGAAAGGACTAAGCAGCAAATAGTTCTCATCCATTAAGTGAATTACGGTATGAATAATTTTGCCGAAAATATTTCATAGGGGATATATGAATCATGTCTTGAAATACATTTGTATTAGGGAGAGCGTAGTAGTTCGGTGTGGTGTTGAATGCTGTAAGATATCGCTTGTTGGCCCCCAACTTTTTTATCATCAGTCATTTACAGCAAGATAATCGTGTAAGTGTGTCTATCCTGTGATCTATATTGTGATGAATGTATCAGTCGTTAATGTCAGTTTTGGTTGAAGTGCAGCCGGCTTGTCAGAGATAACGCAAAATGTCTTGTTGTGAGTGCAATATTAATGGCAGGTATGCTGAACGATTAGGAATGCAGTTTGTTTAATGATACATCCGTTAATCTTCCCTGGCCAAACAAAGAAAAAGGAAGTATTCATGTGAGATTACTGTCCATAAGATATCCGAGGGGTCGTTACAAGTTTTTAATTATCACCTCGAAAAAAATCAAGCTCCGGCCGTGAAACTTGGCGATGGGTTAGCTCCTCTATATTTTCATCCTTCAATGCGACACGTTTTGCCCAATGATGGACGACTTGTCTCAGACCTTTGTTGTAGTGGCCGGCAATTGTCTGTTCAGCAAAAGTTCCACCTGAAAAATTACCTCGTCTCCTGACTGATTTCATCTGACCCTCTCCGAATTCCTCTCCTTTGCTATCGGTTTCATCTCAGAGTGGCACTTGCAACCTACGATCTCTGTTATTTGCTGGATGTATTCCAGTCTCTAAGTGGGCCATGTACCCCGTATGCCAGATGGAAGACAGGCGAAGATGGCAAGAGCGGGGAAACCAAACACCAAACGCCCCGTTGGACGACCAAGGCAGCGCTGGATGGACGACCTGGCGAAGGACCTAGCAGCCCTGGGAACGGAAGACACCTCAAGGAACCGGCCACAAAACAGGAAGGAATGGAGGCAGTTTGTGGAAGCAGCACGTGGTCTGCAGGGCCTATGATCACTGAATATCTATCTATCTATTCCAACACATATCCTATCATCCTGATTTTTTTTTTTTTTTTTGTCAGAGTCTTCAGTCTTCTCATGGCCAGGAATGCCCTTTGTGCCAGTGCTAATCTGCTTTTTTGGCCTCGTTGCTCCATCCATCGTGGGTCATATTGCTGCCTAGCTAGCAGAATTCCTCAACTTCGTCTGTATCCTGATTACCGATTCTGATATTGTTTCTCGCCGTTCTCATTTCTGCTACTTCTCATTACTTTAGTTTTTCTTATATTTGCTGTCAGTCGATATTTTGTGCTCATTAGATTGTTCATTACATTCTACGGATCCACTAATTCTTCTCCACTTTCGACGAAGATAGCAGAGTCATCATCGAATCTTATCTCTGATATCTTTTCGCCTTGAATTTTAATCCCACTCTTGAAACTTTCTTTTATTTCCATCGTTGCCTCTTCGATGTATAGATGGTACTGAAGGGGAGAAAAACTAAATGCTTGTCTTATTCCCTTTTTCATCCAAGCACTTCGTTCTTGGACTTGCACTCTTCTTGTTCCTTCTTGGTTCTTGTACATATTGTGTATTACCCGTCTTTTCCTATAGCTTACCGCTATTTTTCTCAGAGTTTCGGACATCTTGCAACATTTTACATTGTCGAACGCTTTTCCCAGGTCGACAAATCCTATGTCTTGAGTTTTCTTCAGTATTGCTTCCATTATCAACCGCAACGTCAGAACTGCCTCTCTGGTACCTTTTTTCTTTCCTACATGCAAACCGTCATCTAACAGATCCTAAATTTTCTTTCTTCTGTATGTTATTCCTGTCAGCAGCTTAAATTCATGAGCTGTTAAACTGAGCCGGCCGGTGTGGCTGAGCGGTTCTAGGCGCTTCAGTCTGGAACCGCGTGACCGCTACGGTCGCAGGTTCGAATCCTGCCTCGGGCATGGTTGGTTGGTTTGGGGAACTAGACCAGACAGCGTGGTCATCGGTCTCATCAGATTAGGGAAGGATTGGGAAGGAAGTCGGCCGTGCTCTATTAGAGGAACCATCCCGGCATTTGCCTGGAGTGATTTAGGGAAATCACGGAAAACCTAAATCAGGATGGCCGGACGCGGGATTGAACCGTCGTCCTCCCGAATGCGAGTCCAGACTCGGGCATGAATGTGTGTGATGTCCTTAGGTTAGTTAGGTTTAAGTAGTTCTAAGTTCTAGGGGAATGATGACCTCAGACGTTAAGTCCCATAATGCTCAGATCCATTTGAACCATTTTGTTGCCGCACGGGATTAGCCGAGCGGTCTAAGGTGCTACAGTCTTAGACTGTGCGGCTGGTTCCGGCGGAGGTTCGAGTCCTCCCTCGGGCATGGGTGTGTATGTTTGTCCTTCGGATAATTTACGTTAAGCAGTGTGTAACCTTAGGGACTGATAACCTTGCTGTTAAGTCCCATAAGATTCACACACATTTGAACATTTTTGAGCCATTTTGTTAAATTGAATGTGCGACAGTTCTCGCACTTCTCGGCTCTTGCTGTGGTGTCACCGCCAGACCACACTTGCTAGGTGGTAGCCTTTAAATCGGCCGCGGTCCGTTAGTATACGTCGGACCTGCGTGTCGCCACTATCAGTGATTGCAGACCGAGCGCCGCCACACGGCAGGTCTAGAGACACTTCCTAGCACTCGCCCAGTTGTACATCCGACTTTGCTAGCGATGGTTCACTGACAAATTACGCTCTCATTTGCCGAGACAATAGTTGGCATAGCCTTCAGCTACGTCATTTGCTACGACCTAGCAAGGCGCCATTACCAGTTACTATTGATGCTGGAAAACATGTACCATCAAGAGCGATGTTCACCAATTATGGATTAAAGTTAAGTATTCCAGAAGCTACGTGCCTTTTTTGCTAGTCTCATATCCGTGACCTGTTCCAGACCTCACGCCAGCCTGCGTGAGCTTAAACGCGTGCCTTTGCAAATTTTCGTGGGCGCATCAGAAAATTTAGAGACCCGGCATTTGGATCCGACTCCAGAACGATTCCATCGCCTCCAAGTAAATTTCGCGCAGAGACCACGAAGGGAAGATAAGAGAATCACCGGGAAGAACGTCGGCTCCGTTCCAGAGATTCCCATTTGAGTTCACGAAGCGTTTTGATCGAACCTACAGGTAACAAATCTAGCAGCAAGCTTCGATATCTTCCTTTAACTCGAGTTGGTGTGGATCCCAATCACTGAAGCAATACTCAAGAATTGGTCGCACTAGTGTCCCATAGGCGGTCTTGTTAACAGATGAAACACACTTCCCTAAAATTCTCCCAATAAACGGAAGTCGACTATTCGCCTTTTCTACACTCATGCTCATAAATTAAGGATAATGCTGATACATGGTGAAACAACGCTCTGGTGGGCGGTTTGCGGATTTAAATCACCTCCGGGTATGACTATGCATTTGACCTGCGGTCGTCGCACGGAGGCACTGGCAGCAGTCCACATACGCAGAGGTCTGTTGGTGCATGTCAGAGTACGGTGCGGCGAGTAACTGTGCAGACGTTTTCAGACGGGCTAATGGTGACTGTGTGGTGAAAATGGCTCAAAGGACATACGTTGATGACGTTATGAGGGGTAGAATACTAGGGCGATTGGAGGCTGCTCAAACACAGCAGGTCGTAGCACTGGCCCTCTGCTGCCACAAAGTGTGACCTCAAGATTATGGCAACGATTCCAGCAGGCAGGAAACATGTCCAGGAGCTACAGTACCGGACGTCCACAGTGAACTGTTGTTCACTAGAAGACCGATATCTCACCATCAGTGTCCGCAGACGGCCACGGAGTACTGCAGGTAGCCTTGCTCGGAACCTTACTGCAGTCACTGGAACAGATGTCTCCAGAGACGCAGTCTACAGACGACTGAACAGACGTGGTTTATTCGCCTGGAGACCTGCAAGGTGCATTCCACCGACCCTTGGTCACAGGAGAGCCCATAAAGCCTGGTGTCAAGAACACAGTACATGGTCATTGGAAGAGTGGTCCCAGGTCATGTTTACGGACGAGTCCATCTATAGTCTGAACAGTGATTCTCGCCGGGTTTTCATCTGGTGTGAACCAGGAACCAGATACCAATACCTTAATGTTCTTGAAATGGTCCTGTATGGAGGTCGTGGTTTGATGGTGTGGGGTGGGATTATGTTGCACGTACACACCTGCATGTCTTTGACAGAGGAACTGTTACAGGTCAGGTGTATCGGGACGTCATTTTGCACCAGTATGTCCGCCTCTTCAGGGGGCAGTGGGTCCCACCTTCCTCCTGATGGATGATAACGCACGGCCCCACCGAGCTGCCATCGTGGAGGAGTACCTTGAAACAGAAGATATCAGGCGAATGGAGTGGCCTGCCTGTCCTCCAGACCTAAACCCCATCGAGCACGTCTGGGATGCTCTCGGTCGACGTATTGCTGCACGTCTTCAAACCCCTACGACACTTCAGGAGCTCCGACGAACACTGGTGCAAGTATGGAAGGCTATACCCAAGCAGCTGCTCGACCACCTGATCCAGAGTATGCCAATCCGTTGTGAGGCCTGTGTACGTGTGCATGGTGATCATACCTCATATTGCTGTCGGGGTACATGTGCAGAAAACAGTGGCGTTTTGTAGCACATGTGTTTCAGGACGGACGGTTTTCTCAACTTGTCACGATTACCATGGACTTACAGATCTGTGTCGTGTGTGTTCCCTATGTGCCTATGCTATTAGCGCCAGTTTTGTGTGGTGTCACGTTGTGTGGCACCAGATACTGCAATTATCCTTAATTTATGAGCTTGAGTGTACTACAACCCTTACGTGCTGGCTTTATTACACTGGAGACATCTGCATCACCTGATCTGTGTATAATGCGATGGTGCATTGTTCTTACAGACTTCCACCAACTACGCATCGTTTGCTGCAGCGTTGTTCGCTCACAAAGGCAAGAAACGAATTAAGATACCATGCTGTATAAATGGACTGCGCCATTTCATTTTGGCACTAGTGGCGTGCAACGTTACTAAGGTGCTGGAATGTCAGTGTGTGACAGGACCGCGAACTTGGTTGGTTGGTTGATTTGAGGGGAGGGAACCAAACAGCGAGGTCATCAGTCGCATCGGATGAGGGAAGGATGGGGAAGGAAGGCAGGCGTGCCCTTTCAAGGCAACGATCTCGGCATTTACGTGAAGCGATTTAGGGAAATTAACCGAAAATAAGGATGGTCGGACGCGTGTTTGAAGCGTCGTCCTCCCGAATGCGAGTACCGTGTGGTAACCACGAGTGCAAACTTGTTTGTATGTGCAGACAACAAAAGCTCTATTAAGTGACTTTATTTTTGCTAGGTGATAGCTAAAACTTTGAGACTATCCCTTGTACATGAAGAAGAGGTCGTAGCATTAGTAGCGCAGTACAGGTAGATGGGGCCGGACGTTATGAAATACACTCCTGGAAATGGAAAAAAGAACACATTGACACCGGTGTGTCAGACCCACCATACTTGCTCCGGACACTGCGAGAGGGCTGTACAAGCAATGATCACACGCACGGCACAGCGGACACACCAGGAACCGCGGTGTTGGCCGTCGAATGGCGCTACCTGCGCAGCATTTGTGCACCGCCGCCGTCAGTGTCAGCCAGTTTGCCGTGGCATACGGAGCTCCATCGCAGTCTTTAACACTGGTAGCATGCCGCGACAGCGTGGACGTGAACCGTATGTGCAGTTGACGGACTTTGAGCGAGGGCGTATAGTGGGCATGCGGGAGGCCGGGTGGACGTACCGCCGAATTGCTCAACACGTGGGGCGTGAGGTCTCCACAGTACATCGATGTTGTCGCCAGTGGTCGGCGGAAGGTGCACGTGCCCGTCGACCTGGGACCGGACCGCAGCGACGCACGGATGCACGCCAAGACCGTAGGATCCTACGGAGTGCCGTAGGGGACCGCACCGCCACTTCCCAGCAAATTAGGGACACTGTTGCTCCTGGGGTATCGGCGAGGACCATTCGCAACCGTCTCCATGAAGCTGGGCTACGGTCCCGCACACCGTTAGGCCGTCTTCCGCTCACGCCCCAACATCGTGCAGCCCGCCTCCAGTGGTGTCGCGACAGGCGTGAATGGAGGGACGAATGGAGACGTGTCGTCTTCAGCGATGAGAGTCGCTTCTGCCTTGGTGCCAACGATGGTCGTATGCGTGTTTGGCGCCGTGCAGGTGAGCGCCACAATCAGGACTGCATACGACCGAGGCACACAGGGCCAACACCCGGCATCATGGTGTGGGGAGCGATCTCCTACACTGGCCGTACACCACTGGTGATCGTCGAGGGGACACTGAATAGTGCACGGTACATCCAAACCGTCATCGAACCCATCGTTCTACCATTCCTAGACCGGCAAGGGAACTTGCTGTTCCAACAGGACAATGCACGTCCGCATGTATCCCGTGCCACCCAACGTGCTCTAGAAGGTGTAAGTCAACTACCCTGGCCAGCACGATCTCCGGATCTGTCCCCCATTGAGCACGTTTGGGACTGGATGAAGCGTCGTCTCACGCGGTCTGCACGTCCAGCACGAACGCTGGTCCAACTGAGGCGCCAGGTGGAAATGGCATGGCCAGCCGTTCCACAGGACTACATCCAGCATCTCTACGATCGTCTCCATGGGAGAATAGCAGCCTGCATTGCTGCGAAAGGTGGATATACACTGTACTAGTGCCGACATTGTGCATGCTCTGTTGCCTGTGTCTATGTGCCTGTGGTTCTGTCAGTGTGATCATGTGATGTATCTGACCCCAGGAATGTGTCAATAAAGTTTCCCCTTCCTGGGACAATGAATTCACGGTGTTCTTATTTCAATTTCCAGGAGTGTACAATACAATATGAGAAAAAACAAAAATAATGTAGTTAAACTGGAGTGTCACGTGATCGGTTCCACAAAAAATCAGTGATTGCGTTAGTAAATTTGTGGTAAGATAACGTTTGTAATCTTTTCAAAATAAGTCAAAGAAACAAAAATTAATGATAAAATACATTTTTCTGCGAAACTTAAGGACGAGCTAGATAAAATAACATATTAACTGCGGTCTGGAAATGGGAGAAGGGATAGGGCCATGTTGCTAGAGGTCTCCCAGTCGTCCACAGACAACTGGACGTCACATGTCGTGAGCTGGCTGGCCCCGCACCACTAGGGAGTTAAAGGAACGGCTAAAGACGGTGTGGGTCAATCAGCGAGCAGTTGCGCTACACTGTGGTGGTGTTTCTCATTACAACATGCACGGAAGACAAGATGTGGATAACTTTACATGGAGCAGAGTCATTGGGAAACTGGAAGAAGGATAAAATCCGTCGAGTGTAATTTGATTCATATTACTGATAGCAGTGTTTCGCGTGCATGTGGAGCGTTCTGAACCAGAGGCAATGCTGCTCGCAGAAAGGGTGGTAGTGTACCACGGTCAACGATAGCAGCAGATGACTAGCACACTGTGCGACAGGCATGACTGCGGCCACGTCAGATAGCGGGTGCACAGGGAACGACATTTAACGGGACTGCAAGACACACTACTATTGCGGCGCGACGACTGGATGGCGTTAGCTCTTTGTCCGTTGACACCAGCACATCGACAGTATCGTTTCCCATGGTGCCACAGCATAGGGACTGCTCCAGCGAGGAGTAAGGTCGCGTGCTCTTCTCAGATTAGAGCAGTTCAGTCAGGGTAGCGATTCTGGACCTACCGTCGTATGGCGAGGGGTGGGGACACGTGACGCATCTAGGAACAGCGTCCAACATTACCGTTTTGGTAAAGTAAAATGTTGCATGGGCGTGCTGACCTGCAAATCTTTGAACACGTTACACTCACCTGTCGGCATTGATGTGACAATGTAATCCTTCCCCATGTGCGTCTGTTCAGGGACTCATTCTGCGCTGACTTAATTTTTATAGCTGGCCGTGTGCGACCGCATCAAACAGCGCTGATGAAGGAGTTTTTGGAATGAGAGGATGTCCGGCGAATGGACTGGCCTGCCCATTTCTCCAACTTAAATCCTATCGAGCGTGTGTGGGATGTATTGGCGAGACGTATTGTAGTAGGTCAACACGCGCCAACGACCGTCCAGCTGCGCTGGTGAAGGATTGGAGCGCCCTACCACAAGAACTCCTCACCAACCCTCTGGCCAGCATGGGAGCAGGTCACAGAGCCTGCACGGCTGTCCGAGGTGATCACCAGGTCTATTGAGAACCATGTCCCTCCATTTGTAATGTCCAAGGGGTCATTATATATCGCGGTGTCTTAAGTGTAATTATTGTCTAAGAATAATTCCCATTCGTTTAGTTACTTTATGTACTATACCGTAGCAGTTATTTCTATTTAGGGTCCAAGTTTCATCGCGCTGTGTTATTTGGCAGTAACACATCACCCTAAAGTTACTTTTATCGTCAAGCTTTGCATACGACTGTAATACGAATACCGTTAACGTGTGAATCTTCAGGCTTTGGCGGCGCAAAGACTGTTCTACATCTACATCTACATCCATACTCCGCAAGCCACTTGACGGTGTGTGGCGGAGGGTACCTTGAGTACCTCTATCGGTTCTCCCTTCTATTCCAGTCTCGTACTGTTCGTGGAAAGAAGGATTGTCGGTATGCCTCTGTGTGGGCTCTAATCTCTCTGATTTTATCCTCATGGTCTCTTCGCGAGATATACGTAGGAGGGACCAATATACTACTTGTGTCCTCAGTGAAGGCATGTTCTCGAAACTTCAACAAAAGCCCGTACCGGGCTACTGAGCGTCTCTCCTACAGAGTCTTCCACTGGAGTTTATCTGTCATCTCCGTAACGCTTTCGCGATTACTAAATGATCCTGTAACGAAGCGCGCTGCTCTCCGTTGGATCTTCTCTATCTCTTCTATCAACCCTATCTGGTACGGATCCGACACTGCTGAGCAGTATTCAAGCAGTGGGCGAACAAGCGAACTGCAACCTACTTCCTTTGTTTTCGGATTGGATTTCCTTAGGATTCTTCCAATGAATCTCAGTCTGGCATTTGATTTACCGACGATCAACTTTATATGATCATTCCATTTTAAATCAGTCCTCCCAGATGATTTATGGTATTAACTGCTTCCAGTTGCTCACCTTCTATGTTGTAGCTAAATGATATGGGATCTTTCTTTCTATGTATTCGCAGCACATGACACTTCTCTACACTGAGATTCAATTGCCATTCCCTGCACCATGCGTCAATTCGCTGCAGATCCTCCTGCATTTCAGTACAATTTTCCATTGTTACAACCTCTCGATACACCACAGCATGATCCGCAAAAAGCCTCAGTGAACTTCCGATGTCATCCATAAGGTCATTTATGTATATTGTGAATAGCAACGGTCCTACGACACTCCCCTGCGGCACACCTGAAATCACTCGTACTTCGAAAGACTTCTCTCCATTGAGAATGACATGCTGCGTTCTCTTATCTAGGAACTCTTCAATCCAGTCACACAATTGGTCTGATAGTCCATATGCTCTTACTTTGTTCATTAAACGACTGTGGGGAACTGTATCGAACGCCTTGCGGAAGTCAAGAAACACGGCATCTACCTGGGAACCCGTGTCTATGGCCCTCTGAGTCTCGTGGACGAATAGCGCGAGCTGGGTTTCACACGATCGTCTTTTTCGAAACCCATGCTGATTCCTACAGAGTAGATTTCTAGTTTCCAGAAAAGTCATTATACTCTAACATAATACGTGTTCCAAAATTCTACAACTGATCGACGTTCGAGATATAGGTCTATAGTTCTGCACATCTGTTCGAAGTCCCTTCTTGAAATCGGGGATGACCTATGCCCTTTTCCAATCTTTTGGAACGCTACGTTCTTCTAGACACCTACGGTACAGCGCTGCAAGAAGGGGGGAAAGTTCCTTCGCGTACTCTGTGTAAAATCGAACTGGTATCCCATCAGGTCCAGCGGCCTTTCCTCTTTTGAGCGATTTTAATTGTTTCTCTATCCCTCTGTCGTCTATTTCGATATCTACCATTTTGTCATCTGTGTTACAATCTAGAGAAGGAACTACAGTGCAGTCTTCCTCTGTGAAACAGCTTTGGAAAAAGACATTTAGTATTTCGGCCTTTAGCCTGTCGTCCTCTGTTTCAGTACAATTTTGGTCACAGAGTGTCTGGACATTTTGTTTTTGGTCCACCTACAGCTTTGACATAAGACCAATATCTCTTATGATTTTCTGCCAAGTCAGTACATAGAACTTTACTTTCGAATTCATTGAACGTCTCTCGCATGGCCCTCCTCACATTACATTTGGCTTCGCGTAATTTTTGTTTGTCTGCAAGGCGTTGGCTATGTTTATGTTTGCTGTGAAGTTCCCTTTGCTTCCGCAGCAGTTTTCTAACTCGGTTGTTGTACCACGGTGGCTCTTTTACATCTCTTACGATTTTGATTGGCACATACTCATCTAACGCATATTGTACGATGGTTTTGAACTTTGTCCACTGATCCTCAACACTATCTGTACTTAAAACAAAACTTTTGTGTTGGGCCGTCAGGTACTCTGAAATCTGCTTTTTGTCACTTTTGCTATACAGAAACATCCATTCCATTAAGTTTCGGGTGTGCAGCCGCAAGAATTCTCCTTCTTAGTCTAATATTTCGGCTGTATAACGTTCAGCCATCTTTAGAGTGAGCCGCAAGACTGCCGCTCCAGTGCTCGCTTCGTCCCTTTATACTCGTGTAATGTTTAAATCGATGGCCTTCCTGCCATATGTGGGTAGCCTCTCATCTAAAATAGGACGGATTCTCAGCAGACACAAAGTAAAAGTGATTTTTCTTCCTCCACCCAAGACAGCTGCACTCGTGGGCTCCCACAAAGATGATTTGCTGCTCCGAAAATCTGGAGTTTACAAAATTCCGTGTGAATGTGGCCTTTCTTACATTGGACAAACAACTCGTACTGTCCAGGAAAGATGTACAGAACACCAGAGGTACACACGACTTTCGGCAGTGGCAGAGCACTGAGTTGACACTGGTCACAGTATGTTGTATGACAACGTCGAAATTTTGGCAACTACATCATCTTTTTGGGACTCGATAGTGAAGGAGGCAATTGAGATTCGCTTGACGACGAATTTAATTAATAGAGATAGTGGTTTCAACCTTGATAAGTCATGGCATTCGGCACTTGGTGTAATAAACTGACAAAGACGTCGTCACAGTGCAGCTCACAATGATATATCGACATGCCAACACAGATCGACTGCGGAGTCGTCGATGTAACTCGCGCATTGTGCACGTCTCTGGCGCATTTGTATCTGTGGCCGCATGCGCAGTTGCGCGGTACAACAGTATAAAGGGACGAAGCGAGCACTGGAGCGGCAGTCTTGCGGCTCACTCTGAAGATGGCTGAACGTTATACAGCCGAAATATTAGAAGAAGAAGAAGAAGAAGAAGAAGGAGAATTCTTGCTGCTGCACACCCGAAACTTAAGGGAACTGTTAACGTTTTTGCCAGAATTAGCTCTATCCACTCAAGTCTCTTTACGTATGTTTCACGTCAGTTGGGAGCTGTACAGTTTCTACTTCACAAGTCTGCGCACGTCAAGATGCGTCTGCGACCGTGTTAGTGAATTCCAGCGGTCTTTGAGTTTTGACGAGTAATCTGTGAGTGCACGAATTAGTGTAGCCGGGTTCGGCGCTGGTGGAGTTTCAACCTCTGTCGTCCGCAACAGACAGTATCTCATTAGAACATAAATAGTCTGCCTTGGAAGACTAAGTATCTGGAGGTCACCAGTTTTATTTTATAATGGAAAGAATCCCTCACGAATTATGGTTTCTTATTAAATACATAGTTTGTTCAATATATGCCTCTCCGATTACACAAACAAGTTAATGCTGTGTTTCACAATGAGATTCTAATCAATATCATAAGCGACGGCAAAGTCCCGCCACGTCTAAACAGTACCATTCGGCGACTTGCGAATCAGATGAACACAACAGTGAGCCGACAGAAAATGATGACCGCCAAAGAGGTTGTGTAGATGTTAATAACTACTCAAAATGCAACACCAGGCGCGGATCCATGCGAAAGGAAGGGGCGTCCTGGAGTTTGTGATTCCTCCACCCCTCCTCTACCAAAATTCAAAAACTTTCCTCTGACAGCTGAATAAACAAATTATTACGATAATATTTAAAAAGTTCTTATTTTATTGTTATTATTATTACAACGCTAAGAGATTGAGAAACAGTGACTCCCTCAGAACCAAACCCTAGAGCCATCAGAACAATGTAGTTAGAAGAGGGCGTGCCATGTAACGAAGCGTTTGGTTGGGGGAACAAAACCAAGAAGCGAGATCTGCTTCGGTGAATAAAATTGAAAATCCAGAATAGCAGTCTTTTGGGCTTCCTTTGTACGTTCTAATGAAATGGTTGTTATTACTGAGTCTGATAAGAGCTTTAATTCCATTAGCAACAGCTCAATCCGTAAATCGGTAGGAAGGGCTTTGCCTGAAGCTTGCAATGATTTCTACAACCAGATCCCCGCGAAAGATTATCAAGAGCCTGCACGGCTATCAGTCATTCGCATGAAAACCTGGTACACGGATCTTCCGCTTATATTATTATTCGCCATATGCATAGCGGTGCTCGTATGTTAATTGTCTCGTACACTTGTCATATTACACCGTGACGTAGTTTCCATACATCATTAATGACGTTGTGACATATAGAGTTTAATCGTCTGCAGACGACCGATTATTTTTTAAACAGGCTTGATGACTGTTGTTCATAGGTAACTGTGGCTGCGTATCAGGGTTTTGGTAATACGTCTGTTCAGAGATCTTCGGAATTCGTACTTTACATTTTACAAGCATTTTACTCAAACGAATGGTAAAATTATGATCCTATTTTTTGCCAGGTTTTTTGTCCACAATTGGTTATAAGACGCAGTGATAGTGTTTACCGGGAGCGCGCTACAGAATTAACGTATTGTCTGCAAAGCCCTTTAGTGAAACCAGGGCACATACATATCTGTTCTGATTTGGATACAGTGGTAGTGCTTGCCAAGGCTACTGTTCAGAACTAGAATATTGTCTACAAAGCTCTTTAGTGAAACCAAATCATCTACATTTCCTTGTCGATTTGATAGCATCTGTGTTGCATCTGGCTCGTATAACTGCATGAATAACTGCTGTTTGACAATCAGCCAAGAGACACTAACGTAAAAGCGGCAAACAGTAACGATCGCTAGCCCGTTGTGAACTCAACTAGGTTAATGAAAGCGCTTTTCTTGAGAGACTCCCGTCCCATTCAGTGCGGCGACTTCGACTGAGTAATTAGGCTGCGTCCCGCCACATTGTCTCGCGTGCGACGCTCAATGGAGGCAGCCTCTTCGACTTCAGTAGCAGAATGATCTGTCCTTAACCGTGGCACGGTTAAGGGCGTCTGCCAGTCCTTTGTCCCATAAAAGAATAACGAAGCCGTTGTGTAACACAGGGCTGGTCGTAAATACCGCCGCTTGTTTAAAAAAAAAAAGTCCGTATTCTTCTTTGTGCCGTGGAAAGAATGACCATGTGAGGGTCATTCTTGTCAGCAGATTGGATGCATGAGATGTTAAGCTGGTTGTGCGATAGTTCTCGCACTTACCTGATCTTGTTACCTTCGAGATTGTGTGGATGACGTTCTTTCGAAAGTGTGACGGTACGTATGTCTATAGTCTCAGAGATTTTACACACCATCTTGGGTAGTCGTTTGTTTGTCAGTTCCTACGATAATTTTAGAAATTCTGAAGATAGTTATCTGTTGATACCCACCTACGAAGGGAGAAATGATCATAATAATAAGAGAAGTCAGAGTTGATTTAGGTGTTTCTTTTTCCCACGCTCCATTCGCGAGTGGAATGGTAGAGAAGTAGGCACTTAAGATTGAATTACCGAGTAGCCATGTAGATGTAGATGTAGATGAAAGAAGAATCTACTGTGTTCAGTGGGAAATGAGTTAAGTGTAGAACAACTTTTACTGACTGTCTCTTCCACGTGTTCTTGTGTTACATAGCTGAAAACACTTTTATTCCAACAAAATAATAATAATCATCATCATCATCCAATAATAGTTTTTCGACCAATATCTGAGCAGTAAGATGAGACAGAGGGGTCAAAACACGAATTCAACACCCATCACAGTATTACAAGTCTAAATGTCTACCGACTCCGCATACAGTAAAGAGGTGGAAGAAATGTATGATGAGATGAAATAAATTAATCATTTCATTAAGGGGGACGAAAATTTATGGGTGGAGGGGCTCATGCCCCCTTACCCCTCCACCCACCCCTCCCCCCTCCCACACACACACACACACACACACACACACACGCACACACTGCCCCCTGCTTCTGCGTCTGTGATGTAGTGGGCGTGGCGAACGGGGACGCTCTCTCTTCCACGCCGGCGGTATACCTTCTCAAGCGTCGCGCTGCTCCCGAAGTAACTGGCGCCGCACTTGTGAGACTGGAAACCGTCGAGGAAGGTAGAAAGTTAAGGAAGCAGGTGCTCGCTGCAGGTTTAGGTACAGACAGAGCCACCGCACCTGCCCGGACATTGGCAGTGCTCGAGCGGCGCCGAAACGCTCCGGGGAGTCGCTGACCGGTTTGGCTGACACACGAGACGTCACACCTCCGTCCACACTCAGGCTTACCGAACGGATACATCGCATGCTCTTACTTTTTATGTGGGAGAAATTTCTTCCTCTCACTTTGTTGACTGGATGGAGATCAACTGATACCTGAATCGGAGGATCCACAGCAAGTGACGGTCATTAGTTGCTGTTTTAAAACGTGATTTTAGTAGCAAATAGTGGTAGGTAGGTAGAGATGTACAGGTGGATAGCAATAGCTCCCTACTCAGCAATCATATGCAACCGCTCGCTTACCGATAGATCTGTACCTACAGATTGGAAAATTGCGCAGGTCGCACCAGTGTTTAAGAAGGGTACTAGGAGTAATCCATCGAACTACAGACCTATATCATTGACGTCGGTTTGCAGTAGGGTTTTGGAGCATATACTGTATTCAAACATTATGAATTACCTCGAAGAGAACGATCTATTGATACGTAATCAGCATGATTTCAGAAAACATCGTTCTTGTGCAACACAGCTAGCTCTTTATTTGCACGAAGTAATGGCCGCTATCGACAGGGGATCTCAAGTTGATTCCGTATTTCTAGATTTCCGGAAAGCTTTCGACACCGTTCCTCACAAGCGACTTCTAATCTAGCTGCGGGCCTATGGGGTATCGTCTCAGTTGTGCGACTGAATTCGTGATTTCCTATCAGGAAGGTCGCAGTTCGTAGTAATAGACGGCAAATCATCGAGTAAAACTGAAGTGATATGAGGTGTTCCCCAGGGAAGCGTCCTGGGGCCTCTGCTGTTCCTGATCTATATAAATGACCTGGGTGACAATCTGAGCAGTTCTCTTAGGTTGTTCGCAGATAATGCTGTAATTTACCGTCTAGTAAGGTCATCCGAAGACCAGTATCAGTTGCAAAGCGATTTAGAAAAGATTGCTGTATGGTGTGGCAGGTGGCAGTTGACGCTAAATAACGAAAAGTGTGAGGTGATCCACATGAGTTCCAAAAGAAATCCGTTGGAATTCGATTACTCGATAAATTGCAAAATGCTCAAGGCTGTCAATTCAACTAAGTACCTGGGTGTAAAAATTACGAACAACTTCAGTTGGAAAGACCACATAGATAACATTGTGGGGAACGCGAGCCAAAGGTTGCGTTTCGTTGGCAGGACACTTAGAAGATGCAACGAGTCCACTAAAGAGACAGCTTACACTACACTCGTTCGTCCTCTGTTAGAATATTGCTGCGCGGTGTGGGATCCTTACCAGGTGTGATTGACGGTGGACATCGAAAGGGTGCAAAAAAGGGCAGCTCGTTTTGTATTATCACGTAATAGGGGAGAGAGTGTGACAGATATGATACGCAAGTTGGGATGGAAGTCATTAAAACAAAGACGTTTTTCGTCGCGGCGAGATCTATTTACGAAATTTCAGTCACCAACTTTCTCTTCCGAATGCGAAAATATTTTGTTGAGCCCAACCTACATAGGTAGGAATGATCATCAAAATAAAATAAGAGAAATCAGAGCTCGAACAGAAAGGTTTAGGTGTTCGTTTTTCCCGCGCGCTGTTCGGGAGTGGAATGGCAGGGAGATAGTATGATTGTGGTTCGATGAACCCTCTGCCAAGCACTTAAATGTGAATTGCAGAGTAATCATGTAGATGTAGATGTAGATGTAGATGTAGACGTCCTCTTCTGTGTGGGGTGACTGGAACGAGGACATTTCATCCCATGCAAAGACAGTTGTGCAGGAATGGCCCATTGTTAGAAGAGAGTAAATGTGCTGAGTTTCCTCTAGACACAGTTCTTTTGCGGTACGGATAACAGGTGCATCACGCTGTGGGAGTGAAACGACACGGCAACTGGAAATTTACTGCAAAATCGAAGTACCGGTACGCGGAAAAGTAGGATTCTTCCAGCCAAAATGCCTGAATTTCACACAGATTCACAGTACAATTCTGTCGGTGTATGGACCAATTGCAGTGGCGCGTCCGGTCGTGGCGAAATGGTGCCAACAATTTGATCAAGACGGTACGGACGTCGGTGGCTCTGATCGGGGAAGGAAGCCCGTCGACGTCGTCCACAGACGAGAATGTCCAAGCAATCCAGGATCTGGTCAGCAACAGTTGCAGATTTTCAGACGATGAGGACATTCACACAGTGCTTCCGGAATAGTTCCGTGACCGAGAAGTCAATTTCTATTGCATCTGTGTCACTCTGAAATCTAATGTAGCATTCAATAAAAATTACTTGGCCTGTCATAATAATGCGTAATTAACTTCTTGAAGTTCCTTCATAGTTCGTCGGTAAAACTTCAGTTTTAATTTACCAGCCTTGCGCTTGGATGGTGAGGGATTCTATAGCGACCTATATCGTTCTGGTTGTTTCATGTCTACCTAACTACTAAACCTAATATCCTCTGTGGTCCATTTCCTTCGTTTGCCCTATCATTTTCCCATTCTGTAACGAACATGACAAAAATAAAAGAAGGATAGTTGCAGTGAAACAAGTGACAATGGCTCAAGCAGAGTGACTGCAAAAGTACACATTAGCAACAGCAAGATTAATGTACCTGAAAAAAAAAAAGACATATTTAAACATCTGATACAAATTTACTAGGAAGTCCGTTCTGAAAGTATTTGGCTGGAGTGTAACCCTATACGGAATTGAAATATGTATAATAAACAGCACAGAGCAGCATAGAATGGAAGCTTTTGAAATGTGGTGCGACAGAAGAATGTTGAATTTTAGATAGGATATCTAATGAAGAGGCACCAAATCGAACTGGAGATAAAAAGTAATTTTTAGATGAACACACTGTCATTCAATTGTTTCGTTGCTTATTTAATCACAGTCTAGGTTTCTGTCATTTGCAAGTGACTGATGGCATAAAAGGCCGGAACCTAGGTCGTAATTAAATAAACAACAATACAGTCAAATGACGGTGTGTTAATTCAAAAATTATTGTACGACTGTTGCTCAGCAACATCAAAAACTGCTTAAAGAGAAATCTGTGACATAATTTGACTAGAAGAGGTGGCCGGTTGATCACATCCTGAGGCATCAAGGCTCAAATGACTGAGCACTATGGGACTTAAAATCTGAAGTCATCAGTCCCCTAGACTTAGAACAACTTAAACCTAACTAACCTAAGGACATCACACACATCCGTGTCCGAGGGAGGATTCGAACCTGCGACCGTAGCAGAATCGCAATTCCGGAATGAAGCGCATAGAACCGCTCGACCACAGGCATCAAGGAATAGTTCGTTTAGCAGTGGAGAAAAGTGTGTGTGGAGAAAGGTGGGAGGGCAAAACCTGTGGAGAGAGAGCGAGGCTTTGCAGTACACAGGTTCAAGTATGAGCAGGTTGCAACTCTCCTGCAGAGATGTAGAAGCTTGCCTAGGATAGTCTAGCGTGGAGTGCTCTATCAAAAAAGTCTTGAGACTTAAGACTACAACAACATTTCCTCAACTCGTATTTCATCTGTACTCTTGATGTTTTAGCATTTTTCAATAAAAGAATGTTTCAAATGTTTGCAGTTACCTCTTCTTTGGATTTCCGTTTCGACGCGTTTCATCGCCATATAGAGCGGTACTCAGGTGTACATTGCATTGAAATTTTCCTTATATCTGTGTCATTAACTGATCCCAGCAATTGGCAATAAATGTCTCATATACACCGGTGTGCAAAAGGTAAGGGCGAAAGGAACTTTCACATGTCTTCCTGCCAAGTAACACAAATCGATGCTGTCACGCATTGTTCCCCGCAAAAGTGAAGTCACTGCCAAAAACGCCTCTGACAAGACACGCGTGGGGAAAGAGTACAGTGTCACAGTAACGTTGACCGGTGAATGTACTATTTCGAAAGCTTTGGTGGTCAATACGCCGATGCTGCGACACCTGGATCACCAAATGATCATGGTCGACAATGTTCCTGGGTGCAGCACGTGTTCACATATCTCGTCGTATGTGAGTACGACCGGAATCACCACTCAGACTGAATCTGCTCTCATTCGAAAAGAGCAGGCGACCTCACTGTTCGTTAGTCCAGTCGCTGTGCTCTTTTCCAACATCGCAGATTGTACAGTCTATGTGCGGATGGGGGCTGATGACCTCATATGTGTTTAGAGCCATTTGAACCATTTATGTGCGGATATCGGTGGAACACAACGTTCTAGGCGTCAGGCAAACAGACCACCCCGTGCGGTCTCGGTGCCATTGTGGAGCTTGAGACTAGTCCTGTTAAATGTGGTTGCAGTTACACCGCTGTTGCACAATCCAGCGATTATCTGCTGTCGTAGTAGACCGTCGTCTACCGCCTCTTGTCGTTCGGGCAGCAGTGGTTGCCGTTCGGAACGCTCCCAATGCACTCGAAACAATGCTGTGAGCAATACCAAACTCCTGGGCTATAGTCATCACACTGCATTCACTCAGGTTCCCGATGATTCTTTCCCACGTGAAGTCATCCAAACGTCGTCTCCGGGCCACGCTGTAATGAGGAACACCACAGTGCACGGCACATGCTCGTTGTTTGACACGCATTGTCATTTCCCGTTCCGTCAATTGCTTCCAACTGCGGCGCCGGTCCTATTTCTCACTGCCATCACACTGACATCGCACCATGTGACGTCCAGATTTCTGTGCACGGCTGGGAGACCTCTCAAGACCTGTACTTTCATTACGTTCCACCGAGTAGTTAATACGTTATGTTACTTTATCTACCTCGTCCTATGTTTTGCAGAACAGCGTATTTTCATGCAAACGGTACTGAACACAATTTTGTTGGTAATTTTGTAAACTGCATTACTATAATTATAATGTGTTAGAAATTCTTTACAGCGCACTGCAGCCTCTATATACGTCATATTGTAGGGCAGCATACCTAACGCTGCAAGTATGGTGTTCAAGAAGTACATGCCGGGCCCCATATTTTGGAATGCACGCCAAACTCAAGTGGCAGACTCTGCAAGAGAGGCGCTCTGCATCGCGGTGTAGCTTGCTCGCCAGGTTTCGAGAGGGTGCGTTTCTGGTTGAGGTTTCGAATATATTGATTCCCCCTACTTATACCTCCCGAGGAGATCACGAATGTAAAATTAGAGAGATTAGAGCGCGCACGGAGGCTTTCAGACAGTCGTTCTTCCCGCGAACCATACGCGACTGGAACAGGAAAGGGAGGTAATGAGAGTGGCACTTAAGGTGCCCTCCGCCACACACCGTTGAGTGGCTTGCGGAGTATAAATGTAGATGTAGATGTAGAAAGACGTTCCTGGAGGCCCACGATGTTGAAGAACACATGCATATGACGGAGAACGCGATAAGGATCAAGATTAGTGTGTGGGTAAGTATATGTGTAAACGTGACCACGGTTATGATGCCTGTGGCTACGTAAAATATTGTCGTTGGGGGCGGACTGGTATTTCTGGCATCACTTCTATGTCTGTATCAATATTTTTGCAGTAGCAGTGCTTCCTGTCAAGTTCTTTGGTATGTACGGTGTCCAGTGGTATTAATGTAGCAATTGAAGCACTTCGGCTTTTAGCACTTCGGGTATCACCATAGTGCCCTGACCGATTATGAATCTGCTAGTATGATTTAATTTCCTGTTGAATGTTTAACTTTTTGTCTAAGGTGACTCCGAACGAATGTATTGTTTGATTCTGGATAACACCGGATCCTCTGGAACAAGTTTTACTATCAAGCTGTCTTTCAATGGAAAATTTTCAACTTCGCCTTGACGGCAACAAAGCGAGAGTGTCACTGATATGATAAGCTAGTTGGGGTGGCAGTCACTGAAAACAAAGGCGTTTTCTTTGTGGCGAGGTCTATTTACGAAATTTCAATCACCAACTTTCTCTTCCGAATGCGAAAATATTTTGTTGACACCCATCTACATAGGGAGAAATGATCATCATAATAAAATAAGAGAAATCAGAGCTCGAACGGAAAGATTTAGGTGTTTCTTTTTCCCATGCGCCATTCGAGAGTGGAATGGTAGAGAAGTAGTATGAAAATGGTTCGATGAACCCTCTGCCAGGCACTTAAGTGTGAATTGCAGAGTAACCATGTAGATGCAGATGTAGAGATGGGCAGCAGAATCAAAATTTTTATCGCGCCATACTGGCTGCTGTGTGGCAAGTTTGGGTTTGTATTTTGAGCTGTGCACCAGGAAACTATTTCATAATCATAATTTGATAAAAGCAGGGCCCATCACTGCATACGTTGAGCGGTTCTGCGAGGAATGGTGTTGCTGAGTTCAAATATTAGTCACCAATGGCTTGTGATCCGTAAGCAGAATGAATCTTCGGCATCTTACGTGTGAATTGAAGCATGAGGAATGTGTTCCATGTTTTTATTTAAACAACTGCGGAACGCCCGTAGGTTGGTTCCATAGCGT
Organism: Schistocerca cancellata; assembly: GCF_023864275.1. Taxonomy (NCBI): domain Eukaryota; kingdom Metazoa; phylum Arthropoda; class Insecta; order Orthoptera; family Acrididae; genus Schistocerca; species Schistocerca cancellata. Next base: position 198,884,014 of record NC_064632.1, read on the forward strand.
CACGCCATCGACTCCGAGCAGCAGGATTGCTTTGGTCGCAAGCAACACTTAGCTTGCCGTGACAAGTAGACTTAAGCTCAGCGTCATTCATTTACATGCCAGTCACTCTCATAAGAGGCTGTTTATAGCTGCACTGTGTGAGCTTTGTAAAGTTAGTCAGTCATTCAAACAGCTGTGAGCTCACAACCCTAAACAGTCACACCACTGTCAGCCAAATCTACCGCATCTGAGAAAACAGGGGCGTCAGGCAACGGCAGTACTAGGAAAGGTGTCACAACAGTCGCCCCAGATGCCGCAACAGTGTTACAGCCTGTGACAGTACCCAGAAGCCCACCTAGCGCTCCTCTTTGTTGGTCAGAGACAAACCCCCTCGCATCCACACACAACAAGCACAGAGGCAGTTCTTACCCCACTGTTCTCATTGACATCTTTCATTAGATTCATATTAAGCTTACCCGCCACCTTAGTGGTAGTGATCGGCTACAACCTTCTTTAATGGTGTCTCCAACTAAATTTAAGTGTTCTTCCAATATTAGCAGATGATGTTTCTTTGATATCCGACTCACGATAGACGATAGTATTATTCCTCAAGCAGCGCTAATTTTTGTTGTAGATTGACTTCAGTGTGAACGAAATAATCTAAAGTTAGTCGATGTTTCGATGCTACATCTACAAATATACCCCAAAACACGTTATAAGGAAATTGAAAAAGTGTGTAGCTCTATAGTGGTCTGGTAATATATCTGATAACTCACAACTAGGGTTGGGATAAATTTAAGGTAGGTGGAGCCACACATTTCGTCATTAGTTGTTTCATGGAATACTCGTTATTGCTTAACAACAATATTATTTACAATAAAAAACCTTGTTAAAAGAATAACAATGCTCACAATCTTTTTAAAAACTTGAACAGACTCCAATTATTAATAACAAACTTTAACAATTTATACCATTAAGAGCAGGGATTGAAACCAGAGGTATACAGTTCCCAAGAACAGGAAAAAAGTGACACCAAGTAGGCGTGGCTGCTAGCGGGTTCAACAAAGAATTTTATCAATAAAATGAATTACAACAACAGTCACTAAATCTACTAACAATTTCCAAGCATGGGCAATGGGTTACACAAATTGACAACGCCAATTCAAAATACAGAAAGGGTTACAAGTCATGTCGCTGACTGTGGCTTTTGGAAAGGGCTGAACAACGTATAAGCCTTAAGCAATAAAATACAAAATCTCCTAAAATTCAGGTAAAGGTGGGAGGGCACACAATTTAAATGTGACTCCAAACTGACACACACCGACGAAACATTGATAACGACTCTTTATAAAAACTATAATTGCCCAAATACTCGTACAAGATAAGTTGGGAGGACATGCAATAAAGGTGACACCCAACTGGTACACGCCAGCAGAAACGTTGACAATGACCTTTAATAAATATACAACTGCCCAAAACACAAGATAAACTGAGAACTACAGCAGACGGCTATCACAGCCAACAAGGAACAAGCAGGCAACTTTCACAAGTACTGGAGCTATGTAATGACTGTGGATCAAAGGTTTCAACAGTTTCTATTGATAAGTAAAAGGCCTTAAATCTTAATGCGCTCCGTAAGAAGTAATAAGTGTGTGAGGTTTAAACGAGTAGTTAGGGAGCAAGTATAAAGAGAAGTAAATTCGAGCTGCACAACACGCTTTAAACTCCATGAGATTTCGGAATTCACTAAATAGGACAGTTTATGGTTCCCGATTAATCGGCGACAATACACTATGGCACGCATCAAACGATCAACTTTACTTACCTTGAGCCACCACGGCATGGTTTGTAGACGCACCGGATTGCCGACCAACCCAGACATCGTGCGACGACGGAACTGCCGCCGCAGCAGAAAGCAAACACTTACCTGCTCCGAAGAACAGGAACGCTTCGTCCACTCCCAAAGCTGCGAACACACGTCGCAAGGGAACAGTAATCTACACAAATAAGGCTACAGACGAGAATGCCTAAGATGTAGGAAATCTCAACTTACCGCGAAAGCGACTACACATAAAAGTTACAAGCTTAACACGAATTTAATTTCGTCGATTCAATGTATAACAGAGAACACTCGTACATTTGCAGGGAATATGGCGTGAAACAACAAAATGGCGATGAGTTGCACTGACAGATGACCACACACAAGTCACTCGGAGGCCCGTTACTGTAACAGGTCCAGTTTCACATTAACACAGACGTGGCCTTGAAATATCAAAAATGGCTCTGAGCACTATGGGACTTAACAGCTAAGGTCATCAGTCCCCTAGAACTTAGAACTACTTAAACCTAACTAACCTAAGAACATCACACACATCCATGCCCGAGGCAGGATTCGAGCCTGCGACAGCAGCGGTCGCGCGGTTCCAGACTGAAGCGCCTAGAACCGCTCGGCCACTCCGGCCGGCGGCAATATCGAGTATCCAAAAAAATAAGAAAACAACACTCAACTCCACTATGTGAAGGAGCCGTGACTTGTAGCATTCCAATCCATATAGGCGGTCTTCAAAATGCCGTAAAATTTAAGTTTGCAGAATAGGCCGGCAACTTGCCGAACTGGTTGCACGCGACGTCCGCTGCTCTTCCCACAACTCGCCGCTACCAGTTGTTAAGCTAGCCGGCAAGGCTCGCCTCCGATCGATTTAACCACTCACGGTTTCTCGGAGCCCGTACCAGACAGGCGGAGGCCCCAAAAAGCGCAGGCCGCTGTGGCCGAGCGGCTCTAGGCGCTACAGTCCGGAACCGCGCTGCTGCTACGGTCGCAGGTTCGAATCCTGCTTCGGGCATGGATGTGTGTAATATCCTTAGGTTAGTTAGGTTTAAGTAGTTCTAAGTCTAGGGGACTGATGTTAAGTCCCATAGTGCTTAGAGCCATTTGAACCAACCCTCAAAAGCAACAACTTGCTAACCACGTGCCCACCAGTCAACTGACTGAACCAGGACCCGCCAAAACAACAACACACGGCGCGACCAAAGACCCTAGCTGGCGACATATGATCATATCGATATCGGCAATTCAAGTTGTTAGTAGCTCCAGTGGAGTGCCGTGCCGCCAAAATTAAAGCCACCATGGTTGAGTAACAACTGCTCAAAACTGCACAGATGAATCCCATCTAGGATTCATCATGATGCTGTAGGCATAGGAGTCGCGAGGGAGAATCCTACACTAGTCATGACAAACCATCGATATGTAGTGGATGGGGAAGATCTCTCACTACAGCGGGATTCGTGCTCTATCGGGACAATCGCCAAGCAACCCACATCGGTGACCACCAGCAACGATTCTCTGTCAACGTATGGGCGGGCACTGTCGAAGATCACCTAACAGGACGTTGAAACTTCCTAGCAGATTAAAACTGTGTGCCGGACCGAGACTCGAACTCGGGACATTTGCCTTTCGCGGGCATGTGCTCCGGTGCCGAGTAAAAATCTCATTCTGGCAACGGGACATTCTTTCCTTCCTCCCTGTTTGACCTGTCAACGTTACCTAGCGCTCCTGCGAGATGTGCTGCCAGTGTTTTTGAAGACTGCACCCCTTGTTGTCCGCGAAAGGATGCTGTTTCGACACAACGGTGCAAAAGCCCACTTCGATATTAGCACCTGAACAACACGTATCCTCATTGAATTGGAAAGGGAGCCCGATCGCCGGATCCCATACCTCTGTACTTTTTCCTCTGGGATTACGTCAGGCCGTTGGTGTAAGAGACCCCCGTAGAAACGAATGGAGACCGTGTTGCTAGGGTCCAAATTGCATGTTTCCTGATACAACGGACACCAGGGATCTCGGAGAGAGTGCGGCAGGACTTTATGCGCGGTTGTCATGAATTCATCGAGACTGACAGTTGTCACTTTGAAAAATTCTATGAGCTACGTTGTTGTTATGCGGTGTACGCTGTGTATATCCTTAACACAATAAATATGAATTTCCGACCATTGGTTCCCTATTTCAATATAATCGATTGTGGACCCACCATCACCTGTTTCAGTTTGACCCAAAAGGTTTGAGATGCCCTGTGTAGGTAGTTCATATATAAGTTCCGACGAGTGAGGAAGTGAGTATCAAAATATGTGAGATAAACTGCGCTGACTTAGAAGTTTAAATTCCTTATAGCGCCAAGGGAGCGCTGATCTTAGTATTCGACATAAATTTCAAATTGCTGCTTCTACTTGTTCCTGAGACAAATGGTTCTTAACAAAAGGGTAGACAGAAAGACGGACAACACAGTGATACTGTAAGGTTTCCGTTTTTAGTGACTGATGTATGGATCCTAAAAATCACGTCAGATTTAGGAAGTGCATCTAGAAGTATAGCATGGACCTAAATGATATAGGAGTTAAGGCACCGACTGCTTCCACAGGAATTATAAATTATTTCAGGAATGCCAAAGTAGTACCCTCAACTAACTCACTACCGATTTACACTCTCATCCGTGTGGGCTAGAGCTATGTCTCTGATGATCCTGATATCGGAGGTATAAGTACATTAAACTCCAATCATCTTCGCCTTGTAAAAAACTTGGCTTGAGTCGCAGCAACACTTTGAGTGGAAAGCGCTCTAGTGCCCGTGCCACAAATGCATTTTAAATAATTTTTAGGCGATTCCTCATATAAATTCTAAAGAACGGCTCCATTTCTGACAGTCCTCAATGCACAAGTATAGGCAGTTTGATAACCTCAGTGACTGAGCAAAAGCGATCTGCTTAGATTATGTGGTCCTGGACTGTCAGCCGAATATCAACGATTTTCAGACACTGAACAGAAGGAGGATATACCGTCGCAACGAAGCTACTCACTAGCTTCGAAGTTAAAATTATAATTAAAAATGACATGTCTAAACACTGTCGGTTGTATGTGACGATATTAGCTGTGACATGTCACAGAATGTCAACCACACCCTATTCACAATCAAATCTCACTTAACAATTTATAAATACAATATAATCACATTCGAGTACCCTCTAATACATTACCATAGAAACTTAATCATCGATGTAAATGTAAATAATCATAATCCTAGAAACAGACACAACTTTCAATGACTGGCGAATTCCTGAGAAATACAATTCATCTGTATCATTTTATTTTAGTGTGAGGACGAATGTGTCCTGTGTTAGCAGTGATATTTCACAAAATGTCAGTCAAGTCCTGTTTCAGCCCCATTTCATATAAACGTAATTTATTACACTTTGTTTAATTTCGAATCAGTCTAGCAGCTTAATTTCCTGCCATATTTTATCCTACTTCTACCTTTTGAAACACGTATGTATGCAGGATATACAGTACAGCGATGGCGAGCCATGAGAGAATCTCTGACCAGAGAGTTATTTATTGTGGCTAGTCTGCGCTTGACCGCGCGAGAGTGCAGTTGCATGTAGGGAGTCGGTAGTTGCGAGTAGCTGTTGTGTGTGAGGAGTCGGCGGGCGTCGACATGGCTCTATGGTCGGGATTCAGGACGAGGTATATTGTTAAATAAGGTAATGAAGCAGCATTGCGCTCATCTGATAATGTAATGGATCTTAAGTGTAATTAATTTGTTCAAGAATCGCCCCAATAATAATTTTGTTTTCAAACCAAGCATTTTAACAAAACAAACATTTTATTGAAAGACAATTTCCCTTGCATTTCCGTAAAGAAAAAATTTACTTAAGTTCAAAGAATTTTTGCGATGCATTTCCTCCAAGCTATGGCGAAAAAATAAGAGCAGATGCAATTTTACTGAGGTAAGAACCGGGCCTAAGATCGAAATTTCGGTCTATTTGCGTTTTCATTGTCATTGAGATTTCATTCTTTTTATTGAATTGACTTTCTTTTTGTGGGAGGTTACACATGGGTCAGATTGCTAGTTCTCATTTAATTGTCATTGCCAATAAATTATTTTATTTGCTGGTAGTTTACAATAGGTTCTATGTCCATTAACATTTAAATATTGTCTTTCAAAATTCTCCGGGGACGTTACACTTGGCGACATCCGGTCCAGGATCGTATTTCTTTGAGAATCTTCTGAGAAATAGTCAGATATCTGCTCTTATTTACTTAATATAATTAGCATTTGGCGCAACGCTTTTACTAATTTTATGACTTTCTTTCCTCAGATCATCGGCAATTCGTTGCTCTGTTGTATTTTTGTTTGTTGCTTTTTGCATTGTGCTTATGTCATTTGTGAATAATTGTGATTAGTGTAAAAATACCGCGAGGTATTATGAATGAAATAACCGAATTAAATAACTTAACCGATAGTACTTGCGACACGCAATATAATGATGACAATTCACTGTTTACTGACAATCATCCTAATGATGAACAAGCGAACTCAATTGTGTCCTCTGTCAATTTGACGACAACTGATGACGCGGGGCGCTCTGTTGCAATGAGTGCTGCCCAGATTAACACACCCGGTTTGCAGGATTTACGTGATGAACAGATAAATTTTTCTAATGAAAGAGAACAGGATACTCAAAACACGACAGATATATTTAATTCCAAGGTAGTGACACACAGTGCACATCTGATAAGCAAACCTTTTTGTGAGTCATAGAATGACCAAATGGTCGCACAAAACGTGACAATTGCAGGTACACTATCAAACAACACAGGGAATAGAAATGCTAATTTTGGCTCGGATCAAATTATGGCACTATTGCTACAACGAGTTAACGAAATTATTGAAAAACAAGACAGCCTTAAAGAAGATAAGAAACAGGATAACGAAAACCTCAAACAATACTTCAATGAAAAACTAGACAAAAATAATGAAAATTTCCAACAGCTTAATGAACAGGTCAGACAACAGAGTGAAAAACAAGACAAACTTAGTGAAAAATTAGACAATAATTCCAGACAGCTTAGTGAACAGATTAAAGCCGTTGCCGCGCACTGTCATGATACTAAAGTACAGTTACGCGAGGAAATTGAGGCTTGTTCAAGGAAAAGTGGCGAAGAAATTAGATCTGTTGCTCAAGAATTAAGGGATATGCAAACTGCTGCAACAGAAACACTTAGAGACGAAATTAGTGGAGTCGCTAAACAATGCTCCGAAAAAGCAACACAATTACGCGACGAGTTTAAATTAATGACAGCAGAACTTTCGCGCACAATGGACGCAAAGATAGACGCGAAATTCGAACAACAGAACACTCAAATTGACGAGCGCTTTAATCATCACATACAAAACAGTGATACGCGTTTCCGCAAATTTATACAGGATCAAAATAAAGTAAAACGTCAAGTCATGGAAACAATCACTGCACAGAGACAAGAAGATAAACGTAAAATGTTTGCGAAGGCAAAAACATATGTAGACAACAATATTGCTACAGTAACGGACAAAATTAATACCATCGAACAATTGAACACAGAATTACGTGATGAGATTTCTGATCTTAAATCAAAAACAGATACACACACAGCAGATATTCAGTCAGTTACAGACAGATTCGAACAATTAGAACTAACAAAGGATTCTGATGTCGTCAAAGCTGACGTTAAAAAATTGAACGAAACCACACGTTAAATGCAAAAACAGATTAATGCCTCTGACACTAAAAACGATGAGCAGGTAAAAATACTGACTGAAAAATGTGATGATTGGCCAGTCGTATTGATGTTATTGAAAGTAATAATGACAGCAAATCAGACGATACCTCACCGGTTTCATTTAACCAAACACCTGAATTCCAAAATTTACAGCAGACAATTAATGAAATCGATTCGTCTAATAACACGTTGCATAGAAAATTGTTAAGTTTACAGCAAGAAGTAACAGAGATGAAAAGTATTTCAGTTAATAACACAACACAGCAGACGCCACTTCACGAACATTTTTCAGACTCACGCAGCGCGTATAATTTAGGTAATCTACAGAGAGTACAGGACTTAGATTCCGAGCAGACACAGACAAATAGATTCTCTTACAATCATGAACCTGTTCCATCATACCGAGACGATAATTTTGATTACAAACATTTTCTGTCAGTGAGAAAATTTAAAGTGTTTAAAAATGACAGAACACAGATTCATCCGCTAGATTGGATACAACAATTTAGCTTTGCTTTTCCATGGTGCAACAAAACCAGTACCTATGTGAACCGTACAGTGAATCTGCACTTATACAATTATGCATTTCTAAATTACCACGGTCATTAAGAGTGTCACTTTTAACGGGTCAGCAAAAAGAAAATATTTCGGCATTCAGGGATCTGTTGCAGCTTTTAGAAGTGCAGCAATCAGATTATTCTTTCCTAAACAAAAATTTTTCATATAATAACCAAAGTCGACAAACATACAGCAATTATGATCAGGCACGTAATTTCAATAGTAAAGGTAATAGACGCTTTAGGAATGACAACCAACAGAACTTTAATAGCAGACAAAATTTTGATTATCAATATCGTCAAAATTTTCAGCAACAGGAACCACACTTCAGTAACAATAGAGGTTTTTCACATCAACAGCAACAAAACCAGCCGGTTAGCATATCTAACCAACAATGTAATGCACAAGGTCAACTTAACTTTAATGTTTCGCCGCGTGGACGTATAGTCCCTGGTACAACAAATAGTAATGCACGACAGCAAAGGAACAACTACGTACAGAAAACACAGTACTTCAATTCCTATCGCAATGCACCGTATAGGAATGACTATTACGACAGACGTAAAAATAATGAGGACATTTTCAGCGTACATCTAACAATAGTCGGTCTTACCAACAGCAAAATTATCCACAAGAACATATTCTCATGAATGAACCCGACAGTAGGTATCATCCAGCGCGTAATACGTCTGGAAGAAATAACTGAACGGTTCAAATAGTCGAAATGCCACAACATCCTCCAGAAAATAATAACACGTCAGATAGAATCTGACTAGATACTGTACAGGTCGCATCTTCCAGTAACACAAACACTACTTTTGACACGCAGAATGTTGTTCACGAAAATGTAATTACTTTCGACGATATCAGAGACACTCTTTTGCAGGAAAGACCAATTGTTCAAAAAACCATTTCACACCCTGTCATCGAAATTAAAATTGGTTCATCGAAATTCTCAGCAGTAATCGATTCCGATTCACCAATGTCAGTTATAAATGAAGAAACTTTCAACGAGTGTAACAAAGAGAATACCTATCCTACATTACCACTAGGCAAAACGAAAGTAAAAGGATTAGTATCGAGTAAAGGAGTAGACGTTAAATTACAGACACATTTATCATTTTGCATTGCAGGTCACACATTTCACTCAAATTTTTGGATTATTCCTTTATTGACAACAGACATTATTTTAGGTACGAACTTTCTGGTACAACACGACGCAGTTATTGATTTTCAAAATTCCTATTTAATGCTAAAGGATGAAAATGTACAATTGGCTTTAGAATTTCAGCACTCACTATCTGCGGAAGAACAAACAATTAATTGTACTGAGGTCATTTCCGTAACGCGTAACATAGACTGTAATTCCACATTGTTCACAGATACGTACGTACATAACTATAACACTCCAGACGAAGCTGACTACGACGTAATACAGATGATTTCTGATAAAGTTAAACAAAGCAGTGCAAGTACAGACGACGAACGCACGCAACTACATAAAATTCTTTTACAGCAAGCTCCAGTTTTCGACAACATTCCTGGTACTATGTCCGGTTTTATGTATGAATTTCAAATCAAACAGCACGACACATTTAAAGCAAAGCATTATCCTATTCCATATATCCACAGAGAACAAGTTAAAAAAGAATTGCAAGATATGCTCGACCAAGGAATTATTGAACCGGCAGTTAGTCCGTACATAAACCCGCTACATATTGTTAACAAAAAAGATGGCTCACTTCGCCTCGTACTTGATTCACGTCACATCAATGAGATAATTATTAATGAAACAGATCGACCACAGACATTAGAAGAACTTCTACAGAAATTTCATGGTACTGCTATTTATTCTACATTAGATCTGAAATCGGGATTTTGGCAAATTCAACTCCATCCGAACTGCAGAAAGTACACAGCATTTCTCAATTTTGTAAATTACCGTTCGGCTTAACAATTTCTTCTGCAGCCTTTATTCGCGGTTTGAACACAATACTTCCGCCAGAACTTAAGGACAGAATTACGACGTACGTAGATGACATTCTTATCGCAGAAGCTAACTGGACTGAACACAATCTGATTCTAGAACGACTGTTGCAAACGTTTCATGCGTAAGGACTCACAGTTAACCTCAGTAAATCGCACTTTGGCAAAACTTGTATAAAATTTCTTGGACACGTAATTTCAGCAGAAGGCATTGCGCCTGACCCGGAAAAACTTCAAGCTCTACGTGACATTACTGTTCCTACGACGAAGAAACAACTACGCAGTTTTTTGGGCTTAATTAACTTTTTTCGTAAATTTATTCATCACTCTGCTTTAGACACACCTAGGTTATGCCAATTAACAGGTAAAAACACTATTTGGTCCTGGGATAAGCAAGCACATTCTGAATTTATGAACCTGAAACATGCTTTGTTGAATGCTCCACTTTTATCGCACCCAGATCTTACCAGAAATTTTTCCATTGCCACCGACAGTTCCAACACCGCTTTAGGCGTACACATTTTTCAGGAAATTGAAGAAGATGGCTCAACAGTAATTAGAAACATCGCATTTGCAAGCCGCATTTTGTCACCTGCTGAACGAAATTACTCCGTTACTGAACTAGAAACATTATGTGTTGTATGGGCTTTTACGAGATTTCGGCACTTTCTTTATGGAAGACGTACCACCGTCTACACAGACTACAGAGCGATACAATTCTTACTTTCAGCTAAATTCACTCACGATAGATAAAGTAGATGGAAACTTTATTTACAGGAATTTAATTTTACAATAGTTCACATTCCCGGCACACAAAATGTAGTAGAAGACGCACTATCTCGTTCTCTCATCAACAATCAGCAAGACGTCGCAACCTTCTGCAAAGCAAATTTCAGCGTGATGTACATCCAACAAGTTGCATTTGAAAATTTTATTTCGTCGTCATTACAGGACATAGCAAAAGAGCAAAGTAAAGACAATGTGTGGAAAGAAATTAAACACCTTTGGCAAGATAAGAATAACGATTAGGAACCATTACACTTGAAACGTCCCCTTAGAGCAATTGTACATATGAAATGTCCACTTAGAACAATTTATACAAGCCTGTGCTTAACCTGACACACAATATTATTTAGCGCAACGCAATCTGACTTTCAAAAATCCCTACAAAACAATGGCCCTGACTAACTTTAACCTATACCTTTTACAAATCACTTACCTCACAAAAATCTTCGCTACTCAAGCTACTGCAAAACAGCGAGCGCCACTACTGCCAGCTAAATAAAAGATTCAAACTACTGAAGGTACTAACTACTGATAGGGATAGTTAGCAAATGAAAGATATGAATAGAGCACAAACAATGTATTTACCTTAATATTCATAATTGACATTCAGTCTTACAGATTATCAAAACTCCGCCATCTCTCTCCCCACGTCCACCACTGCTGGCGGCTCACCTCCAACTGCCCAACGCAATCTGCTGTTCACATCCAGCTATAGCAGTTCATGACAACAATGGCAGGCAACAATGCAAACTAGCCACATACTGCACACAGCACAGCCAGTGATTTTCATATAGAGCGCTACGTGGCATTACCCATATAAAAATCTAAACAGCCTACTTACATAGCCCCCATACTCCCCACAAAAAAATTTTACAAAATATTTTTGGGCAGTGGCCAATACATATTTGTTAAATTTTTTTTTTTTTTTTTTTTTTTTTTTTACAATTACAAGAACATCGAAATCAAATGCACACAATTATTGATACGATGTTGGTCAGAAGCTAAAACTTTCTCACAGTCCATAGAGACAGTCCTGATCATTCATCATAATAGTAATTACAGTTTTTTTTTCACAAAGTCTCATTAGTTAAAAAATTGCACACAGAAGTAGTGGATTTCCATGCAGTCTTGAAGAAGTAGTGGTGTCCTTCCAACGGAAAGACAGTGCTGACTCTTGACATGCTGACAGGTAATGGGCCACAATGGAGCAAACCCACAGCTGAGTCATTCGAAGTTCTGACGAATATTGGTAGGTAGGTCATCACAGAACAGACCCACTGCAGTCCTGGTAGAGAGTATTGGTGGGCCACCAGAGATGCAGACCCACTGCAGTCCTTGTAGAAATAATGGTATTGGTGGGTCATCAGAGATGCAGACCCACTGTAGTCCTTGTAGAGATGGCCAGCAGCCATCTGTTGCGACTGTGCAGGTGCACAATCACCATCGACCTTAATATTCATAATTGACATTCAGTCTTACAGATTATCAAAACTCCGCCATCTCTCTCCCCACGTCCACCACTGCTGGCGGCTCACCTCCAACTGCCCAACGCAATCTGCTGTTCACATCCAGCTATAGCAGTTCATGACAACAATGGCAGGCAACAATGCAAACTAGCCACATACTGCACACAGCACAGCCAGTGATTTTCATATAGAGCGCTACGTGGCATTACCCATATAAAAATCTAAACAGCCTACTTACACACTGTACGCAATGACATTCTGTTTCGCCGCTCTCACCCTGACAGCAACAATTGGTTATTATGTATTCCTGACGAACTGGTTAACAAATTAATCTGGTACACTCATTTAAGTTATGCGCATTACGGAGCCAGAAAATGTTTTCTTATACTGAGACAGAACTGTTATTTTACGAACATGGAGAATCGTATTCGACGAGTTTTAGCGACATGTAAAATTTGCCAGAAAGCTAAGTCAGACACCACTTCACATATTCCTCCTTTATATCCCATTGTACCTGTTAAATTAAGACATATGGCCGCTGTAGACATTTTTGGTCCAATTCCAAGAACTAACAGAGGTTTTTGCTACATCTTTGTCGCTGTTGAACTCACTTCAAAATTTGTTACTTTCACTCCGTTACGTAAAGCTACTGCCAAAACTGTTTCGAAAGCATTTGTAAAACATTTTCTATTTCATGTAGGGCATGTGATGAAAGTAATTTCTGACAATGGATCACAATTTCGATCTGCTATATGGACACGCATGTTACGAGCTAGAAACATTTCTCCGATCTATATATCCAAGTACCATGCTTCATCGAACCCTTGTGAACGATTAATGAAAGAAATTGGTAAACTGTGTAGGATATACTGCCACAAAAGACATATTGACTGGGACACACACATATTCTCATTCCAAGATGTAATTAATTCCATTCCAATGAATCCACTAATCCGTCTGTTATACTGAAAAACGTTGAACCACCAAACAAAATTAAAGAATTAGTAATATTTCCTACATCTCGTCGACTACGACACCGTGAAATAATTGACATTGCACTGAACAACATCAAACGTGCCGCAGAGCGCCGGAGAAAACAGCAAAAACAGGTTTGTACACGTCGAGACTTTCACGTTGGACAGAAGGTATTAGTACGTACACACTATTTATCCAGCAGAATAAAAAGTAAGTGCAGTAAATTTGAACTTCTATACGCAGGTCCATATCGGATTCGCAGCATTCCTCACCCCAATGTTGTACACGTCGAAACTTTGAGAACGAAAAAAAGTAAAGGCAATCACCACGTCTCCAACATCAAACCCTTTATTGAATGAACATACTTTATGATTTATCGCACTGTAATGCCATTTCCTAATTTTTTTATGACCACTTATGCAATTATACTCACATGACTAATTACTGATGATTAACGTATTTTTTCTTGGCAAGTGCCCGACAAGGTAAGGTTAGCAGGTCGCTTTTCTTGTCGTTACACATCAGACCGTGCACATTTTCCATTTTTTGTGTGTATGATTGTTTTCCTGTTTTGTTTGTATGCACTATGAATTAGTTGAGATATAACACACACCAGTTGACTTTGACATTTTTGCCCTATGATATCTCAACATCGTTACTGTTTTACAGTTTCCTTTTTTTTTTTTTTTTTTTGCTGCTGCATTGTGATATTCTGTGTACATTTTTGCCTTTGAACACTGTCTATGCTTTTGACATATTACGTTTTCTGTCATGTTATGCTGTATGCTTAATTATGTCACCATAAACCAGTCATTATTTAGTGGGTATATGATTTAAATGCAAGACATTAATCTTTGTCATTAATTTCAGAAAGAAATGATACGTGTAAAGGAAATAAATTAAACAGAAATGGGAATTTCACCTACAGAATAAACGAAAGAAGATGCAAAAACTTTATGAGGAAGAGTAAATGGATCAGGATTAACAAGAATATACTATATACATCGTAGAATAGCAGTCTTAACTAATTTTTTCTTTCAGAATACGAAGCGATTGATGCAGGCTGTCAGACAGAACTACACATCTTAGTTTTAGTGATGAAATATGTTAGAGATAAGGAATAGTTGTGTAATGAGTAATGAAGTGATTTTTTTGCAGATGATAATGAATGCTGATGAAGAGTAATGATGAAGAATATGCTACTATGAATAATGAAGTTTTTCTTTACAGGTGATGATAATAATGAAGTTATGATAATATGGATAATGAAGTTTTTTCTTTACAGACGAGGATGATGTTGAAGTTATGTATTTATGCTATGTAGTTATTTAAGTATTTGTTGCAGTTTGCTTTGACAGCAGGTGTTATATTGCATAGTAGGATGATGGAAGGTTTTGGAAAGGACAGCTATGGAACACATTTTTTATACACATTTCACTACCTGTTAATTCGAAGTATAGTATGCGTAGTATGCGTTTCTTCTTTCAGCTCAATAATCCATTTTGTATTTATTCCAGCAGAAGCTTTTCATGATACTTACTAAACCTGTTACTTATTATACCTGTTCTAGTACTTGCATTTTTATTTTTTTTACCCATTTGTGTGTGTCATTCATGAATGTGATCACATATACTCTATTTGTTTCATAACCTTGCTGCAGCTGACTCATGACGAATGACGTTACACATTTTTCATTTACAGGAACAACCTAGAAGCAAATTTTTTTCTTTTTCTCTTCTTGCTTTCCCTTATAATTACCCAAAGCAATGCATTGCTAGCACAAAAAAAAAAAATGTATCACCAGTTCCAAATAATGCTACCCATTTAAGAGAGTTCTGAGTATTACTGAAAAATGTTTTCTAGTCACAGACCTTGAATAATAGTTACAGTATGTTACATTTTGAATATGTTCTATGTCACTTGAATAATTAGTTCTGAAAAATACTGAATAATGTCTTCTAACCACAGACCTTGAGTAATAGTTACAATATATTACATTTTCACTATGTCATATGTTACTTGAATGATGGAAAGTGTTTTGTAATATTCAATACTTGCTATACGTTTAGTAACTGGCCAATGAGTGGCAATAATTAACGAAAGCAGATGAGTTATGAAAAGTGTTTTGTAATATTCAATACTTGCTGGCCAATGAATGCCACAGTTTCTTATATTTTAAATTTGTATTATGTCACTTTTATGCTATATATATGAATACTAGTAGCTTGATGCTACACTCATTAGCTCTTGTTTTGAATAATGACTTTTGTTGGTTTGTAACCGGCCATTGATTGCCACTCTTGTCTGTAAATCAATTAATGAACATTTTTCTGTAATACTGTATACATGGTACAGAATTGTTCAATAACTGGGCTATGAATGCCACAAACTACTAATGTAATTCCCAATGAAGACTAGTATGTGACTTAATGTCCTTCACCTACTGACCGAACTACCCTGAATTATTGCAATATCCATTTGTCCTGTCCATCCTCATGATCATGGAGCACTATATTTGGTTTTTGCACTAATTCTACGTTGGTGTGCCTTGTAAGAGCGTGGTGTTGACACGACATGCTGTCCACCACCGTGAGCGATGGAGACGTTATTATGGTCCCACTGTTTGGTGTACCTGATGTACTGCCAAAATGATAACAGGGAATATTACTACGACATTTCAGTGTCTTGGATACGCTGATAAATGCTTCTGGGAAAAGAACTGCAAATTGTCTCACTTGGTGTTGTACTTCTGTGGAAAGATATGGACTTTCAGTGCAGCTGCATGCAACCTAAGTGCTACAACCATGACGCAATCCCTCCTATTCCTTCCCTAATTCCTGTAAAATGAAAAAGTCATATACAGTGCGTGTGCACTTCCTTTCATTTGTTAATAAGATCAGTTATCCTGAAATTACTAAAGACTTCTATAGTGCATGTGCACTTTATTACACCCCTTGATTTGTTTGTTCGTTGTAGAAAAATACTAGAGAGTACTACAGTGCGTGTGTGCTTTTGTCATTTGTCAATATGATTTATACTCATTAGGACATTTCCTCATTTGCTAATATGTTCTAAACTATAGTACATGTGCACCTATGTCATTTGTCAATGAGATTTGTTGTGAAAACTTTGAAGAATTTTTTAGTGCATGTGCACTCTTGTCATTTGTAAACACGATTTGTACTTATTGTATATACATTTTTTTGTGATTTCCTAGTATGTTCAATTCTTCAGTGCGTATGCACTTATGTCATTTGTTACTCATTGTTTATACATTTCGTCATTTCCTGATATATTTTGTATGTGCACTTATGCCATTTGTGAATATGTTTTGTACTCATTGTATATTTTGCCTTTGATATATTTTGTACTCGGTGCATGTGCACCGCATTTCATTCATGTTCTACATCTGTATATATGCTGTAATTGTAAAGTTAATTAATTATGAAAAAAATTGTGGCTCATGGTAAGTCCAAATGACTCACCATCGCTGCCAAATTTTTGCCCTCCCAGTGGAGGGTTATGAAACACGTATGTATGCAGGGTATACAGTACAGCGATGGCGAGCCATGAGAGAATCTCTGACCAGAGAGTTATTTATTGTGGCTAGTCTGCGCTTGACCGCGCGAGAGTGCAGTTGCATGTAGGGAGTCGGTAGTTGCGAGTTAGCTGTTGTGTGTGAGGAGTCGTCGGGCGTCGACATGGCTCTATGGTCGGGATTCAGGACGAGGTATATTGTTAAATAAGGTAATGAAGCAGCATTGCGCTCATCTGATAATGTAATGGATCTTAAGTGTAATTAATTTGTTCAAGAATCGCCCCAAAAATAATTTTGTTTTCAAACCAAGCATTTTAACAAAACAAACATTTTATTGAAAGACAATTTCCCTTGCATTTCCGTAAAGAAAAAATTTACTTAAGTTCAAAGAATTTTTGCGATGCATTTCCTCCAAGCTATGGCGAAAAAATAAGAGCAGATGCAATTTTACTGAGGTAAGAACAGGGCCTAAGATCGAAATTTCGGTCTATTTGCGTTTTCATTGTCATTGAGATTTCATTCTTTTTATTGAATTGACTTTCTTTTTGTGGGAGGTTACACATGGGTCAGATTGCTAGTTCTCATTTAATTGTCATTGTCAATAAATTATTTTATTTGCTGGTAGGTTACAATACGTTCTATGTCCATTAACATTTAAATATTGTCTTTCAAAATTCTCTGGGGAGGTTACACTGTGCTTAGAGAAAGTGTTCGTAAGGACCAATTTGTTTTACTTGTGTCTCACATCAGCAACCTCTTTCCTTTCCTTAATACACGTCATGAGTAAGCTCTGTGTTGGGTGTATATGTGGGTAGTTCAATGTGTATATGTACCGCTACAAATCAGAGTAATTTCTTTCTTTTCTGAGTAAAATCGTGGAAATCTTACATTGAGTGCTGTTCAGACAAGTCTTGTAACCTGGCGTTTTATAGAACAGGGATCGTTCCATCTTTACTCGCGTGTTTCCATTGCCCATGCATCCACCGTGTAAAGTCGGGAAATTTTCCGTTGAGTCCTGTTCAGACATGTCCCGTAACCTATCGTGGTGTAAACCAAAGGCTCTGCAGATTTTTTTTTTTTTGGCTGGAAAGTGAGGAAATTTCAAAACGTAAACGAAGAATAATGTTACTTAAAATCCGTCTTGATTGCAAATTTTTTTATTATTCATATGACCGGTTTCGGTTCATTCAGAACCATCTTCAGATCTGATATTTCAGTTACAGGAGTAACCCGTCCAAATCCAGCACCTTTCACATGCTACGTCACATGTGAAAGGTGCTGGATTTGGACGGGTTACTCCTGTAACTGAAATATCAGATCTGAAGATGGTTCTGAATGAACCGAAACCGGTCATATGAATAATAAAAAAATTTGCAATCAAGACGGATTTTAAGTAACATTATAAAATCACTGATTGCGGTTATCCCGTAAGACATTATGTCTGTTTTTGTAAACGAAGAATCTCACTCTAGACAAAATTGGTTTGAGTGAGGTGAAATGCAAGGACGATAACGGTTTCTGATCAGGCGAATATAAGATATTAACAACAGCAGCAGAAAATGGCATAGTGGGAATAGGGTTCTTGCCGACGTCGTAAGCAGAAGATGAAGAGAAAGAGAAAGTATATACGGATATTGAAAAGCTAATTCAGCATACAAAGGGAGATGTAAATTGGATGCTGTCGTAGGGGAAGGAATAGAAGAAAACGTTACGGAAGAATACAGGTTAGATAATAGCAATGAGAGCAGAGAAAGAATAATTGATTTTTGAAATAAATTTCAGATGGTAATAGCGAATACTCTGTTCAAGAATCTGAAGAGGAGGAAGTATACTGGGAAAAGATCAAGAGAAACGGGAAGATTGCAGTTGGATTACATAAAGGTCAGAGATGGTAAGGAGTACCCAGACGCAGATATAGATTCAGATTAAAATTTAGTAATGATAAAGAGTAAGTAGAAGTTTAAGAAAACTGATAAGATTCAGTGTGGAAGGAGGTGGAATACTGAAGTACTCAGCAACAATGAGACACGTTTGAAGTTTGCTAAGGATGTGGATACCGTAATAAGGAATATCACAATAGGCACTTTAGTTGAAGAGGAGAGGTCATTTGTATAAATGACATTCGCAGGCATAGAAACTAGAAACACTTTCGGGAAACAATTATCCACATAATTACGAAGATAGCCAGGGCAGACACGTGCAAAAACTTCTTACAACAGGCTTACCATCTCATGCAACATCCTGTTGAGAAGGATAATATACAGAAGAATGAAAAAGAAAATTGAGGACTGACAGCTGTCAATCAGTTTGGCTTTAGAGAAGGTAAAGGCCTCAGAGAAGACGTTCTGACATTGCGCTTGATAATAGAACCTGTCGCTGTGGTGAAAGCGCACGACAATGTAAAATGGTAAAGATGTTCGAACTTCTAAGAAAACAGGAGAAAGCCATAGGGAAATACAGGTCATATGCAATATGTACAAGAACCAAGAAGGAACATTAAGACTCGAAGAGGAAAAATGAAGTGTTCGCATTAAAAAGGATGTAAGGGATGTAATCTTTCGCTCCTACTGTTCAATTATTTATCGAGAGAGGCAATGACGGAAATAAAAGAAAGCTTCAAGAGTGGAACTTCCTGGCAGATTAAAACTGTGTGCGGGACCGAGTCTCGAACTCGGGACCTTTGCCTTTCGCGGGCATGTGCTCTACCATCTGCGCTATCCAAGCACGACTCACGCCTCGTCCTCACAGCTTTACTTCTGCCAGTACTTCGTCTCCTAGCTTCCAAACTTCACATAAACTCTCCTGCGAACCTTGATAGAGCACTTGCCCGCGAAAGGCAAAGGTCCCGAGTTCGAGTCTCGGTCCGGCTCACAGTTTTAATCTGCCAGGAAGTTTCATATCAGCGCGCATTCCGCTGCAGAGTGAAAATCTCATTCTGGAAACATCCCCCAGGCTGTGGCTAAGCCATGTCTCCTCAATATCCTTTCTTCCAGGTGTGCTAGTTCTGCAAGGTTCGCAGGAGAGCTTTTGTGAAGTTTGGAAGGTAGGACCCGAGTTCGAGTCTCGGTCCGGCACACAGTTTTAATCTGCCAGGAAGTTTTATATCAGTGCACATTCCAGTGCAGAGTGAAAATCTCATTCAAGAGTGGAATTAAAATTCAGAATTAAAGGATATCACTGATAAGATACATTGATGACATTGCTGCCCTCAGTGAAAATGAAGGAGAATTACAGGATATGTTGAAGAGAATGAACCGTCTAGATAGATAGATGTCGTGTGACTAGGGCCTCCCGTCAGTTAGACCGTTCGCCGGGTGCAAGTCTTTCGACTTGACGCCACTTCGGCGACTTGCGCGTCGATGGGGATGAAATGATGATAATTAGGACAACACAACACCCAGTCCCGGAGCGGACAAAATCTCCGACCCACTCGGCAATCGAACCTGGGCCCTTAGGATTGACATTCTGTCACCCTGACCACTCAGCTACCGGTGGCAGACAATGAACCGTCTAACGAGTAGAGAATACGGGCTGAGAGTAAAACGGAAAACGACAAAAGTAATGTGAAGTAGCAGAAACGAGAATAGCGAGAAATTTAACATCAAAATTGGTGGTCACAAAGAAGACGGAGTCAAAGAATTCTGCTATCTAGACAGCAAAATAACCCTTGACAGACGGGGCAAGGACATAAAAAGCAAACTAGCATTGGTAAAAAGGGCATTTCTGGCAGAGAGAGGTTCACTAGCATCAAACATAGGCCTTAATTTTAGAAAGAAATTTTGAGGATGCACGTTTGGAGCGCAGCACTGTATCATAGTGAATCACTGTACGGCAGTGAATCACGGACAGTGGGAAACTGGGACAGAAGATGTGGTGCTGCAGAAAAATTTTGAAAATCTGGTGAACTGGTAAGATAAGGACTGAGGCAGTTCTCTACAGAATCGACCAGAAAAGCAACTTGTGAGAAACACCAACAAGAACAAAAGACTTGCGTTAAGACACCAAGGATTAACCACCATGGTACTAGAGGGAGCTGTAGAAGGTAAAATCTGAGGGAAAGACAGAGATTGGAATACATCTAGCAAATAATTGAGGATGTACTGGCAAGTAGTACAATGAAATGAAGAGATTGGCAAAGGAGAGGAATTCATGGCCGGCTACATCAAAACAGTCTCAAGACTGACGACTCAGAAAAAAAAACAGTCACTGTTCTTACGCCGTGTTACAGGGCTGCGAGAGGTGCATCATCCCTTGTAGGAACGTTGGACAGTTTGCATTGATACACCAACAAATCGGTCAGCTTCGTTCACAGTGTGCCCATAGAGTTATTTCTGCCTTCCTGTAACGTCCCTAATTTCATACAACTGACTGAAATATACACACCACTTCAGTCGGATGACCTATGTCAGCGGTGTAGGACTCCGTTGCGACTAGTGTAGTCCCTATGGTGGTGACTGTATTTTGTGCAATGATTTTGTACAATGAGCTTACGAGGAGAACACGGCAAATGCCAGCCAGACTGCGCAGGTTAACTTCGCTCAGTGCAAGAGTCTAACAAAGCGAACACCTCTCTTGGTTTTTCCTTAGATACTCCCCATTTTTGAGAAAACGATGATCTAAGGTTTTGAGGTACTGTACGTGCCGTTTAACAATACATGGTGCTGTGGAATGGTGGTACTATGGCTACCGTCGCACTTTGACAGTTCTGCGATCCTAATTCAAAAGTCGATTATCATTTTTATTTTATTAACTTCTCATGGTTGGAATTCACAGTCATATAATATTTCTTAAAAGACATCATAGTTGCCAGTGGCTGTACAAAATATTTATTGTTACTATTGCAATTTCAGCCTTATGGCCATTTTCAAGTAACACTGCAAAGTTACATTCTGTCAGAATATAAAACTATCTGACAGAATGTAACTTTGTAGTGTTACTTGAAAATGGCCATAAGGCCGAAATTGCAATAGTAGCAATAAATATTTTATACGCTCAATGGCAGCTATGATGGCTTTTAAGAAATTTTTACTGTAGTTTTTTGTTTATATATAATGTCTGTAAAAGATTGCTATACTAATTTTTTACGGTGTGTACTGAAATAACATTGTCGCTGTTCATCTACTATCTATCTGTATGTCGGATGATTGAATTTAATAAATGATCAGAAAATTATTTGAAATTGTTTTCGACATCTTGATTCATAATTAACCGCAAGCGCCAGTTTTCGGAAAAGTGATGCGTTACGTATCGTTATCTGCGAACTTATTGCCAACACGTGAAATTTCCAGCAATGTTAAAGACGTTTCTGTCCCGAGTTACATTCATATGAAGAAATGCTACTGCGGCAAAACCACCTTCGCGTAATGTTCCTGGTGTTCGGAATTTCTGTGTTTCAAGTGTTTGTACACAGCACTCGATGGTGGGTGTTCATCGGAGGTGAGGGTATCATCTGGAGCGCCCGAGGGAAGTGTGGTAGGTCCGCTGTTGTTTTCTATCTACGTAAATGATATTTTGGATAGGGTGTATAGCAATGTGCGGCTGCTTGCTGATGATGCTGTGGTGTACGGGAAGGTGTCGTCGTTGAGTGACTGTAGGAGGATACAAAATGACTTGGACAGGATTTATGATTGATGTAAAGAATGGCAGCTAACTCTAAATATAGATAAATGTAAATTAATGCAGATGAATAGGAAAAAGAATCCCGTAATGTTTGAATACTCCATTAGTAGTGTAGCGCTTGACACAGTCACGTCGATTAAATATTTGGACGTAACATTGCAGAGCGACATGAAGTGGGACAAGCATGTAATGGCAGTTGTGGGGAAGGCGGATAGTCGTCTTCGGTTCATTGGTAGAATTTTGGGAAGATGTGGTTCATCTGTAGAGGAGACCGCTTATAAAACACTAATACGATCTATTCTTGAGTACTGCTCGAGAGTTTGGGATCCCTATCAAGTCGGATTGATGGAGGACATAGAAGCAATTCAGAGGCGGGCTGCTAGATTTGTTACTGGTAGGTTTGATCATCAAGCGAGTGTTACGGAAATGCTTCAGGAACTCGGGTGGGAGTCTCTGGAGGAAAGGAGGCGTTCTTTTCGTGAATCGCTACTGAGGAAATTTAGAGAACCAGCATTTGAAGCTGACTACGGTACAATTTTACTGCCGCCAACTTATATTTCGCGGAAAGACCACAAAGTTAAGATAAGAGAGGTTAGGGCTCGTACAGATGCATATAGGCAGTCATTTTTCCCTCGTTCTGTTTGGGAATGGAACAGGGAGAGAAGATGCTAGTTGTGGTACGAAGTACCCTCCGCCAGGCACCGTATGGTGTTATGCGGAGTATGTATGTAGATGTAGATCATCCAAGGGAATGCACCACAGCTCCTTGAAGAATAAACATGCAAATAAAGAATTAATGTAAGAATGAAATATAAGAATATGTGAATTTAAAATGTTTGTAACCCCTCAAAATGTCATACACACGTATATAATAAATATATGACACTTATCGTGAAGTCCAGTTGTAATTTTACATTTCATATACCGCCCTCGTATCCCCTAATTTGATAAGAAACATTCGTGTAGTAACGGTCAACAGACATGCGTGGACAAATGAAAACAATAAAATAAAATAAATAGAAACAATAACTGGGGTTCGAACATGGGCGCAAAATTGAAAAAGCCGCGACGCTAACCATTGTGCAACCACTTCGGCTGAGAATATAGCCAGCTAAAAGGCGCATAAGATAACTCGTAAACGTTGATCGCCGTTTTTCCAGAAACGGTGGACTATCGATGGAAGAACCGAGACAAGTGTTCATTTATTTTCACTGCTCTTCTACTGAGCTCACTTTCTGGGAAATCAGGTTATGGCACTTACCGCTTTATCCTCGTTAGTTACAATGTTACAATATGCCATGTGGCTGATTCGTGATATACCATAATACAGTTAATATAGCTTGCAGTGTTTCAAAACCTCAATACGAAAATATTTTTCCCTCCTGGCGGCCCAGTCAACATTAATGCATGTTGAAGTTTACAAAATGTATTTTTATTTAGTCAAAAGCGCTCTTCACGTAGATGAGTGAACTCAAAAAAGGCATTTCTCCCATCAAAAGACTGACACCAAAATAAGTTCCTCCAGTAATTGTGATAGATTCTTCGCTCTTCTTAAATTCTTATTTATAATGCATCATCCATGTATTTCACGTAGCAACCAAGGGCAGACAAAGTAGAAAGAAGTTCTTTACCAGGTAGCGGAAGTTCAGTTTGGAGATTGGCTGCAAAGAGAAATATTATTCGCGGATGAACTTGCGAGAAAATCATTTTGTGACAAAAGCAGCAATTTTGCAATTCTTTGAAAGACGTTCCCTGGAACATTCACGAAAGCCAACGAACTCACTCCTGAAAGGAATGCGCTCTTCTTCATAATGAAATCGAAAAAATTCAGAACATATTTCAACTGAATTAATAAGATAGCCCCATAATCTGCTAGAAAATGTGAAGGTGTATTAAAAAATGTTTACAGAGAGCATGACACGAACCGGCAATCCCCTAATTCACATTCCGCGTTTCTGTAGATTAAACTACGGCTAACCTATTATGTGAGTCCATGCCTGATCTTACGATGTCTTACAGACCTTAGCCACCAATAAGCAATTATCTGATATTTAATTGTAGCATATCGTAGCTAAAATGACAGGTTTTCGATAAATTTTCACTGTGTTAGTCCCTTGAGATGACATACTTTCACTCCACGCAAGTTAGAGCACGAAAACCAACAAATACGAAATGCTTTTCCACATGTCAGTTTTCGTTGTAAATATTGAAACGTCCCCTTAGAAAAATTTATATACGACTGTGGTTAAACTGACACACAATATTTTTTAGCGCAACGCAATCTGACTTTCAGAAATCCCTACAAAGGAATGGCCCTGACTAACATTAACCTGTACCTTTCACAAATCACTTACCTCACAAAAATCTTCGTTACTCAAGCTACTGCAATACAGCGAGCGCCACTACTGCCAGCTAAATAAAAGATTCAAACTACAGAAGGCACTAACTACTGATAGGCATAGTTAGCAAATGAAAGATTTTAATAGAGAACAAACAATGTATTTACCTTAATAGTCATAATATACATAGCAGTTCATGACAAATTTCAAAACTCCGCCATCTCTCTCCCCACATCCACCACTGGTGGCGGCTCACCTCCAACTGCGCAACGCTACGCGCTGTTCACATCCAGCTGCCGCTGCCCAACACTACAATGGCAGACAACAATGCAAACTAGCCACAGACTGCACACAGCACAGCCAGTGATTTTCATTCAGAGCCTACGTAACGTTGCCAATAAGAAAACATAAACAGCCTACTTACATAGCCCCCATGCTCCCCACAAAAAATTTTACAAATTGTTTTGGGCAGTGGCCAATAATGATTTGATAAAATTTTTCATAATTACAATAACAAACATATATCAAATGCACACACTTATTGATACAATGTTGGTCAAAAGCTAAAATTTTCTCACAGTCCATAAAGACAGTCCTGATCATTCATCATAATAGTAATTACAGTTTTTTTTCACAAAGTCTCATTAGTAAAAGAAATTGCACACAGAAGTAGTGGATTTCCATGCAGTCTTGAAGAAGTAGTGTTGTCCTTCCAACGGAAAGACAGTGCTGACTCTTGACATGCAGACAGGTAATGGGCCACAACAGAGCAAACCCACAGCAGAGTCAGTCGAAGTTTTGAAGAAGATTGGTAGGTAGGTCATCACAGAGCAGACCCACTGTAGTCCCAGTAGAGATACCGGTATTGGTGGGCCACCAGAGATGCAGACCCACTGCAGTCCTTGTAGAAATAATGATATTGGTGGGCCATAAAGATTCAGACCCACTGTAGTCCATGTAGAGACAGCTAGCAGCCATCTGTTGCGACTGTGCAGGTGCACATTCACCATCGAAGAGTCTTGCGGAGAATATGGCAAGTCCATAAACCACCACTTGTACACTCACAAAGTTTTTGGAATTGTCCTTAGAACCATCAATGCTGTTATCCAGTCCCTTGCTGAATTATCAACACATGTGCAAACACTAACAGTCCCAACTTCTCACATATTGTGCATTACTATGACCAACAGAAATGTGTACAGTGAAATGAATGCTTACACGTTACTTAATTTGATGAACTGGTGTCAATTACAATATTATAACATGAGAATACAATTACAAAGGTACAAAATACATCATTAAAGAACATAACAATACAGATAACATTTGTAGTACAGGCTTTACAAAAGAATCGAAATAACATATACAGGAATTATGACATGAGTACATACATAAAAGATCAGAATAACTTTTGAAACATCAACTTTACACATGAGCATTAAAACAAAACAGAATAAATAATGTCTAAGCATCTTTACAAGGTAAATAACATATTATTAATGCCAATTATATTTGAGGATAACAGTATTCCTCATCATAGTGAATGTAGCTTAGTATTAAAAGAAGAAAAAATTCTATGAAACTACACAGAGACAGGAAGAAAACAAATACACAAGGGTACACAAACAGATAGTGGAATAACACAAAAGGAAAGGACAGGGTTCGTTTTCAGTGTAACATTTGGTACTGCAGTCCAACCCAAAATTTCATTCCATAGATCTTTCGTGTTATTTCGATATTTGCTCCAGCCAAAAAATTCTATC
The DNA here is from genome assembly GCF_023864275.1 of Schistocerca cancellata. Lineage (NCBI taxonomy): Eukaryota > Metazoa > Arthropoda > Insecta > Orthoptera > Acrididae > Schistocerca > Schistocerca cancellata. Next base: position 198,910,613 of record NC_064632.1, read on the forward strand.
CAAGCATGCTTTCTGTATTCTGTTCACACATTTCTTACCTCATTATTTATTTACCATTATCTTACCTCAACATTTATTTCCAAGAAAATCCTACCTAAACCTGTTGTCCCTAAACCCAACTTTTTTTTGTTCATATCCTCTTTCAAAATTCTTTTTTTTGGCCACACCATTTTCTTATAGCTTCTCAATGCATTTCTTCCAATTCATCATAGTTAGTTTCTTATATAGTCTACCCCCTCTTAAGCTAACTTAAATCTACTGAGCTCAGATGCATAAACTACGGGACGAGGCAATGCGGCAGCACAAAACAATTAATACAAACAGCAATGACAAAAAAATGGAAATTGGTGAAGCAACAATATTACAACTAAGATAAGGCACTGTGCAGCAAACAAGAAAAATAAATCAGTAGTAAAACTAGCTTAGAAGAGTAAGACAAATTAAAATTCAGTAGCACTATGCCTGGCAAACAGCAGCAGCAAATATAAAAAATATAAAACTTATATCTATACATGACAAAGCTCAAGCAGAAAAAATATTACAGTAAAAATGGCCATGTTTAATACTTATGTCACATCTTAACACGAGTGATGCATCACAAAAACTTACTCTACCAAAAAAAAATTACCAAGTAGTTGAAAAGAAAATTATGTATGCAGTTCCTGTGAAATGTCTTTGTGCTCCCCCATTTTTGGGAAATGTATTACAAAATTAGTATTTACTGGATCTGTAGACAAAATATTTATATTAGTACATCTATAAAATTCTATTTTAACCAATGCTGCAGTGCAGCTAGAAACTTGATATTAAACAAAATGTGTAAATAAATACATAAGGCAAGCCATATGGCATTTTTCTCAACTAGCAAGACAATAGCCGTGAAATGTTTCTCATTGTTTCATTAGGCATTTCAGTAAATATCATAAATTACGAGCTCCACAGTATGCTTTCAACAAGGAAATGTCAATAGCGGGGATGATGGCCTCCCTTTTTTTTTTTCTACCTGTGCTTCCGAAAAGGCACACCCTAATGGCTTGTTCTCCAGGCGTCTGACACAGCTGGGTGCCCACGACGCATTACGTGTAGGTGGTCACTTAACTTTCTTATGGAAATATTTACGACAGCAGTTTCCGCTACAGTGACAGTCTCATATACAAAATTTCACGGGTCGAGAATTTACGTTGCAAATGTGTAGGAACAAAATCTTACGAATATAACAGTGTCCAAAAAATTTTTGTCGGCATTGTAATACATTCACGCATTTACATACATTTCATAACTCTTAAAGTACGATTCTTGGTTTCCAACAACCTTTTTCACAAGTCAGAGTCCCTAACCACTATTCATTACTCCTTACCTTATTACACACATATACATATTCGTTGACACTTCTTCAATATTTCATCATAAGAAATACGTAGCATAATCAAATTCCTCATATACGGTAGCATTATCTTATTGATCATAAACATACCTCAACAGCATAATGCACATCGTCGTCGTAAAAATATCATAACATCTCAGTCAAATCTCAAAATCGTCGTAGCTTCCTCCAATAATTTCAAAACCTAAAAAAATTCTCTGCTCATGTCAGAAGTGTCATCTGCCTCAAACGTACTTTAAAATCATGCTCCCTTACCAAATACATCATTCAAAGCTCTCATAGTATCACAATGGTTCCGAAAAAATATGAACAGTTCACAAAGTACAGACAAAATACAATTTCGTAAGTGTGAAGTTATCCGACGGTGTGATTGCGTAAACATGTGTCACTGATGTAGTAAAAAAAAATGTATGTTTCTCTGTTAAATAATCAGATAGCTGTGTAATTCTGTGTTAGAGAAATATGGTACCGATGTGTAAAGTTGTATAAGCAAATACCATATTAGCTAGGGCTCCTTGTGCTTGCCAAACACATGATACACAAAGTAAGCGTGTACCCCCCTGAGGATTAATGTAATTATACCCTCAGGTGTTACAGATTACAGCAGTGGAATGAAATGTATCACGGAAAACTTTCTTTGTAATTCAAACATCTTTAAAAATAAATGTTTTATGTACAATATTAATCACTCAAATACGTGTACTGTAGCGCTAAACTGTGCGTCTTGTTGTAAGATAATCTCTGTGGAAGTGTCGTAGTTATCGTCCTCCAAAAGCTAAGTTCTGCAGAAGTCAATGTACTTACCTCATTATACACAAAAGTGAAATGCTTTGCTCTTCCTAGTACGCAAAGTTTCAACTTTAACGCAATTATCATGTGGTATACGTCGGTAAAGAATACTGGAATTTTTCTCAAGGTTAGCATCTATGTTATTTTTCTCTGAGCCAGCCGGCGCACGCGGCAGCCTGCGGTGCGAGTCATTGTCTGTTCCTTTGTTAGCGCGCGTCGTTACTGGGATTAGGAGACCTAGCTTCTACAAATTCACGTTGTCGAAAGTGCCCTGCTCTATTTGAATCCCGCCAGTTCTGATAAAATTCAGGTCTGTCGTTATGATTATATCGTCTGTCATGTCGGTAGATCCTACAGTTTCTTTCTTGTCGGTTAAGTGCTGGAGAATTTCTCCCTGAATCGTAACTGCGCACTGGACCATTGCGTCTAAAGTTATTCTGTCTCCCGTGATAATAATTGTTTTTGTTCCCATATTGTCTGTTTCTCTGATTGTCTCTGTGATAGTCATTACCGCGGAGAGGTGATCTTTCCCTGTAGTTATTACTAATCTGCCAACGGTTGTCATATGGGTGGTATTTGTTTTGGTCACGATTTGTGTTGTGAGAATAGCCTCGTCGTGTCCAGTTATTGTTTCTGTCGTCACAGAATTGAGACGGATGTGACCTGTAGTGATTGTTTTCCTGTTTTCGCATTCCACGACTGTCTGTGTCAATTTCTAATTCTTGTAAGAGTCCCTGAAAAGCTTCAATGTCGTCTTTGCAACGTCCTGCCAAAATAATATGCCGTAAGTGTTAAGGTAATTTGATTAAGCAAATGCGGATGAGTTCTGAGGGGCTGTATGGGTTTGAAAGATACTGATTCTTATGTAACATGTCTTCAAAATATTTCATAAGACTGGAAAATTCAGATTGTTCGAAACGTTTCATCATTATGATGCCATGTTTTACTTGGTCTTGTGTAGCTTGAGACCAATATGCTGAGAGGAAGGCATGGTAAAATTCTCCTTCACTGTGGCAATCGTGAATGACCGATCGCATTCTTACAGCTGGTTCATTCTCCAAGTAGCCACACATAAATTCTAACCTGTGCTCCAGTGACCAGTTGGGAGGAAAACAATGAGAGAATAGATGGAGCCACGCTTGTGGATGAATGTCATTGGCAGAATTCTTAAACGTTTTGAATTTACGTGTAGTAATGAACAGCTTATAGTCAAAATCATCGTGTCGGCGAGTAGCATATCGGTCATTGTTACGTCGTTTCGGCGGTTCCATCTCAAAATTCGGTGTACCTTGCCAATTTCTTTCATAATTTCCGAAGTGCCCTGTGTTATTATTTTTGTGGCTGTTCCGTATTTCTATGTCCCTCTTCCCGTACTGGAGCGCGAGTGTCCTCTGAAATACGTAATTCTTGTATTACCTGTGTCAGCTGATCTTGTACTTCCCGGATTTCTCTTTGGTGTTGCGTATTAATTTGATTCAGATTTTGTTTCAGTTTCCTAATTTGTTCGCACTCTTCTGTGTCATTAAAGACTACCGGTTTTGTGTCATTCAGATTATCATCTACCTTCATAGATAAGTTAGTGACCTAATCCGAAAGTTCGGCTACTTTCTCCGATAGTGAACACATTTCCTCAGTGTGTTTTTCTGAACCATGTTTCAGAGTGTCCATTTGTATTGAAATCGAATCTACTGTGTCCTTTAAGTTTTCCTGAGTTTTTGCAAGTTGCGTAACCGAATCGGTAGATGCAACTGAGTCAATTTTAGCCCACAAGGTCTCATGATTTTCATGAACAATGGTTTGCAGTTCTTTTATGGCTGCTTCGTGATTCTGTAATGCATTTTGATGCCGCGAAAAAATAGGTTGAAAATGCTCACAAATCTGTGTTTTTATGTCATTACAGACTTTTTGACCTTTCGATTCAATGTTATGTAACTCAGTAGTTAAATCTTCACGTGTTTGTTCAAGTGTGGTGTCTAACTTCCGAAGATTTTGTTCCATTGTGTTTAACTTTTTAAGATTTTGTCCCATTTGTTTCTGATTTTGTTCAAGCGTTGTGTCTAACTTTTGTATCCTTTGTCCCATTTGTTGCATTAACTGTAATAACAGTGCACTGGTGTCTGAAACATGTTCCTCAGTGCTATTCGGCAACCAATTTGAACCGGCAATATTCGCAGTTTGAACAGCAGAAAATGTGTCTTGACTCATTTGAGAAAAGGGTGAGGACGCAAAACCTGAATCTACAGTATTTGCAATATTGTGTTCTGTCATTCCCTATTAATGAGGCGAGCTGTTGCCGACCGATCGATCGATAATGCTTCCCTGTTCACTACCTGTTTCACTGCCTACTCCATTATTTGACGCCCGCTCCATTTCTCTTTGCACAGTTACCAAATTACTACTTTGAACATTAGTTAATTCATTACTCGGTGGCGCTAACACACTGCTTTCGTCTTCACTGTCATTTCTCAGTTTACTTTGGAAACTAGTATTACGTTTTTCACACGCCATTATTGTCACAATATTTCACACGACAACACAAAAAAACACAATTTGAAGAGCAAAAATAAGAGAACACATTAACATAGAACTGAAAATAATATCTAGTTAATTGCAAGCGCAGCTGCGAAATACTTGGTGCAAATCTACATGCATGCCACAACTGTTTTACTGTGCAACAATGAAAAACCACAACTACCAAGGAAATTCTCTCTATAATTACGCGCTAGCAATAAACAAATGCTACACTAAATACACAAACTACAAGAAAAAATCAGAAGATTCCAGTGAGGTATCCTAGGCTAAGGGTCGACATATGAAACGTCTACTTAGAACAATTTATACACGACTGTGCTTAAACTGACACACAATATTTTTTAGCGCAACGCTATCTGACTTTCAGAAATCCCTACAAAGGAATGGCCCTGACTAACATTAACCTGTACCTTTCACAAATCACTTACCTCACAAAAATCTTCGTTACTCAAGCTACTGCAATACAGCGAGCGCCACTACTGCCAGCTAAATAAAAGATTCAAACTACAGAAGGCAATAACTACTGATAGGCATAGATAGCAAATGAAAGATTTTAATAGAGAACAAACAATGTATTTACCTTAATAGTCATAATATATATAGCAGTTCATGACAAATTTCAAAACTCCGCCATCTCTCTCCCCACATCCACCACTGGTGGCGGCTCACCTCCAACTGCGCAACGCTACGCGCTGTTCACATCCAGCTGCCGCTGCCCAACACTACAATGGCAGACAACAATGCAAACTAGCCACAGACTGCACACAGCACAGCCAGTGATTTTCATACAGAGCCTACGTAACGTTGCCAATAAGAAAACATAAACAGCCTACTTACAATATGTTTATAAAAAATCGTATGCAAAACGACAAGTTTTCGAGAATTCCTTAAGATACGGGTGATTTAAACGGCATAGCGTGTAAATTATCATAACTGAGGTGACAAAAGTCATGGGGGGGGGGGAGTATTCTACATATAGTGTTGGACTTACTTTTGACCAACGAAGTGTAGCAACTCGACGTAGCATGAGCTGAACAAGTCGACAGTCCCCTGCAGAACTATTGAGCCATGCTGCCTCTGTCCAATTAGGCCCTTTTTACACGGGGTACTTAAGTCTCCCAGCGACTGAGATACACTGCAACCAAAAGACCGGGCATGTATAATTAGGTGAGGTCCTTAACACAGTGATAGTTCAGTAATAGCGTTCCAGTCACCGCGAGTTGTATTCTATGTGACCCGACGTGCTGGTCGCTTAGTCTCAGAGTCGCATTCGTACCACTGGGTTGCACAATGTGAGAGCAAATGTTTAATTTGAAATTCGTGTGAAAAGTGGAGAAATATCGGGAATTATACAATTACAAATTGAAAGGGTATTCAAGAAACGGACAGAGAGAGCATGGCACGAAGTAGCCAAGGAGGTTGATCTATCAGGTAAGTTCATTATCAGCAATTAACATTTTTAACATAAAATACACTCCTGGAAATGGAAAAAAGAACACATTGACACCGGTGTGTCAGACCCACCATACTTGCTCCGGACACTGCGAGAGGGCTGTACAAGCAATGATCACACGCACGGCACAGCGGACACACCAGGAACCGCGGTGTTGGCCGTCGAATGGCGCTAGCTGCGCAGCATTTGTGCACCGCCGCCGTCAGTGTCAGCCAGTTTGCCGTGGCATACGGAGCTCCATCGCAGTCTTTAACACTGGTAGCATGCCGCGACAGCGTGGACGTGAACCGTATGTGCAGTTGACGGACTTTGAGCGAGGGCGTATAGTGGGCATGCGGGAGGCCGGGTGGACGTACCGCCGAATTGCTCAACACGTGGGGCGTGAGGTCTCCACAGTACATCGATGTTGTCGCCAGTGGTCGGCGGAAGGTGCACGTGCCCGTCGACCTGGGACCGGACCGCAGCGACGCACGGATGCACGCCAAGACCGTAGGATCCTACGCAGTGCCGTAGGGGACCGCACCGCCACTTCCCAGCAAATTAGGGACACTGTTGCTCCTGGGGTATCGGCGAGGACCATTCGCAACCGTCTCCATGAAGCTGGGCTACGGTCCCGCACACCGTTAGGCCGTCTTCCGCTCACGCCCCAACATCGTGCACCCCGCCTCCAGTGGTGTCGCGACAGGCGTGAATGGAGGGACGAATGGAGACGTGTCGTCTTCAGCGATGAGAGTCGCTTCTGCCTTGGTGCCAATGATGGTCGTATGCGTGTTTGGCGCCGTGCAGGTGAGCGCCACAATCAGGACTGCATACGACCGAGGCACACAGGGCCAACACCCGGCATCATGGTGTGGGGAGCGATCTCCTACACTGGCCGTATACCACTGGTGATCGTCGAGGGGACACTGAATAGTGCACGGTACATCCAAACCGTCATCGAACCCATCGTTCTACCATTCCTAGACCGGCAAGGGAACTTGCTGTTCCAACAGGACAATGCACGTCCGCATGTATCCCGTGCCACCCAACGTGCTCTAGAAGGTGTAAGTCAACTACCCTGGCCAGCAAGATCTCCGGATCTGTCCCCCATTGAGCATGTTTGGGACTGGATGAAGCGTCGTCTCACGCGGTCTGCACGTCCAGCACGAACGCTGGTCCAACTGAGGCGCCAGGTGGAAATGGCATGTCAAGCCGTTCCACAGGACTACATCCAGCATCTCTACGATCGTCTCCATGGGAGAATAGCAGCCTGCATTGCTGCGAAAGGTGGATATACACTGTACTAGTGCCGACATTGTGCATGCTCTGTTGCCTGTGTCTATGTGCCTGTGGTTCTGTCAGTGTTATCATGTGATGTATCTGACCCCAGGAATGTGTCAATAAAGTTTCCCCTTCCTGGGACAATGAATTCACGGTGTTCTTATTTCAATTTCCAGGAGTGTAAATACGCCCTATTTACTATGCTTTAATAACCATTTTATTCAAAAACTAATCAACGATTTACTGATTTATAAGCACCCACTTTACAATCAACGCAAAAAATACATAATTACAAAGTTTTTAATTACGTATTAATACGTAAATGAAAACGTACAAAAATTCATTTATAAGTTTTACAGAAATACTCCTTACTTATAAAAACTTTTGTGAAGAAAGACAATTATAGTAGATCCTGATTATTGTCGATGCACTACTTCCACTTCCATGGGAGGGAAGCACGAGTTGTCAGAAGATAGTTGGCTAATAACAACAGTGCAACAACTTCGAAACGCCAGCAGTCATAATCCAACCAAGGAAAGACATTGCACTACATCCTCATTCTGCTACTTCATAAGCAGCAGAATGAGGATGTAGTGCAATGTCTTTCCTTGGCTGGATTGCGAGTGTCGGCGTTTCGAAGTTGTTGCACTGTTGTTCACGACAACACTATTGGATACTCTCATGTTTTCGAATGAAATTATGGGTATGCACACGGATTTTATTATGTCACCACACTTCCTGTAGTTCGAGAACGAATAGGACTGCTCAGGACTTGGAACTTCTGTGTGAATATTCCAGATGCGCATTCGACAGATTTTTTTCGTCTGCTTAATCTATGATAATAAATTCTCTTCACATTATCGATTGTTCTTTGTGGGTACGGTTGCATCAAGAAGCGTGATAAAGGAAAAGCTTCATCTCCTACAAAGTAATAACAGAAATTAAATTCATTTTCAACATCTGGTAATCTCGAAGGGAATAGCAAGTTTTATCTTCCAATTGTAGTCCAGTGTTTGGTTGCTGCAGCACGAAATATCCCTCCATCACTATTTGTACCTGCATAATCAGTTTCAATGATAATGAGTAAACCATCAGCATCACTGCATGCCAACAATGCTGTGGAGTGGTACTGTTCATAATTTGAAGTTAGTTGAACCCGTGCCAGATAATTTTTCAATGCGGATATGCTTCCCATCCAGTACACCCAAAGCACCCAATCTGTAACGTACAATTTATATTATTCTCAATGTAAGGATGAACCCACAACTTTCTCACTTTTCTCCGTCTATACCGGCGATAGTAACAATACTGGATTATAATATGATCATCGCTAATAGACTCACTGGACATTGTACTACTGTGGTCACAGCCCGCAAGAAAGTGCGCTACGTATGTCCTTTGCCCCCAGCCAATGAAACTGATTTAATTTTCTATTCACACCGCAGGTGATTGGGCAGTATAGGAGACTCATGTCGTGCTTGTGTGAATGTGATCGGCTCCTCCAGTCGTCCAGTCTCCCAGTCTCTTGGTTGTCAGGTGGCTGGAGACTTGTTTTGAGTACCCCAGTGTGAATAGGTCCTTAATGTTCGAAGAAATTCATGTTGGGCGATCGCTCGAATTGTCCAGAAAATTCTTCAAACGAATCGTGAACAACAGTAGCCCACTGACATAGCACATAGTCATCCATAAAAATTCCATCGTTGGAAGTACAGGAATGGCTTCAACCGCTCTGGAAGTAGCCGAACATAACCATTTCCAGCCAATGACCGGTTCAGTTGGATTAGAGGACCCAGTAAATTTTATGTAAACACAGTCCACATCATTATGGAGCCACCACAAGCTTGCACAGGGCCTTGTTGACAAGTTGGGTCTATGGCTTCGTGGGGTTTACGCCGCACGCGAACCCTATCGTCAGTTCATACCAGCTGGCCGGTGTGGCCGAGCAGTTCTAGGCTACGGTCGCAGGTTCGAATCCTGCCTCGGGCATGGATGTGTGTGATGTCCTTAGGTTAGTTAAGTTTAAGTAGTTCTGAGTTCAAGGGGACTGATGACCTGAGATGTTATGTCCCATAGTACTTAGCCATTTTTTTTAGTTCATACCAGCTTAAGTCAGGACTCATCCCACCAGGCTAAGGTTTTACATTCGTGTAGGATCCAACCCATATGGTCACTAGACCAGGAGAGGCGCTGCATTCGATGTGCTGTTAGCACAGGCACTCGCGTCGGTCGTCAGCTGGGATAACGCATTAATCCCACATTTCGTCTCACTGTCCCAGTGGAAACGTTCGTCGTAGGTCCCACATTCATTTCTGCGGCTATATCACGCAGTGTTGCTTGTCTGTTAGCACTGACAACTCTATGCAAATGCCGCTGCTCTCGGTCGTTAAGTGAAGTTTGTTGGCCATTGAGTTGTCCGCGGTGAGAGGTAATACCTGAAATTTGGTATTCTTGTCACACTCTTGATGCTGTGGATCTCGGAATACTGAATTCTCTAACGATTTCCGAAATGGAATGTTCCATCCGCCTAGCTCCAACTACCATTTCGCTTTAGAAGTCTGTGCGGACATAACCACGTCGGGAAACCTTTTTAGGTGAATCACTTGAATACAAGTGACAGCTCCGCTAATGCACGGCCTTTTATACCTTGTGTAAGCGGCACTGCCTCCGCCCAAACAAATGCATATCGGTATTCAATTCTGGGTTTTGTCTTCTCAGTGTAGACACCACCAAATGCGGACTTCAACTGCAAACGACGTAACCCAATATGGCGTTTGCCAAGTTCTACTTTCAGCGGGGAAAGCGGTATAACATCCCACTGCTCACATTCCTCACTACGCTGCAAAAATCTGACGCGACAGATTTTGTCTTTCTCACTTGCGAACGCTACGCAGCGTGAAATACCACTCTGTAACGTCGCTGAATTCGTCCAACTCCACGTCCATGTTCACTGTCACGTCTCCTCTGAGGTTGGCTGAAGCGTCAGCGCTTGGTACGGAAACATCCATCTTCGCCTACAGCAATTAAAATGCTGGCAGAACCAGAGTAATTTGTGTAGCTCGTAAACTGAATCAGTCGCGGGCACGACCGGTGTGTGCGTTTGCAGGACGGGGCGGCGTCGGCAGCTGTGTAATCCGGCGGCCGTGCAGCATAGTGGGCGTCGGCAATTAACCGCGTGCGTTAGTTAGGTGCGTGCATCGGGGGCGGCTCGGCTATTGATTGCAAGTGGCCTGCGTGCCGCGTGGGCGGTGCCTGATACACGCCGTTGCACACGGCTACTGTCAGCCTGAGGACGCTAAATGCTCAACACTCTCCGATTTGGCTAGGGCTTTTAATTGCATCGACCAAAGAGGTGTATAATCTACGAACAAAGTCTCTCTGTACGTTACAGCGCTCTTGGTGGCAGCAACAAAAAAACACTTGCTACCATATTTTGGAAAGTCAGCCACACCGAACATTTAAGTTGGACAGATGCCCCAGATTCTGGTAAATCGTACGTCTTATGATCAAAATACAGTTGGAAAGTGTTTTTATTGATCATTAATCATGTACAAGGTACAATGAGGTAACAGAAGCCATGGGATAGCGGTATGCACATATACAGATGGCGGCAGTATCGGTTACACAAGGTATAAAAGGGATGTGCATCGACGAAGCTGTCACTTGTACTCACGTAATCCATGTGAAAAGTTTCCGATGTGATTACGGCCACAAGACGCGAATTAGCAGACTGTGAACGCGGAATCGTAGTAGAGATCGACGCATGGGACATTCCATTTCGTAAATCGTTAGGGAATTCGATATTCCGACATCCACAAAGTCAACAGTGACCTGAGAATACCAAATTTCAGGCGTTAGCTCTCACCACGGACAACGCAGTGGCCGGCGGCCTTCAATTAACGACTGAAGCAGAGTTGTCAGTGCTCACAGACAAGCAGCTGCGTGAAATAACCGCAGATATCAATGTAGGACGTACGATGAACGTATCCGTTAGGACAGTGCGGAGTAATGGGCTATGAAACTTTTCTGGCAGATTAAAACTGTGTGCCGGAACGGGAGTCGAACTCGGGACCTTTGCCTTTCGCGGGCAAGTGCTCTACCAACTGAGCTACCCAAGCACGACTCACGCCCCGTCCTCACAGCTTTACTTCTGCCAGTAACTCGTCTCCTACCTTCCAGACTTTACAGAAGCTCTCCTGCGAACCTTGCAGAACTAGCACTCCTGAAAGAAAGGATATTGCGGAGACATGGCTTAACCACAGCCTAGGGGATGTTCCCAGAATGAGATTTTCACTCTGCAGCGGAGTGTGCGCTGATATGAAACTTGACACCGTACGACCGACGCGAGTGCATTTGCTAACAGCACGGCATCGCCTGCAGCGCCCTTACTGGGCCCTTGAACACGCCTGTTCGACCAAAGACTACTGGAAAACTGCGGCCTGGTCATCCTGGACTCGTGAGCACATCGGCTTGACCCTAGACGGAAAAACCGTGGTCTGATCAGATGAGTCCTGATTTAATTTGGTAAGAGCTTATGGTTAGGTTCCGAATGTGACGTAGAGCCTGGTCAGATGAGTCCCGATTTCATTTGGTGCGAGCTTATGGTAGGATTCGAGTGTGGCGGAGACCCCACGCAACCAAGGACCTAAGTTCTCAACAAGGTACTGTGTAAGCTGGTGGTTAATCCGTAATGGTATGGGCTGTTTTTACATGGAATGGACTGGGACCTCTGCTCCAACTGAACCGATCATTGATTGTAAATGGTTGTGTTTGGATACTTGGAGACCAGACAAACACGATGGATTTTTTATGGGTGACAATGGGCCATGCCACCGGGCCATAGTTGTTCGTTATTGGTTTGAAGAAAATTCTGCATAATTCGAGCGAATGATTTGGCCATCCAGGTCACCTGACATGAACCCCATCGAACATTTCTGGGACATTATCGATAGGACAGTGAGTGCACAAATTTCTGCAGCGGCAATACCTTCGCAATTACGGACGGCCATAGAGGCAGCGTGGCGCAGCACTTCTGCAGGGGAGTTCCAACGACCTTCTGAGTCCATGCCTCGTCGAGTTGTTGCACTACGCCGGACAAAATGAGATCCGACACGATATTAGGAGGTATCCTATGACTTTGGTCACCTTACAGTATGTTTAGTGTACGATTGTATTAGTCGTAGTAATGAAAGTGTTGGAGTGTCGCACTTTATCCAAGAATCAACATTCTCCCACTCCTAGCATTCCTTGCACGTAACTGTCGCATTTGCCGAATGTCTGTATTGTATTTTCTGGATGATCATGGTCACATAGAACGCCAAACAGACGACTTTATTAACGTATACTTCTCTATTGCACTTAGTGTGTCTAATGTAACAACAATACGGTTATTTGTCGAAAGCAAAATTATATGTTAAACAACACCTACAACAGGTATATGGGCTATGTATGTATATAAACTAATTAAACTAATCTTTTTGTTTATACAGAATTTCTTTGAAAAACAAGAAGCTAACAGATGGTTCAAATGGCTCTCAGCACTATGGGACTCAACTTCTGAGGTCATCAGTCCACTTGAATTTAGAACTACTTAAACCTAACTAACCTAATGACATCACACACATCCATGCCCGAGGCAGGATTCGAACCTGCGACCGTAGCGGTCGCGCGGTTCCAGACTGTAGCGCCTAGAACCGCTCGGTCACTCCGGCCGGCAGCTAACAGAACGATAGGCAACCAACATAATTTGGGAATAAGTGTTGGCCTACTGAGCACAGTTATATACACTCTTCTCAGCTTAGGGGACGGGTGATTGCTCTTTTCCGAGAAACAAAACTCCTATTGCCATATGACATGAAGAATGACAGTCCTGTCTTCCAACAGAACTGCGGTATAGGAAAAAACACACATATCTACACACATAAAAAAACTTCGGTTCCGAGAGTTGCGGAACCTGTACAGAAAATTGGAATACAGATCAGTAGAAACATCATTTCCGATGTCGTTATCGTGAAGGAAGTCATTCACAAGATGTGCACGATGGGACCGCGAATTGTCATCCATGAAGACGAATGCTTCGCCAATGTGCTGCCGATATGGTTGCACTGTCTGTCGAAGGATGGCATTCACGTATCGTACAGCCATTACGGCGCCTTCCATGACCACCAGCGGCGTACGTCAGCCCCACATAATGCCACCCCAAAACAGCAGGGAACTTCCACCTTGCTGCACTCGCTGGACAGTGTGTCCAAGGCGTTCAACCTGACTGGGTTACCTCCAAATATATCTCCGACGATTGTCTGGTTGAAGGCATATGCCACACTCATCGGTGAAGAGAACGTGATGGCAATCCTGAGCGGTCCATTCGGCATGTTGTTGGGCCCATCTGTACAGCGCTGCATGGTGTCGTGGTTGCAAAGATGGACCTCGCCATGGACGTCGGGGGAGAAGTCGCGCATCATGCAGCCTATTGCGCACTGTTTTGAGTTTTAGCACGACGTCCTGTGGCTGCACGAAAAGCATTATTCAACATGGGGGCGTTGCTGTCAGGGTTCCTCCGAGCCATAATCCGTAGGTAGCGGTCATCGACTGCAGTAGTAGCCCTTGGGCAGGCTGAGCGAGGCACGTCATCGACAGTTCCTGTCTCTCTGTATCTCCTCCATGTCCGAACAACATCGCTTTGGTTCACTCCGAGACACTTGGACACTTCCCTTGTTGAGAGCCCTTCCTGACACAAAGTAACAATGCAGATGTGATCAATCCACGGTATTGACCATCTAGGCATGGCTGAACTACAGACAACATAAGCCATGCACCTCCTTTCTAGTGGAATGACTGTAACTGATCGGCTGTTGGACCCCCTCCGTCTAATAGGCGCTGCTCATGCGTGGTTGTTTACGTCCTTGGGCGGGTTTAGTGACATCCCTGAACACTCAAAGGGACTGTGTCTGTGATACAATATCCACAGTCAACGTCTGTCTTCAGGAGTTCTGGAAACTGGGGTGATGCAAAACATTTTTTGATTTGTGTATAATCCTCCTCAATAACAAACATCCTTAAGCCTTCAAATCAGGAATTAAAATGTTTACTTACGTCTACAACAGTTTTCTTTCTCTGTAAATACCAACGACGTTTATAAGATACATCTTTGATAAATACTTAAGACAGAACTTCCCAGCTTGAAACACACAAACTGTCGTTCAGATTGTTATGCGACTGTTTTAACCATACTGTCTCGTAACTTACGTAAAACGCATAGATATACCCAAAATTAAACTGGATTAAGTTAATCTCCACCGGATAATGAAATATGAATTAGTATTAGTGACTGCCAATACATAGCTACTTATATTTTAGTTCCTTATGTTAAACTGCATGTACAGATAAATGAGAAGCCACTGGGAAAAAAACTGAACGCTAATGAGGGCGAGAGATGTGGTGTAAGTAGGTAAGTTCGTGCGTCTAGCATCAGACAATGCAGAGTACATGTCAGGAATGTGCACGACATCACAGTGTGTTTTTAACAAGCCGTGTCCACAAGATGCTTGTCTACTAATGACCACAATCCCTGAAGAACTGCTTTTGTAGGTGGAAACAGCGGGAAGGGAAACTTCATCGAAGAACAGGGAGTAGAACGGGAACAGGAAGTTGGAATTATTTGTAGTGAATGAGACGCCAACACCCACATGGATGACGTCAAACTGTAGGAACGTTTAAAGAAACGTAAAGACTGCTCCCACTGGTTCACACAAATAATCTAGGAGTGGGAGAAGAGATTGTGACTGTGCTTTCAGAGAACTAACCATTATGTCCAGCACACGGCGGAAGACAGAGACGGAGTAAATCATACACACTTTTGGAGCCCTAAGACTAACAAGTTTTTTAACTGGTTAACCAGGTAAGGGAGGGAGAGCAGCATCTTGTAAGGCAGCAATTTATTAGTCGGCAGACGCAAGCATAAGTATTTAAACAATCGGAATTATACAAGGCTCAAAAACACAGAGCTCAAAGTTTTCCCTGTCGGAAGCAGATACTCATTCCTCTACCAGTTGTTCACTTATAGATTCCATCTAAACTTCTGCTCGTCGGGGGCGAGAAAGGTCTCATCCATCTGAGGTTAAACTTAGACACAGGCAGAGACGAGTTGACAGTGAAGAGCCAGTAATTAATTCAGTAACCACCACAGCAGCCACTTGCAGATTCCAAGTACAGTGAAACAGTCACGAAGTTTACATAACGATTTTCAGTAATTCCAATCTTCATTTCGATGGCTTATTTGCAGTCAGAAGTTCAACATGGTTTCAATACCGGCAGTAGATGCACACGCATATCCTTCTGTGGTATTTTCGATCTCTATGTACTAACCTGATTCTAATAATGACTCCCCTATCTCTGCTGAATTGACTCCTGTTTCTTCTTCTATCACATCCGACAAATCTTCCTCCTCATACAGGCCTTCAATGTACTCTTTTTACCTATCCGCTCTCTCCTCTGCATTTAACAGCGAAATCTTCGTTGCACTTTTAATGTTACTACCCTTGCTTTTAATTTCACCGAAGGTTGTTTTGACTTTCCTATATGCTGAGTCAGTCCTTCCGACAATCATTTCCTTTTCCATTTCTTCACATTTTTCATGCAGCCATTTCGTTTTAGCTTCCCTGCGCTTCCTATTTACTTCATTTCTCAGCGACTTGTATTTCTGTATTCCTGAATTTCTCTTAACACTTTTGTACTTCCTTCTTTCATCGATTAACTGAAGTACTCGTATTTCTTCTGTTACCCATGGTTTCTTCACAGTTACCATGTTTTTCTCTCCAGTTCTGTAATTGCCCTTTTTAGAAATGTCCATTCCTCTTCAACTGCACTGCCTATTGAGCTACTGCTTACTGCTGTATCTGCAGCGTTAGAGAACTTCAAGCGTATCTCGTGGTTCCGTAGTACTTCTGCATCCCACTTCCTTGCGTATTGATTCTTCCTGACTAATCTCTTAAACTTCAGCCTACTCTTCATCACTACTACATTGTGATCTGACTCTATACCTGCCCCTGGGTACGCCTTACAATCCGATATCTGATTACGGAAGCTCTGTCTGACCATGACGTAATCTAACTGTAATCTTCCCATACCACCTTACCTTTTGCCAAGTATACCTCTTACTCTTGTGATTCTTGAACAGAATATTCGCTATTACTAGCTGAAATTTATTACAGAACTCAGTTAGTCTTTCTCTTCTCTCATTCCTTGTCCCGAACCCATATTCTCCCGTAACCTTTTCTTCTACTCCTTCCCCTACAATTGCATTCCAGTCCCCCATAACTATTAGATCTTCATCTCACTTTACGTCCTGTATTACCCTTTCAATAACCTCGTATACTTCCTCTATCTCATTATCTACAGCTTTCGACGTCGGCATGTACACCCGATCTATCGTTGACAGTGTTGGTTTGCTGTCGATACTCATACGCTCATTTCCATTTTTTTTATCAAATAAGGCAGAAGAGATGGACAACATTCTATCAGAATTTCTAAAATCGTTGGGGGACGACTATTCTCGTTGGCGTGTAGAATGTATGAGTCTGGCGACATACCATCTGATTTTCGGAAAAATATCATCCACACAATTCTGAAGACTGCAAGAGCTGACAATTACCAGAATTATCGCACAATCAGCTCTTGCTGACAAGAATAATTTACAAAAAATGGAAAAGAAAATAGAGGATGTCTTAGATGACGATCAATTTAGCTTTAGAAAAGGTAAAGGCACCAGAGAGGCAATTCTGACGTTGCTGTTGGTGATGGAAGCAAGACTAAAGAAATATCTAGACAAGGACGTAGTGCTTCGCCCCTACTGTTCAATCTATATATCGATGAAGCAATGATGGAAATAAAAAAAGGTTCAAGAGCGGAATTAAAATTCAAGGTGAAAGGATATCAATGATACGATTCGCTGATGACTTTGCTGTCCTGAGTGAAAGTGAAGAAGAATTACATGATCTGCTGAATGGAATGAACAATCTAATGAGTACAGAATATCAACTGAGAGTAAATGGAAGAAAGACGAAGGTAATGAGAAGTAGCAGAAATGAGAACAGCGAAAAACTTAACATTAGGATTTATGGTCACGAAGTAGACGAAGTTAAGGAAGTCTGCTACCTAGGCAGTAAAATAACCAACGATGGATGGAGTAACGAGGACATCAAAAGGAGACTCAGTGGAAAAAAGGACATTCCTGGCCAAGAGAAATCTACTAGTATCAAAAATAGCCCTTAATTTGAGGGAGAAATTTCTGAGAATGTACGTCTGGAGTACAGCAATATATGGAAGTGAAAGATTGACTGTGGAAAAACGGGAACAGAAGATAATCAAAGCATTTGAGATGTGGTTTTTCTGACGAATGTTGAAAATAAGGTAGTGGAATGAGGAGGTTCTGCGCAGAATGGGGGAGGAAAGGAATATGTGGAAAACACTGAGAAGGAGAAGGAACAGGATGCTAGGACATCTGTTAAGGCATGAGGGAATGACTTCCATGGTACTAGACGGAGCTGTAGAGGGCAAAAACTGTAGAAGAAGACACAGAGTTGAATATATTCAGCAAATAACTGAGGACATTGGTTGCAAGTGCTACTCTGGGATGAAGAGGTTGGCACAGGAGAGGAATTCGTGGCGGTCGGCATCAAACCAGTCAGAAGGCTGGTAACTCAAGCAAAAAAAAGTATTAACCTGTAGCACTAACAGTATGTCCTTCACGAAAGTAATTGTTTCCTTCAGACACGTTTTATCTTAGAATTACCATTCCAAATCCTTTCTCAAGTTTGCCTAGGCATTAGTTTATTGGTTTTAGTAATTGTGATATTTATTTATTGTAATATTTGATTATTTATGAGTTATAAATTGAGTTTACTGTGATCATTATCTGATTTAGAAATGAGAGGCATTCCTTAGTCATTACTTCGATGAATGATAATTTACTTGCATGAAATATTGCAGGGCAAAATTCGTCTCGTTAATTAAAGCATCTACTTAAGAAACTTCACCCACTCAATGCGCAAAAAACAACAAACGGCGTATACTTACAACGACAAAAGTTTAATAATTCTAATAAAGAATTTCGCCAGTGTCTGTATAGTAAGATACATCGGTAATCACGTAAATACGTATGTTTTCTTTATAGTAACGGCACCAGAATAATGAAACAACTCGCATGTGATAAGGCATCACGCTTCAAATGTAGTAGTATATGGAAAATGAATTTCGTTTTGGGAACCATTTTCCAAAGCGCATCGTGGAGGCAATAAATAAAGAAAATTCGCGACTTGCAACAGCAAATTTTATTGTGTAAGAAACAAGGACATATGAGTCCATGCTAGCAGACGATTGGTATCACTCAACATGATATTACAAAATATGACGCCTAAATTTTCTGTAGGTTTCAAATATTGTGGCATCTTGGCTAGTCTATGTTGTTTATATAAGTCAAGGGTATGGACCTTGTTATTTAATGAAGAATTTAAAGTTATATAGAGCAGCTTCAGGGTAATGAGACCTGGTGCACAACAGGGTCCATTTTGGATCTCTTTTTTTTTTTTTATATACACAAACCATCTTTCATGTGGTGTTTCAGAAGATGGAAATTTTGTACTTTTAGCAGATAATACAGATAGAGAAACGAAGTATCGTACCTATCACCTTACTGAAACGGCAGTTAACGTAATATTCGAAAAAGATAACAGATAATTCAAGACAAATGGATTATCATTGAATTGTGACTAATTCAGTACGTAGGTGACAATGTAAAATCTTGGAAAACTTTTCTGATTTTCGCCTCTAGACAGCCCTGTGAGAGAATTTAAGTATGTTTTCTTATTTCATTTTTAAAGGACAACATTCGCTTTTTGTTTGCTACAGTGTTTTTTCCCCAAATTACAAGAATTACACTGGAAAACTAAAGATTTTTGAAATGTAAGAAAATGTTCCATGGTATTATGTCGCCATGTTAATTGGAACAAATATGCTATTTACGCTTAGAAACGTTGCAACAGAGAAAATATTGTCGATAGAGTATTTAATAGTCTGTCAGCTATTTAATCACTCTACAACTCACCGATAATCAGGAAGTGAAATCAAATTCAGTAGAAATATGATCAAAACCCAATTTAAATACAGTTTTAAATAGAGGCTATTGGAAACTAACACAAATTTCCATTTTCAAGACAGGTAAAACTGTTAAAACGTTAAAGAAACTCAGTGGATTCGCAAGTATCACAAGTTCCATGGTAGGAGACCTTCTTCCATTTCAAGGTACGTATTATGATCTAAACTTATACGCATTATACACTAACGGAAAAAAATCAAAACGCAAAAATTAATTAATGTAGAATACTGATACTCCGGGAATACATTTGTCTAGGCAACATATTCAAGTGATTATCATTGCGAGATCACAGGTTAATGTAAGCGCGAAATAAGCCATTGCAAATGTGAAATGCTGATACATTTAATAACCTGTGTAGCGGCCAGAATGTCGCATACAAGCAAGTAAACATGGAAGCATTGCGTTGTGCAGGTGCCAGATGTCAGATTGTGGAACGGAGTTTCATGTCTGTTGCACGTGGTCGCGGCCAACACAGGGACGGTTAGTGCTGTCTGTGGACGACACTGGAGTTGTCGTACGATGATGTCCCTTATGAGCTCAACCGGAGACAGGTCTGGTGGTCGAGACGGCCAAGGCAGCATGTCGACGCTCTGTAGAGCAGGTTGGGTTGCAACAGCGGTATGTGGGCGGGCGTTAACCTGTTGAAAATGTATCCCTGGAATGTTGTTCGTGAATGGCAGCACAACATCTCGAACACTAGACTGACGTATGAATGTGAGGTGAGGGATATCCACGAGAGTCCCTCTGCTGTCATACGAAATCGCACCCCAGATCTTAATTCCAGGTATAGGTCCAGTGTTAATAGCACGCGGACGGGTTGGTTGCAGGCACTCAGGTAGTCCCCTTCTAACCAACACACGGCCATCAATAGGTTCGTTTGAGCAGTTACGAGACAGCTCTATACAACAGGCTGTACTGCCCATGCGCAGCTACGATGACGTAGACAGCCCGTGCTTGGTACTTGCTCTGCTCGTACGCTTTTCGTCGCAATTCTGGTGGAATTTCGGGCGTGGTGGGGCATCACGTGACCATGTGCAGCCCTGCGGCATGATGTTGAGAGGACATACAGAGTTATACTTAGAGCAATTTTTTTATCAAATCCCACCCAGCTAAAGGATGCAATTAAGGAAGCAGTTCCTGGCAAAATATCATTTCAAAATTAGACTCCACAGGTCGAATTACCATAACATTTTGCTATGGGGTGACTGACAGATTTTTTTAAAATTCGTACTCTAAAATATTGTTATGTAGCATTTCCAACAGGTTTACATCTACACAACACTGCAAAAAGCTAGTAGGATGGAATACAAATTTCTTGCAAAAAAAAAAAAATGAAGCAGTTTCTTGTGTAACTTACACCGGAATAAATGACAATAAATTTCATGACTATTTCAAAATGTGTAAAAAATTAACAAGGTTGTCTGTGAGGCAAAGAAACTGTACACGTGACAGTTTATATTATACTCTAGGAATAAATATGATGCCATGTGGGGAGTTGATACGATAAAACACAGTATGCTGCCACTCTACAATTTAGCATAGAATGGCATTCTATAAATTTAAGGCGTAAACTCAAATTAAGAAATAACTTCAGGCCTAGAGAAAGTACTAGACAAGTGCCTTGTGATCGAAAAACACTTTCACAGAAGGCAGATGTGTAAAATTCTGCTACAGCTGTAATTATATTTGAAACAAAATATTTAGTTCAAAACTACTGACCAAATTTGCCTACTTAGTCAGCTTCAAGTAAATGTTTACGTACGTTCGTACGTGTATAGCATTAAGAGATCTTACCGTATCATAAAAGGAATGCGACATCAGAGACTACTCCAGCAGCATCGGAATTTCATAAACCATACTAAAATGCTTCATTCCGCTCGAATTGCACATTTCTATCTCCAGATGAACTCTGAAGTACCTGATATTCAGCTTTTCATGTGGTTTTCGTGATACCAATTTTCTTGGAGGTCCAGTACTGTATTCTCATGTTTGGTTCTTTGTTATGGTATAATGTCATCGTCCAGAAAATGAAAATTTGCACTTGAAATTAAACGAAGTTGAAAGTAGCCAATAGTGCGAATGAAACACTTCGTTTCAAATAAAGTAACTGACTCAGCGGAAAAAATATTAATAGAAGCAAATTTCTCTACAAAACAGACACAAATAGCTTCATTGAGACATTAATGGTTGATTGCTAATAACATGGAAATAATATAAAATCAGAAAATTGAAACTACTAACTTATTTTGGTCTTTCATGGTTATGAGAATGTATGTTAATTCACTTGACGGCTCCCGGCCACAGAAATCTGTTTTGACTTCATTTGACGAAGAGACCAGCAGTATTACGAAGACACGAAACATATACACGGGTCATGTGGGGAAGGAACCCCCCGCTATAACTCAGCTTGCTCTGCGCATGCGCGAAACTGGCAGCTTGGGCGCGCCGGAGAAATTTTTCCGGGTAGCTTCTGGCTACTTGCTGCTACTGCTCATACAGCCAACAGCCACTCTTCAAGTAGCCAGAAGCGGGAGGAAGGCACTGCTCATACGCGAATTCAGCTCTGCGCATGCGCACGAGCCCGCTGGCAACTGCTCAAACGAACCTAATGGCACAGAGGCAGGACCAGCTTTCATCGGAAACACAATACACCTCCGCCCTGCCCTCCAATGAGCTCTCTCGCTTGACACCACTGAAGTCGCAGGCGGAGGTGGTTGGGTTTCAGCGGAATGCACACTACAGGTTCTCTGACTCCGAGCTGTCGAAGTACGAATAACAGTCCGTTGTGTCACTGTAGTGCCGACTGCTGGTCAAATGCGCCAGAGTCATACCCTGAACACAATGGGGTTCCCTCTCGGTTGTGCCAAGGCCTACTTTCTTTTTTCGACTGTACATTTTCGTGACCACCGCTGCCAGCAATCATGTAAGGTGGCTACATTTCTGACACGTCTTTCTGCACTATCGCAGAAGAAACATCCATCTCCTTGTTGCTCTATTACACGACCTCGTTGAAACTCAGTGAGGTGTTGATAATGACGTATCTGTCACTTTAAAGGCGTTCTGAACTAACCTCAACTCACCACGTCTAACCTCAAAGGTTACTAACGCTCGCGACCGTTACAGCAAAGCTGATTTAGATCCTCCGAGTGGCGCTACCAGCATCACTCTTACAAAAATATGTGTGTGAAATCTTATGGGACTTAACTGCTAAGGTCATCAGTCCCTAAGCTTACACACTACTTAACCTAAATTATCCTAAGGACAAACACACACACTCATGCCCGAGGGAGGACTCGAACCTCCGCTGGGACCAGCCACGCAGTCCACGACTGCAGCGCCCCGAACCGCTCGGCTAATCCCGCGCGGCCACTCTTACAAGACAGGCACTAAATCTGAACAGACACCATGTTTCAGATGCAGAAATACGGTTACCAACTTTCTTTTAAGTCGTACAACTTCTACATCTACATCTACATCCATACTCAGCAAGCCACCTGACGGTGTGTGGCGGAGGGTACCTTGAGTACCTCTATCGGTTCCCCCTTCTATTCTATTGTTCACGGAAAGAAAGATTGTCGGTATGCCTCTGTGTGAGCTCTAATCCCTCTGATTTTATCCTCATGATCTCTTCGCGAGATATACGTAGGAGGGAGCAATATACCGCTTGACTCCTCGGTGAAGGTATGTTCTCGAAACTTCAACAAAAGCTACTGAGCGTCTCTCTTGCAGAGTCTTCCACTGGAGTTTATCTGTCACCTCCGTAACGCTTTTGCGATTACTAAATGATCCTGTAACATCTGGTACGGATCCCACACCGGTGAGCAGTATTCAAGCAGTGGGGGAATAAATGTACTGTAACCTACTTCCTTTGTTTTCGGACTGCATTTCCTCAGGAGCCTCCCAATGAATCTCAGTCTGGAATCTGCCTTACCGACGATCAACTTTATATGGTCATTCCATTTTAAATCACTCCTAATGCCTACTCCCAGATTATTTATGGAATTAACTGCTTTCAGTTGCTCACCTGCTATATTGTAGCTAAATGATAAATGATCTTTCTTTCTATGTATTCGCAGCACATTACACTTGTCTACATTGAGATTCAATTGCCATTCCCTGCATCATGCGTCAATTCGTTGCAGATCGTCCTGCATTTCAGCACAATTTTCCATTGTTGCAACCTCTCGATATATTACAGCATCATCCGCGAAAAGCCTCAGTGAACTTCCGATGTTATCCACAAGGTCATTTATGTATAGTGTGAATAGCAACGGTCCTACGACACTCCCCTGTGGCACACCTGAAATCACTCTTACTTCAGAAGACTTCTCTCCATTGAGAATGACATGCTGCGTTCTGTTATCTAGGAACTCTTCAATCCAATCACACAATTGGTCCGATAGTCCATATGCTCTTTGTTCATTAAAAGACTGTGGGGAACTGTATCAAACGCCTTGCGTAAGTCAAGAAACATGGCATCTACTTGGAAACCGGTGTCTATGGCCCTATGGGTCTCGTGGGCGAATAGCGCGAGCTGGGATTCACACGATCGTCTTTTTCGAAACACATGCTGATTCCTACAGAGTAGATTTCTAGTCTCCAGAAAAGTCATTATACTCGAACATAATACGTGTTCCACAATTCTACAACTGATCGACGTTAGAGATATAGGTCTACAGTTCTGCACATCTGTTCGACGTCCCTTCTTGAAAACGGGTATGACCTGTGCCCTTTTCCAATCTTTTGGAACGCTCCGCTCTTAGCACGATGGGACTTAACATCTGAGGTCATCAGTCCCGGTCGCGCGGTTCCAGACTGAAGCGCCTAGAACCGCTCGGCCACACCGACAACGGATGCGATTGTTTTTTCCGTCAGTTGATATTTAGTTTTAAAAATATATATCACTTTACTCGTCACAAACTTAGCTGGGATTATTATTAAATCTTCCAAATAGCTTGAACGTATTGCACAGCCCTTAAATCTACGGATCTCAAGGCATTTTCAAATGCTGCATGTAACACAACCTCATGTCATACAATAAGAAAAACAATAGAAAACGCCAGAAACTATTTATGACGTTCTCTAGTGGGTGTTCCTTAACGTGATCCTAAAATCGCTGACTAAACTGAATCACTGACCAGGAAGCATCATGTGATCATAGGTGCATTACCCTTGAGGGACAACACTCTCTCCTACAGTGTAATAGTTCTCACATAATTCCGCAATCTAGGAAAATAGATTTTTTTCAAACAACGAAATACAAGAAGTAGAAAGTTTTAAGTTTGTATAGCTAAAAATAGATCACAAACTTAGTTGGAAAACCCACTCGCTAGAATTATTCTCACGAGCCAGTTGCTCGGCCACCATTGACCAGACGTTTTCAATTGGTGAGAGATCTGGAGAATGTGCTGGCCAGGGCAGCAGTCGAACTGTATCCAGAAAGGGCCGTACAGGACCTGCAACATGTAGTCGTGCATTATCCTGCAGAAATGTAGGGTTTCGCAGGGATCGAATGAAGGCTAGAGCCGCGGGTCGTAACACACCTGAAATGTAACATCCACTGTTCAAAGTGCCGTCAATGCGAACAAGAGGTGACCGAGACGTGCAACCAATGGCACCCCATACCATCACGCCGGGTGATACGCCAATATGGCGATGACGAATGCACACGTCCAACGTGCGTTCACCGCGATGATGCCAAACACGGATGCGACCATCATGATGCTGTAAACACAACCTGCATTCGTCCGAAAAAATGACGTTTTGCCATTCGTGCACCCAGGTTCGTCGTTCAGTACGCCATCGCAGGTGCTCCTGTCTGTGATGCAGCGCAAGGGTAACCGCAGCCATGGTCTCCGAGCTGATAGTCCATGCTGCTGCAAACGTCGTCGAACTGTTCGTGCAGATGATTGTTGTCTTGCAAACGTCCACGTCTGTTGACTCAGGGATCTAGACGTGGCTGCACGATCCGCTACAGCCATGCGGATAAGATGCCTGTCATCATGCTAGGGTACGTACAGAATCAGCACTCAGACTGAATCTCTTCCTCCATGCAGTCGTGCCAGAGTGGAGCCTGAGATTGCGTGCCTTGCAGTCCTGTTAAATATGGCTGCAATGTCGCCAGCTCCATTCTTGCCTGTTGCACAATGCATCTGTCACCTGCTGCTGTGGTTTACCGTGGTCAGCAGACTCCTCTGCTTAGGGCAGCAGTGTTTGCGGTTCGGGACGCTGCCCATGCACGTGAAACAATGCTGTGATCAGTAGCAAACTCCAGGATTACACTCGTCATCCTTCGACCTTCACCTACTTTACCAATGATTCTTCCCCGTGCGAAGTCATCCAGATTTTGTGTCCGGGAGATGTTGTAACGAAGAACAAAATGGTTCAAATGGCTCTGAGCACTATGGGACTCAACATCTTAGGTCATAAGTCCCCTAGAACTTAGAACTACTTAAACCTAACTAACCTAACGACATCACACACACCCATGCCCGAGGCAGGATTCGAACCTGCGACCGTAGCAGTCCCGTGGTTCCGGACTGTAGCGCCAGAACCGCTAGACCACTGCAGTCGGCAACGAAGAACACCACCACAGGTACCGTAACTGCTCGCTGATTGCCGCACACTGTATTTTCCCTTTCCTTAAACTGCCTCTTGTTGCTGGGTCAGCCCCTTTTCGTGCTGTAGTCGCGTTGACATCACACTTTGTGCAACCAGCTCTCTGTGCACGTCTGGGAGATCTCTCTCAACATGCTCCTGCAGTTCCATTCATTTCCGCTAATTTCATAAAATGGTTCTAAGCACTATGGGACTTAACATCTGAGGTCATCAGTCCCCTTGACTTACAACTACTTAAACCTATCCTAAGGACACCACACACATCCATGCCCGAGGCAGGATTCGAACCTGCGACCGTAGCAGCCGTATGGTTGCGGACTGAAGAGCCTAGAACAGCTCGGCCACAGCGGCCGCTCTCCACCGATTTGTTAATGTGTTATCTTACTATGTCTATCTCACCCTTACCTTCTGCAAAGCAGCGTATATAAGTCTGAAGGCTTTCGTGATCCGTCGTCATCGATGATAAAATCTTCCGAGTCGCTAGTCTACGTCTTCTTCTTCTTCAAGCTTCTTCACTGCTCAAAATTTAGATCCCTCTGCTTGAATCTTCCACTGCTGTGTCTACACGGTTCAACATTGTTGAAAGCGCGGCGTTCATATGTAGAAGGCTATTTTCCCGCGCGTTTTAGGAGAAGTGGTGTTTATGAGTTGCTATTGATGGAATGTCGTCATTGGGTAAATACTGAAAGCAGATACGGACAGACGGTGAAGTCGAAGATATTATTGTTATTGTCTCGCCTCAGTTGTTTACTGGTGGTAACTGTTTATCTTCCTCGCTAGACTTAGCCGGTTATTAACATCCATGATAGCGGATGGCCACGGTGACAGAAGCCTGTAGAAGTCACCTCTATTGTAATTTAAATCCTTATTTCATTATTACGACTGCTTCACGGACTTTTCTTCTACGAATATGTTCTCTGGCTAATGACATCCAGGGTTGCACACTGAATCTAGGGGTAGCGTTTTTTACTGTTAACGAGATGTCCCCGGTTCGGCTCCAGCCGCTGCTTAAATCATAAGCAATGGTAACCGAAGACTTCCGGCATAACAAGTAACCTACACTCCTGGAAATGGAAAAAAGAACACATTGACACCGGTGTGTCAGACCCACCATACTTGCTCCGGACACTGCGAGAGGGCTGTACAAGCAATGATCACACGCACGGCACAGCGGACACACCAGGAACCGCGGTGTTGGCCGTCGAATGGCGCTAGCTGCGCAGCATTTGTGCACCGCCGCCGTCAGTGTCAGCCAGTTTGCCGTGGCATACGGAGCTCCATCGCAGTCTTTAACACTGGTAGCATGCCGCGACAGCGTGGACGTGAACCGTATGTGCAGTTGACGGACTTTGAGCGAGGGCGTATAGTGGGCATGCGGGAGGCCGGGTGGACGTACCGCCGAATTGCTCAACACGTGGGGCGTGAGGTCTCCACAGTACATCGATGTTGTCGCCAGTGGTCGGCGGAAGGTGCACGTGCCCGTCGACCTGGGACCGGACCGCAGCGACGCACGGATGCACGCCAAGACCGTAGGATCCTACGCAGTGCCGTAGGGGACCGCACCGCCACTTCCCAGCAAATTAGGGACACTGTTGCTCCTCGGGTATCGGCGAGGACCATTCGCAACCGTCTCCATGAAGCTGGGCTACGGTCCCGCACACCGTTAGGCCGTCCTCCGCTCACGCCCTAACATCGTGCAGCCCGCCTCCAGTGGTGTCGCGACAGGCGTGAATGGAGGGACGAATGGAGACGTGTCGTCTTCAGCGATGAGAGTCGCTTCTGTCTTGGTGCCAATGATGGTCGTATGCGTGTTTGGCGCCGTGCAGTGAGCGCCACAATCAGGACTGCATACGACCGAGGCACACAGGGCCAACACCCGACATCATGGTGTGGGGAGCGATCTCCTACACTGGCCGTACACCACTGGTGATCGTCGAGGGGACACTGAATAGTGTACGATACATCCAAACCGTCATCGAACCCATCGTTCTACCATTCCTAGACCGGCAAGGGAACTTGCTGTTCCAACAGGACAATGCACGTCCGCATGTATCCCGTGCCACCCAACGTGCTCTAGAAGGTGTAAGTCAACTACCCTGGCCAGCAAGATCTCCGGATCTGTCCCCCATTGAGCATGTTTGGGACTGGATGAAGCGTCGTCTCACGCGGTCTGCACATCCAGCACGAACGCTGGTCGAACTGAGGCGCCAGGTGGAAATGGCATGGCAAGCCGTTCCACAGGACTACATCCAGCATCTCTACGATCGTCTCCATGGGAGAATAGCAGCCTGCATTGCTGCGAAAGGTGGATATACACTGTACTAGTGCCGACATTGTGCATGCTCTGTTGCCTGTGTATGTGCCTGTGGTTCTGTCAGTGTGATCATGTGATGTATCTGACCCCAGGAATGTGTCAATAAAGTTTCCCCTTCCTGGGACAATGAATTCACGGTGTTCCTATTTCAATTTCCAGGAGTGTATTTCTGCTAACGCAGTGGACGCAGGAGCGGACAGAGGTTCAGGGCATTCTCCGTCCTTAGGCTGGGTAACTGCCCCTAGAAGGCAGATGAATGAGCAGTGATCAACAGCATGAGGAAGGCAATGGAAACCACTGCCTTAAAACCCATAACGTTTATCCGCAGGACATTTGGACTGTAATGGAAAGAGTATCATTATGATATTCCCACTGGAAAAAGATTTCGGATTAGTCCCCCATAAGGATCTCTTGGAAGGGGCTGCAAGGGGGGGGGGGATGGGCAGGTACCATGAGAAAAAGATTGAACAACCAACGATAGGATAACGTTCAACGAGTCGGAGCAGGGAATGTCAGAAGTCTGAACCCAGTAGGAAAGTAGAAAATTTGAAGGCTGAGGCTCAATGTAAGTATAGTGGTGACCACTGAGGTCATATGGAAAGAAGACAAGGGTGTCTGGTCTGACGAATGCAGGGTAATATCAACAGCAGCAGAAATGGTATTCCGGGAGTAGAACTCCTTATGAATCTGAAGATAGGGCAGAGAGTGAGCTATTGTGAACAGTTCACTGACAGGGTTGTTCTCATCAGACTCGACAGCAAATCAAAGTCGACAACCATATTTCAGGTAAATATGCCGACGTGAATAGAAGAGGAGGTGGAGAGAAAGCATATGAGAGTATTGAACGGGTAAATCCTTATGTAACGGGAGATGAAAATCAAATAATCATGCCGAACTACAACTGAGTTGTAGGGGATGGAACAGAAGAAAACGCTACGGGAGCACATGGGCTTGGTAGTAGGAATGAGAGAGGAGAGAGACTAATTGATTTCCGCAATAAATTTCTGATGGTAATTGGAAACACTCCGTTCAAGAATCGCAAGAGGGAGATGTGTACTAGGAAAAGACTAAGAGACACGGGGAAATTGCAGCTGTATCACATCATGGTAGGACGTGGGATACTGAATTACTGAGGGATGATGAGACACATTTGAATTTCCCTGCGGATATGCGTTAGGAACACCAGAAAAAGCAACTTCATTGAAGAGTAATGGACATTACTTAAAAGGACAATCACAGATGTTGGATAGACGAACATACGTACAAGGGAGGTAACTGAGAAGTAATCTTGGGTAACAGAAGAAATATTTCAATTGATCGACCAGGGCCGAAAGCACAAAAATGTTCAGGGAAAGGCAGGAATACAGGAATATAAATCCCTTAAGAATGAAATAAAAGGTAAGTGGAGGGCAGCCAAGGCGGGATGGCTTCAGCGAAAATGTGAGGAAATCGAAAAAGAAATATTCCTCTGGAAGACTGGCTCAGCATATAGAAAAGTCAATACAACCTTCCGTGAAATTAAAAGCAGGTTGAGTGCAATGGAAATTCCATTGCTAAAGGGAGAGCAGAGAGCAGTAGGTGCGAAGAGTACATGGAAGGAGCCTATGATGAGCAGGACATGTCTGATAACATAATACTAAAAGAAATTGGAATCTGCAGGGAAGAGACAGGAGATTTAGTACTACAGTCAGACCTTAAAACAGCTCTGGAACATATGAGATCAAATGTGCCAGGAGGGACAGATAACTTTTCGCGGGAATTTCTAAAACCATCGAGGGAAACGGCAACAACGACTATTCAAATTGGTGTGTAGTATCTATGAGACTACACCATCAGACTTTTGGAAAAAATGTAATACAAACGACTCCGAAGATAATAGGTACCGACAAGTGCGAGAATTATCGCACAATCAGCTTAACAGCTTATGCAGCTTGGTTTCTGACTAGAATGTTACACAGAAGAATGGAAAAGAAAATTAAGAATCTGTTAGGTGACGATCAGTTTGGGTTTAGGAAAGGCAAAGGCACCAGAGAGGCACTTGTGATGTTGCGGTTGATAGTGAAAGCAGGACTCAAGGAAAATTAAAACACGTTCGGATTTGTCCCCTCTGGAAAAAGCGTTCGACAGTGTGAAATGTTTCAAGAAGTTCGAAAGTCTGAGAAAGATAGTAGGAAGCTATAGGGAAAGATTGGTAACACACGAAATGTGCAAGACTAATTGCTCGGATTAGTAAGGGTGTAAGACAGGGATGTAGTCTTTCGTCCCTCTTGCTCAATCTATACATCGAAGAGCAATAAGGGAAATGAAAGAAAGGTTTAAGAGTGAGGTTAAAATTCAGGGAGAAAGGATATCAACGATAAGATTCGCTGAAGACATTGCTTTCCACTCGCGTTGAAAATGAAGAAGACTTATAAGATCATTTGAATGGAGTGAGAAGTTACTGAGAGCGTAATATGGGCTGGGAGTAAAACGGAAAAAGACAAAACTAATGAGAAGCAGCAGAAATGAGAATAGCGTGAAACTTAACATCAGAATTGGGGATAACTAAGTAGACGAAGTTAAGGAATTCTGCTAGTCATGCAGCAAAATAACCCACGACGGACGAAGCAAGGAGGACATAAAAATGAGACTAGCACAGGCAAAGAGGGAATTTCTGGCTAAGGGAATCTACTGGTGTCAAAGACAGGCCTTAATTAGAGCGAGACATTTTTGAGAATGTATGTTTGCAGCACACCGTTGCATATTCGTGGATCGTGGACTGTGGGGAAACCGGGGCAGAAACCAATCGCAGCGTTTGAAATGTAGTGCTACAGAAGAATTTTGAAAGACAGGTGGACTGATAAGATTAGGAATGAGGGGGTTCTTCGTAGAGTCAGCGAAGAAAGGAACATTTGGAAAACACTAACAAGGAGAAGGGACACGAGTTAAGTCATCGGGAATTAACCTCCGTGGTACAAGAGGGAACTGTTGAGTGTATTTAAAATGTAAGCCAAGGCAGAGATTGGAACACACCCAGCAAATAATAGCGTACTATGTTGATATTCGTGAGTGAATATCGCACGTTTTTTTACCGATCAGCACTGCCTTATATGAAGAACGTTGTTCGATGTATGATCTTGCGGTAAGAATGCTATAATATATGAAGTAGAATACTCTCTTTCAAATTCTGAAGGTGGTAGGGGTAAAATACAGGGAGCGAAATGCTATTTACAATTTGTACAGAAACCAGATGGCACTTATAAGAGTCGAGCGGCATGAAAGGGAAGCAGTGGTTGGGAAGGGAGTGAGACAGGGTTGTAGCCTCTCCCCGATGTTATTCAATCTGTATATTCAGCAAGCAGTAAGGGAAACAAAAGAAAAATTCGGAGTAGGTATTAAATAAAGAAATAAAAACTTTGAGGTTCGCCGATGACATTGTAATTCTGTCAGAGACAGCAAAGGACTTGGAAGAGCAGTTGAACGGAATGGATAGTGTCTTGAAAGGAGGATATGAGATGAACATCAACAACAGCAAAACGAGGATAATGGAATGCAGTCGAATTAAGTCGGGTGATGTTGAGGGAATTAGATTAGGAAATGAGACACTTAAAGTAGTAAAGGAGTTTTGCTATTTGGGGAGCAAAATAACTGATGATGGTCGAAGTAGAGAGGATATAAAATGTAGACTGGCAATGGCAAGGAAAGCGTTTCTGATGAAAAGAAATTTGTTAGCATCGAGTATAAATTTAAGTGTCAGGAAGTCGTTTCTGAAAGTATTTGTATGCCGTGTAGCCATGTATGGGAGTGAAACGTGGACGATAAACAGTTTGGACAAGAAGAGCATAGAAGCTTTTGAAATGTGGTGCTACAGAAGAATGCTGAAGATTAGATGGGTTGATCACATAACTAATGATGAGGTATTGAATAGGATTGGGGAGAAGAGGAGTTTGTGGCACAACTTGACTAGAAGAAGGGATCGGTTGGTAGGACATGTTCTGAGGCATCAAGGGATCACCAATTTAGTATTGGAGGGCAGCACGGAGGGTAAAAATCGTAGAGGGAGACCAAGAGATGAATACACTAAGCAGATTCAGAAGGATGTAGGTTGCAGTAGGTACTGGGAGATGAAGAAGCTTGCAGAGGATAGAGTAGCATTGGAGAGCTGCATCAAACCAGTCTCAGGACTGAAGACCACAACAACAACATGAAGTAGCATGTAGTTAACAAGTTTCCTGATTAATATTCATAAATGTAATAGGTTAAAATTATGTAAAAGATGTACTGTCTGTAGTGTTTTTCTTGTGTTCTTACGTCACGTGTGTTCGAGGACGCTGACACAACGGCGGCGGGCTGGCAGCAGCACGGTGACGGTAGCTTCGGAATTTGGACACAGTACGAGCCGAGCCGACAACCGTGACACTCCAGAGGACGACGTCGTTGGACCAGCAGATTAGACACAGAATAAGTTGTTAATACGAAAAAGAACTTTCTACTATTGTAATTTTATTCAGTTCATGTCTGCAATCCATTAAAGTCAGTCGTTGGACGGAAATGTGTACCATGTTATGTGTATTGTGAAGAATTATCAATAAACAAACAGAGAAGATAATTATTACGAAAAGAAAAAAAACAGCTGTTGAAGATTTTTATTTTGAAAGTGTGCATGCTTGAAGCTGGTTATCAGAACTGAATCAAGATCCTAATCAGCAAAAAGGGACAGATAAAGGGTTAAATAATACGCAACATTGGAAAATCGTACGACTGCTCAGTTTTCTTTTTATTTTAAAGAAAAGACGTGATTAATTTGTTCTCGTGATTGTGGGTTATTTTTTAAACAGTGAGAAAAGTTAAACTTCATCTGAAAATTCTTGACAGTGTTTAAAGTTTATTGAAAGTTAATAGTGAAAAGTGAAACATTTTGACAGTTAACACTACGCGAGTCAGAAAATTGCTTAAAGCTATTGCACGCTTGACTCTTTAGTAATAAGCGCGAGCATCTCTGATTGTCTTGACAACAGAAACTGGCTGCAGTGTATCTGAATACGAAAAGTAGCTCGAAACCGATATTACCATCATGAATCTTTACGAGAGTTAAAATATTAGTGCTCGTTTGTCCATTTTGAATATACGAACGTGTAAAATATAGAGAATAAATCTTCGGAAGAGACGTTAAATATCGGCCCATTCAATATAACTGACAGCACGGTCGGGCTGATCTGTGGACACATTTTGTGACCAGTATGTGTCCAGGTGGCCGCGTGTCGTAGTATTCCAAGAAGCTACTCCAGGAGGGTGTAAAATGAATGTACGCAACGGAAAATACGCTAAAACGAAGATCTGGCCCTGTCTGATTACCCCTGAAGCAGATGTTAGGATCTCTTAAAAGTGATATTATTTCCTCCTTCTTGCTCTTTAACATATAAATTACATAAATGAATGATTAAGGGGACTAGTAGCTGCAAAATGATAAATGTTGTTTCTGTTTATACATTTATTGTAGATTAAAACCCCTTCATATATCACAATGTTTATATATCAATTTCCAATAGACATAAAGAGATACAAATGAATTTCCTTACTAATATTACTGATCAATTGGCCAAATCTGCCCATTTTATGACTACGCGATCTAATGTAAATAATAACGCGAGATGTTGACGTCGTCTAGGTACCTAATACTAGAAGACACTACTTTCAAAGATGATCTACAGTGATTTGCAACCTCATTGGAAATAAAGTTACATGATCACAACAATTTAGCTTTATAGTCCTAATAAGCCGAAGCAATTAGCAATATCACCGTATGTACTGCGTCCAGTGCGTCGAAGTGACGGTTCTTGTGCACGTCTGCGACGACGGAAGAACTCCAGCCACAAAATATAAAAAAAAAACCTCATTCAGACACTAGGATGGCAGAAGGTGGTCCTTTGACTAGCATAATCTAATATTGTCTTCTCCTCTCTGTGTACTACAGACGAGAAACGCGAACTCTCAGCCACAAGGACGGAGTTCAGATAATGTCTCAAAGTGAGTATAAGCAGAAGAAGTGCTCTCAATCACTGAACGATGAGTACTCTACGATGAGTACTCTACGATGAGTACTCTACGATGAGTACTCTACGATGAGTACTCTACGATGAGTACTCTACGATGAGTACTCTACGATGAGTACTCTACGATGAGTACTCTACGATGAGTACTCTACGATGAGTACTCTACGATGAGTACTCTACGATGAGTACTCTACGATGAGTACTCTACGATGAGTACTCTACGATGAGTACTCTACGATGAGTACTCTACGATGAGTACTCTACGATGAGTACTCTACGATGAGTACTCTACGATGAGTACTCTACGATGAGTACTCTACGATGAGTACTCTACGATGAGTACTCTACGATGAGTACTCTACCCAGAATCAAAGTTCAGAATCGTATAAGTTCGCAACAGTACAGTGCCTAACCATTCACTAACTATAAAATCTCCTGAGAGCAAAGACAGCAAGTCCATCTGTACCAACAAAAGCTGATACTGAGCTACCGTCAAACACGGGCACTCAAAATGAAAGGCACTCTTTCTCTCCACTGCTGGCTTCCCAGCAAAGCTCGGCTCCCATCCCTCGTAACTGTTGTAGGCGAATCATATTCTCGAAACCACAGATTATTCTCTCTCTCTACAGATTCTTCCGAACGCCGACCAACCATATTTTAGTCTCTTGTCGTCCAGCGAGGAAAGTTTGCGAGGAAATACCTATACTCGTTAATTAGGAATTCACACAATGGTACGCTCCTCAGAGTAAAAACCCTCGGAAATAGCCCAGTCTGCGTGATTTCCGAAGGGTTCGAATGGCTCTGAGCACTATGGGACTTAACTTCTGAGGTCATCAGCCCCCTAGAACTTAGAACTACTTAAACCTAACTAACCTAAGGACATCACACACATCCATGCCCGAGGCAGGATTCGAACCTGCGACCGTAGCGGTCGCGCGGTTCCAGACTGTAGCACCTAGAACCACTCGGCCACTCCGGCCGGCGTGATTTCCGAGGTAACGCTTCCTTGTTCCTCTCTGCTTCGTCAAAGATTTTCAGAGTTTCCGAAGTAATATCAGGTTATCCTTCCGGCGTCGCTACAACACCGGCCGGCTGCCGCTGTATTGTGCTTCAGCGCTCAGGTGCCCCAACCATCCCTCTTGAGCCACATCCTGTCAAGCAGGTCCAGCACACCTGTGCGAGCTTTTCCGCCCGGGGCCTGATTACGCCAGCCGTTTCATTTCCATTGGCGTTCCAATCTCTGCTAGTATAGGCAATCATTCACTACGCTGTTTTGATAATAAAGACAATCCATCACCTTTCACGCAATAAGCGTTAGCAACTATTTACAAGGCGTATACAGGATGTTACAAAAAGGTACGGCCAAACTTACAGGAAACATTCCTCACACACAAAGAAAGAAAATATGTTATGTGGACATGTGTCCGGAAACGCTTACTTTCCATGATAGAGCTCATTTTATTACTTCTCTTCAAATCACATTAATCATGGAATCGAAACACACAGCAACAGAACGTACCAGCGTGACTTCAAACACTTTGTTACAGGAAATGTTCAAAATGTCCTCCGTTAGCGAGGATACATGCATCCACCCTCCGTCGCATGGAATCCCTGATGCACTGATGCAGCCCTGGAGAATGGCGTACTGTATCACAGTCATCCACAATACGAGCACGAAGAGTCTCTACATTTGGTACCGGGGTTGCGTAGACAATAGCTTTCAAATGCCCCATAAATGAAAATCAAGAGGGTTGAGGTCAGGAGAGCGTGGAGGCCATGGAATTGGTCCGCCTCTACCAATCCATCGAGCACCGAATCTGTTGTTGAGAAGCGTACGAACACTTCGACTGAAATGTGCAGGAGCTCCATCGTGCATGAACCGCATGTTGTGTCGTACTTGTAAAGGCACGTGTTCTAGCAGCACAGGTAGAGTATCCCGTATGAGATCATGATAACGTGCTCCATTGAGCGTAGGTGGAAAAAACTAAAGTGAGCTCTAACATGGAAATTAAGCGTTTCTGGACACATGTCCACATAACATCTTTTCTTTATTTGTGTGTGAGGAATGTTTCCTGAAAGTTTGGCCGTACCTTTTTGTAACACCCTGTATACAGGGTGGTCCATTGATCGTGTCCGGGACAAATATCTCACGAAATAAGCGTCAAACGAAAAAACTACAGAGAACGAAACTTATCTAGCTTAAAGGGGGAAACCAGATGGCGCTATGGTTGGCCCGCTAGATGGCACTGCCATAGGTCAAACGGATGTCAACTGCGTTTTTTTTAAATAGGAACCCCCATTTTTTACTACATATTCGTGTAGTACGTAAAGAAATATGAATGTTTTAGTTGCACCACTTTTATCGCTTTGTCATAGATGGCGCATAAAAGTCGCAATCGTATAAGTTCGTGGTATCACGCAATATTCCGCCAGAGCGGACGGTATTTGTATCGTGATACATTAACCGTGTTAAAATGGACCGTTTACCAATTGCGGAAAAGGTCGATACCGTGTTGATGTATGGCTATTCTGATGAAAATGCCCAACGCGCGTGTGCTATGTATGCTGCTCGGTATCCTGGACGACATCATCCAAGTGTTCGGACCGTTCGCCGGATAGTTACATTATTTAAGGAAACAGGAAGTGTTCAGCCTCATGTGAAACGTCAACCACGACCTGCAACAAATGATGATGCCCAAGTAGGTGTTTTAGCTGTTGTCGCAGCTAATCCGCACGTCACTAGCAGACAAATTGCGCGAGAATCGGGAATCTCAAAAACGTCGGTGTTGAGAATGCTAGATCAACATCGATTGCACCCGTACCATATTTCTATGCACCAAGAATTGCACGGCGACGACTTTGAACGTCGTGTACAGTTCTGCCGCTGGGCACAAGAGAAATTACGGGACGATGACAGATTTTTTGCACCCGTTCTATTTAGCGACGAAGCGTGATTCACCAACAGCGGTAACATAAACCGGCAAAATATGCACTATTGGGCTACGGAAAATCCACGATGGCTGCGACAAGTGGAACATCAGCGACCTTGGCGGGTTAATATATGGTGTGGCATTATGGGAGGAAGGATAATTGTCGCCCATTTTATCTATGGCAATCTAAATGGTGCAATGTATGCTGATTTCCTACGTAATGTTCTACCGATGTTACAACAAGATGTTTCACTGCAAGACAGAATGGCGATGTACTTCCAACATGATGGATGTACGGCACATAGCTCGCGTGCGGTTGAAGCGGTATTGAATGGCATATTTCATGACAGGTGGATTGGTCGTCGAAGCACCAATACCATGGCCCGCACGTTCACCGTATCTGACGTCTCCAGATTTCTTTCTGTGGGGAAAGTTGAAAGTGCTATCGTGATCCACCGACAACGCATGACAACATGCGTCAGCGCATTGTCAATGCATGTGCGAACATTACGGAAGGCAAACTACTCGCTGTTGAGAGGAATGTTGTTACACGCATTGCCAAATGCATCGAGTTTGATGGATATAATTTTGAGCATTTATTGCATTAGTGTGATATTTACAGGTAATCACGCTGTAACAGCATGCGTTGTCAGAAATGATAAGTTCACAAAGGTACATGTACCACATTGTAACAACCGAAATAAAATGTTGAACCGTACCTACGTTCTGTATTTTAATTTAAAAAACCTACCTGTTAGCAACTGTTCGTATAAAATTGTGAGCCATATGTTTGTGACTATTACAGCGCCATCTATAACAAAGCGAAAAAAGTGGTCCAACTAAAACATTCACATTTCTTTCCGTACTACACGAATATGTAATAAAAATGGGGGTTCCTATTTAAAAAAACGCAGTTGATATCCGTTTGACCTATGGCAGCGCCAACTAGCGGACCAACCATCTGGTTTCCCCCTTCAAGTTAGACAAGTTTCGTTGTCTGTGGTTTTTTCGTTTGACTCTTATTTCGTAAGATATTTGTCCCGGTCACGATCAATGGACCACCCTGTATACTATCTACAACCTATGAAATGATACCTAATTCCTATTGTAAATCACGGCAAAATATGTAGATGAGTGCTTGTAAGGTGCGAAATTAGAGCCACGTTACAGTATGTAAGTGCTACCATGAGACGAAGAGGTTGGCGCAGGAGAGGAGTTTGTGAGAGCCCGCGTAAAAAAAAATAAACAAAAAGGTTACATGGCCTGCACGCATTAGGCGAAAGTTAATTTCGTCTTTGGCTTTTGCACATCAGTGTACAAAACATTACAATTAAGTGGACTTAACAATATTTCTGCACTGAAGATTACACTCCTTCACTTTGACATCCGACTTGAACTTCCTTTAGGAACACTTTCCGTAGCAAGTCAAATGTCATACAGTGGTTCATCAACGTCATAATCTACAACTTAATCTACATTACTGCTATGCATTTCACATCGAAGTGGTTGGAAGATGGTTCACAAAATCACTTTCAGACTATTTCTTGACAGTAACACCCTCGAACAGCATGAAATAAAAATTTTTCCGTGCGATGCCTGATTTTTCTTATTTTATTGCGGTGGTCATTTGTACCTACGTAGTCAACAATATATTTCTGGATTCGTAGGAGAAAGTTGATGATTGAAATTTTGTGAAAAGATCTCGCCTCAACGAAAAACACCTTCGTTTAAATGATTGCCAAACACGAGTCGCATATCATATTCGTGACACTGTCTCAACTATTTCGCAATAATACAAAACGCGCCATCGTTTTTCTATCTTTTTCGATGGCTCCCCCTATCTGGTGAGGATCCCGCATCGCGCAGCAGACGATGGACAACCTTAGTGCAGGCAGTCTCTTTATCAGATTTATTGCATCTTCTGAATGCCTGCCAATAAATCGCAGACTACTCCACAGCATTTTCTGTGTGATGGTTTCAATTTAAATTAAAAAAATGGCTCTGAGCACTATGGGACTTAACTTCTGAGGTCATTAGTCCCCTAGAACTTAGAACTACTTAAACCTAACTAACCTAAGGACATCACACACATCCATGCCCGAGGCAGGATTCGACCCGCGACCGTAGCGGTCCATTTAAATTGTTCGCAGTTTT
Source organism: Schistocerca cancellata (assembly GCF_023864275.1). Taxonomy (NCBI): domain Eukaryota; kingdom Metazoa; phylum Arthropoda; class Insecta; order Orthoptera; family Acrididae; genus Schistocerca; species Schistocerca cancellata. The sequence continues at coordinate 198,950,227 of NC_064632.1, forward strand.
AATCCCTAGGTGTTCGGTTGAATCGACCACCTTGGGGTTACCTTAAATTTGTACTATTTTGCATGTAACGGAAATATAACAGATTCTTTTTGTTATTCGTGTGGACAACCTCATCCTTCTATATTTCAGGGACGCTTCCGCTTTTCGCACTGTATATGTTTTTGGTGTATAGTGTCGCCAACCGTCGCTGTGTGTTTATCATTCGCTTTTTGTTTGTGTTGTGTGTGTGGGGGGGGGGGTTTCACATTTTCACTTGTGTGTGTGTGTGTGTGAGTGTTCGTGCGTGCGTGTGTGTGTGTGTGTGTGTGTGTGTGTGTGTGTGTGTGTGTGAGAGAGAGAGAGAGAGAGAGAGAGAGACAGAGAGACGGAGACAGAGTGAGTGATTTTTCCGACCTCTGTTTGCTATAGTTTTAGTGACTGACATGACAAGAGATTGACTGTGCTAGTAAACTTCTACGTTATTTAATACAAAGACAGCTGAGTAAAACTGAACGTACTCAGACAGTTCTCTCTTTACTTATTCTGATCATCACTAAACTGACACACAATATTTTTTTTTTAGTGCAACGCAATCTGACTTTTAAAAATCCCTACAAAAGAATGGCCCTGATTAACAATAACCTATACCTTTCATGAATCACTTACCTCACAAAAATCTTTTTTTTCGGACACACGTCCAGATCGTCCGCCTATAGCAACCTCTCAAAACTCTAGCATCTCTCTCTCCACTTCCACCACTGCTGGCGGCTCACATCCAACTGCGCAACGCTACGCGCTGTTCACATCCGACTGCCTGACACTACACTAGTGAATATTTCAACAATGAGTTCAACCAGCCACAGACTGCGCACAGCGCAGTCAGTGATTTACATACAGAGCGCTACGTGGCGTTACCAACATAAAAACCTAAACAGCCTACTTACAAGATTTATTCTTTATATCACAGAGTACCTTCTTTTTCATTGTAGTGTATCTTTATAAGTGAAAGCTTTCTTGCAATGTGAGGTGCTCTTTGTTGAAATGTCCGATAAGCAATCACATCACGACTGTTGAAATTCTCAAGACTAGGAAGCTTTATAGCATCAGAACAACGCACTAAAGCAGCAGTTATCCAACCATTACCATGTTGCTCGTTACCACTTTTATGCAGTAAAGTTCAATACACAACAGACAAACAACGACGATCTCTGCAAAATAAGATACTTTCAAATACCTGTTTATTGTGTCTCTCTTCGCTGTTACATCTTGCTATATCTTCAGGAAGCCAACAGCCACACACGCAATTATACATGCTTCATCCAACCAACTACAAAATCAAAAATTAGCGACTCTGCAACACATGTTACTCAGACTGAATAACATCCCAATTAGCAAAGAAAACTATGAAAAAGAATTACAAATAAAAAACTCATAGCCACAAATAATAGTTACATCACCCATATAGTACAGAAACTCAGCCAAAATAGTAAAACACAACTAAAGAAAAATGAAAACAAGCAGAGAACACAAATATCAAAGTACCCCACAGATCCTACAGTCCTACAGCACACACTGAAACACAAAACAATAACACTCATGACATGACTAACAGAAAAAATGGTACACTTTAACATACAAACACAAAGAAACATGTAAATGTATTAAAGAAACAGGGATTACACATTGCTTGCAGAACAAGAAACACACTCTAGTCACTTTAACAAACAACAGAGAAACCAGATAAACATCAAGGAGCAGGTATATACCAGATAGAGTACCAAGAATGTAAATCAGTATGTTTGGGGATGGTAGGTAGGAACTTCAAACTAGATATAAAGAACATATAAGAAGTTGTAAAAATGAAAATAGGCATTCTACCTTCGCCGAACACGTGATAAAACATGGACACGAACCATCCAGCATGGAACATGACATGACAGTTATTAGAATGAATAATCACAACAAAAGCTCCTGGTGCTGCAAGAAAACTTTCTCATACAAAGCCCCATTGCAGTGAAAAAGAAGGTACTCGATGATTAAATACATATAAACAATAATTCTCAGATCATGTTAGCCACTAAAACTATAACAAACACAGATGTATGCGATGTGTTGAATCAAATGTGAGTGTAACAACGGCGGAAATCGGCCAAATGGAGCATGGAGACTAATGAACACATGTCTAGGATCACATCGTAAGTAACACCGAAAGATAATTTCACATCATGAAATTTGTGCTACAAAAGTTGATTCTAACCTGAAAAAAAACAATAGAAAATGTAATATAGTAACATTTTAACTACTCTTACCTTATAATACGTGTATTATATGTATAACAAGAAACATGTATTACAGGCCACTGAAGTTGCTTCACAAATAAAAGAAGCGAAACTCGTATGGTACTAATCAAACTGTCTTCAATTATTTGCATAGACGGAACATATCCCCATGAATTTTGAAGCAACAAAGGAACGACGACGGAAAATATAAAAAAATGACGATATGGATGACATATTGCACATATTTGAAACACCGCACTTCAACCCTGCCTCAAAGGAACTCCTTTGAGGCAGGGTTGAAGTGCGATGTTTCAAATGGGGCAATGCCATTTTCGTCACAGAAAGCAGAGAATTCCACAGATGCAAACTGCAGACCATTGTCTGTGGCAATGGTGTCTGGAAGTTCTTCGATGGAAAAAATGCAAGATAACGTTTGAGTTGTTTGAGTAGTTGGTGCGGCACAGAAGCAGGGGACACATGGGAAACCGGTGGTTGTATCTATAGCAAAGAGCCAAGCATGACCTAGGAAAGGTCCCACAAAATCCAGATGAAACCTAGACCAAGTACTGGAAGAGTCTAGCTGAAGGAAGCCAGCCTGCTTGCTCTGGTAGGTGGTGCATAAGTAATACCAGTATCCATACCACATCAACAGGAATGTTGGTGGGCCACATGTTTTAGTGAGCATCACACCACAGTGGAAAACTGACAAAACATGATACTGGAGAGACGCAGGTTGACTACCCAATCTCGGTTGTTATCTTCGTGCAGCAGCAGCATGTGATTCAGTTTTGAGAACTCATTCTGACGGTGTCATTAAGCCTGGACCTCCCACTGCCAGATCTGTCTGTGGTCTGGTGGTAAGCTATGGCTGAGGGCTGGGTCTTCCACAGAGTAGCACAGAGAGCTTGGGGCCCAGTGGGAGATTGGCCACTCCTTCGTCCGCAGTGATATCCAGGAGAAAACACGATTCGGGATCCTTGTTGAACACTAGCGCCTCACCCAGGACTAGGTGGGAAAAGGTATTTGCATGTAGTGTGTCAGAGTGATGCCAAATATCATAGAATTACTCGTATAATTCTTATTCAGCAGCTGTGGTAAAGGGGTAGGGTCTTCGACTAGTAATCAAAACGTCCTCGGCCCCAATTCGAAATCCGCTACCGCTTAAATTTTGATTAATAATCGGCATTGGCGGCCGAAGATCCGGTACCGAGCGCCGCGGGTTTCGAATCCACGGCAGACGGCTTGGACCACGATTACCACTAGAGGTTTCTGCAGCCGTCGCGCCGTAAGCCGTGGCTGCGCGCTCTGGGCCCGTGTATAATGCGAGGGCGCGACGGTGGAGCATCTGGTCCCAGCGGCCAATAGCGACGTACCCTATCATCTATTTAAGCGCCTGCCTCTCACTCAGCGAGGAAGTCTGATATTCGCGTGAGTCTATCGACATCTCGCCTACAGTCAGCGCGTTTACTTTGCTTGTTTCCGTGTACAAGATGACGTTGTTGATTCGTGAGGTTATTCGCTTGTGCCCCGTTGCTTCTTGCGTGTCGTTGTTCGTAGGGTCTCGCTCAGTCGTCAGTCGTTGTTCTTGTCCGTCCTTTCCCGTTGTCCGTTTTGTTTGTTCGCTGGCTCAACGACATTAGGATGCAGAAGGCAACAGAAACCACTGCATTAAAGACACGTAACGTGTATCCACACGACATATGGCCTGTAATTGAAGAAGTGTCATGATGATCTCTCCATTGGCAAAAGATTGCAGGGGACTTCCAAGGGGGAGATGACCATGAGAAAAATATTGAATAACCAACGCAAGGATAACGTTTTACGAGTCGGGGCATGGAATTTCAGAAGCTTGAATATGTTAGGAAAGCTAGAAAATCTGAAAAGGGAAATGCAAAGGCTCAGTCTAGATATAGTAGGAGTGAGTGAAGTCAAGTGGAAAGAAGACAAGGATTTTTGCTGATATGAGTATAGGGTAATATCAACAGCAGCATAAAATGGTATAACGGGAGTAGGATTTGTTATGGATAGGAAGGTAGGGCAGAGAGAGTGGGGCAGAGAGAGTATTCCTGTGAACAGTTCAGTGTCCGCAGCTCGTGGTCGTGCGGTAGCGTTCTCGCTTCCCATGCCCGGGTTCCCGGGTTCGATTCCCGGCGGGGTCAGGGATTTTCTCTGCCTCGTGATGACTGGGTGTTGTGTGATGTCCTTAGGTTAGTTAGGTTTAAGTAGTTCTAAGTTCTACGGGACTGATGACCATAGATGTTAAGTCCCATAGTGCTCAGAGCCAACAGTTCAGTGAGTGGTGTTGTTCTGATCGGAATCGACAGCAAACAAACAGCTACAATGATAGTTCAGGTAAACATACAGACAAGCTGAAGATGAAGACACAGAGTAAGTATATGAGGACATTGAAAGGGTAATACAGTACGTAAAGGGAGATAAAAATGATAGTCATGGGGGACTGTAATGCAGCTGTAGGAGATGCAGTAACAGAAATGGTAACAGGAGAATATGAGCTTGGGACAAGGAATGTGACAGAAAAAAGACTGATTGAGTTCTGTAAAGAAAGTTCAGATAGTAATAGCGAATGCTCTGTTCAGGAATCACATCAGGTGGAGGTATACTTGGAAAAGGCCGGGTGATACAGGAAGATTTCAATTAGATTATATCATAGAGATTCCGAAATCGGATACTGGATTGTAATGCGTACTCAGGAGCAGATATAGACTCGGATCACAAGATAGTAGTAATGAAGAGTAGGCTGAAGTTTAAGAGATTAATCAGAACGAACCAATAGGCAAAGAAGTGGGATGTGGAAGTACTGAGGAATGACGAGATAAGCTTGAAGTTCTCTAAGGCTATAGATACAGCAATAAGGAATAACTCAGCAGGCGGTACAATTGAAGAGGAATGGAAATCTCTAAGAAGGGCAATCACAGAAGTCGGAAAGTCTTGGTTACAAAGAAGGTAACTGCGAAGAAACCACAGGTAACATAAGAAATATTGCAGTTGATCGATGAAAGAAGAAAATGCAAAAATGCTCAGAGAAATACAGGAATACAGAAATACAAGTCGATGAGGAATGAAATAAATAGGAAGTGCAGAGAATTTAAGACGAAATTGCTGCAGGAAAAATGTGAAGAAATCTAAAAAGAAATGATAGTCGAAAGGATGACTCAGCATATTGGAAAAACAAAACAACATTCGGTGAAATTAGAATCAAGAGGGGTAACATTAAGGGTGCAACGGGAATTGCACTGTTAAATGCAGAGGAGAGAGCGGATAGGTGGAAAGGATACACTGAAAGCCTCTATGAGAGGGAAATGGTTCAAATGGCTCTGAGCACTATGGGACTAAACTTCTGAGGTCATCAGTCCCCTAGAACTTAGAACTACTTAAACCTAACTAACCGAAGGACATCACACACATCCATGCCCGAGGCAGGATTCGAACCTACGACCGTAGCGGTCGCGCGGTTCCAGACTGTAGCGCCTAGAACCGCTCGGCTTATGAGAGGGAAGATTTGTCTGATGTCATAGAAGAAGAAACAAGAGTCGATTTAGAAGAGATAGGGGATCCAGTTGTAGAATCGGAATTAAAGAGATCTTTGGAGGACTTAAGAGCAAATAAGGCACAGGGGATAGATAACATTCCATAAGAATTTCTAAAATCATTGGGGAAAGTATCGACAAAACGACTATTCACGTTGGCGTGTAGAATTTATGAGTCTGGCGACATATCATCTGATTTTCGGAAAAATGCTGTAAAAACACACAATTCCGAAAACTACAAGAGTTGCCAAGTGCGAAAATTACCGCACAATCAGCATAACAGCTCATGCATTCAACTTGCTGACAAGAATGACATACAGAAGAATGGAAAAGAAAATTGAGGATGTGTTAGATCACGATCAGTTTGACCAAAGGAAAGGAAAGGCAACACAGAGGCAATTCCAACGTTGCGGTTGATAACGGAGACAATACTAAAGAAAAATCAAGACACGTTCATAGGATTTGTCGACATCGAGAAAGCAATGGTGCAAGATGTTCGAAATTCTGAGAAAAGAAGAATTGCATGATTTACTGAATGGAATGAGCAGTCTAATGAGTACAGAATACGAACTGCGGGTAAATCGAAGAAAGACGAAAGTAATGATAAGTAAGAGAAGTGAGAACAGCGAGAAACTTAATTTCAGCATTGATGATCACGAAGTAGATGAAGTTAAGGAATTCTGGTACCTAGGCGGTAAAATAACCAATGATGATCGGAGCAAGGAGGACATCAAAAGGAGACCAGCACTGGCGAAATGGGCATTCCTGGCCAAGAGAAGTCTACTAGTATCAAACATAGGCCTTAAACTGAGGAAGAAATTTCTGAGAATGTACGTTTGGAGCAGAGGATTGCATGGTAGCGAAACATGGACTGTGGTAAAAGCAGGAGAGAATCGAATTATTTGATATGTGGTACTACAGAGGAACGTTGAAATTGAGGTGAGAAATGAGGAGATTCCGCGCAGAATGCGAGAGGAAAAGAATATGTGGAAAACACTGACAAGGAAAAGGGACAGGATGATAGGACGTCCAGCAAATAATTGAGGACGTAGGTCGCAAGTGCTACTCTGAGATGAAAAGGTTGGGACAGAAGAGGAACTCGTGGCGGGCCACATCAAACTTGTCAGAAGACTAAGAATGTTGGCTGAAGCTTGAAATGAGGAAGGAAAGCGTTACAGTCAGTGAATAGCGTGAAATGCCTTCCATCACATAATAATGGAACTTTTTATGGCCATAAATGACGGCTAATTCTTCTTTCTCAATATTGTTATAATTTCTTGGAGCAGCAGTTATTGTTTTGGACACAAAAGGGATGGAGCGTTCCATCCCGTCTATTACGTGAGACAGGATTGCCCCCAGCTTATGGTCTGACGCATCTGCTGTACCGAAGGACGTTTTTCCACAATAGATGATGTAGTGGTTCGGTAATGGTGGCGACATAGGGACTAAGCTTTCGGCAGTAATTCAGTTGTCCCAACACCAATTTCGACTGGCTGTTGTTGGTAGGAGCAAGAAGATTTGTACTGCGTCATTGTTAAAGGTGTAGGGCGGATGCGCTGAAAATGGTTCCGAGACTTTCAACTTGGCGAACAAAAAAACATTTGTCCTTGTTACAGACTGTTAACTGAGCGTCCAAGTTATTGGCCACATCCTGTGCACCTTTCCCTGTGACGAGAATGTCGTTTGAGTAGTTTCCTGTTCCTGGTACATTGTGATATGCTCCAGATACCGTTGAAATATCTCTGGGGCACTGACGAAACCAAAGCGAAGCCTGCTGTGCTTATCATCCCAAAGGGAGCAATAACAACGATATGTCGGAATTCTTCATCCGACGGCAGTTCGTAGTTTGCATCCCTCAGGTCAATTTTTTGTAAGCACTTTTCTACCTTTTAGATAGGCCATGACGTCCTCTATCGGGTACGCATCAATTACTGATTGGGCGTTGATGGTCGCCTTCAGATTTCCACAAACGCATAAGGCACCATCCGATTTTTCAATCATGACAGTGCACTTGGACCGTTGGCTGTTTGGGACTGGAGTGAGGATGCCCTCATCTTTTTCGTGCTGTAATTCCTCGTGAAGCTTATCAATGAACGCAAAACGAATATTTCTAGCCTTAAAAAAACATCACGCTTAAGAGACTGACGGCCCCCGCAGCTCCCACTGCGATATTGTGTGACCCATACGGTACTTCGTCCATGAACTGTCCATTAATTTTTATAAAGTCATGGCTGTAACTTCACACTGGCATATGAACGAGTTGGAGGGGAGAAAATCCGACACTGTAATATTATTACCAATCGGTAATTGTTGCTGTAGACATCATATGTACTTGCAGAGAGATGACTACTGTAATGAGAGACTTTCTGAAGTGCGTTAACAATAATGAAATATACGCTATGTCTGGGTACAGTGAACCTACATTGTCTGTCCAGTGTCTGAGAAGTCCATGTGGCCACAGTCCACTGACTGTCTTCAAAGTTGAGTGACACAGTTCTGTCCTGTGCCCGCATTTCCCACATGAGGAACACTTTGTTAACCGGTAATGGCCAATGACTGATAAAACAGTGATTGCGGGAAGGAAGGTGCTACAGACAGTACCACGGTGCTGAGTACTTTCAAGTCGAATCGGGCAAGCGTCTGTAATTGGATTTGAGGACGACATGTATTCCGAGTTGTGAGGGGTCCATAGGATAGCTGAGGACCTAAGAGATTGTTCGTATGCTTGATAATGGGAAGGAAAATTGCTATAGGTGGGACCTTGGTTTTAAGAGATCAGTTCTAAAATCGTCGTCTAGGACATGTAGTATAATCCCATCTTTAAGGAAGAAAGTAGCATGTGATCGCTTGAACTTCACGTTACGGCAGTCACTAAATAAATAACATAGATGGGTAGTCCACTCTCTGTGTGGCTGCCCTTGAAGTTTCTGATAACTGTCGCCATGTGCAGTCGAGTGTCAAAATATTCATGTAAGCTGGTCTTCAATTTGTCATACAGAAGGGCATTGCCCTCCACATCTGAATTTAGTTGTTGTTGTTAATGTGGTCTTCAGTCCAGTCCAGTTTGATGCAGCTCTCCATGCTACTCTATCCTGTGCAAGCTTCTTCATCTCCCAGCGCCCCCTGCAACCTACTTCCTTCTGAATCTGTTTAGTGTATTCATCTCTTGGTCTCCCTCTACGATTTTTCCCTCCGTGCTGCCATCCAATAATAAATTGGTGATCCCTTGATGCCTCAGAACATGTCCTACCAACCGGTCCCTTCTTCTTGTCAAATTGTGCCACAAACTCCTCTTCTCCCCAATTCTGTTCAATACTCCTCATTAGTTATGTGACCTACCCATCTAATCTTCAGCATTCTTCTGTAGCACCACATTTCGAAAGCTTCTATTCTCTTCTTGTCCAAACTATTTATCGTCCATGTTTCACTTCCATACATGGCTACTCTCCATACAAATACTTTCAGAAACGACTTCCTGACACTTAAATCTATACTCGATGTTAACAAATTTCTTTTCATCAGAAACGCTTTCCTTGCCATTGCCAGACTACAATTTTGTATCCTCTCTACTTCGACCATCATCAGTTATTTTGGTTCCCAAATAGCAAAACTCCTTTACTACTTTAAGTGTCTCATTTCCTAATCGAATTCCCTCAGCATCACCAGGTTTAATTCGACTAATTTCCATTATCCTCGTTTTGCTTTTGTTGATGTTCATCTTTTATCCTCCTTTCGAGACACTGTCCATTCCGTTCAGCTGCTCTTCCAGGTCCTTTGCTGTCTCTGATAGAATTACAATGTCATCGGCAAACCTCCAAGTTTATATTTCTCCTCCATGGATTTTAATTCCTTCTCCGAATTTTTCTTTTGTTTCCTTTACTGTTTGTTCAGGATACAGATTTGAATAACATCGGGGATAGGCTACAACCCTGTCTCACTCCCATCCCAACCAGTGCTTCCCTTTCATGCCCCTCGACTCTTATAACTGCCATCTGGTTTCTGTACAAATTGTAAATAGCCTTTCGCTCCCTGTAGGTTACCCCTGCCACCTTCAGAATTTGAAAGAGAGTATTCCAGTCAACATTGTCAAAAGCTTTCTCCAAGTCTACAAATGCTCGAAACGTAGGTTTACTTTTCCTTAGTCTATACGCGATAAAAGTCCGGGTCTACATATGCCAAAGGGAAGTACACTGCTGGTCATCAGCTCAGATGCTACTCTATGCATGACACGTGGTTTGGCCCTGGCTGGAAAGTTAGTAGCACCGACCAGAAACCTTTCACCATGGAACCAATCTCGGAGAGATAGGGGGAAATTTCCGGAGGCAGTGTAGAGATGGCCACCAGGCGCTTGATCAGGATTTTGTGCTCCATCTGCATCTGCTGGAGTAGTATCAGCGTGGGCAGACGGTTCCACTGGTGCCAGTCATGCTTTAAGCAACGTTGTAATAATTGTACTGTCAAGGGAGAAATGGAGGTATGCACTGACCGCCTGGCTCAGAGCACAAGTGTGATCATGACATGAACACAGACCTCGTCGACAACTTGATATGTCTGCTGATAGCACAAGACATATCCTGATAGGACTGACTGAACAAGTGTATTTATCACAGATCCATTGCAGGTCTGCTCTTATACTGACTGAAACAAAACATAAAACTTCTTGAAATACAACAATGATATTCCTAGTGGCTGAAGGTCAGTTGGGTTTTTACTAAGTTCACTAGAGACACACTTTTGTAAAACTTTTTGAAGGACATCATCTTTACGCCAATGATTGTTATAGGTTTGTTATTGCACTATTGCAATTTCGGCCTTAGGCCATTATCAACCATCACTTGCCATGTCAACGTTATTTTACTCTGTCAACGTTATTTTACGATGTCTGAATATGTGTGCTTGCACGATGTTACAACGACACTAATTTATTTAACAGGATTGACAACGACGTGCAAATGTCTCAGCTTACATTTAGTTGACATGGCTTAAAACCATATCATTTGATAATGGCCTAAGGCCGAAATTGCAATAACAGTCACTGGCGTAAAGATGATGTCCTTCAAAAAGTTTTGTATGACTGTGAATCCCAGCTACAAAAAGTATACTTTCATAAAAGTCAAGGGCCCGTAAGATGTCATGGGGGCTGCTCTCGAGTGAGAATCCTAATTGATCCAATGCTTGCGGAATCTGTGCCTGGCCCAGGGAAGTCACTCGGAGCGAGCTGGTCAGATCTGGTCTGAGTGCTGATCTAAATACCTCTCGATGCTAGGATACAACTGTGTCTAATTTCGATTATGTGTCTTGAGGAAGAGAATAGGTCCGTGTGGCCCACGGCCTCTGGCTGTGCTTGGGTCGCCTCTTGGTGTACGCCGAAGCATGGCAGTCTGTCTTCCGGAAAATCGTCCACTGGTCGGGTCGTCAGACGTGTTTGAAACACTCACGTGATGCTGGTTGCTGGCACTGCAGGAGTTAAGCCTTTGTACAGCAAATCAACTCGAGATCCTTGTCGGTAGCGCTGATTACTTCGTGTGATTTAAGATCCATTTGTGTTTCACAAAAAAGATATTGTCCAAATGCATTCTATGTGCCAACGCATCGTTTTCTTCGAGGTATTTAGTAATGTTGGAAGTCAGTATACGTTCAAAAATCTTGCTTCTAAGTGATGTCAGTGATGTGGGTCTAAAGTTCGATGGCTTACTTCAATCTCCTTTCTTGTGTATTGGCGTGACCTGCGCAAATTTCCAGCTGAAGTGCAAGAGAATTCAGCGGACGACCCTGAGTCTTTCTGAGAGTTATGGGATGGAAATCAAGTCATAGTTATTTGTTTGTTTAAATTTAATGGTAAAGGGCACCTCCTTTCATATCGCAACTTGTTCATTGCTGCTGGCATAGTGTCTTTATCCTGATCTGATGTTTAAAGTCACAGGCACGTTTTTGAGAAAAGCATGTCGACTCCGAAAAGTAAAAGGTAATAAATCTTTATATCCTTTTCCTTCCATTCTGTTACTGGTCTCCTCACTGCATACAGCTCCTCTTGCTCAACAACTGTAAGAAGGCGCAATGGATGACCCTGATTCATTTGATTAACAGAAGTCGATATCAGAACATATAAAAGAAATTGACATCAGTGTCGTGTGTTTCTTAAATTTAATAGTAAAGGGTACCCCCTCTCAAAGCGTAACCGCTTTGTTTTCAGCCAGTTTATATACTTTCCGTCGACGGTTCTTCTCCGTTTTGTTAAAAAATTTTCAAATGAGTAAGGAGGTAAGAAACCTTGTTGTCGATGAAATACCTTTCTTTAGCAATTTTTACTGTATATATATAATACTTATCCAATGCTGCGGTGGCGTTTCAGTCACAATTCGGTTTGATACATTCCGTGACAAAAAGGTTCAAATGGCTCTGAGCACTAAGGGACTTAACATCTGTGGTCATCAGTCCCCTAGAACTTAGAACTACGTAAACCTAACTAACCTAAGGACATCACATACATCCATGCCCGAAGCAGGATTCGAACCTGCGACCATAGCGGTCACGCGGTTCCAGACTGAAGCGCCTAGAGCCGCACGGCCACACCGACCGGCATTCCGTGACAGTTGACAGTAAACAGTGAATCGAACAACTAGACATTTTTCAGTTTAAGTTTGCGTGCTCTGTTTAAAATGTGACAGCGAACTTGCCCATTTGTCAAGATAAAATATGTTCGACAGCACTCCGGAGGGTATGTTTACCACACTTTTAATCGGTGCAATGACATATGTCGATTTAAAACTAGACTACTAGCGCCATAATCCGAAATCTTTGGCTACAAAATTTCCTCTGCGTGGCTCTCATACTACCTTAACAATAAAATTAACTGGTTAAAATCTATTTGCGTGGGCGTACTTGAGCGTCGTTAATGGACGGTCACTCTTCTACCGCGCGACAGTGCCAGACGATAGGCAACCGTTGTGCCGTAAAGCACAATACACTGCAATAAGGCAGAATATCGTGAAAATTATTGTGGAATAATGGACAGTAATCAATAAATTAATTAACAGACAATAAATAATGCTTTGTTGATAATTCTGTGTGAAACATATTGAATGTTCCGATGGCGACAGCTTCACATACACTGCCCACCATAAGTTTGGAAACACCAATTGATTGGGGACAATAAAAAGGAAATAAAGTATAAGATTGTCTTCCATTATTCTCTAAAAGTTGATTAACTCAAACAGTACGTAGGTAAACGAAACTCTTAAAGTTTATGTTTCTCGAAATAGCCACTCCTTGCAGAATGAGATTTTCACTCTGCCGCGGAGTCTGCGCTGATATGAAACTTCCTGGCAGATTAAAACTGTGTGCCCGACCGAGACTCGAACTCGGGACCTTTGGCTTTCGCGGGCAAGTGCTCTACCAACTGAGCTACCGAAGCACGACTCACGTCCGGTACTCACAGCTTTATTTCTGCCAGTATCTCGTCTCCTACCTTCCAAACTTTACAGAAGCTCTCCTGCGAACCTTGCAGAACTAGCACTCCTGAAAGAAAGAATATTGCGGAGACATGGCTTAGCCACAGCCTGGGGGATGTTTCCAGAATGAGATTTTCACTCTGCAGCGGAGTGCTAGTTCTGCAAGGTTCGCAGAAGAGCTTCTGTAAAGTTAGGAAGGTAGGAGACGAGATACTGGCAGAAGTAAAGCTGTGAGTACCGGGCGTGAGTCGTGCTTCGGTAGCTCAGTTGGTAGAGCACTTGCCTGCGAAAGGCCAAGGTCCCGAGTTCGAGTCTCGGTCGGACACACAGTTTTAATCTGCCAGAAAGTTTCATATCAGCGCACACTCCGCTGCAGAGTGAAAATCTCATTCTGGAAACATCCCCCAGGCTGTGGCTAAGCCATGTCTCCGTAATATCCTTTCTTTCAGGAGTGCTAGTTCTGCAAGGTTCGCAGGAGAGCTTCTGTAAAGTTTGGAAGGTAGGAGACGAGATACTGGCAGAAGTACAGCTGTGAATACCGGGCGTGAGTCATGCTTCGGTAGCTCAGTTGGTAGAGCACTTGCCCACGAAAGGCAAAGGTCCCGAGTTCGAGTCTCGGTCGGGCGCACAGTTTTAATCTGCCAGGAAGTTTCAGCCACTCCTTGGTTTAATCACTATCCTATATACTCTCGGCATGCGAGAGGCCAATTTTGCCAGTGTTTCAATTGGAATTAGTCTCCATTCTTGCTGCGGAGCCTCCCACAAGCGTGTTCTACCCATGATTCCGCGTTTTGAGGTCCCTCTGTACAACTATTCCCTTTTTCTTTTGCGAGACAGCAGTCTTCTGAATGGTTTGATGTGGCCCGTCGCGAACTCCTCTCTAGTACCAACCTTATCACCTTCGAGTAGTACTTGCAATGTACGTCCTCAATTATTTGCTGGGTGTATCCCAATCTCTGCCTTCCTCTCCTGTTCTTAGCCCCTGCGGCTCCCTATAGTACCCTGTAACTATTGCCTGATCTCTTAGGAGAGTCCTATCAGCCTGTCCATCCTTCTTGACTGTGTTTTTCATATATTCCTTTCCTCGCCGATTCTTCTGAGAACAACAGAGAGCTGCAGTCCCAAGTTTTAAGCAGCACGTTTCAGATGGACTGCACTGCAACAGTACAATACAAGTCCCTCAGAGGATCTCCCCACACATGAAGTTATTGCCGCAATCGACAAAATATCAACATCATTCCATGTACAGACCTAAAACAAACTGAAAGCTCTCTTAAGTTTGGTACAGTTAATTCCTTTCAGCATAACATACATCACAAGTCTAGCCCTAGGACGGCACCTACACCCCGCAATTTAGCACGCGAAAAACTACAGCGATGCACTCATCACGTATTCCTATAATATCCAAGAACAGAGAGCCGGCTCCCCAATAGCGGAACATTTAACCACGCGCAGCGTGCGGGTTAGCGGGATGCTGATCTCGCCCTTAACCTCAACACCAGTTCAAATACTAGTCAGCCTACAATCTTGAACCACCATACACATTCCTTCAGTTACTGCATAGAAAGCCAATGCGATAGGCAAACAGACCAGCATATGATAAAAGCTTAAGCAATTTGCTTACTAGACAACCCTTATTAATAGTAGTCAAATTTTTTTTAAAAAACAAACGTGAGCACACTCACAATCAAAAGTCAAGCAACGCCAATCATAAGGACAGTAGCACATAATCAAGTAGCAATGGTAACTTCTGCTTAGATTGGCTACAAATCAGCGCGTGATTTAACACGCCAGAGAACAGTCTTTACAACATAACCATCAATACAATAGCAAATTACTCACACGTGTACTCCCCCACGATTTCGATTCGCAAAGCCACAGACAAAACGTGGAGAACGTATCACTTAGACCAACATAATGGTGCTCCCTCAGTTACTCCAAATAACTGACTCCCTTAGTTGCACAGCAGAGAACCAGACCTAATGAAACCACCACAGTTTTCGCCTCTAAATTGTCACAGTACAAAAAAATGGTTCAAATGGCTCTGAGTACTATGGGACTTAACTGCTGAGGTCATCAGTCCCCTAGAACTTAGAACTGCTTAAACCTAAGTAACCTAAGGACATCACACACATCCATGCCCGAGGCAGGATTCGAACCTTCGACCGTAGTGGCCGCGCGTCTCCAGACTGTAGCGCCTAGAACCGCTCCGCCACTCCGGTCGGCTGTCACAGTACAAGTGAGACTCAATCACAAATGTAATTTTACATCACCAGTTCTCGTATAGTCAATACAAGCGCCTGATTTTCACCCGTTTATAACGGCAGGCACCAACATCATACGGAAAAGAGAGTAGAAACAAGCTCTTACCAATTCTCTTCTCCGAAAGCAGCCACCGCAACTCTCGGGAACCACTGGGACATCCAACGCAAAATCGTTACTCCTTCACACAAATTAGTGGACGCCCGCTTCCCACTGCTTACTACTGCGCCTTCCGTTCAGAGCCAACTTTATCTCCGTGCGATAGGTCCGGTCCCACACTCGCTGCGCCAACCCGTCAACCGTCTTCCACCACGTTCCGGAGCACCACTCCCCACAGGACCTCGCCTCGTTACTCCTCGCGTAGGCCCCAGGGGGCGCTGCTTACCGCCCTGACCATGGCAGGAAAGAAACCACCAGAGTGGCACTATCGATATGAGCCGCCACGGCTCACTCCTCATTCCTTACCTTGTCAGTCCAGCTAATTTTCAACATTCTTCTGCAGCAGAACATCTCAAATGTTTCTGTTCTCTTCTGTTCCGGGTTTCTCACAGTCCATGTCTCATTGCCATACAATTCTGTGCTCCATAACGTATCTTCTCAGAATTTTTTTCCTGAAATTAAGGCATATGTTTGATAATAGCAGATTTCTCTTGGCCAGGAACGTCCTTTTTGTCAGTGTTAGTTTGTTTTCTGTTCCTCTTTGCCCCGTCCACCATGAATTACATAGCTGCCTAGGTAGCAGAATTCCTTAAGTCCATTTACATCGTGATCACCAATTACGATGTTAAGTTTCTCGCTGTTCTCAATTCTGCTACTTCTCATTGTTTTAGTGTTTCTTCCATTTACTCTCAATCCATATTCTGCAATCATTAGACTGTTCGTTCCATTCTGCAGGTTCTATAATTCTTCTTAATTTTCACTGAGGATAGAAGTATCATCAGCGAATCTTAACGTTTATATCCTTTCATCTTGGATTTTAATCCCACTCTTGAACCATTATTTTATTTCCGTCATTGCTTCTCCGATGTATACATTGAACAGCAGGGGAGAAAGACTTCATACCTGTCTTACACTCTTTTTCATTTACATCTACGTGATTACTCTGCTATCCACAATTAAGTGCCTAGCACAGGGTTTAATGAACCACCTTCAAGCTGCCTCTCTACCGTTCCACTCTCGAACGTCGCTCGGGAAAGACGAGCTTTTTAACCCAAGCGCTTCGTTCTTGGTCTTCACTCTTATTATCCCCTCTTGTTTCTTGTACAGATTGTACCGGGTGATCAAAAAGTCAGTATAAATTTGAAAACTTAATAAACCACGGAATAATGTAGATAGAGAGGTAAAAATTGACACACATGCTTGGAGTGAGATGGGGTTTTATTAGAACAAAAAAAAAACAAAGTTCACAAAATGTGCGACAGATGGCGCTGGACGCGCATGACAATCGTGTATAAAAGGAGCCTGGCCTCCCAGGTACCCAGACCTCAGTCTGTGCGATTATTGGCTTTGGAGTTACCTGAAGTCGCAAGTGTATCGTGATCGACCGACATCTCTAGGGATGCTGAAAGACAACACCCGACGCCAATGCCTCACCATAACTCCGGACATGCCTTACAGTGCTGTTCACAACATTATTCCTCGACTACAGCTATTGTTGAGGAATGATGGTGGACATACTGAGAATTTCCTGTAAAGAATATCATCTTTGCTTTGTCTTACTTTGTTATGCTAATTATTGCTGTTCTGACCAGATGAAGCGCCATCTGTCGGACATTTTTTGAACTTTTTGTATTTTTTTGGTTCTAATAAAACCCCATGTCATTCCAAGCATGTGTGTCAATTTGTACCTCTCTCTCTACATTATTCCGTGATTTATTCAGTTTTCAAATTTATACTGACTTTTTGATCACCCGATATATTACCGTCTTTCCTCATAGCTTATCATATTTTTCTCAGGATATCGAACCTCTTGCACCATTTTACACCGTCCAACGCTTTTTGAGCCTGTGTGATAGCGACGCTTCTAATAGCAATGATGACACAAGCGACGAATGTAACTGTGATTTCGATATAAAATATCGAATAAATCAATACAGCAATTCGATTTCTCATTCATTATCAGCGTTCTCAAAGCAGCTTATACCCAAAGTTTTACTCACATCCACTAAACTTACAATTTTTGATCGGCCATATCGGATGCAACATCTTCAGTTTTGTAATTCCGAAACTGGATTCGTAATCAGCGGTCCATAAATCTAAAAGGAGCACAGTTTTGTAAGAATTTATGTGAATTTTTCTGCTGTGTCCAGGTTTGAAAGTGAGCTAGCCTAAAGCGCATCGGTATGAAAATGCTGCACCATCTAAGGAAAATACGGAACTATATGTTTACTTTGCCTCTGGAAAGAAGGCATCATCGTGCCGTTCCAAGGACGTCTCAGCCTATCGATGTCGGAGAAGCTTTGCAGCGAGTGCTGTTAGGCTGGGGTTATCTGTAGCCAAGGTGGAAGTGAAGCAGCGTCGGCTAGGGCGGAGTCTCGGAAGTCTCCCCGGAAACGTGCAAGTAAACGACCTTTCTGCTGGAGTGGGTCGGTGAGCAACCAGTCTGTGTCGTGAAGTCACAGAGGTGCGATCACTGGGCAACCCCAGGGCAGCGCCGAGCTACAGGCAACGAGTTGCAGGCTGTCTGTCCGACTTCCTTTCTCGCTGCCGAGTATGGAGTTCGGCGCGCTGGTGGACGCTGGGGTGTCATGTTCCGATAAGTATGGCTGCGAAAGTGACGGTATTAAGCTTGCGTAGTTCTCAGTTGTGCTCGCAAAGGATAAATAGCTGC
The DNA here is from genome assembly GCF_023864275.1 of Schistocerca cancellata. NCBI lineage: Eukaryota > Metazoa > Arthropoda > Insecta > Orthoptera > Acrididae > Schistocerca > Schistocerca cancellata. Next base: position 198,968,576 of record NC_064632.1, read on the forward strand.
TGTGCCAGTGATCGCCGGAGTTGAAGTTACCGTGTGTTCGCAGGTGCTTCACCATGCATTCTGCTCTGGCGGAGATTATTTAGTGTGCCGCGCGGAGTGGCCGGTTTGAGGCGTCATGTCACGGACTGCGAGGCCCCTCTCGCCGGAGGTTCGAGTCCTCCATCGGGCATGTGTGTGTTTGTTGTTCTTAGCATAAGTTAATTTAAGTTACTTTAAGTAGTGTGTAAGTCTAGGGACCGATGACCTAAGCAGTTTGGTCCCTTAGGAATTCACACACATTTGCACATTTGATTATTTAGTAAGTTTGCCGCCTTACTGCTGTGGGATGGTGCAGCAGTGCGACAGGTCTGTAAGGTGTGCCTTCTCAGTGTTTGAACAACGTTGTTTAGCAGACATTATTGTTAATCAGTAATTGGATGACGTTAAAACGTCCCCTTAGAAAAATTAATGAATTACTGTGCTGATAAACCTCTTACATTATTTGATTTTCAAACAGCTGAGCAGAACTGAACGTACTCAGACATTTCGCTTATTACCTATTCTGATCAACACTAAACTGACAAATAATATTTTTAGCGCAACGCAATCTGACTTTGAAAAATCCCTACAAAAGAATGGCCCTGACTAACAATAACCTATACCTTTCATGAATCACTTACCTCAAAAAATCTTCGTTACTCGATCTACTGCTATACAGCATGCGCCGATACTGCTAGCTGAATAAAAGATTCTAACTACTGAAGGCACTAACTACTGATAGGCATAGTTAGCAAATGAAAGATTTTGATAGAGAGCAAACAATGTATTTACCTTAATAGTGTTCAAAAGTCATTATATATATATATATATATATATATATATATATATATATATATATATATATATATATATCAGTTCATGACATCCAGTCTTACAAATTTACTGTCTGTGATGGACACACGTCCAGATCATCCGCTCTCAAAACTCCGCCATCTCTCTCCCCACATCCACCACTGCTGGCGACTCACCTCCAACTGCGCAACACTATGCGCTATTAACATCCAGCTGCGCAACACTACAATGGCGACTATTCCAACAATGCAAACCAGCTACAGACTGCACACAGCACAGTCAGTGATTTTCATATAGAGCGCTACATGGCGTTACCAACATAAAAACCTAAACAGCCTACTTACAACGTCACATGGCAGACATTGTGACTGATCATTGTATGAGCGATTTTACTTCGGCTGTCATTGTGCCTCGTTACGGCGTTGTACTTTTAGTCGTGTCACTTCCGTCATGTAGCGTCATTCGTTGGCTTCAGTTAACGATGCCTCCTCCCACGATCTTGAGTCCTTGTTAAACTGTATATGTTAGTTCAAAAGTCTCCAGTATAAGTGACGGGCTTGTTTTTCTTGCGAAGTATCCTTTTCGTTCGAGGCCTGTTTTAAAATTTGTGTTAGGTTGGCTTGTCTATTCCTTACATATGCCTGTAACTATGTGTGCCTTTTAAGTGATCCAAAGGACGGTGATGTTTTATTGAGAGGTCAATTTATGAAGCTTACAGCTATTTCATTGCCTCTAAGTATTGACTACGTTGGTAGCGCTGAGAACTGTGTAGCATATGGCTCGATATATGTAAAGCTAGTGGTCTAACATTGCCGCAATTTAATTGTGTAAAGTTTAAGGCGCCAGTTGCACCAAAGTTATGTCAAGAGTTCATTGTGTGTCGAGCAAACTACTCTGTCATAAACTCATAGGCTTCCACGGTGGGTATTGAGCCGCGTTATTGTTGACTACTAAAACAACTAAATTGTCGACATTTCGACTGACTTGATGCGGCGCTCTTCAGAGACGCTGAAGAAGACCACAGCAAGCCAGTCGAAACGTTGGCAGTTTAGTTGTTTCAGAAGTTTGCAATAAAGCGGCCCAGTACGCAAAGTTATTTGGCCAGAATAACTGACCTGTATTTGTCATGTTTATTTTTAGATAATGTTCTGTCGAGGATTGATATTTGAAGAAATTGCTCCAGAAAGTAGCAGAGATTGCAAAATTGCTATTACTATAACTTTAAATATTTGTTGTAACATTTTTTGGTTTTGAAACTTGTCCTCAGCTTTCAGTTTTGCTATCACCTTAGGTGAACGATTATGCCTTAATGGTGTATGGGCTATATGACTGGCTTGTTTTTTACCACATGCCTGAAAGACTACAGCCAAATATTTTTTTACTACCAGTTGTTTGCTTATTGCGAAATGTGATGAAATATATGTGGATGTTAAACTGTATTCTGATCAGCTATGCTGAAATCACCCTTATAATGAAGAGTAATGTTTATATTCTATTTCCATTAAAAAATTGTGAATTAATATCTGTACCGTAAAACAACCAACACCCTCTACTTACGCAAGCCCTGCTTCCCTACCGAAAAAATATTGTTGAGTAAAGACATGCAATTACCCTATATGCGTTCATGTTCGACTTGGGTACATTTCGGGCACGGAAACAAAAAAATCTACCTTGGCGCCAGTTGTAAGCTGCCAGAGCTTGTGATTGCCCGTAGGTGTCTCCCTGGTGTAGTGACCACGCTTTTATTTACGCAATGTGTGTTGAATCGAGATGGCGATATCACAGCAACGAAGAGTATTTTATGTTCCCCGTTTCAACAGGTTAATTCAGTTACAATAGTGCAGCGTGATTTTCGTCAAGAGTATTGCGCTGCACCACCTACAGCCAAGGCCTTCCACGCTGGTGCCAGCAGTTTCAAGGCACAGGTGTGTGTGCGTAACTGGAAATCAACAGGTCGCCCACTTCTGCTCGTTCAATACAGGTGAGCCCATTCACCGGTGGCTTGCACGTATTCCACAGATCTGCTTGTCGTGCCAACCTAGAGTTAACCATTCCATCATGTGTCTCTCTGGCGTGTTTTGAGGCGACGTTTAGATTTCAAACCATACAGAATGAAACTGCTACAGGATCATCATGACAGTGATGAAAACAACGCGTGAGTTTTATGAATTTATTCTGGGCGTGGAAATGGACGGGGTGGAGATGGAAGGTTTTCTTTCACCTTCAAGGTTCATTGAGGAAGCTACGTTCTGTTTAAGTTGAAAGGCAAACCGCCACCATGTAATAATATTGGGAACATAACATCCACATACCGTAGCCGACGCATGTGTTTTGCACCATTTCTAGAGAAAAGATTTATAGTCCGTTCTTTTTTGCGGAGTAGACGGTTACAGGAGCCACTCACGTGGATCTGGGTTTCTTCATGATTGCTGGAATGTGTTGACACTTTCATTCTTCAACAGGACGGAGAACCATTGCCCCGGGACTTACAGGTCGACTATTATTGAACTATATGAAATAAAATCGTCGTGACTTCTGAACGGTTTGCTTTAAGACCTTCAAACTGCACCGTTGGCCTCAGGGCATGATGGGAATTAGCATGCGAGTGTATGGTTTCGTTTAGCGACGAAACCCACTTTCTTTTGGATATGTTCGTCAATAAGCAAAATTTGCGCAGTTGCGGGACTGAGAAACCGCATTTCGCGATCGAAAAGTCTCTTCACCCTCAACGGATGACCATGTAGTGTGCAATGTCCAGTCACGGAATAATCGATGCGGCATTCCTTGATGGTAAGGTGGCTACCAAACGGTACGTGAAGGTTCTCGAAGGTGATTTCATTTCGCCATTTCGCCAGTTTTTGTAAAGGCCTCGTCGCTACTGAGGTGGAGGCCGAGTCGCCACTTTTGTTACGGTAGGACGAGTTTGTGAGTACGTGAAACGGCTTTGGGTGCAGTACACCACTAAGACAATTTCTCCCTGTCACTATTACACAGCTATGCCCCAGGTCACGTAACAGGATAGGAGAACGAAGGTTCTACAACACTCCAACAAATTAGTAACAAAGTCACACAAATGAATTAAAAGGTTTACTTATCTTTGTGGCTAGTTCAATATTGAAGCCTACAACACTGCTTGTAATATAACACAAAAAAGCCCTCAATGGCTAAGTTCAATTAATCGTAGGAAACTTCACAGTACATATCAAATCCAATTTACAACTGTCTGTTCACTCCTAAGAGTTCAGTAAACAACATCCCCTGTCTAAGTCAGCCCTGGAGATGATCTATAACCAAGTGGGCGAGTTCTGCTCTTCTATCGTCCGAGCAGGCTTCTGTCCGTTGTCTGGTCTTTGGCGGATTGTACTCGGCAGCCAATAGGCCGAGGTGAAGTCGATATCTTCATCCTCAGCGCTGGCACTGACACCAGATCGTATATTTACGCCTCTCCCGCTTTTGCTCTGGCTGCGTCTTGGTCGGACGACACAGCAGGAAGTATGTCACAAAACCGTTGTATTTTCTTCTGAGAAAAGCTGGTCCACAACTGTTGTAACTGGTGTTTGATATTTTTGGATATTGGCGCTGGGACGGTGTTGATGTAATAGCTGTTCCACACATGGGACAGATCTGGGAATCTTGCTGACCACGGGACTACTACGCAGACAGTCCACAGAGAGGAGGAGGAGGAGGACATTAGTGTTTAACGTCCCGTCGACAACGAGGTCATTAGAGACGGAGCGCAAGCTCGGGTGAGGGAAGGATGGGGAAGGAAATCGGCCGTGCCCTTTCACAGGAACCATCCCGGCATTTGCCTGAAGCGATTTAGGGAAATCACGGAAAACCTAAATCAGGATGGCCGGAGACGGGATTGAACCGTCGTCCTCCCGAATGCGAGTCCAGTGTGCTAACCACTGCGCCACCTCGCTCGGTAGTCCACAGAGAATCGTGCCATATGCGGACGAGTATTATCGTTTTGAAACGTGCCCTCGTGCCATGCGTAGATGAGTATTATCGTTTTGAAAAATGGCACAACGATGGTGTAGCATCAAACACACAGGATGTCCGTAACGTTCCGTTGTGCTGTTAGAATTCCCTCAGTCTCTATCTGCCGTAACCTGTTGTCATACCCGAAGGATCTCTACACACTGACGCCATGAGTAATATCGCTGTTTCTCTCCAAAACATTGGAAGATGACAACCCTCGCCAGTTTGCCGTCATGACCGACGATGGTCATTGGGGGTAGTTCAGAACTGCGATTCATCGCTGAACACAATGTGACGCCATTCATCAGCAGTCCGTGCCTTCCGGTGAAGACGTCGTTCCAAAGACTACTGTTCCGGTGTTAACAGTAGCCTAAGCATTGGACGGAAATACACGAGTCCGGCTGCTGCTATTCTTCGACCAGTGGTGTAGGATGACATAATTTGTAAGAAGGAGACCATTGCTTGTTACTGGAAGTGAAGCGCAGAAAATATGGCGATTCTCCCCTGTGGAGGTCAGACTTGGTCGACAGGAATGCTGACAGACAAAGAATACCCCTGCTTTCATATTCCCATGCAGTACAACATCGGACCACTGCCACATCCGAATGCCACACAAATGTGGATACTGCACGATCCTTCCAACTGGAGATCACAAAGGGCCCCTTTCCAATCCTGTCAGCTGTTGATAACATTGTCCCACACGAGCATGCAGGATCTCTGTGTCCTTCCCAGTTATCACTCAAGATCTGACACAGTGAACTCGCATTCGGGAGAACAACGGTTCAAACTTGCGCCCGGCCACCCTGATATAGATTTTCCGTAATTTCCCTAAATCGCTTCAGGTAAATGCCGGGATGGTTCCTTTGAAAGGGCGTTGCCGATTTCCTTCCCCATTCTTCCCTAACCCTAAGGGACTGATGACCTCGCTGTTTGGTCCTCTCCACCCAAATCAGCCAAACATCCAATCAAGATCTGAGACTTTTCACGTCCCTTATACACTCTCCCAGTCCTACCAACGACACCAAACACGAACAACACTAATGCACATCGCTGGCTCTCTAATAGTTACAGAGAATACCCTCCTGTGACGTGTACGTGTACGAAGTTACATTGTCGTCCGACCATGTCTTCCGGGTGGATCACATTTTTTTTATCAGTAATGTGGTTAGGTTGGTAAATGAGAAAAGCATGCCGCGTAATTGACAAAGCAATGACGAGTGCAACAAATATTATCTCGTATCCAGTCACTATTTAATGCAATAATTTCATCAGCGATTTATACATTTAGAAGATTTAATAACTTGCGTTTTCTTATGATTTGAAATATCTCGATGCACCAAAATAATCGTCCTGATAGTCACATCTGTGTTTACTGAAACGTCCACAGCCTTTTGGAAAAGCAAATCTCACGCGTAATAGCGTTTTATTAAGCCGATACGAGTGAAAGAGACATCTGGATGAAGCCAAGTTTGTTTTCAGTGTAATCTAGTGTTCATCTTCCGTTGGTTCTTCGATACTGGGAAAATAAAGACGTCAGTTATCAGTTGTCAGCTAATTTAGGCTCTCTGTGTCTCACTACACAGCTCTTCCTACACTCTAAAAGAATCTCTTCAAGCACTGTATCTCTCGTATTCACAAACATAAAATAGCATGTGGAGAACCATTAAGAAGCTGTACTTCATACAATTTTTTGTGCGTCATAGTTCAGTAACAAATAATCAGAACAAAGGATGTACACACAGTTAAACTGAGTAGTTAAAAGTCACAGGAAGGTTTGTCCCATTTGATGACATGTCATTTCTGAAGACTGACTGTTGCAACTAGATGTGGGGTATGGTGCTAGGTACCTTGCCATATGTGCAGGGCGGATCTCCGATGTTGCAAAGACAATGTTTCCACGCACATAAATCACTGCACAGAAGTACCATACGTGTTTGACGAACGGAGGTCACGTCAACGCTGCAGAGTCACATGGAACAGGGTGGTCCGCTGTGAGATCGCCGTCGATTTGGACGTCAAAAATCCATCCTGACATGACTGTTCAGAGACAAATGAACCTGTTAGGTTTAAGCAGCCATAAATTTTTGCTGCTCTATGTCACATTGATTTACGTGGTTGCAAACTCGACACACATACTACGAGTATGTATAAAAATAGTTTAACTGCCGTGTCACACTCGGACAAAGGCCAAGCTTTCGATGACTGCCTCCATTGTCGTCTTCAAGGGCTATGTCTAACTGTCGTAAAGTGTCGAGGCCATCACTTTCACGCCGAAAGGATGGCATCTGATTGGGTGGGTCACGTCATGGTGACATTACGGAAATGCCCTAACACCGCAAATGTGAAGCCAGCGACTTACGCACTCCGCCGTGTTGTGGAGATCAAAACATTGTGAGTAGCGTAATGGTATTGCTGTATTATTCGTCGAAATGATAACGTAAATATGTGAAAACATAGTTACTTTTGTTGCGTTCGTATCCACAGACAAAAGCGGGAAGTTAGCTGTTACTTTCTTCAGGTAAATACTGTAGCTAAACTTATACTTTTAATTTAAATATAGCCTATTCCTTACGTTGTTTACTCTACCTGGAGTCAAGCTTTTATGCTTATAATATGTAGGTTCACGAAGAACAGCGAAAAGTAAAGCTTCTGGATCAAGTCACTGCGTCGAAAAGATGGGTAACAAACAAAACATAGCAATATGTTCTGAGTGCTTCTGCAAAACTGACACTGATCGAACTTCGACGTCAAGCTTTCACATCACTGCCGGCGCTGTGCCTAGGATTTTTTTTCAGACATGCAGAATGTAAGCTGCCGTAATAACTGTAATGTAACTAATTATCATAAGATAATTATTTATTCAACTAAATTTAATGTTAGACTTGTTTTACATTGCTGTTGGCAATTGGTGACACAGCAGCTGTCCCTGCATTGTACGTTTTACTACAGTGTTTAAGGATCATCCAGTGAGTGGATATTGTAATTAGGCAACAAATATTTCATCTAAAATTTTCGTCATATGGATTCCTTCTTTTTCGTACAGATATTGTGCTCTGCGCAAATTATTATGTGGAAGATTTTTTCCATTTCGGGAACTGCTGCTGCAGAAGCATTTCTGTGCACAAAAAACTTGACATGTGATGGCGTTACTTTACCCATCTGTTTGTTTTTTACTGTTGCCAAAGCACGTTCCCATACGACCTTATCAAGAGAAAGTGGATCACAGTGTGCGAAGTGACCATGCAGTACAGGACCTTCAGCAACGAAACTGTAGCCTCAGACAGCAAAGCAGTGATTTGGATGATGTGATAAAGGCCGCGCAGAAGAAGAACTACATAGATGAAGAGACTATTTCACTGCTTAGGAATGCGTCAGGTGTAAATAAAGAGATGTCAGTTCTGTTTGCGAAGACATGTTCTCTATGTCCTACGAAATACGGCTCATCTTTGTGGTCTTCTGCATTATCCCTCAACTTTTATTCTACAAGAGCATATGATTATGTCAGGGATACAAGTAAGTGCTATGGAAATGTGGATGAAGCACCTGGTTTCATGAGTGATGCAGTATGTATGTCCATAGAATTCCATTGATATAAATGGCAATGAAATTGAATCTTTAAACAGGACTTCATCTCTGAACTCGAGTGGCCATATAAGACGTCAACTTTCATTTGATAATCGCTTAGTATTACTGAGAAAAGCCATTACGCTCATAGCTAGACCACCGAAAAATCTTCGTCCAGAAAAATAAAGCTAGATGTAAAACATGAGCCTAATTCAAATTACTCCAGTACCAGTTCTTTGGGACTTTTAATCACGTTTGACGCCTCTGATACGAGTAGGAAGAATTTTATCGGCGACGTAATGAAGCATCGACTGTGGCTATTTGGCTGTTACCACTCGGTTCTATGAATCTTTTAACTACTTTCAACACTTCGGTCACGATTAGCAAGAGCTGTTATTCGCATGTCTTATGATGCCTAGAACAGGCGAAATGCGTCACATGTGAAGAATAAATAAACCTATCTTGTGCAATCAAGACTGTTTTCTTTATATCTAATGAACTTAATTGTCTTTGAAAGACAGTGAACTAGGTTTGTAATACAGTTCATTCGTTAACAAGTTCAACTTTATTTTCTTGGCGAAAGTAAAACACAAATTTAATTTCACAAAGATTGGAGTACTGTTTTGCTGTAAATAACGCGATTATTTAAGTGTATAACTTACATGTTCTTCAAATTCCTCTTTGAAATGGCTCTGAGCACTATGGGACGTAACATCTGAGGTCATCAGTCCCCTAGACTTTGAACTACTTAAACCTAACTAACCTAAGGACAGCACACACATCCATGCCCGAGGCAGGATTCGAATCTGCGACCGTAGCAGCAGCGCGGTTCCGGACTGAAGCGCCTAGAACCGCTCGGCCACAACGGCCGACTAAATTCTTTTTTAAGAGTATCGTAACTGAATATACGTGCAACTGCGATTGCAATAGTAGTTTAAAAATCGTAACTAAAATATACGTTCCTGGATGTGTAAAATTGTCAAACGAAATTGGTAGTGTGCTGAATGACATTAACACTCTTAGAAACGGGTAAAATGTGTGAGTCAGACAGAGGTTCTACCTGACTTTCTTTTTCTTTACTGTTATTTCGTCCCCTCGCCACATATCGGCGGGGTTGGCTGTCGGCTGCACAATATTCGCCGCTCGTCAGCCAACAGCATTTTTTAAAATATAAAGAAGATGAGAAAAAACACATTAGGATTGTTTTTGTTTTTAAAATTAAAAATCAAGGACAAACACCCAAAAAACGAAAATATATATATATTTTATAGAACGCATCACAGAAAGGTAAAATTCTTCGAAGGAAAAGCGTTGAAGCTCTGCACTTTCCCTTAAAATCTGAAGGCTCTGCATTTGGAGGACGGATTTTGGTAGGAGAGGAAATGTTACATAGAGTTGATGAGTGTGGGTAGAAAAGATAGGGGTCTATCAGGTAGGAAAAGATGAGGGTAGGTGTAGGGTGAAGAATGGGAAGACAGAAGGTGGGAAAGGCATTTGGTGAGGAAGTGCTTGATGTGTGGTTAGGGTAGCAGTAACAAGAGGAAACGGATGTGGATGGATTTAGAGGTGTAGTGTCGCGGAATAGTAAAGAGTTGGAAACGTGGAATAGGCGAGGTACGGGAAGCTGGGAGCCAGAGTAGGCGTTGGTGCGTTCATGGATGGTAGGGAACAGGGAGTAATAAAAATGGGATTATCAAGGATGGAGAGGATGTCAGAGAGATACCATAAAAAGCTGTCAGCTTTGCTGAAGTTGTCAGGTAAGGGATGGCTGTTGTGGAGGACCGCGTAGTGAATGATGGAGTTATTGCCAGCGAGTCGATGGAATGCTTTCCATTACTTGGAAGAGTTAATGGGGAGCGTAACGTTGAGACTGCGGCATGTCTGGCGCCAATGCCGACTTTTTATTGCAGTCAATAAATTCCTGGTGTGCCTCTGTATTTGCCCGTGGCGTGTACGTGTATCCTGGTCACGAGTCCACAAGAAGGAGCTGTACAAGCGACGGGATTCTTGGAGAAGGAGTAGGGCTGTGGGGTAGGGGTGGGGGTGAGGGGGAGCGCAGGACGATGAGGACGTAAGTCTGCCTGACATTAAGTGCGTTTTTCTCATTTTAACGGGACTGTTTAATTGCACCAAAGCTCAAATTTCTGAAAATAATTCATTTTGTTAGTAAAATGGTAGGAAGGCTCTTATACAGAGAATTAATACAGCTAATAGGCTTAAAATAAAATGATCGGCGATGCAGTCTACGCTCAACGAATGAAATTTTGCATCAACAAATTAAGTTCTCAACTGTCTAGTTATCTGTATTCCTCCACGAAAGTATGACGATTTATGTATTTCTCAGATGTGGCTGTCAATGCAGTGGCTTCAACTACAGAGGACAAGTCTGACACAAGATTTTAGTGGAGAAATCCAAGTTCTGATGTCCGCAAGATGGCACACGTCCAGGCCCTCTGGCTTCAGCCAAAGCCTGTCCTCAGCAAAGGAAACGCCATTTCCTTTTATTCCAATCTCTTTGCTCTACCCAGCGCCTTGCAAGGAATACTATGAATCTCCAGTACATTCTCACCGATGTTATCTTTAAAAGGTCGCAACATTTCTTTAAATTCCTGATGTGCGAAAGACCGTTCTGGTTCCTTGCCTACTAGTTGTTACACCGTAGAATGGAAGTCGCGCTTGTTTTGGTTCTCCTGGTTTTGTTGAACGGCATCGCGTATTCGTTTTCTCGACAGCGTTGATCTAATGGTTCAAATGGCTCTGAGCACTGTGGGACTAAACCTCTGAGGTCATCAGTCCCCTAGACCTTAGAACTACTTAAACCTAACTAACCTAAGGACATCACACACATCCATGCCCGAGGCAGGATTCGAACCTGCGACCATAGCGGTCGCGATGTTCCAGACTGTAGCGCCTAGAACCGTTCGGCCACTTCGGCCGGCGTTGATCTAATATCACGGACTGAATACCCGTTCCTTCTGAACACCGTCGACAGATGATTCATCTGGAGCTGAGACGCTCCTTGTCCGAAATTGTCCTGGCTCTGTGTATTATGGTGTTCAGCATGGTGAAAGCTATGCCCTTTGCGATACAGATCTGTATGCATCGGCTTTCGATACGCAAGTGGGTGAGTTGTCCATCTGCTTTGTGCTCGACAAACACATCTAAGAAAGACTACTTTCCGCTCTTTTCCATCTCCGTCCTAAATTTTGCGTCTGGATGCACATCATTATCATGGTCGGTGAATCGCTGCACTGCCTCACTGCCATATGGCTAATCAAAAACGTATTGCCAACGTCTCTGATGAAGAAGGAGGAAGGAGAGAGGAGGAGGGGCGAGGGAGTCACTATTCAACGCTCGATCTTCGAAATCATCCATGAAAAAAGTAGCTATGACTGATGGCAGTAGCGAAGTTTTATCCAAGGACTCTGACACGGAAGATTTCGTTGCCATACCGCGGGTACTTTTTAATGCTTCATCTTTTTAGTAGTTTTCATTTTCTTCTAGTTCCTTCAGACAGGCCTGCCTGGGACCATATTCAGCTTTGATCTTATCGCATATTCTCCGGGCGCTGTAACCCTTTGTCATCTCATTAGCTTAAGTCGAAATTATTGACGTTATTTAGGGCCTGTCTCACTGTCTCCCAGTGTTTTAGGTCTGCAAACTCCAATTATTTTATAACATTTTCTGTCTATAACAGCCCGGAGGGAGGAACTTTTCGTATTGCCTATAGGTTGGACAGTCACTTGGGAAATAATCTTTTCCCTCCTGACCTTCAAAAGCTGTGTTGTTGCTGTGGTCTTCGGTCCAGAGACTGGTTTGATGCAGCTCTCCATGCTACTCTATCCAGTGCAACCTTCTTCATCTCCCAGCACCGACTGCAACATACATCCTTCTGAATCTGCTTAGTGTATTCATCTCTTGGCCTCCGTCTACGATTTTTACCCTCCACGCTGCCCTCCAGTACTAAATTGGTGATCCCTCGATGTCGCAGAACATGTCCTACAAACCGATTCCTTCTTCTAGTCAAGTTGTGCCACAAGCTCCTCTTCTTCCCAATTCTATTCAATATCTCCTCATTAGTTATGTGATCTACCCATCTAATCTTCAGCATTCTTCTGTAGCACCACATTTCGAAAGCTTCTATTCTCTTCTTGTCCAAACTATTCATCGTCCACGTTCCACTTTCATATATGGCTACACTCCGTACAAATACTTTCAGAAGCGACTTCCTGACATTTAAATCTATACTCGATGTTAACAAATTTTTCTTCTTTTTATTTGCCATTGCCAGTCTACATTTTATATCCTCTCTACTTCGAGCATCATCAGTTATTTTGCTACCTACTCACCTGAATAAATTTCCTTTACTTTACGTCTATGACCACCAAATTTTTTGTTAACAGATTACCGGTTTCGGTCTATAATGACCATCTTCAGATCTGTTTTATGGTCCTTTTATGGTCATTATAGACCGAAACCGGTTACCCGTTGACGAAAAAATTTGTGACCATAGACGTAAAGTAAAGGAAATTAATTCTATATACCGGTCGCTGTTTTATTCGCGACAGTGTCGCAGCTTGTGAAGCTACTCACCTGATTTACGAGTACACCCGTCACTGAAATGTCTGTATTCCAGAGTGAAGACAATGAGTTTTTGACAGACATTGATAGCCATTGTAATGTAGCAGTTCCTTATAAAGTTCGATCAAATCGAACCTGAAGGTTCTTTAACAGTAACTGATCGTTCTATCCGTCTACCTCACCTCGCAGTGAGTTCTTCACTTTGTTTCGTTTCTGTTCCTGAATTACGTTTCGCACCACCAGCCATCACGCCCTCTGTCCTTAGCAGCCATCTTGGAATTGGCTTTCCATCGAAGCTGTACGTGCTGTAAGGATCTGAAGGATCCTTTTAAGATAGCAGAGGTGAAGCATGCTAATACAAAACAAATAAGCATAATAATGTCAATGCTTAGACATGACGGCAAGCCGGCCGGGTGGCCGAGCGGTTCTAGGCGCTACAGTCTGGAACCGCGCGACCGCTACGGTCGCAGGTTTGAATCCTGCCTCGGGCATGGGTGTGTGTGATGTCCTTAGGTTAGTTAGGTTTAAGTAGTTCTAAGTTCTAGGGAACTGATGACCTCAGAAGTTAAGTCCCATAGTTCTCAGAGCCATTTGAACCATTTGCACCATGACGGCAAAAGAATGGAACAGGAATGGATGAACTGTCACGATTATCGAAATGTGTGGTAGAGAATTAGCACAGGGTAACTAAGTTACCTATCAGTGGCGATGAATATGTGCTTCCACTTTGGACCTAACTCTTTAATTTTTTTACTAATTTTCCCTGACAAAGAGAACTCGTACCTAACCTATTCATTTAGTACCCACAATATACAAGCCCAACGCAATCTGACTGCTATACATTGACAACAGGACTTCCAATAATTAACAGTGGCAGTGCGAACCACATTCTTTTTCATAAGTCACCTACCTCACCGAAAATCTTCATAACACGAACTACAGCAATTACAGCAAGTAGCAACAAAGGCCAGCTAAATAAAAAGATTCTAACTACTCTTACTATGAGGCATATGGTTAGCAAAAGAAAGGTTTTGTTGAAGAGAAAACAATGTATTTAGAAAATTTTACCTTATTCGTGTGACATCCAGTTCCAAAACTGATGATGTTGTTGTTGTGGTCTTCAGTCCAGAGACTGGTTTGATGCAGCTCTCCGTGCTACTCTATCCTATGGAAGCTTCTTCGTCTCTCAATACGTACTGCAGCATACATCCTTCTGAATCTGTTTAGTGTATTCATCTCTTGGTCTCCCTCTACGATTTTTACCCTCCACGCTGCCCTTCAATACTAAATTGGTGATCCCTTGATGCCTCAGAACATGTCCTACCAACCGATCCCTTCTTCTTGTCAAGTTGTGTCACAAACTCCTCCCCAATCTTATTCAATACCTCCTAATTAGTTATGTGATCTACCCATCTAATCTTCAACTTTCATCTCTAGCACCACATTTCAAAAGCTTCTATTCTCTTCTTGTCCAAACTATTTATCGTCCATGTTTCACTTCCATACATGGCTACACTCTATACAAATACTTTCAGAAACGACTTCCTGACACTTAAATCTACACTCGAAGTTAACAAATTTGTCTTCTTCAGAAACGCTTTCCTTGCCATTGCCAGTCTACATTTTATATCCTCTCTACTTCGAGCATCATCAGTTATTTGTTCCCCAAATAGCAAAACTCCTTTACTACTTTAAGTGTCTCAATTCCTAATCTAATTCCCTCAGCATCACCCGACTTAATTCGACTAGATTCCATTATCCTCGTTTTGCTTTTGTTGATGCTCATCTTATATCCTCCCTTTAAGACAGTGTCCATTCTGATCAACTGCTCTTCCGAGTCCTTTGCTGTCTCTGACAGAATTACAATGTCTTCGGCGAACCTCAAAGTTTTTATTTCAACTCCATGGATTTTAATACCTACTCCGAATTTTTCTTTTGTTTCTTTTACTGCTAACTCAATATACAGATTGAATAACATCGGGGAGAGGCTACAACCCTGTCTCACTCCCTTCCCAACCACTGCTTCCCTTTCATGTCACTCGACTCTTATAACTGCCATATGGTTTCTGTGCAAATTGTAAATAGCCTTTCGCTCCCTGTAGGTTACCCCTGCCACCTTCAGAATTTGAAAGAGAGTATACCAGTCAACACTGTCAAAAGCTTTCTCTAAGTCTACAAATGCTAGAAACGTGTGTTTGCCTTTCCTTAATCTTTCTTCTAAGATAAGTCGTAGGGTCAGTATTGCCTCACGTGTTCCCATATTTCTACGGAATCCAAACTGATCTTCCCCAAGGTCGGTTTCTATCAGTTTTTCCATTCGTCTGTAAAGAATTCGCGTTAGTATTTTGCAGCTGTGATTATTAAACTGATAGTTCGTTAATTTTCACATATGTCAACGCCTGCTTTCTTTGGCATTGGAATTATTATATTCTTCTTGAAGTCTGAGGGTATTTCGCCTGTCTCATACATTTTGCTCACTAGTTGGTAGAGTTTTGTCAGGTCTGACTCTCCCAAGGCTGTCAGTAGTTCTAATGGAATGTTGTCTACTCCTGGGGCCTTGTTTCGACTTAGGTCTTTCAGTGCTCTATCAAATTCTTCACACAGTATCATATCTCCCACTTAATCTTCATCTGCATCCTCTTCCCTTTCTATAACATTGCCCTCAAGTACATCGCCCTTGTATAGTCCCTCTATATACTCCTTCCACCTTTCTGCTTTCCCTTCTTTGCTTAGAACTGGGCTTCCATCTGAGCTCTTGATATTCATATAAGTGGTTCTCTTTTCCCCAAAGGTGTCTTTAATTTTCCTGTAGGTGGTATCTATCTTACCCCTAGTGAGATAAGTCTCTACATCCTTACATTTGTCCTCTAGCCATGCCTGCTTAGCCATTTTGCACTTCCTGTCGATCTCATTTTTGAGACGTTTGTATTCCTTTTTGCCTGCTGCATTTTTGTATTTTTTCCTTTCATCAATTAAATTCAGTATTTCTTCTGTCACCCAAGGATTTCTACTAGCCCTCGTCCTTTTACCTACTTGATTCTCTGCTGCCTTCACTATTTCATCCCTCAAAGCTACCCATTCTTCTTCTACTGTATTTCTTTCCCCCATTCCTGTCAATTGTTCCCTTATGCTCTCCCTGAAACTCTGTACAACCTCTGGTTCTTTCAGTTTATTCAGGTCCCATCTCCTTAAATTCCCACCTTTTTGCAGTTTCTTCAGTTTTAATCTACAGCTCATAACCAATAGATTGTGGTCAGAGTCCACATCTGCCCCTGGAAATATCTTACAATTTAAAACCTGGTTCGTATATCTCTGTCTTACCATTATATAATCTATCTGAAACCTGTCAGTATCTCCAGGCTTCTTCCATGTATACAACCTCCTTTTATGATTCTTGAACCAAGTGTTAGCTATGATTAAGTTGTGCTCTGTGCAAAATTCTACCAGGCGGCTTCCTCTTTTATTTCTCCCCCCCAATCCATATTCAACTACTACGTTTCCTTCTCTTCCTTTTCCTACTATCGAATTCCAGTCGCCCATGACTATTACATTTTCGTCTCCTTTCACTATCTGATTAATTTCTTTTATCTCATCATACATTTCTTCAGTTTCTTCGTCATCTGCAGAGCTAGTTGGCATATACACTTGTACTACTGTCGTAGGCGTGGGCTTCGTGTCTATCTTGGCCACAATAATGCGTTCACTATGTTGTTTGTAGTAGCTAAGCCGAACTCCTATTTTTTTATTCGTTATTAAACTTACTCCTGCATTACCCCTATTTGATTTTGTATTTATAACCCTGTATTCACCTGACCAAAAGTCTTGTTCCTCCTGCCACCGAACTTCGCTAATTCCCACTATATCTAACTTTAACCTATCCATTTCCGTTTCTAAATTTTCTAATCTACCTGCCCAATTAAGGGATCTGATATTCCACGCTCCGATCCGTAGAACGCCAGTTTTCTTTCTCCTGATAAATCTGATATAGTACTCAATAATTCCACTACCCAAACATTACCAACGAACATGCATCCTCATACATTGCCTGACGCATTATCTTATAAACACATCATTTCATCTCACTTTACAGTGCATGTCCTACCAGCACAGGGTGTCCACTAAGAATATCTCATCCATACACTTCCCTATCCACTCGCTAACTGCTAGTCCGTCCAACCACAGAATCTCTTACCGAGGGCCAGAGCGCTGTCAGTCTATAGTGCTGCCAACATATCAACAGGCTACTTACAACTTGCCCATTTCTAGTAGGTTCGCATACCTCGTGGATTAATATTGGAGTATTTCCCATGACCCAACTAAAGTACATTAGTTTCCGTCTGTCTTCCTGACTGCATTCATCTTTTCTGGGAAAGTGCAACGTAACTGTTAAAGAGATCACATGCAAGACGCTAGTGCCACCGTTTATATTCTTCCAGTGTATGTGCCCTTATCAGTTAGGCATGGCAGTAGACAACCAATCAACTCAGGGACAAGCTGCTAGGATTGTAAGAGGCCGGTGTAGCTCACACGCAAGTGTAACAGATTCTTGGAAGAAAGACGTCATGATTGTCGCGAAAACATATTGGGTAAATTTAGAGAAGCAAAGGCAATATTGGAAGAACAATGTGTAACCATCATGCTGCTGCCAGCGTGTATCTCTTGTATAGATCACGAGAGTAAGAGATGTTATAATCTGAAGGAAGTAGCATTTGGCAACTAGTTGGCTGAAATGTCTCCATCAACAGCACACCAATGACGCCTGCCACTGTCAGCTACATCTATGCTGTCACTTACGCTGCGCAAATCATTGTACTGGGTCACCCCAAATGAAATGAAAAATATTTTTTTTAGCATCCAGTTTATTTTCCATACCTTTCCCATTTTTACATTATCTTGATGCATTCCTTAGATGCAAAATGTCATTTTTCCACAAAATGTCCGTCCCTTTCAACTACTTTGCTACACCAACCAACTAAGGCCTGTATGCCTTTTCGACACAAGTCACGGCCAGCACATTAGAGTCATTGTTTACAGATTTCTCAAGGCAGTCATCATCTTCAAAGCTCGTTCCGAAAAGGGATTCTTTCACTTTAGCGAAGAGGTGGCAATCACACGGTGCACGGTCAGGGCTGTAGTTGGGTCAGTGTTATCCACCCAAGCCCTGTGATGTCGGTGGCAGTTGCTCGGAAACCACTCGGCTCAAACCTTTTTCAACTTCAACTGTTTCAGTATTCTACACACATTTTCACCCCATACTCCCACTCGAATTGACAGTTTCTTCACTGTTGTACATTTGCCAACCAGAATAAGATTGTGTGGATGCTGCACATTGTTGGGAGTCTGTGCAGGGCTCGTTCTGTTGCTACCCGGGAGGTGCCACTTTCGTCAGATAATCTGCTTGCCCAACGACAGACTACACTACTGGCCATTAAAATTGCTACACCAAGAAGAAATGCAGATGATAAATGGGTATTCATTGGACAAATATATTATACTAGAACTGCCATGTGATTACATTTCCACGCAGTTTGGATGCATAGACCCTGAGAAATCAGTACCCAGAACAACCACCTCAGGCCGTAATAACGGCCTTGATACGCCGGGCATTGAGTCAAACAGAGCATGGATGGCGTGTACAGGTACAGCTGCCCATGCAGCTTCAACACGATACCACAGTTCATCAAGAGAAGTGACTGGCGTATTGTGACGAGCCAGTTGCTCGGCCACCAATGACAAGACGTTTTCAATTGGTGAGAGATCTGGAGAATGTGCTGGACAGGGCAGCAGTCGAACATTTTCTGTGTCCAGAAAGGCCAGTACAGGACCTGCAACATGCGGTCGTGCATTATCCTGCTGAAATGTAGGGTATCGCAGGGATCGAATGAAGTGTAGACTCAAGGCTCGTAACACATCTGAAATGTAACGTCCACTGTTCAAAGTGCCGTCAATGCGAACAAGAGGAGACCGAGACGTGTAACCAATGGCACCCCATACCATCACGCCGGCGGATACGCCAGTACGGCGATGACGAATACCCTCTTCCAATGTGCGTTCACCGCGATGATGCCAAACACGGATGCGACCATCGTGATGCTGTAAACAGAACCTGGATTCATCCGAAAAAATGACGTTTTGCCATTCGTGCTCTGTCTGTGATGCAGCGTCGAGGGTAACCGCAGCAATGGTCGCCGAGCTGATAGTCCATGCTGCTGCAAACGTCCTCGAACTGTTCGTGCAGATGGTTGTTGTCTTGCAAACGTCCCCATCTCTTGACTCAGGCATCGAGACGTGGCTGCACGATCCGTTACAGCCATGCGGATAAGATGCCTGTCATCTCGACTGCTAGTGATACGAGGCTGTTGGGATCCAGAACGGCGTTCCGTATTACGCTCCTGAACCCACCGATTCCAAATTCTGCTCACAGTCATTGGATCTCGACCAACGCGAGCAGCAATGTCGCGATAGGATAAACCGCAATCGCGATAGGCTACAATCCGACCTTTATCAAAGTCGGAAACGTGATGGTACGAATTTCTCCTCCTTACACGAGGCATCACAACAACGTTTCACCAGGCAACGCCGGTCAACTGCTGTTTGTGTTTGAGAAATCGGTTGGTAACTTTCCTCATGTCAGCACATTGTAGGTTTCGCCACCGGCGCCAACCTTGTGTGAATGCTCTGCAGAGCTAATCATTTGCATATCACAGCATCTTCTTCCTGTCGGTTAAATTTCACGTCTGTAGCACGTCATCTTCGTGGTGTAGCAATTTTAATGGCCAGTAGTGTATACTGCGATCAACAGCATCATTTGCATACACACCTTCTTCAATCTCTTGTAGTTGTTTGTAGCTGAACTTTGTAACAACACATTACTGCAATGAACATTAAGTGCATCACTTATCTTGACATAGTGCTATAGCAGCGCGACCAGCGGAAACAGGTTGAATGAAATCTGAATACGAACGGGAAGAGTGTTTCTGTGAACTCCGTGAGGAGCAAAGGTATAGAACGAAAATGGATTCTTAAAAAAAAAAATGTTCTGCATTTATTTGCAAGTGACACTTCTATCTGCCAGTTCTCAGGTACGAAACTTGCCCAGCTATGCCAACATTTCACCAATTTCAAGAAGAAAACGTAACTCTGCAACTAATTAAAATTAAGGGAAGATTCTTGACATAGTTACTGAGCAGTGAATGAGTTCATGTCGATTCTGGCTGCTCACTGAACTTGTTCGTTTCTTAACAACGAGCAGATAGCCCTGCGGCTCTTTGAAGGCATTTATACTAAATATCATTGCCTGTGTTATTAAGAAGTACTGTGCAATGTCCCTTCGGACATGCATCCATTTTCAAAGGAACATTGCACCGTACTTCTTAATATCACAGGCGCTTCTGCTTGGTATTTATTAGCCAATACCAGGCCCTCGACTCTCAATTAAAACGTCTTTCCTGGACAGGATTACGCGTAACATGCGAGTGCAGGTTATGTCCCATGGACAATGATAGTTTGGGTCTGACAGTGATTTGTGCACGGATAGCCAAAGCGGTTAAGGCGACCGCTCGCGTGAAACGGAAAATCCGGGTTCGAGTCCTGGTCCGGCACATTTTGGTGGTTATAGCCATTCCAACATACAGCCGATAGTGGCTGATATTCACAATTACTAATACATTTCCTGGATATCTTTGAAAGCATTTAATTACACACGTTGTCTGTGAGGCTTCTCTTGCTGGCTGCTCTGGATGCTAATAGTGTAACCTCCCCACACGATAATATTAATTAAATGATGAACCATGAACCAAGTGTAACCTCCTCACAAAAATAATAATTAAATGAATTTTATATATTGTAACCTCTGAACAAAATTGGCTCCCATTTATAATCTCTGTGCAGAAATGCATTCACATTTCATGTAACCACAAAATTCAATTCCTAAACCCGGAAATAATAAAAAAAAAATTCAGTAACCTGGTAAATTTTATGACGACAGCAGCGCTGCGCCTCGGCCCTGTATTCTGAATAAAAAAGGAAAAATTCTTACCTCAATAAAAACTGCGAATATATCTGCTCTTATGTAAAAACTTTTCAGCACAGCTTCGTGCAATGCTGGCCTATTTTTTTTTTTTTTTTTGATTCTTGGAAGAAATGATCATGCATTGGAAATATTCTTTAAATTGAAATGAATGCTTTTCTTAAAAAAAATTACTTTATATTATAAAAATTATTATTGGGGCATTTTTTTAAAAAAGAAATTAATGACAGTTAATATACATTACTAGATATGCGCAAGGCTGCTTCTTTACCTTCTACAATAATACTCATCCTCCAGAGTCCCGACCAGAGCAGACTGCCGACACGCGCAGGCACGCGCCGACTACTGAAGACTACTGAAGACTAATGCCGACTAGCGACAAGCAACATCTAACTACATACTGGTCTCTGGTCAGAGACTCTGCCATGCCTCGCCCATCGCCGGCAACGCATACGTCTTACATATTAACCCTCCACTGGGGGGCAAAAATTTGGCAGTGATGGTGAGTCAATTGGACTTGCCATGAGCAACAAATTTTTCTTAATTAACTAATTTTACAATCACAGAATATATACATATATATATAAGTGCAGAACATGAAATAAAATATAGTGCACATGCACTGAGTACAGAGCATATCAAGCAAAGACAAAATGTATACACAATGAGTACAAATCATATTAACAAATGACATAAAGTGCACACGCACTTTAGTTCAGAATATACCAGCAAATCACAAAATGTATACGGAATGAGTACAAATCATATTAACAAATGACATAAAGTGCACACGCACTGTAGTACTGAACATATCAGGAAATCACAAATGTATATGCAATGAATACAAATCATGTTAACAAAATGACAAAAGTGCACACGCACTGTATATACCTTTTTTTTACTATTTTACAAGAACTAGGATAGGAAAGGGAAGGATTGGATCATGGTTGTAGCACTTTAGGTTGCACGCAGCTGCACTGAAAGTCCATATCTTTCTACAGAAGCACAACACCAAGTGAGACAAGCTGAAGTTCTTTTCCTTAAAGTATTAATCAGTGTAGCCAAGACACTGAAATGTCGTAGTAATATTCCATGTTATCATTTTGGTAGTACATTAGGTATACCAAACAGTGGGACCATAATAACATCTCCATCGCTCAAGGTGATGGACAGCACGTCGTGTCAACACCACGTTCTTGTAAGGTTCACCAACGTAGAATTAGTGCGAAAAAACAAATATAGTGCTCCATGATCATGAGGATAGACAGGACAAACGGATATTGCAGTAATTTCTGGTAATTAGGTCAGAAGGTGAAGGACATTAAGTCACATACGAGTCTTCATTGAGAATTACACTAGTCTAACAACTGATTTGAGTAATTGGTGGCACTCATCGCCCAGTTACTGAACATTTCTGTACCATGTATGAAGTATTACAGAATAATGTTCATAAATCATCTGATTACAGTGAACATTGGCACTCATTGGCCAGTTACAACCCATCAGAAGTCATCATTGAAAACAGTAGCTAATGAATGGCATAGTATTAACATAATTCACTTAGTTATAGTAATCATTGGCACTCATTGGCCAGTTACAAAACATCAGAAGTCATCATTGAAAAGAGGAGCTAATGAATGGCATAGTATTAACATAATTCACTTAATTATAGTAATCATTGGTACTCATTGGTCAGTTAAAAAACATCAGAAGTCATCATTGAAAACAGGAGCTAATGAATGGCATAGTATTAACATAATTCACTTAGTTATAGTAATCATTGGCACTCATTGGCCAGTTACAAAACATCAGAAGTCATCATTGAAAATCAGAGTCAATTATTGGCATAGCATTTATAGAGTATAACAAAATATTATTTACAGAAATTATTGGCATAGTATTTATGCATTATTACAAAGCATCATTCAGTATTACTCAGAACTGATCATTCCAGTGACATAGGACATATTGAAATTGTAACATACTGTAACTATTATTCAACGTCTGTGACTAGAAAACATCATTCAGTATTACTCAGAACTCTCTTAAACTGGTAGCATTATTTGGGACAGGTAATACATTTTTTTTTGTGGTAGCAATGCATTGCGTTGGGATCGATAATTAATTACTGGGGCATAACAATATTTGCATTTGACTTATTGCTGCAAATGAAGATGTGTAACGTCATTCATCATGAGTCAGCTGTAGCAAGGTTATGAAACAAATAGAGTATATGTGATCACATTCATGAATGACACAGGTTTAATGACCAACTGCTTATAGCACATTAATTTCATGAATAATTTCTCCTGCAAAAAACACAAAATGGATTATTAAACTGAAAGAAGAAATGCATATTATGCTGAAAATTAGTGAACTTCGAATTAACAGGTAATGAAATGTGTATAAAATATATATGTTCTCTAGCTGTCCTTTCCAAAACCCTTCAGTCATCATACCATGCGACATAAGACATACTGTCAAAACGAACTGCAACAAATACTTAAATAACTACATAGCATAAATACATAAACTTCAACATTATCCTCATCTGCAAAGAAAAACTTCATTACCCATATCAACATAACTCCATTATTATCATCATCTGTAAAGAAAAACATCATTATCCATATTAACATATTCTTCATCATTATTTATCACCATTCATTATCATCTGCAAAAAAGTCACTTCATTATACAACTATTCATAGTATAGAGTTCCTTATTTCTACCATATTTCATCACTAAAACTAAGATGTGTAGTTCTGTTGACAGCCTGCATCAATCGCTTCGTATTCTGAAAGAAAAAATTAGTTAAGACTGCTATCATACGATGTATATAGTATATTATCGTTAATGCTTGTTAATTCTGATCCATTTACTCTTCATGACGAGGTATTGCATCTTCTTTCGTTCATTCCGAAGGTGAAATTCCCGTTTCATAGTAATCCACTGTGGTTTGTTTCATTTATTTCTTTTATACTTTATTGCTTTCTGAAAATGATGAACAATGATTAATGTCTTGCATTTAAATCTTATACCCATTAAATAAAAACTGGTTTCTAGTGATATAATCGAGCATACAGCATAGCATGACAGAAAACGTAATATGTCAAGAACATAGACAGTGTGCAGGTGCAAAAATGTACACAGAGTATCACAATGTAGCAGCAAAAAAAAAAAAAAAAAAATGTAGAGTAGTCATGATGTTGAGCTATCATAAGGCATAATGTCAAAGTCAACTGGTGTTTGTTATATCTTAAATATTTCATAATGCATACAAACAAAACAGTAAAACAATCATACATACATGAAAAATGTGCACGGTCTGATGTGTAACGACAAGAAAGGCGACCTGCTAACCTTACCTTGCCGGGCACTTGCCAAGAAAAAATACGATAATCATCAGTAAGTAGTCATGTGAATATAATTGCATAAGTGGTCATTAAAAAAATCAGGAAATGGCATTACAGTGTGATAAATCATAAAGCATGTTCGTGTGATAAATCGTAAAGCATGTTCATTCAATAAAGGGTTTAATATTGGAGACATGGTGATTGCCCTTGCTTTTTCTGGTTCTCAAAGTTTCGACGTACACTACATTGGGGTGACGAATGCTGCGAATTCGATAT
Organism: Schistocerca cancellata; assembly: GCF_023864275.1. Lineage (NCBI taxonomy): Eukaryota > Metazoa > Arthropoda > Insecta > Orthoptera > Acrididae > Schistocerca > Schistocerca cancellata. The sequence goes on from NC_064632.1 coordinate 198,993,194, forward strand.
GGACCTGCGTATAGAAGCTCAAATTTACTGCATCTATTCTTTCCTCTGTTGGATAAATAGTGTGTAACTACTAATATCTTCTGTCCAAAGTGAAAGTCACGGCGTGTACAAACCTGTTTTTGCTGTCTTCTCCGGCGCTCTGCGGCACGTTTGATGTTGTTCAGCGCAATGTCAATTATTTCATGGTGTCGTAGTCGACGAGATGTAGGAAAGGTTACTAATTCTTTAATTTTGTTAGGTCGTTCAACATTTTTCAATATAACAGACGGAGATAGCATAGTAGATTCATTTGGTATGGAATTAATTACATCCTGGAATGAGAGTATGTGTGTGTCACAATCAATATGTCTTTTATGGCAGTATATTCTACACAGCTTACCAATTTCTTTCAATAGACGTTCACAAGGGTTCGAAAAAGCATGGTACCTGGATATATAGATCGGAGAAATGTTTCTAGCTCGTAACATACGTGTCCATATAGCAGATCGAAACTGTGGTCCATTGTCGGAAATTACTTTCAACACATGCCCTACTTGAAATAGAAAATTGAAACGTCCCCTTAGAACAATTTATACACGACTGTGCTTAAACTGACACACAATATTTTTAGCGCAACGCAATCTGACTATCAAAGATCCCTGCAAAAGAATGGCCCTGAGTAACATTAAACTATACCTTTCACAAATAACTTACCTCACAAAAATCTTCATTACTCGAACTACTGCAATACAGCGAGCGCCATTATTGCACTAAGGCACTAACTACTGATAGGGATAGTTAGCAAATGAAAGATTTTAATAGAGAACAAACACTGTATTTACCTTAATAGTCATAATATATATAGCAGTTCAATTTCAAAACTTCCGCCATCTCTCTCCCCACATCCACCACTGCTGGCAGCTCACCTCCAACTGTGCAACGCTACGTGCTGTTCACATCCAGCTGCCGCTGCCCAACACTACAATGGCAGACAACAATGCAAACTAGCCACATACTGCACACAGCACAGCCAGTGATTTTCATACAGAGCGCTACGTGGCATTACCAATATAAAAATCTAAACAGCCTACTTACATAGCCCCCATGCTCCCCACAAAAAATTTTACAAATTTTTTTGGCCAGTGGCCAATAATGATTTGATAAAATTTTTTATAATTACACTAACAAAGATATCCAATGCACACACTTATTGATACAATGTTGGTCAAAAGCTAAAATTTTCTCACAGTCCATAAAGACAGTCCTGATCATTCATCATAATAGTAATTACAGTTTTTTTTACAAAGTCTCATTAGTAAAAAAAATTGCACACAGAAGTAGTGGATTTCCATGCAGTCTTGAAGAAGTAGTGGTGTCCTTCCAACGGAAAGACAGTGCTGACTCTTGACATGCTGACAGGTAATGGGCCACAACAGAGCAAACCCACAGCAGAGTCATTCGACGTTTTGAAGAATATTGGTAGGTAGGTCGTCACAGAGCAGACCCACTGTAGTCCTGGTAGAGAATATGGTATTGGTGGGCCACCAGAGGTGCAGACCCACTGCAGTCCTCGTAGAAATAATGGTACTGGTGAGTCAGCAAAGGTGTAGACCCACTGTAGTCCTTGTAGAAATAATGGTATTGGTGAGTCATCAAAGATGCAGACCCACTGTAATCCTTGTAGAAATAATGGTATTGGTGAGTCATCAAAGGTGGAGACCCACTGTAGTCCTTGTAGAGACGGCCAGCAGCCATCTGTTGCGACTGTGCAGGTGCACAATCACCATCGAATAGTCTTGCAGAGAAGATAGCAAGTCCATAAACCACCACTTGTGCACGCACAAAGTTTTTGGAATTGTCCTTAGAACCAGCAATGCTGCTATCCAGTCCCTTGCTGAATTAGTAACACACGTGCAAACACTAACAGTCCCAACTTCTCACATATTGTGCATTACTATGACCAACAGAAATGTGTGCAGTGAAATGAATGCTTACAAGTTACTTAATTTGATGAACTGGTGTCAATTACAATATTATAACATGAGAATACAATTACAAAGGTACAAAATACATCATTAAAAACATAACAATACAGATAACATTTTGTAGTACAGGCTTTACAACAGAATAGAAATAAACATATACATCAGTGTTACAGGAATTATGACATGAGTACAAAAATAAAAGATCAGAATCACTTTCGAAACATCAACTTAACACATGAGCATTAAAAAAAAAACAGAATAAATAATGTCTAACATCTTTACAAAGTAAATAACATATTATTAATGTCAATTATATTCGAGGATAACAGTATTCCTCATCATAGTGAATGTAGCTTAATATTAAAAGAAGAAAAAATTCTATGAAACTACACAGAGACAGGAAGAAAACAAATACACAAGGGTACACAAACACATAGTGGGATAACACCAAAAGGAAAGGACAACACACAATTACATATTGGGAAAAAGCAGCAAAGAGGAAAGGACAGGGTTTGTTTTACTGCAGTATTTTGCATGGAGATCTCCCTTGGTTCATCATTATTCCCAAAAGTCCCACCTATACCTGCTTTCTGTATTCTGTTCACATCCTCTGTCAAAAATAGTTTTTCTCCACTGTACAGTATCCTTTTTTTTTGCCCAAACCATTTTCATATAGCTTCTCAATACATTTCTTCCAAGTCATCATAGTTAGTTTCTTATATAGTCTACCCCTCTTAAGCTAACTTAAATCTACTGAGCTCAGATGCTAAACTAAGGGACGAGGCAATGCAGCAGCACATAATAAATTAACACAAACCACAAGGACAAAAATTTTTAAATAGGCAAAGCAATTGCTGTACTACAACTAAGATAAGGCAGTGTGCAGCAAACAATAAAAATAAATAATTAGTAAAACTGGCTTAACAGAATAATACAAAGTGAAATTTAGTAGCACTATGCCTGGCAAACAGCAGCAGCAAATGCTATAACTTATACCTAAACATGACATAGCTCAAGCAAAAAAATATATTACAGTAAAAACAACAATGCAGAAAAGGGAAATGTCTATTCACATCTTAATGTCTATGTAATTAAAGTGGTGCACCACAACAACTTATTGTAAAAAAAATATTGCCATGTACTTCAAAAGAAAGTTATGTGTCCAGTTACTGTTACTAGTCCCTTCTTATTGTTCTTTCCTTTCCAAGTGCTCCTTTTTTAAAGAATGTGGATTACAAAATTATTATTTAATAGATCTGTCTACAGAAAGTGTTCACATTAGCAAATGCATTTTATTTTATAAAAGCAATGCTGCAACACAGCTGGAAACCAGATATCAAATGAAATAAGCAACTATCCTGGCAGGGTCGCCATATGAAATGTCCCCTTAGAACAATTTATACACGACTGTGCTTAAACTGACACACAATATTTTTAGCGCAACGCAATCTGACTATCAAAGATCCCTGCAAAAGAATGGCCCTGAGTAACATTGAACTATACCTTTCACAAATAACTTACCTCACAAAAATCTGCATTACTCGAACTACTGCAATACAGCGAGCGCCATTATTGCCAGATAAATAAAAAATTCAAACTACGGAAGTCACTAACTACTGATAGGGATAGTTAGCAAATGAAAGATTTTAATAGAGAACAAACACTGTATTTACCTTAATAGTCATAATATATATAGCAGTTCAATTTCAAAACTTCCGCCATCTCTCTCCCCACATCCACCACTGCTGGCGGCTCACCTCCAACTGTGCAACGCTACGCGCTGTTCACATCCAGCTGCCGCTGCCCAACACTACAATGGCAGACAACAATGCAAACTAGCCACATACTGCACACAGCACAGCCAGTGATTTTCATACAGAGCGCTACGTGGCATTACCAATATAAAAATCTAAACAGCCTACTTACAAAATGTTTTACAAATGCTTTCGAAACAGTTTTAGCAGTAGCTTTACGTAACCGAATACGTTTCTCCATGTTGGTAAAAATAACAGTTATGTCTCAGTATAAGAAAACATTTTCTGGTTCCGTAATGTGCGTAACTTAAGTGAGTATACCAAATTAATTTGTTAACAAGTTCGTCAGGAATGCAGAATAACCAATTGTTGCTGTCAGGGTGAGAGCGGCGAAACAGAATATTATTGCGTACAGTATAATGATTTCTAATGGTAACATTATTCCTATCTTGCCAAAGGTGTTTAATCTCTTTCCATACGTTGTCTTTACTCTGCTCTTGTGCTATGTCTTGTAATGACGACGAAATGAAATTTTCAAATGCAACTTGTTGAATGTACATGACGCTGAAATTTTCTTTGCAGAAGTTGGTTGCGATGTCTTGCCGATTGTTGCTGAGAGAGCGGTATAGTGCGTCTGCTACAATATTTTGTGTGCCGGGAATGTGAACAATTGTAAAATTAAATTCCTGTAAATAAAGTTCCATCTGCTTAATCTGTCGTGTGTAAATTTAGCGGAAAGTAAAAAACTGTATCGCTCTATGGTCTGTATAAACGGTCGTATGTCTTCCATAAAGGAAATGCCGAAATCTCGTAAATGCCCATACAACACATAATGTTTCAAGTACTGTAACAGAATAATTGCATTCAGCAGGTGACAGAATGCGACTCGCAAAGGCGATGTTTTTAATTACTGTAGAACCATCTTCTTCAATTTCCTGAAAAATGTGCACGCCTAAAGCGGTGTTAAAACTGTCGGTGGCAATGGAAAAATTTCTAGTAAGATCTGGATGTGATAAAAGTGGTGCATTCAACAAAGCATGTTTCAGGTTCATAAATTCAGAATGTGCTTGCTTATCCCAGGACCAAATAGTGTTTTTACCTGTCAATTGACATAATCTAGGGGCGTCTAAAGCAGAGTAATGAATAAATTTACGAAAAAAATTAATTAAACCCAAAAAACTGCGTAGTTGTTTCTTCGTCGTAGGAACAGTAATGTCACGTAAAACTTGACGTTTTTCCGGGTCAGGCGTAATGCCCTCTGCTGAAATTACATGTCCAAGAAATTTTATAGAAGTTTTACCAAAGTGCGATTTACTGAGATTAACTGTGAGTCCTTGTGCACGAAAAGTTTGCAACAGTTGTTCAAGAATCACATTGTGTTCAGACCAGTTAGCTTCTGCAATAAGAATGTCGTCTACGACCGTTGTGATTCTGTCTTTAAGTTCTGTCGGAAGTATTGTATTCAAACCGCGAATAAATGCTGCTGAAGAAATAGTTAAACCGAACGGTAATTTACAAAACTGATAACAGTCACCAAAACAGAGAAAAGCCGTATACTTTCTGCAGTCCGGATGTAGTTGAATTTGCCAAAATCCCGATTTCAAATCTAATGTGGAATAAATAGCAGTACCATGAAATTTCTGTAGAAGTTCTTCTAATGTCTGTGGGCGATCCATTTCATTAATAATACTGTCGTTGATGTGACGCGAATCAAGTACGAGGGGAAGTGAACCATCCTTTTTCTTAACAATATGGAGCGGGTTTATGTACGGACTAATTGCCGATTCAATAATTCCTTGGTCAAGCATAGCTTGCAGTTCTTTCTTAACTTTTTCTCTGTGAATATACGGAATGGGATAATGTTTCGCTTTAAATGTGTCGTGCTGTTTAACTTGAAATTCATACATAAAACCGGACATAGTACCAGGCACGTTGTCAAAAACTGGAGCTTGCTGTAAAAGAATTTTGCGTAGTTGTGTGCGTTCGTCGTCTGTATTTGCACTGCTCTGTTAAACTTTATCAGAAATCATCTGTATAACGTCATAGTCGGCTTCGTCTGGAGTATTATAGTTGTATACGTACGTATCTGTGAACAATGTAGAATGACAGTCTATGTTACGTGATGCGGAAATGACCTCTGTACGATTAATTGTTTGTTCTTCTGCAGATAAAGAGTGCTGAAATTCTAAAGCCAGTTGTACATTTTCATCCTTTAACATTAAATAGGAATTTTGAAAGTCAATAATTGCGTCGTGTTGTACCAGAAAATTCGTACCTAAAATAACGTCTGTCGTCAATAAGGGAACAATCCAAAAATTTGATTGAAATGTATGACCTGCAATACAAAATGATAAATGTGTCTGTAATTTTACATCTACTCCTTTACTAGATACTGCTCCTTTTACTTTAGTTTTGCCTAATGGTAACGTAGGATAGGTACTCTCTTTGTTACATTCGTTGAAAGTTTCCTCATTTATGACTGACATAGGTGATCCAGAATCGATTACTGCTGAAAATTTAGATGATCCAATCTTTACTTCAATGACAGGGTGTGAAATGGTTTTTTGAATAACTGGTTTTTCCTGCAAAAGAGTGTCTCGGATGTCGTCAAAAGTAATAACATTTTCATGAACAAGATTCTGCGTATCTGAAGTATTGCTTGCTTTGCTGTAAGATGCAACCTGTACTGTATTTAGTCAAATTCTATCTGATGTGCTATTATTTTCGGGAGGATGCTGTGGCATTTCAACTATTTGTACGGTTCTGTTACTTCTTCCTGACGTATTACGTTCGGGATGATATCTACTGTCTGGTTCATTCATGATAATATGTTGTTGCGGGTGATTTTGCTGCTGATAAGACCGACTGTTATTAAATGTACGCTGAAAATTGTGTTCATTTCTTTTACGTCTTTTCTAAACGGTGCATTGCAATAGGAATTGAAATGGTGTGTTTTCTGTACGTACTGATTCCCTTGTTGCTGTGCGTTACTATTTGTTGGAGCTGACGCTATACGTGTAGGCGGCGAAACATTAAAGCTTGGTTGACCTTGTACATTACATTGTTGGTTAGGTATGCTAACCGGCTGGTTTTGTTGCTGTTGTTTGGAAAAGCGTCTATTGTTACCAAAATGAGGTTGCTGATAATTTTGACGATTGCTAAAAATGTTGTACATACTGATGATTACAATTTCATCTGCTATTAAAATTACGGCGGTAGTTGTCATTTTGGGAGTGTCTAAAGAGAACTGTCACTTTCGGTAAAATTTGTCGTATCAGGTTTTCTTTACTCATTCTTAATTCTAGATAGTTCTATAGTTGAAGAGCTGTTTTGATAGATATAAAGGATAGTAGAAGAGAAGGCAGCAGTGCAGAAAACTAAAGATGAAATAGCACCACCACGGCTCGGGGCCCTGTGCACGCTACGGCACATATTCATTAAAGCGTAATGAATCCCCTGAGGTCGATTACGCGCTGAAAATAAATTTTAGCTTCTGCGTTTCAGGCAATGCCGGTGAAAATTCAAAAGCAAGTTGTTGTATCAAGTCTAAAGCTAGTTTCTGCGTTACAGCCCAAGCTGATAAAAATACAAAAGCAAATTGTCGTATCCTGTCCAAAGCGTGAATCTGTGTTCCGTTGTTATTAAGTACCTCAAATTTTTCCACGGATAAAAATTGCTTATAATCAACGTTGTCGTCTCTGAATGTGTGAACCGGTTCAGGTTTGTGTGAGAATGTGTTTGTCTGTGTCACTTCGTATTCTAAGTCACGTAGTCTCTGTAAATTACTTAAGTTATACTGGCTGTGTGAGTGTGACAAATGTTCGGAATGTGCTGTATGCTGTGACGTGTTATTGACTGAAACATTTTTCATTTCTGTCACTTTAATATGTTCGTCAATTTGGCTGATCTGTTGTTCAAATTTCTTATCGACTTCCGTATCCAGTGTGTGTGAAAGTTCTGGTGACTTTAAACTAAACTCATCGCATATCTGTGTTGCGTTCTCTGAACATTGTTCAGTGATGCATTAATTTCATCTCTAAGTGATTCTGTTGTGCCTGCATGTCTATTACCTAATTCTTGTGCAACAGATCTAATTTCTTCACTACTGTTACTAGCACAAGCCTTAATTTCGTCACGTAATTGTTCTTTAGTATCATGACGTTGCACGGTAACAGCTGTAATCTGTTCACTAAGTTTTTTGTTCTGTTCGTTAAGGTTGTCGTGTTTTTCGTTCGATTGTTTGAAATGGTTATCTAGTATTTCATTCCGCTGTTTGAAACTTTCATTCAACTGTTTGGAATTGTTGTCTAGTTTTTCAATCCACTGTTCGAAATTTTTATTCCACTGTTCGAGATTTTTATTACGTTGTTTGCACGATTCATTAAATTGTAGCAATAATGCCACAACTTGATCCCAGCCAAAATTATCGGATCTATTCTCCGTGCTGTGTGATGGTGTATCTGCAGTTGTCACGTTTTGTGTATCCATTTGGATATTCTGTGATTCTTAAAAAGCTTCGCCACTTGGATGTGCACTGTTATTCACTACACCGGAATGAAATAAATCTGACGTATTCTGATTACACTGTTCATTTTCGTTAGAAAAATTTGTCTGTTCACAATTCAAATTTTGCAAATCGGGTGTGTCGAACTGGGCAGCGTGCATTGTAACAGAACATGCCGCGTCATCAATTGTCGTTAAATTAACAGAGGACACAATTGAATTTGTTTGCTCATCATTAGGATCAAAATCATTACTAGTGGTCGGTACACACTGATTGTCTACAATTAGAGAATTATCATCATTACACTGAGTGTCGCAAGTATTATCGGTCAGATTATTAGAGTCGGCTATTTCGCTCATTGCACATCGCGATGTACTGTTAACAGTTTTTCGCGGCATTTTTCACAAATCAAAATTAAGCACAAACGAAACAAGGACAATGCAAAATGCAACAAACACAAATACAAGAAAGAACAACAAATTGCCGATGATCTGTGAAAGAAAGAGTGACAAATTAGTAAATGCGTTGCGCCAGATGCAAACTACATTTAAGTAAATAGGAGCAGATATATGACTACTTAACAGAAGATTCACAAAGAAATACGATCCTGGCCGGATGTCGCCAAGTGTAACGTCCCCACACGATAATATTAATTAAATGATGAACCATGAACCAAGTGTAACCTCCACACAAAAATAATAATTAAATGAATTTTATATATTGTAACCTCTGAACAAAATTGGCTCCCATTCATAATCTCTGTGCAGAAATGCATTCACATTTAATGTAACCACAAAATTCAATTCCTAAACCCGGAAATAATAAAAAAAATTCAGTAACCTGGTAAATTTTATGACGACAGCAGCGCTGCGCCTCGGCCCCTTATTCTGAATAAAAAAGGAAAAATTCTTACCTCAATAAAAACTGCGAATATATCTGCTCTTACGTAAAAACTTTTCGGCACAGCTTCGTGCAATGCTGGCTTATATTTTTTTTTTTTTTTTTTTTACTCTTGGAAGGAATGATCATGCATTGGAAATATTCTTTAAATTGAAATGAATGCTTTTCTTAAAAAAATTACTTTATATTATAAAAATTATTATTGAGGCATTTTTTAAAAGAAATTAATGACAGTTAATATACATTACTAGATATGCGCAAGGCTGCTTCTTTACCCTCTACAATAATACTCATCCTCCAGAGTCCCGACCAGAGCAGACTGCCGACACGCGCAGGCACGCGCCCACTACTGAAGACTACTGAAGACTAATGCCGACTAGCGACAAGCAACAACTAACTACATACTGGTCTCTGGTCAGAGACTCTGCCATGCCTCGCCCATCGCCGGCAACGCATACGTCTTACAATAGGAACCGTTCGGCGAGGTCGGAGACGCCAATCTGTGGTTGGCGATAGTTTACTGTGAAGAGTGAGAAGAGTGTGCCCACAGCATTTGAAGAATCGCTGCTTCCCTCTACGTTCGTAGTCACGGGTTGCATCTTCCGAGTTGGGACAGCTGATGATTTGGTTGGTGGATGAGGTCCCGCCAGCATTCCTTATTTCTCCAAGGTCCGGCGCAGAAAGTTGGTGAACATCTTGTTTTGTACGTGATCAATCGTTGGATGCGATTCGGGAAAACTGCTTTTTTTTTTTTTAGCTGAGCCCTTGTCACGGAAATTGTTTTGGATTCTCGCCAGCAGCTTTGTGTACCTTTCGCTGCTGGCCGTTATTTTTGCCCGTGTTTTCGATGTGGATCAGCATGGCTCCTTCAAGCACGCACAGCTGCCGCAACACGATGTGGCATGGACTCGACTGATGTCTGAAGTAGTGCTGTTGGGAACTGATACCATGATCCGAGATGAGCTCAATAATGTTCATGTCTGGGGAGTTTGGTGGCCAGTGGAAGTGTTTAAACTCAGAAGAGTGTGCCTGGAGCCACTATGTAGCAGTTCTGGACATATGGGATATCGCAGTATCCTGCTGGAATTGCCCAAGTCCGTCGGAATGCACAATGGACATGAATCGATGCAGTTGATCAGACAGGATGCTTACGTACGAGTCATCTGTCAGAGTCGTATCTAGATTTATCAGGGGTCCCAAATCATTCCAACTGCACTCGCCCCAAGCCATTGCAGAGCCTCCATTAGCTTGAACAATCCCTGCTGACATGCAGGGTCTATGAAGCCATAAGGTGGTCCCATACCCGTACGCGACCATGCGCTCGATACAGTTTGAAACGAGACTCGTCCGACCAGACAACAAGTTTCCAGTCATCAAAATCCAATGTAGGTGTTGACGGGCCCAAGCGAGGCGTCAGCTTTGTGTCGTGCAGTCGTCAAGGGTACACGAGCGGGCCTTCGGCTACGAAAGCCCATATCGATGATAACTGTTGGCGACCCAGCATTTAATTCTGCAGCAATCTGGGGAAGGGTTGCAGTTCTGTCACGTTGAACGATTCTGTTCAGTCGTCGTTGGTCCCGTCCTTGGAGGATCTTTTTTCCCGGCCGCAGCGATGTCCGAGATCTGATGTTTTACCGGATTCCTGATATTCACAGTACACTCGTGAAATGGTCGGATGGGAAAACTCCCACTTTATCGCTATCTCGGAGATGCTGTGTCCCATCGCTCCGGTACCGATTATGACACCTCGTTGAGACTCACTTAAATCTTGAAAACCAGCCATTGTAGCAGCAGTAACCGATCTAACAACTGCGACGACGCTTCTTGCCGTATAGAGGCGTTGCTGACCGCAACGCGGTATTCCGCCTGCTTACATATCTCTGTATTTGAATACAATGCCTATACCAGTTTCTTTGGTGCTTCAGTGTAATGCCATTATTATCTGATTCAGCACAGAAATTGGTTTTTTAAAACTGAATATGTGTCGTATTTTGAATCCTCAGGTAAACTTTTATAAAATCTTCTGTATTTAAAGCACTCGTGTGTTTATTTTTAAAACGGTATGTGTGTTTGATTCTGAATGTTTAAGTGTTCGCCTTGTTTCAAAATCTTTGTATCTTCAAATTTATGTTTAGCTTAAAGCTCTTGCGGGTTAAACGGGTACAGTTTCTCTTGCTTTAAGTTTATTATGTCAATGCCGAAGACCCACGCGCGGTATGCACTTAATTTCCATTGTGTAATTTTAATGTAGATTCTATGTATGTTTTTGAGTTGAACCAAGCAACTATGTGATGAGTGGGGTGAAATCAAGCTGGTAACCTTAAATGTTCGTGAGATTCACGATCTGCTAAAAACTGAAAATAAAAAAAAAATAAAAATAAAGTTATAAAATGTCAGTGTTTGGTACATCCTTCACCTTACCACTTCCAGTTCCAGGTTCCTTACCATTTCAGTTACAGCATAAAAATCTAAACCAAATATGCATTTCAATTTATTTATATATTTGTTGTAGGAGGTAAGAAATTTTAAGTGACGTTCTATCACCGCAGAGAATGTAGCGCTTTGGTGGCTTCCTGCAATCCAGTACCTGTCGCTGCGACGTCACGACTTCAGACGTTAACTGTCAAATGCAGACCATAGGACACGTACAGAATCATGTAAAAAACCGTTTTCACCTCGCTCAACAAGTGAATGGAGTAGGGGAGAAATTCTCCCTTGCTCTTCCATTTTCACTGATTCCTCTTTTCAGCTTCACAAAGTGTAACTTCCGAGTATGGTGCTTCAAAACCGTACGTGTACTTCCCCAACAGATGAGCCTGCAGGTGAGGACAGATACTACGAAAATTAACTTTGCAGATGCTGTAAATACATAATGATGTATTGAAATTCCCCTACAGAATCTTGAAACGTTCCTTTCGTCTGTCCAGGAAGCTTCGTGGCGTGGTGCGATATCACACAAGCAAGTCACAGCCAGAGTCCGCGACCTCTTCCCGGTGTGAGGTACAGAGAAAAATCACTCCAGGTGCTGGTCCACGGATTTAACCGGATACGTTTATTGGTGGACTCGACTTAGTTTTCTAAAGTGCTACATATGAGAAATCAGTCTGAATATGGGCTGCCAGCGTCGCTTTGACGCGCGAGACAGTGTTAAACTTCACATCTCAGAAGTAAGCTAAGGAACTATTTTCAGAAAACAGCTCTAAGCACTATGGAACTTAACATTTGAGGTCATCAGTCCCCTGAACGTAGAAGTACTTCAACCTAACTAACCTAAGGACGTCACACACATCCATGCCCGGGGCAGGATTCGAACCTGCGACCGTAGCAGCAGCGCGGTTCCGGACTGAAGCGCCTAGAACCGCTGGGCGACAACGGCCGGCCTTTCATAAAAGATCCCAAGATCCGAACACTGATTGGAATGGTATAATATTAAAATTTTCTTGGGATCGAGAAGCTTATGTTAACGAATCAGCATTGTCTTACAAAGTATTACTTGTGCGAAACTCAGCTTGCCCTATTAACAAATGACTTGTTGCGAATTGTGGATGAAGGGCAACAGGCTGATTCCATAGATCTAGATTTCCAGAAAGCATTAGACGCGGTTCCCCAATGTAGAACTGTTAAGTACGAGCATATGGAATAGGTTCCCAGATATGTGATTGGCTCGAAGACTTCGTAAGACGACCCAGTGCGTTGTCCTCGAGGGAAAGTGTTTGTCAGAGACAAGGGTATCGTCAGCAGCTCCCCCAAGAAGTACGACAGGATCGCTACTATTTTCTGTATACATAAATGATGTAGTGGACAATGTGAGCAGCAATCTGCGGTTGTTTCCTGACGATGCTATGATGTACTGTCTGAAAGCCTCCGTGGGCGCTCTAATCTCTCTAATTTTACATTCGTGATCTCCTCGGGAGGTATAAGTAGGGGGAAGCAAATATTCGATACCTCATCCAGAAACGCACCCTCTCGAAACCTGGCGAGCAAGCTACACCGCGATGCAGAGCGCCTCTCTTGCAGAGTCTGCCACTTGAGTTTGTTAAACATCTCCGTAACGCTATCACGGTTACCAAATAACCCTGTGACGAAACGCGCCGCTCTTCTTTGGATCTTCTCTATCTCCTCCGTCAACCCGATCTGGTACGGATCCCACACTGATGCGCAATACTCAAGTATAGGTCGAACGAGTGTTTTGTAAGCCACCTCATTTGTTGATGGACTACATTTTCTAAGGACTCTCCCAATGAATCTCAACCTGGTACCCGCCTTACCAACAATTAATTTTATATGATCATTCCACTTCAAATCTTCCGCACGCATACTCCCAGATATTTTACAGAAGTAACTGCTACCAGTGTTTGTTACGCTATCATATAATCATACAATAAAGGATCCTTCTTTCTATGTATGCGCAACACATTACATTTGTCTATGTTAAGGGTTAGTTGCCACTCCCTGCACCAAATGCCTATCCAATGCTGATCTTCCTGCATTTCGCTACAATTTTCTAATGCTGCAACTTCTCTGTATACTACAGCATCATCCGCGAAAAGCCGCATGGAACTTCCGACACTATCTACTAGGTCATTTATATATATTGTGAAAAGCAATGGTCCCATAACACTCCACTGTGGCACGCCAGAGGTTACTTTAACGTCTGTAGACGTCTCTCCATTGATAACAACATGCTGTGTTCTGTTTGCTAAAAACTCTTCAATCCAGCCACACAGCTGGTCCGATATTCCGTAGGCTCTTACTTTGCTTATCAGGCGACAGAGCGGAACTGTATCGAACGCCTTCCGGAAGTCAAGGAAAATAGCATCTACCTGGGAGCCTGTATCTAATATTTTCTGGGTCTCATGAACAAATGAAGCGAGTTGGGTCTCACACGATCGCTGTTTCCGGAATCTGTAGGATGACACAAGATGAGATAGACAAAATTTCTAGTTGGTGTGATGAATGCCAGCAAACTCTAAATGTAGAATAAAAATATAAGGTAATGCGGATGAGTAGGAAAAACAAACCCGTAATGTTTGGATACAGCATTAATAGTGCTCCACTTGAGAAAGTAACGTCGTTAAAATATCTGAGCGTAACGTTGCAAGGCGATATAAAATGGAACGAGCATGTGAGGACTGCGGTAGGAAAGGCGAATGGTCGATTTCGGTTTATTGGGAGAATTTTGGGAACGAGTGATTCATCCGTAAAGGTGACCGGATATAGGACGCCAGTGCGACCTCTTTTTGAGTACTGCTCGAGTGTCTGGGATCCGTACCATGTCGGATTAAAGGACGACATCGAAGCAATTCAAACATTTATTACCAGTAGTTTCGCACAACAAGCAAGTGTTACGGAGATGTTTCTGGAACTCAAATGGAAATCCGTGCACTGCAGTCGACGTTTTTTTCGAGGAACACTGACTACAGACAGATTCTACAGCTGCCAACGTGTATTTCGCGTATAGATCACAAAGATGAGTTACGAGAAGTTAGGGCTCATACTGAGGCATGTAGCCAGTCGTTTTCCCACCTCACTGTGTGCGAGTGGAACAGGTGAGGATATGAATAGCAGTGGTACGGGGTACCCTCTGCCACACGCCGTACGTTGGCTTCTGGAATATACACTATTGGCCAATAAAATTGCCACACCACGAAGATGACGTGCTACAGACGCGAAATTTAACCGACAGGAAGAAGATGCTGTGATATGCAAATGATTAGCTTTGCAGAGCATTCACACAAGGTTGGCGCCGGTGGCGACACCTACAACGTGCTGACATGAGAAAAGTTTCCAACCGATTTCTCATACACAAACAGCAGTTGACCGGCGCTGCCTGGTGAAACGTTGTTGTGATGCCTCGTGTAAAGAGGACAAATGCATACCATCACGTTTCCGACTTTGATAAAGGTCCGATTGTAGCCTATCGCGATT
This sequence comes from Schistocerca cancellata, assembly GCF_023864275.1. Classification (NCBI taxonomy): domain Eukaryota; kingdom Metazoa; phylum Arthropoda; class Insecta; order Orthoptera; family Acrididae; genus Schistocerca; species Schistocerca cancellata. The sequence goes on from NC_064632.1 coordinate 199,008,244, forward strand.
GCGGTTTATCGTATCGCAACATTGCTGCTCGCGTTGGTCGAGATCCAATGACCGTTAGCAAATATGGAATCGGTGGATTCAGGAGGCTAATACGGAACGCCGTGCTGGATCCCAACGGCCTTGTATCACTAGCAGTCGAGATGACAGGCATCTTATCCGCTTGGCTGTAACGGATCATGCAGCCACGTCTCGATCCCTGAGTCAACAGATGGGGACGTTTGCAAGACAACAACCATCTGCACGAACAGTTCGACGACGTTAGCAGCAGCATGGACTACCAGCTCGAAGACCATGGCTGCGGTTACCCTTGACGCTGCATCACAGACAGGAGCGCACGCGATGGCGTACTCAACGACGAACCTGGGTGCGCGAATGGCAAAACGTCATTTTTTCGGATGAATCCATCTTCTGTTTACAGCATCATGATAGTCGCATCCGTGTTTGGTGACATCGTGGTGAACGCACATTGGAAGCGTGTATTCGTCATCGCCATACTGGCGTATCACCCGGCGTCATGATATGGGGTGTCATTGGTTACACGTCTCGGTCACCTCTCGTTCGCATTGACTGCACTTTGAACAGTGGACGTTACATTTCAGATGTGTTACTACCCGTGACTCTACCCTTCATTCGATCCCTGCGAAACCCTACATTTCATCAGGATAATGCACGATTGAAAGTTGCAGGTCCTGTACTGGCCTTTCTGGATACAGAAAATGTTCGCCTGCTGCCCTGGCCAGCACATTCTCCAGATCTCTCACCAATTGAAAACGTCTTGTCAATGGTGGCCGAGCAACTGGCTCGTCACAATACGCTAGTCACTACTCTTGATGAACTGTGGTATCGTGTTGAAGCTGCATGGGCAGCTGTACCTGTACACACCATCCAAGCTCTGTTTGACTCAATGCCCAGGCGTATCAAGGCCGTTATTGCGGCCAGAGGTGTTTGTTCTGGGTACTGATTTCTCAGGATCTATGCACCCAAATTGCGTGAAAATGTAATTACATCTCAGTTGTAGTATAATATATTTGTCCAATGAATACCCGTTTATCATCTGCATTTCTTCTTGGTGTATCAATTTCAATGGCCGGTAGTGTGTATGTAGACGCAGATGTAGAAAGAAACTCGGATAACAATTCTGTTCCCAACGTGGAAATGACTACTAGCAATTGGCGTTTATAATCACTGTGAGAACAGAACAGAAACACAGTTTAAAATCAAAAGGAGAAGGTCCCAGAAGTACCACACTCAAATTTGCACGGAAACAAATTAAATGTATTGACATGAATTAATCGTAGCCAATTCAGTCACTTTTATTTAACACCAGCTGCAGCTAGCTAATGGTTCCATGCTGTGCTCTAAGGCCTCTTTTAACTAAACGGGTCCCTGCTCACTAATCCGAATCACTGGCTGACGAAAACTGGTAAGTGTTTAAGCAGATTCCGCGACGCTCGCCCACGGGAACGCACTTCCGTACCGGAAAAGTAATCTCGTTGATCGCGCAGGATCACTAACTTCACAACGGCAAATCGGCTCCCACTTTAAAACACAAACTCAGCCGCGCAGGCTGCATGGCTTGCTGCTTCAACCCCACGAGTGCTGCCAACCGATTCTTCGATTTCGCGAACTCAAAATCTAACTTCATAAAGGGCTTTCAGCGAATCGGAATTCAGAAGCAGGAGCAGAATGTAAGCATTGTCATCTGCCTTTTCTGCTTCTGGTTAAAACACTTCCTGCCAAGACACTTGGCAATTTAATCATGTTGTGAATGTTTCAGTTCTTCTTATTTCCGTGTTTGCCGATAAAACTGGAAAGGAATTCCGCCTTACCTTTGTAGATTTGATTTCATCCAGACATGTTTCAGCACTTTTTATACTATCTTCATTGGGTTTATCCGTTTATTACCTTCCTGGAAAATTGTTGTTACCTGTTAACCTTTAAAGCAACTTTTGGTACAAAATATTTACACATTTGTAAAATGAGCGATTATGAAATATTTTATATTGGTTTGCATACAGTTCAGAGCTGAGACGTATATCACTGAGTTGAGGCAGTCTGCGTTGCTTATTTACATTATGTGTAAAGCTACTAGTTTTATAGTACATTTGGAAATAAAGTAGCAGTGCACTAAAAAGACAAGGACTCAACATAGCATTCAGAACCAACAACACTTTAAGAAATGGTTCAAATGGCTCTGAGCACTATGGGACTTAACTTCTGGGGTCATCAGTCCCCTACAACTTAGAACTACTTAAACCTAACTAACCTAAGGACATCACACACATCCATGCCCGAGGCTGGATTCGAACCTGCGACCCCAGCGGTCGCGCAGTTCCCGACTGTAGCGCCTAGAACCGCTCGGCCACTACGGCCGGCAACACTTTAAGAACACACTTGGAAGAAGTACGGACAACACTGACAAATATAGCCAGTCTGGTATATATCAACTAACCAGCAACTGTCAGTATGTATATGTGAGTCAAACAGGCAGGAATTTTAGAACCACCTGTACAGAACATCCCAGAACACCCAAAAGCAATAGCTCACACTCAACATTTGCAGATTACCTAATATCACAGAATGACCGCCAAACGAACAGAGAATTCGACTCAAAGATTATTAAAGCTAGTAACACCCTACACCAGAAATTAACAATAGAAGAAAACTACTGCATCCAAAAGTCAACACCCCAAGGGAAGAAAGTAGTTAACGAATACGTATCTCTGTGCAATAAATCTCTTTTTGGCACAATAAAAGTACTGTATCAGTTACACCTACCCCAAAACTGCGCATGATCAGTCTCTCAAATTAAATTTTTCTCTCCCCATACTGCACACCATTCGCTCTACATGCCTATCCATAATGCCGTCACACAGCACACCCCTCCTCCCCATCTCCCTCTGCGTATCTCTGTCTCCACACATACACACACACACACACACACACACGAACTAGCCATTGCCAACGTCAACACCACACCAAATCATCGCGACGCGTCCCAATCAAGCGTACGACGAAGTAAGCGAACACTACACAACCAGGAAAACACGTAATGGCTGCGAAAACTGTTTGGCGAACAAACCGTTGGAACCGTGTGCATGGGTAACAACTGAATCTACCTCATTGGCATAAAAGTAAATCTTTCAGGACAGTCCACGTCACTAAAACTGGTTGCAATATAATAAAATAACCTCAGAATAACGACTGCGAGTGTTTTATTTTATTACGTGAACGGCCGAAGTCCCGCGGACCATCAATTTAAAGGATGGGCAAACGAAAACCGATGGTGTTTTGAGTGCTGCATTTCGGGCTATATATACCACAGGGTGCTGAAACATGGTAGGAATTTTCATTAATCGGTGGGCTCGCGTGGTATGCTGAAAAAATTTGTAGTTCAGCTTTCAGCCACTAGGTTGAAATTGGCGCTTTAAGCAGTCAGAATGTGAAATGTTTCATGTTTTGACATCACTATGTTGTTTGCAACTACGCGATGCGTGTTGCTTTCTTTTGTGGAGAGATTTTTGGTGCAAAGAGTTAACAATGTTGAAGTTTTCCGTACGAAACGGAATGGCTGTTGAGAAGAAAAGACCGTGCACTGCTGGTAACGTTTTATCAGAACGGCAGCAATAGCAACGCTGCACTGCGGCAATGCGCCGACAGAAACAGCTGCGAAGATGCCCCGTGTCAATAAATAGGCTAGAGAATGTGGTCAATAAATTTGAAGAAAAGGGTTATTTGCTTGTTGCAGTAGAGAGAGGTAAGCGGCCCATTCCCCTGGCAGTTATTGATGAAATTTCTGTAGCTATAGTGCAGTACGTGACTCAAATTCTGCAGCCAGTGCTCGAGCTGTGTCACGGGGATTGTCTCTCGCCTGATCGACAGTTCAAGTGATTTTGCCCCGAATTTTGCAGTGGTATCCCTGCAAGATTCAGAATGTGCACTAAATGAAGCCCCAAGATAGACTACAACGCCGTGACTTTTTTTCCTTTCGACTTTTGGCGAGCATGGAAATGGATGACATGTGGCTGGGGAATATTCTTTGGAGGAACATGACACATTTCGCTCTGCACGGTGCCGTAAATGCACAGAACTGTCGCGTTTAGTGTCTCTATACCGCCACATGTCGCGCAGGAACATCCACTGCGCTCAGCTTATGTGACTGTGCGGTACGGTTTCATAATATCCTTCAATTCCGTCCAGTTTTTCTTCGAGGAGATGACACCTCGCAGGCCTGTTAGTTGCACAGTGACATCTGCACGATATAATGACCTTCCTGTGCAATATGTGATTACAGCTTTGCAAGAATACAATTCTGTCCACACTCAAGATGGGGTGACACACAAGTCACTAGCCAGATCAAAGATTTGCTTCGTGAAACTTTCGGTAACGACCGCATCATCTCTAGGCATTTTCAAGATGTGTGGCCTTCCAGATTCCTCGACCTATATGCATGACACTTCTGGTTGTGGTGATATCTGAAAGATAGTATCTATGAGGAATGTATCTGGACTCTTCCTATCTAGTGTAGTATAAGACGGCAAACTGCTGTGATTACACAGGATATGCCGCGAGCAACTGTCGACTGTGTCGTGTTACAGATGCAGCACGTTGCCGATTTGGGAGACCATGCTAAACACATGTTGTACACTGTGACCAGAACGACCGTTATCACGCGTTTGATCGTTCCCTTCCTTTTCCTGCTGCCAAGCCACATTCTGACTGCTTACAGCGCCATATTTTCATGCGGTGGCAAAAAGTGGAACTATTATATTTTTCTGCATTCTCCGCGAGCACACCGATTAGTCCGGTATTACACTGTCATATTTTTTTGGTCAAATCTGGTATGTCAAATATTTATGTCCAAGAAATTTGGTGATGTAATAGGGTACTTTGTCAAATCTCGCCTGTCGTCAAATAAATATGCTCAAATATAGTGCCTCGCAGTAGATTTGATCATAAAAATCGCTTGTCTTCAGTTCACTGTGAAATGTTACCACTTGGAGCGCTAGCATCGCCGCAGCGTTATGTCAGCAGTAGTGTGTTTCTAAACATGGCTGCGAAGTTTAATTCGTGTTTGCCGTCAACTATAAAATTAATAGAAATGTATGAAGCTGATGAGGCGCCTTACAATGTGAGGCACCCTGAGTACAAAAATAGATTAAGAAGTCTGGAGAGTTACAAAAAAATTGCGGAGTCATTAGCGGTGAGATACGGCCTGGGTGCAAGGCTGACGACATAAAAAAGAAAATTAAAGGCCTCCGCTCAAGCTACTCTCATATGAAAGCAAAAGTACGACTCTACATAATTAATTCATTATATAAGCTCTTATGTCTTCTTAATCTATTTTTGTACTCAGTATGCCTCACGTTGTAAAGCCCCTCATCAGCTTCATACATTTCTATTAATTTTGTAGTTGTGGGACTCAAAATGTAATTATTACTTTGATCTACAATAAAAATAGTTCGTAGTACACAAAGTGTATTGAACATTTATTTACTTTCAGATATTGGTCCTTTAGTGCTTTATAAATGCTTCACACGTTTCAGGTATTATTTTAGTTAATGTGCACTGTGGTATTCGAGTGCTGTACTGTAAGCTAGAGTAACACTGCCCTGTGGCAAGAAATCTGAGTGTTACTGTGAGCCAGTTCTTAAGTGAGTCTTGTGCTTTGTGATATGACGAGACACTACACTGAGCAAATACTGAAATGTATGCTCAACCATTCTTAAGCAATTTATGTACCACTTGACGTCCTTCACTAGAGGCTCACATAACAAATTTTGTTGAATGCTTTTATCGATTTGTCGTAAGGTCCACTGCTTCACCCGGGTACATTTCTTTTTTTTTCAGCTTCTCTTCGAAATGCACACACAGTGCAGTTGTGGTACATGCAAATGCTGTGCATAATAAGTTGTTGTTGTCAGCCATCTTGAACTTTCACGAAAAATATGATGACTTTGTAACACCCCTCGTAGGCCGGTATTACACTATCAAATTTCTTTGTCAAAAATCTTTGTCAAAGATATTTGATGGTGTAATAGGGAACTTTGTCAAATGTCATCCAATATTTGATCAAATCTAGGGCTTTGCTGTAGATCTGATCAAAGAAGTCGCTTGTCTTCTGTTCACTGCAATGTGACATGTTACCACATGGAGTGCTAGAACTGCTGCAGCATTCTGTCGTCTGGAGTGTTTTTATAAACATTGCTGGTAAATACAATTGGCGTGTGCTGACAACTACAAAATTAATAGAGATGTTTGAAGCTGATGACGCACTTTACAACGTGAGGCACCCTGAATACAAAAATAGATTAAGAAGATTGGAGACCTAACCTAACATAACCTAACCTTACCCTCTCCTGTAGCAAGGAATCGGCGTGTTACAGTGAGCCTGTCTTCTGCAGATGTAGCAGTTCTTAAGGGAATATTGTGCTTTGTGATATGAGGATACACTTCACTGAGCACATAGAGAAATGTATGTTCATCCATTCCGTCCTCAACTATAAGCTCACGTAACAAGTTTTGTTGAATGCTTTTATCGTGTCGTCGTAAAACCCACGGCTTCACGCAGGTATGTTTCCTTTTCTTCCCCTACGCTTCTCTTCCGCGTGTGCACACAGTGCAATTGTGGTACATGCAACTGCTGCAGTTAATAACAAGTTATTGTTGTCAGCCATCTTGAACTTTGACGAAAAATATGATGACAGTGTAATACCCCTTCTAGCGCTACGTCAAAGATCTTTGTCAAATATAATTGACGGAATATTTGATCACATCTTTGATCAAATATTTGACAAAGAAATTTGATAGAGTAATACCGGCCTTAGCGGCACGTCAAATATGATCGTCAAACAAATTTGATGAATATTTGATCGTACCTTTGATCAAATCTTTGTCAAGGAATTTTGATAGAGTAAAACCGGCCTTAATGAGCATGCCTACCACGTTTCAGTATTCTGTGATGTACAGGGTTATTACAAATGATTGAAGCGATTTCACAGCTCTACAATAACTTTATTCTTTGAGATATTTTCACAATGCTTTGCGCACACATACAAAAACTCAAAAAGTTTTTTTAGGCATTCACAAATGTTCGATATGTGCCCCTTTAGTGATTCGGCAGACATCAAGCCGATAATCAAGTTCCTCCCACACTCGGCGCAGCATGTACCCACCAATGAGTTCGAAAGCATCGTTGATGCGAGCTCGCAGTTCTGGCACGTTTCTTGGTAGAGGAGGTTTAAACACTGAATCTTTCACATAACACCACAGAAAGAAATCGCATGAGGTTAAGTCGGGAGAGTGTGGAGGCCATGACATGAATTGCTGATCATGATCTCCACCACGACCGATCCATCGATTTTCCAGTCTCCTGTTTAAGAAATGCCGAACATCATGATGGAAGTGCGGTGGAGCACCATCCTGTTGAAAGATGAAGTCGGCGCTGTCGGTCTCCAGTTGTGGCATGAGTCAATTTTCCAGCATGTCCAGATACACGTGTCCTGTAACGTTTTTTTCGCAGAAGAAAAAGGGGCCGTAAACTTTAAACCGTGGGATTGCACAAAACACGTTAACTTTTGGTGAATTGCGAATTTGCTGCACGAATGCGTGAGGATTCTCTACCGCCAAGATTCGCACATTGTGTCTGTTCACTTCACCACTAAGAACAAATGTTGCTTCATCACTGAAAACAAGTTTCGCACTGAACGCATCCTCTTCCATGAGCTGTTGCAACCGCTCCGAAAATTCGAAGCGTTGACTTTGTCATCGGGTGTCAGGGCCTGTATCAATTGTAAACGGTAAGGCTTCTGCTTTAGCCTTTTCCGTAAGATTTTCCAAACCGTCGGCTGTGGTACGTTTAGCTCCCTGCTTGCTTTATTCGTCGACTTCCGCGGGCTACGCGTGAAACGCGATCAACCGTTTCTTCGCTCACTGCAGGCCGACCCGTTGATTTCCCCTTACGGAGGCATCCAGAAGCTTTAAACTGCGCATACCATCGCCGAATGGAGTTAGCAGTTGGTGGATCTTTGTTGAACTTCGTCCTGAAGTGTCGTTGCACTGTTATGAGTGACTAATGTGAGTGCATTTCAAGCGTACGCTTTCTCGGCTCCTGTCGCCATTTTGTCTCACTGCGCTGTCGAGCGCTCTGGCGGCAGAAACCTGAAGTGCGGCTTCAGCCGGACAAAACTTTATGAGTTTTTCTACGTATCTGTAGTGTGAAGTGACCATATGTCAATGAATGGAGCTACAGTGGATTTATGAAATCGCTTCAATCATTTGTAATAGCCCTGTATATGGCCAGCACTGCAGCACTCGGAAGAGCGTCAGTTTAATTGCAACCATCCGATATAGGCGTATGAATGACACTGTATATTAAACGTGTTCTATCTCGGGAACAATTCGGAGAACGGTGTATATTGATATGGAGCTTTTTTTTACTTTAAATGATCGTTGCTGCCCAGTTCGTAAATATTGACCATTGGGTCACTCTGTATATTTATGTGTAGAAGCAGTCGGATCTGCCTCTGGTTTTAATTTTATACAAATATTTTGAGTAGCAACCATGCGCACGACTCGGCGTCTGCCGTACGCTTATGCTGGCAGCAGCGGAGGTGAGACGGACGGCGCCGTGTGTCAGAGAGCTGCAGTCCAGGGGCGGGGAGGGAGGGAGAGAGCGGCAGGCGAGGCGACACCTGTGGCGGCGGGCGAACTGCCAGCGGCAGCTGCCGGCCGTGGCTGGCTGCCCGCCTAGCCAGGCCTGGCCGCGCCTCGCAGCTGCCTCAGCTGCCGCCTGCGCGGGAAGGCATGGCGGCGGGGAGGGGAGGGGAGGGGAGGGGCGGCAAGCCGTGGGCCGCACACACGGCCGGCAGCTTCCTTTACGACGGCGTCTCGCAACCGCCACGCAACGCCACCAACTACCAGCGAACACAGCGATGTCTCTGCAAGGCTCTGGGCTCCACCAGTACGACTGCCCTCAGCATTTGCTGAAGATCCTCCTCTCATGTTTCGGAAATAGGATTTTCCAAGCAACTACTGATAGACATAAGAGCAGTATTACGACAATAGAGAGGCACGCGTGCCTCATGGTTCTGTCCTGGGGCTCATCCTGTACAAAATGTACACAAACTACATGCCGAAGCGGGACAACAGCCATCTAGCACTGTTTGCTGATGGCAGTGTCATTTATGCTAGCCTCACAAACTCCTGTTGCCGGCCGCAGTGGTCTAGCGGTTCTAGGCGCTCAGTCCGGAACCGCGCGACTTCTACGGTCGCAGGTTCGAATCCTGCCTCGGGCATGGGTGTGTGTGATGTCCTTAGGTTAGTTAGGTTTAAGTAGTTCTAAGTTCTAGGGGACTGATGACCACAGATGTTAAGTCCCATAGTGCTTAGAGCCATTTGAACCAAACTCCTGTTACATCGTGCATAACATACAAAGGAATACAAACGTCTCAAAAATGAGATCGACAGAAAGTGCAAAATGGCTAAGCAGCGATGGCTACAGGACAAATGTAATGATGTAGAGACTTATCTCACTAGGGGTAAGACAGATACTGCCTACAGGAAAATTAAAGAGACCATTGGAGAAAAGAGAACCACTTGTATGAATATCAAGAGCTCAGATGGAAACCCAGTTCTAAGCAAAGTAGGGAAAGCAGAAGGATGGAAGGAGTATATAGAGGGTCTGTACAAGGGCGATGTTCTTGAGGACAATATTATAGAAATGGAAGAGAATGTAGATGAAGATGAAATAGCAGATATGATACTGCATGAAGAGTGTGACACCGAACTATTGGTTTAATAAGCCACGGCTGCAAAATACTAACACGAATCCTTTACAGATGGATGGAAAAACTGGTGCAATCCGACCTCGAGGAAAATCAGTTTGGATTCCGTAGAAATGTTTGAACACGTGAGGCAATACTGACACTACAACTTATCTTAGAAAATATATTAAGGAAAGGCAAACCCTCGTTTCTAGCATTTGTAGACTTAGAGAAAGTTTTTGACAATGTTGACTGGAGTACTCTCTTTCAAATCCTGAAAATGGCAGGGGTAAAATACAGGGAGCGAAAGGCTATTTACAATTTGTACAGAAACCAGATGGCAGTTATAAAGAGTCGAGGGGCATGAAAGGGAAGCAGTGGTTGGGAAGGGAGTGAGACAGGGTTGTAGCATTTCCCCGATGTTATTCAATCTGTATATTGAGCAAGCAATGAAGGAAACAAAAGAAAAATTCGGAGTAGGTATTAAAATCCATGGAGAAGAAATAAAAAACTTTGAGGTTTGCCGATTATATTGTAATTCTGTCAGAGACAGCAAAGGACCTGGAAGAGCAGTTGAACGGAATGGATAGTGTCTTGAGAGAAGGATATAAGATGAACATCAACAAAAGCAAAACGAGGATTATGGAATGTAGTCGAATTAAGTCGGGTGATGCTGAGGGAATTAGATTAGGAAATGAGACACTTAAAGTAGTAAAGGAGTTTTGCTATTTGGGGAGCAAAATAACTGATGATGGTCGAAGTAGAGAGGGTATAAAATGTAGACTGGCAATGGCAAGGAAAGTGTTTCTTAAGAAGACAAATTTGTCAACATCGAGTATAGAATTAAGTGTCAGGAAGTCATTTCTGAAAGTATTTGTATGGAGTGTAGCCATGTATGGAAGTGAAACATGGACGATAAATAGTTTGGACAAGAAGAGAATATAAGCTTTCGAAATGTGGTGCTACAGAAGAATGCTGAAGATTAGATGGGTAGATCACATAACTAATGAGGAGGTATTGAATAGGATTGGGGAGAAGAGAAGTTTGTGCCACAACTTGACTAGAAGAAGGGATCGGTTGGTAGGACATGTTCTGAGGCATCAAGGGATCACAAATTTAGTATTGGAGGGCAGCGTGGAGGGTAAAAATCGTAGAGGGACACCAAGAGATGAAAACACTAAGCAGATTCAAAAGGATGTAGGTTGCAGTAGGTACTGGGAGATGAAGAAGCTTGCACAGGATAGAGTAGCATGGAGAGCTGCATCAAACCAGTCTCAGGACTGAAGACCACAACAACAACAAGTAACTACTGAAGAGCAGTATTAAGACAATAGTGGCACGCGTGCCTCATGGTTCTGTCCTGGGGCTCATCTTGTACAACATGTACACAAACGACATGCCGAAGTGGGACAACACCCATCTACACTCATGCTCATAAATTAAGGATAATTGCAGAATGTGGTGCCACACAACGTGGTACTACACAAAACTGGCGCTAATAGCAGCGGCACATAGGGAACACACGCGACACAGATATGTAACTTCACGATATTGATGATAAGAAGAGAACACCGTCCCGAACACATGTGCTACAAAACGACACTGTTTCCTGCGCATGTACCCCGACATCAACGTGGGATATGATCACCATGCACACGTACACGGGCCGCACAACTGGTTGGCATAGTCTGGACCAGATGGTCGAGCAGCTGCTGGGGTACAGCCTCCCACTCTTGTACCAGTGCCTGTCGGAGGTCCTGAAGTGTCTTAGGGGTTTGAAGACGTGCAGCGATACGTCGACCGAGAATATCCCAGACGTGCTCGATGGGGTTTAGGTCTGGAGAAAAGGCAGGCCACTCCATTCGCCTGATGTCTTCTGTTTCAAGGTACTCCTCCACGGTGGCAGCTTATCCATCAGGAGGAATGTGGGACCCACTGCAGCCCTGAAAAGGCGGACATACTGGTGCAAATTACGTTCCGATACACCTGACCTGATACAGTACCTCTGTCAAAGACATGCAGGGGTATACGTGCACCAATTATAATCCCACTCATCACCATCAAACCACGACCTCCATACAGGTCCCTTTCAAGGACATTAAGAGGTCCGTATCTGGTTCCTGGTTCACGCCAGATGAAAACCCAGCGAGAATCACTGCTCAGACTATACCTGGACTCGTCCGTGAACATAACCTTGCACCACTGTTCCAATGACCATGTACTGTGTTCTTGACACCAGGCTTAATGGGCTCTCATGTGACCAGGGGTCAGTGGAATGCACCTTTCAGGTCTCCGGGCGAATAAACCATGTCTGTTCAGTGGTCTGTAGACTGTGTGTGGAGACAACTGTTCCACTGGCTTCGGTAAATTCCTGAGCAAGGCTCCCTTCAGTACCCCGTAGCCGTCTGCGGGCACTGATGGTGAGATATCGGTCTTCTTATGGTGTTGTACCCTGTGAACGTCCCGTACTGTAGCGCCTGGACATGTTTCCTGTCTGCTAGAATCGTTGCCATAATCTTGAGATCACACTTTGTGTCCCACGGAGGGCCCGTGCTACGACCTGCTGTGTTTGACCAGCCTCGAGTCGCCCTAGTATTCTATCCCTCATAACGTCATCAGTATGTGTTCTTTAAGCCATTTTCAACACACAGTCACCATTAGCATGTCTGAAAACGTCTGCACACTTACTCGCTGCACCGTACTCTGACATGCACCAACACACCTCTGCGTATGTGGACTGCTGCCAGCGCCTCCGTGCGACGACCACAGGTCAAATGCACCGCATTGTCATACCCCGAGGTGATTTAAACCCGCAACCCGCCCACCAGCGCGTTGTTTCACCATGTATCAGCATTATCCTTAATTTATGAGCATGAGTGTAGCACTGTTTGCTGATGGCAATATCATTTATGCTAGCCTCCCGCACTCCTATTACATCGTGCTTAACGCACAAAGACCCAATAGCGTAATTTCTGGAAAATTAAAATAAACCCGTTGAAATGCAGTGTCATGGTATTCCCCTTCAACCGCCAGCTCTCTATAGACGGAAGGAACCTCCCCTACTCTGATACGGTCATGTGTTTACGACTCAAGTATGATGGTAAACTGCTGACATGGGTAATCGGGGTTGGGTTAGACTTTACCATTTATACCCATTGCTCAAGTGCAATGGACTGACCACCATAGCTAAATTACGTATCTGGAAAATGGTGGTCTTTCCTGCGATATTATATTGTTGTGAGGCCGGCCGGAGTGGTCGACCGGTTCTAGGCGCTACAGTCTGGAACCTCGCGAACGCTACGGTCGCAGGTTCGAATCCTGCCTCGGGCATGGATGTGTATGATGTCCTTAGGTTCATTAGGTTTAAGTAGCTCCAAGTTCTAGGGGACTGATGACCTTAGAAGCTAAGTCCCATAGTGCTCAGAGCCATTTGAACCATTGTTGTGAGATCTGGGGCATGGCCACAGAGATTCATCTAAGAAAAGTGTAATAATTCAAAACAAAGTACTTAGAATAGTCATAGACGTACTGTGGATCGTCTCTAGCACATTAATACATAGAGACACAAACATGGCCACCATCAGCACAACAATAAAACAACAAACTTAGTTATTCCACCCAAATGCAGAACATTCTGCATGCCATCTCAGTTCTTCCTTAGTATCTGATACTTTTCATGTTAATTACAAGCATCCTAAAAATATATTAAACACACGCTTTAGGTATTTATTCAGACTAAAACACTAACGCACAGACAAAAACACAGAAATACACACGCAGATAAAAAACCCACAGCTTCAACAGAACCTAGCTGAGACAGATGGCGCTAAGGAAGATTACATGGGCTGAAGCCACAGGCTCTTCCAGACTACACTGGCTGAAGCACAGACATAATGTGCAACGGAGCTGGGGGCGATCCTGCGGGCTTTGAAGAAGCGGACCGCTATAAAACATTTCACGGATGACAAACTACGTTCTCACATACCATTAACTCTCGCCGGCTCGTTGCCAAATTTAGATGAATTTTAAAATTAAGATCTACATGTAATTATTCTCATACAGGGCAAATTCGTTCATCTGGACTAGATGAGACCAAAAATTGAAAAAAAAAATGACAAATGCCAGAAACATTCGTCAAATTCACTTTCACGTAAGCGCACCAATCTGCACAGATTGGACATAATTACGGAAAAACGGCCAGAAACGTATGCTAGAACATAAATACAGTTGTTAGCCAAACCCACAGGTTCCATTGTTGTATTTGACCACGAGTTCCCTCGATGTGTTGCAAGTGTCAGGCGCTGTCAGAACAGTGTTCTGTCAGTTGTCAGTGCATTGTGTCAGAGCCAAGTGAATTCGAACCTTGGCAAATTGTTGGGGCTCGTAACCAACGCAGTCGAAATAACCAGTGTAGCAGAAGTTATTGGTATTTCAAGAGGCATCTAAGTAACCAAAGCAGCGGAAGTGTTTGCTGTTTCGAGACCGTATCGAAGATTTATACCACATACAGAAAAAGTGGAAAAATATCATCCGCTAAGCCATAACGCGGACGAACGTACATGCTGACCGATTGTGACAAACGGTTACTGAAGAGGATTGTGATGAAAAATAAGAGGACGACAGTTGCAAAAGTCACTGCAGAACTGAATGACGCACTCGCGAACCCTGTCAGCACAAAAACTACACGAAGCAGGGAATTTCAGGCGAAATGGAATTCGAAAGCCACTCATCAGTGGCGCAGACGCCCGCAACAGAAAAACGTGGTGCCGAAGCCATAAAACGTGGACTATGGAGCAATGGAAGAATGTCATTTAGTCGGATGATGCTTATTTCACACTAACGTCTGGACAAGTTTTCGTTCCAGGAGTAAAACGTGGTGGGGATTCGGCGATGGTTTGGACAGGCATATCGTGGCGTTCCAGGGACCCCATGGGTACTCTGCAGGATCGCACTATTGCCAAGGTTTATGTGACCATTATGGCTGATCTGGTCCATCCCCTGGTACAAGGTTTGTTGTCCGGTAGTAAGTCTGTGTTCTAAGACAGAGCCCATGTTCACACAAGTGACATGTAGTTTATCTACCCCTATTTTTCTTTTACGTGTCAGATGAAGTTCCTAGATTCACTAGAGAAGCAAAATTGCTTGGATGCTTTCAAAAAATTCTACTCTATTACCCAAAGAATTGGGTCTAATTCAGTGGTGCCACAAAGGTATCGATCTTGTTATTAATTGGTAAACTGTATAAATGAGTGTGTTATGAGCTCCCAATGGACTACCTGTAATGCTAATCATTAAAAGTTTACACCACCCGGAACACTTCGTGTCGACTGTGATCAGCTTCAGAGTGCTGCCAAACTCAGCAATATAACAGCTGTGACACTACAGTTGCATGGTGAAGCGTTGTTAGTTTTATTATGTATGCGAATGACTTTGATTAATAACAGTACCCATATTTGTACTTATATTTAAGAGCAATATTAAATCAGAGACACCATCACAAAAGTTTGATAAATGATTTAAATGACAGTTTCCTTGTACTCGCTCCGTTGTATTACATCTATCTCAATTAATATGCCGGCCAGTGTGGCCACGCGGTTAAAGGCGCTTCAGTCTGGAACCGCGCGACCGCTACGGTCGCAGGTTCGAATCCTGCCTCGGGCATGGATGTGTGTGATGTCCTTAGGTTAGTTAGGTTTAAGTAGTTCTAAGTTCTAGGGGACTGATGACCTCAGATGTTAAGTCCCATAGTGCTCAGAGCCATTTGAACCAATCAATTAATATAACGACTCTTGGAGTGACCAGATACCCCATTTGAAAATGATCGTCTCTCAAATGTGCATTCACAAAATCCGTGTTATTTCTGTCTCAAAATTTACTCCACAGCAACATCCATACGAGTAACGAACGCCCATGAGTTGTCAGTACTGAAAAAAAAAAAAAAACAATAATACGTTCGCCCTCTCACATCCTCTAATACCGCAGAGATATGCGGCCAATTTTATTTACCTCACGGTCGAATTCACCAACGTCAATCAACGTAGCAAAATTGGAACGTCTACAGCCGTCCTTACGATGTTATTAATTATGTGGCTATCAGTTTCCATACTTCAGTGCACAATTTTCAGGCCTTAACTGACGTTGAGGAGGTTAACTCTATCTGTACACATCTATGAACTTGTTTTCGCAGACTATGTGTAACAATGACGTGTCTCCAACATCGTTTTACAGGTAGTCTGCCTCTTAAGTATTTTGTTTGTTCCTGAGCAGTAAAACTATTCCTTCAAGAAACTCTTAACGTTAGTTGACGTTTTTGCATTCAGCTGCTGGCTGCTAGTTGCACATTACTATAAAATAGACTGAGAAACGCTGGCCGCATCATTACTTGGTATGGGCCGCATGCGGCTCGCGGGTCGCAGTTCGACGACCGTTGGTCTAACTGATGTACATGAAGTTAGCAAAGGCATTCCCGATCCAAAACAATCCGCTCAAACTCATATTCCTTTAAGCTCCTCTTGCTCAATGAGGCCAACAAAGGAGAGGTAAATTTTGATGTATTTCCATCAGATTTTGCAATAAGCTGGTTGTCTGTTTTGAGGATAGCTGTTAACACACCTATAAACAAAAGGCTAAGAGCCATCTCAAACAGCACGCCTTATGCTATTAGCTGAGCAGCAAATCTGTCTGCCTCGTGTAAAGATGTTCCGTTACTGTACGAAAGGGTTCAGTTCTTGACGGGAGACTTGTTGACAAAGAGAAAGTGCTTTTATAAGAAAGAGCCAGAGTGAACGCCATTTACACTACTGGCCATTAAAATTGCTACACCAAGAAGAAATGCAGATGATAAACGGGTATTCATTGGACAAATATATTATACTAGAACTTACCTGTGATTACATTTTCACGCAATTTGGGTGCATCGATCCTGAGAAATCAGTGCATAGAACAACCACCTCTGGGCGTAATAACGGCCTTGATACGCCTGGGCATTGAGTCAAACAGAGCTTGGATGGCGTGTACAGGTACAGCTGGCCATGTAGCTTCAACACGATACCACAGTTCATCAAGAGTGGTGACTGGCGTATTGCGAGGACGCAGTTGCTCGGCCACCATTGACCAGACGTTTTCAGTTGGTGAGAGATCCGGAGAATGTGCTCGCCACGGCAGCAGTCGAACATTTTCTGTATCCAGAAAGGCCCGTACAGGACCTGCAACATGCGGTCGTGCATTATCCTGCTGAAATGTAGGGTTTCGCAGGGATCGAATGAAGGGTAGAGCCACGGGTCGTAACACATCAGAAATGTAACGTCCACTGTTCAAAGTGCCGTAAATGCGAACAAGAGGTGACCGAGACGTGTAAACAAAGGCACCCCATACCATCACGCCGGGTGATACGCCAGTACGGCGATGATGAATACACGCTTCCAATCTGCGTTCACCGCGATGTCGCTCAACACGGATTCGACCATCATGATGCTGTAAGCAGGACCTGGATTCATCCGAAACAATGACGTTTTGCCATTCGTACACCCAGGTTCGTCGTTGAGTACACCATCGCAGGCGCTCCTGTCTGTAATACAGCGTCAAGGGTAACCGCAGCCATGGTCTCCGAGCTGATAGTCCATGCTGCTGCAAACGTCGTCGAACTGTTCGTGCAGATGGTTGTTGTCTTGCAAACGTCCCCATCTGTTGACTGAGGGATCGAGACGTGGCTGCACGATCCGTTACAGCCAAGCGGATAAGATGCCTGTCATCTCGACTGCTAGTGATACAAGGCCGTTGGGATCGAGCACGGCGTTCCGTATTACCCTCCTGAATCCACCGATTCCATATTTGCTAACAGTCATTGGATCTCGACCAACGCGAGCAGCAATGTTGCGATACGATAAACCGCAATCGCGATATGCTACAATTCGACATTTATCAAAGTCGGGAACGTGATGGTACGCATTTCTCCTCCTTACGCGAGGCATCACAACAACATTTCACCAGGCAACGCCGGTCAACTACTGTTTGTGTATGCGAAATCGGTTGGAAACTTTCCTCACTTCAGCACGTTCTAGGTGTTGCCACCGGCGCCAACCTTGTGTGAATGCTCTGAAAAGCTAATCATATGCATATCACAGCATCTTCTCCCTGTCGGTTAAATTTCACATCTGTAGCACGTCATCTTCGTAATATAGCAATTTTTATGGCCAGTAGTGCATTTTGGAGGTCTTTGGATTACCACAACAAGTACTCGAATTACAAGTTCTGGAGCGGACGCAATCATGTTCCACGTGTAAAATGCTGAAGTTAATACTTCCCCTGTGAAGGACGTAGCAAAGCGAGCTGCAAAAGTCAAATGTTTTGCAATGGTATTAAATATGAAGGCTTGGAGAAGGGAAAAGGCTCTGGCTCTGAGCACTATGGGACTCAACATCTTAGGTCATAAGTCCCCTAGAACTTAGAACTACTTAAACCTAACTAACCTAAGGACATCACACACACCCATGCCAGAGGCAGGATTCGAACCTGCGACCGTAGCAGTCCCGCGGTTCCGGACTGCAGCGCCAGAACCGCTAGACCACCGCGGCCGGCAAGGGAAAAGGAAAGTAACTATTACCTGTGTGCGTTGACTTAATGCATAACGTTTTCCTTTCCAGTATAACTGTGCAGGAGGTCTTTCACTGCAGCTATATAACAGTGAATGTGTTCTGCATACAGCAGTTAAAAAGTAAGAGAAGAACTAACTGTCTACACGTCCCATGTCCGCCTACGAACGGAACAGATGACAAAATAACGAAGCATGTAGCTTCCCAGATGACTAATTAAGTAAAATTCCTACAAACATGCGGCTGATGACCTCGCTGTTTGGTCACTTCTCCCAGTCAACCAACCAACCAACCATGGAAACGTAACTGATTTGAGACTGTTTTCCTATAACTGTACATCAAAAAATTACAAAAAAAGAAACACTCTTTATGCTGTTACTTGCTGTCACTCTCAGATTCCGGGAAATTCCACATAATTCATCAGATAAAGGAGCATAGATTTCTGCCTTGAGATCGAGTATTCGGATTCATTAAGCGTATGCTAACCCAGCACGACAAAATATACACAGTCCATGAGCTAGCCGAGCCGGACTGAGTTCTCGACTTCGATAATTCATTATGAAAGATGGACAGTGTTCCGAATTCTACAGCTTACAACAATGGTGGAATCAGCATTATAGTCAGATATCTATGTTTGTGGTAACTGAATAAGCTAGAAGATGAACTTGTCAACTTTTCCATTTCCACAACACACCGTTCACTTTTTAAAAGAGAAAGGAAAGGGTGTGTCCCAGTTTATCAAAGAATTATAGCACTGTTTCACAACACGTTCTAGATGGCAGACAGGAAGCCCAAAACATCTGAAAAAACCCTGCACATCAGGAAGAGTGCCGATTAAATCAAGCAAAATGCTGGATCTCAAGAAGCATAAAGTATTTTGCCCCACAGGATAAAACTGAAGTTTACTAAAAGATTCTGAAATTTCTTTGAGTATCATGCCTTGAATTACGTAATTCATTATTGTTATTTGCATACATTCTTAAAGTCTTTTCTCTTTTCAAAAAGCATCATGTTAGAAAATTAAATATAGTATGATTCTTTTGGTGTGTACTAACGTACCTTCTGCGCTTAAGAAGAACATTATGTAAAGAAAATAAATTTCTTAGTGCACCGAGAGGACACCTCTATCGTTTGTGGAAAGTTTACTCTGATCATCTGGTACCTTCTAAAAATATCGATTCATTTTCAAGCTCCCGTATGGTCTTTATATCAGTTGTCGAACACTTTACCTATTTATCCTAAAGTCTTACATTGTAATTGATATATCTCTGCTACATAAATCTGTGTCTTTTATTAGTTTTTTGGGCATTGTTGTTTGTTTTGAGTGCTATATTTGTGTCTTGTATCTTAAAACGTTGGAGATACTGTACATAAATTTGTGATTGTATGTTGTTAATGTGTACCATTTTGCATTATCTTTTTTATTGTCCTGTTCATTCTGTGTAGATATGTACTGAGTGCATTTGTTTGTATTGGGTTGTGTTGTTTGCTGTTTATTTTTATGCTGTTGCTTGTCTTTTAATTTTGTTGTTTATCTTTGTAACTATTGTACTCATTATTTGTGGCTATTCACAATATGATATTTAGTTGTTTTTGGTGGTTTTCTTTGTTGAGTGATACTGCGCTGAGACTGCGTACGATATGTCAGAATGCTGATTGGTTTTGAGAATTAGGATGGTTCATGATTTTCTGCATGATTGCGTCAGTTGCTGTTGGTTTACAATAAATTTCAGATTTGCTGCTTTCTTTTGAAGTGTTATATCTGCAAAGATAATTTGATTATCACGTTCTTTTTCTATTGCAGATTCAATCTTTTGATCTACCCTGTTAACGTCAGCATGTAGCAGGTCAATTTTTGTTGGTGGTTCATTTATTAAGCAGAGGATGTCACCCGTGTTTCAGATCCAGCATAATGCATTGCATTATTTTGGAAAAACTTTTGTACAATTTATCTGTCAACAAGGTTTATGAAAATGTGTGTCACGTTTCTGGGAACTGAGGAAGCCATTGATAATCCATTCTCTTGTAAACACTTGTCATTCATGATTCGGATCTGATTTTGCTCCGTTAATAACGTAAATAAACAATAACGTAAATAAATACAGGGTGTCCCACTCAAACCTTCCTGATTTCAGGGACCCAGGAGAGAAAAACCACAGTAGATACGACAATGAAAAATGCACAACATTGTAGAGCATCTCAAAGAATTTATATTCCCGCGTCAGAAGTGGCAAGTACCGTCGCCAGAGTGCAGCATGGTCGCATGTAGCGAAAATGGCGACTCCACAGCAGCGCGCGCAAGTAGTAGTGTGGTTTGCAGAAACAAAACCGCCGATTACTGTGCAAAGAAATTATCATTGTGTGTATGAATGTGATCCACCTGATGTGAAAACAAGGATTAGTATAGGAAGTTTCTGTCACAGGAAGTATTCTGAAACATTCTGGTGGTGCACGTTACAGAGTTTCAGAAGAGACAGTGGAGGACATCAGACAAACGTTTCTCAGAAGCCCACGTAAGTCAATTCGTCAAGCATCTTGGCAACTTGATGTACCTCGATCAACATTGCATTGTTTAGTTCACCAGCGTCTTCGTATGTGTTCTTACAAAGCGCAAATTCTGCAACATCTGACGCCGAACTACAAACCATGCTGACAACAATTTGTTGCTGATATGCTGCAGCGTATCGATATGGATGTCAGCTTCCTGGAAAGATGTTTATTCTCAGATGAGGCAACCTTTCGTCTAGCAGGAAGGCTTAATAGGTATAATGTGCAGATTTGGGGTTCGTAAAATCCGCACGTTGTCATTCAACATGTTCCTGATAGCCCTAAACTAAACATCTGATGTGGGCTAATGTATAACAGTATTGTTGGACCGTTCTTCTTTGCAAAACAAACAGTGAATGGATCAGTGTATCTGGACATGTTGGAGCAGTCTGTGTACCCTCAGATACAAGACTTGCAACCCAAAATCATTTTTCAACAAGATGGAGCTCCGCTGCATTGGTCAACGGTTGTTCGCAAGTTCCTGGATAGGAAATCTCCCAGTTGTTGGATTGGACGCGGAGGACCCATTGCCTGGCCACCACGTCCAACTAAAATTACGCTGCTTGATTTTTTCATGTGAGGATTAGTGAAGGACTGCGTGTATGTGACCAAAGTGAACGATATTCCTACATTGCGACATCGTATCGCTAACGCGATTGCAACAATAAGAGAGGAAATGTTACAAAGAACTTGGCAAGAAATTGAATATAGGCTCGATATTTTTTGTGCTACAAATGGTTCACATGTAGAAGTGTATTGATGATAAATAAATAAATTCTTTGGGATGCTCTACAGTGTGGTGCATTTTTCATTGTCGTATCTACTGTGTTTTTTTCCATGGGTCTTTTAAATCAGGGAGGTTTGAATGGGACACCCTGTATTTTTGAGCTTTGACGGCTCGTCTCGAGTCAGTCGATTGTTGTCTGCGTATCTTTGGCTTTGTGTTGTGTGGTGTGGCTAGGTGGCGGTCTGGGATGAAGGACAGCGAAAGGAGGGAAGCTGGCGTTTGGACAGGGAGGTGAGTGCATCGAGCATGGCTAGACCACTCACAAGGAAGTGTACGCTACAGGGCGTGATGCTTGAAGGCGGTAGCTCCGTCGGCTGTGGGGCCTGACAGTTGTTATGCAATGGTAACTATCTCAGTGGTTTGTAATGTGGTTTGATTGCATGTTGGCCGACAGACAGAACTGGTTTTGCAAGTCTTCCGTTTGTCAGTTAAGGCGATATCTGCAGAGAACGAAGCCATCTTCTGGAAGCGATGGTATTAGTGTCCCGAACTCTGGATCCAAGTATTGTAATTGCATGTGTATTGCCAGTGTGGTTGAGGACTCACTTGAGATTGTATTTTAAATGGCTACCTTCTCCTACTTTGGCTCCAGCTACACATACAGTGAAGTGGTTAAGCTTACACATGAGCGATTTGCTTTAAATTTGTGTGTTTATTTGTTCTGAAATTTATGGAAATCTTGATGTGTTCTAGTGTCACCCGTGTGGGTTGCTTGGTTCAAACTATGGTTACGCTACTGGATGGTTATTCTGTTAGGTGCATCAGATCTGTTATTTACTCTTGGGCTCACTGCTGGAATTGTGGTAAACTGTTAGACACTAAAGTTTAATTTGCCTTGTTTTAAGCTTTGGAATTTTACCTGTAGCATGGTGATGCAAATTTGTAACCCAGTTAACATTTTACTACAGATTATACATTTAGGAGTTCTATAAATTTCTTGTGCTGTCTAGTCAGGTTTACATTTGTGTGCTCATTCATGTTGTTGATGTTTCAAGACAGTAAGCTCCAGATATTTCGAGCGATTAATTAAATTTGTGTCCGTCCCAAGCATATTAGGCTGGGGCAAGGTTTTGCTAATGAAAATTTAATATTTATACTGTAGTTCAAATCTGCGTTATCCCTGTGTGCAGTTAACACGAATTTTCCCTCTTGTGTCTCGGCTAATAAGTTTTTGTATCCTGGATCTGCCTCCCATCCTGGTTGTTAATATACTTTTGCTTGTGCGGGGCTACTTGTTTGCGTTAATCGTCCACACTTGGATCACAGAGAAGGTCGCGCTGGCCAGTCCGCACATCTGTGATCTGCTTGGGACACCTAGACATCGGGCGTCGCACCTAGTGCGTGATCATCCGAGGGACTTCGTCTGTGTACTGTGCCTTGCACTGTGCCTGTTTAAGGGCTGGCTGGGTGCCCTTCCTGTCACCACCCTGTTATCACCCCGGGACGGAATGTGCGTGCCCCAACTGACTGCATGTAGTGTTACTCATATTGTTGCGGTCACATGTAGTAAGTGTTGCTTCACGCAGTGAAGAATGGCAAAACAGAGGCACGCCGGTGACCGAGGCGTTGCGAAATAAGCATGCACAGATAGCCTTTCAGACAGCAGTAGTCTACCAACAAACTGACGCAAGGATACAAACAGACCGAGCGCCGAGCGAAGCCTGGAGAGTGCTGAGTAAGGGGAAATGAGGCCAGCATGCTAAGTTACGCTGCAATATACTGTGGGAGTAATAACAAAAAGCTACCACCGAGGGTAAAAAACGTCCTCCTGCTGGATATAAATAGTGGAGCACAGGCAGCAACAGACAGAAGCCATTAGGAAGCAGTTTGGACCTGAGGACGGACGTGGTCCGTGTCTGAATGTTCAATCTACGTAGATGACGATTCCGGAAGTCTGTTCCAGCTTGCAGGAGTCATCCGTTCGCCGCCAGTTGTCAACTTCAGCTCTGGGGGTCGGCCCGAGTTCGGTCGGCATCATGGCTGACTAACTACAGCGAGAACTTCCACCAGGACCGGCCGCAGTGCGGTCTTGGTCACAGGCGCCGCCGGGGACTGACGCCCGGACTTCACGGCAACCTGGCCCCACGGCGTGTGGTCTGTCCATGACGGGACCTCGCGGACATGGCGACTGGCGGCTTGCCAGCCGCCGGTGCAGCAGGCGTCGGCAGCTGGCCTCAAGGCGACGCGGCTTCGTGGGCGTGCTTGTACGGGGGGCGCCGAGCGGCGACGAGTTCATCTCAACCACAGGGCATCCTGGCTTCAGCGGAGCACTGGTGACCTGAGGCTCCCGAGTGCGGTCAGCATTGCCGGAGAATCTACACAGCAGCAGCCAGGCGGAGGGATCCGCAGGGCTGGGCATCTACGACGAGGGCGAAACTGTAAAGAAAGTTCAGTCTTTGGCGTAGCCACTGTGTCTGCTGCTAACAAGCGGTGCAAGAGCCATAACAATATGAAAGAGGGTGGAAGTTTTCTGAATGTTTGCAAGTCATGTAACTAAGGCAGAGCTTGGGTATCAGCCCAGTGTTCACCTTGGAAATGGAAAAGTCTAAAAATTACGTCGAAGCAGCCAGCACACCTGGCGGTTTCGATCAGGATCCTACGCGCATCTTCGTCCCCAAAACTGAACTTTAACACGCACGGCTACAACGACAATGCCGAATCTGTAATTTCAGACAATAAAGATGTATGTAAGATTTAAAGCTACATCTGTAGAATATTAGAATTTTTCATTATTCAACTTCTCCAGCTGACTGAAGGCTTCGACAACGGTCACAACTGATCTTTCAACCTGCGGTTCAGTAGCAGCCCATGAAGTGTACATACACTCCTGGAAACGGAAAAAAGAACACATTGACACCGGTGTGTCAGACCCACCATACTTGCTCCGGACACTGCGAGAGGGCTGTACAAGCAATGATCACACGCACAGCACAGCGGACACACCAGGAACCGCGGTGTTGGCCGTCGAATGGCGCTAGCTGCGCAGCATTTGTGCACCGCCGCCGTCAGTGTCAGCCAGTTTGCCGTGGCATACGGAGCTCCATCGCAGTCTTTAACACTGGTAGCATGCCGCGACAGCGTGGCCGTGAACCGTATGTGCAGTTGACGGACTTTGAGCGAGGGCGTATAGTGGGCATGCGGGAGGCCGGGTGGACGTACCGCCGAAGTGCTCAACACGTGGGGCGTGAGGTCTCCACAGTACATCGATGTTGTCGCCAGTGGTCGGCGGAAGGTGCACGTGCCCGTCGACCTGGGACCGGACCGCAGCGACGCACGGATGCACGCCAAGACCGTAGGATCCTACGCAGTGCCGTAGGGGACCGCACCGCCACTTCCCAGCAAATTAGGGACACTGTTGCTCCTGGGGTATCGGCGAGGACCATTCGCAACCGTCTCCATGAAGCTGGGCTACGGTCCCGCACACCGTTAGGCAGTCTTCCGCTCACGCCCCAACATCGTGCAGCCCGCCTCCAGTGGTGTCGCGACAGGCGTGAATGGAGGGACGAATGGAGACGTGTCGTCTTCAGCGATGAGAGTCGCTTCTGCCTTGGTGCCAATGATGGTCGTATGCGTGTTTGGCGCCGTGCAGGTGAGCGCCACAATCAGGACTGCATACGACCGAGGCACACAGGGCCAACACCCGGCATCATGGTGTGGGGAGCGATCTCCTACACTGGCCGTACACCACTGGTGATCGTCGAGGGGACACTGAATAGTGCACGGTACATCCAAACCGTCATCGAACCCATCGTTCTACCATTCCTAGACCGGCAAGGGAACTTGCTGTTCCAACAGGACAATGCACGTCCGCATGTATCCCGTGCCACCAACGTGCTCTAGAAGGTGTAAGTCAACTACCCTGGCCAGCAAGATCTCCGGATCTGTCCCCCATTGAGCATGGTTGGGACGGGATGAAGCGTCGTCTCACGCGGTCTGCACGTCCAGCACGAACGCTGGTCCAACTGGGTCGCCAAGTGGAAATGGCATGGCAAGCCGTTCCACAGGACTACATCCAGCATCTCTACGATTGTCTCCATGGGAGAATAGCAGCCTGCATTGCTGCGAAAGGTGGATATACACTGTACTAGTGCCGACATTGTGCATGCTCTGTTGCCTGTGTCTATGTGCCTGTGGTTCTGTCAGTGTGATCATGTGATGTATCTGACCCCAGGAATGTGTCAATAAAGTTTCCCCTTCCTGGGACAATGAATTCACGGTGTTCTTATTTCAATTTCCAGGAGTGTATTAACATACACTCAGATGGCAAAAGTCATGGGATGCCTCCTAATATCATGTAGGAGCTCCTTTCGCCCGGCGTAGTGCAGCAACGCGACGTGGCATGGACTCAACAAGTCGTTGGAGGTCCCCTGCACAAATATGGATCCCTGCTACCCCTATAGCATTCTATAGTTGCGAAAATATTGCACCAACTGACTTCTCGATTATGGCCCATAAATGTTCGATGAAATTCATGTCGGGCGATCTGCCTGGCTGGGTCATTCACTCGAATCGTCCAGAATATTCCTCAAACCAATCGCGTACAACTGTGGCCCAGTGAAATAGCGCGTCGTCAATCATAAAAATTCCATCGCTGTTTGGGAATATCGAATCCATGAATGGCTGAAAATGATCTCCAAGCAGACGAATAGAATTATTTCCAGTTAATGATCGGTTCAGTTGGATCAGACAACGACGTCCATTCCATGTAAACACAGCCCACACCATTATGGAGCCACCACCAACCAGCACAGTGCTTCCTTGACAAATTAGGTCCATGGCTTCGTGGGCCCTGCACGGTTTTCCTGTCGTCGAGAGTCCAACCGGTATGGTCACGAGCCCAGGAGAGGCTGTGCAGGCGATGTCGTGCTGTTAGCAATGGCTCCCACGTCGGTCATCTGCTGCCATAGCCCATTAACGACAAATTTCGGTGTACTCTCCTAACGGACACGTTCGTTGTCCGTCCCACGTTGATTTCTGCTTTTATTTCACTTAGTGTTGCCTGTCTAATAGCACTGACAGCTCTACGCAAAAGCCACTGCTCTCGGTCATTTAGTCACTAAATGAAGGTCTTCGGCCACTGCGCTGTCCATAGTGAGAGGTAATGCCTGAAATCTGCTATCCTCGGCACACTCTTGACACTGTGGACCTCGGAATACTGAATTCCCTAAAAATTTCCGAGATGGAATGTCCCCTGCGTCTACCTCCATGCCGGCCTCGATGGCCGAGCGGTTCTAGGCGCTTGAGTCTGGAACCGCGCGACTGCTACGGTCGCAGGTTCGAATCCTGCCTCGGGCATGGATGTGTGTGATGTCCTTAAGTTAGTTAGGTTTAAGTAGTTCTAAGTTCTAGGGGACTGATGACCTCCGCTGTTAAGT
Source organism: Schistocerca cancellata (assembly GCF_023864275.1). Taxonomy (NCBI): domain Eukaryota; kingdom Metazoa; phylum Arthropoda; class Insecta; order Orthoptera; family Acrididae; genus Schistocerca; species Schistocerca cancellata. The sequence continues at coordinate 199,035,308 of NC_064632.1, forward strand.
ACCATAGTGCTCATAGCCATTTGAATCAGTTTTTCTACCTCCATCTGCTATTCCGCGGTCGAAGTCTGTTAATTACTGTCGTGAGGTCATAATCACGCCAGAAAGTTAGAAACTTTCTCACGTGTATCACATCAGCGGTCGGCCACGTCTATAAAAGACAACAAGCGTCAGATGCAGTTGTTAGTTCGGTTACTGATGCTACAATGGCACGTTATCAAGAGTTAAGTGAGTTTGAACGTGGTGTTATGGTCGACGCACTAGCGATGGGTCACAGCATCTTTGAGGTTGCGATGCGACCATTTCAAGAGTGTACCGTCAATATCACCAATCCAGTAAAACATCAAATCTCCAACATCGCTGCGACCGGAAAAAAAGATTCTGGAAGAATGGTACCAACGACGGCTGAAGAGAATCGTTCAACGTGACAGAAGAGCAATCCTTCCGCAAATTGCTGCAGATTTCAATGTTGGGCCATCAACAAGTGTCAGCGTGCGAACCATTCAACGAAACATCATCAATATGGGCTTTCGGAGCCGAAGGCCCACTCGCGCAACCTTGATGACTGCACGATACAGAGCTTTACGCTTCGCCTGCGTCCCAACACCGACATTGGACTTTTGATGACTGGAAACATGTTGCCTGGTCGGAAGAGTCTCGTTTCAAATGGTATCGAGCGGATGGACATGTACGGGTATAGAGACAACCTCACGAATCCATGGATCCTACATGTCAGTAGGGGACTGTTCAAGCTGGTGGAGGCTGTGTAATGGTGTGGGGCGAGTGCAATTGGAACGGTATGGGACCCCTGATAAGTCTAGATACGACTCTGACAGGTGACACGTATGTGAGCAACCTTTCTGATCACCTGCATCCATTCATGTTCATTGTGCATTCCGACGGACTGGGGAAATTCCAGCAGGACAATACGACACCCCACACGTCCAGAATTACTACAGAATGGCTCTAGGAACACTCTTCTGAGTTTAAACACATCCTTTGGCCACCAAACTCCCCAGACATGAACATTATTGAGCATATCTGGGATGCCTGGTAACGTGCTGTTCAGAAGACAACGGCACCCCCTCGTTCTCCTATGGATTCATGGTGTTAGTTCCCTGCAGCACTACTTCAGACATTTGTCGAGTGCATGCCACGTCGTGTTGCGGTACTTCTGCGTGCTCGCTGGAGCCACACACGATATTACACTCCTGGAAATTGAAATAAGAACACCGTGAATTCATTGTCCCAGGAAGGGGAAACTTTATTGACACATTCCTGGGGTCAGATACATCACATGATCACACTGACAGAACCACAGGCACATAGACACAGCCAACACAGCATGCACAATGTCGGCACTAGTACAGTGTATATCCACCTTCCGCAGCAATGCAGGCTGCTATTCTCCCATGGAGACGATCGTAGAGATGCTGGATGTAGCCCTGTGGAACGGCTTGCCATGCCATTTCCACCTGGCGCCTCAGTTGGACCAGCGTTCGTGCTGGACGTGCAGACCGCGTGAGACGACGCTTCATCCAGTCCCAAACATGCTCAATGGGGGACAGATCCGGAGATCTTGCTGGCCAGGGTAGTTGACTTACACCTTCTAGAGCACGTTGGGTGGCACGGGATACATGCGGAACTGCATTGTCCTGTTGGAACAGCAAGTTCCCTTGCCGGTCTAGGAATGGTAGAACGATGGGTTCGATGACAGTTTGGATGTACCGTACACTATTCAGTGTCCCCTCGACGATCACCAGTGGTGTACGGCCAGTGTAGGAGATCGCTCCCCACACCATGATGCCGGGTGTTGGCCCTGTGTGAATCGGTCGTATGCAGTCCTGATTGTGGCGCTCACCTGCACGGCGCCAAACACGCATACGACCATCATTGGCACCAAGGCAGAAGCGACTCTCATCGCTGAAGACGACACGTCTTCATTCGTCCCTCCATTCACGCCTGTCGCGACACCACTGGAGGCGGGCTGCACGATGTTGGGGCGTGAGCGGAAGACGGCCTAACGGTGTGCGGGACCGTAGCCCAGCTTCATGGAGACGGTTGCGAATGGTCCTCGCCGATACCCCAGGAGCAACAGTGTCCCTAATTTGCTGGGAAGTGGCGGTGCGGTCCCCTACGGCACTGCGTAGGATCCTACGGTCTTGGCGTGCATCCGTGCGTCGCTGCGGTCCGGTCCCAGGTCGACGGGCACGTGCACCTTCCGCCGACCACTGGCGACAACATCGATGTACTGTGGAGACCTCACGCCCCACGTGTTGAGCAATTCGGCGGTACGTCCACCCGGCCTCCCGCATGCCCACTATACGCCCTCGCTCAAAGTCCGTCAACTGCACATACCGTTCACGTCCACGCTGTCGCGGCACGCTACCAGTGTTAAAGACTGCGATGGAGCTCCGTACGCCACGGCAAACTGGCTGACACTGACGGCGGCGGTGCACAAATGCTGCGCAGCTAGCGCCATTCGACGGCCAACACCGCGGTTCCTGGTGTGTCCGCTGTGCCGTGCGTGTGATCATTGCTTGTACAGCCCTCTCGCAGTGTCCGGAGCAAGTGTGGTGGGTCTGACACACCGGTGTCAATGTGTTCTTTTTTCCATTTCCAGGAGTGTACTTTGGAAGAAATAACAAAAAGCTACCACCGATAAAAAAACGTCCTCCTGCTGGATATAAATAGTGGAGCACAGGCAGCAACAGACAGAAGCCATTATGAAGCAGTTCGGACCTGAGGACGGACGTGGTCCATGTCTGAATGTTCAATCTACGTAGATGACGATTCCCGAAGTCTGTTCCAGCTTGCAGGAGTCATCCGTTCGCCGCCAGTTGTCAACTTCAGCTCTGGGGGTCGGCCCGAGTTCGGTCGGCATCATGGCTGACTAACTACAGCGAGAACTTCCACCAGGACCGGCCGCAGTGCGGTCTTGGTCACAGGCGCCGCCGGGGACTGACGCCCGGACTTCACGGCAACCTGGCCCCACGGCGTGTGGTCTGTCCATGACGGGACCTCGCGGACATCGAGACTGGCGGCTTGCCAGCCGCCGGTGCAACAGGCGTCGGCAGCTGACCTCACGGCGACGCGGCTTCGTGGGCGTGCTTGTACGGGGGGCGCCGAGCGGCGACGAGTTCATCTCAACCACAGGGCATCCTGGCTTCAGCGGAGCACTGGTGATCTGAGGCTCCCGAGTGCGGTCAGCATTGCCGGAGAATCTACGCAGCAGCAGCCAGGCGGAGGAATCCGCAGGGCTGGGCAGCGACGACGAGGGCGACATTGTAAAGAAAGTTCAGTCTTTGGCGTAGCCACTGTGTCTGCTGCTAACAAGCGGCGCAGGAGCCATAACAATATGAAAGAGGGTGGAAGTTTTCTGAATGTTTTTGCAAGTCATGTAACTAAGGCAGAGCTTGGGTATCAGCCCAGTGTTCACCTTGTGGGAAATGGAAAAGTCTAAAAATTACGTCGAGGCAGCCAGCACACCTGGCGGTTTCGATCAGGATCCTACGCGCAACTTCGTCCTCTAAACTGAACTTTAACACCCACGGCTACAACGACAATGCCGAATCTGTAATTTCAGACAATAAAGATGTATGTAAGATTTAAAGCTACATCTGTAGCATATTAGTATTTTTCGTTATTCACCTTCTCCAGCTGACTGAAGGCTTCGACAACGGTCACAACTGATCTTTCAACCTGCGGTTCAGTAGTAGCCCATGAAGTGTACATACACTCCTGGAAACGGAAAAAAGAACACATTGACACCGGTGTGTCAGACCCACCATACTTGCTCCGGACACTGCGAGAGGGCTGTACAAGCAATGATCACACGCACGGCACAGCGGACACACCAGGAACCGCGGTGTTGGCCGTCGAATGGCGCTAGCTGCGCAGCATTTGTGCACCGCCGCCGTCAGTGTCAGCCAGTTTGCCGTGGCATACGGAGCTCCATCGCAGTCTTTAACACTGCTAGCATGCCGCGACAGCGTGGACGTGAACAGTATGTGCAGTTGACGGACTTTGAGCGAGGGCGTATAGTGGGCATGCGGGAGGCCGGGTGGACGTACCGCCGAATTGCTCAACACGTGGGGCGTGAGGTCTCCACAGTACATCGATGTTGTCGCCAGTGGTCGGCGGAAGGTGCACGTGCCCGTCGACCTGGGACCGGACCGCAGCGACGCACGGATGCACGCCAAGACCGTAGGATCCTACGCAGTGCCGTAGGGGACCGCACCGCCACTTCCCAGCAAATTAGGGACACTGTTGCTCCTGGGGTATCGGCGAGGACCATTCGCAACTGTCTCCATGGAGCTGGGCTACGGTCCCGCACACCGTTAGGCAGTCTTCCGCTCACGCCCCAACATCGTGCAGCCTGCCTCCAGTGGTGTCGCGACAGGCGTGAATGGAGGGACGAATGGAGACGTGTCGTCTTCAGCGATGAGAGTCGCTTCTGCCTTGGTGCCAATGATGGTCGTATGCGTGTTTGGCGCCGTGCAGGTGAGCGCCACAATCAGGACTGCATACGACCGAGGCACACAGGGCCAACACCCGGCATCATGGTGTGGGGAGCGATCTCCTACACTGGCCGTACACCACTGGTGATCGTCGAGGGGACACTGAATAGTGCACGGTACATCCAAACCGTCATCGAACCCATCGTTCTACCATTCCTAGACCGGCAAGGGAACTTGCTGTTCCAACAGGACAATGCACGTCCGCATGTATCCCGTGCCACCCAACGTGCTCTAGAAGGTGTAAGTCAACTACCCTGGCCAGCAAGATCTCCGGATCTGTCCCCCATTGAGCATGTGTGGGACTGGATGAAGCGTCGTCTCACGCGGTCTGCACGTCCAGCACGAACGCTGGTCCAACTGAGGCGCCAGGTGGAAATGGCATGGCAAGCCGTTCCACAGGACTACATCCAGCATCTCTACGACCGTCTCCATGGGAGAATAGCAGCCTGCATTGCTGCGAAAGGTGGATATACACTGTACTAGTGCCGACATTGTGCATGCTGTGTTGGCTGTGTCTATGTGCCTGTGGTTCTGTCAGTGTGATCATGTGATGTATCTGACCCCAGGAATGTGTCAATAAAGTTTCCCCTTGCTGGGACAATGAATTCACGGTGTTCTTATTTCAATTTCCAGGAGTGTATTAACATACACTCAGATGGCAAAAGTCATGGGATGCCTCCTAATATCATGTAGGAGCTCCTTTCGCCCGGCGTAGTGCAGCAACGCGACGTGGCATGGACTCAACAAGTCGTTGGAGGTCCCCTGCACAAATATGGATCCCTGCTACCCCTATAGCATTCTATAGTTGCGAAAATATTGCACCAACTGACTTCTCGATTGTGTCCCATAAATGTTCGATGAAATTCATGTCGGGCGATCTGCCTGGCTGGGTCATTCACTCGAATCGTCCAGAATATTCCTCAAACCAATCGCGTCCAACTGTGGCCCAGTGAAATAGCGCGTCGTCAACCATAAAAATTCCATCGCTGTTTGGGAATATCGAATCCATGAATGGCTGAAAATGGTCTCCAAGCGGACGAATAGAATTATTTCCCGTTAATGATCGGTTCAGTTGAATCAGACAACGACGTCCATTCCATGTAAACACAGCCCACACCATTATGGAGCCACCACCAACCAGCACAGTGCTTCCTTGACAAATTAGGTCCATGGCTTCGTGGGGCCTGCAGGGTTTTCCTGTCGTCGAGAGTCCAACCGATATGGTCACGAGCCCAGGAGAGGCTGTGCAGGCGATGTCGTGCTGTTAGCAATGGCTCCCACGTCGGTCATCTGCTGCCATAGTCCATTAACGACAAATTTCGGTGTACTCTCCTAACGGACACGTTCGTTGTGCGTCCCACGTTGATTTCTGTTTTTATTTCACTTAGTGTTGCTTGCCTGTTAGCACTGACAGCTCTACGCAAAAGCCACTGCTCTCGGTCATTTATTCACTAAATGAAGGTCTTCGGCCACTGCGTTGTCCATAGTGAGAGGTAATGCCTGAAATCTGCTATCCTCGGCACACTCTTGACACTGTGGATCTCGGAATACTGAATTCCCTAAAAATTTCCGAGATGGAATGTCCCCTGCGTCTACCTCCATGCCGGCCGCGGTGGCCGAGCGGTTCTAGGCGCTTGAGTCTGGAACCGCGCGACTGCTACGGTCGCAGGTTCGAATCGTGCCTCAGGCATGGATGTGTGTGATGTCCTTAAGTTAGTTAGGTTTAAGTAGTTCTAAGTTCTAGGGGACTGATGACCTCCGCTGTTAAGTGCCATAGTGCTCATAGCCATTTGAATCAGTTTTTCTACCTCCATCTGCTATTCCGCAGTCGAAGTCTGTTAATTACTGTCGTGAGGTCATAATCACGCCAGAAAGTTAGAAACTTTCTCACGTGTATCACATCAGCGGTCGGCCACGTCTATAAAAGACAACAAGCGTCAGATGCAGTTGTTAGTTCGGTTACTGATGCTATAATGGCACGTTATCAAGAGTTAAGTGAGTTTGAACGTGGTGTTATGGTCGACGCACTAGCGATGGGTCACAGCATCTTTGAGGTTGCGATGCGACCATTTCACGAGTGTACCGTCAATATCAGTAATCCAGTAAAACATCAAATCTCCAACATCGCTGCGACCGGAAAAAATGATTCTGCAAGAATGGTACCAACGACGGCTGAAGAGAATCGTTCAACGTGACAGAAGAGCAATCCTTCCGCAAATTGCTGCAGATTTCAATGCTGGGCCATCAACAAGTGTCAGCGTGCGAACCATTCAACGAAACATCATCAATATGGGCTTTCGGAGCCGAAGGCCCACTCGTGCACCCTTGATGACTGCACGATACAGAGCTTTACGCTTCGCCTGCGTCCCAACACCGACATTGGACTTTTGATGACTGGAAACATGTTGCCTGGTCGGAAGAGTCTCGTTTCAAATGGTATCGAGCGGATGGACATGTACGGGTATAGAGACAACCTCACGAATCCATGGATCCTACATGTCAGTAGGGGACTGTTCAAGCTGGTGGAGGCTGTGTAATGGTGTGGGGCGAGTGCAATTGGAACGGTATGGGACCCCTGATAAGTCTAGATACGACTCTGACAGGTGACACGTATGTGAGCAACCTTTCTGATCACCTGCATCCATTCATGTTCATTGTGCATTCCGACAGACTGGGGCAATTCCAGCAGGACAATACGATACCCAACACGTCCAGAATTGCTACAGAATGGCTCTAGGAACACTCTTCTGAGTTTAAACACATCCTTTGGCCACCAAACTCCCCAGACAAGAACATTATTGAGCATATCTGGGATGCCTGGCAACGTGCTGTTCAGAAGACAACGCCACCCCCTCGTTCTCCTATGGATTCATGGTGTCAGTTCCCTGCAGCACTACTTCAGACATTTGTCGAGTGCATGCCACGTCGTGTTGCGGTACTTCTGTGTGCTCGCTGGAGCCACACACTATATTAGGTAGGTGTACCATTTCCCTTTGCTCTTCAGCGTATATATGTACATATCGCTATCCCATACCTTAGTGTGTACCCTATGAACCACCATGCATGCTTCTTCCATCAGTTGACCGCGTTAAACGCGACTTATCAGCAGATCAACACTCCGCCTTGCTTCAACTGTACTTAGCTGGCGACCACGACACGAGCTGATGTCACTAACTCAGTGCACGGTTCTAAGTGTCATGGTCTGCTGTTTCCGGCGTCACATGTGACACGTAGGTTACTATGTCCAAATGCGGCCGAATCCATACTGCATCCGAGCACTGCGCTAACTAGACGATTGTTCTCGCTGCCGTCTGAGTCTACCACGCTCTCTCTCGGAGACGGTGTAGGAGGGCAAGCAACAGTGGAGGAATTTGAACTGACCCGGTGCGCTGGTACACCATCGATACTAGATAGTTCCGCAGAGCACTGCCTCATGTTCCTGGACGTCACATATTCTTTTACTGAAAGTCGATCATCGAATTGATAGCACTTACGACAGATAGTGATTCTTCCTAATTACGAATTGTTACAGGTCCTGCAATCAGAAATTTCAATAAGTGTTTCGATTCTATCGATTCGTCGTGAATGACGGAGGGTTGCCGATTCTGCAAAGCAGGATAGGCGGCGATCTGTGGGAGATGTGACGACAGATTACAATGGCGGTTAGACGCAAGTGTTTCGGTGCACACCGTTCAGCACGTTGAATGGTATGTGCTAAGGTCTGATCAGGGTAGATCCAGAAAATAAAGTCGGTAGTTGCCAACCGCAAGGTGGAATGAGTATAATATCTTTCAGTAGGAGGATCTTTGATGTTCAAGAGAGCTGGGCACGCGTAGTAAAAAGCTGGAGAGTCGCAGATAGGTGCCCGGAGGAAGCAAATGTGTGGCGACAGCTTTGAGGTAGGACGCACGCTCGCTGCGCAGTTACACTGAGCAAACTTCAGCACGAAAATGAGAGAAGAAATATAATGATTTCAAAAATGGTTTTTGGTAGATAATGTTCAGAGTTAGGATTTGTATGTTATAACGGTACTTTGCGGACAGGCTTGCCAATTAGCATCATATTAATTAAAATCGGGTATAAATAGACTTTATTTTGGAAGAATTAAAAAGGGGAAAGTAATACGAAACTTTAATAACTGCACAGTATTACTAAGAAGCAATATAATGAAAAGTAATAAAAAGCAAATTAGCGAAGACCAAGCGGGACAGAAAGATATAGGTGCGCGTTTATTTTTTAATAGATATAAAAGAACATGTGACACATTATTGAGCTCTCTACCTTCAGTTATCGCGATCGGGCTAGTCGATGAAAAAGTGGTACGCGATTGCGAAATTCGTTAAGGAGATTATTTAAAGACTCTTCAAGCACGTTTAAAATACATTACGTGTGACGAAGTGATCAGAGACGTTTGTTGTCGGGTGAAGTGAAAATGATTCCGACAACCTAATTCGAACTTTGTGTTAGCTGGGAAAAATACTCTTGGGAAACTATAATGGTTGTGGAACTCACAAAAGTTGTACGCAACGGAAAGCTATAGTTTACGTAATTCTGCATTTTATAAAATTGTGAAACGCGTGTGCGCGAAACATTAAGAGAATCTTATCCTTGGACGGTTGCAGGGGTAACTGATACAAACAACGCGCCAGCATAAAAATAGTTCGCTTATTAACTACCAGATATTAATTAACGGGGACCTAAAATACTAAAAACAGGGCACATTCCGTTAAATCGAACCCTGCGTGTGAAAGACAATCACATCGAACATTTCGAGAGCGAAGAATAGACATTTAAGTGCCGGGTTGAGAGCCTGGGTCGTGCCGATATTTGGGCATTATATGACACGCGTTATTCAGAACACGATATCGACCATTCTAAAACTGAAAAGAAGGATAGGATCATCACCTCCAATCCCGATTCATATTTCATATTTAGTTAAGGAAAAGAAAAGTGTTAATAAACAAACTACATTTCAATTTTATCCACGATTTTGACTTCATTACGTAGTCTTGACTACATGATAAACAATATCTGTGGAAGTTGTATACAACGTATCGTCATAATATTTAGCCAACCAATATTGTGGGACACCAAAAATGTAAATGTGTGAAATTGTTCTTACGGCGGATGTATAATGTGTGAGTGCGACGATCTATATTGAGAAACTGAACATCCATTACGTACTTGCATGTTTATCTGCGAAAATGGTCCTTGTCGGTACGTCAGCATAGAGTTATAATAGAATCGCTGGAACATTGCAAACCATTTAGATTAATCGAACATCTAAATCCGCATAATTCTGGTATCACCAGGATGTGTTATTTCTCCTCACCCCCGTGGCAGTAATTGAATTAAGAGTCAGCCGGGAATAACATTTAAATCAATTGACGACCATTGAGCTAGCGTCACGAAATTTTCAAACGTCCACTGCCATGTATGAAGGCGAGTGACACCACGAGGCTAACGTCGATCGAGGGGTGTCGTCGTGATCGTATTGAATGACATTGAGCGGTCACAATGTCCAGGGTTTGACGCAGTAAGCGTCTTGTAAAATTTTTTGTAAGAGTGATTCGTGCTAGCAAAATGTTGGAAATGGTAGGTTTTGTGTATGACTTAAAATTTTAACAATACGTATATATTGAGATCAACACTGTTTTTAAATCTAACAGCCTGAATCATAATCCATATCCTTTGCTTGTACTGAATATGAAAATGAGTAGTAAAATAAAGTTACCCACCAATGAAAGAACGTAAAGAAAATGAGGGGTCCAAAAAAAATGTATCCACTGTTTAAAAGTCCATAACTTGCAAACTAATTGATGGAGTTGTCTCATTTTTGGTGAAAGTGTAGCTTAAAGTCCAACTTAAAGATATCACTGTAGGTGTTCGAAATAGTCACCAATAACATCCACACACAAACGATGCCGCCAAACTGCAGCATGAACTACTGACTGCAACGTGTTCAGTTGGATATTTGCACATGAAAGTACGATGGATTCTCGAAGTTCATCCAATGTGCGTGGCTTTTGTCGATAAACGGCGTCCTTTAATGGCTCAAATGGCTCTGAGCACTATGGGACTCAACATCTTAGGTCATAAGTCCCCTAGAACTGAGAACTATTTAAACCTAACTAACCTAAGGACATCACACACACCCATGCCCGAGGCAGGATTCGAACCTGCGACCGTACCAGTCCCGCGGTTCCGGACTGCAGCGCCAGAACCGCTAGACCACCGCGGCCGGCCGTTCTTTAATGGTTCAAATGGCTCTGAGCACTATGGGACTTAACATCTATGGTCATCAGTCCCCTAGAACTTAGAACTACTTAAACCTAACTAACCTAAGGACAGCACACAACATCCAGCCATCACGAGGCAGAGAAAATCCCTGACCCCGCCGGGAATCGAACCCGGGAGTCCTTTAATGTTCCCCACAGGTAAAAGTCCAGAGGAGTTAGGTCTGGGGAACGTGGTGGATACTCCACAGCACCACTACGGCCTATCCATCTTCCTGGTAGATTTTCGTCGATATACGCCCTAACACGATTTTGGTAGTGATCTGGGGCACCATCTTGTTGAAAGTAAACTCTTCCGTCTCCATACAAGTCTCGGATGACAGGTAAAATGGATGTCTGAAGCTTCTGAAGGTACACCTCACGGGTAACTGTGCCGTCAAAGAAGAATGGTCCAATTAAGCCCCAGTAAGACAACCCACACCACACATTTACTCCTGGCAAATTCACGGCTTTGTCTACATGGACGTTCGGATTTTGGGAGGCCTAGTAGATGCAATTGTGGCGATTTACTGTACCATTGAGTTTGAACTGTGTCTCATCAGACCACACAATCATCTCTGCAAACTCTTCATAGTTGTGCACCATGTTAGTAAACCACTCGCAGTACTCAATTCTACGATCTGGTTCGTCCTCGTTCATTACGTGTAGCAATCGTGGGATGTAGCACTTCCACTTTGCTGTCTTCAAAATTCGCCTAACACTTGAGCGACTCACTCCAGTTTCACCGGCACACTGTCTCACAGACTTCTGTGGTGAGCGAGTGAATTGTTGTAATACACGACGGGAGTTAGCTGGACTAGTTACTGTCACAGGTCGTCCAGATCGTTGTTTGTGTACATCTTTAACACAGCTTTCGGCTTCAAATTTGTCTCGAATGCGACGAATCGTTAAACATATCGGTGGCTCTGTTTGACACTCATTTCGCCATTGCCCTTGAACCTCATTAATGTTTTCATGCTTAAAATACCTCTTCAAAACTGACTTACTTTCATCGAATGTAAGCCTTGCGCCAGCCATGTTTACTCGAGTAACTAGGTGCAACTAATAACAAAACACTGACTGTCTGGCGACTGTCAACTGACAAAACAAAACAACGCAATACGACGCTTGTGTGGCGATTGCCGGAACTAACAACTATTACACTACCAAAGATGAGACAACTACGTCAATTAGTTTGCCAGTTATGGACTTTTAAGCAGTGGATACATTTTTTTGGACCTCTCTGTATATGTGCAGTTCACGGTTTGAAATCGAGTTTGGTATAACTAAAGTTATCAGAGCAAAGTTATTTCAAATAACAAATTATTCAAGGCAAGATATAATTTCATTAAGTAAACATCTGAGCCATTGCACAAACGGCATTATTCTCTTAAACTTGATTGCTGAGACAAATAGATGTTTCGTTATTGTCAAAATGTAGGAGTGCAAGAAACAAGTTCTCAGATGCAGTCAGATGTAGTTTTGTTGAATAATTAATTTGGAACAATCTTATCATTGATACTTTCACTAATTAAAAACGAAACAATTTTGGTTAGATACTTTCAACGTATTGTTGAAGATGTGGACCTACAGCAGACAACCCCTATGTGTTCCAATATTGACCCAACGATATCATCATTTACAATTGGAGTGGGCAAAGGAGCGTTGGCACTGGACTATGGATCAATGGAAACGTGTAACCTGGTCGGATGAATTATGTTTCTTGTTAACATCAGGTCGATGGTTGCGTCCGTACACACCGTCATCCAAGCCAATTGCTCCTCGAAAGTCGCACTGCGTGATGGACAAAAGCTAGTGGGGGTAGTATTATGCTATGGGGAATATTAATCTAGGCTTACATTGGATCTATGGTAGTAATAAAAGTATCACGGTAACCTGTGGACTACGTGACCATTACTGACCCATGCGGTGCTTCGATATGAACTCGAAAACGTGGTGTAATCTCTTTATCTGTGGAGCTAAGCAACCGACTACTTCGCGTCCCACACTCTCCACTTTGCCGTTTGAACAGCGTTGCCCATGATCTCGCTCTCATTCGATTTGCACCGACAACTGCAGGATGGCCGTTCAAGAACACGTTCTATCAGCCATGTGGCACTTGTATGCTATGAGAATTTGCCGAAATAGAATATGGCTCTGAGCATATGTGTGGTTCTCTATTCTACCAAGTTATTTGCCCGGGAAGCATGTCGCCTGGACTTGGTGAAAGAGACCCTTGGAATTTCGTTTGCTATTTATGTCTACAGAATTCATGGGAAAAGTGGGATTAATTAGCCCTAGTTATCAGCACTTGTTGGACTTATTTGGTGAAATGTTTAGTGTGTAGACTGTACAAACAGTCTACCTGCCGTGCTGTAGGTTTCTTTGAATTATGTGTGTTATATCGTTTTAGGTTTGAGTTAACCCTGACATAATTTAAAGACTTTATCGATTCGACTTGGTTAAATAACATTGCTAAAATTGTTTACACCTCAGTTATTCAGGGCGGATTGTCTTGGTTTGAGCCCTGCTGGTAATTTATGAATATTACATGTGTTGGTTGCGTGTAATTTATTTTGAACTAGGGATTAATGAAAGTTCGGTTTTACTACTTACACTTTTTGTTTAAGCTGTGTAGCCGTTTTGTGTAAATTTTATTTATGTAAACATGCCATCACATCTTAAAACCAAGCTACGTATCTTGGTACATTCTCTCTTGGTTGCTATTTGCATTCTACCTAATACCACGTTTGACTATTTTGTTTCTGATCTCCGTTTCTTTAATGAAACAATTGCTACCTATTTATAAGAGTTTTCTGTTTCTCAAATTTACATAAAGTCTGTACTTCACATTGTTTTTTATAGTTGCTGTGATTTCGTGTGCTTACAGGCGTTAACTGATACGTTAACTAAATATTTAAATATTGTTGATGTATTATTCTGGAGCTTTTGTTAATTTAAATGTTTTTTCTGTTTTTTCTAGTAGTAACAAGAATTCATACTGTGCTTTACTGAATTTATTTCGAGATAGAACCACACGAGTGACATCAATTAAAATCTCGAATTAACTGTGATCAAATTTCAGATATTAAATGTTTATTTCTCACTTTCTTGGATTGTTGGAAATAAGTGAATTCATTTGTGTTCGTAAATTTCGCGTGTCAAATAAAAAGATTCATAATAACAACTTGTTAAATAGAACCAATTTATCTTTTCTGCGTGACGTGCTGTGTTTTTTTTTACCCTGGCACCTTTCCACTCCCAGCTCCTCGCTGGATAGCGTTTTCAATTACTGCGGACCATTACCGCGGACCACCTGCTTCCCTTCATGTACAATACGCCTTCCATCACAGCGATGTAATCTTGAAGCAGTATAACTGTCCGTGTCACAGTGTCAGACTCGTGCTACGGTAGTTTTAAGAGTTTGTCAGTGAACACAGAGTGATGTCATGGCCATCGAATTCGTCTGTTCAGCGCTCGTTCGAATACAGCTGAGACGCCGTTCGGCGCCAGCTCCACGCACGCAAACCACCGGCCCACAGTTTACGGGAATTGCGTGGCCTGTGCTTAGACATCTGGTGCCACATGCCTCCGCAAACGTACCAAGGTCTTATCGAATCAGTACCAAGCAGCGTCGTTGCTGTTTTTGGTTCCATTGCTGCGATTAAGCAGGTGGTCACTGTGTTTTTCCTCTTCATCGTATATCATCGTAACATATGTCTTTGTTTCCCTTATTAAATTTCATTTTACATTTGCAGCATTCAGGCATGTACTTCTGATGCCCATTGCGTTATGCATTCCTTGTACCCGGGTATTTCATTTACAGGTTGCACGTCTCTGGAGTATTTTAATTGAGATTTTGATGCACACAACAGAAATTCAATTTGGTATTAGCAATACAGACTATTGGCTACTAAAACTGCAGCACCAGTAAAGCGACAAGCAACGGATGTCAAATTGGCAAGAAGCTTTTCAACACAGCTACACAGGGTACGTACGAAGAACGCCAATTACATTCTGTACATACACTGCCCTCAATAAGTTTGGAAACACCAAATGATTTTGGACAATGAAAAGGAAATATAGCATGAAATTGCATTTTATTTTTTTCCGAATGTTTATTAAGCTGAAACAATATATACGTAAACGCAACTATTAGATTTTAGATTCTTCAAAACAGCCATGCTTTGCTTTGATCACTGCCCTGCATACTCTCGGCATGCGATGGGTCAATTTTGTCAGGTTTCAGTTGCGAAGTGGCGAAGCGTAGGGGCTGCTGGGTGGGGGGAGGAAAGGGTGATGTCATGGCCCCGGGCGGCACAGATGGGTAGGCGGTAGGTTGCGGCCAAGCTGGATAATCCTGTCTGCATACTCATTAGATCAGTTGACGCATTGTCATCAAAACTACACACACATTTACGCAGAATTTCAAGGCAGTTAGACAAATGGAAGTGGCTCAAAATGGAGTTGTAAGATTTAACCTAAACAATTATACAGTATACCTGGGTCACCTGCGCCCTCAGTGTTATTGTCAGGTCAAAAAGGAAAAAAAGTTTCGATCCGTTGTCTGAGGCCACAGTTACTGATAAGAGTGCTATAACTACGATTTTCCGATGAGTAGCAGCAGTGTCCTTAGTACGAATAGATTTGTTAGTTCATATGCTGGCCAGCAGAGGTTTCGTTCTGACTCGTTTGCCACAGTCCAAAATTATTGTCTTTTTTCTCCCAAAAACTTAAACTTGGAATTATTGATTACAGCGATGTTAACCTGTTCGTTATATCTGTGTTTCACCTTCATATGCAAACAAGTGCAGAGATTTCCGTACCCCGTGTCGTATCAACGAACACTGTCCCTCATATCTCTCCTCGACCTTAACGCTCTCATTCGAACAACATTGCAGAAACATCCATTCCCATGACAGCAAAATCTTTTCTGTCTCACTCCATTGTTCAGCCACTTTTTCGAAGTCCTTCTCAGTGGCACGAACCTGACTCTGAAATAACCTCCCACACTACATTATGGAAATGAATAAAACCTCCATCTTCAGAAGACAATTAATGAAACACGAACTAAAGCATACAATGAAGGCTTTCATGACCGGATGTTTCAGCTGCCGAGAATTCTTCCGGGTGTATGGCCGTGGTCCATGGAACTCTTCTTCTATCCCTGACGTTTTGTACAAAGCTACGTTGGAAAAACTGGTAGAAGCCGACCTCGGGGAAGATCAGTTTGGATTCCGTAGAGATGTTGGAACATGTGAGGCAATACTGACCTTACGACTTATCTTAGAAGAAAGATTAAGGAAAGGCAAACCTACGTTTCTAGCATTTGTAGACTTAGAGAAAGCTTTTGACAATGTTGACTGGAATACTCTCTTTCAAATTCTAAAGGTGGCAGGGGTAAAATACAGGGAGCGGAAGGCTATTTACAATGTGTACAGAAACCAGAGGGCAGTTATAAGAGTCGAGGGGAATGAAAGGGAAGCAGTGGTTGGGAAGGGAGTGAGACTGGGTTGTAGCCTATCCCCGATGTTATTCAATCAGTATATTGAGCAAGCAGTAAAGGAAACAAAAGAAAAATTCGGAGTAGGTATGAAAATCCATGGAGAAGAAATAACAACTGTGAGGTTCGCTGATGACATCGTAATTCTGTCAGAGACAGCAAAGGACCTGGAAGAGCAGTTGAACGGAATGGACAGTGTCTTGAAAGGAGGATATACGATGAGCATCAACAAAAGCAAAACGAGGTTAATGGAATGTAGTCGAATTAAGTCGGGTGATGCTGAGGGAATTAGATTAGGAAATGAGACACTTAAAGTAGTAAATGAGTCTTGCTATTTGCGGAGCAAAATAACTGATGATGGTCGAAGCAGAGAGGATATAAAATGTAGACTGGCAATGGCAAGGAAAGCGTTTCTGAAGAAGAGAAATTTGTTAACATCGAGTATAGATTTAAGTGTCAGGAAGTCGTTTCTGAAAGCATTTGTATGGAGTGTAGCCATGTATGGAAGTGAAACATGGACGATAAATAGTTTGGACAAGAAGAGAATAGAAGCTTTCGAAATGTGGTGCTACAGAAGAATGCTGAAGATTAGATGGATAGATCACATAACTAATGAGGAGGTATTGAATAGAATTGGGAAGAAGAGGAGTTTGTGGCACAACTTGACTAGAAGAAGCGACCGGTTGGTAGGACATGTTTTGAGGCATTAAGGGATCACAAATTTAGCATTAGAGGGCAGCGCGGAGGGTAAAAATCTTAAAGGGAGACTAAGAGATGAATACACTAAGCAGATTCAGAAGGATGTAGGTTGCAGTAAGTACTGGGAGATGAAGAAACTTGCACAGAATAGAGTAACATGGAGAGCTGCATGAAACCAGTCTCAGGACTGAAGACCACAACAACAACGTTGGACATCCTCGGAGGTGCTCCTGGTTGTGATGAGTCTTGCAACAATAAGGATTACTGTTGTCCCTGAAGGGACTAGTTACATTTGTATGTTCTTTTTTCCAACCAGATTTTCCTCTTTTCTCAGTATTCTCAGTTGAGGCAGTTTCTCAGAAAGCACCTATAAATTCTTTTTATATCTGCCACTATCATTATTATTATTATTATTATTATTGTTAACAGTATTATGGGCAGCAGCTGTAGCAGTACGAGTACTGCCAGTAGTAACTACGTTCGTAGTATTTTTTACTCACTTGGTAAGTTCAGACGCACATCATTTTAATACTGTCTGTCATATTCAAATTGTTATTTTTTAGGAAATTATGATGTAAAAAAGGTACTGTATCTGTAAAACCCTGGTCTAATGTAAGAGAGGCCCTGATGGCCCTAATCAGATCAGGTTAAATAAAAAATAAATAAATAAAATTAAAATTTTCGGCTCTACACCGAGCACCATCAAAGGAAAAAGATTCTTGGTAAGTGACTATGTTCAAATTTCATACCTTCTACAACTCTATCCGTGCTCTTTTTGATGTTTTTATAAAGTAAACCTTACAAAAACGTTGATTTAAAAACTTGTCAACATATCATGCCACAGTGGGATACCTTAGGCCACTGTTTTTTTTTCCATGTGCTTTACGCTAAAATGACCCTGAATCCTATTTGTAACGATCAAATTCGATATTTCTGTGAGCTCAAGTTGCCCTTAAAATATATTCATTTGCAAAACATGACTACTGTTTGTCAAACATAGTTTATTCAAGAGTTTTCGAGTATTTACGAAATAGAAGACGAGTGTGCTGTAACAGGGAGAATCAAGCTTACCATCAAGGCCTGAAAATTCCCAACATCGAATGATATTGTGTAATACAATTGAGAGGACACTTTTGGAAAATAAAATCTCCAAAACTTCTGATAAAATTCTGTTTACAGGCACTTTGAAGCACAACATATCAGCCCCGGCAGTTCATGTTTTGTGTGAGTCGGTATCTGTTCAAAAAAGGGTCACCCGTTGTAAAATAATATAAAAAGATTGGTAAAATGTTAGTTACTTCGTTAAATACTGTTCAGTACTAAAGGTCACTTGGATAATGTAAAAACTGTGCTGCACTTAACGTGTCACGAAACAATGCTCTTAAGAAATCATCTAAACCTATTTTATCGGTAATATCGCAGAAAATATGTCTAATAAAAATGTGATTCAGTCGACCTTCAAACATAGTTAACCTTAAATAAGATTTGAATGGACGCAAAAACGAAAAACTTCGTGCATTACAACAGTATGATAAAGGAATGTTCACCTGAGCTTTAGACTTGGCAAGGGTTTCTTGTTAGGTTCTCAAAACCCTCTAGTCTGGAGGACATTCATTTTACATTAAATGTTTCAGCTAATAAATGCTATTATAACAGACTGAAAGGTTTCCACCCCAGAGTTTGAAGACGATCCAGAGCACATGCTGGAGCGCAAGAGGCAATGCAGTAAACATGTCACAAATCATTGCAAAGAAATTTTTACAACTCTACAGAAGATAACAGAAATAGACGACAGCTTGAACACACGAAAGGACACAGTAACAATCATTTTTGTTTATGTGTTTCCTGGGTCTCTGGCAACCGACGTTACATGAAGTAAATATGCCAAAAATTATTTGCAAATGGGGAGACTTCTCCTAGATCAGTGTACTCAGAAAATAAGCGCCTTATAGATGCTAATGGAAGAGAAGCGATTAGAAATCGTAGACGAGGTATTGAGTTATGCCAAAAGCTTGTGTGAAGAACTTGGTATTTTTATTGAACATCCAAAACGAATTTGGAGGAGACACATTTATGGCGACGGAAGTAGAGGTGCCGACATGTTGCTTGGAGACCACTTAAAACGAAAAATGTTTTCTTCATTACACAGAGAAACTACTGGACTTCGAGAAAGATTCCAGCAGCTGCAGAATTTGGTCAAAAAACATGCTTTTTTTTGGCCTGTAGTAATACTGGGCAATGATGATGAGGAATGCAACCTCGACTAACCTTATCAAGATACTGACAGAGAATAGTTTAAGCTTGTGTGGATGCGTCTACGAGCTTTCACAGCTACAACAGACTGTAACAAAAAATCTTATTGATTTTGGCCCACAGGATTTATTAAAATTTATTTTGAGTCCGAATTTGAAGAAGGGGTACCAACTATAGATACAATACTGAGAATAACCTCACAGATGCAATAAGTAATGCTGGCTGAGAGAAGTTTCACTGAATTGAAACTGATTAAAAATTGCTTAAGATCTACAATGCCCACATTGAGATGAACGAATGTAGCTATTTTGGAAATCGAACAATAGGTACAAATTGAAACTGTTTAATGTATTAGAGACTTTGCATTGCAAAAAATGCGCAGACCGTTTTAATTTAAGAAAGCGACAGAGTGTCATAGATATTTTTTGATTTCCAAATTTTTGCATGCATTTTACCGTCAGTATAAGATAAGTTAGTGCTTCCGTGAACTGCCAGATTTCTTGCTGATACTGACGTTGGGAGTGATTACTGTATTACAGGCTCATTTGTGAATACGTTCTGGGATTTACACAGTGAGATCTTACATCATCTGTACTGTGCACTTTCTATAAGGGAGAAGATTTGCCAGGAAATTAAGAGGTGTGATTACAATATCGCATACTGTTAAATGTTTGTTCAAGCTCCCCTTATATTTTTGGTTGCCCCATGAAAGCACTATCTACTTCTGAATATATCAATCAGATTTAAGTCAGATCACGTAATATTCATTCTTGGGTCAAAATACAGTACAAAAAGGAAACATTTTCAGGGCATTTTTAATGAAGTTTTGTCAGTTATATGCTCCGTTTTGTTGAAAAAGAGTAGGAGACTTTCAGACGTTAAAGTGTATTTGCGAAATACAGGCTGGAAAAATGTACACAACACACTCGGTGTCAATGAAAAATGTACTGTAATTTGTAAGTTAGCCAACAGTTGCCTCTAAACGCGTTCGAAAACAAGTTTAATAAATTTCATTGCGTTTACTATTATTTTTTGCATGTATTAGTTAACATACGGAGATCAGTGCCACCGCTTCTAAACACAGCAGTTCATTTTGCACGGCAGCACTTAAAGACTGAGTGACGTTAGAAATAATGGTTAGGTTGAAATAAAGAGAGCGATTGTTTCTATAAAGCAGAAGGATGTAACAGATAATAAAACAACGGCATTAGGTACTCCTACAGGTCCATACAACGTTCATTTATTTATTGTTCCGTGGGACCAAATTAAGGAGAAGTCTCCATGGTCATGGAACGAGTCAATACATGAAATTACAACACGATAAGAGAAACAGATAAAATGAAATATAAAAGAACATATTCAGGCGACAAGTCGTAAGTTTAAATAAAGAAAATCAACAATGTAACACTGGAATTTGCTTAATTTTTTAGCTCTTCCAGGAGCTCCTCGACAGAATAGGAGTGAGCCATGAGGAAACTCTTCAGTTTAGACTTAAAAGAGTTTGGGCTACTGCTAAGATTTTTGAGTTCTTGTGGCAGCTTATTGAAAATGGATGCAGCAGAGTACTGCACTCCCTTCTGCACAAGAGTCAAGGCAGTGCATTCCACATGCAGATTTGATTTCTGCCTAGTATTAACTGAGTGAAAGCTGCTAACTCTTGGGAATAGACTAATATTGCTAACAACAAACGACATTAAAGAAATTATATACTTTGAGGGCAATGTCAGAATGATTTTGATGTCAGTAGTACGACTTTGTATGATTTCGTTGTTCTCTGTTGGACAAGGTACCTAGGATTTTAAAGGCGATCGAATCCAAAACATAGCGGAGTTATGACGTTGCATTTCCTCCTCTTGCGACGTCCGTGAGAACGTCCGCTGTCCTTGTCCCTGTGCTCCAAGTGACGTGAGACGCACTCTGTTTCGTTATGCAAATTAATTTTAATTACATTGAACCGTAAAGGAAAGATTAATTACATTTTTATCGGCGGTTCTAGAAGTACTTAAAGATTCTCTTTAATTCGCTGGACAAGGATATTTCGTCGCAACTACTATGCCACTGATGTTAGCCGTAGCTATAGGTAAAGATAAGTCTATTTTCTGAGTCAAAAACTTTCTTCAATTAACTATTACCTGTACAACCTAACACATGGCTGCCACCGAAACATAATGCCACGCTTAAGTTAATACGTAGTCACTCCCCCTCGAGAATCAGAGTTGCATATCTACCATCTGTGCCCCATAACCCACAGGATGTCTGCCATTGCTCTAGACTTCGCAAGGGTGTCTTATTAGGTCCTCTAAACACCTAGCCTGGAAGACATTCGTTTTCGGTTAAATGTTTGAGCCAACAAGAGCTGTGGTAACAGAGTGACTGGTTTCTGCCCCAGTACAAGCATTTCCATTCTCATCTGCTGCTGGTACTATCCTCCGCGGTGCCGCTTCCTGTCATGACTACTCGTTATTGTTATTTTCATTCTTGCACTACGAGAAGTTTATCCATCAAGGAAAGCTCCTGTGAGTAGTGAAATTCTCTTGAGCCTACTAAAGCAATGTTTAAGTGAATTAATCCGTTCAGCTCGTGGTTAAGCCAGCGAACCGGAGCAAGCGTTTCCATACGCAGACTGGACGCACCTCGTGTAATAGGCAGTAGAAATGCCTACTAAAGTGCTGTTCATAAGGAGTTATTACACAGGATGTTGCCGTAAGAGCGTGCAAAAATGTGACAGGGGATAGAGAATGCTCCACTGAACAATTTGAGGTAGGCAACCTGGGGTCGGAGGAGCCAGCTTAAGGAGATATGGAAGTAAACTTGTCTACCGCTTTGTCTAGCATTACTGTTTCCAGCTCATTTACAACTAACATGCGTACAAGTTTACACGTACTGTGCTGTTTATTTACATGTAAGTTCTTCATTTTCAGCAAGGAAACATGGAGAACGAGCCTGATTACTAGGAAGTCATGACGCAGATTTTGTTTACTTTACTTGTCCCTAAAGTGGCCCTGCTGTATCGTATTTACATTTCCCCATGACAGAACATGCTATGAATCAACAACATGACGGTGTACCGCCTCACTTCAGTCCTCCATCTCAGTGATGTACACTCCTGGAAATTGAAATAAGAACATCGTGAATTCATTGTCCCAGGAAGGGGAAACTTTATTGACACATTCCTGGGGTCAGATACATCACATGATCACACTGACAGAACCACAGGCACATAGACACAGGCAACAGAGCATGCACAATGTCGGCACTAGTACAGTGTATATCCACCTTTCGCAGCAATGCAGGCTGCTATTCTCCCATGGAGACGATCGTAGAGATGCTGGATGTAGTCCTGTGGAACGGCTTGCCATGCCATTTCCACCTGGCGCCTCAGTTGGACCAGCGTTCGTGCTGGACGTGCAGACCGCGTGAGACGACGCTTCATCCAGTCCCAAACATGCTCAATGGGGGACAGATCCGGAGATCTTGCTGGCCAGGGTAGTTGACTTACACCTTCTAGAGCACGTTGGGTGGCACGGGATACATGCGGACGTGCATTGTCCTGTTGGAACAGCAAGTTCCCTTGCCGGTCTAGGAATGGTAGAACGATGGGTTCGATGACGGTTTGGATGTACCGTGCACTATTCAGTGTCCCCTCGACGATCACCAGTGGTGTACGGCCATTGTAGGAGATCGCTCCCCACACCATGATGCCGGGTGTTGGCCCTGTGTGCCTCGGTCGTATGCAGTCCTGATTGTGGCGCTCACCTGCACGGCGCCAAACACGCATACGACCATCATTGGCACCAAGGCAGAAGCGACTCTCATCGCTGAAGACGACACGTCTCCATTCGTCCCTCCATTCACGCCTGTCGCGACACCACTGGAGGCGGGCTGCACGATGTTGGGGCGTGAGCGGAAGACGGCCTAACGGTGTGCGGGACCGTAGCCCAGCTTCATGGAGACGGTTGCGAATGGTCCTCGCCGATACCCCAGGAGCAACAGTGTCCCTAATTTGCTGGGAAGTGGCGGTGCGGTCCCCTACGGCACTGCGTAGGATCCTACGGTCTTGGCGTGCATCCGTGCGTCGCTGCGGTCCGGTCCCAGGTCGACGGGCACGTGCACCTTCCGCCGACCACTGGCGACAACATCGATGTACTGTGGAGACCTCACGCCCCACGTGTTGAGCAATTCGGCGGTACGTCCACCCGGCCTCCCGCATGCCCACTATACGCCCTCGCTCAAAGTCCGTCAACTGCACATACGGTTCACGTCCACGCTGTCGCGGCATGCTACCAGTGTTAAAGACTGCGGTGGAGCTCCGTATGCCACGGCAAACTGGCTGACACTGACGGCGGCGGTGCACAAATGCTGCGCAGCTAGCCCCATTCGACGGCCAACACTGCGGTTCCTGGTGTGTCCGCTGTGCCGTGCGTGTGATCATTGCTTGTACAGCCCTCTCGCAGTGTCCGGAGCAAGTATGGTGGGTCTGACACACCGGTGTCAATGTGTTCTTTTTTCCATTTCCAGGAGTGTATTTCCTGGTCGCTGAATTCGAAGGAGATGTCCTATTGCTGGCCGCTGTGGCCGAGCGGTTCTAGGCGCTTCAGTCCGGAACTACGCGGCTGCTACGGTCGCAGTTTCGAATCCTGCCTCGGGCATGGATGTGTGTGTGATGTCCTTAGGTTAGTTAGGCTTAGGTAGTTCTAAGTCTAGGGGATTGATGACCTCAGATGTGAAGTCCCATAGTGCTTAGAGCCATCTGAACCATTTGGAAGTCCTATTTCCTGGCCTGCGTGGTCACCTAACCCGAATCGCTTTTATTATTTCCTAAGGGAATATCTAAAGTCACTTGTCTATGAGACCCTAGAGGATACCGAGATGGAATTAGTTGCCAGAATTGTAGCTGCCTGTGATGTGATTCGAAACACACCAGGAATACTTGTCGGGGTGCGTGAGAACCTTGTTCGCCCATATTACGCATCCATTGAGGTTGATGGTCGTCAGTTTCAGCACATACGTCCTGTTAAATTTTTGCATTCTGTTACGGAAACATCATGTCCGCTTAATATATGTAAAAGTACCCCCCACCCCCATTTGAATCAGAACAGCATAATTTATTGCTATGAAAGCCCATTTCCTGTAGGTTCAGATGTAGCAAATTATTAACTTCTCACTGAATGAATATATATATTTTCTTTGTTGAAACTGTTTTGGATTTATGACATTTTTCTTTGCTATTACGGACAACTAACAAAAAGAAGTGATTTAAATAGCATCCGAAAACGATTTGTACAGCGTAATGGATAACATAGACGACACTCAAAAAATTATGCAGGGAAAATAAATACTAACACCCCCATCTTCTGATTATAAGTATTAACCAATTATTTTTTGCTTAATTTCGAAAAAAGGAGGGGCGTCAAATTTACTGCTCGCATCGGGTGACAGAAATCCACTCTATGCCACTACAATTGGAACTAGTCTCTATTCTTGTTGCAGGACCTCACACAAGCGTCTCCCACTCATGATTTGCACTTTTCTGATCCTCATGTACAACTCATTCCATAGTAGTTCAACTGCTTTACAGTTAGGAACTTGGAGAGGCCATTCCATATTTTTCAAAATTCTCTGAACCTCTAGAGGCTTGACGTAGCTCTTAAACAAGCAGGATGTATATTTCAGGTCTTTGTCTAGCTGCAAGACAGACCCTTTCCGAACCGGACGAGACATGGTGGTGTATGTCCTTGGAGAATGGCATGATAGCCCTTTTGATTCCTATTGCCATCTACTTTCAGCAAATTTATCATAGAAGCCTACATTTCGATTCTGCTATATTGAAATTTCTTTTATATTTGTCAGACACTATTGCCTTCATGTTGTAAAGTGATCACCTTCACCCGTGAATCATAAGAAACCTGGCACTTTGGGGCCATTTTCAGTTACTTTCGCTGCGTGTAATACCTTCTTTCGCGGCGTGTCCTAGAGTCGTACAAACGGAACTACAACTGAACAGAACCGTAAACAACGTACCTCCACAAGATGGTGCTGTCTACTGGCGACACCTGACTTATTTAGTGGAACTGCTTGGACAGATAAAGTCAATTTGTATAAGACTGAACAATACCAATAAGTATGTATGTATACAATAATTATCCGTTCAATACTATAAGTATCATTATTAATCATATTTGAGCGTACTTTTCTGTATTCTAACCAACAGCTGACACAGGTCATTCCCATCTTGCTCCGTTGTATTACGCAGTACGGTGCACCCAAATTTATGGAGGGTAGTGTAAGGACATATTAAGCAGAATGTCTCGCGTTTAGAAGTTTCATTTGAATGCTGTTTGTTAGTGAGGAGAGTTAGAAGGTGTAGCGTCTACTAGCACTTGTCGGAGGTCGATGGTGGGAAATCGAGCTGCAATTTACTGTTCAGCGTTAATGCTGCTCGATTTGGTCGAGAGCCCATGACTGTCATGTGAATATCGAATCGATGATTTCAGGAGAGCTATATTCGACGACATGTAGGATCTAGCGCTAACGAGGACAATTGTATCGAAACGCCGAGCAGTGAAGAAATTTGAAGAGGAATTTGACACGGCCCAACGACTCAAATGGATAAACCACCATTTGACTGTGTATTGCTGTATTTATCTTAGGGTACTATCTAGATTTCGTCTTTTATGTCATTATCAGGCACAATGCTAAAAGCTAGGACATGAAAATAGTAAGACACCCGCCGTCTTCAGGCCACGAGTGGCCTACCGGGACCATCCGAGCGCCGTATCATCCTCAGTGGAGGATGCGGATAGGAGGGGCGTGGGGTCAGCACACCGCTCTCCCCGTCGTTACGATGGTATTCTTGACCGAAGACGCTACTATTCGGTCGAGTAGCTCCTCAATTGGCATCACGAGGCTGAGTGCACCCAGAAAAATGGCAACAGCGCATGGCGGCCAGAATGGTCACCCATCCAAGTGCCGATCACGCCCGACAGCGATTAACTTCGGTGATCTCACGGGAACCGGTGTAACCACTGCGGCAAGGCGGTAAGACACACATACAAAAAAATTGAAAATTCAAAAAAGAAAACAATTATTAGATGCAGACTGATATAAAACTGCAAGACATTCACTTACTTCATAGACCATGTAATAGTACTTGAATGACGTAACCATCACGGCACCTCACCTCAACCTCTCGATACCAGCAATATTCTACTGTGTTTCTGTAAAATAGTTAACATATTTCTGTGACAACATTCAGATTTGATTTCATTAATGTAGAGGTACTTCGATACATCGATATGTATATATTGCAAAGATGTTATTCTTATGTGTATTCTTTCTTTTGTCACTATGATCTTTGACGTATTTGTAACTCTGATTTTTGGGCGCGTAAGCGGTTATTAGAGAGACAAGCTTTGGTCGTCATGTTAAAAAGACGCAAATTGTAGTCAGTTTATGAAATGTGAACTTAAACAGTGAGGAAGATATTTTCAAGTGTGTTTTATATTGTGAAGTGATGTTTTGGAACGAGTCACATGATATTGCAACAAAAGTAATAAAAAAGAAGTGTAACTAAAATTCGGAGTGCTGATTACTTATTTACATCACCATTGTCCTAACTTGCAAAGGTTTAATCTTCAAGAATGGTTCATGAAACACATCTATAAAACTTTTGAATATCGCAGAATAACACCTAGGCCACTTTGCATCCGAGCTTGGAATCATCACTACCTAGATTTTCGACGATTGAGCCATGAGTTCACAACGAGACCAGCGTGGGAAATACGAAAAGATGAGTGCCTAGTTTATCCATTATTTCAAGAAATGACTTTATTAAATGTGCTCTAATGGCACCTGCCACATAACGTAACTTCGTTGTTGCCCGAAAATGCAATATTTAGCAGCGTGGGCAACGCTACAAAAAAATGGTTCAAATGGCTCCGAGCACTATGGGACTCAACACCCGAGGTCATCAGTCCCCTAGAACTTAGAACTACTTAAACCTAACTAACCTAAGGACATCTCACACATCCATGCCCGAGGCAGGATTCGAACCTGCGACCGTAGCGGTCACGCGGTTCCAATCTGAAGCGCCTAGAACCGCACGGCCACACCGGCCGGCAGCAACATTACAATCATAATTAATTTTTGACCTTTGTTGTGGTAGGGTTGTTAGAACCATTAACGTGTCGTATCAGCTACGGCAGTTCAAAGCAGGTAAACAAGACAAACACATCCGTTTACGATGAAACTGTGAAAGAATGTAGACTGTGAAGACAGTAAACCTAGAAGTATCACAGCACCGTTAGGTGTCATCTGATGCATGTGATTACATTTGGAAGCAGTATTGTGAATCATTATCTTTGCATTTACATATGTACATCAGGTCGCCAATAATATGAAGTGAAAATACGTTATGCAGCACGAAGAAGCCGAAGTCTGCAAGGAACAAACGAAATAAAGTACAGCAGCCAAAGAATCGCACTTAATTACATTGTAATAATATAAAAAAGTACTAAATGTACCACTATGATTGGAATACATTACAGAAACCAAAAAATCCCACTTAACAGTATAGTAAGTGACAGAAATAATGTAAAAAGTATTAAATATACCAGTACGAATGACAAAACGGTGGGGGGGGGGGGATGGGGGTGGAAATTAGAGGAGATAAATAGGAGTAGATATTATTACGTGAAGATTGTATGAGATTAAGAAACGGAAGAAGACGAAGAGCGTGATTGCAAGAGCAAGAAAGTAGGAGGAGATTGGAGGGGATTGGAGGGACAGGTGTGGCCCAACTATAGAGGTCATTTAGTGGAATTGGTAAGTAGGAAATCTAGTGCTAGAAGGGAGGTTAGGGTGGATGTAGGAAAGGGGGGGGGGCGTGGAGGAGGGAAACAGCATAAGAAACGTGAGTGTAAAAGCTGATTAGATCAGAACAGAGATGGCGCCAGGGGTGGGAGAAGACTTGCGAGGGGAGGCGGGCAAGAAATTACGACAGACAGGGCGATTAACAAGGAGCTGAAAGCTTTGGTGGGGGCGGGAAGAAACTTCAATGGACATTATAATACATAAGGTTCAATGGCTCTGAGCACTATGAGACTTAACATCTATGGTCATCAGTCCCCTAGAACTTAGAACTACTTAAACCTAACTAACCTAAGGACATCATACAACACCCAGTCATCACGAGGCAAATACATAAGCAGTAGAAGAAATGGGGGGGGGGGAGGGAAGAAGAGTAATCCATTGGATTGGATTAGTATAGTAACGATGGAAGGGAGAAAAGGGATGAGAAAACATGGGGGAGTGGGAGAAAAGCACTGGAAATTTAGTTTGTCCCGTCGTGAAAAATCATACCTTGAGTGATAGATGGGCTCGTTTGACGGTGCGACGATTTCTGGAGCACCTCCGAACGTCAGCACGGCGACCACTGTTATGGCTTCTCATAACACGCCAGCAGTAAGAGCCACGCTAACACTGGTGCTCCAAAAGGCAGCACTGGACGTAGGGTTTGTACTATGTATGTAAAAGTCTCAGTTCTGCGCACAGCATCACGATGGTCGTTTCCTCATGTTGAGGGTCCGAGGAGAACGAACGTTTCCATTTTGCATTCTTCACTGTCATACTCACTCAGCACCTGGTGCAGTTTTATGGGGTGCCATTGGGTACTCAAAACGATCACTTCTGGTTCGCATAGCTGATAATTTGGACATCAGCGTCAGATGTGTTAAGGCTGGCGGTTATACCTTGTCTTGGAGGCTTCCATGACGTAATCTTTCAACTGAGATAAAATAAGGCCACATGTTCTCCGTGCTGTCCCGACCTACATCAACGCAGAGGGTGCGCGGCTGTTGCCATGGCCATCACGTTCTCTCATCTAAGGAAAACATCTCGTCATGGGTTACCAAGAGACTGACACGCACCCACTCGCAACCTATTACAGCTGCCATTTTGGTGAAGCAACATCGTCTACTGCTGTCCGTTACCCAAGGTCACATCGATTCGATGCCCAAGTGGATTGAAGCCATTGTTGCTACTCTTTGTACTAAATTTCGAACCCTGCATATCCCCAAAACAAAAACGACTTTAACGTATTTTTCGCATTATATTGTATATGTACAACAAGTAAAATTTCGAAAGACAAAGTGTATTACCAAATATTTCCAAACATTAACATTCATTTGCTGGAAGGGATGGACA
Source organism: Schistocerca cancellata (assembly GCF_023864275.1). NCBI lineage: Eukaryota > Metazoa > Arthropoda > Insecta > Orthoptera > Acrididae > Schistocerca > Schistocerca cancellata. Next base: position 199,064,758 of record NC_064632.1, read on the forward strand.
AAAATATGGAAGCACCACAAACGTATTACATGTCTAATATGTTGTAGGAAAACCGTTAACAGTCAAAACAGCTTCACGTCGTCTCGAAATGGATAAGTACAGGTCCTGCACAGTTTTCAAGAGAATCTTATAATATTATTCCTGCAAAATAGTGCCAAGTTCAGGTAACCATGACTGAGGTGCATAGCGATCGTTCACTCTTCTCTCCAAAGTATATTGGAAAGGCTCAAAATACTGAAATCTGGCGACTGTAGTGGCCAGGAGAGCTGCGATAATTCATCCTCGAGCTCACAAACCCAGTCCTGGACGATCCAAGGTGTGAACAGGGGCCTCGTCTTCTAGAAACAAAGAATACCCACTGGGGAACAAGCATTGCACTGTGGGATGGAATTGATCACACAAAATCGTCGCATAATCCTCGACAGTAATGCATCCTTGAAGAGTAACCGAGGGTCCATGGAATACCACGATATGATGCTCAAATCATCACTGAACCCCCTCCATGTTTCACTCTTGAGACATAAATTCGCCCAGAAACAGTGTGATACAAGAGTCATCCAACCAAACGACCTTACTCCATTTCTCCATGGTACGGGGTTTATGACTTGGGCACCACGTTTTCCTGTTACTGGTATTCGCGTCACAGATCTCTAGTTCTGATCGTCCTGCAGTTCCCAAAAATGGTTCAAATGGCTCTAAGCACTATGGAACTTAACATCTGAGGTCATCACTCTCCTAGACTTAGAACTACTTAAACCTAGCTAACCTGAGGACATCGCACACATCCATGCCCAAGGCAGGATTCGAACCTGCGACCGCAGCAGCAGCGCGGTTCCGGACTGAAGCGCCTAGAACCGCTCGGCCACAGTGGCCGGCTGCAGTTCCCAACTTAAGACGCTGCCTACGTGTAGTTTTTGTGCTGACAGGGTTCGCGGTTGCGACATTCAGTTCTGCAGTAACTTTTACAGCTGCTCTTTTCCTATTTTTTTGTCAGAATGCTCTTTAATGATCTTCTATCATGGTCACACTACATACTTTCGTTCGATTGTGACTTGGTGGATGATGTTTGCCCCACTTTTCCTCTATGCGGTGTACATCTCCGACACGTTGCCTCTTGAAACACCAAACACTTCTGCTCACTTGGTTACAGAGGCACGCACCATACAAGCACCAACTATTTGTCCCTTTCGAATTCTCTTAGCTCCGACATAATGCACTCACAGCTACGCAGAACACTGTTCTGACCACGGCTAACATTTGCAACGTGTTGAGAAGCCTGCGCAGCTGCCGGTCGTGATCAAACACAACAGCGCAACCTGTGGGCTAGGCTAGCATCTGCATTAATGTTCAAACATGCATTTCTTTTGCTGTTTGCATGTTTTCGTCGAACCCCTCTATGTATACTCGAGTAAATGAATCTTAATGTTTTGAAATGTGTGGTAATACACTTTCAGTTGACAGCACTGTGTAAAATTTGCCAAGTAAATTTGTCAAGAACGTCGTTTTTGAAATGCCTCAACTTTTCAGAAGACGGATGGTCCCTCATAACCTCACTTTCACAGTTCAGTACAGGACGTTGCATTGACGTTACGGCTGGTGTGAACACATTTACATTTGACGGAACGTAAAGCCCGTGATACACGAACGATTTTCTGGTCAAAGTCGAGTACTCGTTGTGGGCGTACATCACGAGCTTGCATGTAAGTCAGTATCCAACCATGTCGCGAATGTGACAGTGATTTCAGTGGTCAGCTGACTGTAGCGAGTGTGGAGCTCTGAAATCTTAAACGTCCTACAGACTGCCAGTGACAGGGGACTCTAGCGTTGTCTACTACCACCGGAAGTTCACTTACTTTCGCGATGCTCACTTCGTATCATAATAATAGATTTCGTGCTTGTGTGCCATCTTAATTTTTGCACTACTGGCCATTAAAATTGCTACACCACGAAGATGACAAGCTACAGACGCGAAATTTAACCGACAGGAAGAAGATGCTGTGATATGCAAATGATTAGCTTTTCAGAGCGTTCACACAAGGTTAGCGCCGGTGGCGACACCTACAATGTGCTGACATGAGGAAAGTTTCCAACAGATTTCTCATACGCAAACAGCAGTTGACCGGCGTTGCCTGGTGAAACGTTGTTGTGACGCCTCGTGTAAGGAGGAGAAATGCGTACCATCACGTTTCCGACATTGATAAAGGTCGGATTGTAGCCTATCGCGATTGCGGTTTATCGTATCGCGACATTGCTGCTCGCGTTGGTCGAGATCCAATGACTGTTAGCAGAATATGGAATCGGAGGGTACAGGAGGGTAATACGGAACGCCGTGCTGGATCCCACCGCCTCGTATCACTAGCAGTCGAGATGACAGGCATTTTACTCCCTTGGCTGTAACGGATCGTGCAGCCACGTCTCGATCCCTGAGTCAACAAATGGGGAGGTTTGCGAGACAACAACCATTTGCACGAACATTTCGACGACGTTTGCAGCAGCATGGACTATCAGCTTGGAGACCATGGCTGCAGTTACCCTTGACGCTGCATCACAGACAGGAGCGCCTGCGATGGTGTACTCAACAACGAACCTGGGTGCACGAATGGCAAAACGTCATTTTTTTTTCGGATGAATCCAGGTTCTGTTTACAGCATCATGATGATCGCATCCGTGTTTGGCGAAATCGCGGTGAATGCACATTGGAAGCGTGTATTCGTCATCGCAAAAAATTGGTTCAAATGGCTCTGAGCACTATGCGACTTAACTTCTGAGGTCATCAGTCGCCTAGAACTTAGAACTAATTAAACCTAACTAACCTAAGGACATCACACACATCCATGCCCGAGGCAGGATTCGAACCTGCGACCGCAGCAGTCCCGCGGTTCCGGACTGCAGCGCCTAGAACCGCGAGACTACCGCGGCTCCTCATCGCAATACTGGCGTATCACCCGATGTGATGGTATGGGGTGCCATTGGTTACACGTCTCGGTCACCTCTTGTTCGCATTGACGGCACTTTGAACGGTGGACGTTACATTTCAGATGTGTTACGACCCGTGGCTCTACCCTTCATTCGATCCCTGCGAAACCCTGCATTTCAGCACGATAATGCACGACCACATGTTGCAGGTTCTGTATGGGCCTTTCTGGATACAGAAAATGTTCGATTGCTGATCTGGCCGGCACATTCTCCGGATCTCTCACCAACTGAAAACGTCTGGTCAATGGTGGCCGAGCAACTGGTTTGTCACAATACGCCAGTCACTACTCTTGATGAACTGTGGTATCGTGTTGAAGCTGCATGGGCAGCTGTATCTGTACACGCCATCCAAGCTCTGTTTGACTCAATGCACAGGCGTATTAATGCCATCATTACGGCCAGAGGTGGTTGTTCTGGGTACTGATTTCTCAGGATCTATGCACCCAGATTGGGTGAAAATGTAATTACATGTCAATTGTAGTATAATATATTTGTCCAATGAGTACCCGTTTATCATCTGCATTTCTTCTTGGTGTAGCAATTTTAATGGCCATTAGTGTAGTTTGCTGTTCGCTTTGTTTTCGTAACACATAACACAGGTTGCATGAGGACCTGTTATTTTCTATACTAGTGCTCTCCCATAGGAAAAGCGAAACATCTGAAAGCAAAAAGGTATTTGAGTTTTACAATACCTAGCTAGTCGGCCCTCGTGGTCTAGGTCCTGGAATCGAATCTTAGTCCGATCTAGAATTTTTCAGTCTGCTTTTTAACCTAAGCTTCTCCTCGCAACGATGTAAGTGCCGCCAAAACATGCGGTTCGGATTCCACTTTAAACTGTAGCTCCGCTTTTCCCGTTTGGATAAGTGGGGTGGGTTAGGGACACGCAAGTCGCCGAAGTGGCGTCCAATTGAAAGGCTTGCACCAGGCCAGTACGACACACAAAAATATTACGAATACCTGCATTAATAAGAACGTAAATAGATAACGTTTATTTACAGTTGTGAAAAAGTGAGATCTATTTAATAGAAAAATTATTTTCGTCGCTATTTGCCACTTGGAAAGGAAACGAGGTACAAAGGATAAACTTGAAGGACGCTGTTTAGTGCCTGTTGAATATTGGTTGACACGTGTATTTTCTCGAGCGTAAATGTAGATGTTAAGAAATTTTTGGACGCTATGTTTTCTGTTCAAAGAGCATGGAAAACATCTCATACGCCCTCTGTCAAGTACATGAACTATGTATTTTGCTTTAGTTTTTATTAAATTCTGTTGTCATTGATTGTTCCCATTTTCTGTTGCTATATTTCGGTTTCTTCATTATAAGAATGGTCCCTCCCAACATCAGTTCCATCGCTCAGATGCTTAACTGCACAGCAAACAACTGTCACAACAAACGTAATTTTGTAGTGAGCAAATTGTGGTCATGTGGGAGCGATCTAGGTGCTTGTAAAACAATAAACTGGTAGCAAAGATCGGAATTCTTTTTATTCCATGATTACCGGTTTCGGCAAAACTAAAGTCGCCATCATCGGGTCTTAGGACACATACAGGTTGCAACATCAAGACAAACAATGGTGATATTAACAGTTGCTATAACACGCAGGCCTTACAAAATTGTCGTAAGTAGCACATAGGCGTCCAAGAGAGATGACATTATAAATGTTAAGTGTCTCCATCACATACATAGGCAACTATTAATATCACCATTGTTTGCGTCTTGGCTACCAGTTTATTGTCTTACAAACGTAATATTGTCGCTGACGTGTAAGTGAAAGCGGCCTCTCGTGACAGGCGAAGAATAAAACGCCGGTGGTTGGGGGAATTCTGCAGTAGACTCACTTGCTACGAGTAGTAGACTGAGACAAGAAAGCTGCTCGTGCACAAGGTTCAAGTGGCTCTGAGCACTATGGGACTTAACATCTGAGGTCATCAGTCCCCTAGAACTTAGAACTACTTAAACCTAACTAACCTAAGGACATCACACACATCCATGCCCGAGGCAGGGTTCGAACCTGCGACCGTAGCGGTCGCGCGGTTCCAGACCGTAGCGCCTAGAATCCTCCACTCAGTGGCGACCTAGATCAAGGAATTAGGCTCGCTTGTTATCGAACGGCCGCCCGCTGTGATTGTATAAGGCGTTGGACCGGTGCGTTCGCTCGCCCCCTTGGCAGCTCCCTAAATCATTCCCCCACGTGCCCGCCACATCTCGGACCTAACATCTGCCTCCCCCCACTCCACACGCCATCCCTCTTGCCCCCCCCCCCCCCTCCCACTGGCTCCCACGAGGGCGACGCTGCGCCCCGCATCCGGTGGCTTTTATTTCCGCGGCCGGCTGCGCTACCGGAAGCCATTGCACAGCCAACTGCACGCGAGGTGAGAGAAGCCCCGGCCACTCACCTCGTATAAGGTGCGCCGTTCACTGTAGGTCGCATTCTGCCCCCGTCCCCCACACCCCTGCCTTGTTGCCATTCGTTTTTTCCTCCTCTCCGTCGCCCGACTAAGCTCTACCTCTGAGCATAGCTACCAAAATCGAAATTTCATACTGCTGCCAGACGTAACTACTGGCGATTGATTAAGATATGAACGCAACCTGTCCTTTTTTTTAACTTTTACGATTTATTTTCGTGCCGTTAACTAGTTTTCTCTTTCAGGGCAAAAATATCTTTTACTGCGTTTTTGTTTTTCCTGCTTCTTTGCTATTCTTCTGATATTTCTATATCATTCTCTATTCCGTCTCCAAATACGGATGCTAAGCTGGGTAATACTCCAGTAATTACCGAATACTTGTTTGTCACCTTTTCTGTATACTAGAACTGTAATACAGGGTGGCGCACGAAATGTGTTCCCATTTTGTTTTTGAATATAAACTTTATTGTCAATACAGTCTGAAAGGAACATATACTACAATGAAGAGCCGTCCATGAAGATTCGTTCTAACTCTGCACATGCTCAATATGTCCACCATTTCGTTTCCTAACTTTCTTCAAACGAACACTGAAGTTAGTGATTACCCCACGGCACATGTCTTCCGTAATTTCACTGCAAGCTTGAAGAATAAGTCTTCTCAGCTCCATTGAATTCCACAGCTTCTTGCTACTGCCTTGCCCTTCAACACGCAGTGGTTCATGCAAGATGGAGCAAGGCCACATACTGGAAACACGAATGTTATGAAACAAACACTCCAAACCGACGTTTCACGACAATTAATCTGTAAAAAACACACCACATGTAAAGAAAGCGTGTAAACCGTCTGAGAATGAATCACAACGATTCGAAACCGGTAACGGTACCCTTTGTATAAAGGAACTGAAAGTAAATTTGTGGCTGGTTGCTGTCCTAACACCATCAACATTTGTCTGCAACACTGTGTTGGAGTTTTTACACGAGCATTTCGACATGCGGATCATTCCACTCAGGTTTCCAGGTCGCTCCAATGACGGACAAAATTGGCCCCCCAATAGTCCAGACCTCAATCCATGTGACTTTTTTCTTTGGGGATACCCAAAGGAAAAAATTTTCCCGAAACGTCCACGTGATTTAACGGAGCTCAGAAGACTTATTCTTCAAGCTTGCAGTGAAATTACGGAAAACATGTGCCTCAGGGAAATCACTAAGTTCAGTGTTCGTTTGAAGGAAGTTAGGAAACGAAATGTTGGACATATTGAGCATGTGCTGAGTTAGAACAAGTCTCCATGGACGGCTCTTCATTGTAGTATATGTTCCTTTCAGATTGTAGTGACAATAAAGTTTATATTCAAAAACAAAATGGTAACACATTATGTGCGCCACCCTGTACTTTTTTCTATTCTCTTGGACTTGTTTATATCCTTTTCTAAATCTACAATAGTAAAAATTTCCTTCCATGCTCTTGATATCCTACCTTCCTCAATAATAGTTAAATAATGTACTAAAAAACTCCTGGCGCCGCGCGGGGTAGGCGTGCGGTCTGAGGCGTCCTGTCACGCTTCGTGCGGCTGCCCCCGTCGGAGGTTCGAGTCCTCCCTCCGCATGGGTGTGTGTGTTGTCCTTAGCATAAGTTAATTTAAGTTAGATTAAGTAGTGCGTAAGCCTAAGGAGCGATGACCTCAGCAGCATGGTCCCATAGTCCTTACCACAAATTATTATTATCAAACTCCTGGCAGAGTGAAAATTTCATTATGTACTAAGATGCTGATACAATACTCGATCTAGGACAGTTTGTGGAGAAATCCGTAGAGTTAAATAACACAACCTGCCTGTGTTCTGTTGACTTGTCGAAAGCCTTAGATAGGATTAGAAAAACATGACATAACTCAAACCTTATTCGAGAAGGACTGCCAATGCATAAATGGATACATTAAAAATCATAGAAGGAATGTAATAAAACGAGAATTAAAACACACAAATGATTGACAGATGAAACTGCAGCTCAACAGATTAAGAAATTAGACAAGGAGTCTCATTAAACCTAATCCTGCTCAGCCCATTAATGGGGCACGCCACTGATGTTGGAAGAAAGAACCGGGGTATAAGATGGGATTCAGAGTGGTCAATACTACAATTTATGCTGATGATGCTGTGATGATAGCAAATAATGTGGATAATTTACAAAGATTATCTCACCGACTGAATAAAATAGCTAAGCAATATAACCAGGAAGTTTCGTCTAAAAAATCAAAGAGCATAGTGGTATAAAAAAACCGTAAGATTAACTTCGATTTAGAAGTATGTCATTTGAACAAGTGACGAGCTTTAATTATCTAGGTCGTATTATCTCCAGCTATAAAGATTTAACCATAGAAATGGAAAACCAAATGACAAAGGCAGGAAGAGTAGCCGGAAACCTGCAAAATACTTTATGGAGAAACAAATTTATTGCAAGTGAGGAGAAAATAGTGGTGCGTCCTGTTACGACTTACGCAGCAGAAACAGGAGCGGAACTGAAAAAGATAAAGCAAACGTTTAGGCAACTGAAATGAACGTACCAACACCGATACAAGGAGTGACCATAAGGGGCAAGAGAACAAATATATCGATAAAGGAACTGTGAAAGAGTGGTTATAAATGAATGGACCCGTCGTCGGGGGGTAGCGTCGTTGATAAAAAATCAAAACGTCCTTGGTCCCGGGTTCGAATAACGCCACCTCATAAATTATGAATTAAAATCACCAGCAATGGCGGCTGAAGACTTCCGACATAAGAAGTCCCCCTCATTCTGCCAACGGACTTGTCAAAGAGAGCGGAGGAGCGGATAGATGTTCAGCGCCCTCTCTTACACTTGGGTTGGGAAACTGCCCCTAAAGGAGGAAGAATCAGCAATGATCAACGGAATGAGGACGCAGAAGGCAATGGGAACCACTGGTTAAAGGCACAACGTGTTTCCACAGGACATATGGCCTCTAATTGAAGAAGTGTCTTGCTGATCTTTCCATTGTAAAAAGATTCCGGAGCAGTCAGCCATTCAGGTCTCCAGGAAGGGACTGCAAATGGGGGTGTGATCATGAGAAGAAGGCTGAATAACCAACTGAAGGATAACGTTCTACGAAGCGGGGCGTGGAATGTCAGAAGTTTGAACGTGATAGGAAAGCTAGAAAATCTGAAAAAGAAAATGCTAAGGCCCAATCTCGATACAGTGAGGGTCAGTGAGGTGAAATGGAACGAAGATAAGGATTTCTGGTCAGACAAGGATTGTGTAACATCAGTAGTTGCAGAAAATGGTATAACGGGATAAGGATTCATTACGAATAGGAAGGTAGGGCAGAGTGTGAGTTACTGTCAAGTACTCAGTGAGAGGGTTGTCCTCATCAGAATCGACAGCAAACCACACCGACAACAACAGTTCAGATGTACCTGCTGACTTTGCAAGCACAAGATGAACAGATACAGAAAGTATATGAGGATACAGAACGGATAATTCAGTAGGTAAAGGGAGATGAATATCTAGTATTCATGGCGATTGGAATGCGATTGTAGGGAAGGGAGTAGAAAAAGGGATACGGCAGAATATGGCTTTTGTAGTAGTAACGAGAGAGGAGAAAGATTAATTGAGTTATCCAGTAAATATCAGCTAGTAAAAGCGAACACTCTGTTCAATAATCACAAGAGGAGGGGGTATATTTGAAAAGACCGGGAGATATGGGCAGATTTGAGTTAGATTACATCATAGTTAGATTACATCATGGCCAGGCAAAGATTCCGAAATCACATATTGAATTGTAAGGCGTACACAGAAGCAAATATAGACTCAGACCACAATAATGTAATGATGTAGAGTATGCTGAAGTTTAAGAGATTAGTCAGGAAGAATCAATGCGCAAATATGTGCGATCACAAAGTACTAAGGAATGAAGAGATACTCTGAAGTTCTTTGAGGCTAGAGACACTGCGATAATGAATAGCTCAGTAGGTAGTGCAGTTGAAGAGGGATAGACATTTTTAAAGTGGGCAATCACAGAAGTTGGAAAGAAAACTATAGGTATAAGAAAGAAAGCTGCGAGGAAACCATGGTAACAGATGCAAAGCTCCAGTTGATCGACGAAAGAAGGAAGTACAAAAATGTTTAGGGCAGTTCGGGAATACAGAAATGCAAGTCAATTAGGAACGAAGTAAACAGGAAGTGCAGGAAAGCTAAGATAAAATGGTTACATGAATAATGTGAAGAAATCGAAAAATAAATGATTGTTGGAAGGACGGATTCAGCGTATAGCAAAGTCAAAACAGCCTCCGGTGAAATTAGAAGCAAGGATGCAAACATTCCTTGGGAATTCCACTTCTAAAAGCAGAGGAGAGAGCGGATAGGTGGAAAGAGTACATTGAAGTCCACTACAAGGGCAAGACTTGTCTGAAGACGTGATGGAAGAAGAAAGAGAGTCGACAGGGAAGAGGTAGGTGTCCAGCATTAGAGAGAGAATTTAAAATAACTTTGGAAGACTTAAAAAATGGTTCAAATGGCTCGAGCACTATGGGACTTAACTTCTGAGGTCATCAGTCCCCTAGAACTTAGAACTACTTAAACCTAACTAACCTAAAGACATCACACACATCCATGACCGAGGCCTGAAAAGACTTAAAATCAAACAAGGCAGCAGGGATAGATATCATTCCATTGAAATTTCTAAAATCATTTGGGGAAGTGGCAACAAAACGTCTATTCACGTTGGTGTGCAGAATCAATGAGACTGTGGGTGTACCATCAGATAACATCATCCACACAATTCCAGTGATAGCAAGAACCGCAAGTGCGAGAATTACCACACAATCGGGTTAACGTCTCATGCATCCAAGTTGCTGACAAGAATAATACACAGAATAATGAAAACGAAAAGTCCGGATCTGTTCGCCGGCCGGGGTGGCCGAGCGGTTCTAGGCGCTACAGTCTGCAACCGCGCGACCGCTACGGTCGTAGGTTCGAATCCTGCCTCGGGCATGGATGTGTGTGATGTCCTTAGGTTAGTTAGGTTTAAGTAGTTCTAAGTTCTAGGGAACTGATGAACTGAGAAGTTAAGTCCCATAGTGCGCAGAGCCATTTTTTTGGCTTTAGGAAAGGTAAAGGCACAGAGAGGCAATTCTGACGTTGCGGTAGACAGTGGACGCAAGACTAAAGAAAAACCGAGAAACGTTCGTAGCTTTTTCGACTTGGAGATAGCCTTACAATGTAAACTGCTGCAAGATGTACGAAATTGTGAAAAAAATAGGGGTAAGCTATAGGGAAAGGCGGGTAATATTCTACGTGTACAGGAACCAAGAGGGAACCATAAGACTGAAAGACCAAGAGCGAAGTGCTCGTATTAAAAAGGGTGTAATACAAGGGTGTAGTCTTTCACCCCAACTGTTGAATCTATACATCGAAGAAGCAATGGTGGACTGATAAGGTAAGAAATAAAGAGTCTCTCTGCAGAATCGTCGAGGAATGGAACACTTGGAAAACACTGACAAGATGGAGGGACAGGATGATAGGGCATCTGTTAAGGCATGGGGATAACTTCGGCGGTATTTGAAAAGCTGTAGACGGTAAAAACTGCAGCAAGAAACTGAGGGCGCATCGTGCAATTGCTACTCTGAGATGCAAAGGTTGGCCCAGGAAAAGAATTCGTGGCGGGATTCATCAAACCAGTCAGAAGACAGATGGCGCAGAAAAAGAAAAAAGTCATAAGGTGTAGACAAGAAAAAGAAATCTCAAGGAAATGTGGAAAGCGTGGATTCCACAAGACTAGTTAAAATTTGTAAATATTTGTAAACAGTGAGGGGAAGCACTGCCCGGACTGCCACCCAAGAGGTGGGACAGCAGTTGGTCCAGTAGGTGCACGGAATGAGCCAGAACAACAGGGGCAACCCTACTCAGCGGAAGTAAAATAAGAAGTAAAATAACTAGTCTCCAAGTCACTACAACACATGTCAAAGGTCGTGATATTCACATTCTTTGTTCTTAATTTCAGTGTTTACTTATTGTGAATGAGTATGAAACCAAGTGCAGCTACAATGGTTCGAATGGCTCTGAGCACTATGGGACTCAACTGCTGAGGTCATTAGTCCCCTAGAACTTAGAACTAGTTAAACCTAACTAACCTAAGGACATCACAAACATCCATGCCCGAGGCAGGATTCGAACCTGCGACCGCAGCGGCCTTGCGGTTCCAGACTGCAGCGCCTTTAACCGCACGGCCACTTTGGCCGGCAAGTGCAGCTACATATTGCACATGTATGTATGTATGTATGTGTGTGTGTGTGTGTGTGTGTGTGTGTGTGTGTGTGTGTGTGTCTCACCTGCAAAATGTACATTATCAGAACGGATGCGCCATGGATACCACAAAGCAGCGCACTTTACCGGAACTAAATGCCTGTTAATTCCGCCAGCACCATGATCGCAGCATCCAGCTGCACAGGGCCTAGGTAGTGTTGCTGTAACACCTATGTCTGAAGATGAGCTGAAGTGGCTTAAAAACTAGTCGGTGGTGCAGAAAAAATTGTGTTAAAACTTACAAAAAGCCCCTGGCTGCGTATTATACCGAAATAAATCGACAATTTAAATCACAGTTGCGGTTCAGTAACTACAGTGGGTTTCGTGAATGTATCTATTTATGTTCACTGTGATTTCTTTTTCCTATAGGACCTTGTCTGTGGAGGCAATCTTTCATGTATAGAAATCTCTCATATGAATCGACAACATGTATCAGATAAGAAGAACACACTATGATACTAGCAACATACTTGGATAATCGAAAATCGAAAATACCTTACAGAGGTACCACACATGTAAAACTTACCCCTTTTAATTACAAAAACAAACTGCATTGCACGAACGTTTTTGGGCCAGAAACACTCTTCATGTTTTTTATTTTGCTTATTTAGATTTACAGCTTTACGAAAATTCCACACTGTCCGAGACACATCATTTGATGTGATGAAATACGTGAGTTTGAATTCCAAAGAACATTTTGTTTAGGTGTACTCTCTATCTCTTAGACAAGCAGTGCAGTAGTTTGCGAGACGGCGAGAGATGTGATATTAACGACCGTTTGTCTGTAGCACAGCCCAGCATGACTGTTATTTTCAGATGGTTTTCCACTCACGTTTAGAAAAAAAGTGGGTTGATCCCCAACCTACATCTCAGAAAACAAGATGACACACATGACAATATTTACACGACCCAAAGACAGATGGCGCGCAGGGCTTCCCTCGTACGCTTACGGAGATGGCAGCAAGGGATAGGAACGGACACAAGGTGCACTCAGTCTGTATGCCTGGGGGGCTCGTTCAGTATGTTGAAGAGGCTATTCCGGCAGCTGGGTGCAACCAACTGCAGATTGGTTCATAATGGTTCAAATGGCTCTGACCACTATGGGACTTAACATCTGAGGTCATCAGTCCCCTAGAACTTACAAATACTTAAACCTAACTAACCTAAGGACATCACACACATTCGAGGCAGGATTCGAACCTGCGACCGTAGCGGTCGCGCGGTTCCAGACTGAAGCGCCTAGAACCGCTCGGCCACAGCGGTGCAGATTTTGGCGCACGTTGGAACAAATGATGCCTGTCGTCTGGGCTCCGAGGTCAGTCTTCGGTCATTCCAGCGACTGGCACAGAAGGTTGAGAAGACCAGCTTTGCGCGTGGAGCACAACGAATCTCACAATTTGCAGCAATGTCTCCGAAATTGATCGTGGCTTTTTGGTTCTGAGTCGAATGGAAGGTCTGAACCAGAGACTTCGAAGGTTCTGTAAGCCAGGCTGCGACTTCCTGGACTTGAGCCATAGAGTCGCAGATTGTAGGGTCTCTCTAAACACGTCAGGTGTGCACTACACATCAGAGCTTACTACTCAGGTTACTAGCTGTGTGCCTAGTGCACACAAGGATTTTTTAGATTAGGCGACTCTCCAACCAATCCAGGTAACGATAGCTGTAGGAACCCCAGAAGTATCAGTGTAAAATAGAAATAATTGCCTCCCACAGGTGAGAATATTAAAATCCAAATGGTAAACTGCCGAAGCATTCTCAACAAAGTTCCAGAGTTTGAAGCGCTCATGAAAAGCAGTGAAGCTTACATTATATTAGGCACAGAAAGCTGACTGAAACCTCAAATTGATAGCAGTAATATTTTTGGAGAAAATTTAAGTGTAAAATGGTTCAAATGGCTCTGAGCACTATGGGACTTAGCATCTGAGGTCATCAGTCCCATAGACTTAAAACTACTTAAACCTAAGTAACCTAAGGGCATCACACACAGCCATGCCCGAGCGAGGATTCGAACCTTCGACTGTAGCTGCAGCGCGGTCCCGGACTGAAGCGTCTAGAACCGCTCGGCCACAGCGGCCTGCATTTAAGTGTATATCGAAATGATAGGTAAATGAGAAATGGAGGTGATGTATTTGTCGCAGTAGACAAAAAATTCCAATCCACCGAGATAAAAATTGAACCCGTGTGTGAGAGTGTTTGGAGAAGACTCAGTACCAGGAATGATCATGAAATGCATAAGATGATAACTGGATACTTCTATCGCCTAAGACTCATCTCCTGATGTAACCGAAAACTTCAGAGAAAATCTCAGTTCGCTTGTACATAAGTTCCCCAATCATACTGTAATCACCGGTGGAGACTTTAAATCGTCCAAAAATTGATTGGGAAAATTACAGCTTTGTTAGTGATGGGCGTGATAGGACATCCTGTGAAACTTATTAAATGCTTCTCTGAAAGCTACCTAGAAGGGATAGGGAACCTACTCATGATGAAAATATACTGGATCTAATGGCAACAAACAGACCTGATCTCTTTGAGGATGGCCACATCGAAACTGGTAACAGTGTCCATGACGCGGTTGTGCTAACAGTGATGTGTGTGTGCATGTGTGTGTGTGTGTGTGTGTGTGTGTGTGTGTTCAGTAAACCAGACAAAAAATCAGTAATGACATATCTCAGTGATGAACTTGAAACTTTCATCACAGATCAGGAGCATGTAGTGGAACTCTCGCACAGGTTTAAAAGAATAGTTGACCACGCACTGAATAGATATGTTCCCAGTGGAACAGTTCATAATGCGAGGCACCCTCCATGTTATACAGTCACTGTAAAGAAACTGCTAAAGAAATAGATATTACTGCATAATAGGTGTAAAACAAAGCGTAGGGCTGTAGATAGAGAGATGCTGAATTAACGCGTTTGTCTGTCAAGAGGCAATAAGTGATGCCTTCGGTGACTGCTGTAGCAGAACATGTCAAACGACTTTTCACAAAATCCAAAGACATTCTGGTCGTATGTAAAGGCTGTTAGTGGCACCAAAGTTAGTGCCCAGTCCCTAGCGAATGAGATAGGAGCCGGCCGGAGTTTTAGAGCCACCCACTTGAAGGAAATATATTCGCCTTTAGTTAAAAGTCTTTTCTTTTCTTGGGTGGAACTTCATTAGCGATAGTATTTACCTTGTAAGATAGTGTAATTAGCTTGTAGTACTTCTGAATTAGCCATATATATATATATATATATATATATATATATATATATATATATATATACACTCCTGGAAATTGAAATAAGAACACCGTGAATTCATTGTCCCAGGAAGGGGAAACTTTATTGACACATTCCTGGGGTCAGATACATCACATGATCACACTGACAGAACCACAGGCACATAGACACAGGCAACAGAGCATGCACAATGTCGGCACTAGTACAGTATATATCCACCTTTCGCAGCAATGCAGGCTGCTATTCTCCCATGGAGACGATCGTAGAGATGCTGGATGTAGTCCTGTGGAACGGCTTGCCATGCCATTTCCACCTGGCGCCTCAGTTGGACCAGCGTTCGTGCTGGACGTGCAGACCGCGTGAGACGACGCTTCATCCAGTCCCAAACATGCTCAATGGGGGACAGATCCGGAGATCTTGCTGGCCAGGGTAGTTGACTTACATCTTCTAGAGCACGTTGGGTGGCACGGGATACATGCGGACGTGCATTGTCCTGTTGGAACAGCAAGTTCCCTTGCCGGTCTAGGAATGGTAGAACGATGGGTTCGATGACGGTTTGGATGTACCGTGCACTATTCAGTGTCCCCTCGACGATCACCAGTGGTGTACAGCCAGTGTAGGAGATCGCTCCCCACACCATGATGCCGGGTGTTGGCCCTGTGTGCCTCGGTCGTATGCAGTCCTGATTGTGGCGCTCACCTGCACGGCGCCAAACACGCATACGACCATCATTGGCACCAAGGCAGAAGCGACTCTCATCGCTGAAGACGACACGTCTCCATTCGTCCCTCCATTCACGCCTGTCGCGACACCACTGGAGGCGGGCTGCACGATGTTGGGGCGTGAGCGGAAGACGGCCTAACGGTGTGCGGGACCGTAGCCCAGCTTCATGGAGACGGTTGCGAATGGTCCTCGCCGATACCCCAGGAGCAACAGTGTCCCTAATTTGCTGGGAAGTGGCGGTGCGGTCCGCTACGGCACTGCGTAGGATCCTACGGTCTTGACGTGCATCCGTGCGTCGCTGCGGTCCGGTCCCAGGTCGACGGGCACGTGCACCTTCCGCCGACCACTGGCGACAACATCGATGTACATATATATATATATATGTAAGAAGAATGCTCATATTTCTCAATAATGTAAAATCTGAAACATACATCTGCAAACAGCAGAAGGTTGATATTTTTCACCAAAAACCAATCATGTATCTGTAAACTGATATAATGCAAAAAAAAATCTCAATCGTGTACCTGTAAACTGATATTTGTCAAACACTGTTAAAAAATTCTGAATTAAATAATAAATTCACTTATTTTATTGTAAATATGTCGAATGTTATTATTTCAAACCTCAATCATCATTCTTTTTATTAAAAACTATGATAACTGTATTTGTGTACATCCACATTGCACTGCACGTGCCTACAAGGTATACTGCTTTAAAAAACAATCATTTCTGAATGACAAGCGCTGGACTTCGTCCGGCGGTCACACTCACGCAGCGCACATCAGCTCTCTCTTTCAGCCCTGGTGGCTGCAATCGGCTCTCAGGACCCGCGGCGGCCAAGCGGCTGTTACATGACACATCGCCTCTGCAGGGCTATCAGTGGTTTCCACGCAGGTGAGGCGAAAGCTTGCCTATTACTGACTCAGGTAACGTTAGTCATCTGGTGAAATCGTGCTCAGCGGCCAAGATATGTGCCTCAGACAGTTCCAGTGGAAATCACTTCAGGTATAGTATCCCCAATAAACTTAGTTGCTACAGATGTGGGTGTCACAGAAAGAAAACAAGCTTTGTTATGCAATAATAAAATTATTTATTTCTGCTCCAACTTAAAAGTAATTTTGCATTCTCATATGCACATACAATAGCACTTTTTTGGTAAATGTTCTTGAGTCGATGAATAGATGGATATCCGTAGAATTCCAGTTCTTGAAAAGAAGCAAATTTAAATATTCATCACATCCAGGAGATTTTGTCCTTTCCCTTCACGTAAACGATAGTGTCCATGTGATCGAATAATTTAAGTGCAGTCACCATATCTTTATCACCATATCTTTATAGGGTATGCCAGGATCATCCTAGTGAATTCCATGATAAAAGTTAGTCAACCACTTTGCATTAGAGCACTTCACTTGCTTGAACAGTTTTGGTGATTGAATATTTGTAGAGAAAGTTTCAATTATTGTTGCGTGTTGTGTGTACACTACAAATGCAACATCTTTAAATACGAACTGTCTACGCTCTCCGTCATAGAATCCTTGAACGTCTGCAATGATGTTCACTTGCTGACACGCCATCATCAAATGATCAATGCACAGGGCGGTACCTACTCATTTATACAGCTCGCTGTGCAACACCTGTGAGCGAACAGTAGTTGATTACCCGGTCATGTAGAACTAAAGCATATGCAGCAGTGTGTTCTGCGAAATCTGACAATGATTCAAATCAATTCGCATGTCTATAGGTCCAGACTTAATTATCTCATTCTGTGTAGAGCAGTCTATTACAGTGATTAGTGAAAGCTCTTTGAACTTAGTGGACCTAATAGGCATCCCCCTCCCTCTCCTTCAGCAATCTCATAGTAAGAAGGGCGAAACCTTGCATACATCTCATACACCAGGTTGTATACATTTTCATTCCATTGCAGATGTAGATTGTCATACGGGCAGAATTCTGAATTGAGGTAGACTTTGGGATTAGTTAACTTGCAGTTATCGAACACGGTGGAATCATTTGCTGTATTTGCTCTTCTATCAGTCTGAAACGCAAGTATGATGAATCTGGGTGTCTCTAGATGGCTGGAGGTCTTAATGGCCCATGTTTGCTCGCAGTCAGTAACACTGGGTACTCGAAGATCTCCCATGAGTGAAATGTCAGTGACAGAAATGTACCTGAATTCAGCACTTTTAAAAGCTTCAAACGCTCCTCGTCGGATACACTGACGTGAGGCATTTTCCATATTATGGTGTTGATCGTGATCATTTTCTCTTCTTGAGCTCCTTGAATGTATGAGTTATTGCCGGTCGCACTCCGCACCAGACTGAGTTCTTGTTTAGCATTCATAATAATCTGTCTCATATCCTCAAAGTATCCCATAAGCATTTTTAGAGGTATGCATACAGTAAATCGCTTGTACTCTTGAGCTGCTCTATCCTCTGGCTCATCTATGAGCCATCCTGCATTTTCTAAACTATGCAGATCTGCTGGCGATGCCAAGACGTATGTTTTAAGGGTCGATATTATGCCAACATTGCGTGTACAATCGATCTCAGAGCCATTCAGCTCATATTGAATCTCTTTGAAGAGGAACGCTAATGCTTTACATGTCAGCTTGGATCCCACTACATCGCTGCCGTCAATTTTCTTGAATGACCCATCGAGATATAGGAAACTCATGCGTCTTGATACTGTATGACAATCCAGATTTCATCATTCTTGTTAAACGTGCCGTGCGGTTCTAGGCGCTGCAGTCTGGAACCGCGAGACCTCTACGGTCGCAGGTTCGAATCCTGCCTCGGGCATGGATGTGTGTGTTGTCCTTAGGTTAGTTAGGTTTAACTAGTTCTAAGTTCTAGGGGACTAATAACCTCAGAAGTTGAGTCCCGTAGTGCTCAGAGCCATTTGAACCATTTTTTTTTTGTTAAACGTGGTTGAAGCGTAAGGTTTATGAGAGATGTATTCCTGACGTATAATTCTCTCATCATCCGCTACTGGACTGATTATATTGACTGATGACGTCATTGCGCGGTTTCAAACCAACTGATTTAAGAAAGTCGTAGTTCCCATGTGTTATCACTTTGCCGTTCGGTAGCAAAGTGGCTCGCTGTGGATTGCGTGCACTTGTTTTATACTGCACGCCCATCTTGTCTTATATGTAATCGTACAATGATTTCCTCGCCACGAAAGTCAACAAGTTGATTATTCTGATCCACAATATGCAGCTCCAAATAGTCCAATGTCTCGCTGTTACTGGAAGGTGTATTGGATGGCGGGGGTCTCAGCAATCTTATACCCCGTTGTAACTGAGGGGAAGAAACCGTAAATAGTGTGAACGAGAGTATCGTTGAGATAGGAGTTCGTTGCAATGTTACACTCGACACGTATTGTGCTGACTGGAAGTATGTCCACTGCCGATTCGACCTGTAAAATTTACTTGGATCCTTCTTCAAAATCTCTCCTTTTGTGAATCCAAGCAGGCGTCCTATTGAACCTTTCTGGTTAAATCATTGCATTTACAGTTCTTATTTCAGATTTAAGTGTATTGATGTTTGCACGCAGTTCAATACCTTTTCCGGACTGTTTTATAACGTCGTTTAAATCGTCGATATCGTATGCACCAGGTTCTACCTCCAGAATATCTTTTTCACCATTAATATCGAGATGGAGTTTATTGTTAGTCTCGGTGATATTCGGGATGCTGTCGTACGTCTCCAGTCCAATCAATGCAATACTCCATTGGCCAGCAGTCAAATCAATTGGTGGGAAGTAATTTGCACTCGATACAGATGATCGTCCTTCCAAGGTCAAAGTGTACGATATTGCATCTGAACCTCAACTGATGAATGAATGTTTAAACATCCTCCTTATACACCATGCTTCTTCTTATTTTCCTTTGTGAACATGAAGAGAAATATGATGCAAAGATGTCTGCAGAGGTGTGTATTAAAGTTCTGATAGTGTAGATAATTGTAGAGTACATGTCTTCTGTGAGTGAAGTATTTTGCTGTAATTCTTCGGGTGGCTGGAGGTCACCATATGAGTCGAAATAGTAGACAGTATCCGCGTCTTTCATAACATATGCCACCCAGTGGGTGTCAGGGCCACCGGCATCAACTAAATTCACAATGCCGCATTCACCAGTTTTCCACATAGGCTTCGGTAATGTATCCCACATAAACACACCACGGAATCTTGGTATCTTGAATTCATGTCTAACAAACTTAAGAAGGTCTGTATTTGTGAGTGACCGATCTGGTAGGACCACTAATGGACTTTTTTAAATTTATGAATAGACCAAGGCTCTTACTGTACAGTTTCAAGTATAGCCCTTTTCCAATGGCAGCGGCTTCCATCATGCGGTTATGTCTTCTCGCCTCTTCTAACTGCGCTTGGGAGTTTTGCGCGTTCTTAACCGTTCGAGCTGTAACTGCAGCCCCACCGGCGAGGGAATCTACAGCTGAGAGTGCGGAGAGGGCCGGGATGAGAAAAGGAATAAAACCGCCGGATGTCTTGGGTACTGGTAGAACACGAGGTGCTTTAACCGAGTCTCTTCTTCTTGTTCTAGAATGTTTCTGCTTCATTCCGTTTTAGCTGCATACATCGCTGTCAGGATACAATTCTTCGAACAACCCTTCTTGTTCTTTTTGTTATTGTTTAGTGCGGAACGTGCAGCGTCCATAACTCGCTTGAAATTCATCACTCCTAAAGCCAACTTGATTTTTCCGCGCATGGTTTTATCAACTGCGAATGCCGCGATGCGTTGACCTATACCAATATATTTTCTTTTACGTATCGCCTTAGCCTTATCAGCTAAAATACTATCTGCAACGTGACGACTTGATAGATCTTTATTTGATGCGTATGCAATGTCGTGTTCCATGCACGCTTCGTCAATCAGATTGACTCCCTTATCGCCTTAAAGTAGTAAAGGAGTTTTGCTACTTGGGGAGCAAAATAACTGATGATGGTCGAAGTAGAGAAGATATGAAATGTAGACTGGCAATGGCAAGGAAAGCGTTTCTGAAGAAGAGAAACTTGTTAACATCGAGTATAGATTAAAGTGTCAAGGAAGTCGTTTCTGAAAGTATTCGTATGGAGTGTGGCCATGTATGGAAGTGAAACATGGACGATAAATAGTTTGGACAGGAAGAGAATAGAAGATTTCGAAATGTGGTGCTACAGAAGAATGCTGAAGATTAAATGGGTAGATCACATAACTAATGAGGAGGTATTGAATAGAATTGGGGAGAAGAGGAGTTTGTGGCACAACTTGACGAGAAGAAGGGACCGGTTTGTAGGACATGTTCTGAGGCATCAAGGGATCACAAATTTAGCATTGGAGGGCAGCGTGGAGGGTAAAAATCGTAGAGGGAGACCAAGAGATGAATACACTAAGCAGATTCAGCAGTATGTAGGTTGCAGTAGGTACTGGGAGATGAAGAAACTTGCACAGGATAGGGTAGCATGGAGAGCTGTATCAAACTAGTCTCAGGACTGAAGACCACAACAACACAATCGCCTCGCGCCCAGCGTTTCTGAAGCTTTGTTCCAGGTCCACGGCAGTTGTACCCAGGGATGTGTAATTCCACAGGTTGTTTGTCCAGAACACCACCGCCTCCTCTAATGTGTCTTCGAGCGCGCATGTTACACTACTGTGTTGGTTGTGGACAATGCACGCTCATTATATAGCAAATAGCTGGCATCAATCCAACTGTTTTGTGTAGCACGTAAACCAAGCCATTTGACTAGTGCCTTATTTCCGCGCCGCCTTATGACTCTCTCCACGAGAAAAACATCTGGTTCTGAGCTTTCCTGCATCTTCTCAGTGTAGAAGGAGCCCGCAGTTTCTTCGCCTTTACTGTCCTTAAATATATGTTCTAGGATTCGTTCGCTGCATCTTTGAAACTGTAAATATCTCAGTTGACCAGTTCGGTAGGTTTGATTTCTCAAATGCGGTCTTGTGTTTTGAGATACGCACCAAATCATCTACATTAAATTTCTGTTTGCGTGGATCCAGCATCTTAACGTGAAAGTGTACGGTATCCATGAGCCTATTATCACGAACATCGATTGGCCGCATTTTTGTTGTGCTATGTTTGGTTCTATTATATTGAGCAATTATTTCTGGGAGGATATCTGTCCATTTATATGAGCCACGAACGTTAAAACGCATCCACATTCGACCTTTTATTGTCTGTTCAAGCGCTCCACGATACTCGCCTTCAGGTGACTGAATGTCGAGTAATGATGTATTTCATACCGCTGCATCACTGTCTTGAAATACCTATTATAGAACTCCGCACCATGATCGGTTTGGAGATTGTCCGGGCATCGATTCGTGCCTGTCTGTAGCAAGCGTTCAAAAATATCAGCGACATCTGGGCAGGTTTTTTCTTTTTTTTTTTTTTGACAGGTAATGCCCATGCAAATTTCGTGTATGTATCAATAACTATTAAAATGTATTTAAATCCATTATTCTCATGTGAATATTACCGCATATTTACAAGATCAGCTTGCCACAAGTCATCCAGCCCTTTAATCATGACATGCCTGCGAGGGTATGTTTTGCGTGCTGGCTTGTGCAGTTCTCGAACTACTATCTCCATACTTATTCGATGATACCTCTCTCCCGAAGCTCGGAGATTATCGAGACAGCCTCATTCGAATGAGCTGCATTACCTGCAGCAGCTGATATCACGAGCAACCGTAGTGGATCTATTAGTTCGTTGGGGTCGTCATAATATATATATTGTGGGATTCGATTGTTCACTGCTTTAAGCCCAATGTCAATACCATCACCGCTGCCGCCACCGTTGTTGATGTTTTCGTCTTCAAGTATTGGTTTTATAATGGTTTTATGCTTCTTGTTGGTCAGGCTTTTCGTGATCTTGTGTACACGAGTCATGTGCAGTATTTCACGGTACGTGTCCTTATGATTAACTAAATAATTTATGGGTTTTTTGGTACGTCTTAGGAAGATAAGATTCATTAAGCCGGGTATTCTGTCAAACTATCACGGGTCTGTATTTTGTCTTCAGTTACAGTGATGGGATGTGCACCCAACATGTATGATCTTCCCCTTCTAGCGCCGAATGTTCTATATGACCTGGAGCGTGACTAATAATGAATTCATCAATGGCAGCACCCTCGTTATCGTGTGTTTTTGTTTTTGTTGAGAGCTGTCGAAGAGATTCAGTAACCGGCTTAAAGGTCTCTCTTAGTGTTTCCTGCCGATCCATATGCCCTAAGCTCAGCAACCGTAATTTCTCACGAACTGCTTTACGCTCTTGAATCACTTTATGCTTCGTCGACATCTTAGCGTATACTAATCAGACATGTCCACGGCCTGAGGCTTTATATATCCAGTCACTTTCTTCCTCCTCTTACTATGATCGTGATCACCCTTCTCAACAACAAGGAAGTCTACATCTATTTGCCCCTGAATAGCACCGACCTTTTCAGTTAAGTCGGTTACTTTCTTACTGAAGTGATCAACTCGCTCATTTAACGCATTCACCATTCTAAGGAGAGTCTGGTAATACGTCTATAGTTCCTTGCGCATACCTGCAACTTTATGCGGCATAGCCTGAATTCTCGTATCCAAGTACAAGCGAATGTTCTGTTTGTGTACACCCATCCTCTCGGGTTGAGAGGTGGACATACTGGCGAATTCGTCCATGGTGTGGCGTAGACTGATGTACTAACCTCTCTTACCGTGCTATATACGCAAAAACTCTTAAAAGTTTCGCCTGTACCTACCATCATTCAGTTTTCTTGTTTTATCAATAACGAGAAACTCATACTGTGAATGGTTCCAACAATCTGCACATATCTTTACAAAATCATTGAATGACATGTCCGTTCCGACATGTGCTTGGTAAATGTGCTTTAAATTCAGATTGTCTTGCTTGAAGGCTATAATGAGGTTTGCGTTATCCCTAATAAGCTGTTTCGGAATTCTGGAATCTGTTTGACTTGGATAGAATACGTCAGCACCCATATGACGACCGAAACAGAAATGTTTTCGAATTTGGTCCTCGATTTCCACGGTAACATCGTGAAATATGAAGACTGTGTTTGGTTTTGCCTTTTCAGGTGGTGGAGGATATCACCGCTTTCAGTGAATGTCGTGTATGTAACACCATCTATGTAGCGCAATATCTCTAGCAATAGTTGATACTTGGATTGAAGGAGTGTTTTTGAGAATATACAGGCATGTTCAAATCGGACGCCATCTACATGCGTTAGCAGAGTCAGGAGGACATTAGTCTTCCCGCAATTGGATGGACCTACAATAATTGCTCGTATATTATCGGGAAGGAGAATTCCGTTCTTCTTGTTCTTCTTCCTCAGCTCTTCACTTGAATCTTCACATGACCAGTCACTGACAACAAAGTCCTTGTGGCGAGGATGCTTCACCCAGCCCGCCATGATACTAAATGAGTCATGTACAGTCATGTAGTTGACCTATATATAGAAAATACAGCTGGAAGGATAATAATGATAGTATTTGTATGTAGCCAGTATAGTTCCATCACTTAACCGATTGAGCTGTATTGACTACACGAAGAAAAGAAGTATATATTTTACGCTTGAAGAGTAACATGATTATATCAGTAATTGGTATAGCATTGAAAAATATTATTTTAATAGTTTGATTAAAATGGGAAAGTGGTATGAAATAAAAGACAAACACGAGTTGAGTTTAGAGATAAATTATTTATTTAAAAATCGTATATTGGATGTAGTATTTCTGGGGTATCATCATAATCGGTACGTTTCTTCTTAGCACCTGTACAATATCTACCAAATAATTCTTTTTGGTTGGCAATATATTCGGCACGTATCTCACGCTATCCAATAGATGATCACAGAACTCTGGTTTTTGACACACATTTCAAATGCATGTCTTTAGCTTCAACGGTCATATGCGAACGAAGGTGCAGCTCAAAATCGTCAATATGTATACTATTCACACGTAGGGACTTCACAACATCACGGTATGTCGCCTCTACGCTAGACAACCAACGGTTCAGTGTCTCCAGTGCAAACCGTATGGCAGAGTCTAGATTGAATGACTTCATAACTGACCGACGTCTTAGATAGACCAGTTGACACCTGATTTCACGCATAGGGCGCAGTCATCATATACGGAAGTAACAGAAAGTGTAGCATCAGTAAGACGAATGTCTGGGGGAGAATGAGATGGATTATATTCGGTGGTCATTTGCTGGCTGATGTAGCGCTCTGCACCGCAACATCTCATCCCAGTCGAAATCGGAAATTCGCACTTTAACACATTTGGAAACATTATCAATCTTCATAATAGCTTGGATCCCCCAGACATGGTGCACTTCTATAGCAATGTTCACACGTTTGGAGCCACTGGGAGTTAAATTGTATGTGGTGGCGAAAATCGTGGCTGCACTCGACGTATTCCTTTTATCTACAGTATCTAAACTCTGCAGGTGCACTATCACAGGAATGTTCGACTGAGAAGGGACATATGTTGGCGTCCAGTACTGACCTCCATCTACGAGGTGCATTCAAGTTCTAAGGCCTCCGATTTTTTTTCTAATTAACTACTCACCCGAAATCGATGAAACTGGCGTTACTTCTCGACGTAATCGCCCTGCAGACGTACACATTTTTCACAACGCTGACGCCGTGATTCCATGGCAGCGGCGAAGGCTTCTTTAGGAGTCTGTTTTGACCACTGGAAAATCGTTGAGGCAATAGCAGCACAGCTGGTGAATGTGCGGCCACAGAGAGTGTCTTTCATTGTTGGAAAAAGCCAAAAGTCACTAGGAGCCAGGTCAGTTGAGCAGGGAGCATGAGGAATTACTTCAAAGTTGTTATCACGAAGAAACTGTTGCGTAACGTTAGCTCGATGTGCGGGTGCGTTGGCTTGGTGAAACAGCACACGCACAGCCCTTCCCGGACGTTTTTGTTGCAGTGCAGGAAGAAATTTGTTCTTCAAAACATTTTCGTAGGATGCACCTGTTACCGTAGTGCCCTTTGGAACGCAATGGGTAAGGATTACACCCTCGCTGTCCCAGAACATGGACACCATCATTTTTTCAACACTGGCGGTTACCCGAAATTTTTTTGGTGGCGGTGAATCTGTGTGCTTCCATTGAGCTGACTGGCGCTTTGTTTCTGGATTGAAAAATGGCATCCACGTCTCATCCATTGTCACAACCGACGAAAAGAAAGTCCCATTCAGTGCTGTCGTTGCGCGTCAACATTGCTCGGCAACATGCCACATGGGCAGCCATGTGGTCGTCCGTCAGCATTCGTGGCACCCACCTGGGTGACACTTTTCGCATTTTCAGGTCGTCATGCAGGATTGTGTGCACAGAACCCACAGAAATGTCAACTCTGGAGGCGATATGTTCAACAGTCATTCGCCGATCCCCCAAAAGAATTCTCTCCACTTTCTCGATCACGTCGTCAGACCGCCTTGTGTGAGCCCGAGGTTGTTTCGGTTTGTTGTCACACGATGTTCTGCCTTCATTAAACTGTTGCACCCACGAACGCACTTTCGACACATCCATAACTCCATCACCACATGTCTCCTTGAACTGTCGATGAATTTCAATTGGTTTCACACCACGCAAATTCAGAAAACGAATGATTGCACGCTGTTCAAGTAAGGAAAACGTCGCCATTTTAAGTATTTAAAACAGTTCTCATTCTCGCTGCTGGCGGTAAAATTCCATCTGCCGTACGGTGCTGCCATCTCTGGGACGTATTGACAATGAATGCGGCCTCATTTTAAAACAATGCCCATGTTTCTATCTCTTTCCAGTCCTGAGAAAAAAAATCGGAAGCCTTAGAACTTGAATGCACCTCGTAGTTGCAGTTTAACACCGCCAGCAACAGCATTCGATGCATCGCGCGCAGGTCGTGTGACCTCATCACACAAGATGCTGAGTGGGACGGATAGCAGCAACTCCTTGTCCTGCTCCAACATGCGGGCTATGTGGGCTATAGGATCCCACGTGGCCGCTACTGAGTCAGATGTGACGGGTGTCATTGCTGTAGGTCTCGGTGAGATGGCTGCCGAGGCCGATGCAGGTCCGGACGTGTCTGCGGGGCTATGCATGGTGGCGCTCGACTCTGTTGAACAAAGAAGAGGAAGGATTAGATATGAAGGAATACGTGAAAATTTGAAGAATAGTAAGACTAACCAGCGAGATAGAATAATGTGAAGTATGATACTTACTTTTCCGTTTGATGCTGTTCTGCATGATTGTGCAGGAGTGTGACTGCTGCTGCTGGCGCTTCATGGTTCTTCTTCTTCTTCTCCTGCTGACTGACCGAGATTGAGGCCCCAGAGCTACTGAGCTTAACCTATATCTCCTACATTGACGTCACCTGATACTTAAATACTATTGGGAGCAGTCGAACACACGACTCGATTAAGGGCTCCTATTGGTTCCCGCCATTTTCCCCACCCCAGAACGTCATCAGTTGATGTCATGACAGAGCCCTTTGGTGGCGGCTACAGGGACTAGACCAACACCACGTGGTGGGTACACTAGGTGCAGCTGTCTTGAATGACGGTAATTGCGTCATGGTCTGACATCACAGTGGCGTCCTCTGGTGGCGACGATATGAACTAAGCCATTTGGAGTGAAGACCCAGTGGAGAAAACACATGCTTGAAATTGGTTAAGTAATAAAGATAAGTCCTTTTTTCCCGCCATTTTCTTTGCTTAGTAGAGATAAGTGTGGTGTGATGGATTATCATGTTGGAATTTGAACTTCGCGCCATTTTTCTGGGCGAGAGGGCGTGGCACTTTCCCATCAAAATTCAAACTTCTCGCCACAATCCGCCATCTTGATTGACGTCATCGCCGCCATCTTGGATAACGGTACTTTGTCCTGAAACACAGGTTGTCCCAATACTACTGACACCCAGAGCTGTCATATGGGAAGACAAACGGAGGACATGGCCCTCATCCAGGAGCCCTATCTCTATAAAGGGGGCGTTTCAGGCCTTGGAAGAACTGGGGGTAAGTTGATTTATGCTGGAAACTCCAAATCATATCTTTATGTTAGGAATGGAACTTCATGCAAGCCAATGTCAGACTTCTGTTCCAGGGTCTTAGTGACCATCAGGCTGAAACAATATAAGGAAGGAAGCACAAGGGAAATTGTATTGGCCTCAGCTTATCTTCCTTCCTAGGAAGTGAGGAGACTGGTAGATAGCTTGTCACAGCAAACTGCCAATTGGTTGTGATGCCTGTACCCACAACCTGGTGTGGGGGGCAATGATACCAACTGCAGAGGTGTGCAGCTATTCTAATTTCTAGTAGGGAATAATTTGGAAATCTTGAATAGAGGTAGGGAACAGAGCTTCAGGAATAGAAGAAGAGAAGAGGTAAGTGAAATAACTTTTGGATCCACTCTGATGGATAATTATGTCAAACCATGACATGTGGCGATCTGACCACTTGTATATTAAGTTTGAGGTTGAAACTGGTGCCAAAGAGAATGTGGCCTATAAGAGTCCTGGTACTCATATAGGAAAGAGTTAAATTCACGCTTATCTGAAGTGAGAACGTCGATTAGGAATCCAGTAAATTTTGGGAAAAAGGAAGACACAGTGACATATATCATTAAGACCTCATATTTAGAAACCTCCGTAATCATGTGCATGAAGAGAGGTGTACCTTGGTGGTACAACAATCTGGAACAGCAAAGAAAGCAGGTAAGAAGACTGTTCAACCTTGTAGGAAAGAAAGGACAATGGGAAAATGTTGGGAAGCCCAAAAAATGCAAACTTGCGATCAAGCAAGTGAAACTATCACCCTGGAAGGTATTCCAGGAGGACGTGGTTTGCGCTAGATTTCATAAAACCCTCACTAGAATACTAACTAATCCAGGAGGTACTCTAACGAAGGACAATGGTTGGTATATAAGCACACTGAGTGAGGCACTGGATTTGCTACTTAACATTCACTTCCCTCGGTGCATTCTGGCAGATAACACAGACCAGGAGTCAGTCCTTGAGAGGCAGTGGTTTACATGTAATCAAAGAGAAAACTCGAAATCCGCTAGAGAATGTGCTGATTTCAAAAATATTGTATTGGAGGTGGACATCTTTCAGCCATTCACGTCACCAGGCCCAGGTGGTATCTCTCCAGCTTTACCGCGACAAGCTGCACATAGGTGGCGCTCGATGGGAGTGTGGTTCGGCCGTGAGGCGTGCCGAGGTAGTCCTTGCAGATGCGATGACACTGTGCCCCAGATGGCGCGGTGGTTACCGTACTTGCCGAGTGTGGTACACATTTTCACTCGCCGCCGCCGATTTCACGTAATGTCCCAGTGCAACTGACAGCAGTGATCACACACTGTGTGTATCGAGCTGAAAAGACTTCTCAGGGGGCCAAACGTAAGGCCTCCACGGTTAGTTTGACAAACAGGTGCTGTGTAGGTTGACAAAGCCACTCAGCCAGATGCAGTCGCTTGTCCTGTTTCAGAAGAAACCTCTCAGCCTGCAAGATCTGGGCAGATCACAGAGGGTTTGATTATTGGTGGGTGGGAGCTACATCCCTAGCTGCGTTATAGGGTCTCTCATAGACATGGATGCCTAGGACGGAAAAAATTCCAGTGTGCAGTCCGTGTGCATACAAGGTGGAGTGACTCCAGACGTGGAACGGGTCCTTCTGGGTCCCATGAAGAGCACAGAGTGCAGCTAACTGCAGATGGTGACTCACGTCGGTACCAATGATGTGTGTCGCTTTGGAGCAGAATAGATTCTGTAAGTAGGCTGTTTATGTTTTCTTATTGGCAACGTTACGTAGCGCTCTATATGAAAATCACTGGCTGTGCTGTGTGCAGTCTGTGGCTAGTTTGCATTGTTGTCTGCCATTGTAGTGTTGAGCAGCTGGATGTGAACAGCGCGTAGCGTTGCGCAGTTGGAGGTGAGCCGCCAGCGGTGGTGGATGTGGGGAGAGAGATGGCGGAGTCTTGAAATTTCTAATACTGGATATTATGAACTGCTATGTATATTATGGTTTTTCAACACTATTAAGGTAAATACATTGTTTGTTCTCTATTAAAATCTTTCATTTGCTAACTATGGCTACTAGTAGTTAGTGCCTTCCGTAGTTTGAATCTGTTATTTAGCTGCCAGTAGTGGCGCTCACTGTATTGCAGTAGTTCGAGTAACGGAGATTTTTGGTGAGGTAAGTGATTTGTATAAGTTACTGCTGTTTGCCAGGCATAGTGCTACTGAATTTCAATTTGTGTTACTCTTCTAAGCTAGTTTTACTACTGATTTATTTTTCTTGTTTGCTGCACAGTGCCTTATCTTAGTTGTAATATTGTTGCTTCACCAATTTCCATTTTTTTTGTCATTGCTGTTTGTATTAATTGTTTTGTGCTGCTGCATTGCCTCGTCCCTTAGTTTAGCATCTGAGCTCAGTAGATTTAAGTTAGCTTAAGAGGGGGTAGCCTATAAGAGAATGAGTTGCGATGAATTTGAAGAAATGCACTGAGAGGTTATACGAGAAAAATACAGAAAGCATGCTTGGATAGGATTTTTTTGGCTGGAGCAAATATCGAAATAAGACGAAAGATCTATGGAATGAAGTTTTGGGTTGGACTGCAGTACCAAATGTTACACTGAAAACGAACCCTGTCCTTTCCTTTTGTGTTATTGCACTATGTGTTTGTGTACCCTTGTGTATTTGTTTTCTTCCTGTCTCTGTGTAGTTTCATAGAATTTTTTCTTCTTTTAATATTAAGCTACATTCACTATGATGAGGAATACTGTTCTCCTCAAATATAATTGGGATTAATAATATGTTATTTACCTTGTAAATATGCTTAGACATTATTTATTCTGTTTTGTTTTAATGCTCATGTGTGAAGTTGATGTTTCAAAATTTATTCTGATCTTTTATGTATTTACTTATGTCATAATTCCTATAACACTGATGTATATGTTATTTCGATTCTTTTGTAAAGCCTGTACTACAAATGTTGTCTGTATTGTTATGTTCTTTAATGATGTATTTTGTACCTTTGTTATTGTATTTTTATGTTATAAAATTGTAATTGACACCAGTTCATCAAATTAAGTAACTTGTAAGTTACATTTCACTGCACACGTTTCTGTTGGTCATAGTATATGGACAATATCTGAGAAGTAGGGACTGATAGTGTTTGCACGTGTGTTAATAATTCAGCAAGGGACTGGATAACAGCATTGCTGGTTCTAAGGACAATTCCAAAAACTTTGTGAGTGCACAAGTGGTGATTATGGACTTGCTATATTAACTGCAAGACTCTTCGATGGTGATTGTGCACCCGCACAGTCACAGCAGATGGCTGCTGGCCATCTCAATTCTCTCTGGTTTTTGTCATCTATCTTAAGTGGTAAAGGCTACCAGTCTTGCTTCCGAGATGTAAGCGGAGCTCACCATTTGCAGTACAGTCGACAGAACTGACTGAGGGCCTCTGGTACAGAGGCAAATGGAGGGTCCCAGTCAGAGGCTCAGATAGTGCAGCGACCGAGTAGGCTGCAGATTCCTCGAATTGCAGCATAGGGTGGTGGGTTCTCGGGTTCCGCTAAGTAGGTCAGTAGCCTGTTACACGCAGGTGGTGCCTACATGGGTAGTGGGGTCTGTCTCCCAACTCAGATGATACAGTTGCTGAAAGGTTCAAAGAAAACATGCGTGTAATTTCAAACACGTATACGACTCGTACAATTATGGTTGGCGGTGACTTCAATTTACCCTCGATATGTTGGCGCAAATACATCTTTAAATCCGGAGTACGCATAAAACATAATCCGAAACTGTGCTAGACGCGTTCTCTGAAAATTATGTCGAGCAGTTAGTTCATGAGCCCACTCGAATAACAACGGTGGTGAAAACACATTTGTCCTCTTGGCAGCAAATATCTTGAGCTAATAACGAGCATCAAAACGGATTCAGGATTGTCGCATCGAGAATGAATACCGTAACTCACAAATCCTGCAAAACTAAACGAAAAACGTACCTAATCAAAAGCAGATAAAAATTCATTTGAGGCCTTCCTGGGAGGCAATCCTCACTCCCAAATTAACAGTGTAACTGTGGACTAGATGCGGCTTGAATTCAAGAAATAGTGTCGGTAGCAATTGAGAGATTTATTCGAAGTAACTTAACGAACGACAGAATTGATCCGCCTTGCTACACAAAATCAGTCAGAGTAGAATCGCAGAAACAACCAAAAAGCATGGCAAATATAAACGAACGCAAAATCCCCAACATTAGCGTACTTTTACTGAAGGTCAAAATTTAACGCGGACTTCAATGTGAGGTGCTTAATATAATTTCCACAACGAAACTTTCCCTCAAAAACTGACAGAAAATCCGAAGACATTCTCCCTATGTAAAGCATGCTAACGGCAAGACACAATCGATGCCTTCTCTTCGCCATAGCAATGGAAATACACTCCTGGAAATGGAAAAAAGAACACATTGACACCGGTGTGTCAGACCCACCATACTTGCTCCGGACACTGCGAGAGGGCTGTACAAGCACAGCGGACACACCAGGAACCGCGGTGTTGGCCGTCGAATGGCGCTAGCTGCGCAGCATTTGTGCACCGCCGCCGTCAGTGTCAGCCAGTTTGCCGTGGCATACGGAGCTCCATCGCAGTCTTTAACACTGGTAGCATGCCGCGACAGCGTGGACGTGAACCGTATATGCAGTTGACGGACTTTGAGCGAGGGCGTATAGTGGGCATGCGGGAGGCCGGGTGGACGTACCGCCGAATTGCTCAACACGTGGGGTGTGAGGTCTCCACAGTACATCGATGTTGTCGCCAGTGGTCGGCGGAAGGTGCACGTGCCCGTCGACCTGGGACCGGACCGCAGCGACGCACGGATGCACGCCAAGACCGTAGGATCCTACGCAGTGCCGTAGGGGACCGCACCGCCACTTCCCAGCAAATTAGGGACACTGTTGCTCCTGGGGTATCGGCGAGGACCATTCGCAACCGTCTCCATGAAGCTGGGCTACGGTCCCGCACACCGTTAGGCCGTCTTCCGCTCACGCCCCAACATCGTGCAGCCCGCCTCCAGTGGTGTCGCGACAGGCGTGAATGGGGGGACGAATGGAGACGTGTCGTCTTCAGCGATGAGAGTCGCTTCTGCCTTGGTGCCAATGATGGTCGTATGCGTGTTTGGCGCCGTGCAGGTGAGCGCCACAATCAGGACTGCATACGACCGAGGCACACAGGGCCAACACCCGGCATCATGGTGTGGGGAGCGATCTCCTACACTGGCCGTACACCACTGGTGATCGTCGAGGGGACACTGAATAGTGCACGGTACATCCAAACCGTCATCGAACCCATCGTTCTACCATTCCTAGACCGGCAAGGGAACTTGCTGTTCCAACAGGACAATGCACGTCCGCATGTATCCCGTGCCACCCAACGTGCTCTAGAAGGTGTAAGTCAACTACCCTGGCCAGCAAGATCTCCGGATCTGTCCCCCATTGAGCATGTTTGGGACTGGATGAAGCGTCGTCTCACGCGGTCTGCACGTCCAGCACGAACGCTGGTCCAACTGAGGCGCCAGGTGGAAATGGCATGGCAAGCCGTTCCACAGGACTACATCCAGCATCTCTACGATCGTCTCCATGGGAGAATAGCAGCCTGCATTGCTGCGAAAGGTGGATATACACTGTACTAGTGCCGACATTATGCATGCTCTGTTGCCTGTGTCTATGTGCCTGTGGTTCTGTCAGTGTGATCATGTGATGTATCTGACCCCAGGAATGTGTCAATAAAGTTTCCCCTTCCTGTGAAATGAATTCACGGTGTTCTTATTTCAATTTCCAGGAGTGTACTATGTATGACAGTGCTGCAAAAGCAGAGTTACTAAACACAGCCTTTCGGAATTCCTTCACCAAAAAGACGAACTAAATATTCCAGAATTCGAATCAAGAACAGCTACCAACATAAGTAACTTAGAAGTAGATATCCTAGGAGTATTGAAGCAACTCAAATGACTTAATAAAAACAAGTCTTCCTGTCCAGACTGCATACCAATTAGGTTCCTTTCAGAATATGCTGATGCAATAGCTCCATACTCAACAATCATATGCAACTGCTCGCTCGACGAAAGATCCGTATCCAAAGACTGGAAAGTTGCACAGGTCAAAAAATATTCGAAAAAGGCAATAGGAGTAATGCACTAAATTACCTGTCCATATCATCACGTCGATATGCTATAGGATTGTGGAACATGTATTGAGTTCTAACATTATGAATTATCTCGAAAAGAAGAGTCTACTGATACGTTGTCAAGACGGTTTTAGAAAACATCGTTCTTGTGGAACACGACTAACTCTTTACACACACGAAGTGCAGAGTGCTATGACAAACGATTTCAAATTGATTCCGTTTTTCTAGATTTCCACAAGGTTTTTGCCACTGTGCCACACAAGCGCCTTATAGTGAAATTGCGTGGTTATGGAATATCTTCTCACGTATGTGACTGATTCGTGATTTCCTGTCAGAGAGGTCACAATCCATAGTAACTGAAGGTAAGACATTGATGAAAACAGAAGAGATTTCTGGCATTTCCCAAGGTAGTTTTATAGGCCCTCTGTTATTCCTCATCTATATAAACGATTTACGAGACAATCTGAGCAGCCGTTTGTTTCCAGATGATGCTAGTCATGGGTCAACCTTTGTAAGCCCTACTCTGTATTGCTGCCAAATTTATTCAATATGGCGCATCCAAGACGGCGGCAATAAATATGGCAACATCGCAATGACGTCATGGAGGGAAGCTCAAATTTTGTCGGTAAAATAGGTCACTTGTGCTACCTCTACTAACTTAACCCCCTCCCCTCCACCTCCCCTTCTTCATAAAATGGCGGGAAGTTGAAACTTTGGTGGAAAAAAGGTCACTTGGGCTACCTCCACTAACCTAAGAAAATGGCAAGAAAATAGATCACTGGGCTACATCATCTGACAACCACCAACTCCTTGGAATTGGCGGGAAAAGGACTCACTCTGCGCTGGTCTGTTGCACATAATGGACATAAGTATTTTGCATGCAGTGTTTATTTTAACAATTTGAGTTGTCATAGGCAGTAGCTCCATCCAGCATGTTCTCCATGAGGTCTGAAGTCCAACTGGCCCGACATTGAACACAGTATCGCCACCAGAGGGCGCTGTCGTCCCTCCCACAACGTAATCCAAGATGGCGGTCTGGGGAAAAATGGTGGGAACTGATACAAACCTTTAATCAAGTCACTTGTTAGACTTGAGCCAGTAGGATGGCAGTATCTGGTAACGACATTGGAGGAGGTATAGGCAGACTCAGTAGCTCTGGGACCTCAGTCTCGCTCAGTCAACCACCACCAGCAGCGCAAGAAGAAGAAGAAGAAGAAGAACCAGTCAAAATCCAACACAGCCCTGCAGAACAGGAAGAAACGGAAAAGTATGTCCCTGCTATCACATCTTGGTTAGTGGTTAGCATTATTAAAATTACTGTTTTTTTTTGGGTCTTGGTCAATGTGTGATGCTTCCTTGTCTTTGTTCAGGAGTAGGCCTCGATGCATCCAAGCCCACAGGGTAGAGTGCCAACATGCCGACCTCTGCCACATCCAGACCTGTAGCAACCTCGGCTGCCATCTTGTCGAGACCTGCACTGACCTCTGGACCTGTGGCAGCAACAACCCTCAGCATGTCTGAACCTGTAGCAACCATGTGGGATCCTGTAGCGCACATAGCCCACTTGCTGGAGCAAGACAGTGAGCTGTTGTTGTTTGTCCCACTCATACTGTAGATTTGTGTGATGAGGGCATGTTATTTGCTCCCAACACATCGAATGCTGCTGGTGGTCCTAAACAACAGCAAGATGAAGGGCTGTACTGGTCACCAACATACGACCCATCCCTGCAGAACATCACAGTGCTAGTGAACAGAGTGCAGATGCTGTGGATCAGAAGGCATCTAGTGTACCCATGCTTTTCAGTTCTACATACGGTTTAACTCGCAGTGGAACGAAAAGTGTAACTTGAAACGTCCCCTTAGAAAAATTTATGAATGACTGTGCTTATAAACCTCTTACATTATTCGATTTTCTAACAGCTGAGCAGAACTCAACGTACTCAAGACATTTCGCTCTTTACCTCTTCTGATCAACACTAAACTGACACACAACATTTTTAGCGCAACGCAATCTGAATTTCAATAATCCCTACAAAAGAATGGCCCTGACTAACATTAATCTATGCCTTTCACAAATCACTTACCTCACAAAAATCTTCGTTACTCGAACTACTGCAATACAGCGAGAGCCACTACTGCCAGCTAAATAAAAGATTCTAACTACTGAAGGCACTAGTTACTGATAGGCATAGTTAGCAATTGAAAGATTTTGATAGAGAACAAACAATGTATTTACCTTAATAGTGTTCAAAAGTCATTATATATATATATATATATATATATATATATATATATATATATATATATATATATATATATATCAGTTCATGACATCCACTCTTACAAATTTACTCTCTCTGATGGACACACGTCCAGATCATCCGCTCTCAAAACTCCGCCATCTCACTCCCCACATCCACCACTGCTGGCGGCTCACCTCCAACTGCGCAACGCTACGCGCTGTTAACAGCCAACTGCCCAACACTACAATAGCAAATTCCAACAATGCCAACCAGCCACAGAATGCACACAGCACAGCCAGTGATTTTCATATAGAGTGCTACGTGGCGTTACCATTATAAAAACCTAAACAGCCTACTTACACAATCTTGGTATAGAAGCACACCATGACCGGCGCTTGCATGCGAGAATATAAATTGAAAATGCATCGAAGGGTGTTAAAGTTCGAATTTCTGAGTTCGACTGGGAGAAAAAATGTCGTGCAGAGCGCTGCATCAATCAGCAGATGACTACAGAGTATTATCCAACCCCCCCCCCCCCCCCAGAGATTCACCTTACTGGTATGACACTATCTATTACAACAGTGTATGATGATTCTACATTAACTGATAAGGCCGAGGCTATTGAGGGGAAAACAGATGTACAGCATGCCTCAGTTATGAACTTCTACAGTCTGGATGCTGCGCTATGTCTTGCATTGTAGTGATTGAGTCGTTGGCTGCCGAGCGTAGACTCTTCATACAATGATGTAAACTTCCTACGTGTGCATAGTGTACATGTTGATGATTTGGAGCAGTACCTTTGTTTGCACATTAAGCTGAACCAAAAGAGAGACAGACTAAATGTGCGTGTGGAAAACCCGAGCACTGTGAGGCAACCATTAGCTTGAGGGAGATACGTGCGGAATTTACTGCATATCGAAAAGCTTTGTTTGAGAAATACTGTACAGGTGCGAAGAAGAAGATAAAGAAAGAGTCTGATGATTTTTTTGAAATACTGTATCCGATGTATGAAGTTTAAATAAATGATGGATGTATATATAATCTCAGATTGTGTGATTCATTTCAAACCTCTCTCATTATAGTCCAAGATTATGCCTATTAATATCATTATTTTTCAGCGGTACACCTATAATAATGCAGCAGCAGCAGACAGTTACCCCAAACATGTCCTCACCACACATTGACAAAATGAATGATCAGTTTATTCTTCATGGGTAAAATATATATAGCCGATTTCTCTGTGTAACCAAAACAGCTCAGTTGGTTAAGTGATGGAGCTATAGTAGCTACACATACTATTACCGTCCCTTCAAGTGTATCTTTCTATATATGCCAACTACTTGTCAGTATCTGGAGTAGTTAGTATCATGTCAGGGTGGGTGAAACATCGTCCTCACAAGGACTTCGTTGTCGGTGACTCGTCCTGTGAAGATGCAGAAGAAGACCTGAAGACAAAGAAGAAAGTTTCTCACATCCAGCACACGACCCGCTCCACAGGTTGCTACTGCAAACCCTCTTTTCCGCTCCTCACTAATAATGAAGAAAAAGTGCCACTTTAATAATTTTGCATTTGAAAATCTGGATGGGAACAACTGAAACGTCCAGTGGAGCAGTTAATAAAGAAGTGACGCAGAAACCTGGTTCATTCATACACTGCCGCAGAAAACATGTACACCCTATCTGAGGTGTCCAATTCAGTCAATATCTATCGTTACAACAGTAAAAATGGAGTACATGAAATGATATACAACTCAATAGCACAAGCGGTTCTGTAGTACCAAGTACTGATCCATACTGAAACACCCTTACTAGTAAATGGTGTAGCCTCCAGGGGACGCAGTGCAGGCGCTGACTTTCGCATCCAGTCGGTCATACAGATGACGGATATTGTCCTGGGTTACGTCAAGCCTGCTCCACCTATTCACGTAGTTCTGTACCAGTTGTTGGTTAGCAAATCATAGGAGTCACTTCTCGGTCCATCACATCCAACATGTGCTCGGCTGGAAACAAGTAGGGAGATCGTGCTGGCCAGGAAAGTTGCTGCACGTTTTGCAGAGGACGTTTAACAGTGTGTGGGCGAGCATAATCCTGTTGCAACACATTACTTTCCCGTTGCAAGAACGGCAAAAGAACGGGTCTAACAACATTCTGCACGTACTGGCGCTGGTTAGAGGCCCACAGCGTCAGGATGGCAATTTCGAACGTTTTTCTTCTCTTGCATCCTCATTGGCTCTAGTAACAAGACACTTTTGATCTAGTTAACGTACCTTGCCTTTTTTTTTGTAATATTGTGAGCGTGTGGGTGTTATTCTGTCATTCTGCGCAACGGATTCATCTGAGATGTACCCTTTACCCTGTGGCTCCTGCAAGATGCAATTTACCCCCACACTACTACAGAAGTCAGACAGACACTCCCAACGTTCTAAAGAGAAATACCTGAAAACTTTCAGTAATAAATATCTTCTGAAGACGTCCGCTGTAAGGAAATGACACAAAAATTCACAAAATTTCTTACGTAACTAGTGGGATACTAGGGTACTGGAGTAGTGCTAGTTAGTGTAAGAAAAACATGTAACTAACGAAAACTATTATTTATTTTGCAAAAATTCTGAGAAATCGCAATGGCACTTGTAGTTATGAACTGAACTCGTTATTTCCTGTGTTCTTTTCGGAAAGTGAAGTTACCTCTCAAGGACAGGATTCGCTAATGAAATTTCTATACAAAGTTTAAGATTGTTATTGACTTGGCAGAATGGCTGAGAGCCACGCCTACTCAACTTGAATAATTATCCGTTAGAATGTTGTTAGGTACGGTCGAGGTTGTTGCGTGTGAAATGCAGTGAAGTGTACTGTTGTGGAGGAAATATGGGGCTCGCAAGAGCTGTAGCGCACAATACCGTAAACTGCTATGACTGCCGTCTGCGCCGCTCACTTCTGACACTCTCGTTCTATCTGGATTGACCTTTGCCAATCAAACTCTCCCTACACCTTGATGAAGTCAAGGACTCCTATTCACCACTCGTCTAAGTATTGGCGTGGTACACCGGTCAGATAACCAGTCCACCGTGATGCCACTGAAAATTCGCTCGCAAGCGTTTAACTATAACTCTGTCCGTTCACACCGTACAATAAGTGTGGCGGCCAACACTGTGAACAACGCTTAATCGCAAGGACTCAATATAGAGTCGCACTTCGATTCGCAGAGGTGCTCTCCCAGTGAAGTACTGAGGAGAGACTTGTTCCTCGCTCTTTGAGTACACGTACCAGCGCGCACGCTCTCGTTACGTGTTCTCGCTCCAAGAGCGCAAACGGAATGGCCCCTCTCCACGCCAGACGTGAATGGGTATATCTTTCGGTCTCTTCCATTACTCCTTCAGCTCAAGACGTCAGAAATATTGTGTGCCAATCAGCGTTGCTCTTCTAAAACAGGAGAATGACGTTACGGTTAAGGTGACTAATCTGGAAATCTGTAGTATCGGCATTTGGAGTTTGCTGTCTCCCTGTGAAAATCTCTGAAACTGAATGTTATGTGTAAAGAATGCGTAGGTTGGCCGCTCCCATACAATGTAGTGGAATTTGCTTTTAAGCCGAACACAGGGTCGTCCTTTCACTCTGGCAAACGCTGTCTGCTCTATGGGCGGTCACCGGCCGACGTAGATGGGTTGGGACCGGCCTCCTGGCGTGCGGTTGCCTCTCTCGAACTAAAAGCTCCTGTGGCTGTCGTGTCTGGAATGTATGTGTGTACGCCAGCCTCGAGTATTTCAATCACGATGCGCACTTGCGATTTATTAGTTATTTGCATATCGTTTACATCAATTCATACAACATTGACTTCATCTTATCGATTGTGGGTACGAATGAAGCGTCTTGATGTGCGGAATATGATTGTGAGGGCAGAATATGTAAGCAATGAAGGTCAGGAGACCAGGACGTGTTACATTATATTTCGGATAACCAAGAAGGGAAGGAAATGAAAGGTGTGGTTTCGTAATCCTCTCAGTTCTTCTTTTACTGTATTTGTATCGTTAGCAAATGAAGCTGGAACTCTGAAACCATGTTGATGTGCTTACTGGTACTGCTTCTTGTTCGCTACCTTTTCAGATTTCAACTCACACGCACAACAAACACAATGTTCACGTTTGCAAAAAAACTTACCTAAGTGTTCTTTGCTAGCCCATAAAGTACGCAACGAGGAAAGAAGCAAGGCATGTTATCGTACCTCGTGCGTATCAACGAAGTGAACGGTCATTGAAATGTCAAAGGAAAATAACTGCATAGATGTATACCATACACAATCGAGTTCTTCTTTTATTAGATTGTCAGTGCATTAGTGTCATCTTCTCACTCTGAAATCTTAACAATGACGCGTCATTCAGTGGTGACAAATAACAGCAATTTATACGGTAAAGAAAGATTTTTTTAAAATATTTTACATTTACATTTACATTTACATTTATACTCCGCAAGCCACCCAACGGTGTGTGGCGGAGGGCACTTTACGTGCCACTGTCATTATCTCCCTTTCCTGTTCCAGTCGCGTATGGTTCGCGGGAAGAACGACTGTCTGAAAGCCTCTGTGCGCGCTCTAATCTCTCTAATTTTACATTCGTGATCTCCTCGGGACGTATAAGTAGGGGGAAGCAATATATTCGATACCTCATCCAGAAACGCACCCTCTCGAAACCTGGCGAGCAAGCTACACCGCGACGCAGAGCGCCTCTCTTGCAGAGTCTGCCACTTGAGTTTGTTAAACATCTCCGTAACGCTATCACGGTTACCAAATAACCCTGTGACGAAACGCGCCGCTCTTCTTTGGATCTTCTCTATCTCCTCCGTCAACCCGATCTGGTACAGATCCCACACTGATGAGCAATACTCAAGTATAGGTCGAACGAGTGTTTTGTAAGCCACCTCCTTTGTTGATGGACTACATTTTCTAAGGACTCTCCCAATGAATCTCAACCTGGTACCCGCCTTACCAACAATTAATTTTATATGATCATTCCACTTCAAATCGTTCCGCACGCATACTCCCAGATATTTTACAGAAGTAACTGCTACCAGTGTTTGTTCCGCTATCATATAATCATACAATAAAGGATCCTTCTTTCTATGTATTCGCAATACATTACATTTGTCTATGTTAAGGGTCAGTTGCCACTCCCTGCACCAAGTGCCTATCCTCTGCAGATCTTCCTGCATTTCGCTACAATTTTCTAATGCTGCAACTTCTCTGTATACTACAGCATCATCCGCGAAAAGCCGCATGGAACTTCCGACACTATCTACTAGGTCATTTATATATATTGTGAAAAGCAATGGTCCCATAACACTCCCCTGTGGCACGCCAGAGGTTACTTTAACGTCTGTAGATGTCTCTCCATTGAGAACAACATGCTGTGTTCTGTTTGCTAAAAACTCTTCAATCCAGCCACACAGCTGGTCTGATATTCCGTAGGCTCTTACTTTGTTTATCAGGCGACAGTGCGGAACTGTATCGAACGCCTTCCGGAAGTCAAGGAAAATGGCATCTACCTGGGAGCCTGTATCTAATATTTTCTGGGTTTCATGAACAAATAAAGCGAGTTGGGTTTCACACGATCGCTGTTTCCGGAATCCATGTTGATTCCTACATAGTAGATTCTGAGTTTCCAAAAACGACATGATACTCGAGCAAAAGACATGTTCTAAAATTCTACAACAGATCGACGTCAGAGAGATAGGTCTATAGTTTTGCGCATCTGCTCGACGACCCTTCTTGAAGACTGGGACTACCTGTGCTCTTTTCCAATCATTTGGAACCTTCTGTTCCTCTAGAGACTTGCGGTACACGGCTGTTAGAAGGGGGGCAAGTTCTTTCGCGTACTCTGTGTAGAATCGAATTGGTATCCCGTCAGGTCCAGTGGACTTTCCTCTGTTGAGTGATTCCAGTTGCTTTTCTATTCCTTGGACACTTATTTCAATGTCAGCCATTTTTTCGTTGGTGCGAGGATTTAGAGAAGGAACTGCAGTGCGGTCTTCCTCTGTGAAACAGCTTTGGAAAAAGGTGTTTAGTATTTCAGCTTTACGCTTGTCATCCTCTGTTTCAATGCCATCATCATCCCGGAGTGTCTGGACATGATGTTTCGAGCCACTTACTGATTTAACGTAAGACCAGAACTTCCTAGGATTTTCTGTCAAGTCGGTACCTAGTATTTTACTTTCGAATTCACTGAACGCTTCACGCATAGCCCTCCTTACGCTAACTTTGACATCGTTTAGCTTCTGTTTGTCTGAGAGGTTTTGGCTGCGTTTAAACTTGGAGTGAAGCTCTCTTTGCTTTCGCAGTAGTTTCCTAACTTTGTTGTTGTACCACGGTGGGTTTTTCCCGTCCCTCACAGTTTTGCTCGGCACGTACCTGTCTAAAACGCATTTTACGATTGCCTTGAACTTTTTCCATAAACACTCAACATTGTCAGTGTCGGAACAGAAATTTTCGTTTTGATCTGTTAGGTAGTCTGAAATCTGCCTTCTATTACTCTTGCTAAACAGATAAACCTTCCTCCCTTTTTTTATATTCCTATTAACTTCCATATTCAGGGATGCTGCAACGGCCTTATGATCACTGATTCCCTGTTCTGCACTTACAGAGTCGAAAAGTTCGGGTCTGTTTGTTATCAGTAGGTCCAAGATGTTATCTCCACGAGTCGGTTCTCTGTTTAATTGCTCGAGGTAATTTTCGGATAGTGCACTCAGTATAATGTCACTCGATGCTCTGTCCCTACCACCCGTCCTAAACATCTGAGTGTCCCAGTCTATATCTGGTAAATTGAAATCTCCACCTAAGACCATAACATGCTGAGAAAATTTATGTGAAATGTATTCCAAATTTTCTCTCAGTTGTTCTGCCACTAATGCTGCTGAGTCGGGGGGTCGGTAAAAGGAGCCAATTATTAACCTAGCTCGGTTCCGGTGGCATTTTGGAATAATAAATGTGATTAACGGAA
Source organism: Schistocerca cancellata (assembly GCF_023864275.1). NCBI lineage: Eukaryota > Metazoa > Arthropoda > Insecta > Orthoptera > Acrididae > Schistocerca > Schistocerca cancellata. Next base: position 199,107,815 of record NC_064632.1, read on the forward strand.
TGGTCTCAAACGCTTAGACCCCGTGAAGTGGATATTTTGCTTTATCAAATATGTAAGTCATTTTTTAGTAATGACAGCCTAACCTGAGTAATATACAGGGTGTTACAAAAAGGTACGGCCAAACTTTCAGGAAACATTCCTCACACACAAATAAAGAAAAGATGTTATGTGGACATCTTTTCTTTATTTGTACCAAATTGTATCGCCCGTCCGTGGTGGCCGAGCGGTATGAGCATGCCGGGAATGTCTGGCGGGAATTCAGTATTTCCACTTTAGGAGAGTACGCACAGCTTTACATGGACACAGACGTGCTCTTGCTTGTGGACGTTTTCGAGAAGTTCCAGAGTCTATGTAAGACCACATATTCTCTCACTCCCGCCTTTTATTACATGGCACCTGGCTTGTCTTGGAACGTAATGCTCAAGAAAACGAAGTGCAGCATCGAATTATTGACTGATCCTGACATGCTTCTTTTCTTTGAGCAAGGGATCTGTGGGGGACTTTGCCAATGTGTCCATAGGCACGCAAAAGCAAATAACCCACAGATGGGTGACATGTTCAATGCATCCCTTGATTCAAGTTATATAATGTACCTCAATGTGAATAACTTATACAGGCATGCCATGGGGCAATCACTGCCGATTTCCGAGTTTCGGTGGTTGTCCGAAGATGAATGCAAGGGATTATGTGGAAAAATCATGGGGGGTACGGCAGCTGATTCTGATGTAGGGTCTGTGGTGGAGGCGGAACTCACACACCCTATTAGTTTGCATGATGTGCCTACCGATTTTCCACTGTGTCCAGAGCAATAGAGTTCTGCGAGGAGGTTCCACATCTAAACTGATGACAACGCTGGGGGATAAGCAGAAGTATATAATTCACTATCATAACCTCCAGCAATGCCTCAGTTTGGGTATGGAGCTGGTTAAAATCACCCTGGCCATCTCCTTGAAGCAGTCCTCCTGGTTGAAGGAGTATGTTGATTTGAATACGAGACAGAGAGCTTCCGCGATGTATGACTTTGAGAAAGATTTTTATAAATTAATGAATAATTCAATTTTTTATAAAACTATGGAGACTTTGAGGGGGCGGCGTGAAATTTTTATTAGAACCGAATGGGATGGGCGTTATGGCGTAATAAAATGCATTGAGAGACAAAATTTTAAGCGGGTTACCATATTCAATAAGAACTTTGTTGCTGTGGAGACGGCGAAGACTGCAGTAGAGTTTACTAAACCTATCTATGTAGGGATGTGCATACTAGACCTGTCCAAACTCCACATGTACTGCTTTCATTATGAGTTCGCGAAAACTCATTTTGCAGATCCTAAATTACTTTATATGGATACAGACAGCGTCATCTATTGGGTGAAGAACTGCAATCCATATGAAGTAATTAGGTACCATGGTAATGAATTCGACACATCTTCTTATGCAGCCGATAATCCTTATGGAATTGTTCCGCAGAACAAGAAAGTTATTGGTCTCATGAAGGACGAGTCGAATGGATTGCCGATTGTTGAGTTTGTAGGTCTTTGGTCAAAAATATATGTATATCGCACTTTGGAAGGTGCAACCCAGAGGTGGGCTAAGGGTGTGCATCGCATAGCATCGAGAGCTCTATCTATCGAAGACTATTTGCAATGCCTATGATATGTGTTCACAGTGCTGCACTGCAGCCACCGCATACCGTACGGCAACCCAGTATTCGATCGATAGCGCATGCGGTGTATACTGTGCTACAGTTTAAAATCGGTCTGTCGCCTCATGACGATAAAAGGGTCATCTGTGATGACGGGATTGAAACTTGATCGTACTCACACTACTCACTTGTAGCGAGAGAAGGGGTGGGGGACTCTGATTGAGAAAGAGAGAGACAGAGAGAGAGAGAGAGAGAGAGAGAGAGAGAGAGAGAGCGTCTGCAGAGTAGTAGTATGACACTTTTATCATAGTGTAAATATTGGATGAGAGTTTTTTGCATGGTGTATCAGTTTGTGTGCTTCCATGTATGTCTGAGTGTGCGAAACTGTGTTAAGACTGTGCATGTGTGTAAATATATATTAAGTATTCTCCAAAAGAAAATCATAAAAAAATTTTAATAAATTCAAATAAATGATATAAAAAAGTATATATATATATATATATATATATATATATATATATATATATATATATATATACGAATATTACTATTTAATGTATATGAGTAAAAACCATAAATTTGACCTGTTCACTTGTACCTTTTATAATGAAAAAGAAAAAAAGAAAAATTTCGTAGCCTATATCTGCTTCTATCTGAGATCTTGTTATAGAGATTAGATTTTAGTTCATAAGCTTCACCTGCCACTAGCCATCCATTCAGAAGTAGTTTTAAGGATGTGAGTTCCACCAAATAAATTGTATATATATATATATATATATATATATATATATATATATATATATATATGTGTGTGTGTTGTTGTTGTGGTCTTCAGTCCTGAGACTGGTTTGATGCAGCTCTCCATGCTACTCTATCCTGTGCAAGCTTCTTCATCTCCCAGTACCTACTGCAACCTACATCCTTCTGAATCTGCTTAGTGTATTCATCTCTTGGTCTCCCCCTACGATTTTTACCCTCCACGCTGCCCTCCAATATTAAATTGGTGATCCCTTGATGCCTCAGAACATGTCCTACCAATCGATCCCTTCTTCTGGTCAAGTTGTGCCACAAACTTCTCTTCTCCCCAATCCTATTCAATACTTCCTCATTAGTTATGTGATCTACCCATCTAAACTTCAGCATTCTTCTGTAGCACCACATTTCGAAAGCTTCTATTCTCTTCTTGTCCAAACTATTTACCGTCCATGTTTCACTTCCATACATGGCTACACTCCATACAAATACTTTCAGAAATGACTTCCTGACACTTAAATCTATACTCGATGTTAACAAATTTCTCTTCTTCAGAAACGCTTTCCTTGCCATTGCCAGTCTACATTTTATATTCTCTCTACTTCGACCATCATCAGTTATTTTGCTCCCCAAATAGCAAAACTCCTTTACTACTTTAAGTGTCTCATTTCCTAATCTAATTCTCTCAGCATCACCCGACTTAATTCGACTACATTCCATTATCCTCGTTTTGCTTTTGTTGATGTTCATCTTATATCCTCCTTTCAAGACACTGTCCATTCCGTTCAACTGCTCTTCCAGGTCCTTTGCTGTCTCTGACAGAATTACAATGTCATCGGCAAACCTCAAGGTTTTTATTTCTTCTCCATGGATTTTAATACCTACTCCGAATTTTTCTTTTGTTTCCTTTACTGCTTGCTCAATATACAGATTGAATAACATCGGGGAGAGGCTACAACCCTGTCTCACTCCCTTCCCAACCACTGCTTCCCTTTCATGTCCCTCGACTCTTATAACTGCCATCTGGTTTCTGTACAAATTGTAAATAGCCTTTCGCTCCCTGTATTTTACCCCTGCCACCTTTAGAATTTGAAAGAGAGTATTCCAGTCAACATTGTCAAAAGCTTTCTCTAAGTCTACAAATGCTAGAAACGTAGGTTTGCCTTTCCTTAATCTTTCTTCTAAGATAAGTCGTAAGGTCAGTATTGCCTCACGTGTTCCAGTATTTCTACGGAATCCAAACTGATCTTCCCCGAGGTCGGCTTCTACTAGTTTTTCCATTCGTCTGTAAAGAATTCGTGTTAGTATTTTGCAGCTGTGGCTTATTAAACTGATTGTTCGGTAATTTTCACATCTGTCAACACCTGCTTTCTTTGGGATTGGAATTATTATATTCTTCTTGAAGTCTGAGGTTATTTCGCCTGTTTCATACATCTTGCTCTCCAGATGGTAGAGTTTTGTCAGGACTGGCTCTCCCAAGGCCGTCAGTAGTTCCAATGGAATGTTGTCTACTCCGGGGGCCTTGTTTCGACTCAGGTCTTTCAGTGCTCTGTCAAACTCTTCACGCAGTATCGTATCTCCCATTTCATCTTCATCTACATCCTCTTCCATTTCCATAATATTGTCCTCAAGTACATCGCCCTTGTATAGACCCTCTATATACTCCTTCCACCTTTCTGCTTTCACTTCTTTGCTTAGAACTGGGTTTCCATCTGAGCTCTTGATGTTCATACAAGTGGTTCTCTTATCTCCAAAGGTCTCTTTAATTTTCCTGTAGGTAGTATCTATCTTACCCCTAGTGAGATAAGCCTCTACATCCTTACATTTGTCCTCTAGCCATCCCTGCTTAGCCATTTTGCACTTCCTGTCGATCTCATTTTTGAGACGTTTGTATTCCTTTTTGCCTGCTTCATTAACTGCATTTTTATATTTTCTCCTTGCATCAATTAAATTCAATATTTCTTCTGTTACCCAAGGATTTCTAAGAGCCCTGGTCTTTTTACCTACTTGATCCTCTGCTGCCTTCACTACTTCATCCCTCAAAGCTACCCATTCTTCTTCTACTGTATTTCTTTCCCCCATTCCTGTCAATTGTTCCCTTATGCTCTCCCTAAAACTCTGTACAACCTCTGGTTCTTTCAGTTTATCCAGGTCCCATCTCCTTAAATTCCCACCTTTTTGCAGTTTCTTCAGTTTTAATCTACAGCTCATAACCAATAGATTGTGGTCAGAGTCCACATCTGCCCCTGGAAATGTCTTACAATTTAAAACCTGGTTCCTAAATCTCTGTCTTACCATTATATAATCTATCTGATACCTTTTAGTATCTCCAGGGTTCTTCCATGTATACAACTTTCTATCATGATTCTTAAACCAAGTGTTAGCTATAATTAAATTGTGCTCTGTGCAAAATTCTACCAGGCGACTTCCTCTTTCATTTCTTAGCCCCAATCCATATTCACCTACTACGTTTCCTTCTCTCCCTTTTCCTACACTCGAATTCCAGTCACCCATGACTATTAAATTTTGGTCTCCCTTCACTATCTGAATAATTTCTTTTATATCATGATACATTTCTTCAATTTCTTCGTCATCTGCAGAGCTAGTTGGCATATAAACTTGTACTACTGTAGTAGGCGTGGGCTTCATGTCTATCTTGGCCACAATAATGCGTTCACTATGCTGTTTGTAGTAGCTTACCAGCAACCCTATTTTCCTATTCATTATTAAACCTACTCCTTTATTACCCCTATTTGACTTTGTGTTTATAACCCTGTAGTCACCTGACCAGAAGTCTTGTTCCTCCTGCCACCGAACTTCACTAATTCCCACTATATCTAACTTTAACCTATCCATTTCCCTTTTTAAATTTTCTAACCTACCTGCCCGATTAAGGGATTTGACATTCCACGCTTCGATCCATAGGACGCCAGTTTTCTTTCTTCTGATAACGACATCCTCTTGAGTAGTCCCCGCCCGGAGATCCGAATGGGGGACTATTTTACCTACGGAATATTTTACCCAAGAGGACGCCATCATCATTTAATCATACAGTAAAGCTGCATGCCCTCGGGAAAAATTACGGCCGTAGTTTCCCCTTGCTTTCAGCCGTTCGCAGTACCAGCACAGCAATGCCGTTTTGGTTATTGTTACAAGGCCAGATCAGTCAATCATCCAGACTGTTGCCCTTGCAACTACTGAAAAGGCTGCTGCCCCTCTTCAGGAACCACACGTTTGTCTGGCCTCTCAACAGATACCCCTCCGTTGTGGTTGTACCTACGGTACGGCCATCTGTATCGCTGAGGCACGCAAGCCTCCCCACCAACGGCAAGGTCCATGGTTCATGGGGGGGGATATATATATATATATATATATATATTCACTTGTTCATTGTAGTGGGAAAAATGCTTATAACAAATTACTCACATGCTTGTTGTAGTCGAAAAAATGTTTAGACCCACTTAATTGAATAAAATATATTTTCAATTGCTTGTCATAGTGGAAAATGTTTTAGAGCCACTCACTTCAAACAAATATTTTTTTTAGTTTTTTTCAGTTTAGTTAAAAGTGTTTCGGGTGGAACTTCACTAGCGAAAGTATTTGCCTTGTAAGGTAGTGTACCTCTGCATTAGTTGTAAAATTTTATATATATATATATATATATATATATATATATATATATATATATATATATATATATATATAATCATTTATCTGAGCAGAATGCTCATATTTCTCAATAATGTAAAGTCTGAGAAAACGTATCTTCAAACAGCATAACGTTGATATTTTTCGTCATGAACAAATCATGTATCTGTAAACTCATATAAATGTGAAACCTAAATCATGGTACTGTAAATTCATATTTCTCAAACACTGTTAAAAAATTCTGAATTCAATAATAAATTCACTTATTTTATTGTAAAAATGCTGAATTTTGCCATTATTATTTCACCCTCAATCATGATCATTCTTTTTTATTAAAAATATATATGATAAAATGTACTTTTTGTATACGAAACGTGGATACAGCCACATTAGACTGCAGAGAGATCTGTAAGGTTTTGCTGCTTTAAAGACAAAAATTTATTCTGAATGATGAGTCCTGGACTTAGTCCGCCAGTCGCAAAGAAGCAGCGCGCCTCAGCACTTTCTTTCAGCCCCTGATGCCGGCAGCTGCGTGGCTGGTATCTGACGCATCGCCACACAGGTGAGGTGAAAGCTGGTCTATTATTGACTCAGGTGACATTACTCAGCACGTCAAGACTATGGTATGCGCCTCAGACAGTTCCATTGGAATTCGCTTCATATACAATATCCGCCAATTAACTTACATTCTACAGACGTTGGGTGTCATGGAAAGAAAGAAAAAGAACAAATTTTATAAATCACTATTTATTTGTAATCCAAGCTAAAAGTAATTTTACATTCTCGTATGCAGATATAAAAGCACTTTTTTCGTAAATGTTCTTGAGTAAATGGATAGATTGACATCTGTGCAATTCCAGGTCTTGAATAGAAGCAAAAATAAATATTCGACACAGCCAGTTAATCTTCGCATCACCTTTCACGTAGATGACTGTCTCCTTGTGGTCAAATACTCAAAGCACTCGCGCCAAATCTTTATAAGATATGCCAGGGTCATCCCAGTGAATTCCATGATAAATTTGTGTTGGCCACATTGCACTTCTTCATGCACTAAGCTATATTGCATGTTTATATATGGAGAAAGTCTTGTAAGTTCTGGCTATACCTACCAGTATTCAGTTTGCGAGTTTTATCAATAACGAGAAACCCGTATTGTGAGTGGTTCCAACAATCAGCATATATCTTTACAAATTCATTGTATGACATGTCAGTGCCTACGTGAGCATGGTAAATGTGCTGACTTGTTTGAAGGCTATAATTAGGTTGGCATTATCCCTCACCAACTGTTTTGGGAACCTGGAATACGTCTGACTCTGATAAAATACATCAACACCCATATCACGGCCAAAGCAGAAATATTTATAGAACTTTTTAATAGCTACATCAACAAATATGAAGACGGTGTTAGGCTTCACCTGTTCAGGTGGGGGATTTCGTCGCTTTCACTGAAGGTTCTGTACGTTACACCATCTACTCCATCTAATGTTTTCTTCAGTAACTGGTACTTGGGTTGAAAGAGTGTTTTGGAGAAGACGAAAAGGTGCTCGAAGCAGACTCCATCTATGTGCGTTAACAGAGCCATGAGGACATTTGTCTTACCACAGTTGGATGGACCTACAATTATAGCTCGTATGCTGTGAGGAAGAAGTGTTCCATTCTTGTTGGTCTTCTGGTCTTGGTCATCATCACAGGAACAGTCACCTACAAAAAAGTCCTTGCGGCAAGGGTGTTTCACCTTCCCTGCCATGATATCTACCGTGCTAGGTCCAGGCGTGCAATAGGCTTTTATATGGTAAACAATATGTGTGTGTGTGGCACCTATAGCACAGTCACCTTACCAACTGAGTTACAACGGCTACATGATATAATGAACTAAAAGTCATATATTTGAAGGTTGTCATAAATTAAGGTAGGTGACATTTTGTCTTGACAAATAAAAACACAAACACAATTTTAAGATTATAAATATATTTATTTATAAAACGATTTACAAATATGACCAGCATGAGAAAAAATTACTTGATTCTTTTTTAAATGCTGCAGCAGAAGAACATTATTTGGAAAATAGCTACTTCTTGTACTCTTAAAATTCAGCACATATATCTCGTAATGTTATCGGTGAATTGCAACAGTCTGGTATTCCATCAGTAAATTTGAGTTCAACATTTTCAACACTTATTTGAGGAATAGCAAAGACTTGGGCACTGGATTTATACACGTACTAAAACAATGTTCTATATCATCTATGTGGATGCTACATGTGTGAAGCCAGTTAATGATGTCACAGTATACTGCCTGAACATATGGGCACCATCTATTTAGTCTCTCTATCGTCCTAGTTACAGCCATGTCTAAATTGAACTAGTTATCAACAGTGGGGTGCTGCATGAAAATACTATAACCGTCAGCACTTTTAACTTTTAGTGTAGCATCATCGTACATTGATACAATACTCACAGTTACATCGCCGCAGTACATGTTCTGGTAGGAGTGAGATGAATAATATCCGGTAGTCATATGATTCTTGATGTGTGTTTTTAAATGACACAGTTCATCCCACTCGTAGTCAGAAAATTTCACTTGGATATTTTTGATCATATTTTCCAGCACTAACACAGTTGACAGGCTACCGCATTGTGAAACTTCAAGTCCTACATGGATACGCTTTGAACCACTAACTGTTAACACATAGCTTGAGGCGAATAGTAAAGGTTAAGGTGCACTGGCAGTCGGTATCTTCTCATCCACGACATCCACACCAGTGTGGTTAGCCTGCTGTTCTTGCACTGATGGCGGCACGTCCCTTGTGAGATGATCAGTGTATGGTGTGTACGAAGGAGCCCAGTACTGTGACGCCCCGTGAAGCGCAGCCTCTGGCACTGACGTTAACACCTCGTTATCCTGCTCCAGTATGCTGAGAAGCTGCACTGCAGGATCGTGCGTGGACGAGTTCGAGGCCTTCACATGTGTGGATAGGGACAGGTTGGGGCCTGCTGATGCTGATGTCACGGTGCATCTGTTGCAGGACCAAGACGAATAATGATAAGAATAATGTGATGTTGATAGAGAAATAATAATAATAATAATAATAATAATAATAATAATAATAATAATTTTGGGACTTAGTTTTCTGCTGCTTCCTCCTCCTATTCTGCTGTGATGGTGATTGACTGACTGGAAAACAAATGGTTCAAATGGCTCTGAGCACTATGGGACTCAACTGCTGTGGTCATAAGTCCCCTAGAACTTAGAACTACTTAAACCTAACTAACCTAAGGACAGCACACAACACCCAGCCATCACGAGGCAGAGAAAATCCCTGACCCCGCCGGGAATCGAACCCGGGAACCCGGGCGTGGGAAGCGAGAACGCTACCGCACGACCACGAGATGCGGGCGACTGGAAAACAGATCGAGGAGCTGCTGAGTGCTCCTTATATAGAAGCCAACTGTGTCATCATGATGCTGTGTTCCTATTGGCTCAATGACGCGAACACGTGACCTATCGAAGTGCCCTCTAGCGGAGAACTCGTGAACTAGATCAGTTCGTTGCTCTGCTGGATCTGAGGCAGTCGTCCCTTGTGGGCTGGGAGCTTATACGTAGGTTTTAGAAAAGGCAGACAATTCTAACAGTAGCAGATGTTTCCATGAGATGGGTAATGCATTTTTAAAGCATCTCGCTGCAAAGAATTTCTTTGGAGGACAGAATTCTTGTTTTTGTTCATATGTTCCAGCATTAATGAGCGCTTCTATTTCACATGTAGGAGGCTATGGGGGCAGTCCTCGGCTGTATGCTTGCAAACTACATTACTGTTAAACTCATTGCGGTTAAACAGCAATAACTCATCGGTAGAACACATTCTGCAGGATAGTCTTCAATGGTATATATGGAGTATACGAATATGCTTAGACCGAAGTGAATTGATATCAACTGGATGTCTCTTGTGTTTTGGGAGAGTGAATGCTTGATGGTGAATCTGTCTCCAGTTTGCACATGTGCATGACCATGTGCTGGTTATGAGATGCGTCCTGGCTCCATCCTTCTGCATTGTCAAAATCTGTTGAACAGAATTCTTGTGCTTATTCCCCTGACACTCGTCCATTTTCATACTCTTCCATACCTGATGTAGTGATGTGTGGCTACAGTCCTCCATTGAATGTCTACGTGTAATGCAGCTATTGAAAGCTGCTCTATCGCCCACATTCATCTCAAGGATCAAACACATTGTGAAGGTTTGACAACGACAGTTCAGCAAAGACTGAATGTGCAGGAGCATTTAAGGTCATAACGGTCGTTGAGTGGATATGGCCCAGTTGGCTTTCTTCCCACAAAAATCCGCCATCTTGAATAACGTCACGGCAGCGCTCTCTGGTGGCAGGGGTATGAACTAACACAGTTGGACTCTGGACCTTGTAGCAATCACACGGGCATGGTGTAATTATTAATAATAATAAATGATAGACCCAACTGGTCTATTTTCCTGCCATTTTCATGGTGTGAGGCACTATCCTGCTGGAATTTGAATTTCCCGCCAATTTTTTTGTGGAGTGTTAGGTTAGTGGAGGTAGCCCAATTGACCTATCTTCCTGCCAAAATTCAAACTTCCCGCCAAAACCCGCCATCTTGGATGACGTCATCGCCGCCATCTTGAATAAATTTGGCAACAATGGAACGTGGGGTAGTACACAGGTAGTCCCACTACTGCTCTAGCCCTACCATCGGCTCTTGCCAACTGAAATCGGGACTCGGTTGACCGATACGGTCACGAGCCTAGGAGAGGCGCTGCAGGCAGTGACGTGCTGTCAGCAAAGGCACTTGCGTCGGTTGTCTGCTGCCATAATCCAATGACGCAAAATTTCGTCTCATTGTTCTAACGGATAAGTTCGTCGTATGGCCCACATTCTTTTATTTTGTTATTTCAAGCAGTGTAGCTTCTCTTTTAGCAGTGACCACTCTACACAAACACTGCTGCTTTCGGTCGTTAAGTTAAGGCAGTCGGACGCTGCGTTATCCGAGGTGAGAGGCAATGCCTGAAATTTGATACTCTAGGCACGCTCTTGAAACATAATTATGTCGGAAACCTTTCCACATGAATGGCCTGATTACAAATGACAGCTCCACCAATCCTCTGCCCTTTTACACCATGAGTACACAATATTACCCCCATCTGTATATGTGCATATCGCTATCCCATTACATCTGTCACCTAAGTGTATTAGGTTCTGTAGAAGGACAGTTGTGGTACTCTCACATTTCCTTAGAACACTTCCAACATTGTTTCGGTGTCATTACTGTACAGGAAAAGCGACGACCGTCTGCGTATCTAAGTGTCCTCATCCACTGCATAGTTAGATGTTTCGTATGACTGTATTTCCTGTGGTGGTAGTGCAACAAATTGCAGAATATCTTCTTCGTGTCCTTAGCGTAAAGTTAACCTAAGTCTAGTGCGCCATTTGTCTGTAAATCCAAGTAAACGTTATTCTGTGAGTTACCGTATTGTAAATGTTTGTTTATCGTATTGTCTGACATAGAACTTGGCGGCCAGCTCCGCATCTGCCTAAACGAGCGGTGGCCAGTGTATCAGACCAATATCGTTAACCTGACGAACGAATTCGATGAGGATCTGGCTCACCTCCGTGTCTGTTCTTTAGAACATTCCTGAAAAAACAGACACCACGTAAATATATTTAATGAAGGCGACGACGGCCCACAATCCCTTCAATGCAGATGCACACCAAGATCGAACTCTTACGGGGATCGGCGAGGTACTTCGCGTAATGAGGCTAATGATTGTTAAAATGGCTCTTAGCACTATGGGACTTAACTTCTGAGGTCATCAGTCGCCTAGAACTTAGAGCTAATTAAACCTAACTAACCTAAGGACATCACACACATCCATGCCCGAGGCAGGATTCGAAACTGCGACCGTAGCGGTCGCTCGGCTCCAGACTGTAGCGCCTAGAACCGCGCGGCCACTCCGGTCGGCTGTGAGGCTAATGAGCACGGGTTCTCCATCAGTAGTGTGTGGTATAAAATTGAGAATTTGTTTCTGACGGGAGGCGTTAGGTTAGTACATGCAGTTGCGGTGACCACTGTGTCCGGATGGTATAGTGGTCAGCGCATCTGTCTAATAAGCGGGAGACCCGGCTTTGAATCCCTGTCCGACCAAATTTCCAACTTGTCGCATTGATTTAAATCAATGCCTACTGGCAGCTAATGTCTAATTCCTCACGCCGCGCGGAGTGGGCGCGCGGTTTGAGGCGAGATGACACGGATTGCTCGGCTCCTCCAGCCGGAGGTTCGAGTCCTCATTCGGGCATGGGTGTGGGTGTTGTTCTTAGCGTAAGTTAAGTTAAGTTAGTTTAAGTAGTGTGTAACTTTAGGGACCGATGACCTCAGCAGTGTGGTCCCTTAGGAATTCACTCACATTTGAACATTCTAATTCCTTTATGTCTTAACAAGCTAGTGTGCTGCGCATGACGCTTTACGCTATACGTGCATGTTGGATAATATACTGACTATAAAGCCTTTGAAGGAGATATAAACATGGAGTCCACCTGGTTTGCGTTTTCCACAGCTCTCCTGATATGCCAGGAGCGCTAGTTCGGTGTTTATAGAAACCATATTGGTTGCTATGGAGAGGGCCGTTGTGGTCATTGAAGGTGTGAGTGGTATAGTGCGGTAGTTCTGCGGACAAAACTCAGGAGTCCTTTTGTACACGGGTGTGACATGCATTCTGCTCCAAACGCTGGAAACTGTTCGTGTGTAGTAGCGGAATGTTATGAGTAACAGGCGATTTACATAAATGCTAACTGTGGGCAGAATGCACTTGTCATTGTGTTGGAGAACGTAAACTACTTCTCTAGTGACAAGCACGGATTCCCTGAACAGTGGTCTTGCGAGATTAGCTCTCTGTCTTAACGTATGAGAACCAGATGTCAGTAGATAATGGAACCTTGCTTGGTGCTATGTTCCATGGCTTCGATTTCTTGACTTCAGTATAGCATATGTTTCCCACTATCCGCTAATAGGATACTACAGTAGACCAGCTTTGTGACTGGAGTCAGAACTTCCTTCGATGTAGAACTCAACACATCGTCTTTGTCAAATGGAGAGGTAACTCCGGGTAGTGGCACAACAGGGCCGTTCATGTTCACGACACACAAGGTGGTCTATAGGCAGGGGACCAGCCGTTAATCAAAAACAGGTGATAAACAGGAATTTATAGCCAAGTAGTATGAGATGGGAAGTAACCTAGGAGGCTATGGTACTAACACGGCGTGCCATTTGGACGCCGCCATTTTGGATGCAACTGTTAATTTTCAAATGGAAAGAAGTCCTCTGACATAGCAAACAGAAAATTACACAAGAGAAACAACGATGTCTTCCAAGTCTGCATAGACTTTCACAAGATATCCATACTTGGAAGTTCCAGTTTCAAAACATGTAGAGAGAGAACCATTGTCCACAATGTCGCCGAATTTGAACAACATGTTATTGACGCAGGGGAATAAAAAAATTAACGAAAATTTGGCCTTTAGGTGGCGCTGTAAGCGTCAGAACATGCACCCCAACAAACGCGAGGCACATGGCTGTTCCTCAGTTTGCGTCCCAGACGTCCAACGTGACTGACTGTCTCCATCAAGAATCGCTGGATGCTGATAAAGCTGTTCTACAAGAACGATGACTGTATGCCAGTAGACATGCAGAAGCTCCGGACACTCAGGGGTTTAAAAAAAGGCATTGGTCCGATGTCTGCTAACAGGGGCAGCAGGACTCATCTCCTCGAAAAAATACGGCCCTAGGATAAACGATACCGTCGACCAGTACCACAAAGTCCTCTTTGCAGAATGAAGTGGTACTGGATGATGTGCGAGCGGATTTTCCGTGGCCCAAACTCTGGAATCCTTCCTATTATTGGCATGTGTTTTAGATGGAAATGGGCTTCGTCCGTCCACAGAATGTTCATTGGCCAGTAACTGTCCACTCTCTTGGCAGCAAGAAATTCAGGAGAGAAGACCTGTATTTCTGACAGGACAGCAGGAAACATCTCCTGAAAATGGGTGATTTTCTATGGACGGAATTGCAGGATGTTTTGTCGGATTTTTTGCACCATGCTCGCAGGCATGTCCAACGCTCCTGCAGTGCACTTCATATTTGCACACCACCGCTCGACCCTTCCTGCAGTACTGTGGCCACATCTTCGCCAGACTGCTTTCCTCCCTCAAAAGAAATTGTCTTTTCGAATTTTATAGTCATTTTCTCAAGGACCTTGGCAGACATTGGACCACTCCCTTTTTTTCGTACCCTTGAGTGTCCGGAACTTCTGCAAGTCTACTGCCGCTCCGTCACTATCCTTGTAAAATAGCTTTACCAACAAACCGCGATCCTCCAAGGAGACAGCGACATTGAGCGCCTCGTACGCAGTCTGAGGAACAGCCGTGTGCTGTGCATTTGTTGGGGTGCATATTCTGAGGCTTACAGTGTCATCTTATGGACATATTTTCGTTAAATTCTTTTCCAAGACGTTTCCGCCTGCATCAACAACATGCTGTTCAAATTTTTACGTCATTCTGAAAAGTGGTTCATTTTCTAGAGTGTTTTGAAACTGGAACTTTATTTATGGTCACCTTGTATAAGGCTATGCAGAAATGAGAGGCACTATTCTTTCACTCGCGTAATTTTTTGCTTAGCACATCAGAAGATCTCTTTTTTCCATTTCAAAATTACGAGCTGCGTCCAACAGGGCGGCGTCCAAAATGTGAGGCCATATTGGTACCATAGCCTCTCCTGTTTATAACCTTTTCTTTATTACACGGCTGGTCCCATGCCTATGGACTACCCTGTACATCGTGAACATTTACGACTCTCTAACAGTTGGCGCTCTACTCGAAGTTGTGAGTCTTTTGGCACAAAGTCATTCCAACCCCTCAACAGAGTGGATGAGTGGGTAGGATCACATTGCCAGTCGGTGAAGCGGCTGCTGCAGAGGTATTTCGGAAATGCTACACTACTGGCCATTAAAATTGCTACACCACGAAGATGACGTGCTACAGACGCGAAATTTAACCGACAGGAAGAAAATGCTGTGATGTGCAATGGTTAGCTTTTCGGAGCATTCACACAAGGCTGGCGCCGGTGGCGATACCTACAACGCGCTGACATGAGGAAAGTATCCAACCGATTTCTCATACACAAACAGCAGTTGACCGGCGTTGCCTGGTGAAACGTTGTTGTGATGCCTCGTGTAAGGAGGAGAAATGCGTACCATCACGTTTCCGACTATGATAAAGGTCGGATTGTAGCCTATCGCGATTGCGGACTATCGTATCGCGACATTGCTGCTCGCGTTGGTCGATATCCAATGACTGTAAGCAGAATATGGAATCGGTGGGTTAAGGAGGGTAATATGGAACGCCGTGCTGGATCCCAATGGCCTAGTATCACTAGCAGTCGAGATGACAGGCATCTTATCCGCATGGCTGTAACGGATCGTGCAGCCACGTCTCGATCCGTGATTCATCAGATGGGGACGTTTGCAAGACAACAACCATCTGCACGAACAGTTCGACGTCGTTTGCAGCAGCATGGACTGTCAGCTCGGAGACTATGGCTGCGGTTATCCTTGACGCTGCATCACAGACAGAAGCGCCTGCGATGGTGTACTCAACGACGAACCTGGGTGCACGAATGGCAAAACGTCATTTTTTCGGATGAATCCACGTCCTGTTTACAGCATCATGATGGTCGCATCCGTGTTTGGCGACATCGCGGTGAACGCACATTCGAAGCGTGTATTCCTCATCGCCATACTGGCGTATCACCCGGCGTGATGATATGGGGTGCAATTGGTTACACGTCTCGGTCACCTCTTGAACGCATAGACGGCGCTTTGAACAGTGGACGTTATATTTCAGATGTGTTACGACCCGTGGCTCTACCCTTCATTCGATCCCTGCGAAACCCTACATTTCAGCAGGATAATGCACGACCGCATATTGCAGGTCCTTTACTGGCCCTTCTGGATACAGAAAATGTTCGACTGCTGCCCTGGCCAGCACATTCTCCAGATCTCTCACCAACTGAAAATGTCTGGTCAATGGTGGCCGAGCAACTGGCTCGTCACAATACGCCAGTCACTACTCTTGATGAACTGTGGTACCGTGTTGAAGCTGCATGGGCAGCTGTACCTGTAGACGCCATGCAAGGTCTGTTTGACTCAATGCCCAGGTATATCAAGGCCGTTATTACGGCCGGAGGTGGTTGTTCTGGGTACTGATTCCTCAGGATCTATGCACCCCAAATTGCGTGAAAATGTAATCACATGTCAGTTCTGGTATAATATATTTGTCCAATGAATATCCGTTTATCATCTATATTTCTTCTTAGTGCAGCAATTTTAATGGCCATTTGTGTAATTGCACACCACCGCTCGACCCTTCCTGCAGTGCTGTGGCCACATCTTCGCCAGACTACTTTCCTCCCTCTGCCACATTGCGCTTCAAAAGAAATTGCGTTTTCGAATTTTGTAGTCATTTTCTCAAGACCCTTGGCGGACATCGGACCAGTCCCTTTTTTCGTACCCTTGAGTGTCTGGAACTTCTGCAGGTCTACTGCCGCTCATTCACTATTCTTGTAAAACAGCTTTACCAGCAGACCGCGACCCTCAATGGAGACAGTCACGCAATCTGAGGAACAGCCGTGTGCCGTGCATTTGTTGGGATGAATGTTCTGAGTCTTACAGTGTCATCTTATGGTCAAATTTTCGTTGACTACTTTTCCAAGACGTTTCCGCCTGTATCAACAACATGCTGTTCAAATTTTTACGTCGTTCTCAAAAGTGGTTCTTTTTCTAGAGCGTTTTGAAGCTGGAACTTTATTTATGGTCACCTTGTATAAGGCTATGCAGAAATGAGAGGCACTGTTGTTTCTCTCGCGTAATTTTCTGCTTGGTCCATCAGAGGACCCCTTCTTTCCATTTCAAAATTACGAGCTGCGTCCAACAGTGCGGCGTCCAAAATGGGAGGCCATATTGGTACCATAGCCTCTCCTGTTTATACCCATTTTTTGATTAGACGGCTGGTCCCATGCCTATGGACGACCCTGTGTATCCTGAACATTAACGACTCTCTAACAATCAGTTGGCACACTCATTACAACCCTTCAACAGAGTAGATGAGGGGGTAGGATCACATTGCCAGCCAGTGAAGGGGCTGCTGCAGAGGTATTTCGGAAATGCTAGAATTATCAGCCGTCATCACCATACAACTTGGCTGTCCATATCACCTGACCTTAATTCATGTGATGATGTGTTCAATGCTCTAATTACAAACGTAGCTGAATTGAAGGCACGCATTGCGCGGCGGATTCTTAACGTGACCGCCGAGATACTCCAGTCTGTAGCGGAACATGCTGTTTCTGGATTTCGGATTGTGGCAGAAAACGGTGGGCAACCGCATTGCGTAGGAAACTGCTGTAAATGGTATGTACATGGTATGCTGGATAACAGCGGAAGTGGAATGACGACAAGAAGCTAAGCTGCGCAGAAGAATTAGGGGAACATAGCTGTAGGCGTCTGCCATACTCCACTGAGCAATAATTGAGGATTGGGTATTTTACCAAGCTGTATCTTCATAGAATGAAAATTTCACTTCCTGGCAGATTAAAACCGTGTGTCGGACCGAGACTCGAACTGTAGAGACTCCGCTGCAGAGTGAAAATTTCATTCTGGGAATCCCCTAGGCTGTGGCTAAGCCTAGTCTCTGCAATATCCTTTCTTCCAGGAGTGCTAGTTCTCCAAGTTTCGCAGGAGAGCTTCTGTGAAGTTTGGAAGGTAGGAGACGAGGTACCGGCGGAAGTAAAGCTATGAGGGCGTGTCGTGAGTCATTCTTGGGTAACTCAGCCGGTAGCCGGCGAGTTCGGTCAGAGGGCCGACTGTCCTCTGTAATAAAATAACTGACTAAAGGCATCAACGATGAAGTTGAACGGATGTCATGTGTCGTCCACCGAGACCAAACGAAACCAATAACACCGAACAAAATATATATTAAAAAAAGTCGGTAGAGCACTTTCTTGCGAATGGCAAAGGTCCCGATTTAGAGTCCCGATCCAGCACACAGTTTTAATCTACCAGGAAGTTTTATATCTTTATGTTTCACAAATTAAGTACTCAACAAAACATTATTACATTCTCGTTCATATACTTAAAAAGAACTGTAATGTCCGAAAGATGTGGAAAACAAAGTGGAAACAATTATTCATACCGTCATCCTGGGTGCTTTTCATTGGACAGAGCGTCGATAACGTGTACGCCCTCTGCGAGAGTTTATCACCTCCTAACGCCACGTTGCATGCACTGTCTCCCTTAATCAGTGAAGGTTCTTGGAGAGTCTACGGCGGAAAAGAACGACTACGAACACGTCTGTCAAGCATGTTCCACACATGCTGGATAGGGTTTAGGTCGGGACTCGCTGCTGGTCAATCCATTACTTCAGTGTCCAGGATTCGCAAAGAAATTCCTGGTGACGCGCACTACATGGGCCCTAGTATCAAAAGGAATTCAGTGCCACCATCGCATGCAGCACCCACCACGTGGTCCAACCAGATCTGACCGACGTACTGTCGGCTGGTAGGGCTACCGTGGACAACAATAAGATCCGTAAGGCTGTCAACACTGATGACTTACCACACTGTCACAGAACCTTGGCCAAATCGATCGATTTCCTGAAAAACGTTTGGTAGGTGCCAGTCACTACAGAGTCTACGCACGAACACGACCATCTACATCTACATTTATACTCCGCAAGCCACCCAACGGTGTGTGGCGGAGGGCACTTTATGTGCCACTGTCATTACCTCCCATTCCTGTTCCAGTCGCGTATGGTTCGCGGGAAGAAAGACTGCCGGAAAGCCTCCGTGCGCGCTCGAATCTCTCTAATTTTACATTCGTGATCTCCTCGGGAGGTATAAATAGGGGGAAGCAAAATATTCGATACCTCATCCAGAAACGCTCCCTCTCTAAACCTGGACAGCAAGCTACACCGCGATGCAGAGCGCCTCTCTTGCAGAGTCTGCCTCTTGAGTTTGCTAAACATCTCCATAACGCTATCACGCTTACCAAATAACCCTGTGACGAAACACGCCACTCTTCTCTAGATCTTCTCTATCTCCTCTGTGAACCCGACCTGGTACGGATCCCACACTGATGAGCAATATTCAAGTATAGGGCGAACTTGTGTTTTTTAAGCCACCTCCTTTGTTGATGGACTACATTTTCTAAGGA
Source organism: Schistocerca cancellata (assembly GCF_023864275.1). Taxonomy (NCBI): domain Eukaryota; kingdom Metazoa; phylum Arthropoda; class Insecta; order Orthoptera; family Acrididae; genus Schistocerca; species Schistocerca cancellata. The sequence continues at coordinate 199,127,140 of NC_064632.1, forward strand.
CTCACCCAATGAATCTCAACCTGGCACCCGCCTTACCTGCAATTAATTGTATATGATCATTCCACTTCAAATCGTTCCGTAAGCATACTCCCTAGATATTTTACTGAAGTAACTGCTACCAGTGTTTGTTCCGTTATCATATAATCATACAATAAAGGATCTTTCTTTCTGTGTATTCGCAATACATTACAATTGTCTATGTTAAGGGTCAATTGGCACTCCCTGCACCAAGTGCCTATCCGCTGCAGATCTTCCTGGATTTCGCTGCAATTTTCTAATGCTGCAACTTCTCAGTATACTACAGCATCATCCGCGAAAAGCTGCATAGAACTTCCGACACTATCTACTAGGTCATTTATATATATTGTGAAAAGCAATGGTCCCATAACACACTCCTGTGGCACGCCAGAGGTTACTTGAACCTCTGTAGATGTCTCTCCGTTGAGAACAACATGCTGTGTTCTGTTTGCTAAAAACTCTTCAATCCAGCCACACAGCTGGTCTGATATTCCGTAGGCTCTTACTTTGTTTATCAGGCGACAGTGCGGAACTGTATCGAACGCCTTCCGGAAGTCAAGGAAAATGGCATCTACCTGGGTCTCATGAACAAATAAAGGGAGTTGGGTCTCACACGATCGCTGTTTCCGGAATCCATGTTGATTCCTACAGAGTAGGACCTTGACCTTGCGTAGGAGGAAATGTGGACTGTTCTGTGGATAACATGTTTCACCTGTGACTAAGTTGCCAGTTGATATGTAAATGACAGAACTACAGCTGAGGTGCGAGATGATGTCGCGTCAAGTGGGGTACTCTAACAGGACGTGTGGGTCGTAAGGTCCTTTCTCGTAACCTGATCCTTACAGTCTGATCCGCCACTACGGCTCCAGCGACCTTTCTGAGATCGTACTGCAATGCTGTGGCGGTAGCATTACGACGCTGCAACGCAGAGATGGCCAGATATCGGTCTTCACGTGGGACTGTCATGTGTCGGCGACCTTGTCCAATTAAGCCTTTAGTACCGACCTGTCTCCATGTGGCATGTCCACAACCTGTGGATGACAGACGGAGAGAGAGAGAGAGAGTGGCATCTGCTACAACAGGACAGGAAGTCCATTCTTCTTAGATCAAACAGACTGCCCTCGCAACTTGCACTTGATTAAGACGTCGCATGGCATGTACTTGGATACAATGTCCACAACTGATAAGTGGCGCCTATGTACTTCACTAGAGAACACTGGTGCACCGGTACTCACTTCCTTCTGTGCGTCATCTGACACTGTACTGCATAATACAGCCGATAGACGATGAATGTCTAGTTGTTGAAAGCGAAGCTCTCGGAATGATACCACAGGTACCGCCTGTTATGTGAAAAGATTTAACACACCAGAAGCAGACACACGAGTTCCCCAATTCTTTTGAGCAGTGCAGTTATACGGAAAGTATATACCAATAGAAATTCACTGGAAAATATCTGATGAAATGTGAATAAGACAAAAAAAACTCTTAGTTTGCAAAATTATATTCTTCCGGCTGGTTCTTGAGTAGTGCTCCTTAGCCTGAGACCGTTACCCAGGATGATTCGTAGTGGTGATACAAAAGACGAAGAGGATGTGGTGTATACCTTCCCTGCCCCCTGCTTCCGCTAACGAAGGGCACCCAATGAAGGTGACACCATACAGTGTGGCTCCGGGTACATGACTCGATCCTACTTCCAGGTGTGAATGAAGCAGTCACTTTGATTAATTGAAGCTAATCGTGCGTATGTAGGTGAGCGGATAGGGCAGTACAATCATAACAATAGGAAAAACCCAAATTCAAGTCCTGAAGTGTGATGTATACAGGGTGAGTCACCTAACGTTACCGCTGGATATATTTCGTAAACCACATCAAATACTGACGAATCGATTCCACAGACCGAACGTGAGGAGAGGGGTTACTGTAATTGGTTAATACAAACCACAAAAAAATGCACGGAAGTATGTTTTTTTAACACAAACCTACGTTTTTTTAAATGGAACCCCGTTAGTTTTGTTAGCACATCTGAACATATAAACAAATGCGTAATAAGTGCCGTTTGTTGCATTGTAAAATGTTAATTACATCCGGAGATATTGTAACGTAACGTTGACGCTTGAGTACCACTCCTCCGCTGTTCGATCGTGTGTATCGGAGAGCACCGAATTTACGTAGGGATCCAAAGGGAACGGTGATGGACCTTAGGTACAGAAGACACTGGAACAGCATATTAGGTCCACATGCTAACACCTTTTTATTGGTCTTTTTCACTGACGCATATGTACATTACCATGAGGGGTGAGGTACACGTACACATCTGGTACTGCGGCGTGTACGACATTCATTACGCCAGGGATTGCAATTGTGTGCAGCAAATGATGGCCACCACATTGAACATCTATTGGCCTGACATGTCGGGACACACTCTATTCCACTCCGTAACTGAAAACGGAAACCACGTGTGTACGTGTACCTCACTCCTCATGGTAATGTACATGTGCGTCAGTGAAATAGACCAATAAAAAGGTGTTAGCATGTGGACGTAATGTGCTGTTCCAGTCTCTTCTGTACCTAAGGTCCATCACCGTTCCCTTTGGATCCCTACGTAATTCGGTGCTCTCCGATACACACGGTCGAACAGCGGAGGAGTGGTACTCAAGCGTCAACGTTACGTTACAATATCTCCGGATGTAATTAACATTTTACAATGCAACAAACGGCACTGATTACGTATTTGTTTTTTGTTTATATGTTCAGATGTGCTAGCAAAACTAACGGGGTTCCATTTAAAAAAACGTAGGTTTGTGTCAAAAAACATACTTCCCTGCATTTTTTTTATGGTTTGTATTAACCAATTACACTAGCCCCTCTCCTCACGTTCGGTCTGTGGAATCGATTCGTCAGTATTTGATGTGGTTTACGAAATACATCCAGCGGTAACGTTAGGTGACTCACCCTGTATATTGAGGACTGAAATAAAAAGGAAAGCGTGCGCTACTGGTCAATGTCAATCTCACAGGTAATCAAGCATCATTTTAAATAAAAATTACAGAAATGCAGTCATAACCCCTGTAAAGTTGAGGCGAGCGAGAGAGAGAGAGAGAGAGAGAGAGAGAGAGAGAGAGAGAGAGAGTGAGAGGTACTAGCAGTGAGGAATAACAGCATAGCATGCTGGCGCGTTACCTAGAGTGTAGGTCTAAGCGTCTCTCCATGTTGAACCGACGGCGACTGGCAGTCGTAAACGAGGTCCCCTATGATGGACACGGACGCGACGTGTTGCCTGCGCCAAGCTACTGACAAAAGTGAGGCTGAGTGACCCTGCTGGGTCGTATTTAAGAGCTTGGTCCCAGCAAGAGAGCAGCAGACTGTCACCATAAATGGTCGTTCCTACACAAAACTACGTGCCTTACCAGCGAGTTCCGTAGGAGCCCTCCAGATCTGTTCGGTTGCCGTTACTTGGTTAGTCCTAATCGCCAACTGTCCTCCAGAAACTTATCCCATAACTGGTGGCGTCCTCCTTCAAAGCAGAGTCACCGCCATCTTTGTGATCAATAATTATAGTTTGAAATGCGTTGTCTTAAAATTAACCTGGCCCAAAATTACCCCTACACGGAGAGAAGTAACTTCTGTCTCAGTCTCGTCTCGTGGACGCATAGAAGATCGGTAGGCCGGCTTTAGAGCTAAATTCCCTAAGCGAATAAATGTATTATCACAATCAGCAGCACGTTTCGTCACTGGTTTGTTTAGTAAGAACCAGATTCTGTAAGAATAGTGTTGTGCATCACGGAGACGTATATATTTCAAGAGCGTATGCTCCGTGAGGAGACGGGGAACGTATTACTGCCGAGCGCCGCGCGGGATTAGCCGAGCGGTCTTGGGCGCTGCAGTCATGGACTGTGCGGCTGGTCCCGGCGGAGGTTCGAGTCCTCCCTCGGGCATGGGTGTGTGTGTGTGTGTGTGTGTGTGTGTGTGTGTGTGTGTGTGTGTGTGTGTGTGTGTCCTTAGGATAATTTAGGTTAAGTAGTGTGTAAGCTTAGGGACTGATGACCTTAGCAGTTAAGTCCCATAAGATTTCACACACGTTTGAACATTTTGAACTTCCGAGCGAGGTGCCGCAGTAGTTAGCACAATGGACTCGCATTTGGGAGGACGACAGTTCAGATCCGCGTCCGGCCGTCTTGACTCAGGTTTTCCGTGATTTTCATAAATCGCTTCAGGCAAATGTTGAGTTGAAACTTCCTGGCAGATTAAAACTGTGTGCCGGACCGAGACTCGAACTCGGGACCTTTGCCTTTCGCGGTCAAGTGCTCTGCCAACTGAGCTACCCAAGCACGACTCACGCCCCGTCGTCACAGCTTTACTTCTGCCAGTATCTCGTCTCCTACCTTCCAAATGAGATTTTCACTCTACAGTGGAGTGTCAGCTGATATGAAACTTCCTCACAGAGTGAAAATCTCATTCTGGAAATATCCCCCAGGCTGTGGCTAAGCTATGTCTTCACAATATCCTTTCTCTCAGGAGTGCTAGTTCTACAAGGTTCGCAGGAGAGCTTCTGTAAAGTTTGGAAGGTAGGAGACGAGGTACTGGCAGAAGTGAAGCTGTGAGGACGGGGCGTGAGTCGTGCTTGGGTAGCTCAGTTAGTAGAGCACTTGCCCGCGAAAGGCAAAGGTCCCGAGTTCGAGTCTCAGTCCGGCACACAGTTTTAATCTGCCAGGAAGTTTCATATCAGCGCACACTCCGCTGCAGAGCGAAAATCTCATTCTGGAAATGTTGAGTTGGTTCCTTAGAAAGGGCACGGCCGACTTCCTTCCCGATCCTTCCCTAATTCGATGGGACCGATAACCTCGCTGTTTGGTCCCCTCCCCCAAATCAAACAATCAACCGAACAACACATTACTTCCTCCCACTTTCACCGGCCGGTGTGGTCGAGTGATTCTTGGCGCTACAGTCTGGAACCGCGCGACCGCTACGGTCGCAGGTGCGAATCCTACCTCGGGCATGGGTGTGTGTGCTGTCCTTAGGTTAGATAGGTTTAAGTAGTTCTACGTTCTAGGGGACCGACGACCTCAGAAGTTAAGTCCCATAGTGCTCAGAGCCATTTGAACCATTTGAACTTCCCACTTTCATTTCACGTAGTGACGGTAATGGGAAAATCAGGGAATCTTTAACTTATACGGAGCCTTACCGACATTCGTTATTCCTGTGCACTATCCGCGAATGGAACAGAAAAGATGGGAACTCATATTGGTGCCGAAAGTAGCTTCCTCCAGACACCGAATGGTGGCTTGCGAATACATACACTTTTTGATAAAAAGTATCCGGACACCCCTATGTCGTGCGGAATTGACCATTAGATGTAGGCCGACCCGCCAGTAAGAAAGAAGCAGGCAGTACCGTGCTATCGGCGGAGAAACTGTAACAGCAGAATCGGTCGGTCAGTAGAGTTCAGTGATTTCGAACGTGGTCTAGTTACTGGATGTCACCTGCGTAACAGATTCATCAGGGACATTACAAACCCTTCTAAAGTTGCCCAAGTCTATTGATGGTGGCGTGATAGTGAAATGGAAACGTGAAGGGAGAACAGGCGTCATGTAATGATCGACAGAGACCGCAGAGGACTGCAGAGGGTCTTTGTAAACATTCCCATGAAACCACCCTCCATACGAGTTTCATAGCGCCACCACTAGTCCGCTAGCACAATGAATGTGTGTAGGAAAAGAATGGGATACAATGGTATAGCAGATTTTCGTTACCACACACTTATGCAGTCATTTATGACACATGAGGTGGTGTGAAGACGCTACTCTGCAGTGGCTGACTGGAAGTGAGTGACTTGGAGAGATGAATCACGCAGGAGCCTCTGACAACCCGATGGAAGGGTCTGACGAATGCCTGGAGAACGTGATCTGACGTCGTGCGTAGTGCCGACAATGAAGTATGGAGGAGATAGTTTTGTATAGGGGTATTTTTCGTGGTTAGGTTGTGGTCCCCTTATCGTGCTTAAGAAAATGCTAAACACGGATGGATGTGACAGTTCAGAGACGATGACTGATTTTTATCAGCCTGACTAAGGTCTGTCAAAGCAGCATTTGTGAGACAGTGGTTTGTGGCCAATGATTCTCCTGAAATGGGTTGGTCTGTCCAGAGTCTCTATCTGAAGCCAATGGCACACCTTTGGGACGAGTTAGAAATGTCGACATCGCTCCAGATCCCAGGAGGAAGGATGGACTCCCATTCCTCCACAGACGTGGAGATATTTGACTGAAAGTGTCGCCAGCAAACTAAGCCGTAATGAAAAAATGCTTCAAATGGCTCTGAGCACTATGAGACTTAACTTCTAAGGTCATCAGTCCCCTAGAACTTAGAACTACTTGAACCTAACTAACCTAAGGATATCACACACATCCATGCCCGAGGCAGGATTCGAACCTGCGATCGTAGCGGCCGCGCGGTTCCAGACTGTAGCGCATTTAACCGCTTGGCCACCACGGCCGGCAAGCCGTAATGAAGGTGAAGAGTGGACACATCCAGTATTAATGTCCACTAATATGCGTCCGGGTACTTTTGGTTGGATAGTCTATGAATAGATACAGATGTAGTTCGGAGTTAGCTGTTTTACAGCTTCGCTAGTATTGGTATCAGTTTAAGGTATCTTCTTAAAATTGTGTGACACAGCTTGGCAGAAGACGTTCTGTTGCAAATTAACCACACAAAGCTGTTGACCGCTTGGTGTCATTATTTTACAGCAAACTGACTTTTATGGAAATTGTGCCACACCGTTTTAAGAAAATGTCTGAAACTGATATCTAACTATTAAAAACTTGATCTGGTTATTTTAGGACAAAAAACTGGAAATTTGTGGTAAGGTGTTATGGGACAAAACTGCTGAGGTCATTGGTCCCTAAGCTTACACAATACTTAATCTAACAAACTAAGCCGCGCGGGGTAGCCTGCGGTATCAGGCGTCTTGTCACGGTTCGCGCAGCTGCCCCCGTCGGAGCTTCGAGTCCTCCCTCGCGCATTGGTGTGTGTGTTGTCCTTAGCGAAAGTTAGTTTAAGTTAGATTAAGTAGTGTGTAAGCCTAGGGGACCGATAACCTCAACAGTTTGGTCCCATTGTAACTTAGCCGGCCGGTGTGACCGAGCGGTTCTAGGCTCTTCAGTCTGGAACCGTACGACCGCTACGGTCGCAGGTTCGAATCCTGCCTCGGGCATGGATGTGTGTGATGTCCGTAGGTTAGTTAGGTTTAAGTAGTTCTAAGTTCTAGGGGACTGATGACCTCAGCTGTTAAGTCCCATAGTGCTCAGAGCCGTTTGAACCATTTTACACTTAAATTTTCCCAAAAAATATTACTGTTATCAATTTCAGCATTCTTGGCTGTGGGGTACGTAAACGCAGAGTTTACTGGAAGTTCGTGTTAAGTTCCATGCGACCAAACTGCTGAGGTCATCGGTCCCTAGGCTTGCACGCTACTTAATATCTTAATATAACTTAAACTAACCTACGCTAGGAACAACCCGTGCGGCGCGGCGTTTAATGTTTCCCCCAAAGGAAAAGATCGCAAGATGTCAGGTCAGGCGGTCTTGGGGACTAAGAGAACAGAGCCATACCATCCTCGTTACTACGGCCAATCCAGCGATGCGGATATTCATTGTTTAGGTAGCGACGAACATCAGTGCTCCAGTGACGGGGTGTCCCTTCTTGTTGGTAGATGAAATTCTTGGAATCAGCGATCAGTTGTGGAAAAAACCACAACTGCAACCTATCAAGGTAACTGGTACGGGTCACAGTCTTCTCACAGAAGAAAATCGGCCAGTACATCTTCGTCTATGAAGCTGCTAGATAACAGTCTTCCGCGAATCTCGTTCACGCGCCAAAATTTCATCACTCACACTGTGGTGATTAACCTTTCCACATAAATGGAAGGCTGCTTCGTCGCTGAATTTCATTTTGGAGGCTAAATGTTGGTCCTACATTGTGATGTAAAACTATAGGCGCCGGCCATAATCTTCCGCTTTCAGTTGTTGCACGAGCTGCAGACGCCACGGTACGAAATGTAAGCGCCGTCACAAAACATTCCACACAGCTTACTGAGATATTCCAAGTTCGTGGCTTCTATGATCTTTTGATTTTTTTGGACTATGTACTAAACTTTCCCTCAGCTTCCCCACGGTTGCATCTGGCACATCTGTTTCTGTTTACAGAGGTAAGCAGTGTCCATAAATTGTCGATACTAACTTCAAAATGCTCTATTTGCATGGTGATTCTTTCCCATACTTCCTTCTGAATGCACGCTGCAGTGTTATGACTCATAAACATCTCTCAAGTTCCAACACACAAAATCTCTTCCTTGGCTTGTTGTTTTGTCAAGGCACTGCGCTCGTAAAGCCTGCAGGCGAGCACAATACGAACGCTGTGAGTTTAATGTTCTCGCATCAGTCGTATTTGGAAAATACAGATCTCTGAAAACGAATGAATCATTCATAGCAGCCCTGTAACACTGACGTTGCAAAATGAGAGTAAGCATAAACCACTACATTTCACGTTCGTTAAGGAGAAGAAAGAGGAGTTTGCACTTAAGGAAATGAACTAAGCAGACGAAACGAGAGCATAAGAGCAGACGGGTAAATACTACGCAGAAGAAGGCTTTCATCACGATAACAAATGGTATGGTGTCATTCACAACGCTAGAACTGTAGATAATGTTTGGACAGTGTGAGAATGGATGATTCCCCTCGGAAAATCGGTACACAGAATCTAGAAGGACATGAATTTTACTGAATGAGATTTTCACTCTGCAGCGGAGTGTGCGCTGATATGAAACCTCCTGGCAGATTAAAACTGTGTGCCCGACCGAAACTCGAACTCGGGACCTTTGCCTTGCCCGCGAAAGGCAAAGGTCCCGAGTTCGAGTTTCGGTCGGGCACACAGTTTTAATCTGCCAGGAGGTTTCATATCAGCGCACACTCCGCTGCAGAGTGAAAATCTCATTCTGGAAACATCCCCCAGGCTGTGGCTAAGCCATGTCTCCGCTATATCCTTTCTTTCAGGAGTGCTAGTTCTGCAAGGTTCGCAGGAGAGCTTCTGTAAAGTTTGGAAGGTAGGAGACGAGATACTGGCAGAAGTAAAGCTGTGAGTACCGGGCGTGAGTCGTGCTTCGGTAGCTCAGATGGTTTGTGTTCGGTCAGAGGGTTAGCAGAGCCCTCTGTAACAAAAAACTGAGTTAATCGATCAACAACGAACTTAAACGGATGTCTTACGACGTCCGCCCCGAGCAGATTCAACGAACAAAAGCGAACAAAAATGAGATTACAAAAAAAAAAAAAAAAAGATGGTAGAGCACTTGCCCGCGAAAGGCAAAGGTCCCGAGTTCGAGTCTCGGTCGGGCACACAGTTTTAATCTGCCAGGAGGTTTCATGAATTTTACTGCCGTTGAAGGAGGTATTAAGCGGATAGTTACTGAAATGGCAGGTAAAAATAGTCTATGAGTGAGGTCAGTTACAAATGTTAGTTAGAATTTCTTTGCACATTATTTATGATTTCCGCAGCTAATTATAGTTACGACGAACCAAATTGCACTTCTCATAGGCTGTCTGCACATTTTTCAAGTGGGTCATGGAAAGCACTGAAAATGTTAAGTACCTATTTTCGAAAATCATCTTGCTCTGGCAATATCCCTCAATGATTCGGGTTATTATTGCAGAAGAAAACTTTCTTTTTTTACAAATAAATAATTGACATCTGCAGTGTTTTGCATGATCCACTTGAAAATCGGTTAGCAACGCGAAACGTGTTACGGAATCGAATGACGATTATGGTACGCTTGGAATGGCTTGAATTAAAGTTGAAGATAGGACATGTTGGTACTGCACTATGATTCGTACGCGTGGAAGCTGATGACGCTGTAGAAGGAAAACATTGTAATGGCAAAAGGGACTGAAATATGTGGCAGAGATGTATGTAAAAGAAACTCAACACTGTTGTAACTAGTAGCAACACATCGTTACGCAATTTGTTACAGCAATCAGAAACTAGCTCTAATTTAAAATGAGCGTTGAAAATACTACTTGTAAGAGGTTTTTAACTATCCAGGAAGTTAATCGGTTTGACAACAAATAACGGTAATTTCGAATTCTTTTGCTACTATTAATAAGTTTCACTCGGATCCTGGAAAGGAACGAGGAAACTAGCGTACATGTTGCTGGAACACCTAGAGCAAATTATTTACGCACTTGGCAAATGCTCCAATATTAGGATCGCACAGCGTTCCAATAATGGTAAGAGATAAACATGTATTTAATCTAGCACAATTATTTTTGAAAACATTGTTGGAGAAAGTCTGCGATCACAATGTAATTCAGTATTTGAAATGTTACATATCTCGCGAGGCACATTTATTAAAACGTGACCGGTTTCGATTATCACATTGTCATCTTCAGACCACCAACCATACTGATGGGCAATGGCTGTGCCTGTAGCAGGAACCACTGAATGACAATAGTCAACTGCTCATGACTATCGTCATTCAGCGGTTCCTGCTCCAGGCACAGCTATTGTCCATTACTATGGTTGAAGGTGTGAAGATAATCATGTGGTGATCGAAACCGGTCACCTTTTAATAAACGTGCCTTACGATCTACACTGTTTCATAATTTCAAATATCACAGTTACTATTGTTACGTGCATAGTTAGCAATAGCAGATATCGTCTACGATGAAAATAAACGTGTTGCAGAAAGGACTGCACAATTTCACTCAAACTGGTACAAAAAAGACAGTATTCACTTCCATATGTTACTCAAATATGCCTCATAATTTGCCTGTGCGTGTTATTGTTTTAAGTCTCCAGCAGAGAGGAAAAGCTGCCAGACATGAGGATTGTAATGAATTCTGTTCGGTGTTTCTCTTGAAGCAAAAAAGACTTTCTGAAAAGTAACGTTAGCAGCGACATTAAACTAAGTAAGTGTAAGAGGCTACGTTTACATCTGTATGGTTCCCTAAAACAAACTGAAAGCCGTTTCCTCGTTCGTTTTCTTTATCAGACCTACGGATTTCCTCTATACATAGTGTGTCAGTCCTGACTAAATACGAATCCATGGATGACCATAAAGAAAAGAAATTTGTATTTATATGTGACATGCTCTCATCTATTGTATAACGAACACAAATCACACGAAGATTAAATTTGTTAATCTTGACAACCTTCTGAGCTTTCATTATAATACAGCACAGCTCAAGCGACTCAAGGCTAGAAGTCTTATGTACGAAGCCAGCAGTATGAACTTTATGGTAGCAATATTTCGTCTCCACTTTAACAATGGACGTTCCAGACAATAACCAGTTTCAACTGATAGGGTCTCTCTTGTAGGGGAAGGGGGAGAGGGCAGTACATCTTTATCAACGCATGACACTGGCTTCACATACAGATATATGATTTCCTAGTCACAGAACAAATACGAGTAGTACGAAGATGTGCAGGGTGGTTATAATAAAATTTCGCGACTTGTAAGGACCCTCATGAAAAACGATTGGTCGCAGGACAACGACACTTTGTGGAAACATTTGTAAGGACATGCGGAAGAGAAGTAATGAATAAATTACTGAAAGATACAACTTTTAATTTCCACGTGAGTGCGTAACATTTGTTAACTGAGTGTCATGTTTACGTTCCAGGTTACAAACTGTGCTCAATGTGACATGACCCGCGTCCACGACAGCCTGGATACCATTTCACAATTGTTCGCAGCACTTTTCAAACGGTGGACTATAGAATGTTCAGCTATCATGACACAGCTCATGCACTGCTTGAAAATCTCACATTGCGTCCAGCATTCTCAGCCGTGGTAACAATAACTTCTTCAACAGTCTGTGGCGCGATTGACCGTCGGCCTCTCCGAGTTAATTCGAACTTCAGAATCATGTTCTTCAAACTCAGTGCGGAAAGGTAACCTCCGCACTCCTTTAATGCGTCGATACTCCGGAAAAGCGGCAGCACTATTGCTTTTGTTTTGATAAAACGGTTTTACCAGTAAAGCACTGCTCACCTTGTCCAGACTCATGTTGACAGTCAGCGGCTGTAATGCACCCTGATGTTTTTGTTTCAACCCTACGTCACCATACCACTACGGGGGCCTAACGGCAAATCATGATACCGGACAGCGCGAATCCTGTAGCGCATAGTATGAACATCATTCCTGTAAAGGTGGGTACCCGTTTTCCATCTACTGTGGCTGAAGTAGCGGAAGTTTAATTATAACCAACCTGTATTATACCCCTGGTCGTTGGTGCTACACTAGGCTTTCTAAAGTTTGAAGAGTATCACACCTTTGTATAGGAGGTGATGTCATAAACCTTCAGGGATCATGGAAGAGGTGAATGATACCAATATGAGGTAGGGAACTTGGTCCGTAAACGATCGAGTCGAAAGCTATAAGCAAAACTCGTTCTGTTATCTCTGACAGTGGAATACATGTGCCGGCACGGTTGTTGCTAAAGTCGTAGGCTAGGCAACTGTCAGAGGAGGCAGTATGGACCAAAACAAGGACAAAATGTCTAGTAAACATGAGCTCTAAAATGCATACCTTAAAAGCTACGAACACTTGTTCATTTTCGCTACTGTGAAACAAATCCTTTCTACTGAACAAGTCCTCATAGCTCTTACGGTATGCGTTTTAAAGCCCATGGTTACTAGACTTTTTTTCTTGTTTTGGTCCACACTACCAGCTCTGAAAGCTGCCTACTCTATAGTCTTAGCAACGTTGGTACCGGTAGGTGTATTCCACTGTCAGAGATATCAGAAAGATTTCCGCATATAACTTTCGACTCTGCCATTTCCGGACCAGCGTCCCTTATCTCAAATTGATACATTAACCCGCTTCCATCGCCCCTGAAAGCTCGTAACATCCGAAATCGCCGTTTAATATTGAGGTCTTGGAGGGAGACCTAGATATCTATCTGTACATTACGGACTCTGGAGGAATGAATAAGTATATTACTGTATTTAGAAAACAAGAAAAAGTCAAAGTTATTATCGGGTCAAACACAACTCGCACAGATGAAATTTCAATAATGACCGTATTGACAATGTGGTTTCCCTTCTTATCGAGGCCTCTTTTTAAGCGTTCATTTAAAATAATGGAGATATCTTAAGAACTTCTATAACTGACGGATTGAAGTATGGGATAGGAACGCTAGCCGTTAAGCACTTTCTCGTAGCGGGTTTTTCAGTAAAGCACTATATCCCGTGCGAAGTTGCTAACGCCTTAAAGTAGACGGTACTTTTGTACGACATTCTCTCTCAGTACTGAGGCAAGTTTTAGATAGCAGTTAGAAAGTTAATTCGTAAGTACTGGCGTATTTACTCTCCCATCAACATGAATTGAACGTACGACAGCTTGCTAAAACATGTAGCCAGTGAAGCTCAGCTACGGCAATTAACGTGAGCGGTTGCTTCCAGATTACCTGCAGAGAAAGCCACAAATAGTCATCCGCGGCTGTTGCCTTGTGCAAATGCCGACACTGCACTAACGCCAGTAGTACCAGTTCTTTTCTCGGACCTTGCCTTTCTCCTCCTCCTTCCCCTCAGTCACCCCCCACTCCCACTCCCAAAAGACCCAAGGCACCGATAGCAACCTACGTATTAAAAGATCGGATAGTCTAAACAGATTCAGTCGTCTCATCCCAAAATAAGCGAAGCAGAGTACACAAAACCAGCCGTAAGCGAAAATTCCCGTAGGGATTACTCACGTAATGCAAGACTAATTTCGTAGTGTCCGGGAAGCGAGCGGAGCGGCGCAGCCTGGTCCCTCTCGCGGACGGTTATTAGCCTCGCGCGAGGCGGTCGCGGGCCGCTGCAAGTGCGGGCACAGTAGTGCTTCGCGGCGCGGCCGCAGCCTGCGGCGGCGCTGGCGTCGCGCGTTGGCCCTGCCCTTCACAACGGCCCGCCTTCAGCCGGCTGTACTGAGCTAGCACGCACGTGAGCCTCGCGTGCCAAGTGGCTAGGCATAGGGCCAACAGCCGAGGAACGCCTGACCGCTGCCGTCTGCGCCTCGCTGGCTGCAAGGTCGATTACGTCCTGACTCAGTCGCTAAGCCTGCTGTCGAGATCTCGCCACTGCAAACAAGTGTACACAGCTTTGGAGATTCACCATTAATGAACCGGCAGCAATACTTTATTTTCAGCGCGGTAAACACGTACCTTAGAGCCTGCAATGGGTAGCGGAATACGAGGACTTCGAGACTTCGTTATGTTAGCCGTGCTCTTGGAAAAGAGCATTTGTGATTACTTTAATTTTAACTACAAAGTTTTTTCAGCCAATAGTCACACATATCGTTAATAATAGTGGCTATACTTGTAATTTATTAACTGAAGATATTAAGTCTGTATAACGAGTCAGAGATCATATCTGCCACTTCTGATAAATTGTCCGTCTTGATTGCACTCTACCGCTAGTTTTGCGCAGCCAGTAATGTTATGCTTGGCCTTCATAAACCACACGCGACACTTTCATACTGTCGCACGTCATACGCAGACTATCAGTCCTGCAGAAGAAAAGATCAGGAACTTTTTGTAGGAAACCTGATTTTGTACTGTGATATGTTTTCGCTGGGCGCCACGGGCTTTGGGGTTATTCAAGAAAAACGTACAAAAGTGCAGATGCAAATGCACCCCCACATTCATCCCTCACCAGTCAAGATTTCTAGTATGTCGTTCATGCCACTCCCTCAGACCTGGTTGGTCCTCTCCCCCAAACCAAACAACCAACCCTCAGAACACTGTACAAAAAAACTTTCCGACTAACGAACTATTCCAGAGATTCGATCTTTTTGTTGTCTTTGTTGATTGGGCTACTTTGCCACCAGCATAGTCAGCTATTTCGTTAATATTATTAGGTTAACCTTGACTGTGAGGGGAAAAAAGAAAAACAATTTCTGTAAACGTTGCGCTAAAACTAATTACACTACTGGCCATTAAAATTGCTACACCAAGAAGAAATCCAGATGATAAACGGGTATTCATTGGACAAACATATTATACTAGAAGTGACAAGTGATTACATTTTCACGCAATTTGGGTGCATGAATCCTGAGAAATCAGTACCCAGAACAACCACATCTGGCCGTAATAACGGCCTTGATACGCCTGGGCATTGAGTCAAACAGAGCTTGGATGGCGTGTACAGGTACAGCTGCCCACGCAGCTTCAACACGATACCACAGTTCATCGAGAGTAGTGACTGGCGTATTGTGACGAGCCAGTTGCTCGGCCACCATTGACCAGACGTTTTCAATTGGTGAGAGAGCTGGAGAATGTGCTGGCCAGGGCAGCAGTCGAACATTTTCTGTACCCAGGAAGGCCTGTACAGGACCTGCAACATGTGGTCGTGCGTTATCTTGCTGAAATGTAGGGTTTCGCAGGGATCGAATGAAGGTTAGAGCCACGGGTCGTAACACTTCTGAAATGTAACGTCCACTGTTCAAAGTGCCGTCAATGCGAACAAGAGGTGACCGAGACGTGTAACCAATGGCACCCCATACCAGAACGCCGGGTGATACGCCAGTATGGCGATGAGGAAGACACGCTTCCAATGTGCGTTCACCGCGATGTCGCCAAACACGGATGCGACCATCATGATGCTGTAAGCAGAGCCTGGAGTCATCCGAAAAAATGACGTTTTGCCATTTGTGCACCCAGGTTCGTCGTTGAGTACACCATCGCTGGCGCTCCTGTCTGTGTTGCAGCGACTAGGGTAACTGCAGCCATGGTCTCCGAGCAGATAGTCCATGCTGCTGCAAACGCCGTCCAATTGTTCGTGCAGATGGTTGTTGTCTTGCAAACGTCCCCATCTGTTGACACAACGATCGAGACGTGGCTGCACGATCCGTTACAGCCATGCGGATAAGATGCCTGTCACCTCGACTGCTAGTGGTACGAGGCCGCTGGGATCCAGCACGGCGTTCCGTATAGCCCTCCTGAATCCACCGATTCCATATTCTGCTACCAGTCGTTGGATCTCGACCAACGCGAGCAGCAATGTCGCTAGACGATAAACCGCAATCGCGATAGGCTACAATCCGACCTTAATCAAAGTCGGAAACGTGATGTTACGCATTTCTCCTCCTTACGTGAGGCATCACACCAACGTTTCACTAGGCAACGCCGGTCAACTGCTGTTTGTGTATGAGAAATCGGTTGGAAACTTTCCTCATGTCAGCACGTTGTAGGTGTCGCCTCGAGCGCCAACCTTCTGTGAATGCTCTGAAAAGCTAATCATTTGCACATCACAGCATCTTTTTCCTGTTGGTTAAATTTCGCGTCTGTAGCACGTCATCTTCGTGGTGTAGCAATTTTAATGGCCAGTAGTGTACGTTGACAGCTCGATTCAAACTTTGCTCTTACAAGCACAGTAAGTTCGTAGACAGAAAGCCTGAAGAATGCAACGACGTAACTGTTTATTTTATGAGTTAAAATTCACAAAATCGTTACGTAAAATTTAGGCAAACGTCAGATTTACAATTTCATTGACTAAACCGATGGAGCAATAAGGCCAGTCAATGAATGGAGACCAAATAAGGTCGAATGTGGGAAATAACTCGTGCAGTCGCAAATATTTGTACAGTGATAGGAAGGAGTGACATGAACAACGTACTAGGAATCCTGACCGGTGGGAGTTGACTGTGGGATTAGTGGTGCGTTAGAAGCTCACACTTATACGTTTTTCTTGATTAACTAGAAAACTATGGTCTCTAGGGAAAACAATTCCCAGAACCAAATTTAACTACATCAAATTTCCTATAAAAAGTCCTGCTCATTTTTTATCTAGGGCTATGAGACACTTAAAGTAGTAAAGGTGTTTTGCTATTTGGGGAGAAAAATAACTGATGATGGTCGATGTACAGAGGATATAAAATGTAGACTGGCAATGGGAAGGAAAGCGTTTCTCAACAAGAGAAATTTGTTAACATCGAGTATATATTTAAGTGACAGAAAGCCGTTTCTGAAAGTATTTGTATGGAGTGTAGCCATGTATGGAAGGGAAACATGGACGATAAATAGTTTGGACAAGAAGAGAATAGAATCTTTCGAAATGTGGTGCTACAGAAGAATGCTCAAGATTAGATGGGTAGATCACATAACTAATGAGGAGGTATTGAATAGAATTGGGGAGAAGATGAGTTTGTGGCACAACGTGACAAGAAGACAGGACCGGTTAGTAGGACATGTTCTGAGGCATCAAGGGATCACCAATTTAGTACTGGGAGGGCAGCGTGGAGGGTAAAAATCGTAGAGGGAGACCAAGAGATGAATACACTAAACAGATTCAGAACGATGTAGGTTGCAGTAAGTACTGGGAGATGAAGAACCTTGCACAGGATAGAGTAGCATGGAAAGCTGCATCAAACCAGTCTCTGGACTGAAAACCACAACAACAACAATAGGGATACCCAGTATTTTACATTTTGCTGATTTATATCCACAACAACAACAACAGTTTGTGCATAGGAAACGAGAAAATACGAAAAAATCTCTCACAGATATAACATTGGGCGTTTCATAAAACGACAGCGGTAGGGGCAGCTGAATCACAGTGTATAATTCACAGTGTTCCCGGTTTTGGCTTTTAACATCAACAGATCCGCTAAAACAAAGTAAAAAGCAACCTGTAAAATATGATACGTACAATATGGACTAAGCCCAAGTCTACACAAAAATCCCATAACTCTTTATAACATAACATGGCTGTCAGCCATAACATCTACATCTACATTCACACTCCGCAAGGCACCTGACGGTGTGTGGCGGAGGGTACTTTGAGTACCTCTATCGGTTCTCCATTCTATTCCAGTCTGGTATTGTTCATGGAAAGAAAGATTTTCGGTATGTCGGCGGGCTCTAATCTGTCTGATTTTATCCTCATCGTCTCTACGCGAGACATACATAGGAGGGAGCAATATACTGCTTGACCCCTCGGTGAAGGCATGTTCTCGAAACTTCAACAAAAGCCCGTACTGAGCGTCTCTCTTGCAGTGTCTTCCGCTGGAGTTTATCTATCATCTCCGTAACGCCCTCGCGATTACTAAATGATCCTGAAACGAAGCGCGCTGCTCTCCGTTTTATCTTTTCTATCTCTTCTATCAACCCTATCTGACACGGATCCCACACCGGTGATCAGTATTCAAGCAGTGGATGAACAAGTGTACTGTAACCTACTTTCTTTCTTTTCGGATTGCATTTCCTTACGATTCTTCCAATGAATCTCAGTCTGGCATCTGCTTTACCGACGATTAATTTTATATAGTCGTTCCATTTTAAATCACTCCTAATGCCTACTCCCAGATAATTTATGGAATTAACTGCTTCCAGTTGGTGACCATAGCATTATGACTATTCTGATACGAGTATAATCGTTAGCTGCTTTGCACATGCAGGTACAAGATCAAGTGCTAACAAACGGCTTGACGAAGCCCTACACTTCTGCTAAAACGAGTCACAGCCAGTGGACTGGAGAGTCAACAGTTCTAAAGCTCTCTAACCTTGATGACACATATACAGTTGGCAGTTACAATGGCATAGTGTAGTTTGAAATGTGGCACTACAAAAGAATGCTGAAGATCAAATGGGTAGACAACGCTGCAAATAAGGAGGTGATGACTAAAGCTATGGAGAAAAGAAATGTGGGGCATAACTTGGCCAAAAGAAGCGATCGGTTGGTAGGGCATATTCTGAGACAGCAATGGTTGAAATGGCTCTGAGCACCATGGGACTTAACTTCTGAGGTCATCAGTCCCCTAGAACTTAGAACTACTTAAACCTAACTAACCTAAGGACATCACACACATCCATACCCGAGGCAGGATTCGAACCTACGACCGTAGCGGTCGCGCGGTTCCAGACAGCAGTGAATCGTCCGTTCAGTGTTGGATATAATCGGGAGGAGGGGGATTTCAGTGGGAGACCAACAGTCGAGTACAGTATGCAAGTTGAAATAGATGTGGTTTGCAGTAGTTATTTGGAGATGAAGAGGCTTGCGTAGAATAGAGTAGCGTGGAGAGCTGCATTCTGACTGAAGAGCACTACAACAACAATGTAGTTCGGACAAGAAAATGATATGCGAAGATTGTTTTTTGAGCAACAACGTTCCCAGTTAACTACGTACCTTTGAATTAGGTTTTATTTACCTGTAAACATTATTGTTGTTGTGGTCTTCAGTAGATGGAGCTCTCCAAGCTAGTCCATCCATGCAACCCTCTTCATCTCCGAATAACTACTGCAACCTACATGTATTTGAACCTGCTTACTCTATGCAATGCTTAGTCTCCTTCTACAATCCCTCCCACCCCTCCTCCTCACTGTCTCCTCCCACTCCACCTAACACTGCCTTCCATTACCTAATTGACGATTCCTTGATGCCTGAGGATGTTTACTATCAACCGAGCCACTTTTTTTATTCAGTTGTGCCATAAATTTATTTTCTGTCCAGTTCGATTCAGTATTTACTCATTAGTTATTAGATGTACCCATCATTTCTTCAGCATTGTTCTGCAGCATCATAATCCAAAAGTTAATATTCTCTTTTTGTCCGAACTATTTATCATCCAAGTTAAACTTCCGTACAAGACTGCACTCTACACAAATATCTTCAGAAAAGACTTCCTAACTTTTAAATTAGTATCTCTAGTTTGCCCATTATCTGTTATTTAGTTGCCCAGTTAGTAAAACTTTTCTGCCGCTTTTAGTGTCTTATTTCCTGATCTAATTATATCAGAATTACAGGAAAGTAGTGTTTCACTTTTGTTAGTGTTCATCTTGTAACCTCTATTCAAGACCCAATCCATATGATCGGCTGCTACTTCGAGTTCTTTGCCGTTTATGACAGAATTACAGGCAATCGGGAAATACAAAAAAATTTATTTCTTCTGCTTCAGCTTTAATTCCATTTTCTAATTTTTTCTTGGTTCGCTACCCATCTAACTCAATGTACAGACTGAATAACATCGGGGGTAGGCTACAACTTTATCTCACGCCCTTTTCAAACGCTTTTCTTTCAAGTCCTTCGAATATTTAAATGCGGTCTGGTTTCTGAACAAGTTGTACGTAACCTTCCGCTACCTGTACTTAACCCCTGCTTTCTTCAGGATTTCAAAGAATTTGTGCTATTTAAATCTGTCAAAAGCCTTCTCTAAATCTAGAGCTGATATAAAAGAAGGGTCATCTTCCTACAGCCTACCCTCTGAGATGCATAATAGGATTAGTATGGCCCCACGTGTTCCTAGCCTACATTTTTACGGAATCCAAACTGATCTTCCCCAACGTAAGGCATCTGCCAGTTTTTGTATTCTTCGGTAAATAATTTGTGCTAGTGTTTGACAAGCATGACTTATCAAACTGGTGGTTCGGTAATATTCACACCTGATTTCTTTGGGATTGGAAAAGTTATATTCTTCTTGAAGTCTGAGGACGATTCTCCTGTCTCGTATATCTTAAAAACCAGAGTCATAACCGTCTCTCCTGAGAGTCTCTCTAATTCGGAGGAAATGTCGTCAACGCCAGAGGCCTTGTTTTGAATTTAAGTCTTTCAGTGCTCGGTCAGTTCTTCTTGCAGTATCATACATCTCATCCCATCTTCTTCTAATTCCTATTCCTTTTCTACTACATTATCTTCTAATTCCTATTCCTTTTCTACTACATTATCTTCAAATTCACTTTCGGTATAGCCCTTCCATAAATTCCATCTTTCAGCTTTCCTTCATTTTCTTAATACTTGCTTGACATCAGAGCTTTTTATATTCATGCAGCAACTTCTCTTTGCTCCAAATATATCTTTTCCTGTAGGCAACATCTATCTTTCCGCGACAGGTACGGTTCTACAGCCTTGCATTTGTTCTCTAGCCATTCCTGTTCAGCATTTTACACTTTCTGTCAATCTCAGTTTGTAGACCTCTGTTTTCCCTGTTGCCTACTTCATTTGCTGAACTTTTATATTTTCTCCTTTTGTTGTGTATGACTTTGTACAAGATGGCAAGAGAGGTGGGGTATAAAGTGATGCAGCGTCGTAGGACAGCTGGACAGGTGCAGAAATGGTTAGCGAACAAGCTAATACAGTATACAGAAGATATTACTTATCTTGTATTTTTCCAGGCGAACGAAAACTCATTACAAATAACGCATCTAGAAATAAGAGTCCAGATACCAATGTCAACAAGGAACATGCACTCTCTACTAGAGCAGGAATGATGGAGTCGGAGCTACAACTAGGCGATATCTGTTCAAAATGGTTCAAATGGCTCTGAGCACTATGGGACTTAACATCTTAGGTCATCAGTCCCCTAGAACTTAGAACTACTTAAACCTAACTAACCTAAGGATATCACACACATCCATGCCCGAGGCAGGACTCGAACCTGCGACCGTAGCGGTCGCCCGGTTCCAGACTGAAGCGCCTAGAACCGCTCGGCCACTTCGGCCGGCGGCGATATCTGTGTAGCATCACATAGCGAAGAAAGTTTTAAGTGCAAATGGGCCGTCTGGCTGCCCTACTATATTGCGACGGCAGAGGGCGCTCGTAATCCAGAGGTGTGGCACGCTGAGTGTGCTCTATTGGCTAAGCCGGATTTCGAACGACCACTGTTTGCAGCTGACGGAAACTTACATTTATGTTGCCCACTTTGACGCCCAATCCCATAGCTTTCGTTAATAAAATTTATCACATCGTGTCTTATTCTGGGATTGATTCTCTGTTTCCATTACTATTTCATCTCTTTCCACTGTCTCATTTGATTTCTTGTATTGCTTTTTTTGACGCTCTTACCAGCCTCCGGTTCCATTTCTTAACTTCCTGTTGTTGTTGTTGTTGTTGTGGTCTTCAGTCCAGAGACTGGTTTGATGCAGCTCTCCATGCTACTCGATCCTGTGCAAGCCTCTTCATCTCCCAGTACTTACTGCAACCTACATCCTTCTGAATCTGTTTAGTGTATTCATCTCTTGGTCTCCCTCTACGATTTTTACCCTCCACGCTGCCCTCCCAGTACTAAATTGGTGATCCCTTGATGCCTCAGAACATGACCTACCAACCGGTCCTGTCTTCTTGTCAAGTTGTGCCACAAACTCATCTTCTCCCCAATTCTATTCAATACCTCCTCATTAGTTATGTGATCTACCCATCTAATCTTGAGCATTCTTCTGTAGCACCACATTTCGAAAGCTTCTATTCTCTTCTTGTCCAAACTATTTATTGTGCACGTTTCACTTCCATACATGGCTACACTCCATACAAATACTTTCAGAAACGACTTCCTGACACTTAAATCTATACCCGATGTTAACAAATTTCTCTTCTTCAGAAACGCTTTCCTTGCCATTGCCAGTCTACATTTTATATCCGCTCTGCTTCGACCATCATCAGTTATATTGTTCCCCAAACAGCAGAACTGATTTACTACTTCCAGCGTCTCATTTCCTAATCTGTTACCCTCAGTATCACCCGTTTGAATTAGACTACACTCCATTATCGTCGTTTTGCTTTTGTTGATGTTCACTTACATCCTCCTTTTAAGACACTGTCCATTCCGTTCAGCTGCTCTTCCAGGTCCTTTGCTGTCTCTGACAGAATAACAATGTCATCGACCAGCCTCAAAGTTATTATTTCTTCTCCGTGGATTTTAATTCCTGCTCCGAATTTTTCTTTTGTTTTCTTTCTGCTTGCTCAATATAAAGATTGAATAACATCGGGGATAGGCTACGACCCTGTCTCACTCCCTTCCCAACCACTGCTTCCCTTTCATGCCCTCGACCTTTATAACTGCCATCGGGTTTCTGTACAAATTGTAAATAGCCTTTCGCTCCCTGTATTTTACCCCTGCCATCTTCAGAATTTGAAAGAGAGTATTCCAGTCAACATTGTCAAAAGCTTTCTCTAAGTCTACAAATGCTAGAAACGTAGGTTTGCCTTTCCTTAATCCATTTTCTAACATAAGTCGTAGCGTCAGTATTGCCTCACGTGTTCCAACATTTCTACAGAATCCAAACTGATATTGCCCGACGTCGGCTTCTACCAGTTTTTCCATTCTTCTGTAAAGAATTCGTGTTAGTATTTTGCAGCCGTGGCTTATTAAACTGACAATTCGGTAATTTTCACATCTGTCAACACCTGCTTTCTTTGGGATTGGAATTATTATATTCTTCTTGAAGTCTGAGGGTATTTCGCCTGTCTCATACATCTCTTTCACCAGATGGTAGAGTTTTGTCATGGCTGGCTCTCCCATGGCTATCAGTAGTTGTAATGGAACGTTGTCTACGCCTTGTTTCGGCTTAGGTCTTTCTCTTCACGCAGTATCATATCTCCCATTTCATCTTCATCTACATCCTCTTCCACTTCCATAATATTGTCCTCAAGTACATCACCCTTGTACACTCCTTCCACCTTTCTGCTTTCTCTTCTTTGCTTAGAACTGGGTTTCCATCTGAGCTCTTGATATTCATACAAGTGATTCTCTTTCCTCCAAAGGTCTCTTTAATTTTGGTACATTTGTCCTCTAGCCATCCCTGCTTAACCATTTTGCAGTTCCTGTCGATCTCATTTTTGAGACGTTTGTATTCCTTTTTGCCTGCTTCATTTACTGCATTTTTATATTCCTCCTTTCATCAATTAAATTCAATATATCTTCTGTTACCCAAGGATTTCTACTAGCCCTCGTCTTTTTACCAACTTGATCCCCTGCTGCCTTCACTATTTCATCCCTCAAAGCTACCCATTCTTCTTCTACTGTATTTCTTTCCCCCTTTCCTGTCAATCATTCCCCAATGTTCTCACCGAAACTCTCTGCAACCTCTGGTTCTGTCAGTTTATCCAGGTCCCAATTCCCTTTCTGTCTTACCATTATATAATCTATCTGAAACCTTCAAGTATCTCCAGGCCTCTTCCATGCATACAAACTTCTTTTATGATACTTGAACCAAGTGTGAGCTATGATTAATTTAAGCTCTGTGCAAAATTCTACCAGGCGGCTTCCTCTTACATTTCTTATCTCCATTCCATATTCACCTACTACGTTTCCTTCTCTTCCTTTTCCTACTATCGAATTCCAGTCACCTATGACTATTAAGTTTTCGTCTCCCTTCACTATTTGAATAATTTCTTTTATCTCGTCATACATTTCATCAATCTCTTCGCCATATATTTATCCAATTCCTGCAGTTTTAATCTGCGGTTTCTATGCGATAAATTCTCCGAGTCCACATCTCTCAGTCGAAATGCTTTGACTTCAAAAGTGTTGACCCTGGCAAACGTTTACCAAATGACTTCCGCTTTTATTCCTTTCCCGCAGGCTATGTCGTCCTACCGTTTTTCGTTCTTTTCCTTTTTCTGATGTCGAATTCGATTTCAAATCATAATTACATTTTCACTTCCTTTCTTCTAATTTTTTGTTCGCCTTTATCCTCTATCTAGACAGGATCAACATATTTGTCTGGATTTGGCACTATTAGCGGATAGAGGATTGTCGGATCTCTTTCTGTCGTCATCTCTTCCCTCCAGAGACCTAATGTGTGTACCCCATGTGGCTGCTTCTAGTGTTACCCCCCGTGAAAGTGTGAGAACATGTTCAAAATGTTTGCGAAACGTGTAACTGAGGCAGAACACGGGTATCAGTCCGGCATTCACCCAGTCGGACGGGAAAACCGCCTAAAAACCTCAGCCAGGGTCACCGACGCTCGTAATTAACCTGCCACTGATTCGATCTGGGACCAGTGCACTTTTCCGGAACAGGGAAGCGCTGATCTAAGGTGCCCAGCTATGCGTGGCAGGTCGTTCCGTCTCCCTTAACTGCCCGACTAATTTATTTTACCTTATCGAGTAGTCTTTCAATCTCTTCCTCTTCTATGGAGCTAGCTGACCATTTTAAGCTATTATAGATTTCACACTCTGGTCCGTAGAAAGCATATTTCGTTTTTCTTGATGACAACGTCCTTCGGAGTAGTCCATCTTCCTCCTCTTTGGTGGTCTGAATGAAGGCTATTTTATCACCGAAATATTTTACCTAAAAGGATGTCATCATCGTTAAGCCGCACAGTGTAGCTCCATGCTCTCTTACGTATTTTGCAATAAGATCGATGCTTTAATATTACACGTTCTTGCCCTACTTTGACACATTTATGGTGTTAATATCTGCAGTAATAAAAGGCTGTGGCTGCCACAGATGCAAATTGAAATACGTCAAAGGAATGAAGTAATTTTCCATAGTCAAGGACAGGAAATCTTTAATTATTGTTACCATACTACGAAGAAAACTTTGTGTTAAAAATATCAGGACGCAGTGTAATAACGAGCTAATGTCATGTGCCTAATTTATTTTAACTTCTGTGTGTAGAGTTACGAAAAAATAGTTACTGTACTGCCTGTCAATTCACTGAATGCATATACATTTCGAGCAATGTTCTTCCGTAGATAAGATTTATATATGACAGTCTTAATCATTTATCTATATTTCCTAATCACTATGCTTATATCAGTATTAGTGTAGATTGGTTTTTTTGTTACTCGCAATGTCTCTGATTCATGGTTGCCCTCCCCAGTAAATTGAGCGGCAGCTGTGACCGAGCGGTTCTAGGGGTTCAGTGTGGAACCGCGCGACCGCTACGGTCGCAGGTTCGATTCCTGCCTCGGGCATGGATGTGTGTGATGTCCTTACGTTAGTTAGGTTTAAGTAGTTCTAAGTTCTAGGGGACTGATGATCTCAGATGTTAAGTCCCATAGTGCTCAGAGCCATTTGAACCCAGTAAATTGTTTGTATTACCATTAGACCTACATATGACATGGAATTTGATTACACTGAAGTGGCTGAAGTCTAGCGATAGCAACATGCACATATATAGACAGTGGGTAGTATCGTGTGCACATGGTAAAGAAGGACAAGGAATTCAATATGTCGAAATCCAGTGTCAAGAAAGTGCCGTTAACGACAGAGAGCAGCGGCGTTTGCGTAGAGTTGTCAGCACTAACAGACATGCAAAAATGCGTGAAATACACTCCTGGAAATGGAAAAAAGAACACATTGACACCGGTGTGTCAGACCCACCATACTTGCTCCGGACACTGCGAGAGGGCTGTACAAGCAATGATCACACGCACGGCACAGTGGACACACCAGGAACCGCGGTGTTGGCCGTCGAATGGCGCTAGCTGCGCAGCATTTGTGCACCGCCGCCGTCAGTGTCAGCCAGTTTGCCGTGGCATACGGAGCTCCATCGCAGTCTTTAACACTGGTAGCATGCCGCGACAGCGTGGACGTGAACCGTATGTGCAGTTGACGGACTTTGAGCGAGGGCGTATAGTGGGCATGCGGGAGGCCGGGTGGACGTACCGCCGAATTGCTCAACACGTGGGGCGTGAGGTCTCCACAGTACATCGATGTTGTCGCCAGTGGTCGGCGGAAGGTGCGCGTGCCCGTCGACCTGGGACCGGACCGCAGCGACGCACGGATGCACGCCAAGACCGTAGGATCCTACGCAGTGCCGTAGGGGACCGCACCGCCACTTCCCAGCAAATTAGGGACACTGTTGCTCCTGGGGTATCGGCGAGGACCATTCGCAACCGTCTCCATGAAGCTGGGCTACGGTCCCGCACACCGTTAGGCCGTCTTCCGCTCACGCCCCAACATCGTGCAGCCCGCCTCCAGTGGTGTCGCGACAGGCGTGAATGGAGGGACGAATGGAGACGTGTCGTCTTCAGCGATGAGAGTCGCTTCTGCCTTGGTGCCAATGATGGTCGTATGCGTGTTTGGCGCCGTGCAGGTGAGCGCCACAATCAGGACTGCATACGACCGAGGCATACAGGACCAACACCCGGCATCATGGTGTGGGGAGCGATCTCCTACACTGGCCGTACACCACTGGTGATCGTCGAG
The DNA here is from genome assembly GCF_023864275.1 of Schistocerca cancellata. Lineage (NCBI taxonomy): Eukaryota > Metazoa > Arthropoda > Insecta > Orthoptera > Acrididae > Schistocerca > Schistocerca cancellata. Next base: position 199,154,054 of record NC_064632.1, read on the forward strand.
GGGACACTGAATAGTGCACGGTACATCCAAACCGTCATCGAACCCATCGTTCTACCATTCCTAGACCGGCAAGGGAACTTGCTGTTCCAACAGGACAATGCACGTCCGCATGTATCCCGTGCCACCCAACGTGCTCTAGAAGGTGTAAGTCAACTACCCTGGCCAGCAAGATCTCCGGATCTGTCCCCCATTGAGCATGTTTGGGACTGGATGAAGCGTCGTCTCACGCGGTCTGCACGAACGCTGGTCCAACTGAGGCGCCAGGTGGAAATGGCATGGCAAGCCGTTCCACAGGACTACATCCAGCATCTCTACGATCGTCTCCATGGGAGAATAGCAGCCTGCATTGCTGCGAAAGGTGGATATACACTGTACTAGTGCCGACATTGTGCATGCTCTGTTGCCTGTGTCTATGTGCCTGTGGTTCTGTCAGTGTGATCATGTGATGTATCTGACCCCAGGAATGTGTCAATAAAGTTTCCCCTTCCTGGGACAATGAATTCACGGTGATCTTATTTCAATTTCCAGGAGTGTAATTATGCAGGGGACTTCTAACGACAGGTTGAGTACATGCCACGCCGAGCTCCTGCACTACATGGGGCAAAAGGAGGTCTGACTCGGTGTTAGGAGGTACGCCATAATCTTTGTCACCTCAGTGATGCACAAATAACATTTTTGTTTCCTTTTTTTCGGGTAACATTAGTTCTGTAATACAGTGGTCACTTATTCATAAAAAGCACAAGGCACAATATAAATCAGCAAAATATAAAATACTGGGTATCCCTATTGTTGTTGTTATGGTTTTCAGTCCAGAGACTGGTTTGATGCAGCTTTCCATGCTACTCTATCCTCTGCAAGCTTCTTCATCTCCCAGTACCTACTGCAACCTACATCCTTCTGAATTTGCTTAGTGTATTCATCTCTTGGTCTCTCTCTACGATTTTTACCCTCCACGCTGCCCTCCAATGCTAAATTTGCGATCCCTTGATGTCTCAGAACATGTACTACTAACCGGTCCCTTCTTTTTGTCAAGTTGTACCACATACTCCTCTTCTTCCCAATTCTATTCAATATTTCATCATTAGTTATGTGTTCTACCCATCTAATCTTCAGCATTCTTCTGTAGCACCACATTTCGAAAGCTTCTATTCTCTTCTTGTCCAAACTATTTATCATCCATGTATCACTTCCATACATGGCTAAACTCCATACAAATACTTTCAAAAACGACATCCTGACACTTAAATCTATACTCGATATTAACAAATTTCTCTTATTCAGAAATGCTTTCCTTGCCATTGCCAGTCTACATTTTATATCCTCTCTACATCGACCATCATCAGTTATTTTGCTCCCCAAATAGCAAAACTCATGTAATACTCTAAGTGTGTCATTTCTTGATCTAATTCCCTCAGTATCACCTAATATAATTTGACTACATTCCACTATCCTCGATTTGCTTTTGTTGATGTTCATCTTATATCCTCCTTTCAAGGGACTGTCCATTCCGCTCAACTGCGCTTTCAGGTCCTTTGCTGTCTTTGACAGAATTACAGTGTCATCGGCGAACCTCAAAGTTTTTATTTCTTCTCCATGGATTTTAATTCCTACTCCAAATTTTTCTTTTGTTTCCTTTACTGCTTGCTCAATATACACATTGAACAACATCGGGGGTATGCTACAACCATGTCTCACTCCCTTCCCAACCACTGCTTCCCTTTCATGCCCCTCGACTCTTATAACTGCCATCTGCTTTATGTACAAATTGTAAACAGCCTTTCGCTCCCTGTATTTTACCCCTGCCACCTTCCCTATTAAAAACAGAAAAAATAAAGAATAATTTTCAAAGGACATTTGGATTGCAGGCGGTTAAAATAACTTTGTGATTGACGCTTCAGCAAGTCGAATAGTGGAGACTTGACCGCCAGTCAATCGCAACCGAGTGCCACAAACTGGCTGATTTGCCTGTTCTGAAAGTTGGACACGCATTCGGGAGGACGACGATTGAAAACCCCGACCGGCCATTCAGATTTGAGTTTTCCGTGATTTCCCTAAATCACCCAGGCAAATGTCCGGATGATTCCTTTGAAAAGGGCACGGCCAGTTTCCTTCCCCAAACTTTCGTAATCTGAGATTGCGTTCACCCTGTCGACGAAATGTTAACCTCCAAATGAAGAGTCCAGGGGTAAAACCTGATGAGTCACAATTCTTATTTTTTTCAGGAGACGAAATTTAAAGTTTCAAGACTCATAAAATTTTAGTTTTTCAAGTTATATTCTTCATTTTTGTTTTAGACCTGAATACATCTTTCAGAGAAATAGTGCTGCGGAAATTATACACATCTGAATAGGATTTACAATAATATGATGCATTTTTATTACGAAGGCAGCTCGTACAGAGGAAAAATATGACAAGTCCATAACATATTGCAGGTAAATACAAGATTTCAAATTCATGTTACAACAAATTATCTCATATAATCATTTAATAATCTTCTATAAAAGGTCTTGTGCTTTTTCGATGGTGGATTAATGCAAAAGACGATCAAAATACACTTGCACTTCACTACGGCAAAATCTTTTCAAGTCTTGTAAATCTCTGTATTTCTCAGCAGATATTTTAAGATCACCTGCAAAAAAATCAGACTCCCTTAATTTAAATAGCTATATGCCTAATACTAAAATACTTATTTCAATCATCATCATCATCATCATCATCATTTAAGACTGATTATGCCTTTCAGCGTTCAGTCTGGAGCATAGCCCCCCTTATACAGTTCCTCCATGATCCCCTATTCAGTGCTAACATTGGTGCCTCTTCTGATGTTAAACCTATTACTTCAAAATCATTCTTAACCGAATCCAGGTACCTTCTCCTCGGTCTGCCCCGACTCCTCCTACCCTCTACTGCTGAATCCATGAGTCGCTTGGGTAACCTTGCTTCACCCATGCGTGTCACATGATCCCACCATCTAAGCCTGTTCGCCCTGACTGCTACATCTATAGAGTTCATTCCCAGTTTTTCTTTGATTTCCTCATTGTGGACACCCTCCTGCCATTGTTCCCATCTACTAGTACCTGCAATCATCCTAGCTACTTTCATATCCGTAACCTCAACCTTGTTGATAAGGTAACCTGAATCCACCCAGCTTTTGCTCCCATACCACAAAGTTGGTCGAAAGATTGAACGGTGCACAGATAACTTAGTCTTGGTACTGACTTCCTTCTTGCAGAAGAGAGTAGATCGTAGCTGAGCGCTCACTGCATTAGCTTTGCTACACCTCGCTTCCAGTTCTTTCACTATGTTGCCATCCTGTGAGAATATGCATCCTAAGTACTTGAAACCGTCCACCTGTTCTAACTTTGTTCCTCCTATTTGGCACTCAATCCGTTTATATTTCTTTCCCACTGACATTACTTTCGTTTTGGGGATGCTAATCTTCATACCATAGTCCTTACATTTCTGATCTAGCTCTGAAATATTACTTTGTAAACTTTCAATCGAATCTGCCATCAGAACTCAGTCATCCGCATATGCAAGACTGCTTATTTTGTGCTCACACATCTTAATCTCACCCAGCCAGTCTATTGTTTTCAACATATGATCCATAAACAATATGAACAACAGTGGAGACAGGTTGCAGCCTTGTCTTACCCCTGAAACTACTCTGAACCATGAACTCAATTTACCGTCAACTCTAACTGCTGCCTGACTATCCATGTAAAGACCTTTAATTGCTTGCAAAAGTTTGCCTCCTATTCCATAATCTTGTAGAACAGACAATAACTTCCTCCTAGGAACCCGGTCATATGCCTTTTCTAGATCTATAAAGCATAGATACAATTCATAACACTTCTCCATTATTTGCCGTAGGCTAAAGATCTGGTCCTGACAACCACTAAGAGGCCTAAACCCACACTGATTTTCATCCAATTGATCTTCAACTAATACTCGCACTTTCCTTTCAACAGTAACTGAGAAGATTTTACCCACAACGCTGATTAAAGAGATACCTCTGTAGTTGTTACAATCTTTTCTGTTTCCATGTTTAAAGATTGGTGTGATTACTGCTTTTGTCCAGCTTGATGGAACCTGTTCCGACTCCCAGGCCATTTCAATTACCCTGTGTAGCCATTTAAGACCTGACATTCCACTGCATTTGATGAGTTCCGACTTAATTTGATCCACCCCAGCCGCTTTATTGCATTGCAATCTATTGACCATTTTTTCCACTTCCTCAAATGTGATCCTATTTCCATCATCATTCCTATCCCATTCTACCTCGAAATCTGAAGCATTACTGATCGCATTTTCACCTACATTGAGCAACTCTTCAAAATATTCCCTCCATCTGCCCAAGGCATCCACAGGATTCACCAGCAGTTTTCCTGACCTGTCCAAAATACTTGTCATTTCCTTCTTACCTCCCTTTCGAAGACTGCTAATTACACTCCAGAATGGTTTTCCAGCAGCTTGACCCATAGTCTCCAACCTGTTTCCAAAGTCTTCCCAAGATTTCTTCTTGGATGCTGCAATTATCTGTTTGGCTTTGTTTCTTTCTTCAACATAACTTTCTCTGTCTACCTGGGATCTGGTATGTAGCCATTTTTGATATGCCTTCTTTTTCCTTTTACAGGCTGCCTTGACTGTATCATTCCACCAAGCTGTTTGCTTCATCCTACTTTTACACACTACTGTTCCAAGACATTCTTTAGCCACGTCCGCCGCTCGTGGTCTCGCGGTAGCGTTCTCGCTTCCCGAGCACGGGGTCCCGGGTTCGATTCCCGGCGGGGTCAGGGATTTTCACCTGCCTCGAGATGACTGGGTGTTTGTGTTGTCCTCATCATTTCATCATCATCCAGGACAGTGGCGAAATTGGACTGAGCAAAGGTTGGGAAATTGTACGGGCGCTGATAACCACGCAGTTGAGCGCCCCACAAACCAAACATCATCATCCTCATCTTCTTTAGCCACTTCTAGTTCTGTATCCCTGTACCTTGTCCATTCCTTTTCCAATGACTGTAATTGACTACATTCAACTAACTGGTACCTTTCTGAGATCGCTGTTATGTACTTGTGCCTGATTTCCTTATCCTGAAGTTTCTCCACTCTTATCCTCCTACATATGGACCTGACCTCCTGCACTTTCGGCCTCACAATCCCAATTTCACTGCAGATTAAATAATGATCAGTGTCATCAAAGAATCCCCTGAATACACGTGTGTCCCTCACAGTCTTCCTGAATTCCTGATCTGTTATTATATAGTCAATGACAGATCTGGTTCCCCTGCCTTCCCAAGTATACCTGTGAATGTTCTTATGTTTAAAAAAGGAGTTTGTGATTACTAAGCCCATACTGGCACAGAAATCCAAGAGTTGTTTCCCGTTCCTGTTGGCCTCCATATCCCCTCCAAATTTACCCATAACCTTTTCATACCCTTCTGTTCGATTTCCAATCCTGGCGTTAAAATCACCCATGAGCAGAACACTGCCCTTGTCCTTTACTCTAACAACTACATCACTGAGTGCCTCATAAAAACTGTGCATCTTATCTTGATCTGTCCCTTCACAATGCGAATATACTGACACAATCCTAATTTTCTTGCTAGACACTGTCAAATCTATCCACATCAGTCGTTCGTTTACATACCTTATTGCAACTACGCTGGGTTCCATTTCTTTCCTGATGTAAAGCCCTGCACCCCACTGTGCTATTCCTGCTTTGACTCCTGACAGGTAGACCTTGTATTCTCCCACTTCCTCTTCTTTCTCACCCCTTACCCGAATGTCACTAACAGCTAAAACGTCCAGCCCCATCTTACTTGCAGCATCTGCCAGCTCTACCTTCTTCCCAGAGTAGCCCCCATTGATATTAATAGCTCCCCATCTCATTACCATTTGTTTGCCAATTCGTATCTTAGGAGTCCCTTATTTCAATAAATAAAAAAACTTTCAAATCATATTGCTGCAAAAGAATTACTATACCTTCATATTTAGCAGAGGGTAGGCTGAACTCGCCTTCTTTCAGGCTGGAATCTTGCCCTTTGTTTCCACGAAGAAGTAATGAAGCTTGCTCATATGCTCCACTGTAGCATCCTCTATACCGAACCAGCGCTGCATGGTGTTGTATTAGCCTGGACTGGAAAGGGAGTTTCTTCTTGTATATTGTATTATCCAGATGCTCTGTCCAGCATTTGATTACCTCTGGTTGCTCCTCAACATGAGTGATGACAAAAGGTGAAGGGTGTGTGCTTTAATTCTGAAAAACCTGACACCAGTCCTTTGGAATTTGACATTCCTGAGTTTAGTCTATCATACCAATATTTTTATCACATTCGAAGTACGAATGACCTCTTATAGGGAATGTCATCTTTACATAGTCCAGTCGTTTTTCTGTATGGACCAGATGATGAAGGAATCTGAACACAGTGGCATTCCTGTTTTGCCCTCCGCAGGAGTCACAGAAGATCTCCAGATGTCTGACTTCTGGATTCAGAAAATCGTCCACAAAATGATGAAGGGACGATGAAACTTCGTCTGCTCCTTTTTGGCCTGTGCTCTCTGGATACGTGTAAAAATAGCTGTCCCCTGTTGCCAAAACATGAACATTGAATATAAATACAGAAAGCTAGCGTTTATAATAAACTTCATCTGTCTTTATATTTGTACAAGGAAAGTTTTTGCTCTAGTCCATCGTAATTGCAACCTTTGATGGATTTTTTTTTGACATTCCATCTTTGCCTTTTTTTTCCTGTCATAGAACATTTTTTGTTTTCTAAGATGCAATTCATGGTCTATTTCATTGTATCGAAGTTCAGAATGAAGCCTTACTTTATTTTCAACAGATGATGTTAAAGTAAGTTCCTTCTCCAATTTTTTTTTCTTGGCTAGATACTCATCGCAGGAGCCACAAGTATCAGATAGTAGATATCCAAAACTTATATTAAAATCTGAATTGAATATAGTGCGGTATGTTTCATACGACACGTTCTGATCCTGAAACTTCTCCTTGAATATATAGAACATTTTTATAATATTCAAAGACTCTGGTAGGTAAATTTTTTCTAACTTCCTAAAACTGCAGTGGCTGTTGTGAACTTTAAAGTGGGCGGGATCTGTGTTTCCCTCGGCCGTCTAGTAGAGGTTGGTCTCCAGATTTAAGTTTCTTCAGTAAATGATCTACCTTGCCCTTCTTCATTCCATGTAACGACATAAATGCTTGCTTGCACACATGTACTTCTTGGAAGCTTCCATTAATGGTAATACAAACACTGAATTTATATGATGCATCATGAAACTTTGCTCCCTGCTCTTCTCTTCTAGGACACCTGCGCTGTACAGCGCCCACTGTGATTAAACCACATAAATAGAGGTTTATTTCATCATGATTTTGAAAGTGGTTCATGTTTTTAAAAATATTCCTTTTATTTTCTTCACTGACAATACCAAAATAATTGTTTTTGCACTTACATTTAGAGGTAGCATGAGCCCCCTCTCATATTTCTATCTTACGTTTCTCCTCTCTAATTTCATGCGGTGGAAAGTTGCTATTCCTTCACACGCGGACTTCCCACGCAGCGTCTCTCGTCACCCGGGTGGTCCGGTGACAGGCGGGCTCTGCTGATCTGGAAAGCTTTAAGCCGACGGGTGTGAGGAAGTCGAGTGAATGCTTTGCAGACACCAACATTGTCAAGAGGCACGCCCGCAGAGCCTGAAGTAGCGGCTGGGCTAGAGGTTCCGTTACTTCGCAGAAACTTAGCGAAAACACTTTCTGGAGGACTACCAGCGAGGCGTGGGAATGACTTGTGTACCCAGGCAGCTGTGGCGGGAAAATTCCCGCACTTTCTGCAAAATAGTAACTGTGATTGGCTTGCTCAGGGCATAGCTCCGTGACGTAGCAAGATCGGCGCAGAAATTGGCGCCAAGAATCTCCATTGGTGGAATGGTAGCGTTCCGGCAATGGAGTGGAATTTTCCGCCGGTTTTCGAGTTGCTGATTGGAACGTTTAACCACGACCACTGTCGTGGGGGCGGGAATGTTCTGTGTTCGGTTTTTGTACGGGTGCTCTTGTAAGTAGTCGGCTCTCGCCTTTCGGTCGAGGACGTCGAAGCAACCACCCAACAGCTCCGGTACGCCAGATCGTGTCCTGGCAGTCAAGAAGACAGTTTGGTAATGTATGTCCGCAGCACCGGCAGATAGGGATTTTCCTAGGTGATAATCAGAGCTCAGCAGAGCGCGCCTGTTCGTCTTTTTTCTAACTTTGTTCTGTCATGGGTAGCAACAATTAATGTTGGGTTGGCTATGTGTTTTCTCTAAGATTTGAGTTGCTAGGAATTGGCTGCACATACCACTTCGTCATAATCCTCGCAATCTAGTTTAGGGACAACTTCACATTCACAGCGTTTGTTTGAGTATCCAATTTGAGCCAATTTGATGTATTGTAAATGTTCATGTGTCTTTGTTTATTATTTTGTGTTTAGTCTTAATAAATCATATTGTTATTTTGGACAGAACTTTCATTCTGTTAATCAGTAGAGCAACCCCATCATTCCTCACTATGGTAATGAAACCTTCGTTTATGTAACTTATTTATCAAATTAAATTATTGTAGGTGCCAAACTCTCTTCTACTCCACTGGCAGGGTTGATTAGAGTCAGTTCGCGTATTTTTTTTATCCTTGTGCAACAGCAAAAGTTGGAGTTAGAATAGGGGGGGCTTAGAGCATCATGTACACATGTAGATTCTAGAAGAATTGACAGAGTGCGCCTGTTGAGATGCTATTTTTCAGGTCACCAAACCACAGACCCGAGATGGAGGGAAGACTGGCGAGCGAAAGCAGCATAGTTGCATGTTCTTTATAGCACAGTAAAACTTAGACCTGCGTAACAACATAATTTAATTAAAATACATTGAATGTAGATCGTTGGCAAATGGTAGTTAATTCTTGAGCATGTCTACTGTCGATCCATATAATTAATAGTAATATTAGTGCGGGCCCGCACATTTAGTTCTTCATCCAATATAGCGTCACACACCATGTACAATAGTGAGATCGGTCTCTACACAAATATCAAGATAAATTATTTCCATTTTTTGTTATGATAGCTACAGATAAATAACTATAAAATTAAAATTACAGTGTCTGAAATGACAGACCATCAATGTATCGTTATGTAAATTTATTATAACATAGAAGGTCATGGGGAAAAGTTAGGCATAGGATTTTTGTAAGAATTGTGCAGAGGACGGGGATCGTGGCAATGCAGAGGCCAGCCGGAGGTCATCGGCTACCTGCAGGAGGAGAGCGTCGGCGCGCCACCTGACGTGAGGGGCGCGAGGGCGTCCGGTCCTACAAGCTGACAGTCACCGGGCCGTGTACCTGAGGGATTAGGCGGGATCCTCGCCGGGCCACAAGCGAAAGTGAGGCTGGCCGTTGACACTGACACGCGACCCACACGCGACAGCCCGTTAGCTCTCCGGACGCGGCGGCCGTTTGGAGGGATTCCTTGCGGCAGGCCACGTTGTCGTGAGTACACGAAGAAGATCACATATCGTGTCAGAACCTGCGCCTCATGTGCCTCAGGACAGAAAGGGACGCTATATACTCACCTGTTTGGGTTTTTACAACTCACTAGCATTGGCCGATCTGCATACACAAAGCAGTATCGTGCCACACTAACAAATGTATGGTCTCATTTCTAACTTATCCTCTCTATTAGAGAGCAGTTTTAGCAATCGTCGCTGCTAGTTCGATCCTGTATGGATGACCTCACACACTTGTGGAGTCACTCCACGTGCCATCATCCCTTGTCGAACTGCAATATTGGGAAACGTAAAGTACTGTCCAGCGAGAGAAGAGACCTAGACTAGTGATGTATCCCAACAAGTAGACCTCAGAGACAATTAATCGACGTGAGGAGGGCCTATCACTGTGTCTTCCTACCGTACTGCCGTGATCATATGCGTGGGTCTGACTACAATCTCAACAGCATACTGTAGACGCTCCAGCACTCCCTATTGCTGTTGCAACAACGTAGCAACAACACCCGATGTTTAGCCCTATATGATGTCAGTACTGTGGCCCCATCCCAAAAGCCCCCTCCAATGCTCAAGACATGGAACCACGTGCATCAATGCATATGACTCAACATGCCAACCCCCTCAGAGAAACTAATGAATTTGTGAAGTGCTTCGAACATTTCTAACAATGTGATTTAGTGCCTCATTCTCAGCACAGTCGTGAACAGTGTGCAATGTGCACGCACAACTTAATGTCCCATGAACCTTGTTTTTTTTTTTAATTTCTTTCTCTAGTGTTGTTTTCGTAATGTATGTGATACCTTGTATGTGTTTGTTTTACACTGTAATTCTTATTACAAATTACGGTATTGTTCTCCACACCATGTTTTTTTTGTATCTTTTATTTATTGTTGAGTGTATGGAAACAGTGTGCCTGAAGTCCCCATAAACTGAAGCAGATACCACCACTGTCATTGTGAATGGACAATCAGTTCAGGGAACTTTTTGTAAAGGTTATTCTTGCTGCAGGGAGACAGAATGAATCGGAGGTTGTAATTAGATTCTGAAAGCTCACAAAGAGATTGTTAACTTAAATAGTATCATGTGTGAGTGAGTTCAGGTTAGTTTAATGATTAAAATTGTTGTAACATCTTGGGCATTTAATTGCGGAGCACTCCAACTCTGATTGTAAAGAATAAATTGCTCCATATTTGGCTCACATGCCCGGGCCATATTTAGAGAGTGAATGTCTGTGTGAATCGGTGTTTGGAAGGGGCTCCCTGGGTATGGATGTGTGATGTGAGTGTTAGTGTTCCATATTAAGAAGGTGAAGTTGGCTACATCATAAATAATCCTCCCTCTATGAGCTGCATTTTTCAGTTGCAGTTATTTTCTTTATAGAGTGCGGCATGTGCAGCCAGTTTGCGAGATTGTTCTTGGGCGATTGACTCACTACCTTGCTCCTAAGTGAGCCAACCGCTCACCAATTACAATCTAAAATGGCGTAGGGGCTATGAGAGGTGGCAAGAGCCCCCTCTCATATTTCTATCTTACGTTTCTCCTCTCTAATTTCATGCGGTGGAAAGTTGCTATTCCTTCACACGCGGACTTCCCACGCAGCGTCTCTCGTCACCCGGGTGGTCCGGTGACAGGCGGGCTCTGCTGATCTGGAAAGCTTTAAGCCAACAGGTGTGAGGAAGTCGAGTGAATGCTTTGCAGACACCAACATTGTCAAGAGGCACGCCCGCAGAGCCTGAAGTAGCGGCTGGGCTAGAGGTTCCGTTACTTCACAGAAACTTAGCGAAAACACTTTCTGGCGGACTACCAGCGAGGCGTGGGAATGACTTGTGTACCCAGGCAGCTGTGGCGGGAAAATTCCCGCACTTTCTGCAAAATAGTAACTGTGATTGGCTTGCTCAGGGCATAGCTCCGTGACGTAGCAAGATCGGCGCAGAAATTGGCGCCAAGAATCTCCATTGGTGGAATGGTAGCGTTCCGGCAATGGAGTGGAATTTTCCGCCGGTTTTCGAGTTGCTGATTGGAACGTTTAACCACGACCACTGTCGTGGGGGCGGGAATGTTCTGTGTTCGGTTTTTGTACGGGTGCTCTTGTAAGTAGTCGGCTCTCGCCTTTCGGTCGAGGACGTCGAAGCAACCACCCAACAGCTCCGGTACGCCAGATCGTGTCCTGGCAGTCAAGAAGACAGTTTGGTAATGTATGTCCGCAGCACCGGCAGATAGGGATTTTCCTAGGTGATAATCAGAGCTCAGCAGAGCGCGCCTGTTCGTCTTTTTTCTAACTTTGTTCTGTCATGGGTAGCAGCAATTAATGTTGGGTTGGCTATGTGTTTTCTCTAAGATTTGAGTTGCTAGGAATTGGCTGCACATACCACTTTGTCATAATCCTCGCAATCTAGTTTAGGGACAACTTCACATTCACAGCGTTTGTTTGAGTATCCAATTTGAGCCAATTTGATGTATTGTAAATGTTCATGTGTCTTTGTTTATTATTTTGTGTTTAGTCTTAATAAATCATATTGTTATTTTGGACAGAACTTTCATTCTGTTAATCAGTAGAGCAACCCCATCATTCCTCACTATGGTAATGAAACCTTCGTTTATGTAACTTATTTATCAAATTAAATTATTGCAGGTGCCAAACTCTCTTCTACTCCACTGGCAGGGTTGATTAGAGTCAGTTTGCGTATTTTTTTTATCCTTGTGCAACAGCAAAAGTTGGAGTTAGAATAGGGGGGGCTTAGAGCATCATGTACACATGTAGATTCTAGAAGAATTGAGTGTTAAATACACTGCTAGCCCCGGCACCTCGCAACATGGTACTCTTGTTTCATATGACTGCAATCTTAAAACGTTTGGAGGCATCTCTAACGCGACCATACTTCTTCCTTTTCTTTGTCAGCTTCTTTGATAACATTATATAGTTTTCTTCGCAAGTAGATGAGTCGCTGTCTTTCATTTTACACTGACAGAATAAAATGCTAGATCTAACTTCCTTCACAAACTCCACAAAGCTAACAACAGTGGTCAACTTATACACAACAACGACTGTGGCAACAATGATAAAACAACGATAACATTAGTGAAAACAGACCTGCGCGGGCTGGGAATCATTAAGTCATAAAATTTTATCGTTGCATTCTCTGGACTTGTCAGGATATTCCCCTGTTTTGGGTGGACTTATAATGTTTTTCGCCTGCACATGCTTACAAGATATAAGAATATCTCTTGTCTCATCAGGTTTTCGACCAGTTCTGTAAAACCAGCTAAAACTACACTGGCTGGTCTATTAAATTATGAAAAAAAAAACAGAAATTTTGGAATTTTGGACTTATCATGTTTTTTCCCTGGACTCTTCATATTCCTTCATTGTTTTTCTGTAGGCACATGCAGCGCCTCGTCAGGTGTGGCTGCCTGCAACAGGCTACTCCGCCCCCTCGCCTCTTCAATCCGTCACCACAAAATAATTTTTTTCAAGGTATATACTCCACGATATTTCGAGTGCGCACTTGCCAGTCAAATAATCGATAAAATATAATCGACAGGCATGAATAACTATTCCAAATTCAGTGTTTTTGGATACTTTCACTTCATGTTACTGGGAAGCCATTTCACAAAGCTACTCAAGAAAAGAAATAGTGTAGTCAGGTGTTTTTCGTAAAAATATATTGTAGTTAGGTATATTTCTCTCAAGAAAATTATCTACATCTACATGGATACTCTGCAAAGCACAATTAAGTGCCTGGCATAGGGTTCATCGAACCACCTTCACAATCTTGTATAGCACGCGGAAAGAAGATCGCTGTGAACAAAATATTTTCGCATTCGGAGGAGAAAGTTGGTTATCGGAATTTCGTGAGAAGATTCCGTACCAACGAAAAGCGCCTTTCTTTCAATGATGTCCAGCCCAAATCCTGTATCATTTCTGTCACACTCTCTCCCATATTTCGTGATAATACAAAACGTGCTGCCTTTCTTTGAAGTTTTTCGATGTACTCCATCAGTCCTATCTGGTAAGGATCCCACACCGCGCAGCAGTATTCTAAAAGAGGAGGAGAAACGTAGTGTAGGCAGTATCTTTAGTAAGTCTGTTACATTTTCTAAGTGTCCTGCCAATAATACGCAGTCTTTGGTTAGCCTTCCCCACAACATTTTCTATGTGTTCCTTCCAATTTAAGTTGTTCGTAATTGTAATACTTAGGTATTTATTTGAATTTACGGATTTTAGATTAGACTGATTTAACGTGTAACCGAAGTTTAACGAGTTCCTTTTAGCGCTCATGTGGATGACCTCAGATTTTTCGATATTTAGGGTCAACTGCCACTTTTCGCACCATTCAGATATCTTTTCTAAATCGTTTTGCAGTTTTTTTATCTTCTAATGACTTTATTAGTCGATAAACGACAGCGTCATCTGCAAACAACCGAAGACGGCTGCTCAGAAAGTTGGTATTAAGGAAGTTTTTAACAGGATTGGGAAGAACTTTTTATGGCTACTTGTAAATCGCCAGATCTAGTTCCCCACCCTCTCTAAACTATCGTATAGGCACCCTTGATGCCACCTGAGCATAAAATATTAAAAAGAGAACTCTGCAATACGATAAAGCTCATTCTAGATACCAAATGTACTTTCTTAAGAAGACTGTGAAACATGTAGACAAAATTCGTGGTACTTTTGAACAGTATCTGTCTGTGCTAGTGATTTAATGACACTGAAATTGGCAGAGAGATTACGGGCAAACATCGTATCTGCGAGATCACTTCATAGTCCTGTTCTATCGTTAGGTCTTAAATGACTTTTAACACGTGTGTTTCATTGAGCGTCAAATACTTCTCACATAAACCGTGCTACCTAATTAACGGTAACGTATCTCAGCGTCCCAAGTTACTACTGTCATGTCGCGGTTCTGTTTATTTTCGTTCCAGAGAACAGCAGCAGCAAAGACATGCCAATCGCGGCTACCAACGACCGCTGAAGGCACCCTGCGTGCAGAGCGTTATCGCAGACTTTTCTCCACCACGACTGATAAGCCAGCTGCTATCGCCTGCTGATTGAGACTTTCCATTGCAATATTTGAAACCGTAGCTGCGCTCGCTAATAGCAAGATTACTTTGGCTACTTACGATCATATTACAATCTTATGCTCGTTCGATATTACTACCTGTTAGCTATAATTTCTAACTAGTCAGCAACTCAGGCCAGTTTCTTTGCAGATTTAAATATGTTCTAGTAACATTCCTCTATGAAACAGGCGATGAGCAAGAGACATCTAATTTCATATTCATTTCCATCCTTCCATTTTTCTCAAGAGTGTTTAGGAAAGCGGTAAATGACAGAATAACGAATCGGTTTTCTGAGCATAATTAGTTAACTGCCTCTCGTATTGGCTTTCATAAAAAGTCATGTAAGAGGTCACGATTGAAGTTCTGACAGATATAAACTAGAGAAATTAACTCTTCGGTGTACTGTAGCCTGCTCAAAGCCTTTATTTTTGTGGATCACAAAATTCTACTTGACAAAATAAAACTTCGTTCAAAATGGTTCAAATGGCTCTGAGCACTATGGGACTTAACATATGAGGTCATCAGTCCCTTAGAACTTAGAACTACTTAAACCTAACTAACCTAAGGACATCACACACATCCATGCCGGAGGCAGGATTCGAACCTTCGACCGTAGCGGTCGCGCGGTTCCAGACTGCAGCGCCTAGAAACGCTCGGTCACAACGGCCGGCTAAAACTTCGTGTCTCTCCAGCATAACAGGAAAGAGTGGGTTACACAGTCATACATGACTTATAATTAAACTCATACTGGGGAAATATAACGTGTGTGTGTATGTGTGTGTGTGTGTGTGTGTGTGTGTGTTTGTGTGTGTGTGTGGAGGGGGGAGGGGAAAGATGGTTCGGTGCTGGGTCTGTTCTCAACGAACATAAATGATCTTCCATAGACTTTAAAGAACAGCTCAAAAAGTGTAATGTTTGCAGATAACACAGACATATCAATAAGTTCCAAACTTAATTCTTCCTAACGAAGGTCAGATGATTGCTGAATAGGCTTACAACTGGTTCACAGCAGACAATTTCAAGTCTTAATCTCACAAAGAAGAATGACTTGCTTGTCAAATGAGTGGACGTTTTAAAAATTTGAATACACGGTGCTGATGTTCCACAATAATAGGAGGTGTGTCCAATGAGTAATGCAACACCTTTTTCTCTGAAAGTAGATTGGGTTTGTTCAGTAGTCCAATATTATTCCCCACTCTTTTGGCTGCAAAACCCTATTTCTTAGCATAATCTCGGTTCAATGCGTGGACTTACGCCACCTTCCTGGGAGGGTTTGTATGTCCACATGATAACACTCTACTGGTCGACCTCGGAGCCAACGTCTTGCTGCATCAATGACCTACCCATCATTCGTGTAACGCTTTCACGCAGTGTGTATCCTTCACTGACCCAAACAGTTGGAAGTCGGAAGATGCATAGGTGGCGAGGACCCCAGCGATAGAACGCCTTTGAGTACCCCAGTTGGTGGACGTGTGTGTCAGCACTGCTAACAGAGACGTCCAGTTGTGCTGCAAGTTGTTTGATTGTGATCCGTCGACCACCTCAAATGAGAGTGTCCACACGTTCCAACACTGCAGAAGTGACAGCTGTGTGCGGCTGGCCGGCAAGCGGGTGATCGGACAGTTTCGTGTGACCTTGTTGCGGTGATGACAGACGCCTCGCCCAACGACCCGCCGAAAGAAAGTCAGCTCTCTGCTTGGAACGCACCTCTGTTACAGACGCCATTCTGAAGGCTACGTATAGCGCCGCCAGCTATCGGAACTTCTTAAAAGTACAGGGGCTGAAGCGGGACTATTCGATGATGTACCACTATAAATTTCCCAATTTTTCATCCGAAACTGGCCGAGACAAAAACGTGTTGCATTAATTATTGAACACCCCTTGTATTTATTTAATAGTTCATTATGAACCATGTATCGGCATCCTAGGCCATCATTGGATAACTTAGTACTAAACAGATAGTCGACACAACTTCAATGAGAGTTCATAACTGTACAGAGAATGTTTTTCCACTGTTTACGATTATACACTACTGGCCATTAAAATTCCTACACCACGAAGATGACGTGCTACAGACGCAAATGTAACTGACAGGAAGAAGATGCTGTGATGTGCAAATGATTAGCTTTTCAGAGCATTCACAGAAGGTTGGCGCTCGAGGCGACACCTACAACGTGCTGACATGAGGAAAGTTTCCAACCGATTTCTCATACACAAACAGCAGTTGACCGGCGTTGCCTAGTGAAACGTTGGTGTGATGCCTCACGTAAGGAGGAGAAATGCGTAACATCACGTTTCCGACTTTGATTAAGGTCGGATTGTAGCCTATCGCGATTGCGGTTTATCGTCTAGCGACATTGCTGCTCGCGTTGGTCGAGATCCAACGACTGGTAGCAGAATATGGAATCGGTGGATTCAGGAGGGCTATACGGAACGCCGTGCTGGATCCCAGCGGCCTCGTACCACTAGCAGTCGAGGTGACAGGCATCTTATCAGCATGACTGCAACGGATCGTTCAGCCACTTCTCGATCACTGAGTCAACAGATGGGGACGTTTGCAAGACAACAACCATCTGCACGAACAGTTCGACGACGTTTGCAGCAGCATGGACTATCAGCTCGGAGACCATGGCTGCAGTTACCCTAGTCGCTGCAACACAGACAGGAGCGCCAGCGATGGTGTACTCAACGACGAACCTGGGTGCACAAATGGCAAAACGTCATTTTTTCGGATGACTCCAGGCTATGTTTACAGCATCATGGTGGTCGCATTCGTGTTTGGCGACATCGCGGTGAACGCACATTAGAAGCGTGTATTCGTCATCGCCATACTGGCGTATCACCCGGCGTTATGGTATGGGGTGCCATTGGTTACACGTCTCGGTCACCTCTTGTTCGCATTGACGGCACTTTGAACAATGGACATTACATTTCAGATGTGTTACGACCCGTGGCTCTACCCTTCACTCGATCCCTGCGAAACCCTACATTTCAGCAAGATAACGCACGACCACATGTTGCGGGTCCTGTACAGGCCTTCTTGGGTACAGAAAATGTTCGACTGCTGCCCTGGCCAGCACATTCTCCAGATCTTTCACCAATTGAAAACGTCTGGTCAATGGTGGCCGTGCAACTGTTTCGTCACAATACGCCAGTCACTACTCTTGATGAACTATGGTATCGTGTTGAAGCTGCATGGGCAGCTGTATCTGTACACGCCATCCAAGCTCTGAATGCCCAGGCGGCCAGAGGTGGTTGTTCTGGGTACTGATTTCCCAGGATCTATGCACCCAAATTGCGTGAAAATGTAAGCACATGTCAGTTCTAATATAATGTATTTGTCCAATGAATACCCGTTTATCATCTGCATTTCTCCTTGGTGTAGCAATTTTAATGGCCAGTAGTGTACATCGATACAAAAAACCACAAGCATAATGTAATTACTAAATGAACCAAATGAACAAATAAATCTTATATTACAGTATACTCAAAGATAGATCATACGCTGAATAAAACTGTGGGATCATGCCCACTCGTGACTTATAGGGTGCCTAGGAAGCTGTTTTCTCGGATAGCTAGACAAAATATAATCAAATCTTATTAATTGAGTTTATTACAGTAACTGAATTTACAATGCTTAACTTTCGTTTTTTTTTTTTTTTTTTTTTTTTTTTTTTACAACGCTGTGTCGCAAGCAACTGGCGGCATGCCAATAAACAATATCCTTCGATATATACCACCTCTAAGAAACATTTAATATGGGTCAAGTCACATCTCGTCTTATAGTGTAGCTCTTCTAGACCTCTGCTAGTGCACCTTCTAGTGCCCGACTTCTAGTGCGGCCCAGGCAAGGCGGCGCGTCGCTTTTACTGTCTTCGTGTAGAGGCCGCTCCTGTCGTGGTGACGTCCTAGTCAGCGTCTTATTGGCTGACGTCGTCTCACAGCCCTCTCTGCTGTATCGTTCTTGATCTTCGCGCCGGTGCTTGTCATTACATTTGAACAGACACAGTGTATAATTCATTAGGATCCAGCGAGGTAACAATTACAATGGAGCCAACGTATACATAAACTAATAACGAAACTTAGTTTGCTGTCTGTTGCCTTTAGAAGCATCTCTCACTGAGTTGACTTGAATCTGTTGGGTTCGCTTGAAAATTTCCACATCTTGTTTTTTTTTTTTTTTTTTTTTTTTTACGGCTTTACCTCCAGGGTCGATACACTTTAGGTAAATAAAACATTTATTCAGTAGGATCGAGCTGCCCTTCCCCCCTCACACACACACACACACACACACACGCACACACACACTAAAACCACGAATTTTACCAGATTTTTGTGGCTTACGTACGTCTGCACTACAGTTGGCAACCGTGTAGATAGCTGTAAGAATGCAGTTGTACCGCAGGTGGAACCACATTGGAGGTGTATCTGTGGAAGGCCAGATAAACGTATGTTTCCTGAAGAGGGGCAACAGCTTTTTCAGTTGTAGCAGGGCAACAATCTGGATCACAGACTGATATAGTCTTGTAACATTAGCTAACATGGCCTTCCTTTCGTGGATCTCCTAAAGGCTGAAAGGAAACTGCAGCCATTACATTTCCTGAAAACATGGATAGATTAACAGTGCTGACATCCTCCTGGGCAAAATGTTCTGGAGGTAAAATAGTCCCCATTGGTATCGCTGGGCGGGGACTGCTCAGTTGCATGTCACCAAGAAACAAATCATGCATTGTATGTGCCAAGGCTTGATATATTAGATATCATAATCAGGTTAGAGAATTTACAAAGGGATTTGGACAACTTGAAGTTAGATGCAGTGGGAATAGTCTAGAAAGAATAGGAGTTTTGCTGGGGTCCGTAAAGGGTGATTATGAACAGAAAATCAAATACGTGTAATGCGTTATTAATAAGAAAATAGAAAATCAGGTAAGCTAGGATGAACAGTATAGTGAACTTACTACAGTAAACAAGGTGAGCACAAAACCAACACACACTATAGTAGTGCTAGTTCACATACCTACTAGCCCGGCAGATGATGAAGATATAGAAAAACCTGATTAAAAGTATCCAGATAAGCCTATGTAATGCGGAGTTGACCACTAGATGCCACGAGAAACAGATTTGTCAGTGTAAATGGAGGGAGAGGGTATTGTGCTGTCAGTAGAAAAGCAGCAACAGCTCAGTGACTTAAACCGTGGTCATTGGATGTCGAACATCATCTCTTCGCATCCGTGAAATCCCTTGTCACAGATGTCCTCTGGTTGATCCTAAGGTACAGTCACTTCGAAGTAAACACCTAAAGCCCAATAGCAGAAGTAGCCAAATAATCTGAAAGATCTCCTGACTTAACTGTATTTGTCACCAGACGTGTACTCACACAGTTCTTTTCAGGATCCTCCAGCTATAATCTATGGATTTGTTATTAAGATCTGTCAGATCAATATTGATGACAAAAGAAAATCAAAGTGCCAAGTCTTACAGAAGGTTTTATCAAAATATAACATTAATATTGTCGCTGTTCAACCTGTCAAACCCCAAGCTATCTCTTGGCTTCCATAGGTCATTCCAGTTTCATAGCATACCACCATATACCCGTATTCAGGGGATTTTAACAATCACTGTACACAATGGAAGTATAATGAGAATAATGAAAATGGTGGAATTGTAAATTGGGCATAAGACAATAACTTACATTTCTTATTTGATACAACGGTTAAAGAAACATTTGTATCAGCAGCATGCAGGCAAGGTGTAATCCTGATCTATGATTTATAACAGCTAAAGAGAATATATTACCTCTTCAACGTTCCCAGTTTGCATTATAAGACTTCCCACATAGTACCATTCAGTCTTGATTGAAATTGGGACAAGTATCCCACTCGTATTATTACACGGCAGCTTTTCCTAAACTGACCCATAACATGTTTAACAATTCTATATGAAGATCCGACTAGCAAAACCACATCGAATCTCCTTGCTGCATGAAAACTGCAAGGAACAATAATGGATGCCAATGATTGAAATTCTGATTAGCTCCGTCCCTCTTTGTTTTGGTATCGTGAAGGATTCCTGTAATGTGCTGCAGCCTGGGGCTTTCAGCTGGCTGGTGAAAGGTGAGACTCACTAGGGGAACCGCATGCGTCATAAAAAATATTACTGCTGAAACACACTGGGAAGAGAGGTCTGCCGACAGAATATAGCTGGGGCGACAAGTGGGGGTGACCCAACCTGTTATAAAGTTTCATTGCGCGCAAAGCACAGAGAAAGCCTTTTAGCAAAGACAAAATCTGAAGGACAGGGAAATGGACGACCTGCTAGCAAAATTTAGTAAGGAGATGCCTGAGTGGCTCATAGCAATTATTCCGGTACCGGGGAGAGTTCCCATGTGTGAGTACGTGCACACTGGCTGAAACTAGAAACCTGTTACATAGGGAGAACCCTATTCCAACGGAGAAATGTACTTCATTGCTTAACCACAGCAAAATCCGTAGAGTGGGGAATTTGTTAGCATGTTCATTAAATTAGCGTCAGTCAGAACTCGCGAGGTCTGTTGCAGTTGGTTGGCAAGATTCCAGTGCTCGCAGAGAGAGTAAGTTTTGTAGAGGAGAATAAAAAGACAGTTTGTCTGGGAGTGTTGGAGAACAAACTTCTGCACAGGGCTCGATGCAGAATGTTTTGTCATGGAGCTGCAGAGGAGAACTCATATGATAGAGCTGAACTAAGAATTGTCAGCCATTACTGCAGCCATCCTCTG
This sequence comes from Schistocerca cancellata, assembly GCF_023864275.1. Taxonomy (NCBI): domain Eukaryota; kingdom Metazoa; phylum Arthropoda; class Insecta; order Orthoptera; family Acrididae; genus Schistocerca; species Schistocerca cancellata. The sequence goes on from NC_064632.1 coordinate 199,175,409, forward strand.
TTCTCGTATAGATTAGTAAGCATCGGCCATATTTGCATTCACCGAGGTGAGACAAGTGCATAGTCTTTTATCTTGCAACAAGCATTCGTTTTGCTAGCTGCACCCACTATGCACGTAGGCAAGCTTATTGCAGTTTGTTTATACCTTTCTGCGGCTTGGGTCATTAATGTTGTGTCGGCTACTGTGGGAGTCAGAAACGACACAAACAAGAAAGGAGAGAAACTGCGATGGCCAGTGGTACGAATCCAAATCCGAACATAACACTTGCAGATTAATAGAGCACTTTATTTCTAAAAAGGATAGAAACATAAATTCTCGTCATGAGGTGGCTTGATGTGACCGAACTGGGCCCGACCAGGGATGAGCGGCTGATTAAGTCAGCGCTGACCGGCGGCGCTGAACTCTGTCTTTCTGGAGGTGTGGCGCTATGCGCTCTTTACATTGGCGCGCGGGTCAGCGTCCTCTTGATACTGTTTTGCGGCGCTGCGCTGGTCGTTGTACAGTCGATGCTTTAGCACTCCACAATTAACTTATTCCAGAATCATTGGTCACGTTTGTTAACATAGTTTTATATCGTTTTCTGTTATGTGACATTATTTTCTATTATTTCACATGATCTATCACTGTTACCCACTGGGTATACATGCTGTATCATCTCAGTGGTATGCCAAATGCTGAACCGAATCCTCGCATTATCATCCTTCCTACGACGTAGATGGGACTCTAGAAATGCAAAGATTGGTGTATTTGCTAAAAATCTAGACTGAAGTCTGGAACTGATTCCCCCAAGATCGAATAACTACGAAACTACAAGAGACTTGTTGAAGCTATAATAAGTGCAGCAACAAGGTAATCCCTAGGGGCTACTAAGATCAATATGTTCTAGGTTGGAATAAAACTAATGAGAAAGAGCATGATGAATTTTTACAAAATGGTGACCCAGAAATAGCAGCCAGACGTACTAGGTGGTCAGACTGGTGGGGCACCCAGTTTTCAAACATCAAGTAGAGAAGCTTGGTCATTACTAAGGAAGTTGGATGAAAACAGAATAAAAGTACGGGATAATACTCACATATTAGCTGATAGGATTGCATCATCTTCATCATCTTTACTGTCTACATCAATAACACCAAGGGGTGAAACTCATACATTAGATGCAAACTTACATTGCTAAAAAAATGGAGTTACGCAAAAGGATGGCTGGCCGATTTCTTCACTGATTTTGTAATATCTGGTTCAATCCCAGAATAAATGAGGTAGTCAAAAGTCATAGCAATATTCAAACTTGGCAGGTCATTAGTCCAGCCAAAGAATTATCGCCCAATCGCTCTATTGAGCTCCATTTATAAGTTCCTTGGAAGAATTCTATACAATGGGATCAGTCCAGTGCCTTCCTGAACATTATTGTTATACATGTGTATGCTGACCAGGAAGTGTTATGCTGATGAAGCCTTAGCTCTAACAACATGTAGTGAAGCAGGATATCGAACGAAGCAGATAACTTCGGTTGCTTTCGTTGATCTAAGCGCAGCATATGATACATTTCGCAGACAGGGACTGCTTTATAAGTTATTACAACTTATTCCATGCAAACGGATAACGTACAGCATATTAGATGGAAGGATTTTATGTAACTACAGAAAAAGACACCAGCTGTTCAAAATCATTGAATAACGGCTTAGTACAGGGATCTGTCCTTGCTCCTCTCTTGTTTAATTTGTGGTAAGAAAAAATCTGAAAAGCTTGTAAGGATGTTGTAGTGGAGGGAGTTCTAAAAAATAATGGTTAAGAATAAAATTTGATACTTTTCACTGTTTCCAAATTAAGTAGCATCGCGCCATTTGGGCACGCGAATTTGAGCGTGTAAGTAGGTTGTTTAGGTTCTTATATTGGTAACACCACGTAGCGCTCTGTATGAAAATCACTGGCTGTGCTGTGTGCAGTCTGTGGCTAGTTTGCATTGTTGTCTGCCATTGTAGCGTTGGGCAGTCGGCTGTTAACAGCGCGTAGCGTTGCGCAGTTGGAGGTGAGCCGCCAGAAGTGGTGGATGTGGGGAGAGAGATGGCGGAGTTTTGAAATTTGTAAGACTGGATGTCATGAACTGCTATATACATTATGACTTTTGAACACTATTAAGGTAAATACATTGTTTGTTCTCTATCAAAATCTTTCATTTGCTAACTATGCCTATCAGTAGTTAGTGCCTTTAGTAGTTAGAATCTTTTATTTAGCTGGCAGTAGTGGCGCTCGCTGTATTGCAGTAGTTCGAGTAACCAAGATTTTTGTGAGGTAAGTGATTTGTGAAAGGTATAGGTTAATGTTAGTCAGGGCCATTCTTTTGTAGGGATTATTGAAAGTCAGATTGCGTTGCGCTAAAAAAATATTGTGTGTCGTTTAAGCACAGACATGTATAATTTTTCTAAGGGAACGTTTCAAGCGCTCCGCCAGAGACGGTATCGCCAAACGTGTTCTTAGGTTGGTTTCCTAAAACCGAACAAGACAGAGATACAAAAACTGGACATGTAACTGTAGTAACGATAGAACCGAGAGAACGAGACTGAGCAGTCTAGTGCACCACAATCTACGCTGTGAGAACAATTGCCACTAATTGTATATGGCTGGCTGCTTGAATCTGCACGCACAATGGCCTGATTGGCTAACTTGAATGCTAATTAACTGAGAAATGGAGTAACGTATCGAATTTTTTTTCTTAGCAATTATTTCTCAGCACAACCTACCCTGCAACACCATTAGAAGATTCTTAAACTGTTTCTATCCACACTGAATATCTGATATTACTCCAGCACAGTCCAGAAAGTTTGCCTGTGTGGATGACTGGGCAATAGCTACACAACACAAAACCAACTGAGGAAGTCCTATCTTCTGATCCAGACCTCGGTAAATGGATGTTACACAATCTAACTCAAATAAAACGGAAGTCGCCCCTGTCCAAGAGATTGGCACACAGAAGCCTCGACTTCTGCTTAGACGGATGGAAACTACGTCATGACATCCATCCAAAATACCTTGGGTTCGCGTGAGACAGAACGCTTTATTTTAAGGAGTAGCTGACACGAGTATCTGCTAAGCTCAAAAGCAGGAACAACTTTCTCCACAAACTCTGCGGTATTAGATGGCGATCGTTAGCAGAGTGTCTGTCTGGCTCTAAATCCCACATGTAAAAAAGATAGCTATACAAATTAAGGAATCCATGTGCATTGTTTGTTGGTCAATCCACTCTACTGCCTCATGCTGTTTACCTACATTCAGTCCCATTCCACTTCCTGATATAAGCCGGAAAAGGGCATTGATAACGCTGAGTTCCAATGTTGAACGATGTGTTCCCTGAGGAGCGAGAAAGAGTGAGGTCATCTCTTACCACGTTCTGGATTCTTACTGGAACTTAGTTCAGTGCAACCTTGAATGGAAACGCTGCTGGCAACGGAAATATCCTTCCACAATGCCTCAGACCCCCTAGATCTGACCAACTTCGAACAATTTGGACAACTCTGAACCCCATCCGAAAGAGGCTTGGAAGATGTGCAGACACTCTCCACAAGTGAGGCAGATGTGCATCACCATTTTGTGACAATGTTGCGGAGCGACAGACAATAGCTCATGTTGTATCAGCGTCTCTAAAAGGATCCTTTCAAAGATTTCCTGACAGTGACGAGTTGTGTGATAAACTATATAAAATACCTTTATATTCGCCAAGGCCAGTTGTCGTTAGTATTATATTATACTGGGAAGTTCGCCTTCTTAACTGAGTGTTAACGTGCTTGCCTACCAAGCAGCGGGCCCGGGTTCGATTCCGGGCGGATTTGGAGATTTACTCCGCTCGTGAACTGGGTATTGTGGTGACCTTTCCACCATCTCATCATCACTGATACGCCATCGCCCAATGTAGTGTCACCTGGAATAAGACTTGCAACTCGGCGGCCGCATTCCCGGCAATCAATGTCGCACAATCATTTCATTTTCTTTATGCTGGAGAGCTGTGTTGAAATGTAGTAGTTTAGTAAGCTTAGTACATGTATAGTTATTCTTGTGTTTTAAAAATTTGTAATGTATGCCTTACGATAAATAAATTAAATTGAAGTCACCTAGGAAACTAACACATCATGGACAATTCAGCTCTTCTAAAGCTGCCCTAGTCGATTGTCGGTGATGTGATACTGAAGTGGAAAAGCGACGGAACAACCGCAGCTACACCAAGACCAGCAGCCCTGACGTACTGTCGGACAGGGACTGTCAAGCATTGCTGTGGGTGCTTGTAAAAAGTCACATGAAATCAGCGGAAGGTATCATTCGCGATTCCAAAGTGCTCTCAGCAGTCCAGCTGCTGGGCGTAAGAAAGAAAGGGGTCCAATGGTCCAGCAGCTTCTCGTAAGCCACACATTTCTGTGTACACAGCGAAGTCGCTGGACAGGGGATGGATGGAAAATCGTGGAGTGACGAATCACGCTGTAAGCTGTGGCAATCCGATGTGTTATACCAGCAATAAAGTACGGAGGAGGTGGTCTTGGAGTATGGATGCGTTTTTCGTGGTCCTCTTATTGTTTTTAAGAAACTGCCAAATGCGGAGGGGTATGAACACGTTTTACAGCATTGTATATTGTGTATAATGAAGGAAGAGTTCGGAGATGATTAGTACCTGTATATCAGCAAAACAATGCACCCTGTCATAAAGCAGCAGCAGTGAGACAATGATTTATGGACAAGCCCAATGGAAGATCTTTGGGATGACGTAGAACGTCGGTTTCGCTCCAGACCCCAGATTCCTTCCGCTGATTTCATGCGATATTTTACAACCACTCTCAGCAATCTCTACTGTGTCTGCCCGTCAGTACGTCAGGTCAGATTGATCTTGGTTTAGCCGCAGTTATTTCTTCGCATTTCCGCTTCACAATCTCATCACCAACAGTCCACTCGGCCAGCTTAAGAAGGCTTTAAATGTTCCTGATGGATTTGTTACTCAGATGTCATCCAATTGGCCGGCCGCTGTGGTCGACCGGTTCTAGGCGCTTCAGTCCGGAACCGCGATGCTGCTGCGGTCGCACGTTCGAATCCTGCCTCAGGCATGGATATGTGTGATGTCCTTAGGTCAGTTAGGTTTAAGTAGTTCTAAGTCTAGGGGACTGGTGGCCTCAGATGTTAAGTCCCATAGTTGTCATCCAGTTATTGGACCATATTCGTCACTTGAGCTCTCCTGACCGACCCATTCTGCTGTTATTGCCTCACTAATGACTACACGGAACTCCCCGCCTCCTTTCATGTTGACAGACCCACCTGCAGTGTCATCTCACAGTCAATTCCACATTACTCATGGGTGTGCCAGTACTTTTGATAAGATAGTCTAACTCGTGATCGCCGGCCGCTGGTGACCGACCGGTTCTAGGCGCTTCAATCTGGAACCGCGCGACCGCTACGGTCGCAGGTTCGAATCCTGCCTCGGGCATGGTTGTGTGTGATGTCCTTAGGTTAGTTAGGTTTCAGTAGTTCTAAGTTCTAGGGGACTGATGACCTGAGATGTTAAGTCCCATAGTGCTCAGAGCCATTTGAACCATCTACCTTGTGATCCTCCAGCAAGCGTCTGCGTGTGAGCCTAAGTATTTGGGGTACTGTACCATGAAACAAGTGATCCACAGACATTATCTCCAGGCAACAGCGCCTACAGGCTCCATACCAAAACATAGTAACAAAACAGGAGGTTTTACAAAAAGATGCTCACGCACTCATAAATGTTGACGTCTGCTGAATGTAATAACCATTGCGCTCGTTTTACAAGACAACCAAATTGTACACTGGAGAAACGAGATGTCGCTAATCAAGTTATCATCGATCTGACAGCGTGAACAAGTCAATTATTTCAGTCTCTATCAGGTGTATGCCTAATCTCATAATCACTCTGAGTACATTATAACTCTTATTAGATCTCTGCCAATGGAAGAAGAATTATTATAGTCTTGTACGCAGGTATCCAGTACATTCCACGTAAGGTGCAAAGAAGACAAAAGATTGTGCCCTTATCGATTCAGGCTATCAGACATCCACTGAACATACTCAGGAATAGACCAAAGAAACTGTAATCAGAATAAGACAGAACAACAGAGACTGAAAAAGAAGCAATAACAGAAATGAAGGCATGCCGAACGGTCAAACAAACATTAGTAGCCGGATTTTAATGATGTTACTGACACATGTAACTGATAAAATAATAACCTCCTTCGCCCATTATCACGACACAGTAATGTTCCTTTTACTGGAGTAGACGTATGCCCCCTAGTTTTTGTTAACGGTTTCAGGACAACGAAACTATATAACTGACACTAATTTGTTGCTGAATAATGGTAGACGTGTAGATTATTCTTTTGGAGGCCGGATAAGTCCCCTGGAAGAATCAAAAGCATTTCGTAATTGCTATACTTATAATCTACTATTTCCAGATCCAGTTTGCAGGAAATTGGTATTTACGCACTGATGTTTTAAAAATCCGTTGTACAAGAACGAACAGCGGGGACAAACGAACGCAACCTCTCAATCATTGGATAGACATTTTCTTATGAACAAAATTCGTACACTGGTACAACTGTACTCAAAACTACTGTTCTTTTATTCAAAAACGTTTACTTAGGTGTAAAAAAAATTTCCCGATATGCTTCAGCCTGAGACAACAACGTACTACAACAATAATAGGTATATACCTTTTACCATGTCTTACGGAACAATATGAGCTTGGTACTACGAGTGAGTAAGAAGAAAGACTAATTGAGTTCTGAAATAAATTTCACACGGTACTAGCGAATACTCTAAGCATCACAGGAGGGGGAGGTATATTTGGAAATGGCCGGGAGATCGGGACGATTTCAGTTAGATTACATCATGGTCAGACGCAAATTCAGATACTGAATTGTAATGTGTACCCAGGCTCAGATATATAAATTGAGGTCACGATTTAGTAGTGATGAAGAGTAGGCTGAAGTTTAAGAGACTATTCAGGGAGAATCGTTGCGCAAAGAAGTGGTATACGGAAGCAATAAGGAATGAAGAGATATACTTGAAGTTCTCTGAGGCTATGATACTGCGATAATGAATAGTCTAGTGGGTAATTCAGTTGTGAATAAAAATCTTTAAAAAGGGAAATCAAAGAAATTGGAAAGCAAAATATAGGTACAAGGAAGGTAACTGCAAAGAAACCATGGGTAACAGAAGAAATATTTCAGTGTCTCGATGAAAGAAGGAAGTACAAAAATTCCCAGGGAAATTCAGGAGTACAGAAATACAATTCACTTAGGAATGATGTAATTAGGAAGTGCACGGAAGCTAAGGTGAACTGGCTACAAGAAAAATGCGAAGAAGTCGGAAAAGAACTGTCGGAAGAACACTCAGCGTATAGGAAAGTTAAAACAACGTTCGGTGAATGAAAAGCAACGGGCGGTAACATTAAGAGCGGAACAGGAATTCCACTATTAAATGCAGGGGAGAGAGGGATGGGTGTAAGGAGTACACTGAGGGCATGAGATGTATGACTTGTTTGATGACATAATTGAAGAAGAAACAGGAGCCGACAAGGAAGAGAAAGGGAATCCAGTATTAGATTCAGAATTTATAAGAACTTGGAAGGCTTAAAATCAAGTAAGGCAGAAGGGATACATAACATTCCATCAGACTTTCTAAAATCTTTGGGGGAAGTGGTAACAAAACGACAATTCACGTTGGTGTGCAGTATGTATGAAACTGGCGATATACCAACAGACTTTGGGGAAAATATCATCCACACAATTCAGAACGCTGGAAGACCCAACAAGTGCGAGAATTATCGCACAATCAGTTTAACAGCTCATGCATGTAAGTTGCTGACAAGAATAATATACAGAAGAATGGAAAAGAAAATTGAGGATATGCTAGATGACGATAAATTTGGCTTTAGAAAAGGTAAAGGCACCAGAGAGGCAATTCTGACGTTGCGGTTGATAATAGAAGCAAGACTGAAGAAAACTCAGGACACGTTCATTGGATTTGTCGACCTGTAGAGAGTCTTCGACAATGTAAAATGGTGCAAGATGGTCGAAACCATAAAAAAATAAAGGTAAGACATAGGGAAACAAGAACTCACGACGTCCAAAAACAGACGGCTCCAGTATTCCAAACTGATCATTTTTTAAAGGTGCATATGGGGTCTAAAGATGGCATACTGAATTGCCGAAACTGGTAGCTAAAAAAAAATAAAAGAACTTCTCAATTTGCACAACTGCTTGGCGAATTTCTATGTTAAAAAAATAAGGGAGACGGGTAGAGTACAATATGTACAAGAACCAAGAGAGTGTGGAAGACCAACAACGAAGTGCTCGGATTAAAATGGGTGTAAGATTGGGATGTAATCTTTCGCTCCTACTGTTAAATCTGTACGTCGACGAAGCATTGACGGAAATAAAAGGAACGTTCAGGAGTGGGATTTAAATTCAAGGTGAAAGGATATCAGTATTAAGATTCGCTGATAACTTCGCTATCCTCAGTGAGATCTGTTGAATAGAATGAGCAGTTTAATGAGTTCAGAATATGGATTGAGAGTAAATGAAGGAAAAGAAAAGTAATGAGAAGTAGCAGAAATGAGAACAACAAGAAACTTAACAAATGGCTCTGAGTACTATGGCACTCAAGATCTGTGGTCATAAGTCCCCTAGAACTTAGAACTACTTAAACCTAACTAACCTAAGGACATCACACACATCCATGCCCGAGGCAGGATTCGAACCTGCGACCGTAGCGGTCACGCGGTTCCAGACTGAAGCGCCTTTAACCGCACGGCCACACCGGCCGGCAAAACTTAACATCAGTATTGGCAGTCACGAAGTAAATGAATTTAAGAAATTCTGCTACCTAGACAGCAAAACAGCCTATGATGCACGGAGCAAAGAAGACATAAAAACAGACTAGTACTGGAAAAAATGGTATCCTGGCCAAGAGAAGTCTGCTAGTATCAAACATGTATATCAAGGAAGAAATTTCTGAGAATGTACGTTTGGAGCAACAGCATGGTATGGCTCTGAGACATGGACTGTGGGAAAGCGGAAATAGAAGAAAATACGAGTAAAGCATCTGAGATGTGGTGCTAAAGACGAATGTTGACAATTAGGTGGATTGATAAGGTAAGGAACGAGGAGGTGCTCCGCACAAGTGCAGAGTAAAAGAATATATAGAAAACACTGACATGATGATAGGACATCTGTTAAGACGTCAAGGAATACCTTCCATGTAACTAGAAGGACTGTAGAGGGCAAAAACTGGAAAGAAAACATTGGGATAGACCCCACAAATAATTCAGGACGTAGTTTGCAAGTGTCACTCTGAGATGAAAAGATTGGCACAAGAGAGGAATTATTGGGGGGATGCAGCAAACCAGTTAAAAGACTGATGACTGAAAAAAAGAGAGGCATGCAAATCAACAGTTAGGCTATGTGCGTACGGGAGTTCTCATCGTCCAAGCTGAGCCGTTTTGCCGTCGCTTTGACATAAGAGACGCACAGTAGAAATACAACTTCCGTTAAGATGTAGTTACGCCGGTTTCTGGTTGACTGTAGACGCTTGCGCTATTGGGACAGGATATATCAAGAAATTATGGAATTGCCGGCCTCTAACGACCTAGTGGGCTAACGCGCCACCCTGTTATATCGGATGTGGCAGATTCGAATCCTGCCTCTGGCATAGAGGTTTGTGTTAGTCCCTGTGCGTAACGCAGTTCGCAAAACAGCAGCATGGAAGTAATAACACACGAGTGGAAGCTACGTTGCTGTGTGTTTTCGAAATATACAGCTCCGGCATGCGACGAGATGTCCCTTTAATCCATCGGCTGTTTGCCACCTCCTGGTGCAATATATTCTTTGTTGCTTACACCGTCGAACCGTTAAGAAATACTTTTCGGAACTTTCATGTACTCGACTATAGTTGAAGGGAATACGCATCACACAGGTTACAGAAGTTGTGGGATACCTGCTAACATTGCGTCAGACCTCCTTTTACCGGCGTGGTACAGCAAGTCGACGTGGCATGGACTCAACAAGTGGCTGGAAGTCTAGAGCAGAAATATTGATCCATGTTGCCTCTACAACCATCCATAATATTGCGAAAGTATTGCCGGTACAGGATGTTGTGCACGAACTGACCTCTCTAATATGTCTCATAAATGTTCCATGACATTCCAGTCAGGCGATCTGGGTGGACAAATCATTCCTCAGAATTGTCCAGAATGTTTTTCAAACCAATCGCGAACAGTTGTGGCCTGGTTACATGATGTCGTTTTTGGATATATGAAGTCCGTGAATGGCTGCAGATTGTCTCCAAGTAGCCTAACACACCCATTTCCAGTCAATGATCGGTTCAGCTGGACCAGACGAGCCAGTCAGTTCCATGTGAATGCATCCCACACCATTATGGAGCCGTCACCATCTTGCCAGAGCCTTGTCAACAACTTGGCTCCACGGCTTCGTGCGGTGTGCGCCACGCTAGAGCCCTACCATCAACTCTTCCCAAATGTCGTCTAGCGTCCAACCGACATGGTCACGTGCCCAGGAGAGACGCTACAGGCGATAGCGTGCTATTAGCAAAGGCACTCACGACGGTCGGCTGCCAGTGAACGCCAGATTTCGCCGCTCTGAGCTAACGGATAGTTCGTCGTACGTCCCACATTGATTTCTGGGTTATTTCAAGCAATGTTGCTTGTCTGTTAGCACTGAGAGCTGTACGCAAATGCTGCTGCTCTCGGTCGTTGGTCGTTCAGTGAAGGAGGTCGGCCACTGCGTCGTCCTTGGTGAGAAGTAGTGGCTGAAATTTGGCAATATCGCCACACTCTTGACACTGTGGCTCTCGGAATATTGAATTGGCTAACGACTTCCGAAATGAAATGTCCCATGCGTGTGGCTCCAGTTACCATTCTGCGTTCAAAGTCTGTTGATTTCCGTCTTGCGGCCATAGTCATGTGGGAAACCTTTTCTCACGAATCAACTGAGTACGAATGACGGCTCCGCCATTGTACTGCCCTTTTATACCTTGTGTGCGCGGTACTACCGCCATCTGTATTTGTGCGTATCGCTGTCCCTTGATTTTCGTCTCCTCAGTGTTAAGCGTCTGCTCGGTTCGGCATGTGACTAATAAAGCAACACCGAGCGAGGTGGCGCAGTGGTTAGACACTGGACTCGCATTCGGGAGGACGACGGTTCAATCCCGCGTCCGGCCATCCTGATTTAGGTTTTCCGTGATTTCCCTAAATCGCTCCAGGCAAATGCCGGGATGGTTCCTTTCAAAGAGCACGGCCGACTTCCTTCCCCATCCTTCCCTAATCCGATGAGACCGATGACCTCGCTGTCTGGTCTCCTTCCCCAAACCAACCAACCAACAATAATAAAGCAACCTTGCATCACACTGGTTCACTGTTCGCCGCACGTTGAGAAAATCCGCCGTCTTTATTGTGCTGTTCTTTCTAGCACCTACTCTGCAACATGAAATCCCCGTTACGACCTCAAGAAACTCGACGTATTCCAATATTCCACAGTGACATTTCTGTTCACGACCCGTCCTTCTTTCCAAATGACACAAACACTCTACTAATAGAGTGGTTTCAAGTGGCTCTGAGCACTATGGGACTTAACTTCGGAGGTCATAAGTCCCCTAGAACTTAGAACTACTTAAACCTAACTAACCTAAGGACATCACACACATCCATGCCCGAGGCAGGATCCGAACCTGCGTCCGTAGCGGTCGCCCAGTTCCAGACTGTAGCGCCTAAAACCGCTCCGCCACTCCAGCCGGCTATTAATAGAGAGTTAGGATTTATTGTCGACCCATGGCCTATTTATAACACAAATTCCGATCTCTGGGATCTTAACCTTCTTACCTTTTCTTGTTAATTACATTAGTTGTTTTCTACTTTCGGTGTCCTTGCGCTTTGTCATGTACAAATGAATAATGATGTGGAATATTCCGTAGCCTAAGCTGTTAGTTCACAGTACCTCCTATCCAGTCTCCAGGCTTTTCCGCGTCTAAGATTAGCCACCGTTAGCGCAACTTCCTTTCGCCCAAGGATACGTGTCACACTTCCTGCATCCTACAAGACCACAAACGGACTGTCTACATATACTGTTGACGCACACCACGCTAAGATTGTCTGCCTTGTAGGTCGAGCTACCACAGTAATATTTTTCCATCCTTTGAACAGCAAGCCTACATTCCATGAGCTATTCCATAGACATATCGCAGCAAGAGAACGTGTTTTGAACTTTAAGAGAGTGGTTATATAACTACGAGTCATTTACTGCATATAACTATTTGATTTCTGACAATTTAATACTACGGTGCCCGGGTCAATGAGACAGTGAAATGACAAAAAATGGGAAGGAGTATGCAGCTTTGTATCCAGTCAGCAAAGTCCAAAAATTCGGGGAAGGAGCAGCGTTCTTTATGCGAGCGCATTTCACTGATCTTTCTCAACCACTTACATAAAATCCCCATATTTGGTGCCTCTTGTTGTCAAAAACCTAACAATCGATGTTGTAAATCAAATCCTCTTTCAGTGCAAAAGTTACGGACTCGCAAAACTGCACACCGATATCCTTAACGTCATTTTGCTGCAGAATTCTTGAAAATATTCTCAGTTCGAATATAATGTAAATTTCCTTGTGAATGAAAAGCTTCTGTCTGCAGATCAACACGGATTTAGAAAGCACCTCTCGTGCTAAAATCAACTTGCCGTTTTCTTACACGATACCCCGCGAACCACGGATGAAGAGCAACAGGCAGGATCCTCATTACTAAATTTCCAGAAATATATAAATCATATGACGGGTACTGCTAGCAGAAATCTGCGGTTGTTTGCTAATGATGCTGTGGTATACGGAAAAAGTGTGGTTGTTGACAGACTGTAAAAGCATACATGATGACTTAGAATTTCTGTTTGTTATGATGCATGGCGGGTTGCTTTAAATGTAGAAACATTGAAACGTCCGCTTAGAAAAATTGTACAAGACTGTGCTTAAACTGACACACAATATTTTTAGCGCAACGCAATCTGACTTTCAAAAATCCCTACAAAAGAATGGCCCTGACTAACATTAACCTATACCCTTCACAAATCACTTACCTCACAAAAATCTTGGTTACTCGAACTACTGCAATACAGCGAGCGCCACTACTGCCAGCTAAATAAAAGATTCAAACTACGGAAGGCACTAACTACTAATAGGCATAGTTAGCAAGTGAAAGATTTTGATAGAGAACAAACAATGTTTTTACCTTAATAGTGTTGAAAAATCATAATATACACAGCAGTTCATGACATCCAGTCTTACAAATTTCAAAACTCCGCCATTTCTCTCCCCACATCCACCACTTCTGGCGGCTCACCTCCAACTGCCCAACGCTACGCGCTGTTAACATCCAGCTGCCCAACACTACAATGGCAGACAACAATGCAAACTAGCCACAGACTGCACACAGCACAGCCAGTGATTTTCATACAGAGCGCTACGTGGCGTTAACAATATAAAAACCTAAACAGCCTACTTACAACATGTAAGTTAAAACAAAGCAGTAGGAAAAATACTCCTTTAATGTTCGAATGCACTATTTGTGTTGCGTTGGTTCGTGCAGTCACTTCGATTAAATATCTAGGAGTAACGTTGCAAAGCGATATGAAATGGAAAGAGCACGCAAGGACGGTAGTGGGAAGGCGAATTGTCGATTTTGGTTAATTGGGAGGATTTTAGGAAAGTGTGGTTCACCTGTAGAGAAGACCGCGGACAGAACACTAGTGTGACCCATTCTTGAGTACTGCTCGAGTGTTTGGGATCCCCACGCGGTTGGGTTAACGGGAAACATTGAAAGAATTCAGAGGCGGGCTGCTAGTTTTGATACCGCTAGGTTAGATCACAGGGCAAGTGTAACAGAGTTGCTTCGCGAACTCAGATGAGAATCCCTCAAGGCAAGACGATGTTGTTTTCGCGAAATACTACTGAGAAATTTTAGAGAACCGGCATTGGAGTTGACTGCAGAACGGTTTTGCGGATAGAGAGAGAAAGTCGTCTTTGCCTGTCTACATTTTTCGAGTGGAACAGGAAAGAAAATGGCTAGTACTGGTACAAGGTGCCTTCCACCATGCACCATTTAGTGGCTTGCGGAGTACGTGTGTAGATTTAGATGTAGAAGTACGAAGCTCTTGAACGATCATTTTGGCATAAAAAACGAAGATTGGGGGTTTAACATGCCGTCGACGACGAGGTCACTAGAGACAGAGTGCAGCCTCAGATTTGAGAAGACTGGGGAAACACCCCAAGTGGCCATATACTTTGTAAAGGAACCATCCCGGGATTTGCCTTAAGAATACAGGGAAAACACAGAAAAACTGAATCTAGATGAATGGACGGGAACTTGAAGCGCTATCTATCCGAACCCATTGTCTTACCGTCGCGTCCGTTGTCTTACCAATGCCTCACTTCTCTCGGTTTGGTCTTCGTGCCAGTGCTGTATGTGGTGTCTTGACCTGATACATAGGAAAGGAAGAGACAAAAACGTAAAAGAGAAATACAAATGTCAAGTGTAAAGGACTTAAAATGAGCATTTTTAACAATTTGTTAGCTATCTAACTGTATGCAGAAGGGAAGTTGAATTTCCGTAACAGTTTCAGTCTGGTAGGTAACAAGACGTCAGATTCAACTTCAAGAGCCAAAGAAACTGGCACTACTGCCTAATATCGTGTACGGCCCTCGCGAGGACGCGGAAGTGCTGCAACAGGACGCAGTATGGCCTCGACTAATGTCTGAAGTTGTGCTGCAGGTAAATGACACTATGAATCCTGGAAGGCTATCCATAAATCCGTAAGAGTACGAGTGGGTGGAGATCTCTTCTGAACAGCACATTGCAAGACATCCTAGATATGCTCAATAATGTTCATGTCTGGGGAATTTGCTGGCCAGAGGAAGTGTTTAAACTCAGAAGAGTGTTCCTGAAGCCACTCTGTAGCGATTCCGGACGTGTGGGGTGTCGCATTGTCCTGCAGGAATTGCTCAAGTCCGAAAAGACATGAATTCATGCAGGTGATCAGACAGGATGTTTACGTACGTGTCACTTGTCAGAGTCGTATCTAGACGTAACCGGAGTCCCATATTACTCCAACTGCATACGCCCCACACCATTATAGAGCCTCCACCAGCTTGAAGAGTCCCCTCTGACACGCAGGGCCCATGGATTCATGAGGTTGTTTCCATATCCGTGCACGACCACCCGTCCGATACAATTTGAAACGATACTTGTCCGACCAGGCAACATGTTACCAGTCATCAACGGCCCTATGTCGGTGTTGATGGGCCCAGGCGAGGCGTAAACCTTTTTGTCGTGCACTTATCAAGGGTATACGAGTGGACCATCGGCTCCGAAAGCGCATATCGGTGATGTTTCGTTGAATAGTTCGCGGCCGGCCGGTGTGGCCGTGCGGTTAAAGGCGCTTCAGTCTGGAACCGCGTGACCGCTACGGTCGCAGGTTCGACTCCTGCCTCGGGCATGGATGTGTGTGATGTCCTTAGGTTAGTTAGGTTTAATTAGTTCTAAGTTCTAGGCGACTGATGACCTCAGAAGTTAAGTCGCATAGTGCTCAGAGCCATTTGAATAGTTCGCACGCTGACACTTGTTGGTGGACCAGCATTGAAATCTGCAGCAATTTGCGGAACGGTTGCACTTCTGTCACGTTGAACGATTCTCCTCAGTCGTAGTTGGTCCCGTTATTGCAGGACTTTTTTCCTGCCGCAGCTATGTCGGAGATTTGATGTTTTACCGGATTCTTTATATTCACGGTACATTTGGGAAATGGGCGTACGGGAAATTCCCCTCTTCATCGCTACTGTGTCCTATCGCTCGTGCGCCGACTATAACATCACGTTCAGACTCACTTAAGTCTTGATAACCTGCTATTGTAGCAGCAGTAAGCGATCTAACAACTGCGCCAGACATTTGTTGTCTGCGTTGCTGATCGCAGCGCCGTATTCTACCTGTTTACAGATCTCTGTATTTGAATACACATGCCTATATCAGTTTCTTTGGCGCTCAGAGTATGATCTTGAGGTTGAAGCTCTTCTGTCCGCAATTGCTTAGAAATAAATTTGTTTTTGCAGAGGATCGGCCCTGAGTAAAAAACTGTTTTATCTTTTCTTGTATTTCTCAGACACGTTTCGCTGAAGTTTCAGCATCACCAGCGGGCTTTCATTTTCTTTCTATTAATCAGGAAAAATGCTCTACTACTTGTACACATATAAATTTGAGTTTTTAGGATAGTATTTACAAATTTGAAAGTCAGACAGATATTTGTATGTACACCTTTGGGACCACGTGCTGTGGTTTACCTGCGGTTTTATGATTTTTATCGCACTTGTTTTGTTTCACAGTATGTCATCCTCCATCATATAGAACTGAATGTAGAAAAGTAATACTTTCTTCGAAGTTGTACGACTGGGTTGTTACGGTCAGGCCCAGCAGTAACTAATTCTATGTGTGTATAAGTGAAGCTTTGTGATTTACTTATTTTTTTCACTATAATGTATTTTTGCGTGTGTGCGTACTAGTGTGCGTTTGGGGGGAGGAGGTAGTTGGGTGGGGGAGGGGCGTTGGGTGGGTGGGTGCGTAGGTGGGTAGGTGGATTGGAGGAGGGGTGGAGGGTTGGGCAGATGTTTATGGGTTGGTGTTGTCTGATAGTTATTTGATGACACAGAAGGGAGTTATTTTGCAGAGAACTGTATATTCATTTATTATTTGTTTTCCTTCAACTATGGCTTTTTGCATTTGATAGATTTCTTTAATTATTAGTTTCTGTGGGAGCTGTAACTGCATTTGAAAATTTTCAAGTCAGTGTTGCCGTTTGTTGGACTGTGTTTCATTTACACAAGTTGTTCAGCAAATGTAGAATGATAGATGGTACTTTCTAATACTCTTTTGTGTATCTGGTATTTAAGTTTCTTCTTGTCTGTCCTGGCAGATCAGTTGGTAAATACTAGATGTGTTGTGTTTACCTGTGCTTGCATTGGCTGCGCTTTGTTTCCCTGTATTGAGTTCTGTGTCCTGTATGCTGTTTTTAGCCCCTGTTTTTTGAGTATGTTGCCTATTCTGTGGGCTGCTTTGTTGCTGTAAGTGAGAATGTGCCATCTGCTTGTTGTTATGGGTGTTTTTGTTTACGTGTGCTTGCGTGTAACTTAAGTTACTTAAATCTACAACTGTAGATAAAAGTGTTACTATTCAAGATCGAATGTTATTTTACTGTATAGTAGCAGCTACTTAATTGTGACACCTAACAAGTGTGTAAACTACTGTCACATACACGTGCATTAAATAAAATACATTGATTGTTATTTGTCGAAAATAAAAATAGAAATAGCAATATTATTTTCACTTTTTATCTGTGTTCAAAATTAATGACTTTTGTCGGTGTCTGTTGCCGTTTGCAAAACAACACCTTGCTATTTCCAACAGAATGTACGTCGATGTCACCGAATAAAGTGACAGACGTATTCTGTTTAGAAAAGGAGCATCTGTCGAACTTTCACAAGTACGCTCTTTGCTCAGCTGGCTTTATCTTGCACCTACTTTATTCAGATACTCCCTGTACTTGCTTCCAGTATGCTTTGGAAGAAATACTCAGACCTCTTGCACGTCTAGTTGAATCCATGCCGTAAATTTCACCAAGGTTACTCACATAATTACCTTATCCATTCATTACCTGCTGCAGCTCGTTCACCTCATGGCAGAGTCCTGTCGTACAGCGTGAATATGGTTGATGAATTGAGTTTAGAGATGCTAACCAAGCATAAGTCCATCAGAAATTTCGGTCGTGATGCGGACATAAATATGGACGCATACCTCCACAATATAGACACTAACAAGCATTGGCTGTTTTGGCACTGGACAGGGCAAAAACGTTTACTCAGAATTTAAGACAATATGAAGTCTAGATTTATGGGCTTGAAAGACAAACTTCCTGTTTCCAGTCTTGAAACAGATAACATAATCAAAATTTTCTCTGCAATTTTATTGATGCAACAGAGATCATTATGGAGACAAATCCCCTAAAGTCAGATAAGTTCTGGTGCAATACATCATACTTCATAGTTATCAGTATTACTTGCGTGACAGAAATAAAACAGATACTGATAATAACGCTGTTATGCGAGATTCACAAGCCGATGTCTAACAACGGAAATCTGCAGGTTCTACAACCGGCTGTTACTAAAGGAAACGGTAAAAAAAACCATACAGGGAAAATGACTATCTTACGTTATAGCAATTGCCTTTTTCATAAAAAAAAAGAACGGCTTTCTGCACTTTAAATGTCGGGTTTATTTCCAGTCATAACGATTCCAACAGCTACAGTAGGGATATTATCAGATGAGAAGTTTCATGCTTAAGCACATGACAAAAATTTTTAAACATCCTGTAGAATGTAATACATAGTCGTACCATACTCGATGTAGTCCGTCTCACACAACATTCCGAGGATATCTACTGAGCCTACAATATGTGTATATATGTAAATGCTTGAGACAGACTGTGGCATAACATGTTCCCATATTTGCCAGAGTATGTTTAAAATCGACTTACACATCCCTAAACACGAATTTTCCACTTGAAAATAACACTTCGGTCGACATTGCACTGGTAGTCAATGGAAATACAGATGGTTATCTAAGGCGAAAACGTTCTTCAAAAAATATTACACCACTCTGACATCGCCTCAAGAAATGGTGATTACCTTAATATTACGTGAGAGACGCTCTATCAGGAATGAGAATAATTACCTCGTGGCCAAAACATTGTTGTTCCAAAGACGTCGACAACGAAAGCGTGAAGGATCTATTGCCACTATTACTGTATCACGAGGCATTTCTGATGATAGGACCTACCCTCATTGTAATCACAGACGCATTGACTGTGTGTGCTCCAGCATTGTCCCGCAGAAAGTAACCGCAGGTCTTTTCTCAAGCCATTGTGTCATGCACAGTATTCCTTAACCCCGGCGACACGCGAAAAGTCTAGAAACTTGGCCGTTTCGGAAATGCTTCCACCCATGGCCCGAAAGTCAATGATTATGCCCTGCTGGACGTCAGACGGACCGCTCCGTTTCCGCATTACGACAACGATTGCACTGTTTCCCGCGTCCCCCTTGCACGCTTTGTGCACCCACCACTGCTAGTGCTGCCAACTGGCGTCCGTGAGTGGCTATTGCAGGTTAACGTCATAGGCGGTGGTCACATTAACGCGACTGGACCGTGTGTTTAAGTTTACAGGTTTCTTGGCCGTAGTTGATGATTTGGTCGCATTATTTTTCCCTTCTATGACTTCAGCCACTCGATGTCAAGTCTCTTTTTGCTACGATCTTCTTCAGGAGTCTTCTGATTTAGCAGTACAGAAACTTACGCATGACTCCTGAAGACGATCCTGTCAAATAGATCGAAACGACGAGTTGTTGAAGATGAAAACGACGCCGCTTGATAAAACAGAAGACTTTACATTCTCTGAACTCACTGTATACTGTACCTTCTACCTGGAAAATATATGTTGACTTGTCACTCTCCCACTATCTCCCGCTGGTTTGGAACAGTACCGAACTTACGTTGTTTTCGTTCCATTGACAAGTTGTACCACATTCTACACCTGCTTGTTTGTAGATCACATGTCTCTAAGAAAACCATTGAAGACGTTCATTGTGGATCCAGACGCGAAATAAGACAGCGAATGGGAAGCTGAATGTAATTCAGTGTGTTCTAGCCTTTTATGTGTTGCCAGCCATAATGACTCATCGCATGTAGCTGTTGTGTGATTATGGTGACTGAACTGACACTATTTACTGTTATTTCTGGAACTACAGTGGTCAACAACAGGGCTTTCAACCTAGGCGCCGTACACTTGATAGAATAAATACATCTTCCTCGAGTAGCCTTGAATCTTCGGAACAAACAAGAGGGCAACCTGCCTTATCAGTTCTCCGACGGCTGTTATCGTTCGCCGTATCTGTCTCTTCTAGACAGCACATCGTGTAAGTAGTGTTACGATTTACACTATACACGTGATCTGGTAAGAAAAACGCTGAAGTTGTAGTCTGGTTTTGAAGCGTGATGAGTGTTTCACGTGCTTCCATTCATTTCAGCCTGTTTTTCCAAACCGGTCTTAATCCATCAGTTGTTTCTGTCATGGAGGTCAATCATCGGTCACCTTATAGACTGTCCTCTACATTCGAATGACGGACATAGGAGAAAGGTTCAGGAGAAGGATTAAAATTCAGATTGAAAGGATATCTGTGATAAGATTCACTGATGACATTGCTGTACACAGAGAAAGCGAAGAAGAAGTTCAGGGTTTGTTGGATGGAATGAGCGCAGAACATGAATTGAGAGTAAAATTATGAAGGGCGAAGGTAATGAAGAGCAGCAGAAATGAGATTAAACTCAACATCAAGACTGGGAACTAAAAGTAGAAAGAATTCTGCTACGCTGGAAGCAAAATAACACTTCACGGACGAAACAAGGCGGACACAAAAAGCTGCCTAGCACAGGTAAAGAGTCCTTTCCTGGGCAAAAGAAATTACTTCTGTCAAACAAAGGCCTTAATTTGTTGAAGAAATTTCTCTGATTGTACGGTTGGAGCACAGCAATTTACGACAGTGAACCATGGAGTGTGGGAGAACCGGAAATGAAGGGAACCGAAGCGTTTGAGATGTAGGGCTACATAAGTGTTTTGATAATTAGGTGGGCTCATAAGATAGGGAATGAAGAGGTTCTTAGCAGAATCGTCGAAGAAAGGAACATATTAAAAACACTGACAAGAAGGGACAGTATGATCGTACATGTGTTACACCGCTATGGTCGCAGGTTCGAATCCGGCCTCGGGCATGGATGTGTGTGATGTCCTTACGTTAGTTAGGTTTAATTAGTTCTAAGTTCTAGGCGACTGATGACCTCAGACGTTAAGTCGCATAGTGCTCAGAGCCATTTGAACCATTTTCTACATGTGTTACGACACCGGAGAATAACTTATATGGTGTCAAAGGGAGCTGTAGGGAGTAAGACAGAGATTAGAATACAACAACAAATAACTGAGGATATAGAGTACAAGTCCTGTTCCGAGATGAAGAGGTTGGCGCAAGAGAGAAATTCCTAGAGAGCCTCATCGAACCAGTCAGAAGACTACACTAATATTATATCGTTCAGCCTCTGGTAAAATAACTTTTTTAAGAACTTCAAATGATATACTGCTGAGGATAATGATTTTTTTTTTTTTGTCGTCTGACGAGGGCCTCCCGTCGGGTAGACCGCTCGCCTGGTGCAAGTCTTTCGATTTGACGCCACTTCGGCGACTTGCGCGTCGATGGGGATGAAATGATGATGATTAGGACAACACAACACCCAGTCCCTGAGCGGAGAAAATCTCCGACCCAGCCGGGAATCGAACCCGGGCCTTTAGGACTGACAGTCTGTCAAGCTGACCAATCAGCTACCGGGGGCGGAAAGGATAATGATGAACAGGTGCAACAGACCTTACAGCATATAGCGCAAAGTTGAGTCATCAGTAACAGGATTAATTGTGTTGCCACGTTTTTCAGTAAATGCTAATATGCTCATTTTCTTCTGTTCATATTTCCCTATTTGACTGTAGGGTCATAACCTGTGTAAATCTATAGTCGACATTTGTTGGCGAGTTCATGGCCAAAAGAATAGCATTTATACTGATATCTTTAAGGAATTCAGGCATATTTCTTGAACAGTATGTTTAAAATGCTTCAGAACTAGTTTAATCACGATATAATGAGTATACAAACACTATTCAAGACATGTAATCTGAGAAAATCTGCAACCAGATAAATTCCATATTCCGCCACAATATAACAGGTAAAACTGGATATGGCTTCCACTTTTACTTGGCCCTGGTCTCTGTGAGATGTTTCAAGAATATTGACAGGAGATCCCATTCCTGCCGGCCGGGATGGCCCAGCGGTTCTAGATGCTACAGTCTGGAACCGCGCGGCCGCTACGGTCGCAGGTTCGAATCCTGCCTCGGGCATGGATGTGTGTGATGTCCTTAGGTTAGTTAGGTTTAAGTAGTTCTAAGTTCTAGGGCACTAATGACCTCAGAAGTTAAGTCCCATAGTGCTCAGAGCCATTTGAACCATTTTTTGATCCCATTCCTAAATATCAGCTCTACGAAGAACCAATGACAACTAGCACATGCGGGAAAAGTATCTCAGATCTGCATCAGTGGCTGCTAACAGCATTACTCCCAAAATCAGCAAAGAAGTTAAGCATATTCTACATTATGCCTTCCACACCAGTACGACCAGTAAATGATCTCTTTTCACAGCCACAATAATCTCTGAATACGAATATGTGTACAGCGTCGTTCGGCAAACTATACGGGATTCATCTGTGAGGATACATTCACTCATAATGACCACCTGTTCAGTACCATTCTGATCACCTTTGGATCGCAATGCGGCACCGATTCAGCGTGGATTAGACAAATGTTTGGTAGGTTTCCAGCACCAAATGTCTACGCAAAAGTCACGCATCTGCAGTAAACTGCAGGCCTGTCTTGTGGGGACGGACCTGGCTCTCGACAGCGTCGCAGATGTGTTCCCCAGATGTGTTCCCACTGGTAGCTCAAACCACTAAACCACTGTAACACGGTTGGGCCTTTCGTCACGAACGGTTATCCTGTTAGGAGATGCCATCGCCGCCAGGGAAGACACAAAACATGGAGGGGTGCAAGTGATCTGTAATAATGTTCAGGTCAACCACCCATGTCAAGTTGCCTTCGGCTACTACCACAGGTCCCATGGAAGCCCAGGTGTCCCCTATAGCATAATATTTCCCCCGCCGACTTCATCTACGATACTGTGTCTTTTACTGCAAGCTCTTCGGTTTTCAAGTCATTGTAGAACATAGTTTGGACAGAAACAAGAAAAAAAGTCCAGTAAATATGGGCTCTAAAATGTATATCTTAACAGCTATGGGCACTTGTACACAAGATGATGAACAGGTGTTCATAAATCTTTAGGGCCTTCGTTTGCTGGACATTTATTTCTTCTTTTGGTTCATACTATCTCCTCCAAAAATACGGAAACGAAAGAGCTTTCAGTAGAAGAGATGTGTTTCACAGTATCCCTACTAGCACCTCTTAAAGTTGCCTACCCTACAATGGTTCAAAATGGTTCAAATGGCTCTGAGCACTATGGGACTTAACTTCTAAGGTCATCAGTCTCCTAGAACTTAGAACTACTTAAACCTAACTAACCTAAGGACATCACACACATCCATGCCCGAGGCAGGATTCGAACCTGCGACCGTAGCGGTCGCGCGGTTCCAGACTGTAGCACCCTGAACCGCTCGGCCACTCCGACCGGCTACCCTACAATCTTAGCAATAACAGGTGCTGTACATGTACACTGAAGCGCCAAAGAAACTGGTACAGGCATGCGTATACAAATACAGAGATAAGTAAACAGGTAGAATACGGCTCTGCGGTCGGCAACGCCTATATAAGATAGCAAGTGTCTAGCTCAGTTTTTAGATCGGTTACTGCTACTACAATGGCAGGTTATCAAGATTTAAGTGAGTTTCAGCTTGGTGTTAAAGTCGGCGCACGAGCGATGGGACACAGCATCTCCGAGATAGCGGTGAAGTGAGGATTTTCACGTATGACCATTTCACGAGAGTAGCGAAAATATCAGGAATCCAGTAAAACATCAAATCTCCGACATCGCTGCGGTCGGAAAAAAATCCTGTAAGAACAGGACTATCGTCGACTGAAGAGAATCGTTCAAAGTTACAGGAGTGCAACCCTTCCGCAAATTGCTGCAAATTTCAATGCTGGGCCATCAACAAGTGTCAGCTTGCGAACCATTCAACGAAACATCATTGATATGGAATTTCGGAGCCAAAGGCCCTCTAGTGTACCCCTGATGACTGCACAACACAAAGCTTTACGCCTCACATGGGCCCGTCAACACCGACATTGTACTGTTGATGAGTGGAAACATGTTGCTTGGTCGCACGACTCTCGTTTCAAATTGTATCGAGCGGAGGGACGTTTACGGGTATGGAGACAACCTGATGAATCCATGGACGCTGCATGTCAGCAGGGGACTGTTCAAGCTGGTGGAGGTTCTGTAATGGTGTGGAGCATGTGCAGTTGGAGTGATGTGGGACCCCTGATAAATCTAGACACGACCTTGACAGGTGGCACGTACGTAAGCATCCTATATAATCACCTGCATCCATTCATGCTCATTGTGCATTCCGACGGACTTCGGCGATTCCAGCTGGACAATGCGACACCCTACACGTCCAGAATTGCTACAGAGTGGCTCCAGGAACACTCTGAGTTTAAACACTTCCGCTGGCCACCAAACCCCCCAGACATGAACATTATTGAGCATATCTTGGATGCCTTGCAACGCCCTGTTCAGAAGAGGTCTCCACCCCCTCGAATTGTTACGGATTTATGTACAGCCCTGTAGGATTCATGGTATCAGTTCTCTCCAGCGCTACTTCAGACATTAGTCGAGTCCATATCACGTCGTGTTACGGCACTTCTGCGTGCTCGCGGGGGCCCTACACGATATTAGGCAGGTATACCAGTTTCTTTGGCTCTTCAGTGTAAATCTTTAGTATCAGTATATATTTCTACATTCTCTACATTCAAATCTACTGCCAATACAGCAACAAAGATATTACTATTTGATGTTAGACGTAAATTAATAGTTGAATTCTCTGTTCATGAACGGCATCTGTTCTTGGCTCCTGTATCCACTAAAGAACCACACAGCGTGCAAAGGAAGGCATAACGCAGCGGCCAGAACTCATTCGAGAAGATATTACTCTGCCTCTACAAGAGTCTCGTAGCAAGGCAGCCATTAAACGACATCAGGTGATTGTCTGGCGTAGTACACGTCATCCTATCTACACTATTGGGTACCAGGACAAGCAACTCTGAGATTTTTCTCTTTTCGTCATCATACGTGGACGCGTTACACCTCTGAACTGAAACCGTCTTAGAACAGAAACGGTACGTTACCGGACGTGGGTTCCTATTCAAAATATTATGTACTAGTTCCCCTTCACAAATCGTGGAAGTTCGTAACAGGAATTTCCAAACATTTTGTATGTGCCTGATGGCACACACACACACACACACACACTTGCAGACCCTGGCATACGTAATTACTCTAAAGCTTGGATTCCCAATTTACCTGCAAACTGCAACTCCTTGCGGCCGCTCCAAACTTTTGCAGACTCTACAAATAACATAATCCGCTTGGACTGTTATTAAAGTTATTTGTTACGGCTATTGTGCCATTCTCAAGTAAATGCTCATTATGAAGTGTGTCAGTGCATATTCACTCCTGCAGGCATTGTTTGGGACTTATCACTCGCTTAATCAGAAGTGTGGCTGCGAAGGTTGAAATTCCGTTGAGACAGGCGTCCCAAACGAAACAAGAATGGACAAAACAACAGCACGCCCTATCTGAGATAATCTGCATTATTTCCGCATCAGCGTTCTATAACACATTGTAAACGGGTTCCTTGCACTGCGTAATTACTCCATCGTTCACAGTTATATGACGAGTTGAATATGCGCGCTCAGATTAGTATGTAAAGACGCAGGGCAAACAGTACGTTTACGCTTTATCGCTAGTGGATCTCGACGCTCATAGTTGTGAACTAAGTGCTTTCCATTTATCCACAGTTCTTGGTGATAACAGATCAAACAGAACGTGACAACGTTTGCGATGTATTTTGTTATAAATGGCGCCCGTAACGCATTAATGAAGGCAATGGAATGTTAGTGAGAAACAATTGATAACAAAAAAAGGAAGAACAATACTATTAGTGGTGATATATCATTTGTTCCAAAATGCTCCCTGGTAAAATTACCTCCAAAACCAAATGAAACTATCCTCGTAATAACGAAAAATTAAAGTAGGCAAGAAAATCAGACAAGAAAAAGGTAATAAAAATGTTTCTGATCTTTTTTTTTTAATTTGGGTACTGCAGGCTGTGGAAATGGAAACTGAAAATGTCTGGTAGATTTCCGAAGAAGTGTCAATACCCGCCAGAAAAATTTTCGTTTGATTCTTGAAGCTAGAAAAAGTGTCATTACACATTTCGTAATGTGATGAGAAGTATCTGAGCTATAAACACAGTGGAAAAATTCAATTTCTATAAAAACATATTTTGCCGAGCTTTGCTGCAGGAAGAGAGAAAAGATTCCCAACATGAATAAAAGTGAAAGGAGACAACCAATTGAAAGGATTTGAGACATTACAAAATACATCTAAAAATAGGCGGTAAGACTAATATACGGAAATGCAAGAAGATCGTTGATGCTGATGCGGAAATAAGGAAAGACCATTGGAGAACAGTTAACCGTAAAATTTATTTTTATTGCAAAAGGAAGCGTAGACAGATGCATACTTTTGTCTAACTAAGCTCTTCGCGCAACAAGACGATATTACTTCACAGTAAACGTAATTGAGGCCTAGTAAGACTTAAGGAAATCGCTACATTTTAACGTGGAAAAAGGAATAATAAACAAATTCAGCAGTAAACTTGTTAAAATATATAATACATACAATGAAGACGTCGCGAAAATCCGTCTTATTTTCTTTGATTGTTTTTTATGCATCGCCTTCTGAAAACAGAAGTCAAATGAGCGGCATATTCGTCTTTAACGAAAAAGAATTCCTTCTTGAAAAAATTCCATTATTTCGCAAACGTAAACTTTTTTGTGTGAGAATATATATTCTAGTTGAACTTACCGATGTTTTTTTCATCAGATTGTAGCATCTAGAAATTCACTGTGGAGAAGTTATCAGAATCATGCTACATATAGTCCATAGTAGCACGAACATGTGCTTCAAATACTGAACTAGTTTATTGGTTATGTTGTCAAATGAGGAGATTCACAATAGCGAGCATGAAAAACGAAGAAAATTCAAGAAATTATCAGTTGAAAAAATAAATATTTCATACAAAAATTTTGCTGACAATACATATAAAACAATTAAAAGCCTCTTGGGATAGGTTCCCTTAGAAAGACACCAATTGGTCCAAATATCAAGCTTCACTGAAAATTTTTGCGGTCGAAAAACATCTCGCTTTCCAACAGGAGCATAACTTGCGCATGATTTCAATACATTACGTAGTCTACGACGTACTTTCGAAACAACGGTGCTTCTTGTACAGAAAACTGCACAGCTGCCACTCCATCTGGAGTCACTGCACGATATTAGCGCCCATTGATTCTTGCATCGTATTTGAGGTTCTGACCGATCGCGTACTTCCTTAATTATATCGATGGTTGTATATACCAGCACAAACGTTGGGAATCTGTTCGCTACACAACTGTACTGCTGGACGTCTTCATACGGAATGCGGCTATCGTCGCGGTGTAGCACGGCTCTGTAGGTACAGTATCGATACATCGAATCAGCTGTCGACCAACAGGAATGAATGCCACATGATGTTACCTAGGAGTACGGGAGCCAGCCGCGCTTTACACAAGCAAAATACCTGACATCTCTTATGGAGGCTCATGTGAATTAATTAGCTGTTGGTATAGGAACTTCTGCACATCTTTCATAAAATATCTTTGGTAAATGTTAGAGACGTGCCGTAACTTATAACGTTTCATGTTGGCGAAGTTATTTTCAGTGTGAAAAAGAAGGAAGGAATGAAGTCTATGGCTTAACGTCCCATCGACGACGATGCCGTAAGAGACGCTGCAGAAACTCAGATAGGCGGGAGGAAGATGAAGCAGGAAATCGGCAGCGTGATATTCATGGACACTACCTCAGCGTTCGCCGTAATAGATTTAGGGAAACTACGCAAACCAAAACCTGAATGACGACGCGTGGATTTGAACCCCAGTCCCTCCAAAGGCAAGTGCATGGTCGGACTCACACTGGGCGGCAACGCGATTTTTTCACTCTGAGCGCAGTAACGAATCTCACTGACTTCTTGCCGGACCGTGAATCTGTGTCTTGCTCGTAAACTATTTCAGGGACTTATCTGCCAGAAACTTTATCCGTGAAAGGAGTAATGCGATTAATATCTTCAATAACTGACACAGTTTCAATCTGTGAGGAATATTTAAAGTAACACAGGTGCTACATGATGATCTCTGACTCTAATGAAACATACATTCAAATCCTAAGAATTAAAAAGGATTAGTACATATAAGAGATAAAACAATGCGTACAGTGGGACAGAAAATAAGTTTTGTGTTGGTAAATAGGGAAATAATTTATCTATAAGGCACAGTCACTAGCCACATGTAACTGACATCTATTCACGCATTAGATGTAGGCCTACTGTAATTCAGTGGTCATCAACGTTTGCATTATAATTAATATGTTGTAATAACATAATTTGAGCCACTTGTATACGTTTCTTCTACTATAAAATAAAAGCTTTCTTTATGCTACGTTTGTTTTGTAATTAATATGTTATAATAACATAATTTGAGCCACTTGTATACGTTTCTTCTACTATAAAATAAAAGCTTTCTTTATGCTATGTACATTCATATAAACTGTCTAATGTGTTGTAGTGTTTATTCACTGTGCAAAAAAACTAAAATAATAATTCGTAAAGCTGAAGAAAATCTGCTGCGGGTTCCTTTTCAAAGGATTTCTTTCCCTTTTTTTCCTTTTTTTTTAACAAAACCGGTCGGGCTTACATTCATTTTCAGATGTCACATTCAATTTCGTCTTTACACATTCAAGAATTTATAATATTCTAAGTGGAATTAGTGTGAAAATATAGAAATATGGTGCCTCAAATGACTACTATGGAATCAAATACGCAACTAACATTTCGAAAGCCGATGCATGTTGAACTCGCAACATTGAATGCGTAAAGACGAAACTGAATGTAATCACCTGATGACTTACTTCTGCCCGAAACCGGTCGCGTTTTAAATAAACCGCCTTTAAAAGTGACTAGTAGCGTATTTTCTTCAACCTTACCCTTTAAAGGAGCAGCCTCCGAGTTCAGTACTGTCCGTTATGGATAAGATTAATACAGTAATAATGTTTTAGGTCTTATCTTCCATATGTATCTGCTTGTAGGATACTTAACATATTTAACAGGACCACCAGTTAGTAAGAAACAAATGTTAGAGGAAGAAAACACTATTTCTGTTCGCTGCTCATGTGAAATTATGCTACCGAGCAGCCACAAAAGAATCCATTAAAATGACATGCGTAATGGTATTAATAGAGGAATCGCCTGGATGAAACGATCAGAAACACAAATAATTTTTAGCAATAACCGTAATTTTTCGAAACTGGACAAACTTTTCAGTAATGACTAATATGTGAATCTCGACTGCTGTTGTTGTTGTGTAAGACGCGCTACTGTGTAACAACGAATACGATATAAAGATGTCCCAAAGAAGCTAAAAGAAATCATTAATCCTGAAATAATACAAAACGATCGATGGAGTGCAAAAAGCGTTTTTATCTGTCCAAGCTCGCTCGTATAAAAACGAGGGCGACATTGATCAAGACAGTTACTTGGAGTGTCTAAAGCTAAGGGAATAATGAAAAATTAGACACGAGAGAGCAGTGGATAACGGGACGAGGCGCAAGCCGAAACCAGACTGCAAGAATATTTAATGAGCAGCTTCTAAAAGATATCGAAAACAATGCTCTGATTAATTCGATGCCAAGAAGAAGAGATAAATTTATGGACCCTTCTTAAGGAAGAGAACAAACCCTGGGGAGAACGTGCAGGAGCCCCATAATACACATTATTATAAAAGCATTAGTATTCAAATACTGTAGCAGTTGCAACAGCAACTACATAAAGCGTGTGTTTGTGTGCGCGCGTGCTTCTGTTTATGTGTGTGTGTGTGTGTGTGTGTGTGTGTGTGTGTTGAGAGAGAGAGAGAGAGAGAGAGAGGGAGAGAGAGAATGGTTCAAATGGCTCTGAGCACTATGGGACTTAACTTCTGTGGTCATCAGTCCCCTAGAACTTAGAACTACTTAAACCTAACTAACCTAAGGACATCACACACATCCATGCCCGAAGCAGGATTCGAACCTGCGACCGTAGCGGTCGCAAGAGAGAGAGAGGACAGATTTCTCACTATGTGTACGAAATGCACATCGGTCTGAATAGATATTCGCAGCATAAAATCAAAAGCAATACTAGAAAAATGAATATTCAGTAGATCTGCATGTATTACAGTTACTACTATTACAGGTAATTCCTTCGTCATAAAACGAGGACTGAACTTACAATCATGACAAGTTTTGAAGACGATTTAGTTCTTCAGTAAATGCATACAGGGAAAAACAAGAAACTATAGTTTCAGTGAAATCTGTGATCGATTTCATTACGCTAATACGTATTTTATTGTCACTAACTCTAGTTTACGCAATAATATTTGAGAAAAGTTTTATCTATTAACACTACGTACCACCCGATGTCGCCAGATTATCGATTACGGTCCGTAATGACTATATACGGATACAGGAAACCAACTGCAACGGTTGAACGATCTCTATATTGTAAACAATAAATTATGATATAATGAAAGGGCACTAATTTAACAGACGTATAAAGTAAAGTATGATATCTATTTGGAATTAGTGGCTTTTCATTATCTCGTAATTTATTAATTACTGGATGGAGATTGTCGGGAGTTGTATTTGTTTCACTTTTTTCCTGACAGATTTGAAGACAGTCACTATGGACCTAACAACGATAAACCTACGACTTTTTTTATGTAATCGTGGACTGGAAATAAAGGAATAAATTTAATACTTGCTGAATCTCTGTTTTCATTCGCGACTATGTCGCAGCTTAAAAAAATACGAAACGTTATTCACTCTCAGATTATCGTATGTCTGTTTCGCGAAAAATACGTGGTAGTGACAAGGACTGTTGTAACACATCTTTAGTATTCGTAAATGTCGTTCACAGTGTAATACGACTGCCTGCACAGAGTTCTCTGCAGCATCTGTCAACAGAATGTCGTGATGGTTACAAGCAGCTATGTGAGCCTGCTATCGATAGGTCGAATCTCAACAGTAACCGATTTACGGAAATAAAGAGCTTACATAACGGTCTACGCGGATAGAGTTAAGCAGTTTTCTGCCGCGATTGTGCTGGTGCATAGCGAGTGACGCTCAGCTCTGATCTGGATCGTTAGACAACTCGTCGCCAGCAAGGGCGTCGTCGATACAGAGTCTGCTGCCTACGCACTGTGATCAGGGGCCCCGTGTCCGGTCGCGGGGTCGAAAATTAGCGAGCGCGAGCCCGCCTCGCTCGCGGACGAATCGATAAAAGCACTCTCTGTCGAGGCGACAGAGTTAACTCGGCGGAGCGGCGCTGCTGCAGTCGAACCGGGCGGACTGCAAAGGTCGCTCTCCTCCGGCGCTCCGTATCGACGGCGAGATGTGACGGCGACGGCCGCCGCTTTGAGGATGCACTGCCCCTCGACTCGACGTCTGCCTTTTTGGCTGCCGGATCGCTCGGCTGTGTACGTGCGACGCCGCCGCTGCTCGGCTCACGCCATGCCCGCCGTCGGCCCGGTCACGTGTCCCGCCAGTCGATAGCTGAATCGAGCGCGGCGCGCGCGTACGTCATAGTGGACGTGCGTCACGTGATTGGCGCCCGTCTAAATGGAAATGCAACGTCGCGTATCCCCAGACCCGGACCCCTCGCGCCAGTGAGTAGGGGCGCAGGCTGTTCGTCGCAACGGAAGCAGTAAACTAAGACTGCTGGAATAAACGGCTACCTCAGATAACGTTCATACGTGTACACCGACAGTGGTTACTTTTCGCATGCAAATCCGTAAAAAATTGCGTTAAAAATCTACCTTATTTTACTTCGCGCAGTTTATATATCATGTACGCAATATTCTTATATGATTTTGAAGCCAAATGCTGAAATTTACTTGTTACTGCATGTCGTTATTCCCTGTCCGAGAGGAGAGTCGTCCACTTGACCAGGTCATACACTTAAAAACAAATGAACGTATTAACCAATTCGTGACATTTCAATACCGTATCATTTACAGGCAGATTACTAGATTACATAACTTCCTAATTTTTGTTCGTAGAGAATACTCTACGGCACTTGCATTTACCGCGAATCTCTCGACCAGTACAAAGTCCCAGGCAACTGGGAAGAAAACGCAGGTGACAACTGTAACACAGAAGAGTAAAAGAATGGACCTGCAGAATTCCCGATCAATATTCTAACACTGGTTTGCTGCAAAATTCTTGACGGTACCCTGACTTCAAATATAATAAATTTACTTGAGACAGAGAGGCTTCTGCCCACAAATCAGGACGGATTTAGAAAGCATCGCAAGACTTGCTTTGCCCTTTCCCCTCACGATACCCTGCGAGCCACGGGCGAAGGGCAAAGGGCAAATTCGACATGTCTAGACTTTCGGAAAGCCTTTAACACAGTGCCCCACTACAGACAGTTAATGAAGTTCTGTGCATACGGAATAGGTTCTCAGACTTGAGAGTGTTTCGAAAATTTCTTAAGTAATAGAACCCTGTACGTCGTCTTTGATGGCGAATGCTCGTCAGAGACACGGCTTTTGTCAAGAGTGCCGCAGGAAAGAGTGACAGGGCCACCCTTGTTCTTTATACACGTAAGTGGTCTGACGGATACGATGAGCAACAAACTGCGACTGTTCGCAGATGTTGCTGTAATAAACGTGAATGTGTCGTCGTTAGGTGACTGTAGAATGACACTTGATCACTCAGACGGAGTTTTTATTTGTTGAAAATAGAAAAATGTAGATGATTAGGAGAAACACAACAATATATTCGGACACAGTAGTAGTGCTGCAGAGTTGCATTGCTTGACACAGATACGTCGATTAAATATGTAGGAGTAGCCTTGCAGAGCGGTATAAAGTGGAATGAACAAGTGGTGGTTGGGATGGCGAATGGTCGACTTGGGGTTTATTGGGGGAATTTTAGGAAAATGTAGCACATCTAGACAGGAGACCGAGTGTAGAACACCAGGGCGACCCTTCCTTGAGTACTGCTCGAGTTTTTGGGATTCCCATCAGGTCGGATTAAAGGACATCGAAACAATTCAGAGGCGTGTTACCGGTAGCTTCGATCAACAAGCGAGTGTTACGGAGATGTTTCGTGACATCAAATGGGATCCCTGAAGAGTAGACGGCATTCTTTTCGCGAAGTATTTTTGAGAAAATTTAGAGAACCCATTTGCAGCTGAATGCAGAATGATTCTATTGCTACCAACGTACATTTCGTGTAAAGACCGCGATATCAAGATAAAGGAAATTAAGGCTCCTGTGGAGGCACATAGACAGTTCCATTTGCGAGTCGAAATGGAAAAAGAATGACTATTTCTTTTTTAGCGATGGTATAAGATACTCTCCACCACACAGCATACGTAGACCCAGATGTAGAGGAACATAATGACAGTAAACCTACTAGTTTCGCAAAACTAGTTACATATGAAGGGCTTCTTTCAATAGTGATACAAGTCCATTACCTCCACTTTTCTGCCTATAATGCTTCTGAAATTAATGATCCGCACAAACAGAAAGAAAGGTTCATCTCTAGCAAGAAACTATATGCTTGAATATTTCTGGTATCTCAACTGCAGATTTTTCAGCGCTCATTTAACTTTAGGACTCTGTATCTCTAAATGAACAAAAATGGACTTGTACCACTATTGAAATAAGCCCTTCATATACAAGAAAGAAGATTTCACGGTGGCTTACTGACCGACAGAAAGCTTATCGTGGCTATTAATGGCACTCAAGATAAAGTCGACTTAAAAAAAAAATGTCAGCGACAAGCGAAACGAACTCCCTTTTTTTATCGGAAGTGGAATCATGTCTACGGTCACATACGGGCAAACAGCGTGAGTTTCAAATTTTACGTGGAACACAGGGAAAAAATTAAAGTTTAAGAGGCGTTAAATTTGAATATGTCAAATTTTGCAGGTAAACAGGGCACGGAATACGTAAGATCGCGAAATCAGCGTAGTAAGATGTACTAAGACGTCTGGACCAGTAAGAAAAATTAATTAAAGTGTTCTTTGGGATATTATAGCTCTTAATGACCTTCTCTGCAAAGAAAACTTTCGGAAATTTTTTGCCTTGCGCAAGCCAAAAATTATTTATTTTTATTTTACCTGCACGGATTTCATCGCTTTGTGGGCTGTCTCCAGTTTCCTTTTCATATTATTGTTCCATAAAAATTATAGTGCTATGATAAGTACTTGTGGAATTACCATGAATTCACAAGTCATTATCGCGAGACAAAAAAATATACGTTTCAGCAGTTTATGTGCCATCTTCAGCAATTCGCATTTATCATTGCGACTGGAAACTTTTATCCCGGGATAACAGTTTGTAAAATAAAAGAAACCTCCAAGAGTTGCATTCATGTGACAAAAAAACTCAAGCGTAATACTAAATAAAAAACGCTGAAAATGACACATAAATTGCTGAAACAAGTATAGGGAAAAAAGAAATACATAAAAACTAAACAAAAACTTTTAAGGCAACATAGTAATTTAAGAAAAGCCGTAGCATCAGGTGTAATTATTTCCGGTACTTAAAATTATCACCATTTTTTTTACATTGCCATCGTTCCTCAGTTGCTGCTATATTCTCGCAATGTGGTACGTCTAATGCAACTAAATGAAGAGCTGTTTTTGTTGTGCAATAAGCGTTTCTCTTCCTTTATTTGTTACTTATCTTCAGTGGTGATTTGTGACATTATCAGTGCAATGTGAAGTCTGGGTTTTGTATTTAGATGGTTTGTGTATCCAGACCGCCCAGGTGTCGGCGTTTTATGAACACATTTCAACTTAACACATCACTTACTGTACGTATGTCCTAATAAGATCTCAGATCAACAGTGAAGATGCTTCGCAAATAATAAAAAAAAAGCGAAACGCGTATGGCGCTATGAAAACAGCCTTCCATTTAATTACATTAGACGAAACACATCCTAATATCTTAAAATTATGGTTGAATTTTAGACCTAAGCTGAGTGTAGGTAACAAATGGACCTAAATTATATAAAATAAAAACAATTCACTTTAAAACGATTTTGTTTTTCTCTTAACTCAGACACTGTCTACCGCGCTGACTAACTGTATTTTTGACCAGGAACTGGTTGCATAACTTTATACGAGCTGTCATTGCTTCTATTTTATCTTCTCGGTATCTACGGGAGAGCTCGTTATCGACAGATCAAGTCATAACAACGTTCAACTTACGGTAAGAGACCTTACGTAACATTTATTGCCACAAGGCAACATTTTTATGACCTAATCTATACGCGGAGAGCAGCCAGTGATTTTATGTGGCCGTTACGTTGTTCATTTTTAAAACAGTTTACTAGTGTGTGATGTATGACCACACTTGATACAATGGGCTGCGTGATCCTTATGTGGCATTGCTGCCTCGTTAATTTGTCACCGTTTCGATCTTTGTGGTACGTTGACGCCGGCTGAACGTTTTGTTGTAGGATGTGAATATTTATGAAGACTGCAAACAAGTGAAGATTAAATAACGATAAACTTCAGTCTTTGAGGTGTAAGCACAAAGAAGACTGACTTCCGAACAAATACAGTGTGGCGCACGAAATGTGTTACCAATTGTTTCTTTCACAATTAACGACGCTCATTAGATATCCCGCTGGGATCTCTACAACAGTACCAGCAGAGCTTGGAAAAACAAATGAGTTACGAAATGACGTGTAATTCACGATACTGCCACTAGGAGCCTAGTAAGTAGTAGTGGCTGACAATAGAAGACTGGACACAGCAACGATCGGCAATTGTGTTACTTTTTCATGAAACGAAAAGCCTTGTTGTGACTCAGAGGCGTTTTCGACAACAGTTTAACACACGATGGGTCCCTTGCAAGAAGACCATCCACAGGTTGTACGATAAATTTGTACAGGAAGGGACAATATTGGAAGCGAAGCGACCTCGGCCTAAGCCTGTTCGTTCGCCGGAGAATATTGACGCGGTACTAGTTGCTGTACAGAGGTCCCGGGAAATCGTATAGAAACTGGGAATATCCAGACGCTCCGTTCAACGCATTCTTAAGAGTGACCATGTGTACCCATACAAGATGACCTGTGCACGGAAGCTCACTGAAGAACACAAGCAGCAGAGACTACTGTTTGCTCAGTGGGCGGAGGATAGGGAAGAAACTCTCAACAACGTTTCGTTTTCAGACGAGGCGCATTTTTATTTAGACGGTGTGGTTAACAAACAAAATGTACGCTTTTGGGCCACTGAAAACCCACAAGTGCTTCATGAACGACAACATTATGCCCGAAGATTACAGCGTGGGCAGCAATTTCCAGTCACGGACTTATTGGACCCTTTTTCTTTGCAGAAACTGTAACAGCGAGCGTTAGTTGAGCATGCTTCGCAATAGCTTCATTCCACAGCTTCTTGCTACTGCCTTGCCCTTCAACACGCAGTGGTTCATGCAAGATGGAGCAAGGCCACATACTGCAAACACTGTATCATTTCACTCAGGTTTCCAGGTCGCTTCAATGACGGACAAAATTGCCCCCTCCAATAGTCCAGACCTCAATCCATGTGACTTTTTCTCTTTGGGGGATCCTAAAGGAAAAAAATTTTCCCGAAACGTCCACGTGATTTAATGGAGCTCAGACGACTTATTCTACAAGCTTGCAGTGAAATTACGGAAGACATGTGCCGTAGGGTAATCACTAACTGTAGTGTTCGTTTGAAGGAAGTTAGGAAACGAAATGGTGGACATATTGAGCATGTGTGGAGATAGAACAAATCTCCATGGACGGCTCTTCATTGTAGTATATGTGCCTTTCAGATTGTATTGACAATAAAGTTTATATTCAAAAACAAAATGGTAACACATTTCGTGCACCACCCTGTAGGTTAGCTGCATAGCATAGCAGTAAAACGCCAGAACTTTCTTTACAAAAGAGAGAGAGAGAGAGAGAGAGAGAGAGAGAGAGAAAGAACTTAGTTGTAGAGTATTAAAGTATTCGCTTTGGAAACTGGTTCTTGGAATTTTCTATGTAATTTTTCAGGAATTGAGGAGTCTTTCTTTATACCTGCGCCGATTTTGTAATATTTCTACTAAGCCTCCCCCACCCTAGCCCCTAACCCTACCTGTTTTCTGCTTTCCTCCCTCCTTCCCTCCATGCCCCCCTCTCAGCCTCCCTCGCTCCCTCTCATCAAGTCAAGCAAGACCGTTATGATTCGCGTTGCACTTCCTTCTATACGCTCGATATGTACTACCAATCCAATCTCGTATGGATCCTATACATTTGAGCGATACTCATTTAACTCTAGAGGTGTTTCATAAACAATATCTTTTGCACGTGACCTACAGTTTCCTTGTTTCCTATCAACGAATAGAAGCTTGCTAGTTGCTTTAAGGGGACCACACCCTGCCTATCTAACCCATGTTAATTTAAGCAAGTATTTGACCAATTTCTGAAAAAAACTATTTGATGCAGGACCTTAATATTTTTACTTTATGTTACATGATGCTAATTGAGTCTACTTTACTAAAATCTGCCGGCCGGGGTCGCCGAGCGGTTCTAGGCGCTACAGTTTGCAAGCGCGAGTCCGCTACGGTCACAGGTTCGAACCCTGCCTCGGGCATGGATGTGTGTCATATCCTTAGGTTAGTTAGCTTTAAGTTGTTCTAAGTTCTTGGGGACTAATGACCTCAGAAGTTAAGTCCCATAGTGCTCATAGCCATTTTTTGTACTAAAATCTACTTTATCTATTTTAAGAAGTACATTTTTAAATTTATTAACAAAAAATATTAAGTTTTTTCAGCAGGAAATATTTTTTGTGAACTTCCTAGTGGGGGAATGTTAATGAATGTAGTGGCTTTTTATGTTATGCAGTGTCTCTGAGATTTCATTCATTTATCTATGACAGTTTCTGATATAATGGGGCGTATGTACTGAAAATTTTAGTTTGGGGGAAATTGACTTTAAAGAAAAACTTCTGGAATTTGTTACTTACAGTTAATTAAAATTGTCCTGCTGCATATGATGGCCCTTCTTTGGCCTCTAGCAGGTCTTTTTCACCTTCCTGGATGTTTGTCTTGCTTTCTTGGCCACATTAGATGCAGACCTGTCTGCATCGGCTATCCTCATTTTATCGCAATATTGCGACCCAGTGATCATATTTTCACCAGGATTAATTCCCACCTTTTTCAGTACCCAACAATTTCCGATACAACCACAAGTGAATGTAATAACAGCATCATGAACTCCTAGTTTCATTATATGCATGCCTGCAAATACAGTTTTAGGATGGCGGGTCCAAGCTATGCTGTTGAAACATTCATTTGGGTTCTGTGTCTGCCCATGCACACAGGTCAGGATGAGCCAAGTCTCTGAAAATAGGTTTAATTTCTGTAATAACAGCAGCAGGAAGAGAATTCTGGTGAGAATAAGATTCTCCAGCTGCCTGAGCCCTATTATATTTGCACCACGAATTTTCTCCTGATGGACACAATGCATGTCATGGCTTATCATCAGTAGAGGACTTTTGGAAGAATATGGCCCAAATATCTCTCTTCATTGCCTCCAGATTTTCTTTATTTCTCCTAATTGCCTGCCCATGGTATACCTTCATGTTTTGTATTTCAGTTTTAGTTAACCGATCCTGTCCGGACAACAATTTTCCATCTTCTAATTTTCTTCCTGTCATATCAACAGTTAGTTTTCTCAGCCTTGTTCGCAAACGTCAACAATTTTCAATCTTCTAATTTTTTTCCTCTCATATCAACAGTTAATTTTCTCAGCCTTGTGGCACATAAACAAGCGTGGTAGGAAAATGCTCTTTAAATGCTCGGAAAAAAAATTTTTCAGCAAAATTCTTTTCAGAGTACTTAAATAAAGCCTTAATCTATAGTAATATAGATATCGTTCCTTACTGTATTTGGACGCGACTGGGTTCGTGTTTATTATTTGTGTGTGTGGCACGATGGCAAGCAACTCAGTCGATCCCGGTATTTTGTTTCTGTCACCACTTCAGTCACCTCTGACAGTGCTGAGGCGACGCAAGTAAAGTGGTGATGAGACATTAGAATGCCTGTTTGGATGATAACGGCCTAGCTCGACGCGGTAGGACCGTTGATTCGACGTCTGTGAACATAAGCCGCACGAACCGTGACAAGACGCTCCAGATCGCACGGCTACCCAGCGCGGCTGCACAATGCTGACCCCTTGTAACAATCACCGTCGGTCAGGTTTTTTATTTTTTTAGGATTTCGTGCTTCAGTCTGTAAAAACGGAACCCTAATAGAATCGCTTTGTTGACCGTATGTCTATCTGTCTGTTTGTCCGACTGTTAAGAACTTTCTTTTTCAGAAACGAGTCGAAATATCTATTTCAAATTTATGTGACATATTGAGGGCTACGGACACTTGGCAGAGTAAAGATTGTAAGCATCTATGTCAATTCAGTCAAAAGATGCGCCCATTTATCTCACATTTTTATATTCGAAAACTCGCTGTGGACTTTTTTCCTTTGGGTCATCAGTATTTTGACTGGTTTGACGTGGTCCGCCACGAATACCTCTCCTCTGCCAACCTCTTCGTCTCAGAGTAGCACTTGCAGCCTACGTCCTCAGTTATTTGCTAGATGTATTCCAATCTCTGTCTTCCTCTACAGTTTTTTCCCTCTACATCTCACTTTAACATCATGGAAGTCTTTCCCTGATGTCTTAACAGATGTCATATCATCCTGTCCCTTCTCCTTGTCAGAGCATTAGACATATTACTCTCCTCTCCGATTCTGCGCAAAACCTCCTCATTCCTTATGTTATCAGTCCACCTAATTTTCAATATTCACATGTAGCACCACATCACAAATGCTTCGATTCTCTTCTGTTCCGGTTTTCACACAGTCCATGTTTCACAAAGCTGTGCTCCAGACGTACATTCTCAGAAATTTCTTCCTCAAATTAAGGGTTATGTTTTATAGTAGCAGACTTGTCTTGGCCAGGAATTCCCTTTTTGCCAGTGCTAGTCTGCTTTTGATGTCCTACTTGCTCCGTCCGTCTTTGGTTATTTTGCTGCCCAGGTAGCAGAATTCATTAACTTCATCTATTTCGTGACCATCAATTCTGATGTAATTTGCTCGTTGTTCTCATTTCTGCTACTTCTCACTACGTTCGTCTTTCTTCCATTTGAATCCATTTCAGTACTCAATACATTATTCATTCCATTAAGCAGATCATGTACACTACTGGCCATTAAAATTGCTACACCACGAAGATGACGTGCTACAGACGCAAAATTTAACCGACAGGAAGAAGATGCTGTGATATGCAAATGATTAGCTTTTCAGAGCATTCACACAAGGTTGACACCTACAACGTGCTGACGTGAGGAAAGTTTCCAACCGATTTCCCACACGCAAACAGCAGTTGACCGCCGTTGCCTGGTGAAACGTTGTTGTGATGCCTCGTGTAAGGAGGAGAAATGCGTACCATCACGTTTCCGACTTTGATAAAGGTCGGATTGTAGCCTATCGCGATTGCGGTTTATCGTATCGCGATATTGCTGGTCGCGTTGGTCGAGATCCAATGACTGTTAGCAGAACGTGGAATCGCGGGGTTGAGGAGGGTAATACGGAACGCCGTGTTGGATCCCAACGGCCTCGTATCACTAGCAGTCGAGATGACAGTCATCTTATCCGCATGACTGTAACGGATCGTTCAGCCACGTCTCGATCGCTGAGTCAACAGATGGGGACGTTTGCAAGAAAACAACCATCTGCACGAACAGTTCGACGACGTTTGCAGCAGCATGGACTATTAGCTCGGAGACCATCGCTGCAGTTACCCTAGTCGCTGCAACACAGACAGGAGCGCACGCGATGGTGTACTCAACGACGAACCTGGGTGCACGAATGGCAAAGCGTCATTTTTTCGGATGAATTCAGGATCTGTTTACAGCATCATGAAGGTCGCATCCGTGTTTGGTGACATCGCGGTGAACGCACATTGGAAGCGTGTGTTCGTCATCGGCATACTGGCTTATCACCCGGCGTGATGGTATGGGGTGCCATTGGTTACAGGTCTCGGTCACCTGTTCGCATTGACGGCACTTTGAACAGTGGACATTACGTTTCAGAAGTGTTACGACCCGTGGCTCTAACCTTCATTCGATCCCTGCGAAACCCTACATTTCTGCTGGATAATGCACGACCGAATGTTGCAGGTCCTGTACGGGACTTTCTGGATACAGAAAATGTTCGACTTCTGCTCTGGCCAGCACATTCTCCAGATCTCTCACCAATTGAAAACGTCTGGTGAATAGTGGCCGAGCGACTGGCTCCTCACAATACGCCAGTCACTACTCTTGATGAACTGTGGTATCGTGTTGAAGCTGCATGGGCAGCTGTACTTGTACACGCCATCCAAGCTCTGTTTGACTCAATGCCCAGGCGTATCAAGGCCTTTATTACGGCCAGAGGTGGTTGTTCTGGGTACTGATTTGTCAGGATCTATGCACCCAAATTGCGTGAGAATGTAATCACATTTCAATTCTAGTACAATATATTTGTCCATTGAATACCCGTTTATCATCCTCATTTCTTCTTGGTGTAGCAATTTTAATGGCCAGTAGTGTAATTCTTCTCCACTTTCACTCAATATAGCAATGTCATCAGCGAATAGTATCATTGATATCCTTTCACCTTGAATTTTAATTCCACTCCTGAACCTTTCTTGTATTTCCATTATTGCTTCTTCGATGTACAGATTGAACAGTACAGGGGAAAGACTGCATTCCTGTCTTACACTCTTTTTAATCCGAGCGCTTCGTTCTTGGTCATCCACTCTTATTATTCCCTCTTGGCTCTTGTACATATTGTATGTTACCCGTCTCTTTCTGCAGCTTATCCCTACATGAACGTACTGGGGACCATCTGCATCCCTTCACGCTTGATATCTTCCCCGACGGCGCTTTCATCTTCCAGCAGTATAACTATCCGAGTTATATTGCCAGAATCGTAGCATACTGGTTCACGATAGTGATCTCAAATTATCTTGCTACAAAATGCGCCTGATATGAACACATCTGGGATGTTAACGCACGCCAGCTCTGCGCCCACAAACAACTATCCAGTAATTTATGGGAATTACTAACTTGTACACAGCATCCGAAAACCTGTCAACGACTTGTCGACCCATGCTATGCAGAATCGCTTCTGTACTGCGTTTCAAAGGTGGACCAACACGCTATGAAGTAGGTGATCGTAATGGTTTCGTTAACCAGTGTGTATATTTCTATTATTGGATTCTGCAGCTATGGCTGCCGCACACAACAACGCCGCGCTAAGCCCGTAGCTTAACGCGCGAGGTCCGCTTTGCAAGGCGTGGCTTTTCCGTGAATTCGTAAACCAGCGTTTGGAACAGGTGCGGTCTGTACAGGCAATTCAGCAGCTCGGAGAAGATGACAAGGGGCTGAGAAAATATCCCAAAAGTAGACACGGGGTTTATGTAAAAGTAAGTCAATGCTGGTAACCTGATAATGTTCGCAACAGGTACAGTGACCGAACAACGTTAGTGCTATCTGTGATTGGGATGCTTGCAACTGGATTGATCCAGTTACTGGAAAGGGACATTTGAGAAAGAAACCAATATCGCAACAAGTAACGGAAGATGAGAGCAGACTTCCACGGACAGATTGATCTGAAAATCACGTGGTGTATATTTGGTTATTTAATTTCATCTCCCTTGGATCATATACTCGATGATGTGGAACGAGTCATTTTACAGAGAAATCACAAATTAATTTGTAAATATGGCTAAATGCTACGCAGTTATAAGTTTTTTTAATATGCAGATGTAAGTTGGTAAAT
The DNA here is from genome assembly GCF_023864275.1 of Schistocerca cancellata. Classification (NCBI taxonomy): domain Eukaryota; kingdom Metazoa; phylum Arthropoda; class Insecta; order Orthoptera; family Acrididae; genus Schistocerca; species Schistocerca cancellata. Next base: position 199,218,355 of record NC_064632.1, read on the forward strand.
CCGATTAAGTACTTTTCCCGCACTACTATAATAGATATTCTTCTATGGAATAAAAGGGGTTGTCAAGGAGAATTTTCTTTCAGTTTGTTTTTAAATTTTACTTTGCTGTCTATCAGACGTTTTACATCACTGGGTAACTGGTCAGAAAGTTAAGTTGCAGCATTGTGCACCTCTTTTTATGCGAAAGACAGCCTTAATGTGCAGTACTGTATGTCACTTTTTTCTTCTCCTATTGTAATTATGTACGCCATTGTTGCTTTTTAAGTGCAGTGGATTATTCACAACAGAGTTTCGAGGGAATAAACATACTGAGGGGCAGTAGTCAAATTATCCAACTTCATGAACAGATGTCTGAAAGAAGATCGTGGGTAAACACATTCGTGGGCAATAAAGGCTTTCTTTCTTCAATATGTGGTATCCAGAACATTATTCTATATGACATTATTGAATGAAAATGTGAAAAATATGTCAACTTAATGGTTTGTTTCTCCCGAAGACCTGCAATGATTCAAGTGCAAATGTGGCTGAACTAAATTGTATTAGGAATTACATATTGTGCTTCTTCCAGTTCCTCGTTAATATGGACACTTAAAAATTTTGAAGTTACCACCCTATTTATTATTTCCTCATCACGTGATACACTTATCATTGGTATAGTACCTCTAGATGTGCAGAACTGAATTGTTGGGTCTTTAAAATTGAGAGTGAGACTATTCGCAGAAAAATTGTTTACCATTTCTTCTATTTCTGCATGTATGCTTGGGCTGATTACAATCCTAGTATACGCAAAAACAACTAAATCTGCTTGTTTTATATTAGACGTAAAATCGTTTAGATGTCAGACGAACAGTAGTGTACCTAAAATTGAGCCTTGGGGAACCCTATACGCGATTTCTATCCAGTCAGAAGAATCTTGCCTGAAGAGATTTATGAAATGACTAAGTACAACTTTCTGCCTTCTTTTGGTTGGATATGACGTATTTATTTGTTGGCTGTACTATTAATTCGATAAAACCTCAATTTATCTAGGAGAATATTGTAAGTCACGCAATCAGATTCCTTAGATAGGTCTCAAAAAATATCAGCCGGTGCTGTTTTGTTATTTAATGCTTGTGAACTCGATTTACTAAGGATATTATTGTTGCTCATGAGGAATACTATTCTAGAACACATTAGCATCTCAAAAGTTTTGGAAAATAATATCAGTAGTGAAGCAGATCGGCAGTTGTTGACATCTGTCATATTTCTTAAACAGGTGCTTAACAATGACACATTTCAATAGCTTTCCAACAATGCCTTGAATTAGTGATGCGTTACATATTCCAGATAAGACGGGCCTTATTACTCGTATATGGGAACAAATCCTTAGTACTCTGTTGGGAACACCATTAAATGCAGACGAGTTTTATTTTTGGGAGAATATATCATTTCCTTATTGTCAGAGTCAGAAGTTGATGATACATTCATATGACTGAATTTTATGAAAGTTGCTTTTTAGACATACTGCCGTGATTTTTCGGTTTTTCTTTTGAGTTGTTTGTCCATATATTTTCTACTATATTTAAGAAATGATTATTAAACAGATTTGCTACCTGCGACTCATGATCTAAAGCCCTTCTATTTAATTCAATAGTGATGTTATTCTGTTCCGTTTCTTATTTCACTACATTCCATAGTGCACTAAGCCTGTTGTCGGAATTTTTGATTTTCAGTCGTCTTTGTAGAGAGCAACTACTGCACGATCCCTACTTGTTCTTGCCAACAGACACATTTCCCTTTTCCTTTCACAAGGTAATTTAATCCCTCTTGAGAGCCATGGTTTTATAAACGACTATTTAACGTACTCTCTGATTAGCTTATACAGAAAGCAATTTTCAAGTAACGATGGAATTATTATCCAATAGATAAAATTTTATGTCAACATATGATTCATTGTTAATTTTATCCCAGGCCATTTCTTGTAAACTATTCTCAAAAGCATTTGTTGTGAAGTCGTTGATCATTCTGACTTCCACTGTGGAGTATCAATACTGTAGGGCACTATCTTATTTATCCTAACTAACTGTACCTCAGGATCAGAGTGAGCATTTGTTACTGGATGTACAATTATTTTCTAACTTTGAGTGTCATCAAAGAATGAATCTCAGTTAGAGGGCTACTGTCTCTATCCACGCGATGTGAAGTTAATTACTGAGATAAAATTGTAGGATCCAAATAAAGTATCCAAATCATTTTCCTATCAGAACCCTTTAGAAAATCTACACTGAAATCACCTCAGGCTATTAGCTGCTTGCTGATGTCTGACAGGTAGCACAGTAAGGAATCCAAATTCCCGATAAACTTCTAAATTTCCCAGTGACGGTCTACATACAGTTACAATTAGAAGTTAACTACGTTTCAGTATTAATTCACAAGCACACACTTCTGTGTGCTGATCACTATCAAATCTTCTTGTCAGTGGTTTTGAACCTATGATCTAACATAACATACGTAACAAGTCCTCCTTTTCCCATATTAGTTCTACATGAGTCAGATGGTGGAGTGTAATATTTTTTATTATGTACCATCAAAAAGGAAGGGTATTCGACGATCATGAGCAGTCGTCTTACTTTGCAGTACCGTTAGTATTGTAATTAAAGGCCGCCCGCGTCACCGAGAGAGAACAGAAAAACAGTGTGTTAATATTTTTTTCAGTTTATCGAAAACACTGGTTAAAGAATTCGTTGGAGAAGCCGAAAGAAGTTTCACAAGTTAGATAAAGAAAATCATAACAGAACATTGCTTTAAAGAACACTTTCATTTGCATGGGAAACAGGGGAGGCTTAGCGGAAATAATGCGGTAGAAAATCGCAAATAATTCGGTAGAAAATTGCAAATAATGCGGAAGATACACTATGTGATCAAAAGTATCCGGACGCTCCCAAAAACATAAATTTTTCATATTAGGTGCATTGTGCTGCCACCTACTGCCAGGTACTCTGTATCAGAGATCTCAGAAGTCATTAGAGATTGTGAAAGGGCAGAATGGGGCGCTCCGTGGAACTCGCGGACTTCGAACGTGGTCAGGTGATTGGGTGTCACTTGTGTCACACGTCTGCACGCTACATTTCCGCACTTCTAAATTTCCCTAGGTCCACTGTTTCCGATGTGATAGTGAAGTGGAAACGTGAAGGGACCAGTACAGCACAAAAGTGCATAGGCCGACCTCGTCTGTTGACTGACAGAGACCGTTGGCAGTTGAAGAGGGTCGTAATGTGTAATAGGCTGACATCTATCCAGACCACCACACGCGAATTCCAAACTGCTCAGGGTCGACTGCAAGTACTGTGACGGGTGGAAGGTGAGAAAACTTGGATTTCATGGTCGAGCGGCTGCTTGTAAGCCACACATCACACCGGTAAATGCCAAACGACGCCTCGTTTGGTGTAAGGAGTGTAAACAGTGGACGACTGAACAGTGGAAAAACGTTGTGTGGAATGACGAATCACAGTACACAATGTGGCCATCCGATGACAGAGTGTGGGTATGGCGAATGCCCGGTGAACGTCATCTGCCATCGTGTGTAGTAAAATTCGGAAGCGATGGTGTTGTGGTGTGGTCTTGTTTTCCATGGAGGGGGCTTCCACCCCTCGTTGGTTTGCTTGGCACTATCACAGCACAGGCCTACATTGATGTTTTAAGCATCTTCTTACTTCCCAATGTTGAAGAGCAATTCGGGGATGGCGATTGCATCTTTCAACACGATCGAGCAGCTGTTCATAACGCACGGCCTGTGGCGGTTACACGACAATAATATCCCAGTAATGGACTAGCCTGCACAGAGCCCTGAGCTGAATCCTGTGTTTTAGAACGCCGACTTCATGCCAGGCCTCAACGACCGACGTCGATACCTCTCCACAGTGCAGCACTCCGTGAAGTACGGGCTGCCATTCCCCAAGAAACCTTCCAGCATGTGACTGAACGTATGCCTTCGAGAGTGGAAGCTGTAATCGAGGCTAAGGGTGGGCCAACACCATATTGAATTCCAGCATTACCGATGGAGGGCGCCACGAACTTGTAAGTCTTTTGCGGATACTTTTGATCGTGTAGTGTAATCGCAACGCAAGAAGGAGTTGTACGACATAAACGAAAGTACGTATGTTTCTACATCTGAAGGATGATATCTACTACGATTTCGCGCCAGTCGCATGAGAGCGGCGCTAGAAGCGCCACTACAAGGATGCAAATGTTTGCTTTAAATATACGCTGTAACGGTCGTAAGCATTATTTACCTTCGGGACCGGCAGTGGTGAGTTAATGTTAGCCAAGAATTCCTTTAAGGCGACAAAGAGGCCATTATCAACACCTCACTGAGTTTGAACGAATTCATGCAACTGGGCTGCGAGAAGCTGGATGTTCCTACCGCGTTATTGCAGGAAGATTCGGCAAGAATGTAGACTCTATACGTGTTTTCGGGCAGCGATAGTCACGAGAATCTACTACAGTCGTAAGATGACGGGTTTCGGACGGCCACTTAGCATTACCAGTGTATGGCTCTGGACATCGTACTGCATCTGCAGCTTCACTTTGAGCATCAGTGGGCACCACAATGACACAACCAACTGTAACTTCAAAGACACCTCAGACGCCCTTTAGTGTGCATTCCATTGGGCCCAAACCACCTCCGTTTACGACTTCATTGGTGTCAACAGAGAGGTCATTGGAGGGGAGGTTGGAGGTCTGCTGTGTTTTCCGCTGAAAGCTGGTTCTGACTCAGTGCCAGTGATACTCGAGTGTTGGTTAGAGGGGGGTACTTGAGGCCCTGCAACCACCCTGTCTGCGTGTTAGATATACTGGACCTACACCTGGAGTTATGGCCAGGAGTGCGATTTCTTATGACAGCAGGTGCACTCTCGTGGTTATTCGTCCTGTTGTGCTACCATTCATGAATAGCTTTCCAGGGGGTGATTTCCAACAGGATAATGCTCGCCCACATTCCGTTATTGTAACCCAACGTGCTGTGCAGAGTTGGCCTTCTGGATCAACAGATCTGTTTCCAGTCGAGCGCATGTGGGACTTCATCAGACGACAACCCCATCGTTATCCACAAACAGCATTAATCCTCCCTGTATTGATCGACCACGAGCAACAGAGCCGGCCGGTGTGGCCGCGCGGTTCTAGGCGCTTCAGTTTGGCACGCGCGACCGCTACGGTCGCAGGTTCGAATCCTGCCTCGGGCATGGATGTGTGTGATGTCCTTAGGTTAGTTGGGTTTTAGTAGTTCTAGGTTCTAGGGGACTGATGACCTCAGATGTTAAGTCCCATAGTGCTCAGAGCCATTTGAACCATTTTGTGCAACAGACATGAAACTCCATTCCACAAACTGACATCCGGCATCAGTGCAACACAATGCTTACACGTTTGCATGCTTGCAGGAAACATTCTAACGGCTACGCCTCTTATCAATGTACCAGCATTTCACATTTGCAATAGCTTATATCGCGCTCACATTAACCTGTGACCTTGCAATGTTAATCACTTAAATATGCTACCTAGACAAATGCATTCCCGAAATTTCAATGCTCCACATTAATTATTTTTTGTTTTCTCGATTTTTTATCGTCAGTCTACAACGCACTGGTAGTGGGAATATTGGTCAAAAAAATTTAGAGACTGGGTTAATAAAAAAAAGTAGGGAAAAGTTAAGCTGGTAGCTTAATGTTTCAGGTGTTGTATATAGTCTTCACCCACTTGAGTACAACGCACAGAACGTTCATAAGACCGCTTGAAACTGTCGAAAAGTCCTTTTGGGTCGTGTTCAAATTGCACATTACTTTGAGTTAAATGTCGGTCATGTCACCCAAGCGTTGACCCTTCACGTGAATTTCTGCATTTTATACTTTCGTGGTAGGTTCGAATCGATGAAGCAAGTCTCATAGCGCTTAATGATTTTTTCCAGAAAAGAACTGTCAACGTTTCGCCTTTTAATCAAGTTGCAGATGTCGACACGTCGGTTTTTCTTTCTTCTTTTTTGGGGGGAGGGGCGGGGTGGGGGGCATTTTGCACGCACTTTTGCCTTCTTCAAAACATTCTGCAGAAGGTCTTGAACAACTGTTTAGAGATGTTACTCCATAGCGATTTGTGACACAAACAGCGTTGACACGCTGCCTGCTCACAACTGACTGCTCGAATGCACATCTGTTGTTTCAGTTGTTAGTACAAGCTGCAAGCTGTCACCGTGGCTAATGCAATGACGTCGCTGATGCAGCAGGAGTAAAATCAGTCTCGGCGCTTTTTGGACGGACGGTGTATTTATCATCATCATCAGCCATCAGACATCCGTTGCCGCATAAATGCCTCTTCTAGTCTTTTCCATGCTTCACCTATAAACATCCATATCGCTGCTGTGTGTTTTCCATTGTTATCTAGTCACCTTAAATTTAATAATCATCTCGTTCTTTTCTTATCCCAAAGAATAAAGCAAACAACTTTCTCGTTCGATCTACCATCCATTCGTCTGGATACTTGCCCCTCCCACCTCCATTTTCTTTAAAGTCATAATTACATCTTCCTCTTCAGGTGTTTCACGACCCATTTGTTTGTTCCCCTATCCCTATTAATGATTCCCATCACGCTTTCCATCATTTCTCATTGAGTTTTTGAATGGTTTTTGCATTGAAAGTGCATGTCTTGTTATCATAAGGCAAAACTGTTACGACACACTAACAGCAAACATTCCTTATCGAACACACTGAATGGAAAAAAATTAATGTGCATAATTTGCCAAGGTAGTCTGTGGTTATAGACGGCATTCGTTCACATAAAATCATTTAGTTATTGCTGCCTCGGAAATCGAATCCGATTACGGCACAACACAAGTGCACAGTTTTAGTGTTGCTTCACATCACTTTGTTGCTCCACATTACTTTGAAATCCGTAATTATTATCCGAAAGACGACGTACCTTTTGTTCGTTTCTTAACGTTATCTGAGAAGACTGTACACCTCTAAAAATAAAAACGTAGGTACAAGGAATGTAACATCATCCACACAATTTTGAAGACTGGAAGAGAATTATCGCACAATCAGCTTAACAGCTCATGCATCCAAGCTGCTGACAAGAATAATATACATAGCAATGGAAAAAATGGAGGGTCTGTTAGATGACCATCAGTTTGGCATTAGGAAAGGTAAGGGTATCAGAATGGGCGGTTCTAACGTTGCAGCTGATATGGAAGGAAACCCACAGAATAATCAGGACAGGTTCATAGGATTTGTCGACCTGGAAAAAGCATTCGACGATGTGAAATGGTGCAAGACGTTCGAAATTCTTCGAAAAATAAGGGGAAGCTATAGAGAAAGATGGGTAATACACTATCGGTTCAAGAACCAAGAGAGAACATAAGATTGAGAGACTAAGAACAAAGTGAGCGGATTGAAAAGCGTGTGAGACAGGGATGTGGTCTTTCGCCCCTACTGTTCGGTCTACCCACCGAAGATGCAATGACGGAAATAAAAGAGAGGTTCAAGAGTAGAATTGAAATTCAAAGGGAAAAGATATCAATGATAAAATACACTGATGACGTCGCTATCCCCAGTGAAAGTGAAGAAGATCTGTTGAATTGAATGAACATTCTAATGAGTCCAGAATACGGACTGAGTGTCAACCGAAGAACGAGGAAAGTAATGAGAAGTAGCAGAAGTCAGAACACCGAGAGACTTAACTTCAGTATTGGTTACCACGAAGTAGATGAAGTTGCAGAATTCTGCTACCTCGGCGGCAAATTAACTCATGACGGAGACATTCCTGGCAAAGGGAAGTCTACTAGTACAAAACATAGGCCTTAATTTGAGGAAGAAATTCCTGATTCATATGGTTCAAATGGCTCTGAGCACTATGGGACTTAACATCTGAAGTCATCAGTCCCCTAGAACTTAGAACTACTTAAACCTAACTAATCTAAGGACATCACAAACACCCATGCCCGAGGCGGCATTCGAACCTGCGACCGTAGCGGTCGCGCGGTTCCGGGCTGAAGCGCCTAGAACCGCTCGGCCACACCGGCCGGCGAAATTCCTGAGAATGTACAGCATTGTGTGTTACTGAGACGTGGACCCTGGGAAAACCAGAATAGAAGAGAATCGGAGCATTTGAGATGTGGTGCTGCAGGCGAATGGACCGGTAAGGTAAGGAATGAGGAGGTTCCCTGCAGAATCGGCGAGGAAAGTAGTGTATCGAAAACACTGACAAAAAGAAAGGACGAAATGACAGGTCATCTGTTAAGACACCAGAGGATAACCTTCATGGCAGTAGACGGAGCTATACAGGGTAAAAAAATGTCGAGGAAGACATAGATTGGAATACATCCAGCAAGAGAGGATCAATTCAGAAGACTGATGTCTAAAAAGAAAAGAAAAAATAGGTTACCGGCCAGTTTATGAAGGACGTTCTTCAATTACTTTCAATTGAATTATTAGAATAAGATTTTCACTCTGCAGCGGAGTGTGCGCTGATACGAAACTTCCTAGAAGATTAAAACTGTGTGCCGGACCGAGGCTCGAACTCGGGAGTTCGAGTCTCGGTCCGGCACACAGTTTTAATCTTCCAGGAAGTTTCAAATGAATTATTATTTGTAATTTATTTCTTAAAATTGTAAGTCCAGTTGCATTGCATGAAAACAATATTAGTAATGTCACTGTGACTGAACGAAAATGCTGTTGTCAGTTCCAGTCGTAAAAGTGCAGGGACTGTCTTCTTTTAGGCAGATTGTTTATTTACTGTTGTTAGCGCTTTTTGCCAGTAGACCATCAACAGACAGATTTGAAGCAGATGCGATGCGGTCATCGAGGTAACACCCAATGTTATTTGTCGAGTGGCGAGCAGAAATCTACTTGAGTTCATTGTGTTCCCTCGCAGACTGCACAGATTTTATATCGAATGACCAAACCACTTGTGCCCAAATACTCGTATTCGTTCAGCTACCGTTGCCGGTCTCATCCGGTTTTTACTGTATATTCCTATCTTATCAACCAAGAAGCGTATCATCCAGTTTGTCTGCAGGCACCTTACTTCTCTGCGTTCTTCCCTGTACGCCACTCAATGTACAAGGCAGAAAGGTTAGCTCTGCTTCACGCTAGGGCAGCTGTTAGTTAGCTGCCTGTTCCACAGGGTCAGCTGCGCAGTGTTTTTCGGAATGATTGGGAGCGATTGAGTTTATAGGCTAGGTACACAGGACGTACTTACGTGTAAGGCTCCGTGCTGGCTGTGTACAGACTACTAAACAGCAAAGTGACCCAAATGTAATAAAATGCCACTGTTACTTTTCCTACTATCTTATAAAGTTCGTTTTATTGACAGAACACTTAGAAGATGCTACAGGACTACCAAAGAGACAGCGTATACTACGCTTGTCCGTCTTCTTCTAGAGTACTGTTGCACGATATGGGATCCGTATCAGACAGGATTGACGGAAGACGTCGAAAAGGTTCAAAGAAGGACAGCTCGTTTTGTATTATCTCGAAATAGGGGAGGGACTGCCACGGATAAAATCAAGCGTTTGTGTGGCCATCACTGACAACAAATACAGGTTTCACTGCGACGTGATCTTTACATGAAATTTCAATTAGTAACTTTCTGCTCCGAAAGGGAAAATATTTTTCTGATACTGACCTACGTAGTGAGAAATTATCATCGTAATAAAACGAATCAGAGGTTGCATGGAAATATTTAAGTGTTTGTTTTCCCGCGAGCTGCCATAGGGTGCAACAATAGAGGAATAGCCTGAAGGTGGTTCGATGAATCCTCTACTAGGGACTTAGGTGTGAACTACAGAGTAGTCATGTAGATGTAGATGTTTTGCCCTTGTCAGAATTCTTTTATTATTGGGCAAATTATCAAATATTTTTCGAGTTGTATATTGATCTCCATTTTAGGTACCGAAAACGTTTGTTATAAGCAGCAGAGACCATTTAAAGGCTTTTCCTCTGTTTATATAGTAGCTTTGGATGTAACCCACAACATGCTGTGGGTGGACACATTTTTTCCCCGCTCGCTTTCCTTGCTTAGTGATTAATCACCTCAGGAAATTATATCAAAAGTGATTGGGAGTTGTAACCTTTCTGAACAAAAATGAATAATATGTTGAACATTGTGAACTATGACTGTACTGGACTGAACTGGTTTCCTATATTTAACTTCGTGTGCGTCTGCGTTGTAACGCTGACAATGCGAGTGGTACGCTTACGAAAACGCTGCCTTATATCTACATCTACATCTACATCTACATCTACATCTACATCCATACTCCGAAAGCCACCTGACGGTGTGTGGCGGAGGGTACCTTGAGTACCTCTATCGGTTCTCCCTTCTATTCCAGTCTCTTATTGTTCGTGGAAAGAAGGATTGTTGGTATGCTTCTGTGTGGGCTCTAATCTCTCTGATTTTATCATCATGGTCTCTTCGCGAGATATACGTTGGAGGGAGCAATATACTGCTTTACTCTTCGGTGAAGGTATGTTCTCGAAACTCCAATGAAAGCCCGTACCGAGCTACTGAGCGTCTCTCCTGCAGACTCTTCCACTGGAGTTTATCTATCATCTCCGTAACGCTTTCGCGATTACTAAATGATCCTGTAACGAAGCGCGCTGCTCTCCGTTGGATCTTCTCTATCTCTTCTATCAACCCTGTCTGGTACGGATCCCACACTGCTGAGCAGTATTCAAGCAGTGGGCGGACAAGCGTACTGTAACCTACTTCCTTTGTTTTCCGATTGCATTTCCTTAGGATTCTTCCAATGAATCTCAGTCTGGCTTTACCAACGATCAACTTTATATGAACATTCCATTTTAAATCACCCCTAATGCGTACTCCCACATAATTTATGGAATTAACTGCTTCCAGTTGCTGACCTGCTATATTGTAGCTAAATAATAAGGAATCTATCTTTCTGTGTATTCGCAGCACATTACACTTGTCTACATTGAGATTCAATTGCCATTCCCTGCACCTTGCGTCAATTCGTTGCAGATCCTCCTGCCTTTCAGTACAATTTTCCAATGTTACAACCCCTCGATATACCACAGCATCATCCGCAAAATGCCTCAGTGAACTTTCGATGTCATCCACAAGGTCATTTATGTACATTGTGAATAGCAACGGTCCTACGACACTCCTCTGCGGCACACCTGGAATCACTCTTACTTCGGAAGACTTCTCTCCATTGAGAATGACATGCTGCGTTATGTCATCTAGGAACTCTTCAATCCAATCACACAATTGGTCTGATAGTCCATATGCTCTTACTTTGTTCATTAAACGACTGTGGGGAACTGTATCGAACTCCTTGCGGAAGTCAAGAAACACGGCATCTACCTGTGAACCCGTGTCTATGGCCCTCTGAGTCTCGTGGACGAATAGCGCGAGCTGGTTTTCACACGATCTTCTTTTTCGAAACCCATGCTGATTCCTACAGAGTAGATTTCTAGTCTCTAGAAAAGTCATTATACTCGAACATTTCTACAACTGATGGACGTTAGAGTTATAGGTCTATAGTTCTGCACATCTGTTCGACGTCCCTTCTTGAAAACGGGGATGACCTGTGCCCTTTTCCAAGCCCTTTTTCAATCCTTTGGAACGCTCCGCTCTTCTAGAGACCTACGGTATACCGCTGCAAGAAGGGGGTAACATGAGTCGCCAAAACTATGGAAAATCGTACAGCTGTATCTGAATAAATTTTTTATAAAAATAATCAGAAAATCTAAGCTAAAGAAACTGTCATGTGAAATTCTTGAGCCGTGCATGGCTCGCCGTCCCACCATTTGGTATTTTACACCCTGTTTTAACGTATTTCAATCTCACCACGTTGATTTAAATTACTGACGTTACTGAGTTGCTGTTTTGCCTGGCCGTCATCGGCTCTAGTAGCGCGATATATCCCCTCTGATAGGATCTTTGCTCGGCTGCTATTACTTCCTGGTTGTCATCTGTCGTGGAGTCGGTCGGAACGTGCGAGGAGGAGAGTTCACGGCGGCAACTCGAGTGGAGAGTTGGGCCCTGGCAGTCAGTTGCAACGCGTCTGCAGCGCAGCCCGTGTCAGCCAGTCGCCGGCTTGCAGCAGCAGTCAGCCCTGCGTGGACATCACCCTCCCGACCGTTGCCGCCACGCGTAACTTAAGCCAGGCCTTACTTTTGGTGGATTGTTGGTCGGTCGGTTGGTCCGAGGACATCTCCGTGCAGTGTGGTCGACTGGCCCGCTGGCGGTCTCTGCGCAGTGTCGGAGTCTGTCTGGAGCTGTCCGATCGGCACGAGCATCGTCGCTCGCCGCCCCAGGATGTGAAGGTTGAGTGGTTTTGAGCATTACGTTGTTGGTTCCGGCATTGCTGTTGTGGAGGTTTTCCTGTGAGCAGCAACGAGTGAAGTGTTCGAGATAGCCGCCGTCAGGTGGAATTGATCAAATTAATTCATCCATAGTCAAGTGCACCAGTCGAATTTTCTGCCTTGTGGCCGTTAGTATGTAGTCCTGACAGCTCAGTTTGTTTGGGGATAGTGATAGTTGTAATTTTTTGGGGGGGCCTTGAATTCTTGCGTACTCCGTCGTGGCAAGCAAGCGGTTGGTCGGTCGGTCCGTGACTGTCCCTTGGTTGGGTTCACATGAGTTAAGTGTAGTTGGACTAACCACTGTTTCGCCTAAGTGAACGAGGGCAGAGGGTCTTCAGGCCTGGAAACATGTTCTCAGAGTTCCCTTCAAGTCCAAACATTATCGCCTTTTGCTCTTGAAAGGTTATTGTAATTTCCTCTGAAAGATTTTACAAGTTATTGTGGGCCTTCCGCCATTGGTGTTACAAAAAGGAAATTTTTAAATTAATGTATTGTTTTACCGATTGTTGCAATATATATCTCCTTAATTTGCAGAATTTAACTTTGCGGCCTTCAGCCATCTTATTACGTTTGTTTCTCTCTTTCTGTGCACCTTGTGGGCCATCAGCCCTGTTGTTGTTGTGGACTTCAGTCCTGAGACTGGTTTGATGCAACTCTCCATGCTACCCTATCATGTGCAAGCTTCTTCATCTCCCAGTACTTACTGCAACCTACATCCTTCTGAATGTGTTTAGTGTATTCATCTCTTGGTCTCCCTCTACGATTTTTGCCCTCCACGCTGCCCTCCAATGCTAAATTGGTAATCTCTTGATGCCTCAGAACATGTCCAACCAACCGATCCCTTCTTCTAGTCAATTTGTGACACAAATTTCTCTTCTCTCCAGTTCTATTCAATGCCTCCTCATTAGTTATGTGATCTACCCATCTAATCTTCAGCATTCTTCTTTAGCACCACATTTCGAAAGCTTCTATTCTCTTCTTGTCCAAACTATTTATCGTCCATGTTTCACTTCCATACATGTCTAAACTTCATACAAATACTTTCAGAAACGACTTCCTGACACTTAAATCTATACTCGATTTTAACAAATTTCTCTTCTTCAGAAACGCTTTCTTTGCCATTGTCAGTCTACATTTTATATCCTCTTTACTTCGACCATCATCAGTTATTTTGCTCCCGAAATAGCAAAACTCCTTTACTACTTTAAGTATATCATTTCCTAATCTAATTCCCTCAGCATCACCCGACTTAATTCGACTACATTCCATTATCCTCGTTTTGCTTTTGCTGATGTTCATTTTATATCTGTCCATTCCGTTCAACTGCTCTTCCAAGTCCTTTGATGTCTCCGACAAAATTACAATGTCATCGGCGAACCTCAAAGTTTTTATTTCTTCTCCATGGATTTTAATACCTACTCCGAATTTTTCTTTTGTTTCCTTTACTGCTTGCTTAATTTACAGATTGAATAACATCGGGGAGAGGCTACAACCCTGTCTCACTCCCTTCCCAACCACTGCTTCCCTTTCATGCCCCTCGACTCTTATAACTGCCATCTGATGTCTGTACAAATTGTAAATAGCCTTTCGCTCCCTGTATTTTACCCCTGCCACCTTTAGAATTTGAAAGAGAGTATTCCAGTCAACATTGTCAAAAGCTCTCTCTAAGTCTACAAATGCTAGAAACGTAGGTTTGCCATTCCTTAATCTTTGTTTTAAGCTAAGTCGTAAGGTCAGTATTGCCTCACGTGTTCCAACATTTCTACGGAATCCAAACTGATCTTCCCCGAGGTCGGCTTCTACCAGTCTTTCCATTCGCCTGTAAAGAATTCGTGTTAGTATTTTGCAGCTGTGACTTATTAAGCAATTTGCGATATCACCATATGTACTGTGTCCGGTGCGTCGAAATGATGGTTCTCATACTCGTCTGTGACAGTGGAAGAACTCCAGCCATTAATAAACTCTTTCAAACGCTAGGACGGCAGAAGGCGGTCCTCTGACTAATATACTCTAATACTGTGTTCTCCTCGCTATGTTCTACAGACGAGAAATGCGTATTTCCAGCCACAAGACCGGAGTTCAGATAACGTCTCAACGTAAGCATAGGCAGAAGTAGTGCTCTGTTACTAAACGCTGCGTAGTCAACAACGACTTCCAACCTGGAGGTGAAGTCCACAATCATATAGGTTCGCAACTGTACAGTGCCTAACTGTTCTAACTATAAACTCTCCTGAGAGCAAAGACAGCAAGTCCGTCTGTACCAACAAAGCTGACACCGAGCGACCGTCACACACGGGCGCTCACAACGGAAAACCTCGTCTCTCCACCGCTGGCTTCCCAGCAAGGCTCGGCTCCCCACCTTCGTAATTCCGAAAACGAATCATATTCCCGAAACCACGGAATATTCTCCCTCTCTACAGATTCTTCCGAACGGCGACCAACCATATTTTAGTTTTTTGTCGTCCAGCGCGGAAAGTTTGCGAGGAAAAACCTATACTCGTACAATGGTACGCTTCTGAGTAAAAATCCTTGGAAATAACCCAGCCTGCGTGGTTTCCGAGGTGCCGCTTCTTCGTTCCTCTCACTTGTGTCCAAGATTTGTAGAGTTCTCAGTTTTCCTTCTGGTCCTGCTACAATAGCTGCCGGCCGTCACCCTATTGCGCTCCAGAGCTCAGGTGCCACGACGTCCGTCTATCTACTTCCTGTTTTTAAGCAGGACAAACACCTGTGCGGGCCTTCCACCCAGAGCTTGAGATCGGTCTGCCGTTTCATCTCCACTGGCGTTCCAACCTCTACTAGTATAGGCAATCATTCATTACGCCGTTGTGTTAATAAAGACCCTCCGTCACCTTTCATGCAATAAGCGTTATCAATTATTTACAAGGAGTACGTGACAATGTCAGTCTCCTTTAAATATTCATATATACGATGTACAACCTATCAAATGATACCTAATTGTTGTTGTAGTTCACTGCAAAGTATGTGGATGATTGCTTGTAAGGTGCGAAATTATAGCCACCTTACACATGAAATTACGAAACGAATTTTGAAAGAAAAAATAACCAAAAATGTTTCTCAAAAAATCCTGTGATTCTACGTAATGAAATAACTATATAGAATTCTAAACACGCGAATGTAACACCGCTCTGTAATAATGAGACTGTCTAACAATAAATGTAATTTAACTAAACTTCACCTAAACTGAGCCTGATATTAGTTTTCAAATGCAACACCTTGCTACGAATGATATTGTTGTCTTGACTATAACGTAACTGGCCCTAATAAATTTTCATGGCTTCCTTGCGGTAACGGAAACTAGGTGCTGCTCGAAGCAGCAAACTACCTAAAAGAAGAGAAAGTCTTGAGCTGTGCAATGTAAGCATGTGCAACTATTCCAAGCAGATCATGCTTCACTTGCATTTCCTGAGTTCCGCGAAGTGCAATGCGTTGCAATGCGGCGACACACATTTTTTACAAAACCAAATTTTCGTCGGGAGATGGTGGGAGGTATTGCAACTACTACTATAGGACTGAAAAGAGACTAGCAGTCGAAAAAGATGTTGAAATACTGATACTATCCTTAACAATTACAATGATCTTTACAAAACTTACGACAAATATGACTCTGCCATGAAATTAATTATTCAAATAGTAAAGGAGTGGTAAATCTGTAACTTCTGAATACAAGCCATGTGAACAGGTAACTTTAATTCATCACGTCTCAGTAGTCGAACTAACTGGATCCGGACCAACAAGGGAAAATCCTACTAAGATTTTCCATTTTTCAAACACGCAGGCAAGCAATGAAGCAACAACGTTACCTGAAAATCTTCACATCTCAAATTAATCTTTATCAAATCATATTCCCAAAATTCAACATCGTATGCATTTATTTCTATGCTCTGCAAGCTGTTCCCAGGCCGCTCAGTAGCGTGACGAACACCTGACTGAAGAATACTGTCTGAAAGTTGTCCAGAGTACAAATATGAAGTATGACACACCAGATGAAATTATAGAGCTCACATCACATTCCTTGAACACCAAAAATAAACTATAAACCTTACAAAGTACGCAGAATTTGTTGCTGTATTGTTTTGTGCGTTTCTCAGACTAACAATTATAAGAACAAAAATGCTGAACTTCAAAGTTTGAGAAGCTCAATGAAGTGTTTCTCCGAGTTAAAACTGTCATCAGTACATGCATCTAAAACTTGGGAGAATCCAGCTCATTTACTGGATCTTACTGTAGTGCTTTTTCATTTATTTTTATTTTACGCAAGTGAATGTATTGTGTTTTTTCGAAGTCTGTTTCAAAATATTTATAATTTATTGTTTGAAAACTCATTACTAACGATTTCTTCTCATCCTGTACCACTGTCCAGATTAACTGCAACACACATCTGCAGTATGTATAAGTGGAAGGCCGTACATACATAAGGTGGTCAGAAACAGTGTGAACAGCGTGTTAAGTGTTTTGCAGAGTAGGTGGTGCTCAGAAATAACTGTTAAGCGCCGTTTCCGAATTAATTACCAATGAAGTTGGCCAATCAGAATGTTGCGCACGCAAATTTAAGCGGCCCGCCAGATACCGTAGGAGTCAGTTATTCTCATAGCGTAGACGATAGCGTAAGAGACTTACAACCGTTTCGTCCCAATGTTTGTATCTCTCTATTGTTCGGTTTTCGGAAACCAAACGAAGACCACTTTTGGCGACACCGACTCTGGCGGGCGGCCTGAATTTGCGGGCGAAAAGGCCTGATTGCATGGCTTCAATGCTCATTGATTCGAAGACGGCGCAGTGTCTCGAATTTTTTTCTTAATAATTACTTTTCAGTACAGTCTACCTTGCATTACCCTTGAAAGCTTTTCAGACTGGTTCTGACCACCTTGTATGTGAAGGGACTTCAACTTAACATAAATCAAGCAGGTACGACATGTTTCGATTATTCTAGATAGTGATACAGCAACAGTAGAAATCGTGAATAATATATTTCAAAGAATTAATAAGCGATTATCTGAAAATTGACTTCGAAAAAACCACTCAGCGTAAAGGCAAAAAAGGGACCAAAATGGACCTCGTGGCAGTCCATTCGTGATTTCTCCCCAGCAACTATAATTTTCTCCCCTTCCACATTTATTTAGCACCTTGCCTAGATAAGCATCAGCACAGGCTCGGACTGAACAAGAAACTGGCCTCGACTTCCTTGAAGGGTCATAATACACTCCTGGAAATGGAAAAAAGAACACATTGACACCGGTGTGTCAGACCCACCATACTCGCTCCGGACACTGCGAGAGGGCTGTACAAGCAATGATCACACGCACGGCACAGCGGACACACCAGGAACCGCGGTATCGGCCGTCGAATGGCGCTAGCTGCGCAGCATTTGTGCACCGCCGCCGTCAGTGTCAGCCAGTTTGCCGTGGCATACGGAGCTCCATCGCAGTCTTTAACACTGGTAGCATGACGCGACAGCGTGGACGTGAACCGTATGTGCAGTTGACGGACTTTGAGCGAGGGCGTATAGTGGGCATGCGGGAGGCCGGGTGGACGTACCGCCGAATTGCTCAACACGTGGGGCGTGAGGTCTCCACAGTACATCGATGTTGTCGCCAGTGGTCGGCGGAAGGTGCACGTGCCCGTCGACCTGGGACCGGACCGCAGCGACGCACGGATGCACGCCAAGACCGTAGGATCCTACGCAGTGCCGTAGGGGACCGCACCGCCACTTCCCAGCAAATTAGGGACACTGTTGCTCCTGGGGTATCGGCGAGGACCATTCGCAACCGTCTCCATGAAGCTGGGCTACGGTCCCGCACACCGTTAGGCCGTCTTCCGCTCACGCCCCAACATCGTGCAGCCCGCCTCCAGTGGTGTCGCGATAGGCGTGAATGGAGGGACGAATGGAGACGTGTCGTCTTCAGCGATGAGAGTCGCTTCTGCCTTGGTGCCAATGATGGTCGTATGCGTGTTTGGCGCCGTGCAGGTGAGCGCCACAATCAGGAGTGCATACGACCGAGGCACACAGGGCCAACACCCGGCATCATGGTGTGGGGAGCGATCTCCTACACTGGCCGTACACCACTGGTGATCGTCGAGGGGACACTGAATAGTGCACGGTACATCCAAACCGTCATCGAACCCATCGTTCTACCATTCCTAGACCGGCAAGGGAACTTGCTGTTCCAACAGGACAATGCACGTCCGCATGTATCCCGTGCCACCCAACGTGCTCTAGAAGGTGTAAGTCAACTACCCTGGCCAGCAAGATCTCCGGATCTGTCCCCCATTGAGCATGTTTGGGACTGGATGAAGCGTCGTCTCACGCGGTCTGCACGTCCAGCACGAACGCTGGTCCAACTGAGGCGCCAGGTGGAAATGGCATGGCAAGCCGTTCCACATGACTACATCCAGCATCTCTACGATCGTCTCCATGGGAGAATAGCAGCCTGCATTGCTGCGAAAGGTGGATATACACTGTACTAGTGCCGACATTGTGCATGCTCTGTTGCCTGTGTCTATGTGCCTGTGGTTCTGTCAGTGTGATCATGTGATGTATCTGACCCCAGGAATGTGTCAATAAAGTTTCCCCTTCCTGGGACAATGAATTCACGGTGTTCTTATTTCAATTTCCAGGAGTGTAATTGAAAGGTTTTATCCCGACTTCTCTCTGTTGTGAGTTCATTGCTTTAACTGCAGCACTAATTCTCCCGTCGTGCGCATGTGTTTGTACGTATGTATGTATGTTTGCAGTCATCCTATAGAGTCGCCCATACAGTACGTCACAGATGCGACCTTTTATGTAATCCAAGAAACTGTTTCAAGGAAGGGGAGGAATATATTATTGAAAGTTTTCCCTTTTATTGCTTACACTTGGCGTGCTTCCGGAATTGTACGTCCGCTGCAGTAGCGCATTTCGTATCAAACCAGTCCCTGTGACTCGCTTGTCGCACGTCACACTATAGCGGTGACTGTTCCGCGGTTTACCCTCCGTCGCTTTCGCAGAGCCGAGAATGAAATAACACGCTGGAGTTCTTTCGCGCTGTGCCACAGGTCGATAGAAGGCGGGACTGCCACGTGACCGAAGCAGACGTTGTTCCGGCGGATTCTGCTCTGCCGGCCTCTCTCATCTTCGTTAGCGTGTCACCAGGGGGGTACGTGGCGGAGCTTACTTATTACCGACCTGTCTATTCGAAGTGCGCGCTCAACTTAAACTGATTAAAACGGAGGCACGACTTTATCTCGTGTTGTGGTGACGATCTAAGCGTGAATCTTCAGCTAAATGAACATCGGGAAAGCAGCGACAAAGCGGATTCCTCTGTCAACAAACATAAAAATTCCAGTGAGACACAACAATATCGAAATTAGTCACATAATGCCATGTTGTCTGCAAGAAGATGACATATTGTACTTAGCGTTATGTGTATGTATTAAATAGTATATACTTTAGATTAAACTGTTCTTTTTTTTCTACCAACTCACAAAACACTGTTGACGATCAAGGATTATTTGTTCAATTTTTGCACTTAAGTTAGATCTAAGTTTTAATGATTTCTGTTTTGTTTTATGCCTTTCTCTCTAGCCTTAGGGCATGTTCCGTGAAGGCCCTTTGGTTAATAAAATATTATGAAGTAGAAAGAAACTGAAAATGAAAACACAATCGAACCAGTCACTAGATTATAAATCTTCATTTACATTAACTGGAACAGTGAATGTACTTTCGTGCCATTACATGTCCTAGGGGTGGGAAACTGCCCCTAAAGGCGGAAGAATCAGCAATGATCAAGCGCATGAGGATGCAGAAGGCAATGGAAAACACTGCATTAAAGGCACTTAACGTGTATCCACACGACATGTGACCTGTAACTGAAGAAAGTGTCCATCGGCAAAAGATTCCGGAATAGTCCCCCATTCGGATCTCTGGGAGGGGACTGCCAAGGGGAAGGTGACCATGAGAAAGAGATTGAATAAGCAGCGAAAGGATATCGTTCTACGAGTCGGGGCGTGGAATGTCAGGAAACTCGAACGTGGTAGGTAAGCTAGAAAATCTGAAGAGCGAAACGCAAATGCTCAATCTAGATGTAGTAGGGGTCAATGAAGTGAAGTGGAAAATAGACAAGGATTTCTGGTCAGATGAGTATAGGATAATATCAACAGCAGCAGAAAATGGTATAACGGGAGTAGGATTCGCAATGAATAGGAAGGTAGGGCAGAGAGTGTGTTACTGTGAACAGTTCAGTGACAGGGTTGTTCTTATCAGAATCGACAGCAAACCAACACCGACAACGATATAGTTCAGGTATACATGCCGACGTCGCAAGCTGAAGATGAAGCGATAGAGAAAGTGTAGGAGGATATTAAAAGGGTAATACAGTATTTAAAGGGGATGACAATCTAATAGTCATGGGGGTCTGGAATGCAGTTGTAGGGGAAGGAGTAGAAGAAAAGGATACAGAAGATTATGGGCTTGGGACAAGGAATGAGAGAGGAGAAAAAAGTAATTGAGTTCTGTAACAAGTTTCAGATAGTAATAGCGAATATTCTGTTCAAGAATCACAAGAGGGGGAGGCATACTTGTAAAAGGCTGGGTGATACGGGAGGATTTCAGTTAGACTGCATCATGGTCAGGCAGAGATTCCGAAATCAGATAGTGGATTGTCAGGCGTACCCAGGAGCAGATATAGGCTCAGATCACAATATAGTAGTCATGAAGAATAGGCTGAAGTTTAAGACATAGTCAAGAAGAATCAATGCGCAAGGATGTGGAATACGGAATTACTAAGGAATGACGAGATACATTTGAAGTTCTCTAAGGCTATAGATATAGCAATAAGGAATAGCTAAGCAGGCAGTACAGTTGAAGAGGAATGGACATCTCTAAAAACGGCCATCAGAGAAGTTGGTAAGGAAAGAATAGGTAAAACTATGGTAAATGCGAAGAAACCATGGATAACAGAAGAAATACTTCTACTGATGGATGAAGGAGGAAGTACAAAAATGTTTCGCGACACTCAGGAATACAGAAATACAAGTCGCTGAGGAATAAAATGAATGGAAAGTACAGGGAAGGTAAGATGAAATGGCTGCAGGAAAAATGTGAAGACATCGAAAAAAAGTTATTGTCGGAAGAACAAACTCAGCATACAGGAAAGTCAAGACAACCTTCGGTGACATTAAAAGCAAAGGTGTAACGGCATTCCACATTGAAATGCAGAGGAGAGAGAGGATAGGTCGAAAGAATACACTGAAAGCCTCTATGAGGGGGAAGATTTGTCTGATGTGGTAGAAGAAGAAACAGGAGTCGATTTAGAAGAGATACGGGATCCAGTATTAGAATCAGAATTTAAGAGAGCTTCGGAGGACTTAAGATAAAATAAGGCAGATGGGGTAGATAACATTCCATCAGAATTTCTAAAATCATTGGGGGAAGTGTCAACAAAACCACTATTCGCGTTGGTGTGTAGAAAGTATGAGTCTGGCGACATAACATATTACTTTCGGAAAAGTATCATCTAAACAATTCCGAAGACGGCAAAAGCTGACAAGTGCGAGAATTATCGCACAATTAGCTTAACAGCTCATGTATCCAAGTTGCTGAAAAGAATAATACACAGAAGAACGGAAAATAAAATTGATGCCCTGGATAACGATCAGTTTGGCTATACAAAGGGGCAATTCTGACGTTAATAATGGAAGCAAGACTAAAGAAAAATCAAGACACGCTCATAGGATTTGCCGACCTGGAAAAAGCGTTCGACAATGTAAAATGGTGCAAGATGTTCGAAATTCTGAAAAAAAGTAGGAGTAAGCTGTAGGGAGAAACGGGTCAAATGCAATATGTACAACAGCCAAGAGTGAATAATTAGAGTGGACGACCGAGAACGAAATGCTCATATTAAAAAGGGTGTAAGACAATAAAACAAAGGTTCAGGAGTGGAATTAAAATTCAAGATGAAAGTATATCAATGATACGATTCGCTGATGACATTGCTATCTTCAGTGAAAGTGAAGAAGAATTACATGATCTGCTGAACGGTATGAACAGTCTAATGAGTAGACTATGGATTGAGAGTAAACCGAAGAAAGACGAAGGTAATGAGAAGTAGGATTGATGGACACGAAGTAGATGAAGTTAAGGAACTCTGCTAGCTAGGCAGTAAAATAACCAATGACGGAAGAAGCAAGGAGGACATTAAAAGCAGACTAGCAATGGCAAAAAGGGCATTCCTGGCCAAGAGAAGTCTACTAATATCAAATATCGGACTTAATTTGAGAAAGAAAATTCTGAGAACGTACGTCTGGAGTACAGTCATGTAGTGTGGTAGTGAAACATGGACTGTGTGTAAACCGGAACAGAAGAGAATCGAAACATTTGAGATGTGGTGCTGCAGACGAATGTTGAAAATTAGGTGGACTGATAAGGTAAGGAATGAGGTGATCCTGCGCAGAATCGAAGAGGAAAGGAGGATGTTGAAAACACCGATAAGCAGAAGGGACAGGATGATAGGACATCTGTTAAGACATGAGGGAATGACTTCTATGGTACTAGAGGGAGCTGTAGAGGGCAAAAACTGTAGAGGAAGACAGAGATTGGAATACATTCAGCAAATAATTGAGGACATAGGTTCAGTCCGGAACTGCGCGACTGCTACGGTCGCAGGTTCGACACCTGCCTCGGGCATGGACGTGTGCGATGTCCTTAGGTTACTTAGATGTCGACTTTAATTACGAATGATCATGTAACCTTATATAGTGAATTCTAATTTGTATTTGTAAATGGCTGTATCACATGCAGCAAAATGTGAATAAAAAAGTCCACTTGGGAAGAAACATTTCTCTTTTCTAAGCTTCTCCCATAATAATGGTAGTTTATTACTATGTTACAGTAATAAGTTCCGGAGATTAATTATCTGCACATTCGAATCTCCAGGTGAAAGCTGCTTTATTGTCACAAATCCTAAGTCTAGCAAACAACAGAAATGGAGCTTTCAAATATGCATATGCAATTGTAGTCTGCCGGCCGAGCGGTTCTAGGCGCTACAGTCTGGAACCGCGCGACTGCTACGGTCGTAGGTTCGAATCCTGCCTCGGGCATGGATGTGTGTGATGTCCTTAGGTTAGTTAGGTTTAATTAGTTCTAAGTTCTAGGCGACTGATGACCTCAGCAGTTAAGTCGCATAGTGCTCAGAGCCATTTGAACCAATTGTAGTTCGCTAGTTGGAAACTGTTGTTTGACAGAAATAGAAGGGAAATTACAGAAACTCAGCTGGAGTAGTGATGAAGTATGTCGTAAAGGTCAAAACTGCCTTCGACAGAATTCAAGAAATCTCTTTTGTTACTATGGTGAAACAAATGAAAGTCGGATTTTTAGTAAACAGCAGCATTGTAGACAACATAGCAGTATTAGAAGAACTTCAGGCAGAATTGAACGTTTGATCCTATAAATATCTAAAAGGTATAAAATCCAAATAGTTTAAGCATAAGCACCTACTTCCAGTCATTCTGATGAAGAATGATAATGAGCGTATGGCACTGTTGGCCGGGAGGCCCCATGCGGGGAAGTTTGGCCGCCGTATTGCAAGTTCTTTTTTGTTGATGCCACTTCGGCGACTTTGCGCGTCAGTGATGATGAAGAACACACAACACCCCGTCGGGACTCGAACCCGAGACCCCGTGCGCGGAAAGCGAGAACGCTACCGTAAGATCACGAGCTGCGGACGTTCTGATGAAATAGAATCCCTCTATCAGTGCCTGACAGAAATCTGTGAAAACTGGAGAATATGTTTTCATAAATTCTTAGTTGGTGACACTAAAGCGTAAGCTGGAGCACACAAGGAAAATGATTCACTTATCGGCAAATGTGGAATATGTGAGAGAAATAAGACGTGTGAGATACGCTCAATTTTCTGAGTGAATGAAAACATCTGTTATGGTTACATTTTACAAGAAACACCCCAGTCGCAAATGGATTTGGTGGTGTGCTAACTTCGAAGTTAATAATGTGGAAAACGCTGAAGATGGTCTGAGGAAAGTGCCGAAATCGGTTGCAAACGAATGAAAATCTGAAGACGCGACAGAGACTGGTTTTACTGAGTTTTAGCATTTTACACAGATGGCTGCTTTGCTTCAATGACAGGATGCTTTCTGATATTTCAGAAATATTTAGGCGTGTTAAACTGGGCTGACAAATTTATGGAAGATACAATTTAGTTTTTAATTCTATGGCGTCAATTGAGTTGAACAGGTTGAAGAACAGTTTTTACCAATGTATACTATCAGCGAGACATGAAAATCAAGTGAGTTATCATTAGGAAACTTGTAGCAGCTGAAACAGGAACTGAAAGATCAACGTTGGGCTGTACAAAGAAAGACAGAAATAAAGCAGTAGATAACAGACGTTCAACAACCGTCAGTGACACAGTGGGAAGAGTAAATATCTTGAAATGGCAATAGGCTGGTCATGTCGCTTGAAAAAAAGGGTGGCCGATGGTAGAAAAAAATAAAAATAAGAAAAATACTAGACTGGAGCCCAGTTTACCAAAAAGATCGAGACAAAGGCCACTGGATAGGTAGGACAGAGACTTAAAAGAGGCTGGATTCAACTCGCAACAGCGAGCTCAAGATCGGCAGAGATGGAAGAACCTGCTTGGATCCTGTATTACACGCCGACTCAAAGAGCCCACATCACTAAGTGATTGATCTGGTTGATGATGATTGAAATACTGTGGACTTCGTTGAAACCTGTGGGTGCGGAAAAAAAAATTGGGAGTAATTTTATGAGGAACAGCAACCATTTACGATTTTTTTCTCTTGACTCATACATTTGTTCTTCTGCAGGTTCCCAATCAGATAGTGGTGTTTACTGGTACATAAACAATGAGGTTATCGCCTTGAAAGCTTTTGTTCCTTCTAATTTGGCCTTCAGATGTCATCTGTGCATCATAGCAAACTACTTAAAGGATTCATGCATGAATATATGAGCAGATTTTTTGATTTATTTTGTCTATGTTACATAACAGGAGAAAGTGTCGTACACGTGTGTGTTATCAGATAATTTTGTGGCTGTCACGAAAAACTAGTAAATACATTTAAAAAAAAGAATCAACTGTCAACAACTTAAGTCCAAATAACTTCTTTTACAGGCTATGTTTCAATATGTTTATGGAATACTGTGCATCCAGTTAGAGGCCAGTGCACTCGATGATGATGATGATGATGTTTGGTTTGTGGGGCGCTCAACTGCGTGGTTATCAGCGCCCGTACAATTTCCCAACCTTTGCTCAGTCCAATTTCGCCACTTTCCTGGATGATGATGAAATGATAAGGACAACACAAACACCCAGTTATCTCGAGGCAGGTGAAAATCCCTGACCCCGCCGGGAATCGAACCCGGGACCCCGTGCTCGGGAAGCGAGAACGCTAGTGCAGTCGAGTAATAACTTTCTAATGCATATAGAGTACAGAGATAATGACTCATTTGAAATCCACAACTGTGTCTCAGAACTAAAATCGAGCCTGCCAACTCCGCCTCATGCGGTAGCGACACTGCGTCAGCGAGGAGGCAGGGGACTGGAGCAACACTGCCCCGTCGACATGCAAGTCGGCTAAAGCTGTAGTAGTACAGAGGGGGGGGGGGGGGGGGCTATAGGGAAAAAAAGAAAAAAAAGTTTTGATGACTTAAACCATCCTGGACCATTCCATCCATTGTAGCGAATACTTTCGCACTAGGAAACAACTATCAACACAACATAGTCTTTCATATTAGAAGCTGCAAAAAACTTCGTGACCACGGTGAAGAAAAGAATAAATGTCTATTTAAGTCATTACTGACTTCATGAATATGACGTGCAATAAATTTCGAACGGTCAGTATTCATGTAGTATACTGGTAGGAGAATTTGTGTGAACGCTCCCAGTAATATTTTATTGCACCCCAAGATTCAGTGCTGAAGCCATCCATCCAGCACTCAAGTTCAGTACTTCCAGGATAATTTACCACACATCGTCAATCGTTTAAATAAATATTATTTAAACTGACTTGTTGCTATACCCATGAAAATACTAGCTGAATGGACAGGCGCTATAAGAGTGCTGTCTAACAAGGCATAAGTTTATCGATTACTGCAGCTTTTTTGTTGACGGCTAGTCATTCGCTACACCATTGTTGTGTAGGACCTCATTGCTGCCTCAACTACACGATGTTTAATTATAATGTCCTCTGAAAATCACCAGAAAAGTAAAAAGGAAACCTGCACCTTGGCTGACTGATGAACTAAAACAGCTCATGAATCTCAGACGCTGCACATCGAGCATACAAGATACGCCCTACACCTGAAAATCATACTGTATACAAGCAGAAACGAAGCATAGTCAGTCAAGTGGTGAGAAACGCTAAGCTCATGCCTGCCTGTACATTAGCTGACAATAGATGTAGACCAGCTATCCCGTGGAAAAATCTCCGTAGTCTCGGTTTAGGCAAAATAAAAGTTGCAGAAAATCCCATGGTCTCAGCTGAAGAACTAAACCGATTCTTCACATTACCTACAACCGCAACTGAACTGAAAAAAAAAATCATTGATTACTTCATGGAGATGAACGACTGTAGCAAAGAAAAATTCTATCTACAGCACGTCACTTGCAATACTGTCAAGAAGGCCATAATGCGGATCAGTAGATCAGCATCTACTGGACATGATGGCATCACTATCCAGATGGTAACACTTATTATTGATCAACTACTGCCCTCTATAACAGACATTTTCAACGATTCATTAATCACAAGTGTTGTCCCTGAGGCCTGGAAACTGGGACAAATTAAGTCACTGCCTAAAACGGACATCGCCACAGCACCCTCTGACTACCGCCACATCTGCCTTCTTCCTGCACTATCAAACGCCTTGGAATATATAGTCCATGACCAGGTCACCAACTACCTAACTACTAACAACCTACTAGACGAATACCAATCAGGTTTCCGTAAACATCGAAGCACAACATCCGCGCTGATAAAGGTGACAGATAACCTCAAACTTGCCATGGACAGACAAGAAGCGACTATCATTTGCTTCTTAGATTTCATCAAAGCATTTGATACTGTCGACTTCGACATCTTACTAGCCAAGCTTAGCGGTCTAAATTTCTCACCAAGTGCATTGCAGTGGGGGAGAATCAGCGTGTTTCCACTGCTTTGACTGTTGTTTTGTCTCTGGGGTATAGTAGTGCACCAAGTTTCATCTGTGGTCACAAACCGGCGCAAAAAATCTTGTTCGTTACTCCTAAAACGGACCAAAAATTTTTCCGATATGTCCATCCTCATGCGTTTTGGTCCAGTGTCAAAAGTCGTGGCACCCATCTTGCAGATAATTTTTTTCATTTCTAATTCTTCAGTTAAAATGTGACATACCCTTTCAGATGACATCTGGCAAGCGTGAAAAATTTCACGCATTTTCAATCGGCGATGCTCCATGGCCATTTTGTGCACTCTTGCAATGATTTCTGGAGTAGTGACACATCTTGGTCGGCCATTGCGCGGATTATCATCTAAGCTCTCCCGACCAAATTTAAATTCATTTGTCCACAGCTGAATATGAAGGAACAGAGTCCCCCAGTGTATTCTGGAAATCGGCATGAATGTCTTTTGCTTTCATACCTTTCTTTACGAAGTTCTTAATCACTGGTCGAATCTCAATTATTTCCATCTTCGCAAATCACTACGCGGGAACAACAACAGAGCCACGTCACCGCCACAGCACTCTTCCAAGAGCACTGGCGTGGCACGTGTTTACAGGCAACAGTGCAATGAATATCAAGTGAACAACTCGTTGTGCTAGCGTTGACTTCTCATGGTGAATCCGAGAACTTTTCAAACCACTCTCGTATTTAAACATAAAGAAAGTGAGTGCCGTATCATAAAACTGTCGGCTACTTTGTATCCCTCAAATACACCTCTTTGTTCCCCAAAATGACCTACACTCCTGGAAATGGAAAAAAGAACACATTGACACCGGTGTGTCAGACCCACCATACTTGCTCCGGACACTGCGAGAGGGCTGTACAAGCAATGATCACACGCACGGCACAGCGAACACACCAGGAACCGCGGTGTTGGCCGTCGAATGGCGCTAGCTGCGCAGCATTTGTGCACCGCCGCCGTCAGTGTCAGCCAGTTTGCCGTGGCATACGGAGCTCCATCGCAGTCTTTAACATTGGTAGCATGCCGCGACAGCGTGGACGTGAACTGTATGTGCAGTTGACGGACTTTGAGCGAGGGCGTATAATGGGCATGCGGGAGGCCGGGTGGACGTGCCGCCGAATTGCTCAACACGTGGGGCGTGAGGTCTCCACAGTACATCGATGTTGTCGCCAGTGGTCGGCGGAAGGTGCACGTGCCCGTCGACCTGGGACCGGACCGCAGCGACGCACGGATGCACGCCAAGACCGTAGGATCCTACGCAGTGCCGTAGGGGACCGCACCGCCACTTCCCAGCAAATTAGGGACACTGTTGCTCCTGGGGTATCGGCGAGGACCATTCGCAACCGTCTCCATGAAGCTGGGCTACGGTCCCGCACACCGTTAGGCCGTCTTCCGCTCACGCCCCAACATCGTGCAGCCCGCCTCCAGTGGTGTCGCGACAGGCGTGAATGGAGGGACGAATGGAGACGTGTCGTCTTCAGCGATGAGAGTCGCTTCTGCCTTGGTGCCAATGATGGTCGTATGCGTGTTTGGCGCCGTGCAGGTGAGCGCCACAATCAGGAGTGCATACGACCGAGGCACACAGGGCCAACACCCGGCATCATGGTGTGGGGAGCGATGTCCTACACTGGCCGTACACCACTGGTGATCGTCGAGGGGACACTGAATAGTGCACGGTACATCCAAACCGTCATCGAACCCATCGTTCTACCATTCCTAGACCGGCAAGGGAACTTGCTGTTCCAACAGGACAATGCACGTCCGCATGTATCCCGTGCCACCCAACGTGCTCTAGAAGGTGTAAGTCAACTACCCTGGCCAGCAAGATCTCCGGATCTGTCCCCCATTGAGCATGTTTGGGACTGGATGAAGCGTCGTCTCACGCGGTCTGCACGTCCAGCACGAACGCTGGTCCAACTGAGGCGCCAGGTGGAAATGGCATGGCAAGCCGTTCCACAGGACTACATCCAGCATCTCTACGATCGTCTCCATGGGAGAATAGCAGCCTGCATTGCTGCGAAAGGTGGATATACACTGTACTAGTGCCGACATTGTGCATGCTCTGTTGCCTGTGTCTATGTGCCTGTGGTTCTGTCAGTGTGATCATGTGATGTATCTGACCCCAGGAATGTGTCAATAAAGTTTCCCCTTCCTGGGACAATGAATTCACGGTGTTCTTATTTCAATTTCCAGGAGTGTATTACGGTACAGCAAGTGCCCTATTATCCAGGTTAATGCGCGTAGAAACTGCACAGATAACTACTGTAAAACACAGATAATCCAAAATACACTTTTTTACCGGTAACTGTTATTTACTGAACATGCAACATGTCACATTCGAAAACCCACTGCACTAGTTATACGTTACTTGCCGAAACCACTGATCTACAAGATTACACTTAAAACACACAGTATATCGCATCTCCTGCTTTCAATTCACTTTTAGGAAGTAATCTACCAATTTTTTCCTATTATTGCTTTACGTTCACTTTTTTTCCCGTCGTCAGTTCTTGATTTTCGGAAAGTCAAAAAATCGGCGAACTCAAACGAATATTGCCTTGCGTACTTTAATAACAGATCAACGCATTTCAGTGCTGCGGTGTGTGTGATAACGCGAGCGGTCTAAGGCGCTGCAGTCATGGACTGTGAGGCTGGTTCCGGCGGAGGTTCGAGTCCTCCCTCGGGCGTGGGTGGGTGTGTTTGTCCTTTAGATAATCTAGTTTAAGTAGTGTGTAAGCTTAGGGACTGATGACCTTAGCAGTTAAGTCCCACAAGATTTCACACACATTTTTCTTGTGTGATAACGGGTCACTCGATCGCTTCGCCCTTGACGGAAACGCGGCCGCGAGCACGTTACAGGGGCAGAGACCTCGCATTTACCTGAAAGTGAAACAGGAAACAACGGAAAAATATTTCAAGGGTCTCTGACGATGGGATCGGGACCCCCGCATCATCTTCCGGCGATAAAATAAGAATCACATGCAAAATAGTGTTTTAAACGAAAATGCTCGCTTTAGTTATAACGATGTATTTCAGATATTAAAAGAACAAGGTCTAGATCTGAAAACAGTTGCAATGTTATACGGACACTAACAGACATAAAGCCCAAGATTAAATTTATGAGCGAATTCTCAGATTCCTTAAAAAATCAAAACGAGAGTAAGGCATGGGTTGTCCTGTTGTTTTCACCTACGTCCTTGAGAAAGTGGTACAAGAATGGCGCAAACAGAAACCGTTCTTCGAAATTGTCGAACAGATCACTTAAGACAGAAACAGGTTATCTATGCATTGACTAGCATTTGCAAACGATTTAGCAATCTTAACTCGGGACATTTCATCGGTCCAACAAGTCGCTGTTTAATTACCTTTCGGAAAGAAAGAACGCGTGGCCTGCAACAAACACGGAGACGACATACCGTAAAATTAAACGAGTTACGGAATTTAAATATCTCCGTGAAATCATTTGAGAAAATGAAACTGAAACAAAAGCAAACGAAATTAGATGCAATATGATAGAAACTGAGTACCGACTTACTCAAAATATCTGGAAGAAATGTTTCTTCAAGCACACACAACTAAGACGTTACAGTACAGTAACTGAATCAAAGTGCCTCTACGGGTCAGAAACACTGGGTTTGAATAGGAAAATAGACATTGAAAACATTAAGAAAAAGGAACACAAAATCGCGAGAACAATTTCGCGCCGAAAACTTGGAGACGAACAGTACCTACTCAGAGGCAAAAAGGAAATCAAAAGATACACAAATATCCATAGAGCCATTAGAAAACGCAGGTTAAGATTCAATGGAAAGGTGAAAAGAATCCAGAAAGACTTAACAAGAGAAATGCTCGAATTTTATGACGAAATAAGTAAGACCAAATCGGACTCGACGAAGTGGATTGGCGAGAACAAAACCGATCTGAAATTGGCGGGAACCGGGCGCCCGTACCTGGCGGCAAGGGGGGACCGCGCAACGCCCCCCCCTCTCCCCCTCACCCTTGGCTATCAGGGAAAAGAAAAGGAATATAGTGCAATCAGGAGTTTTTCTTTCAAGAAAATGATTTAAAAGTCGGGACTATGCAGTATTTTAACAGGGTCGGGAGTGGAATCTTTTTAGGGCTATCAAAAGTCGCCATTCGTCTTCCAAAATATTAAAAATACTCCATATCCCCATATCTACACCACCCCCTCCTCCTACAAACTATCGCATGGGTGCTCCTGGCGGGTATTCCACAAGATGTCCGAAACTGCGAAATGGTGAGGTCCGAAATTCACAAACTACAAGGTGAACAGGGAGGAAAACCGAAGAAGAAGACGGGAACAATTCGGTAGGAAGAGAGAAAGGTAGCCCACAGGAAGAGAATGAAAGAAATACGAAGGGAAATTCCACCTCTACCACTGAAGAAGACTGGAGCAAAGTGGTGTGAAGAGAGAAAGGAAGCTCACAGGAAGAGAACGAAAGAAATATCGAAGGAAATACCACCTCTAAGTACGTTGCCTAGTCCTACTTGCAAATAATAACAATAATAATAATACATCTCAGGTTTCGTCTTTTATTTTTACAGAAATCGACGAGCTATGCAATAAAAATCGACAAACAGAATAATCCGCACTTGCAGGAGAATGGGGGACGTCTGTTAGGCGTTGTCACTGTTTAGATGTTCAGCCTTACGTTTCTGTTCACCTCCAGCCGATGCTAAACAAAGTAGCTGTTTTTTGCATTACTCGGAGACGAAAGAGGAGAGGAACTAGTTAGCTTTGAACCGGCTCCGTTAAGCGCGGTGAGCGTGGCGTCCGGTCGAGAACACGTGCGGCTGCAGCCTTCGGCGTTCTAGCTCAGAGGAGAGGGCTAGGCAGACAGCTGGCGACATCTGTGAGCGCGCCGCGCAAACGGGCGGCGGCGCGACGCGGACACGGGAGCTGGCGGAATGGCGGGAACAGGGGGCTCTGCGCTGGCGGCCCGTTACGCACGGCTCGACTGCTTCCACACGCCTCGCCTGACCCCGGGACTCTCGCGAGCTGCTCGCATGCCCATCCTGTTCACACCAACTGCCTGTCCCGTGCCAGGTATGTCAAATATGAACAACAGTTCGTTCCGGACCGTCCGCCGTAGCCGTTTCATTCATACGAAAGCTGCGAAAGTTAACGCGAAAATGAATTAGAAGGTAACACGCGTTATGAACGGGGAGGGTCGATAATGTCGAGGGATACCAAGCAAGCATTAGCATATTTTCTATCAGACGTGGCAAACGAGAGTTCCGAAACACAACACCGAGAGAGGTGCCACAGTGGTTAAGGCCAGCGGACGCGGCACGGTAAAGGTACTAAACTACCTGGTAATTTCCAAGAATGATTGCCTATTGAAGTTAGAGGCGTCCAAACGATACATATCGAACGTGCGATAGTGAATCGATTATGGAAGTCTCGTGGCGCGCGTTATGAGTATGTTTCAAGTTGTCACTACAGCAACGTCAAAAGAAAAGCGTTAGAGAAGCACTTGTAAATTCAAAGGAGACGACTTACCTTACTCGTCGTCGGAGTTATCGTCTTGTGACAGTCCGTATGATGTATAAGCTACTGGGGCAATTCCTTTTTTCCCGCAAGCCAGGGTAAACTCTGCCAATATCGCGCAGGAATATTGGCACAGTCGCATACGTCGACTTTCCCCTGGAAACGCAAGTTGTGGAAGTATAGGTACTGGAACAAGTACAGTTCGTCCCTCTGTCCTGGACGCCCTTTTCTTTTTATGGTAGACTTGACAGACTTCCACAGCCGTTCTATATTCTGGGTGTGGACACTGGCGTCATCCAAAGAGACGAACTCCACAGAGTGGTTCATGAATTCGTGGTCAAACCCTTCAGCTTTCAGAGTCTGGTACGAATGAACCCCATCTGTGATGACTTTTGTTCCAGGCAATATGAAGTGTTTTATGAGACCCACTAAAGTCACCTTGTCTCGGGACAATACCCTCACAGCAAAACACTTGCCTGACTCTCTTTCTATCCCACCGAAAACCCAAATATGATGTACTTCACTTTTAGAAGGTCGTCCTCTCTGGTTCTTTCGTCTAGCAATGTGAAATTCGTCTACTTCTACTATTTTATTCGGCCCACCAATTGGCAGACTGTAATTTGTCCCTACCATGTAACACACTTCTCGGCAAAACCCGAAAAATGTCACACACGGTATTTGCCGATAACTCAGTTTCTGATGCCGTGGCTTGCAACGTGTAATCTCGAATCCAGCACGACACAAAATTACGCTCGTCTGAATCGGTAATTTGGAGGACTCGAACCACGTATTTTTCCTGATGATGGTTCGCTTTCCGCAAAGTCCGCAATGAAATTGCAACGGAATCTGTGTCCACACTCCTCTTACTAAGTTTTACAGACTTCGCAACAGCACAGTCAACACAGTCCCTCCTTTCCTCCTCCGGCAGAAGTCCATGTTTGCGACAAAAATTCAAACATTTGTCTATGCTGGATATGCATGGAATTAGAGTTTTCCATATCAGACAATCCGCTGAAGAAACGCGAGAAGCAGCAGACATTACACTCGCTATCAACAGAAACCGTGTGGGTTTCCCAATCAAATCACAAATAATTACGTTGGGAATGTAAAGTACACGCACTGAAGAAGCAACGGAAAACTGATAAAAATGACGACCACCAATAATTGATCATAACGCGCGCCACGAGACTTCCATAAACGATTTACTATTGTACTTTCGATATGTATCGTTTAGACCCCTCCAACTTCGATAGGCAATCATTCTTGGAAATTACCCTACACCATACTTTTCAGCCGTTACTCTCGAATACCCTGTGGGAAAAACGACCTAAACCTTTCCATACGAGCTCTGACTATGCTAAAAGTAAAGTAATATGAATGGTTTGTCTGGGAAAACCCGAAGGGCAGTTTCAGGCGTCCCAGGCTGCGGTCACGTGGCACCGACATCGTTGGATTCTACCGACGACCGACGTCGGCCGAAGACAAAGCAGTACGCCACTGTGTTCACGATCACAGTGCAGCCGATTTATACCCCGAACGTACCGATTCGGCGAACAACTGGTGAAATTCAAATTAGTTTCCTTTCTCCGGTCGAATCGACCGACGTTCTCTCACACGGAATATGCGGCGTGAGAAGCTGTTTAGTTTAGTCCAACAAAGAAGGCATCTGTGGCATCCTGTGTATTAAAATTGTCATAATCGGGGTGTGGCTCGGAATCTATGGACTTTTCTTGCAGCTATATTGAAAACTACCAGTAGGTAAAACCTTTAGCGGAAATCTTTGGAGTAAATTATAACGTCAATTAATAATAATAATAATAATAATAATAATAATAATAATAATAACATGTTTGGGTGAGAAGGATGGCAGATCTTAATCTTAAAGCTACTGTAGCGGATCTTTTTCTGGTTGAAGCAGGTCGTCATTAGCTACCTACAAATTATTGTTACTGCTTACTGGCTTTTTTTATGCTAGTAAGGTGGTGATTCTATTACGTGAGGCGGTTTGCTAATGATGTGTATGTCTTTCCCTTTTCAGTTTTTTGGGTGTTCAGAGTACTTCATCCTAAAGTTTATATTTGTCTTTCACACGCAGGGGCGATTCGAGAACATTTTTCCATGCGATTACAGTTTGGCACCCTCTCCCGTCCCCTCTCTTTCCTCGTACACATTCAGCCGATTCAGTCTCCACTACTCCTTATGATACACGCTGCATCCAAATCTTGCACTTGGGCAACCCTGGCATGTCGCTTGAGCTTTATACTACCCCTGTTCACACGTTTAGGCTTTTAGATTTCCAGAAGGCTATTGACCCTGTTCCTCACACGCGGGTAGAAATGAAATTGCTTGTCTATGGAGTATCGTCTGTTATGCGACTGGATTCGTAATTTCTTGTCTGAAAGGTCACAGTTCGTAGTAAGCGACCGAAAATAATCGAATAAAACAGATGTAATATCTGATGTTCCCTAGGTAAGTGTTATAGTTCCTTTGCTGTTACTGATCTACATAAA
Organism: Schistocerca cancellata; assembly: GCF_023864275.1. NCBI lineage: Eukaryota > Metazoa > Arthropoda > Insecta > Orthoptera > Acrididae > Schistocerca > Schistocerca cancellata. Next base: position 199,253,922 of record NC_064632.1, read on the forward strand.
CTATTTAGGAGACAATCTGTGCAGCCCTCTTAGATTGTTTACAGATGATGCTGTGTTATAAAATCATCAGATGATCAAAACAAATTGCCTGACTATTTACACAAGATAACTGTATGGTGTGAAAATTTGCAAATCGACTTGAAACAAGGAAGCGAGCTACATAAATTCTAAAATGAATTTCGATAATAGGATGAAACATACAAATCCTAAAGCTGTTCATTCACTACTCAGACAGTTACGAATAACTGAAGCTGGGACGATCACATTGATAGTGTTGTGGAAAAGCGAACCAAAGACTGTGATGTATTGTCAGAACACCCAGAAAATGCTACAAGTCTACTAAAGAGACGGCTTACACTACCCTTGTCCGTCGTCTTATGGAGTACTGCTGTGCAGTTGGGATCCGCATCACATAGAATCGACAGAGGACATCGAAAAAGCTCAAAGAAGGGGAGTTCACTTTGTATTATCACGAAATAGCGTGAGGACGCCACGGATAAGATATACGAAATGGGATCTCAGTTATTAAAACAAAGGCGTTTCTCGTTGCGTCAGGACCTTCACATGAAATTTCAATCACCAACTTACCCTTCAGAGCGCGAAAATATTTTTTACCTCCCACATACATTGGGAGAAACGACCATCATGAGATATAAGACCTTGCACGAAAAGATTTAAGTGCTCGTTTTTCCCGGGCGCAGTTCCAGAGTAAAATGGGAGAAAAAAATGTTCAAATGTGTGAATTCCTAAGGGACCAAACTGCTGAAGCCATCGGTCCCTAGATTTACACACTACTTAAACTAACTTATGCTAAGAAAATCACACACACACACACCCACGCCCGAGGGAGGACTCGAACCTCTGGCGGGAGGGGCCGCGGAATCCGTGACATGGCGCCTCTAACCACGCGGCCACTCCGCGCGGTGGAACGGGAGAGAAATAGCTTGAAGTTGGCTCGATGAACCCTCTGCCAGGCACTTAATTGTGAATTGTCGAGTAGTCATCCAGATGTAGGTATGTTGACTGACAGCCACTGAAGCTTAACTGACATATTTCTGTTTTGTTGTATTTATTCGAAGTTGTGCAAAGTGTTTACAATATTGCTTTCCATTGTCACCGCGAAGCATCTCGAGTATGTACTAGAACGTTTCGCTCATCAGCTCGAATATTCGTGAAACTTAACTATTTATTCCAGCTGAGGAAACAGTGCGCAGTACATACCGCGTTCTTTTCGAGGCAGTTACAACTCACTCACATGCATTCGGCGTCTTTTTAGTAGGAAATGCAGCACAGAGGTGTCGTAGCATCCATCCTGTCAAAAAAGGTTAAAATCTAAATTCCTTGACAGAATAGATTCTAACCTAAACTAATATAACCTTGATCCCTCGAGAAACTGTCGAAGAAGATCGGACCTAATGTGGCCAAGCCGTCGGCCGATGTTATAGCACACTAGAAACTTTCCTTCACGAAGCGTGGGATTTATGTATGTCTATCTGGTAAATGTAATGACTGTAACGGGTGTGTGTGTTTAGTGTAGCATCATGTTCGGGTTGGAGATGATAAGATAAGGAAGAGGTTGAAATCCACTGCCGGCACATAGTCTACTACTCTCGCAGAGTACAGGGGAGGGCGGGGGGGGGGGGCGATCTTAACGGCTTCAGCCAGCCGGCGGATGGATTACCTTCGTTGGTGTCACATGACCTTACTTCATGGAGAGGTTTGGAACTGAATCCAGGACATAGCAGGAACTCTACGCTACTACCCCTGTTCTCCTTTATCGTCAAGCCAAAGGGAAAGCAGCATACAGTATGTGGCGTGCCCAGGCGTTTACCCAGCCGAGTACTGGCCACGCCCTCCATTGCTACGACTGTGGTCATTCCTCCCTATGTAGGCCGGAAAGAGAAAGCTGGTGATCGTAATTTCGTGAAAAGTTCTCACCACGATGAAAAAGTCTTTGTTTTTTAAAAGCTCGCCATCCAATTCGCCTATCGTACCCTTGACGCTCACTGTCGTATTTCGCGATAGCACAAAACGAGCTGCCCTTCTTTGGACTTTCTTGATGAGCTCCATCAGTCCCACCCGGTAAGGATCCCAAACCGCGCAGCAATGCCCAGAAGAGGGCGGACAGTCTCTTTAGTAGAGTATCTTCGTTGATCCATTATGGACCAAGGGACAACGGCTGGTATGTATTTCTTGATGCAATAATTTACCAACAACCGTATGTATTGTAGAAATTTATTTTATTAACTTCTTATGTGCTACCAGTTTCGGCGTTACATTGATGCCATCTTCAGGCCTCACACGTCATAGTCGTAAAATCGCTATATACAGAAGGAGCCATATAACTGCATCCGTGAATCAAATCGTTATGCAACAGCTCCTGGTGGCCAGGCGACACAGAGTTGTTGCATCTTCTATGCTTTCTACCAATAAAACGCAGTCTTTGGTTCACGTTCTCCACTAAATTTTCTATTTGATTGTTTTTTGTGATATGTGGTTGGTCTTCTTTGTAATCCCTACGTATGTTATTGAATCGACAGCCTTAAAGCTTGTGTGATTCATCGCATAACCGAAATTTACGGAATTTTTTTAGGTCCTATGTGGAGAACCTCACACCTTTTTTTTTTTATTTTTCATGGGCAGTTGCCATTATTCTCAGTATTCAGATGTCTTGTGTAAATTGTGTAATTCGTTTTGATCTTCTGATGAATTTACTAGACGGCAGACGACAGCGTCATCTGGAAACAATCTAACAGGTCTGCTCAGATTGTCTCGTAAATGGTTTATACATTATAAGAATAGCAGGGTTTATGTTACACTCCCTTGGAGAACCACACTACACGACTCCCCGTCAGTTACTACAAACTGTGACCTTACTAACAAGAAGTCACGAATCGAATCGCGCCTTCCTGTTTATAAGGCCATAGATGATGTTGAAATTACTACAACGTCAGGTCTTGGAGGTCAAGTGATCCTTCAGGGCCCGTTTACGTTTTGTGGAGTCACGTGCAGTGACCCATCCCATGTCATCCAGCAACTGATTCAACAGCAAAACACGGATATCTGAAAGTGGGGGGCCCACATCCATGTGGGGGTTACACCCCTTTTGCTTCTTTATATACATTGCATTCAACATTTGAGCTTATGTTGATGTATATCTTCGATATGTTATATATCTATATTTACTATATTAACTTATGTTCCATATAACCTAATGCAATTTGATATAAGTACGTAGCCTTCCACGGAAAGTGTTATTTTTGATAACGTAATTTTGGGTATGGCCATGTCATTATAAACTACTAAAACAACTAAACTGCTAACGTTTCGACCGATTTGCTGCGGTCCTCTTCAGTGCGGTTCACAGTCGAAACGTCAGCAGTTTAGTTGTTTTAGTAGTTTTCAATGACGCGGCCCAATACCTAAAATTATTTTATCCAGCATATAATATAATTAGAAGACGCTTCGGAGGAATGGTGTCAAAAATCTTCTGCATATCCTCAATCCCACATCGACAGCCTTACTGCGCGTGAATAAAAAGCAAGTTGTGTTCCACAAGAACGATATTTTCTGAATCCTTGCTGATCATGTGTCAAGTGACCGTTTTCATACCGGTATCTCAGATTATTGGCACAACGTATGTGTGCCAAAATCCTACTACACGTTGAAGTCCTTGATATGGCCCTATAATTCAGTGGGTTACTTAATTTCCGTTTTTGTTTATTTGTGTGACCTGTGCAACTTTCCAATCCTTAAGTCTTCAACTGTTATTCTTCCTCCTCGGTTCTTGACGTATTGTACTCGTCTATTACCCGTCTTTCACGAAAGCTTACTCCTATTTATCTGATAATTTCAAACATCTTGCGGTGCTGTACAGTGTCGAACGCTTTTTGTAAGTCACCGAATCCTAAGAAAGAACCATAATTTCCTGTCTTGCCTGTGTTACCAAGGGCAGCGTCAGAACTTCCTCCTTGTGCCTTTAGCTTCCCTAAAACCAAACATCATCTAACAGATACTCACATATTTTTTCATTATTCTGTGTCATTCTTATCAGCTACGCGGATGAATAAGCTATCTCATAGCCCGATAGTTACCACGTTTATCTACCTTTAATGTGTACGGGATTGTGTGGAAGGTTTTCCTTCTATCACGTCGGTACACAGTTCCTTCACCTCGTAGAGCCACTCACAGTATCCAGAATGAGATTTTCACTCTGCAGCGGAGTGTGCGCTGATATGAAACTTCCTGGCAGATTAAAACTGTGTGCCCGACCGAGACTCGAACTCGGGACCTTTGCCTTTCGCGGGCAAGTGCTCTACCAACTGAGCTACCGAAGCACGACTCACGCCCGGTACTCACAGCTTTACTTCTGCCAGTACCTCGTCTCCTACCTTCCAAACTTTACAGAAGCTCTCCTGCGAACCATGCAGAACTAGCACTCCTGAAAGAAAGGATATTGCGGAGACATGGCTTAGCCACAGCCTGGGGGATGTTTCCAGAATGAGATTTTCACTCTGCAGCGGAGTGTGCGCTGATATGAAACTTCCTGGCAGATTAAAACTGTGTGCCCGACCGAGACTCGAACTCGGGACCTTTGCCTTTCGCGGGCAAGTGCTCTACCAACTGAGCTACCGAAGCACGACTCACGCCCGGTACTCACAGCTTTACTTCTGCCAGTACCTCGTCTCCTACCTTCCAAACTTTACAGAAGCTCTCCTGCGAACCATGCAGAACTAGCACTCCTGAAAGAAAGGATATTGCGGAGACATGGCTTAGCCACAGCCTGGGGGATGTTTCCAGAATGAGATTTTCACTCTGCAGCGGAGTGTGCGCTGATATGAAACTTCCTGGCAGATTAAAACTGTGTGCCCGACCGAGACTCGAACTCGGGACCTTTGCCTTTCGCGGGCAAGTGCTCTACCAACTGAGCTACCGAAGCACGACTCACGCCCGGTACTCACAGCTTTACTTCTGCCAGTACCTCGTCTCCTACCTTCCAAACTTTACAGAAGCTCTCCTGCGAACCATGCAGAACTAGCACTCCTGAAAGAAAGGATATTGCGGAGACATGGCTTAGCCACAGCCTGGGGGATGTTTCCAGAATGAGATTTTCACTCTGCAGCGGAGTGTGCGCTGATATGAAACTTCCTGGCAGATTAAAACTGTGTGCCCGACCGAGACTCGAACTCGGGACCTTTGCCTTTCGCGGGCAAGTGCTCTACCAACTGAGCTACCGAAGCACGACTCACGCCCGGTACTCACAGCTTTACTTCTGCCAGTGCTTTCAGGAGTGCTAGTTCTGCATGGTTCGCAGGAGAGCTTCTGTAAAGTTTGGAAGGTAGGAGACGAGGTACTGGCAGAAGTAAAGCTGTGAGTACCGGGCGTGAGTCGTGCTTCGGTAGCTCAGTTGGTAGAGCACTTGCCCGCGAAAGGCAAAGGTCCCGAGTTCGAGTCTCGGTCGGGCACACAGTTTTAATCTGCCAGGAAGTTCCACTCACAGTACTTTGTAATGGTTCTTACCTCCGTCTTTTCCACTTTCAAAGTTGACGCCGTGGCTTTTAATTTCACTGAAAGTTATATGGACATTTTTATATGCTGGATCTGTTCCAGTGACACTTTCTTTATGAATTTCTTCACATTTTGTCGACAGTCGTTTCGCTTTGTTTCCCTACACTTCCTTTTAATTTCATTCCTAAGCGAAACTTACAAAAATCATTTTACAGGAAATCAAGTTCAAGTTTGAAGGTTTCCTTACTCAAGCTAAAGCGTTAATTAGAAATCAAAAGCCCGCATCTCGTGGTCGTGCGGTAGCGTTCTCGCTTCCCACGCCCGGGTTCCCGGGTTCGATTCCCGGCGGGGTCAGGGATTTCCTCTGCCTCGTGATGGCTGGGTGTTGTGTGCTGTCCTTAGGTTAGTTAGTTTTAAGTAGTTCTAAGTTCTAGGGGACTGATGACCATAGATGTTAAGTCCCATAGTGCTCAGAGCCATTTGAACCATTTGAGAAATCAAAATACTGTGACAAGTGCACTCCTTCCACCTTTTCGTGACTGCAGCAAGGGTCGTAGATATCATGTACGGGAAGTGCAAGAGTACAAGCATGCAAGCGGCCCCTGCCAGTGTAATGCATACCGGTGGATCAAAGAGGTTTAACGACGCCAGCTGCTTGCGAGGTCACTTTGTGTGGTTGGTATTTATCAGTAACAAGTCTATAGTAAGATTATTTGACACACCCACTTGGGGATGATACTTTGTACCGAAACCGACAGTCGGTAGGCAAAATCATATTTGGGAATGCAGACTAAAACTTGTTTCTAAAGCGTATCGCTCGCTGTTTCGACAGTCAGTATGTCGAGAGTGTGTAAGGAACCAGGAGGCCGGTATGAGACCTACGTACTCTGGTAGTTTTAAACAATGATATTACTTGGAATAAGTGTAACCGATGGGATAAGGGTAGCTGTGGGCATGAAAAGAAAAACATGCACATCTCTGTCTACATACATACTTCGCAAGCCACTGCATGGTGCGTGGCGGAGGGTACCCCGTAGAACCATTCTACAGTAAGCCTCAAATGCCGATTCTCTAAGTTTTCTCAATAGTGCTTCTCTTAAAGAACGTCGCCTTCCCTTCAGTGATCCCCATTTGCTTTTCCGAAACATATACGTAGTACTTCCATGTTGTTAGAACCTACCGGTAACAAATGCAGCAGCCCACATCTGAGTTTCTTCGATGTCTTCCTTTAATCCGAACTGGTGCGGGTCCCAAACAGTCGAACAGTACTCAACTATGGCCACACTGGTGTCCTATATGAAGCCTCCTTTGCAGATGAATCACACCTTCCTAAAATTCTCCCTACAAACTGACCATTCACTTCCCCTCTACAGCCCTTACATACTCGTTCCATTTCACATCACTTCGCAACGTTACGCCAAATATTTAATCGACATGACTGTGTCAAGCAGGACACTGGTAATAATGTATCCGCACATTACGGGTTCTGCCTTTCCTACTCATCTGTATTGACTTACATTTTTCTGCATTTAGAGCTAGCCGCTATTTGTCACACCAACCAGAAATTTTGTCTAAGTCATCTTGTATCCTCCTACAGTCACTCAACGTGTAACGTCTAGTAGAAAAAAAAAACATATTATGTAGTAACGAGAAAATTATATGTATACCATTGTGTTATTGTATAAAATTAGGTATTTTTTTATTATTTATTTTAGAGAATATCTGCGTCGGCGAGTAATGAAACCGTCACAGACGATAAATATCAAACAAAGATTAGAATATGTAACTAGTATATAATACATGACGATCATTAATTTCTCTGTCTTCTTCTTCTTCTTCTTCTTGGAGTTAAGCGAGTAGGATATCCTGTGACGTTGTATTGTACGCTAGCGTAGCATTCTTTTGTCAAGACTGAAAGATGTACGCCATTACGTGTGCATTTTAAAGGTGTGTAACAGTTAACGTATTTAAATGTTTGAATAGAGTTATTTAAATGAAAACTTGCATTATTAATTGTTATAGCTTGCTTGCATATTATCCCATCCTGTTGAGACATTTTTCAGTTATTTAAATATTATCTGTGGTGCCGAGCTGCGCGGCGAACGAAAGAGCCGCTGCCGCGGCGTATTTAAACTACCTCAAATAGAATCTATCATACCGCAAGGAAGCGGGAAAGTAATAGTGAAATAATATTATTTCTTTTAGCTTGCGGACTTGCAGTGCAGAGCAGCAGATTTTATGTGTTGCAGGTTGACGCGGGCCGCTGATAATATATAACTAACAGTACAAAAAAGATAATGTACCTTAAAATCTAATAGGAATCTTGCTGTGCTCGGTTCTGATCTGGCAAACTTTATATTGAAATGTGTTTTTTCAATAAGAGTCTCATGTTCTTGAGCTAGTTGTGGTATTGAATGGTGTTTTACCGAGAAACAAAATCCACTGCAAAATCTTGTTGTTGAACAATCATACGAACTGTAACATCAATATTCATAACAAAGTAATTTTCATTTTCAATAACTATAAAGTAGGGAAGATATGTTGATTTTTAGAATGAGTTACAGTCACGAAAAATGTTCCTTTAATAGAAGGCCAGATACAGAACAATAAGAACTCAATACATTCTGTTTTGTTAAAAAGTAATGACGATAAAGAAATTCATAGCACAGCATTACTAAAAGATATTTCGCGGCTCTTTTCATATATGCGTTGTTACGCAAATAATAATAATAATAATAATAATAATAATAATAGAAAAGAGTGACACGAACAACGACGCGAAAAACGGCGACAGCTTCTTACACACCACAGCATCATCAGCAAACAACCGCAGATTGCTGTCCACCCTGTCCAGCAGATCATTTATGTGTATAAAGAATAACACTGGTCCTACCATATCTCCCTGGGGCACTCCTGACTATACACTTGTCTGTCACGAACACTCGCTGTCGGGGACAACATACTGGGTTCTATTACCTAAGAAATCTTCGAGCCACTAACATATCTGTGAACTTACTCCATCCACTCGTACCTTGGTAAGCAGTCGGCAGTGTGGCACCATGTCAAATACTTTAGAGGAGTCTAGGAATATGCTATTCACCTGCTGCCTTTTACCCATGGTTGGCAGGATCTCTTGTGAGAGAAGGACAAACTGAGTTTCACACGAGTGATGCTTTCTAAAACCGTGACGATCTGTGGACAGAAATTTTTCCCTCCCAAGGAAATTTATTGTACTCCAACTAGAATATGATCAAGGACTATGTATCAAACCGATGTTAAAGATATTGGGCTGTAATTTTGTTACCCTTCTTATATACAGAAGTCAGCTACACTTTTTTCCAAACGCTTGGGACTTTGCGCTGGGCAAGAGATTCGCGAAAAATGCAAGCTAAGTAAGAGGCCAGTGCTGTAGAGTACTCTTTGTAAAACCGATTTGGGATTCCGTTAAGACCTGGCGACTAATTTGCTTTCAACTCTTTCAGTTGTTTCTCTACACCAGCGATGCTTATTACTACGTCCTCCATACGAGTGTTCTCCATATGTGTGTCTGTGCAATAGAAAGACGGTATGTTTTTACGTTTCTCCTGCGTGAATGATTTCTCAAATGCGAAATTTAAAACTTCGGCTTTACTTCTGCTCTCTTGTACTGCCACACCAGATTAGTCAACGAATGAATGGTTCTTTACAAATGAACCGAACGATGCAAAATAATAATCATGAATTAATGATACATCCGTGTACATTTCTATGTGTTTTGCATTCGGAATTTTTGTCCCGGCTTGTACAACGAGCGGATATCATGGCCTAAAAAAAAAGAGATGGGGCCCCTCCACGCCCGCACCAACGTGGTGACCAAACCAAAAGTTCTACTGTCACCTCCGTAAACATGTTAGTTACCTAGTAAGTGGATCACAGGCTGCTGGACTGTGATGTTATCCGTGCGTCTGGGTAAGACTACGCATTAACACGGTCCATCAGGTGATAGATAGTGGACGAAACGCTAGTGAGGGTAGCGATTTGAAGAGCAGAGGGGGAAAAAGTGGCAAGGCTCGTGCCGTGGGAAAAAGAAACCTCTGCGACAGTGGGATGGGTAGTAAGAGCAGTAGTGGCTTACTAGCTGCGATAAGTCATGCAAAGTTGGATTTGTTAGTATGGGTATCATGCATCATTACCGTGGCAAGCGATGGCGATGTATCCCAGTTGCTGCAGCCGCTACATTCCTGGAACAATCAAGATCGCTATACAGTAGTGGGAGATCGGCCATAGATCATCCCACTGTGTGGGGGATGTGTGGAGCTTGTCTGCATGCAGTGTACGGTACGGTTTCCCTGCGTGGTGCCAGTTATTCGCCAGTGTATTCCAGCTGGATATCCAGTAATGGCGTCTGATTAACAGGGGCTCACCTGTACCGTTATGTTTGCGTGTGCTTGGCCATAGATGTTAGGTCCTAACAAGTATGTCTTTTGGTCTTTTATGTTTCCATCTACGGTTGTGGTCGTAGTTCCCCAGATTCAGAATAAACGGGTTCTGCGAATGTCTGGAGTTTCTGTATAGTCTTGTGGTGAGTTTGTGGATTACCTCCGTGAGAGTCACAAGTCGGTATTCCCGGTGAAGGTCCGCGATGCGTGTGTATCGTGGAGCATTGCTTATGATTTTGAGTACTTTGTTTTGTATGAGCTGCAGACACCGCAGGTGTGTAGGCGCAGCGTATCCCCAGACAGGAGCTGCGTACGTCATCAGGGATCGGATAAGTGTGATGTACATGGACCTCGACACCCTTCTGTTCAGTGTGCTACGCCTGTTGAGCATAGGGTAGAGCTGTTTGAGCCTCGCGCTAGCTCGGTTGGTCATGTGTTGTATGTGGTCCCCCCCAGAGTAATTTCCGGTCCAGCCAGACACCGAGGTATTTGACTTTCTCACGGAAACGTATTGGGCGTGCATGTAGAGTTATTGGTCTGCAGTATCGGTCTTCTAGTGAACAGAACGACTTCGCACTTGTCGACGTTTACTCTAACACACCATTTCTTCAACCAAGGCTCAGCCACTCTGAGTGCAGTCTGTAGGCGTGACGTAATGTTTGATGGTTTCCAATCTTGCGCGAGGATGGCTGTGTCATCCGCGTAGATTGTCATCGTTGTGTTGTGTGTGGCTGGGAGATCGTTTATGTAGAGGTTAAACAGTAGGGGCCCTAGGATGCTTCCCTGGGGTATTCCCGCGTGTATATCGCGTCGTGTTGATTGTTTTCCCAGCACGTCAGTGTTGAAACTTCTGTCTGTGAGGTATGAGTGTATTAGACGCACCAGCCCGTCGGGGAATCCCGCGTCGCTGAGTTTGCGAATGAGGCCGTTGTGCCATAGACGGTAGAAAGCCTTTTCGATGTCCAGGAACACCGCCCCTGTAGCTTTGTTTATGTTGAAGCCATATGTTATATGTTCAACGACCCGTAAGAGTTGTTGTGTTGTGGAGTGGTGATTCCTGAAGCCGAATTGCTCTGGTCTCAGGATGTCATTTGTTATGCAGTGCCTAGTGATGCGTTTGAGAATCTCCTTCTCAACAATCTAACTGAGCGAGCTCAGAAGGCTGATGGGTCGGTAATGTCTTTCCCCGGCTTCCTGAACATCAGGACCTTGGCCGTCTTCCAAAAGGCGGGGAAGTGTTGGTGTTTTAGTAGGGCATTCGTTATGTGTGTTAGGTACTCAGTTGCTTTATCCGTGAACTCCTGGAGGACACGGTTTTGAATGTCATCATGACCAGAGGCTTTCCTAGCAGCGGAATGCATTATAGCCCAGGAGACTTTGGCTGTGCTAGCATGTCGAACGTCGTCGCGCGATGGTTGGACTAGAATGCGTGTAACCTCTTGGTCAGTAGCAAGTGTGAACACTGGATCTGATGGTACCAGGTTCGGTGTGAATGACGCTGCGAGTGTGCGGGCCATTAGTTCTGCTTTCCCTTCCGCTGAGTTTGCAGGTCCGTCAGGCCCTTGAAGAGTTGGGGTGTATATTTTCTACCTGGTGAAGTGTCGGGCTAGTTGCCACACGCCAGGTCTTGCGGTGTCCAGCCCTTCGAGTTTTTGGTTCCACTGTTGTGTTCTATGTGTTTGTATTTTATCGTGTATGATGCCCTGTAGCCTGAAATCCTGGGCAGGGCCGCACTGCGTTGTTGTGAGGTGCGATCAGGTATGGTGCCTGCCATTGCGTCCTGGACGGCGTTAGTGAGGGTTTCTACTGCCTCGTCAATTTGTGCTGTTTCATTAATTTCGTGTATGGGTGGCATGTGGCTATCGAGCGTTTCCTTGAACAATGTCCAATTCGCACGCCCGTAGTCCAACATCTTGCGTTGTTCCATGCGCTGCAGTGTTTCCTCAATGTGTAGTATTACAGGATGGTGGTCTGAGGGCAGATCGTTTTCAACGGCAACGTTGAGTGTCGATGTAATGCCCTTGATGAGGGCCATGTCTATCACGTCTGGCCTGTGTCCGCTCTGATAGGGAATGAGCGTCGGTTCAGTCGGCGCTAGTATAATGTAGTTTCTGCCTAGTGAATGTTCGTACAGTTTTTTGCCGTTGGGATTTCGTATGCGTGAATTCCATTTTGGGTGTTTTGCGTTCAGATCTCCAGCGACTATTACTCGCGGTGAAATGTTGAGTAGTGTGCTGATATCGCGTGTTGAAATGCCTACAGGGCTGTTGTATACTGATATCAGTGTGGTGTAGGCTCCGTTGAACTTGACTCTGACGGCCGTAGCCTCGATTTTTTCCAGTTCAGGGAGCTCTATGTTTGTGTGCTCAATGTCTTTGTGTATGACGATTGCAGTTCCACCTGCCACGGCGTCGCCCGGTCGGTCGGTACGATAGACGTAGTAGCCAGGAAAGTTTAATTGTTTGTGCGGTTTAAGCTTAGTCTCGCTCAGTAGCGCGACAAGGATTCCCTTGCGCTCCATGAACGCGGCAAATTCTGCCCTTTTGTTGTGGATCGAATCTGCATTCCAGAACAGGACCTGTGATAGTTTGTGCGGGCTTGCGTTATGGGCCGGGTGTGGTATATTATTAATGTAAGAGTGTGAAAGTGTTGTGATGGCAGTGTGTATTACAGCCCAGTATTGCCCAGGTTCGGCGCTCATGAGTTTGGTGATGAGTGTAGTGAGGGCCGTCAGTACCTTGGTAAGGATTTGAACGGTCGTGTATCGAGGGAATAGTGTTTTCAGTATTCCCCCAGGTGATGTGTTGGTGTTGGGTGTGGCAGCCTGAGGCTTGTCAGTAGGACCACAAAAGCTACAACTTTAACTTGACAAACTTCTTCAGCTACAGTGCGCATATTAGGCCGTAGTAGGAATAAGTAAATCACAATTCAAGGTGCCAATGACAAATATGTTTGTCGTTTTGGAAAGTATGTTCGCTTAGAAAAGTCAGCTTGTACGAGGTGCATTCAAGTTCTAAGGCCTCCGATTTTTTTTCTCCGGACTGGAAAGAGATACAAACATGCGCATTGTTTTAAAATGAGGCCACGTTCATTGTCAATACGTCCCAGAGATGGCAGCACCGTACGGCAGATGGAATTTTACAGCCAGTGGCGAGAATGAGAACTGTTTTAAATACTTAAAATGGCGACGTTTTCCTTACTTGAACAGTGTGCAATCATTCGTTTTCTGAATTGGCGTGGTGTGAAACCAATTGAAATTCATCGACAGTTGAAGGAGACATGTGGTGATGGAGTTATGGATATGTCGAAAGTGCTTTCGTGGGTGCGACAGTTTAATGAAGGCAGAACATTGTGTGACAACAAACCGAAACAACCTCGGGCTCACAGAAGCCGGTCCGACGACATGATCGAGAAAGTGGAGGGAATTGTTTTGGGGGATCGCCGAATGACTGTTGAACAGATCGCCTCCAGAGTTGGCATTTCTGTGGGTTCTGTGCACACGATCCTGCATGACGACCTGGAAATGCGAAAAGTGTCATCCAGGTGGGTGCCACGAATGCTGACGGACGACCACATGGCTGCCCGTGTGGCATGTTGCCGAGCAATGTTGACACGCAACGACAGCATGAATGGGACTTTCTTTTCGTCGGTTGTGACAATGGATGAGACGTGGATGCCATTTTTCAATCCAGAAACAAAGCGCCAGTCAGCTCAATGGAAGCACACAGATTCACCGCCACCAAAAAAATTTCGGGTAACCGCCAGTGCTGAAAAAATGATGGTGTCCATGTTCTGGGACAGCGAGGGCGTAATCCTTACCCATTGCATTCCAAAGGGCACTATGGTAACAGGTGCATCCTACGAAAATGTTTTGAAGAGCAAATTCCTTCCTGCACTGCAACAAAAACGTCCGGGAAGGGCTGCGCGTGTGCTGTTTCACCAAGACAACGCACCCGCACATCGAGCTAACGTTACGCAACAGTTTCTTCGTGATAACAGCTTTGAAGTGATTCCTCATGCTCCCTACTCACCTGACCTGGCTCCTAGTGACTTTTGGCTTTTTCCAACAATGAAAGACCCTCTCCGTGGCCGCACATTCACCAGCCGTGCTGCTATTGCCTCAGCGATTTTCCAGTGGTCAAAACAGACTCCTAAAGAAGCCTTCGTCGCTGCCATGGAATCATAGCGTCAGGGTTGTAAAAAATGTGTACGTCTGCAGGGCGATTACGTCGAGAAGTAACGCCAGTTTCATCGATTTCGGATGAGTAGTTAATTAGAAAAAAAAAAAAAAATCGGAGGCCTTAGAACTTGAATGCACCTCGTAAGACGGGCTGAGGTAACAGACTACTGCAGTGGCCACGGTTTTTATCTATGAGAATGGCAGTAGTTATGCACAGTGGCTTGTGGAGCGGCATCAACAGCAACAAAGATAAGTACTACTAATACTATTGCTAATACTATTGTTACTACACAAATGGCCCAAGGGCTAAAACTGTTGTAATAATGTTAGTGTCTCATGAGAATGCTTTATACAAATTATCCAGTCAATAAAGGCCTTAAAACAAATAAAATGGTATTTGTAATAATATAATATGAAAATGGAGTCCCTTATCCGTGATTAAGAAGTTAGCTTCGTAAAATGTAGGTATGAAGCTGGGCATCCATGATCCCCTGCGCTAATATTACCGAAATGTAAAGTGCTATTGATGTGCGGTTTTCAAAGAATGGGTTGGTACTCAGGGGCTCGTATTATTCGCTAATAAGCAGTTTGGAATAATACCTAGTGTATTTCTGGATTTCCGGAAGGCTTTTGACACTGTACCACACAAGTGGCTTGCAGTGAAATTGCGTGCTTATGGAATATCGTCTCAGTTATTTGACTGGATTGTGACTTTCTGTCAGAGAGGTCACAGATCGTAGTAATTGACGGAATGTCGTCGAGTAAAACAGAAGTGATTTCTGGCGTTCCCCAAGTTAGTGTTATAGGCCCTTTGCTGTTCCTTGGGAGACATTCTGAGCAGAAGTCTTAGGTTGTTTGCAGATGACGCTGTCGTTTATCGACTAATAAAGTCATCAGAAGATCAAAACAAATTGCAAAACGATTTGGAAAAGATATCTGAATGGTGCAAAAATTGGCAGTTGACGACCCTAAATAACGAAAAGTGTGAGGTCATCCACATAACTGATAAATGGAATTGGTTAAACTTCGGTTACATGATAAGTCAGTCTAATCTAAAAGCCGTAAATTCAGCTAAATACCTATGTATACTATTACGAACAACTTAAATTGGAAGGAACACATAGAAAATGTTGTGGGGATGGTTAACCAAAGGCTGCGTTTTATTGGCGGGACACTTAGAAAATGTGCCGGCAGATGGGGCCGAGCGGTTCTAGGCGCTACAGTCTGGATCCGCGCGACCGCTAGGGTCGCAGGTTCGAATCCTGCCTCGGGCATGGATGTGTATGCTGTCCTTAGCTTAGTTAGGTTTAAGTAGTTCTAAGTTCTAGCGGACTGATGACCTCAGAAGTCCCATAGTGGTCAGAGCCATTTGAACCACTTTTGAACTTAGAAAATGTAACAGATCTACTAAGGAGACAGCCTACACTAAACTTGTCAGTTCTCTTTTAGAACAGTGCTGCTCGGTGTGGGATCCTTACCAGATAGGACTGACGGAGTACATCGAAAAACTTCAAAGAAAGTATTATCGCGAAATATGGGAGAGAGTATCACAGAAATGATATAGGATTTGGGCTGGACATCATTAAAAGAAAGGCGTTTTTTGTTGCGACGGAATCTTCTCACGAAATTCCAATCACCAACTTTCTCCTCCGAAAGCGAAAATATTTTGTTGACAGAGACCTACATAGGGAGAAACGATCACCACGATCAACTGAGGGAAATCAGAGCTCGTACGGAAAGATATAGGTGTTCGTTCTTTCCGCGCGCTATACGAGATTGGAATAATAGAAAATTGTGAAGGTGATTCGACGAACCCTGCCAGGCTCTTAAATGTGATTTGCAGAGTATCCATGTAGATGTAGATGTAGACGTATATGTAGAAAGTGCATCGAAATGAGGGCTTCCTCTCAGAGCATTTTCGCGCAAATTGCAGTTCTCAGTTGGGGAGAGATCCCGCGACCTTGCTGTTCAAGGTAGGGTCTGGCAAGTACGAAGCAGCAGAAACTCTACCCTCCGCTAGACTGGCATTATCCTGCTGAAATGTGAGCTCGGGATGGCTTGTCGCGAAGGGCCTAGAATATCGCTGACGAACCGCTATGCTACAAGGCTTGCCGCGGATGGCAACCAAACGAGTGCTACTTGTAAAAGAAAGGGCACCCCAGACCGTCACTCATCGCTGTCGGGCCGTATAACGGACTGGTATCGCAGCGCTGTCTGGAGCGACTCCAGACACGCCTTTGCTGGTCATCTGGACTCGGTTCGAAGCGGGATTCATCACTGAAGACATTCTAGTTCAGTCAATGAGATCCAGGCCGAAGAAGCCCCCAGACAGTGGAGGGATACAAACCTGTTTTCGACGATCCTAAAGCCCCAATTGGGAGGAATTTGGTACGGTATTACTCAAGAGGACATCCAACAACTCTGTCAATCAATTCCAAGGCAAATAACTACTTGTATATCGGCCAGAGATGGACCAACGCTTTAGTGACTTGCTCAATTTGTGAAGCTCTTTCTCTTGAATAAATCATCCAGTTTTCTCAAACTGTTATCATTTGTTTGTCTTTGCATGTATATCACATATACCGATTTCCGTCCCATCGGATAATTACTTCGTGGTGCAACATACTCCTGCATCTTCAGTAATTTTTAAAACAAAGCACCTGACGGAGATTCTATGTAGCGGTGACACACCTTTTTGCTTAACAATGGATCCAGCGAATTCTTACTAGTGTGAACGATAGGTTAGCGCGAGCGAACTGCATTCGGTCGTGTTCGGTTCGCATCCTCTTGTGTTTGCTCTTGTTCCGCTGGCTGCCGGTCTTTTAGCGGATAAACAAAAGAAGTACACGCTCTCGCCATTTTGGCGCTAGCGGTGCAGAAAGCATTCTACTGCTGTCTTGTCTGCTTTGTTGTTGACGTAGGTAGCGTCAAGAATGGAGCAGTATGAAAATGCAATGTTGCTGGCAGAAGAATATAGTTCTCGTAAATGTTTCTGGGATCCAAGAGATACACAGCACAATGCTGAAGTAAAAGAAATGTGACTCGCAGAGAATTGCCGAAGCACACAAATGTCTTCTGTGTAACTGAGAAAGACGATAAATTATTCAGGTGCTTCCGTCAGATGGGAACGGAGTGAATAAGCACAAGCTTTGTCTTTCTTTTTATTAAAAACGAAAAGCTCAGTAAATTTCCTTGAGTGTGACCAAGTGCGAATATGTACATATTATGCTGATTAAAATTAAAAATATACAACAGAATTGATTATTCTCATTGCTGTAATTAAGTGGCTGTTTATGACTTACGTCAGAGATGACATAACCCCTGTCTGTCCATCTCCTCCTGTTCACATTCTCTGTCCATCTCCTTCTCCCTCTTCTCATTGTCCATCTCTTCTTCCTCCATCTCTCAGTTCAGCTATGCCATCTGCATTTACAGGCTCTGCAGTGAATGCCAATGCTACCTGCACAACATACCTGGTGTGCAGGGCAGTCTAGATGTTAGGGGTTAAAAAAAAGCCTTTTCACCTTTATCTACACTTGCATGGGAGATATGAGCTTCTAAGCCCTACAGAACTGATTCCCAGATAGCAAGTAGTATACAGAGTATTACAAAATGATACCAAAAAACTTCAAGGGTTTGCAGAGGGTGTTATGAACAAACTGATGACATGAACCCATATCCAGAAACGTCATACAACAATGCTACAGGTCGTCAAAGCTATAGGCACCATTGTCTGTTGCTAGGCCAGCCATTCGGCAACAAACTTGACTTTGTACCCTGCCTGGTCATAGGCAGAACATCTGGCAATGTTGTTTGTTATTCAGTGATAGCAGCTGATTGCCATGATCTCCACAAGAGAAGATGAAAGTTGTTGCTGTACAGACAGGCATTGTGTGCTCTGAACATCGATGCTGTGTTGTCGAGGTGGATGATGACATCAGGCACAGGATTACAGCCGCAGTTTACTTTTCTGCTGTATACAGAAAAACACTGGAGATTCCAGATGGCTCTATGAGAAAAATTAACTGCAGATTGAACGTTTTGGCCGAAATAGTCTTCCACTGAGGCAACAGAGCATCTTGTTCATAAGAGGCAAAGCCTTTCTAAGCAGCAGCTGGTTCCATCTTCTCCAAAATCATATGGTTCAAATGGCTCTGAGTACTATGGGACTTAACTTCTAAGGTCATCAGTCCCCTAGAACTTAGAACTAATTAAACCCAACTAACCTAAGGACATCACACACATCCATGCCCAAGGCAAGATTTGAACCTGCGACCATAGCGGTCGCGCGGTTCCAGGCTGTAGCGCCTAGAACCACTTGGCCACCCCAGCCGGCCCATCTTCTCCACGGGCAATTGTGACAGTCAATCAAATCACGATCATTGAATAACAAACAAAACTGTGAGATATTCCACCTACAGTCTGTCAGCGTACAAAATAACATTTGCTGCAGAAGGGAAGGCCTAGTGGCAAGCACCAGTAACTTCTAAACTCTGTAGCGTCGTTGGTTGACATTTTTGAACACACCTTCCTATCCTCAATTTCTTCCTCCCGATCCTCATGACACCTTTTATAACACCTCAAAGTTTGCCTCAAAAGTTTGAGATTCTATGTTCTATATGCCAAGTATTGGCTTGCCCGTGAGAATTAAAAAAACACGATAAATGTTTCTGGCCAGGTTACTGTGGAGAATAATATAAGCCTCAAAATAGGAAATCAGAGGAACATCAGACTACATATTTACGAAAAATATTTGTGAAAATTGTGGTCGAGTATTATGTTTTGGGGAGTTAATAGTGCAGCAAGTTGGGGGACGGTGGGGGTGGACGTCTCGAGACTATTTTGACTGACAGAGTTGTACATTAAGTCTTCCTTTCATGCGGCCAGATGGGTTACTTCGTCTGATAGCTTTGGCACTAGTATCTATTCTCCTTTGAACTTTTATTCATCTTCCAGCATTTTCATTCACTTTCTTCATTACTTCTTAGACTACAACCCTGCTTTACACAGAGTTGCCTTTCTCGATTTTTCATTCTTATTACTCCTACTTGAGCTGACCGAAATTTTAGAAAAATTGTCTCGTAAGTAACATCTTTTTCCGCTCGGTGCCTGGACAGGAATTAAAAGTGTCAGAAAATTACAAAAAGTGCTCTCTACTCGACCACGTCGAAAAAATACGCTAGGGGGAAATGACTTCACCGTGATTGTTACTGCGAAATGCAAATCACTGTCACAGGCAAAAATGATATGTTAAAATTGCACGCCTCGTTTCAGGTATAAAATATTCATTTTTTAATGAATCCGTAATGGTTTCATGTGGCACACAGAAGCAGAGGATGATATACATTTTATAAATAAAATTCCATCGTTTGTCTGTATATTAGTTCTTAATTTACGCTCGTATATGTACGTCATACAGATCGAACTCTCCATTTCAAGAATTTAGTTGTGACAATACGCACAATGGTTTCATACATCAGTTTGTTAACTTAGATTAAATTAGATTAGATGTGGAACGATAGTGAGGAGATTCTGAAGGCAAAAAGTATCGAGGTATGCTAATATAGCTCCAACAAATCCTAAGTGAAATGGTTCTCATGGGTACAAGATAAATCGAAAGATCTTAAGCATTTTTTTCCTATAGTATGTAATCCCAAACTTTTCACAAAACATGTGAATGTACAATGCACTGAGGTGCGCATTGTACTTATTAGGCTACTATTACCATACAACATCGAAGAGAAAATACGTGTTCATCACCTGCTTTGTCAAAGTAGTAGAAGGAGTTGGCTACAAAAAAATCCTTTAGGCTGTTCTTAAACTGAACTTTATTAGTGGTTAAACTTTTTATAGCTGCTGGCAAGTTGTTGAAAACGTGTGTTACTGAATAATGAACGCCTTTCTAGACCACAGAAAGTGACTTAAGGCTATATTAATTTTACTTTTATTTTTAATATTATCTATGAATAGAGCTGTTGGTTTGTAAAAGAGATATATTAAAAAACTAAACCCCCCTCTGAATAGTTCTCGGAAGACCCAACGGTACTGACCGACCGCTTTGTCGTCCTCGGCCTATTGGCGTCTCTGAATCCGGATATGGAGGGCGGTGACGTCAGCACATTGGTCTCCTGGCCGTTGTCAGTTTTCCTGGCCGGAGGCGCTACTTCTCGATCAAGTACCTCCTCAATTTGCCTCACAAGGGCTGAGTGCACCACGCTTGCTAACAGCGCTCGGCGAAGAGGGTGGTCACCTACCCAAGTGCTAGCTAAGGCCGACAGCGCGTAACTTCGGTGATCTGACGGGACTCGGTGTTACCATTGCGGCAAGGCCGTTGGCCCAAAAGAGGGAAATTATTTATGAAAAAATTCGTTATGGAATAAATGTACTGGGGAGCAGTAGTTGCTGTGGACTGATGCCGTAGAACATAATAGGGTCAAAGTTAGCGCAGTATGATAGCATTTTTATTTTTATATCGCTAACGTCTGATAACACCGCACAAACAGGGCACACTTCGACACCAGGACACAAAATCTTTGCAAATTTCATTCCGTTTACTGAGTTGAACAGTAATTATGCCTCGCAGACAGGTGTGTGATTAATATAATCAGATGTCAGCGTTTGAGAAAGGACCTGTAGTTGGGCTCAAAGAAGCCAGTAGAAGTAATTGGTGAATCACTCGACACTTGAATGGGAGCGACGTCACTATCCGATGATGTTAGCAGTTATGAGTGAACCATTGCCAAATACAGCTTGAAGAAGGAAGTTGTTGACCTAGAGAGGCCACAGAACGTGACGACCGAGCAATCGACCCAGAGGTACTCACTGTTCCGGATTCATCATTAACGGGCTTTAGTGACCACAAGGACCATTAATCGACGGACCAACAACACTCTTTGCGCCGACTACCATTGACCTCTGCTCACAAACAAACCCGTTTGCAGTGGTGTCGGGCACATTCGTCCTGGAATCTCATTGAGTAGAACTGCCTCCAGTGATGAGTCCCGTTTCGTACTGTGAGTCGATCACCGGCGAAGATGAGTCTGGAGACGCTGCGGACAGCGGTGGGATACCAACCTGATTGTCGCCCACCATACGGCCAGACAACCAGGAGTGAACGTCTGGGGTGCCATTTCATTTCACAGCAGGACACTTTTGGTTGTCACCGGTGGAACCCTTACAGCTCTGCAATTTGTCGACGATATTCTACGCATCTTTTTGTTGCCCTTCATGGTAAGCCATCCAGGGCTTACATTTCAGTAAGATAATTTGCTCCCGCGCACGACGAGAGTTTCTACTGCTTGTCTTCATGATTACCAGACCTTACCTTGGCTAGCGAGGTCGCCGAATACCTCCCCAATTAACCTTCGGAGCGGTGTGGGTAGGACCCTCCAATCAGGTTGGTATTTTAACGATCCAACGCCCAGTTGCACAGAATTTGGCACGAGATCCCCCAGGAGAACATCCAACAACTCTATCAATAAATGCCATGCCGGATAACTGCTTGTATTCGGGCCAGAGGTAGAACAACGCATTACTGGCGTGATCAATTTGTGAAGCTCTTTCTCTCGAGTAATACATGAAATTTTTTTCTGAAATTGTAGTAATTTGTGTGTCTGTACATGTACACGAAACTGGCTGCAAATGACTTAAAAGTTCGTGGCGCCATCCATAGGTAATGCTGGAATTTAGTATGGTGTTGGCCCATCCTTAGCCTTGATGACAGCTTCCACTCTCGCAGGCATACGTTCAATCACGTGCTGGAAGGTTTCTTGGGGAATGGTAGCCGATTCTGCACGGAGTGCTGCACTGAGGAGAGGTATCGATGTCGGTTTGTAAGGCCTGGCACGAAGTCGGCGTTCTAAAACACAGGATTCAAGTGAGGAATCTGTACAGGCCAGTCCATTACAGAGATGTTATTGTCGTGTAACCACTCCGCCAAAGGCCACGCATTATGAACAGATGCTCGATCTTGTTGAAAGATGCAGTCGCCATCCCCGAATTGCTCTTCAACAGTGGTAATCAAGAAGGTGCTTAAAACATCAATGTAGGCCTGTGATAGTGCCACGCAAAACAACAAGGGGTGCAAGCCACCTCCATGACAAACGCGACCACACCATAACACCATCGCCTCCGAATTTTACTGTAAGAACTACACACGCTGGCAGATGAAGTTCATCGGGCATTCGCCATACCTACACTCTGTCATCGGATCACCACATTGTGTACTGTGATTCGTCATTCTACACAACGTTTTTCCACTGTTCAGTCGCCCACTGTTTACGCTCCCTACACTAAGCGAGGAGTCGTTTGGCATTTACCGGCGTGATGTGTGGCTTATGAGCAGCCGCTAGACCGTGAAATCCAAGTTTTCTCACTTCCCGCCTAACTGTCATAGTACTTGCAGTCGACCCTGATGCAATTTGGAATTCCTGTGCGATGGTCTCGATAGATGTCTGCCTATTACACATTACGACCCTCTTCAACTGTCGACGGTCTCTGTCAGTCAACAGAGGAGGTCGGCCGGTAGACTTTTGTGCCATACGTGTCCCTTCACGTATCCACTTCACTATCACATCGGAAACAGTGGACCTAGGGAAGTTAAGGAGTGTGGAAATGTCGTGTACAGACATATGACCTAGCGACGCCCACTCACCTGACCACGTTCGAAGTCCGTGGGTTCCGCGGAGCGCCCCATTCTGCCCTTTTACGATGTCTAATAACTACTGAGGTCGCTACCTGGCAGTAGGTGGCAGCACAATGCACCTAATGTGAAAAACGTATGTTTTGGGGATGTCCGGATACTTTTAATCACATAGTGTACATCACATCGAATGGTTTCCGTCCCACTCTTCATGGTGTGTCTCCCCCTTTCTTTAAGTTTTTATTTTGCCTTAAAGTGTATATAGGCAAGTCACTACTGTGACAGGTTCCCTCCAATTAAATTTATTTAGAAGTTGCAATCTCAAGAACCATAACGTCTCAGGACCCTGAAATATATTATTGTGGCTATATACACTCCTGGAAATGGAAAAAAGAACACATTGACACCGGTGTGTCAGACCCACCATACTTGCTCCGGACACTGCGAGAGGGCTGTACAAGCAATGATCACACGCACGGCACAGCGGACACACCAGGAACCGCGGTGTTGGCCGTCGAATGGCGCTAGCTGCGCAGCATTTGTGCACCGCCGCCGTCAGTGTCAGCCAGTTTGCCGTGGCATACGGAGCTCCATCGCAGTCTTTAACACTGGTAGCACGCCGCGACAGCGTGGACGTGAACCGTATGTGCAGTTGGCGGACTTTGAGCGAGGGCGTATAGTGGGCATGCGGGAGACCGGGTGGACGTACCGCCGAATTGCTCAACACGTGGGGCGTGAGGTCTCCACAGTACATCGATGTTGTCGCCAGTGGTCGGCGGAAGGTGCACGTGCCCGTCGACCTGGGACCGGACCGCAGCGACGCACGGATGCACGCCAAGACCGTAGGATCCTACGCAGTGCCGTAGGGGACCGCACCGCCACTTCCCAGCAAATTAGGGACACTGTTGCTCCTGGGGTATCGGCGAGGACCATTCGCAACCGTCTCCATGAAGCTGGGCTACGGTCCCGCACACCGTTAGGCCGTCTTCCGCTCACGCCCCAACATCGTGCAGCCCGCCTCCAGTGGTGTCGCGACAGGCGTGAATGGAGGGACGAATGGAGACGTGTCGTCTTCAGCGATGAGAGTCGCTTCTGCCTTGGTGCCAATGATGGTCGTATGCGTGTTTGGCGCCGTGCAGGTGAGCGCCACAATCAGGACTGCATACGACCGAGGCACACAGGGCCAACACCCGGCATCATGGTGTGGGGAGCGATCTCCTACACTGGCCGTACACCACTGGTGATCGTCGAGGGGACACTGAATAGTGCACGGTACATCCAAACCGTCATCGAACCCATCGTTCTACCATTCCTAGACCGGCAAGGGAACTTGCTGTTCCAACAGGACAATGCACGTCCGCATGTATCCCGTGCCACCCAACGTGCTCTAGAAGGTGTAAGTCAACTACCCTGGCCAGCAAGATCTCCGGATCTGTCCCCCATTGAGCATGTTTGGGACTGGATGAAGCGTCGTCTCACGCGGTCTGCACGTCCAGCACGAACGCTGGTCCAACTGAGGCGCCAGGTGGAAATGGCATGACAAGCCGTTCCACAGGACTACATCCAGCATCTCTACGATCGTCTCCATGGGAGAATAGCAGCCTGCATTGCTGCGAAAGGTGGATATACACTGTACTAGTGCCGACATTGTGCATGCTCTGTTGCCTGTGTCTATGTGCCTGTGGTTCTGTCAGTGTGATCATGTGATGTATCTGACCCCAGGAATGTGTCAATAAAGTTTCCCCTTCCTGGGACAATGAATTCACGGTGTTCTTATTTCAATTTCCAGGAGTGTATATAACGAAGTTCAGCTTTTCCTCTTACTGACAATGAAATATATCAGTGCAATATTCAGGTACTACTTTCTGTCCTGATCGTTACTAAGAGTTCCGTGTGAAACTAGTAAATAACGCAGATGCAGCTTTAACTTTGAAATGCTTATAGATAAATAACTGAAATACAATTATGTAAATTGAAGGAGATGGAG
This sequence comes from Schistocerca cancellata, assembly GCF_023864275.1. Classification (NCBI taxonomy): domain Eukaryota; kingdom Metazoa; phylum Arthropoda; class Insecta; order Orthoptera; family Acrididae; genus Schistocerca; species Schistocerca cancellata. The sequence goes on from NC_064632.1 coordinate 199,278,656, forward strand.
GGGAGAAAGCAAAGGAAAAAAAAGGAAAGGAACTAATGATATCAGCTGCATCGGGACTTTATGCGAAATCAATAGCGACAGGTGCAAATGTGAGCTGGCCCAGAACTCGAACCGGGGATCTGCTGCTTATTACAAAGTGGCTTTAACCACTACGCCGCGCGGACACGTAAATGTCCGCACTATCTTGGCACGTTCCCTGCCCGACTCGCTTTCCCACTTAGAGCCACGCATCTGCAGTCCCTGTCCATGTCCTGGATGGTCGTTAATTTTATATTGCCGCTGGAAGTCGAACGTAAATGTCCAGCACTGAAGACTGTGGATTCATTGCCCTTCGATATTCGAAAGAAAATAGACACCAAGCATTCATGTAATTGACGAGCTTCTTTTCAGTAAACGCCAATCTTCAGCCATAAAATTCCGGACTACTTATACCATTAAACGATCACGTTCGCCTTTATGGCTATCAGATGCAAACTCATTGGCGAGACAGTACGAGTTAAAATGTGTCTCTGACAAGCACCTTGAGTCATGAGATTTTCACTCTGCTGTGGAATGTGCACTGATATGAAACTTCCTGGCAGATTACAACTGTGTGCCGGACCGAGACTCGAACTCGGGAACTTTGCATTTCGCGGGCAAGTGCTCTACCATCTGAGCTACCCAAGTGCGACTCATGACCAGTCCTCACAGCTTCAATTCTGCCAGTACCTTGTCTTCCACCTCCCAAAATTTACAGAAGCTCTCCTGCGAACCTTGCAGAACTAGCACTCCTGAAAGATAGGATACTGAGGAGAGATGGCTTAGCCACAGCCTAGGGGATGTTTCCAGAATGAGATTTTCACTCTGCAGCAGAGTGTGCGCTGATATGATACTTCCTGGCAGATTAAAACTGTGTGCCGGAGCGAGACTCGAATTCGGGAACTTGGCATTTCGCAGGCAAGTTCTCTACCATCTGAGCTACCCAAGCACGACTCACGCCCCTTCTTCACAGCTTCAGTTCTGCCAGTACCCTGTCTTCTACCTCCCAAACTTTACAGAAGCTCTCCTGCGAACCTTGCAGAACTAGCACTCCTGAAAGATAGGATACTGAGGAGAGATGGCTTAGCCACAGCCTAGGGGATGTTTCCAGAATGAGATTTTCACTCTGCAGCAGAGTGTGCGCTGATATGATACTTCCTGGCAGATTAAAACTGTGTGCCGGACCGAGACTCGAACTCGGGAACATTGCCTTTTGCGGGAAAGTGCTCTACCACTTGCCCGCGAAAGGCAAAGTTCCCTAGTTCGAGTCTCGGTCCGGCACACAATTTTAATCTGCCAGGAAGTTTCACACCAAGTCATATTGGTGGTTCAGTGCCAACCATCTTACTGTGACTCTTGGAATTCCATGAAAAATATGTATTTAGAGAGAATAAATTGTCTCTGTTGTAGCCTCTATTATTCACAACAAATCTCTGTCAGAAATACTGCCCTTATGATGGTACCTTTCATCTCTTCATAACCGAGGGAGTGCACCCCTTCTTTACTTCTTGTCCCGCTTCTGCCAATGTGGACAATTCTCGTTTATGAGCTCACCACACAAGGTTTTTGTCATCATTTTAAAAGAGCACACTGATCACTTTGGATTGTTGTAGATGCAGTACTCGATGCTGTCAGCTGACGCTCGTTCGCTGACATGTATTGCTAGTGAAGTGGTGTATATAGTCCAGTAGGTCGTATGGAATCAGCACACTAAAATGTAGGAATGCAGAGTCCCGCGAGGTAACACTGAATAAAAAGACCTTGGGTTTCCAACCGTCCAAGTGGCACGACTGCCAGTGTGCTGCTGGTGAGCCCCTTATATACAATAGCTGCCGATTGTGACGTCACTGGCACCCGCGGCATCTCCATATACGGGCATACGTTGGCTCGGCGTTCGATGCACCCGCTTCAATTGCGCAATCACTGAATCCTACGCCGTGCTGACTTGCAGGCCACCACCATCTCTTTTACGAGTGTTATCTGTGGGGTCCTGCTCACTCTTCTATTACAGGGTGCCTAAAGGTTGCTGCTTTCTCGGATAGCTACACAACTATTCAAACAAATTAAATTAATGGTTTTTATTACCATAAAGTCAAATACGCAACTTTGATTCACAAGAATGTGTCGCGAACGATGGACGACATGAAAACAAGCAGTGTCCTTCGCTATATACACTCCTGGAAATGGAAAACAGAACACATTGACACCGGTGTGTCAGACCCACCATACTTGCTCCGGACACAGCGAGAGGGCTGTACAAGCAATGATCACACGCACGGCACAGCGGACACACCAGGAACCGCGGTGTTGGCCGTCGAATGGCGCTAGCTGCGCAGCATTTGTGCACCGCCGCCGTCAGTGTCAGCCAGGTTGCCGTGGCATACGGAGCTCCATCGCAGTCTTTAACACTGGTAGCACGCCGCGACAGCGTGGACGTGAACCGTATGTGCAGTTGGCGGACTTTGAGCGAGGGCGTATAGTGGGCATGCGGGAGACCGGGTGGACGTACCGCCGAATTGCTCAACACGTGGGGCGTGAGGTCTCCACAGTACATCGATGTTGTCGCCAGTGGTCGGCGGAAGGTGCACGTGCCCGTCGACCTGGGACCGGACCGCAGCGACGCACGGATGCACGCCAAGACCGTAGGATCCTACGCAGTGCCGTAGGGGACCGCACCGCCACTTCCCAGCAAATTAGGGACACTGTTGCTCCTGGGGTATCGGCGAGGACCATTCGCAACCGTCTCCATGAAGCTGGGCTACGGTCCCGCACACCGTTAGGCCGTCTTACGCTCACGCCCCAACATCGTGCAGCCCGCCTCCAGTGGTGTCGCGACAGGCGTGAATAGAGGGACGAATGGAGACGTGTCGTCTTCAGCGATGAGAGTCGCTTCTGCCTTGGTGCCAATGATGGTCGTATGCGTGTTTGGCGCCGTGCAGGTGAGCGCCACAATCAGGACTGCATACGACCGAGGCACACAGGGCCAACACCCGGCATCATGGTGTGGGGAGCGATCTCCTACACTGGCCGTACACCACTGGTGATCGTCGAGGGGACACTGAATAGTGCACGGTACATCCAAACCGTCATCGAACCCATCGTTCTACCATTCCTAGACCGGCAAGGGAACTTGCTGTTCCAACAGGACAATGCACGTCCGCATGTATCCCGTGCCACCCAACGTGCTCTAGAAGGTGTAAGTCAACTACCCTGGCCAGCAAGATCTCCGGATCTGTCCCCCATTGAGCATGTTTGGGACTGGATGAAGCGTCGTCTCACGCGGTCTGCACGTCCAGCACGAACGCTGGTCCAACTGAGGCGCCAGGTGGAAATGGCATGACAAGCCGTTCCACAGGACTACATCCAGCATCTCTACGATCGTCTCCATGGGAGAATAGCAGCCTGCATTGCTGCGAAAGGTGGATATACACTGTACTAGTGCCGACATTGTGCATGCTCTGTTGCCTGTGTCTATGTGCCTGTGGTTCTGTCAGTGTGATCATGTGATGTATCTGACCCCAGGAATGTGTCAATAAAGTTTCCCCTTCCTGGGACAATGAATTCACGGTGTTCTTATTTCAATTTCCAGGAGTGTATATAACGAAGTTCAGCTTTTCCTCTTACTGACAATGAAATATATCAGTGCAATATTCAGGTACTACTTTCTGTCCTGATCGTTACTAAGAGTTCCGTGTGAAACTAGTAAATAACGCAGATGCAGCTTTAACTTTGAAATGCTTATAGATAAATAACTGAAATACAATTATGTAAATTGAAGGAGATGGAGGGGAGAAAGCAAAGGAAAAAAAAGGAAAGGAACTAATGATATCAGCTGCATCGGGACTTTATGCGAAATCAATAGCGACAGGTGCAAATGTGAGCTGGCCCAGAACTCGAACCGGGGATCTGCTGCTTATTACAAAGTGGCTTTAACCACTACGCCGCGCGGACACGTAAATGTCCGCACTATCTTGGCACGTTCCCTGCCCGACTCGCTTTCCCACTTAGAGCCACGCATCTGCAGTCCCTGTCCATGTCCTGGATGGTCGTTAATTTTATATTGCCGCTGGAAGTCGAACGTAAATGTCCAGCACTGAAGACTGTGGATTCATTGCCCTTCGATATTCGAAAGAAAATAGACACCAAGCATTCATGTAATTGACGAGCTTCTATTCAGTAAACGCCAATCTTCAGCCATAAAATTCCGGACTACTTATACCATTAAACGATCACGTTCGCCTTTATGGCTATCAGATGCAAACTCATTGGCGAGACAGTACGAGTTAAAATGTGTCTCTGACAAGCACCTTGAGTCATGAGATTTTCACTCTGCTGTGGAATGTGCACTGATATGAAACTTCCTGGCAGATTACAACTGTGTGCCGGACCGAGACTCGAACTCGGGAACTTTGCATTTCGCGGGCAAGTGCTCTACCATCTGAGCTACCCAAGTGCGACTCATGACCAGTCCTCACAGCTTCAATTCTGCCAGTACCTTGTCTTCCACCTCCCAAAATTTACAGAAGCTCTCCTGCGAACCTTGCAGAACTAGCACTCCTGAAAGATAGGATACTGAGGAGAGATGGCTTAGCCACAGCCTAGGGGATGTTTCCAGAATGAGATTTTCACTCTGCAGCAGAGTGTGCGCTGATATGATACTTCCTGGCAGATTAAAACTGTGTGCCGGAGCGAGACTCGAATTCGGGAACTTGGCATTTCGCAGGCAAGTTCTCTACCATCTGAGCTACCCAAGCACGACTCACGCCCCTTCTTCACAGCTTCAGTTCTGCCAGTACCCTGTCTTCTACCTCCCAAACTTTACAGAAGCTCTCCTGCGAACCTTGCAGAACTAGCACTCCTGAAAGATAGGATACTGAGGAGAGATGGCTTAGCCACAGCCTAGGGGATGTTTCCAGAATGAGATTTTCACTCTGCAGCAGAGTGTGCGCTGATATGATACTTCCTGGCAGATTAAAACTGTGTGCCGGACCGAGACTCGAACTCGGGAACATTGCCTTTTGCGGGAAAGTGCTCTACCACTTGCCCGCGAAAGGCAAAGTTCCCTAGTTCGAGTCTCGGTCCGGCACACAATTTTAATCTGCCAGGAAGTTTCACACCAAGTCATATTGGTGGTTCAGTGCCAACCATCTTACTGTGACTCTTGGAATTCCATGAAAAATATGTATTTAGAGAGAATAAATTGTCTCTGTTGTAGCCTCTATTATTCACAACAAATCTCTGTCAGAAATACTGCCCTTATGATGGTACCTTTCATCTCTTCATAACCGAGGGAGTGCACCCCTTCTTTACTTCTTGTCCCGCTTCTGCCAATGTGGACAATTCTCGTTTATGAGCTCACCACACAAGGTTTTTGTTATCATTTTAAAAGAGCACACTGATCACTTTGGATTGTTGTAGATGCAGTACTCGATGCTGTCAGCTGACGCTCGTTCGCTGACATGTATTGCTAGTGAAGTGGTGTATATAGTCCAGTAGGTCGTATGGAATCAGCACACTAAAATGTAGGAATGCAGAGTCCCGCGAGGTAACACTGAATAAAAAGACCTTGGGTTTCCAACCGTCCAAGTGGCACGACTGCCAGTGTGCTGCTGGTGAGCCCCTTATATACAATAGCTGCCGATTGTGACGTCACTGGCACCCGCGGCATCTCCATATACGGGCATACGTTGGCTCGGCGTTCGATGCACCCGCTTCAATTGCGCAATCACTGAATCCTACGCCGTGCTGACTTGCAGGCCACCACCATCTCTTTTACGAGTGTTATCTGTGGGGTCCTGCTCACTCTTCTATTACAGGGTGCCTAAAGGTTGCTGCTTTCTCGGATAGCTACACAACTATTCAAACAAATTAAATTAATGGTTTTTATTACCATAAAGTCAAATACGCAACTTTGATTCACAAGAATGTGTCGCGAACGATGGACGACATGAAAACAAGCAGTGTCCTTCGCTATATACACTCCTGGAAATGGAAAAAAGAACACATTGACACCGGTGTGTCAGACCCACCATACTTGCTCCGGACACAGCGAGAGGGCTGTACAAGCAATGATCACACGCACGGCACAGCGGACACACCAGGAACCGCGGTGTTGGCCGTCGAATGGCGCTAGCTGCGCAGCATTTGTGCACCGCCGCCGTCAGTGTCAGCCAGTTTGCCGTGGCATACGGAGCTCCATCGCAGTCTTTAACACTGGTAGCATGCCGCGACAGCGTGGACGTGAACCGTATGTGCAGTTGGCGGACTTTGAGCGAGGGCGTATAGTGGGCATGCGGGAGGCCGGGTGGACGTACCGCCGCATTGCTCAACACGTGGGGCGTGAGGTCTCCACAGTACATCGATGTTGTCGCCAGTGGTCGGCGGAAGGTGCACGTGCCCGTCGACCTGGGACCGGACCGCAGCGACGCACGGATGCACGCCAAGACCGTAGGATCCTACGCAGTGCCGTAGGGGACCGCACCGCCACTTCCCAGCAAATTAGGGACACTGTTGCTCCTGGGGTATCGGCGAGGACCATTCGCAACCGTCTCCATGAAGCTGGGCTACGGTCCCGCACACCGTTAGGCCGTCTTCCGCTCACGCCCCAACATCGTGCAGCCCGCCTCCAGTGGTGTCGCGACAGGCGTGAATGGAGGGACGAATGGAGACGTGTCGTCTTCAGCGATGAGAGTCGCTTCTGCCTTGGTGCCAATGATGGTCGTATGCGTGTTTGGCGCCGTGCAGGTGAGCGCCACAATCAGGACTGCATACGACCGAGGCACACAGGGCCAACACCCGGCATCATGGTGTGGGGAGCGATCTCCTACACTGGCCGTACACCACTGGTGATCGTCGAGGGGACACTGAATAGTGCACGGTACATCCAAACCGTCATCGAACCCATCGTTCTACCATTCCTAGACCGGCAAGGGAACTTGCTGTTCCAACAGGACAATGCACGTCCGCATGTATCCCGTGCCACCCAACGTGCTCTAGAAGGTGTAAGTCAACTACCCTGGCCAGCAAGATCTCCGGATCTGTCCCCCATTGAGCATGTTTGGGACTGGATGAAGCGTCGTCTCACGCGGTCTGCACGTCCAGCACGAACGCTGGTCCAACTGAGGCGCCAGGTGGAAATGGCGTGGCAAGCCGTTCCACAGGACTACATCCAGCATCTCTACGATCGTCTCCATGGGAGAATAGCAGCCTGCATTGCTGCGAAAGGTGGATACACACTGTACTAGTGCCGACATTGTGCATGCTCTGTTGCCTGTGTCTATGTGCCTGTGGTTCTGTCAGTGTGATCATGTGATGTATCTGACCCCAGGAATGTGTCAATAAAGTTTCCCCTTCCTGGGACAATGAATTCACGGTGTTCTTATTTCAATTTCCAGGAGTGTAGAATGTCGATGCCAGTTATTCACACTCGCTCGTAAGTCACTTCTATCGTTAAAATCACTGTTCTTCTAGGCCTCTCTGCTGGTGTCCATCATCGACTGTCTCCGAGGCTGGCAGGAGGGACGCTTATATTCTCTTCGTATAGAGGCCGCTCCTGTCGTTGTGCGGTCCTACGCAGCGGGCTATTGCCTGACGTCGTCTCAAAGCCTTCTCTACTCTTGCGTTCGTCGTCTTCGTGCCAGCGCTTGGCTTCTTTAGTTACACAATCCCAGAAGCCCTCAGTGCGAGCCACGTTGGATGTTTGTTTTGTTCGGTGTCCATTTTCTAAAGCATGTTTAGCTAAAGCAGATTTCTCGGCGTATCCTATGGACCAAAGAAGAACTACCACGAGAGTGGAAAACAGCTCTGATTTGTCCAATACATAAGAAGGGCGAAAAACTGAAATGTGACAACTATCGAGGCATCGCTCTGCTTAACGTCTGCTATAAGATCCTGTCCAATTGCCTCGTACATAGAATTCAGCCAGTGGCAGAATCTGTGATTGGGGAGTACCAGGGAGGTTTCCGGCCAGGACGGTCAATAGATCACATCTTCACTCTCTGGCAGCTCACTGAGAAACTGGGTGAATATGATAAAGACTTGCCTATTTTATTCGTTGATTTTAAGAAGGCCTATGATTGCATACATCGCAAGAGCCTGCTCAACTGTTTAAGGGAGTTTGGCATAGCAGAGAAACTCATTAATCTGATAAAGATCTGTCTGAACGAAACACGTGCAAAGGTGAAGATGGGAAATCGCGTAACTGAGGAGTTTGAAATTGTGACAGGACTCAGGCAAAGAGATGGGTTGTCCCCTATCCTGTTCAACTTTGCCCTCGAGAAGATCGTACGCGAGACCTTCCAAGAGAACAAAGGGATTGAAATCGAAGGAAAGGGACTGGCATACTTAGCCTATGCAGACGACATATGTTTACTCTCTTGGTCGGAAGAGGAGCTGGAGCAAATGACCAAAGCACTAAAGGAGGCTGCCAGCAAATTTGGGCTAAACATAAACGAAGCCAAGACAGAGTACCTCGTTAAGACGCGTGGTCATTGTCAGACTGCTGATCATCTACAATAACTGCAGGTTGGGGACCAATCCTACAAGAGAGTGCAACAATTCGAATACCTAGGGGCACTTTTCACTGAGAAGTCGTCATGTGAAGCAGAGATCAGTGCCAGAATACAAGCAGGAAACCTATCTTACCACGTCTAGCACAACTGCTCCGGTCCAGATATCTCTCCAGACACTTCAAGATTCGACTGTACAAAACCCTGATCCAGCCTGTTGTTCTATATGGCTGTGAGACATGGCGTATCCGGATACAGGACTTCGATAAGCTCCTTGTTTTTAAGAGAAAAGTGCTTCGGAAGATCTTCTGTCCAGTTCTGGATGCAGATACAGGAGGATCAGATACAACCAAGAGCTTGAGGAACTATACCAGCAGCCCAATATAGCAGGAACTGTCAAAGCCAAACGAATGTAGTGGGCCGGCCATGTGGCCCAGATGAAGGATCACAGATGGCCTCGGAAGCTCCTGGATTTCACACCTACAGGAAAGAGACGGCCAGGGAGACCCAAGAAGCGTTGGAGGGATGGACTCCATGAAGATTTAAACCAAGTGTCAATAGATGTGAACGGATGGCTGATAGCAGCAATGGACAGAATACAGTGGAGGAGGAAACTTGTAGATGCGTGCGGTGCACTGGGCCTGACCACGTAGTAGTAGTAATAGTATCCTAGGCGATAAAATCCCTCATGCTCCTTCCTGCGTTGTTCCACAGTGCGTACTGTCTGTCCGACGTAAGACTGGCCACACATGCAAAGTGCCTTGTAGACCCCAGGTTCTACGAGACCTGCGGCATCTTTGTCCAGTACTTGGCGGATTTTCGTTGGAGGCCTGCAGATCGATTTGATCTTGTGTCGTTTCAGCAGTCTGCTTATCTTGCACGACACGGAGCCACAGAATGGCAGAGCAGTGAGTTTCTTTTCGCGTTCCTCGTCGATTGTCTTGTTGTGAGTCTCGGGACACCTTGTGTCTACAAGATACCTTGCCAGTGTGTCCATTTTTACGTTTTACGTCGGACAAACAGTATGCAGTGTGGAATAACGCAGGAAGGAGCATGAGAGGTTTTATCGCCCGCGCTACCCCAAGAAATCTAGTTTAGCTGAGCATGCTTAAAAAAAAAAACGGACACCGAATGAAATATGACGAAATATGCATCGAAGCTCGCACTAGCGGCTTTCGTGATTGCGTAATTAAAGAAGCCATTGATATAAAAATCACCGATAACAGGGTTAACAGACACGGCGGCCTTCAGCTGAGCACGGCGTGAAATCCAGCGATTGCGCGGGTTGAAGCGAGCGCATTTGGTGATGTCGTGGTCGCCAGTGAAGTCACAGCCGGTACCTAGTGTATAAAAGGGCGCACCAGAAGCCCACTGGCAGTCGTACCTCTTGACAACGCCAAGGAACGTTGGCCGAAAGCTCTTGTAATTTTAAACAATTGACGCGACTGGAAACCCTAGAATTTTTGTTCGACACACTAAGATTTGAAGACGCAACAGGAGGGTAGAATGGAGCTATCGTGTTTGGACGTGCTCATGACTACATCGTGAATGAAGTTACTCCATTAGTTGGTATGAACACATCTTGTCCAATGTGTGCACGTAAATGGAGAACCAATTGCAACGTAACAATAGTGGTCGTAAAAAGATGTAATCGACAGGGATGGCAGTCCACTGCTACTCCTTGCCAGTGATATTCGCTGTCAACCCCGGAAGAAAGTGCTGCAGTCAGTGAATTCTGGTCCATCTCAATCACTTTCCAGATGTTCATTGCCTAGGAAACTGCTTCGGTGGACATTTAAAGCCGGGAACGACGCAAGAGTCCGTTGTTGCATGATCAGTGAGCAGAGAATGCGGTAACTAGACAGTAGCCAGTTGGAGGCGTGTAGTGTGGTCCGAGGAGTGGCAGTTTTTCTAAATGATGCAAGGTGTAGTGAGCACCGATGGGTGAATCAGGCGTTTGTGGATGGTATTGTTCCAACTGGAGGCGATTCTGACTTGTTTTCGAGGTGTTGTTCGTACCACGACTTAAACTCACTCATTCAGGATACCGAGGAGATACAATGTTTACTTAAACGTTATCAATGATCAAGTCTTACGACTTACCATTTTGATCACGAGTCTATAGGGTGGTTATAATTAAACTTGATAATACCTCTATGGAAAACAATTGATCGTAGGATAACGAAGATGTGTGGAAAAATTTGTTCTGGAGAATTTGTTGAACATTGCCACAAAATTACGTCTTGATTCACTGAGGAAGTCTACATTCCCATTGATCCATGCCATGTTTTGCGAACTGCATAGTTCTTTGTATATTTTCTCCTCTTCAAGTGAGAGCAGTAATGTGCAACTGTCCACATGGGGATCGATTAGCTGTTCTTCTTTTTGACAATGTATAACCTCAAAATCTTTATAGGGCCATTTCAACAATCCTTATGTGCTTGGGCTGAGCAAGACCATCCTAATTGCCTGTTGACAGCCAGTAATTAGTCCTGCTGAAAAGCCTTGAATGTGGCGGTCCTCAAAGAGACTAGGAACCAAGAATAATTCCTGCCACCCTACCTAGCACAGCTTCACTTCCATGATGAGCTGTCAGCCTGTCAATAGCATCTTGGTCCGACAGACGACATCTCTGCCCATCCAGAAGGATTTCTGGAGCTGCTTTCTGTCGCTATTTCATCCATCTACTACTGATGACCTTTGCCACTGGTCAAACCGTTCCCAGCAGACATAATATGCCTACACCAGCCCACGTTTCCCACTCAGGAGACTCCTGGGGAGTTTGTTTAGTGTGGTGAGAAGTGAAGTGCTAGCGTGTGACGCTTCCTATGCTATGGCTCTGCTTAGGACAGGCCACAGTATTCGCCTTCCCAGTGGAAACTTCATTGCTCCGCAAGCTTGAGATTCCATGTTCTTATTTTAATTTCAAAATCTTATGTATCATCTGTTGTTTAATAGAGTAGGACACACTCACATCTTATGTAGTCAACTATTTATCTGTCTCTTAAGAATACGATATTTCTTTCACTGTTTATGGTTAATGGTGTGGGTTCCTGTAGTCATGTCCTAGTTCATGAACCACGGGAAACGTATGAGTGGCCAAGTAAGCGGTCCCGACAGACGGGATACCAGTTACTTTGGAATAAGGCTGGGCATCTCGGACATATTCTGAGTCGTGGTCACCTTTGTGCTCATACGGCAAAGACTACCAAATCCACCGGTAAGTCCCACAGCCGTTAGGGGTAAAACCCAATGGGACTCGGGGCAAGTAAGGCTAGCAACCTGCTTCCCTGGTACTTTAAATATGATGCTGGCAACAATCAGAGCAAAATGCCTCGGACCTTTGGAGGTGACGGAGTTCCACCTCTGACAAACCAGGGACTCCTAAGATACGACTTGGCAAACAAATGGTAATGAGATGGGGAGCTATTAATATCAATGGGGGCTACTCTGGGAAGAAGGTAGAGCTGGCAGAGGCTGCAAGTAAGATGGGGCTGGACGTTTTAGCTGTTAGTGACATTCGGGTAAGGGGTGAGAAAGAAAAGGTAGTGGGAGAATACAAGGTCTACCTGTCAGGAGTCAAAGCAGGAATAGCACAATGGGGTGTAGGGCTTTACATCAGGAAAGAAATGGAACCCAGCGTAGTTGCAATAAGGTATGTAAACGAACGACTGATGTGGATAGATTTGACAGTGTCTAGCAAGAAAATTAGGATTGTGTCAGTATATTCGCATTGTGAAGGGACAGATCAAGATAAGATGGATAGTTTTTATGAGACACTCAGTGATGTAGTATTTAGAGTAAAGGACAAGGACAGTGTTCTGCTCATGGGTGATTTTAACGCCAGGATTGGAAATCGAACAGAAGGGTATGGAAAGGTTATGGGTAAATTTGGAGAGGATATGGAGGCCATCAGGAATGGGAAACAACTCTTGGATTTCTGTGCCAGTATGGGCTTAGTAATCACAAACTCCTTCTTTAAACATAAGAACATTCACCGGTATACTTGGGAAGGCAGGGGAACCAGATCTGTCATTGACTATATAATAACAGATCAGGAATTCAGGAAGGATGTGAGGGACACACGTGTATTCAGGGGATTCTTTGATGACACTGATCATTATTTAATCTGCAGTGAAATTGGGATTGTGAGGCCGAAAGTGCAGGAGGTCAGGTCCATATGTAGGAGGATAAGAGTGGAGAAACTTCAGGATAAGGAAATCAGGCACAAGTACATAACAGCGATCTCAGAAAGGTACCAGTTAGTTGAATGTAGTCAATTACAGTCATTGGAAAAGGAATGGACAAGGTACAGGGACACAGTACTAGAAGTGGCTAAAGAATGTCTTGGAACAGTAGTGTGTAAAAGTAGGATGAAGCAAACAGCTTGGTGGAATGATACAGTCAAGGCAGCCTGTAAAAGGAAAAAGAAGGCGTATCAAAAATGGCTACATACCAGAACCCAGGTAGACAGAGAAAGTTATGTTGAAGAAAGAAACAAAGCCAAACAGATAATTGCAGCATTGAAGAAGAAATCGTGGGAAGACTTTGGAAACAGGTTGGAGACTATGGGTCAAGCTGCTGGAAAACCATTCTGGAGTGTAATTAGCAGTCTTCGAAAGGGAGGTAAGAAGGAAATGACAAGTATTTTGGACAGGTCAGGAAAACTGTGGGTGAATTCTGTGGATGCCTTGGGCAGATGGAGGGAATATTTTGAAGAGTTGCTCAATGTAGGTGAAAATGCGATCAGTAATGTTTCAGATTTCGAGGGGGGTAGAATGGGATAGGAATGATGATGGAAATAGGATCACATTTGAGGAAGTGGTAAAAATGGTCAATAGATTGCAGTGCAATAAAGCGGCTGGGGTGGATGAAATTAAGTCGGAACTCATCAAATACAGTGGAATGTCAGGTCTTAAATGGCTACACAGGATAATTGAAATGGCCTGGGAGTCGAGACAGGTTCCATCAGACTGGACAAAAGCAGTAATCACACCAATTTTTAAACATGGAAACAGAAAAGATTGTAACAACTAAAGAGGTATCTCTTTAATCAGCGTTGTGGGTAAAATCTTCTCAGGTATTGTTGAAAGGAAAGTGCGAGTCTTAGTTGAGGACCAATTGGATGAAAATCAGTGTTGGTTTAGGCCTCTTAGAGGTTGTCAGGACCAGATCTTTAGCTTACGGCAAATAATGGAGAAGTGTTATGAGTAGAACACGGAATTGTATCTATGCTTTATAGATCTAGAAAAGGCATATGACCGGGTTCCTAGGAGGAAGTTATTGTCTCTTCTACAAGATTATGGAATAGGAGGCAAACTTTTGCAAGCAATTAAAGGTCTTTACATGGATAGTCAGGCAGCAGTTAGAGTTGACGGTAAATTGAGTTCATGGTTCAGAGTAGTTTCAGGGATAAGACAAGGCTGCAACCTGTCTCCACTGTTGTTCATATTATTTATGGATCATATGTTGAAAACAATAGACTGGCTGGGTGAGATTAAGATAGGTGAACACAAAATAAGCAGTCTTGCATATGCGGATGACTTAGTTGTGATGGCAGATTCGATTGAAAGTTTGCAAAGTAATGTTTCAGAGCTAGATCAGAAATGTAAGGACTATGGTATGAAGATTAGCATCTCCAAAACGAAAGTAATGTCAGTGGGAAAGAAATATAAACGGATTGAGTGCCAAATAGGAGGAACAAAGTTAGAACAGGTGGACGGTTTCAAGTACTTAGGATGCATATTCTCACAGGATGGCAGCATAGTGAAAGAACTGGAAGCGAGGTGTAGCAAAGCTAATGCAGTGAGCGCTCAGCTACGATCTACTCTCTTCTGCAAGAAGGAAGTCAGTACGAAGACTAAGTTATCTGTGCACCGTTCAATCTTTCGACCAACTTTGTTGTATGGGAGCGAAAGCTGGGTGGATTCAGGTTACCTTATCAACAAGGTTGAGGTTACGGATATGAAAGTAGCTAGGATGATTGCAGGTGCTAGTAGATGGGAACAATGGCAGGAGGGTGACCACAATGAGGAAATCAAAGAAAAACTGGGAATGAACTCTATAGATGTAGCAGTCAGGGCGAACAGGCTTAGATGGTGGGGTCATGTTACACGCATGGGAGAAGCAAGGTTACCCAAGAGACTCATGGATTCAGCAGTAGAGGGTAGGAGGAGTCGGGGCAGACCGAGGAGAAAGTACCTGGATTCGGTTAAAAATGATTTTGAAGTAATAGGTTTAACATCAGAAGAGGCACCAATGTTAGCACTGAATAGGGGATCATGGAGGAACTGTATAAGGGGGCTATGCTCCAGACTGAACGCTGAAAGGCATAATCAGTCTTAAATGATGATGATGATGATGATGATGATGATGATGATGATTATGTAACGAATTTTGTCTAGGTAAATGTTTCTATGTACGTATTCCACGTTGTCCACACAAGATGCTGTTTATAATTTGTTATATAATGTCAATTTGCATTTCAAAATTTACCGAATGTCACTCGAATTGTATGTCACATTCAGAATGACTGTATTTATGTGTATGAGTGGTGGATCCCCTTACATGCGGACATGCGGAAGAGAAATAAAGAGTAAACAATAGAAATAAACATACATTTACTTCCACATGAGGATTAATATGTGTTCATTACGTACCATGGTGGCGTTCCAGGTTACAAACGTTGCTCAATACGATGGCCATCTGCATCCACGACAGCCTGGAACCGCACTAGAGATTTCTTTACTGCATCGCGGAAGAATGGTGGGACAAGGAGTGTTCAGCTTTCGTGACACAGCTAGTGCACTACTTGAAGATTGTGCATTGCGTCCAGTATTCTCAGTTACAGCAGCAGTAACTTCAACAGTTTGTTGCGCAATTGGCCTTCAGTATCTCCCAGGAGCATTTCCCAAATCGACAGTTAATTTGAATTTCCGAATCACTTTCTTCAACCCCGGTGCAGAAAGAGGGCCTCTCCGTATTTCATTAATGTGTCGATACTCACGAAGAGCAGCAGCACTACCGCTGCTCACAGCCGTGATGACTGTCTACAACTGTAGTGCATACTGACTTGGGATTCAACCGTACGTCGCCGCACCAGTACCGGCACCTGAGGCAAGTGATGGCACTAACGCTACTAATAACGCAAATCCTACAGCACACAGTCTGAACTTCATTCCAATAAAGTTGGGTAACCATACGATGAATAGTTTTCCATCTACATTGGCTCAAGCAGCAAAAGTTTAATTGTAACACCGATAACCGAGTGTTTAGGCGTAACCACAAGCGCCGGAACTAAGATGAAGAACGCAAGAGAAGAGAAGGCGGTGAAACGACGTCGGCCAATGGAGCGCTGATTAAGACCACACTATGACAGGAGCGCCCTCTAGCCGAAGAGAATATAAGCGCCGCTCCTGCATAGTGTGGTCTTAATCAGCGCTCCATTGGCCGACGTCGTTTCACCGCCTTCTCTTCTCTTGCGTTCTTCATCTTAGTTCCGGCGCTTGTGGTTACGCCAAAACACTCGGTTATCGGTGTTACAATTAAACTTTTGCTGCTTGAGCCAATGTAGATGGAAAACTATTCATCGTATGGTTACCCAACTTTATTGGAATGAAGTTCAGACTGTGTGCTAAATGAAATGTGCTAAAAAAAAAAAAAAATATACAGCTTCGGCCGCTCAGTATTGGCTCAGTATTCGCAGAGTATTAGGCTCAGTATTGGGACGGATTAATACAGTTGTAGACAGGCACTCGCGGAACAGTAATTAGTGATCCACATCCGTTGCTTGTATGGACATTGTCTATAGCGAAGAACATTACTGTTTGCATGTCGCCCATCACTTGCGACACTTGCTGTAAATAAAAGTTAAGTATTGTCATTCTTCTTATTTGTAATAAAAACTATTAATGCGATTTTACTTGAATTGTTGTATAGCATTCCGAGAACGCAGCATCGTTTAGGCACCCTATACGAGACGAGTGGGCAAGACGCCACACTGAGGACGCTTCCGTCTTTCAAGATGAATGTTCCTGTGTTCACAGAACTCCAAGTTCCTAGTTGGACAAATACTTAAGATCATCCTCGCTCAGCAACAGTGTGGAATAGCCACGGACCTCGCACAAAACCACTACCACTGACAACAGATATTCTTAAACTGTGCTGGGGAATGGTCCCACGTGAATCTACTGTTACATGTTGTACAAGACTGTTAACTATAGCACTGTATCCTCATGAAACTAGGCACCTCGATGCTCTAATGCCAGGAAGAAATTTCTTTTAGTTTTGATTTACACTTTTCATTTTCTGTGCTGAAGGAAACGGGCTACTGATATCCTTATTACTGTCCTTTCCAGCCAATAGGGTTTCATTTTCCCTCTTTCTTTGTCTCACTACATTTACTGGATGTCGACGCTCTGTTCTAGTGTTCAGTAGTTTAAATTAACAAAAAAAGAACAATGAAAAGTCTCTAAGGTCTTCATACTAAAGGAACATGAAAATAATACTACTGTTGTTTCGGTCATCAACCCTAAAATCCGGTTGATGCATTTATCCTGTCGCTTCGTAGGTATCATTTTTATTTCGACAAAACTGCTGCATTCCACATCCTCGACCATCTAACTACCGTTTACATAAAGGGGGTGAATAAAGGTAAGGAAACACCAAAAAGACAACACATTACCATACATAATACGGTATAGGGAAACTATTACATTCAAAACAGATTCCAGTGGTCTCGTAACGGATAGATACAGGTCCTATGTGATTTTTAAGGAAATCGTATACCATCTTCTTATCAGAATCGACAGCAAACCGACACCGGTTCAGGTATATATGCCAACGTCACAAGCTCAAGATGAAGAGACAGAGAAAGTATATAAGGATACTGAAAGAGTAATACAGTACGTAAAAAGAGACGAAAATCTAGTAGTCATGGCAAGCTGGAATAATGCAGTTGTAGGGGAAGGACTAGAAGCAAAGGTTACAGAAGAATATGGCCTTGGGACAGGGAATGAGAGAGAAGAAAGACTAACTGAGTTCTGTAACAAGTTTCAGCTATTAATAGAGAATACTCTGTTCAAGAATCACAAGAGAAGGAGGCATACTTGGAAAAGGCCGGGTGATACGGGAAGATTTCAGTTAGACCACATCATGGACAGACAGAGATTCCGAAATCTGATACTGGATTTAAGGCGTACGCAGGAGCAGATATAGACTCAGATCATAATATGGTATTGATGAAGAGTAAGCTGAAGTTTAAGATATTAGTCAGGAAGAATCAATACCCAAAGAAGTGGGATGCAGAAGTACTAAGGAATGACGAGATACGCTTCAAGTTCTCTAACGCTATAGATACAGCAATAAGAAATAGCTCAGCGGGCAGTACAGTTGAAGAGGAATGGACATCTCTAAAAAGGGACGTCACGGAAGTGAAAAAACAACATAGGTACAAAGAAGGCGACTGCGGAGAAACCATATTACTTCAGTTGATCGATGGAAGGAGGAAGTGCAAAAATGTTCCGGGTAGCTCAGGAATACAGAAATACAAGTAGCTGAGGAATGAAATAAATAGGTAGTACAGGGAAGCTAAGACGCAATGGCTGCATGAAAAATGACTGTCGGAAGGACAGACTCAGCATACAGGAAAGTCAAAACAATCTTTGGTGACATTAAAAGCAAGGGTGGTAACATTAAGAGTGCAACGGGAATTCCACTGCTAAATGCAGAGGAGAGAGTGGATAGGTGGAAGGATTACATTGAAAGCCTCTATGAGGGGGAAAATTTGTATGACGTGATATATGAGGAAACAGGAGTCGATTTACAAGAAATAAGTGATCCAGTATTAGAATCAGAATTTAGAAGACCTTTGGAGGACTTAAGATCAAATAAGGATAGCATTCCCTCAGAACATTTAAAATCATTGAGTGAGGAGGGGAGGGGGAGGGGAAGCGGCAACAAAACGACTATTCACGTTGGTGTGTAGAATGTATGAGTCTGGCGACATACCATCTGACTTTCGAAAAAATATCATCCACACAATTCCGAAGACTGCAAGAGCTGACAAGTGCCAGAATTATCGCACAATCAGCTTAACAGCTCATGCACCAAAGTTACTGACAAGGATAATATACCGAAGAATGGAAAGGAAAATTGAGGACCTGCTAGATGACGATCAATTTTTCTATAGAAAAGGTAAAGGCAAGAGAGAGGCTATTCTGACCTTGATAATGGAAGCAAGACTAAAGTAAAATCAAGAAAATTTCATAGGGTTTGTCGACCTGGAAAAAGCCTTCGACAGTGTAAAATGGTACAAGATGTTTGAAATTCTGAGAAAAATAGAGGTAAGCTATAGGAAGAGACGGGTAATATACAATATGTACAAGAGCCAAGAGAGAATAATAAAGAGTGGACGGCCAAGAACGAAGTGCTCGCATTAAAAAGGCTGTCTTCCCCCCCCCCCCCCCCCCCCACCTACTGTTCAGTCTGTAAATCAAAGATACAATGATGGAAATAAAAGATAGGTTCAGAGAGTGGAGGAGGATATTAGTGTTTAACGTCCCGTCGACAACGAGGTCATTAGAGACGGAGCGCAAGCTCGGGTGAGGGAAGGATGGGGAAGGAAATCGGCCGTGCCCTTTCAAAGGAACCATCCCGGCATTTGCCTGAAGCGATTTAGGGAAATCACGGAAAACCTAAATCAGGATGGCCGGAGACGGGATTGAACCGTCGTCCTCCCGAATGCGAGTCCAGTGTGCTAACCACTTTCAGAGAGTGGAATTAAAATTCTAGGTGAAAGGATATCAGTGACAAGATTCGCTGATGACGAGGCTGTCCTGAGTGAAAGTGAAGAAGAATTACATGATCTGCTGAACGGAATGAACAATCTAATGAGTACAGAGTATGGCTTGAGAGTAAATCGAAGAAAGGCGAATTACAATGAGAAGTAGCAGAAATAAGAACAGCGAGAAACTTAACGTCAGGATTGGTGGTCACGAAGTAGACGAAGTTAAGGATTTCAGCTTCCTAGGCGGTAAAATAACCAGTGACGGTCGGAGCAAAGAGAACATCAAAAGCAGACTAGTAAAAAGGGCATTCCTGGCCAAGAAAGGTCGACTAGTATCAAACATAGGCATTCATTTGAGGAAGAAATTTCTGAGAACTCACGTCTGAAGTAAAGCAGTGTATGGTAGTGAAACATGGACTGAGGGAAAGCCAGACCAGAAGAGAATCGAGGCATTTGAGATGTGGTGCTACAGAGGAATGTTGAAAATTAGGTGGACTGATAAGGTAAGCAATGAAGAGGTTCTACGCAGAATCGGAGAGAAATGGAATATTTGGAAAACACTGATAAAGAGAAGGGATAGGATGGTAGGACATCTGTTAAGACATGAGGGAATGACTGGAGATTAGAATACATCCAGCAAATAACTGAGGACGTAGGTTGCAAGTGCTACTCTGAGATGAAGAGGTTTGCACACGGGAGGAATTCGTGGCGGGCCGCATCAAACCAGTCACATCCGTTTTGAATGACCTGTCCGTCAGCGCTTTGATTTAGCGGATGACGTTTTTCCGCTTTCCCTGTATCATCAATACGACGCGTCTTGAAACACCAAACACATTGGCCGCAGTGGTTACGAAGCACCCACCTTTCGAGAACCAACAATTTGTCCACTTTAAATGTCACTTCTTTCCGACATAATACACTTACCTACAGCTGTACGAAACACTATTCTCACCACAACATATTGAAGACATTGCACAACTGCCATTCGTGGTCAAATAGGCCTACAATAGAGCCACCTGCGGGCTTGCCTAAAATGTATATTTGTGTCCCATCATTCGTGGTATTTCAATATTTTTGTTCAAGCACTATATCTATGATTGCGATCTTTTCTTTCTTTCTACCGTCTCTTCAACTACAGTTTTAAAATATTTTTCCTATTGTCAAAGATGCTCAACCACTCCATCTCTTCGGTTCATTGTGTTCTTTATGAGACTTTTAGGCTTGTTGACTCGTTGCGACAACTCTTCATTTCTTCCTCGATCAGTACACACAATCTAATCATATCCAGACACCACTACGTAATGCAGAATGGACCGCTGTACGTCAGTTAGCCAATAACGAAGTCATCTTTCGTCTTTGGAGCGAAAGACAGATCAGAAGTGCGTTGCGCTATCGACCAACTGTGCTTCGGATGGGTGATGATAATACCGAGGTGGCACTAAAGTCTACTGCCTTTTTGCCTTTAGCACAGAGCATTTCGAACAGGATTGGTCATATTTTGCTGAAATATGATGTGAAGTGTGTTTTTCGACCACCATCTAAGGTCCGGGTTCTTTTAATTTCCGTAAAGTGAGACGCAGGTTTGCGTAAGCCAGGTGTCTACCGTGTTCCTCGGTTATAGCATGTCGTATATTGGTCAGACTAATGGGACTGTAGAGGACCGATGTACTGACCATAAGCGTCACACATGTTTGTAATAGCCGAGCAAATCCGTCAAGGCAGAACATTATCGTGGCACCGGTCATTATATGGAACATAACAACACGTAGATTCTGGCACTCACTTCCAGCTACTGGGAAAGTGTTACTATTGAAGATGTTTAAATTAAATTAGCACGTAACCTTATGAAGAGATATAATGGTGAAACTTCCTGGCAGATTAAAACTGTGTGCCGGACCGAGATTCGAACTCGGGACCTTTGCCTTTCGCGGGCATGTGCTCTACCAGCTGAGCTACCCAAGCACGACTCGCGCCCCGTCCTCACAGCTTCACTTCTGCCAGTACCTCGTCTCCTACCTTCCAAACTTTACAGAAGTTCTCCTGCGAACCTTGCAGAACTAGCACTCCTGAAAGAAAGGATATTGCGGAGACATGGCTTAGCCACAGCCTGGGGGATGTTTCCAGAATGAGATTTTCACTCTGCAGCGGAATGTGCGCTGATATGAAACTTCCTGGCAGATTAAAACTGTGTGCCGGACCGAGACTCGAACTCGGGACCTTTGCCTTTCGCGGGCAAGTGCTCCACCTTTCTTCTGTAAAGTTTGGAAGGTAGGAGACGAGGTACTGGCAAAAGGAAAACTGTGAGGACGGGGCGTGAGTCGTGCTTGGGTAGCTCAGTTGGTAGAGCACTTAGCGTTTTGACTGTGAAGAGTAAACCCCTAGGAACAACGCCATCTAAACCAAGACCAGGAAGTCCTCGTGCACTGGAAGAGAGCGACGTCGAGCATTGAGGAGGATGGTTGTAAAAACAGTAGGAAATCAGCGAAAGGAATGTCACAGGAGCAACTCCTCATAAGTCACACATGTGCGAAGTCAAACATACTAGAGTTTCAAAGTGCTACCGGGAGTGCAGCTGGCACAGTGACTGTACACAGGGCATTAAAAAGAATGGGGTTCAGTGCTCGAGCAGCTCCTCATAACGACACGTTTTTGTCATCAGTGATAAGCTAAGCTTGAGGTGGAGTAAAAAAGCGACCCACTTGAAAGCTGATGACAGCAAGCGATTGATTTGGAGTGATGAATAACGCTACATCCTGTGGAAATTGGATGGAAGGATTTGGGTTTGGCGAGTGCAAGGAGCATGTTATATATCATTATATATAGTGTCAACAGTAATTTAAGGAAGAAATGTACAGATTGAAGAGTTGTGATGAAAGACTACAACCCTGTCATACAGCCTTTTCAATACGAGCACTTCGTTCTTGGTCCGCCACTCTCATTGCTCATTCTTGGGTCTTGTATATATTGCATATTACCCGTCTTTAGCTTACCCCTATTTTTCCCAAAGTTTCAAACATCTTGCACCATTTGACACTGTCGAACGCTTTTTCCAGTCGACAAATCCTGTGAACGTGTCTGGATTTTTCTTCAGTTTTGCTTCTATTATCAACCACAATGTGAGAACTGCCTCTCTGGTGCCTTTACCATTCCTAAGGCCAAACCGATCCTCATCTAACAGTTCTCAGGTTTCTTTTCCATTCTTCTGTATATTAGTCTCGTCAGTAATTTGGATGCAGTCTTCAGAATTGTGTGGTCGATGTTTTTCCTGATGGTATATCTCCAGTCTCGTACACTCTGCACACCAACGTGTATTCATTTTGATGCCGTTTCCACCAACGATTTTAGAAACTCCGGTGGAATGTTATCTATTCCTTCTGCCTTATTTGATCTTAAGTGTTCCGAAGCTCTTTTAAATTTTGGTTCTAATGCTAAATTCCTTACTTCTTCTCTGTCGACTGCTGCTTCTTCTTCTATCACATCATCAAACAAGTCCTCCCCCTCAGTGAGGCCTTCCACGCATCAGCTCTCTCCTCTATATTTGATATTGGAATTCCCATTGCACTCTTAATGTTACTGCCATTTCTTTCAAATTCACCAAAGGTTGTTTTGAGTTTTCTGTGTACTGTGTCAGTCCTTCTGAAATGATTTCTTTCCGTTTTCTTCACATTTCGCCGTAGCTTCGTTGCACTTCCTTTTTTATTTCGTTCCTAACTGACTTGTATTTCTCTATACGTGAATTTCCCATATCCCATTGTGGTAACAAAGCGAAAAAATCATAATTACATATCGATTCTGTAACGAACTGATGGCTGTCGGACCCTTATACAAAAGTTCCTGAACGACGATTGACAGTTTTCTCGGTAGAGTTCCGGTTCGCTCTGTGTATAAGTTTGTCTCTGTACGCAACAGACGTCAGACAACGAGACATTGGCCGAAAATATGCCACACCAAAATTGGTGTTATGGCAGAGTCACCAGGAGTGTGAGCAGTAAAACAGTTACTATATAAATTAAAGCTTATTATATCCACATAACGTACGCTCTTAAGATAGCATCAGCACAGCATTCCAAACATCAGCACATCTAATATATTTGTGGTTGTAATGCGTAAGTCTCACAGTAAGTTTATCAACAAAGATTTCACAGTTATAATAGAAACATTAATGTTCTTTAAGCTTACGATCTGCGGGCAGAACGAGTTTTCCAGCAGGGTTACCGATTACCATGACACCATACCACTCCACTTTCTTCAGTCCAACAAGCCTATGTGAGATGTGTATGACACCGAGGCTCTGTCAGAAGTGTATTGTGCCTCGTCTCCATGGGAATTGAGAGGCAATCCTGGGAAAATGGCACGTGCTGCTGGGGCCTCTTAATAAGAACAATTAACCAATCATTGGGCGGCCATCCCCGCCCACCTCCTTGCCTCCTCTCTGCCTACTCCTGCTATTATTTTCTAATACGTGCTCAAACTAAACTCAGGTTCCTTTGCCAAACAGACATGTCAAAACAATTTTTTTTTGCTTATTCGTCAGTCTTCCGAGTAGTTTGATGTGGCCCGCCGCGAATTCCTCTTCTATGCAAACCTCTTTATCTCAGAGTTGCTCTTGTAGCCAAAGTCCACATTTATTTGTTGCCTATAGTCTGCAACATCCGTGTTACCCTACGCTTTTTACCCTTCAAGTAGCTTGAAGTACCATGGAAGTTATTCCTTGATGTCTTAACAAATGTCCTCTCATCTAGACCTCTCTTCCCCCCCAATATTTTCCACACGTTCCTCTCGTCGCCAGTTCTGCAGAGAACCTCTTCAGAACTTATCTGTCCACCAAAGTTTCGACGTTTTTCTAAGACATCTCAATTCAAACACTTCCTTTCTTTTCTTTTCCGGCTATCCCAAAAGCCTATGACTCACTTTCATAAAAGGCTGTGCTCCAAACATACCACGTGGCTATAATTATACTGACAGTGTTCCGAGTGCTGCAGTGTGGGCCAGATACATCACAGGGCGCTGAAACATCATTGGAGAGTTCATCATTCGGTGTGCTTGCAGAGTTTGCAGGAAAAAATAATAGTTCCACTTTCTGCCACCAGGTGGAAATATGGCGGCTTAAGCACTCAGAATGTGACGTGGGTGCAGGAAAAGGAGAGAAACGATCATATACGTGGTAACGGTGGTTCTGGCACGTTTATTAGGATGTGGTCACAGGTTACAACATGCGTTCAAATATCGTGTCCTGACTCAGCAACACGCTGCATTCGTAACATGGCGTGGTCGACAGTTGCTTGAAGCATATCTGGTGTAATGAGATCGATATGTCGTCGTAAGCTGTCCTTCAGATCAGGAAGGGTCCGGATACACCCCTGATACACACGGTCTTTCAGATATGCCTACAGCCAGCAGTCACATGGGTTTACATCAGGGGATCTGGATCGCCACACATCTTGAAACTGCCTACAGATGAAGCCGTCATTACCGAAGGTTTCACGAAGTAAATCTTCCAACTGGCGAACGATGTGTGGTGTCGCCCCATTTTGGACGAAAATAGTGGTGTGGACGCAGCTGCGTTCTTGCAAATCTGGAATCACGTGTTGCACAAAGAGGTCCTTATAATGTGCAGATGTCACTGCACACCTAACAGGCCCATGAGGAGCTTGTGAAATCATACCACACAGTCACGTTAAGTTGGGTGCAGTGAATGTCCCTGCACAACCCGTGACCGCGTAAAACCCCATTTGCGACAGTTCCGTGCATTCTCGGCAACGTGCAGAGTGAAATGTGCCTTGTCCTTCCAAACGATATTCCCCGGCCGAAAGTTACCCGTTTCCGTGCGTGCCAGAAAACGAAGGACAGAGTCTCGGCATTGTAGCCTATCTTGGGGCTTCACTTGGTGCACATTTTGAATCTTGCAGGGATACCAGTGTAAAATGTGCTGCAAAATCTTCTGAAATATTCGCCAGGGAGAGTAACTCGTTGAATTACAGACCTATATCACTGATCTCAATTTGCAGTAGAATTTTGGAGCATATACTGTACTTAAACATTATGAATCACCTTGAAGAAAATGACATTGACACATAACCAACACGGATTCAGAAAATATCGTTCTTGTGCAACACAGCTAGCTCTTTATTCCCATGAAGTAATGAGTGCTGTCGAGAAGGGATCTCAGATCGATTCCATGTTCCTAGATTTCCAGAAGACTTTTGATACCGTTCCTCACAAGCGACTATAAATCAAATCGCATGCATATGGAGTATCGTCTCAGTTGTGTGCCTGGATTCGTGATTTCTTCTCAGAGAGGTCACATTTCGTAGTGATAGACGGTAAATCATCGAGTAGAACAGAAGTGATATCTGGTGTTCCGCAAGGTAGTGTCATAGGCCCTCTGCAGTTCCTGACTTACGTAAATGATCTAGGTGATAATCTGGGCAGCCCTGTTATATTGTTTGCAGATGACGCTGTAATTTACCGTCTAGTTAAATCATCAGACGATCAATTCCAATTACAAAATGATCTTCTGCATGGTGCGAAAAGTGGCAGTTGGCACTAAACAAAGAAAAGTGCGGGGTCATCCACATGAGTACTAAAAGAAATCCGATAAATTCTGGGTATACGATAAATCGCACAAATCTGAGGGCTGTCAATTCCACTAAATACCCAGGAATTACAATTACGAACGACTTTAATTGAAAAGACCACATAGATAATATTGTGGGGAAGGCGAAACAATGACTGCACTTCGTTGGCAGAACACTTAGAAGATGCGACAAACCCACTAAAGAGACAGCCCACATTACACTTGTCGGTCCTCTTCTGGAATACTGCTGCGCGGTGTGGCATCCTTACCAGGTGGGATTGACGGAGGACGTCGAGAAAGTGCAAAGAAGGGCAGCTCGTTTCGTGTTATCGCGCAATAGGAGTGAGAGTGTCACTGATATGATACGCGAGTTGGGGTGGTAGTCACTGAAACAGAGGCGGTTTTCTTTGCGGTGAGGTCTATTTACGAAATTTCAATCACTTACTTGCTCTTCCGAATGCGAAAAATATTTTGTTGACACCCACCTACGTAGGGAGAAATGATCATCATAATAAAATAAAAGAAATCAGAGCTCGAACGGAAAGATTTATGTGTTCATTTTACCCACACGCCATTCGAGAGTGGAATGGTAGAGAAGTAGTATGAAAATGGTTCGAGGAACCCTCTGCCAGGCACTTAAATGTGAATTGCAGAGTAACCATGTAGATGTAGATGTAGATATAGAGACAATTCCCATGGCACAGATCGAATACAGGCTGCAGAATATGTGGCATGTGTTGCACGATGGGCTATAGCTATGGAAGCTTCATCAACAACTGTCATGGGAATGGGCTGCCTCTCTCTCTCTCTCTCTCTCT
Organism: Schistocerca cancellata; assembly: GCF_023864275.1. Classification (NCBI taxonomy): domain Eukaryota; kingdom Metazoa; phylum Arthropoda; class Insecta; order Orthoptera; family Acrididae; genus Schistocerca; species Schistocerca cancellata. The sequence continues at coordinate 199,305,362 of NC_064632.1, forward strand.
CTCTCTGCTGCATCACCTAATTCACCTGTTTCATCAAATTTCTTGATCGTATTCTTTAATCTATT